>NC_063171.1:58227263-59510597 GCF_023159225.1 Perognathus longimembris pacificus
GACCCCGGGGGGCTAATCAGCGACAAATTCTGGGGTGGGGCTGGGAAGGGGGAGGGGCTGGGGCTGGGCTGTGGGGCCGCAGCTGTGGCTCCAAATTGCTGTGAGGCCCGGAAGTTCTTGCTCCAGCAGGGACCGCCATCAAGCAAATGGGCTCGGATGCATTAAGTCGGGAGGGGGAGGCTAGAAGACACCCCCCACCCCCCCACCTCCCGCCGCTGCCTGTCTGCACCTCATAGCGTCCGTCCATCCGGAGCAACGAGGCTGCCCCTGATGAGGAGGGCGGTAATGAGTTCCCCCATTGCAGCCTGTGGGGGCAGCTGGGTAAAAGCAAGGCCGCCTTCACTCTTAATAAAGATTGCCGAGACGACTTGCGCCCTCCCCACAGGGTCTGTTAATCCAGCTCCAAGCTGGAGGTTAGCATTGCTAATGGGCCGGGCGGCGCTGCATTCGGGAGACAGGGATGAGGGATATGACAAATATTCCCCGGGTCCCTGGGGCCCTGAAGAGGGGCCGGGGCTTTGTCTGGCCTCGGTTGAGCGGCGCGTGCTTTGTCTGTTTCTGCCCATGGCCTGGATGTTGTGTGTTTTAAACACCGGATCCCACTTCCACATGCCATGCGTGTTACCCAACATCCCAACCCCGCTGCTTCTTTTGAAGAATCAGGTCCGTTCCTTCCGGGTGGCAGTCGGGCCCTTCTCTGGACTAGATCTGGGAGCAGAGAGGAACTGCAGTGAAAGAAGGAGACGCTAGGACAAGCCAACCCTCAAGACACATCAAGGGTGCCCTGCTCCATGCGTGCAAACTGACAGAGGAGGTTATGAAGAAATACATGCGTTTGATGGGATTGTCTAACCTGGGAAGTGTGGGTTGTTTTTTGTTAGGCCGGGAGGAAATGGAAATAGGTTCGAATGGCTAGAATTTAGGGTATATGTGAGGAGTGATAAAGAAAAATGAGCCCCAGATAGTGAGTCCCAAAGCTCTGCCATACTGAAGCAAGGAGTTCAGTGTTTACCTTGTGGAAGCAGAGGTTTCAAGGAAGGAAGGCACTGGAATGATCCATTGTGTTTGAGAGGCTCTAGTTTCCTGGCCAGTAGGCAATGTAAGGCAAGGTCACCATCCGTCCGGGCCACAAGGGCTAGGATTCGGGACGCGGCAGTGTGAATGACCATGCGGGTGAAATTCAGAGAGGCTGTGAGCTGGAGAATGATAAGGAAAGCTCTTTCCTCGTACTTCAGGAAACGAGCAGAGTCCAGAGGTGGTGTGTGTGACATGTCCGAGGTGTCACTGAACAATTCAGGGGTTGGCCCTGAAAAGAAAGGTCTCCTCTAATGTAACCAAGTGATATCCCCTCCCCGGGCTTGTGGAGGGAGGGCCACCACGGGGGTTGGAGAATTATTCGGTCTGCATTTTGGGGGTTGTCCTTCAGCCCTTTTCCCATCACTGCTTACAGTGTGGCGGTGACTCCCGGCGCCGCCCTCTCTCCACACCCCCTTCCCCTCCCACCTCCAGGCTGAGGATAGACAAGGAAGAGGGTGACAGTGTCCGGGGTCCCTCAAAATTTATCCTACACGGGTGGATGTATTTGGCCACTTTCCAGCGAGCGCTGCATGATGCTAGGCCACGGTACCAAGAAAGGAGTGTGCAGAGGCTGAGAGGCCCACGGCCCCCTCTGCCTCTTTGCCATCAGCACTGGGTCACTGATAGAGACACTAGTGGCCTTTTCGTGTGCCACCAGGCCTGGGCACTGTCACTTAAGCGTTGACACTCAAGGCTGGTGCTCTCCCACTTGCGCCACAGGTCTTCCTGTGCTTTGTGTTGGTTAGTTGAAGAGTCTTGTGGATGGACTTTTCTACCCTGGCTGGCTTCAAACCTCGGTCCTCAGAGCTCAGCTTCCTGAGTACCTAGGCTTCCAGTGCATAGTTCTGGAGCCTCCTGTCAGTCTATGAAGATGCTTTTAACCGGCAGTCTTATTCTGTAAGCAACATGGATTGTCTGCTCTGTGCCGGAAAATGCTGGGCCCGTGCAGGTGTCACCGCATCCAAGGGCAGAGGGCGTAGAAAGTTGAGGGGCTGGACAGCACAGTGCAAGTGCTCCTCCAATGCCGCGCGCACAGTCGTGTGGAACTGGCGTGTCTCCACGGCTGCACGCACCCCTCCGCCCCCTGCCCCCCCCCGACCCCCGTACTAGTCATTCTATGTGGAAAACACAAATCGTGCCAATGAGCTTTCCAAATGAAGACCAACTTCGAGATGGGGCCTGGCAGAATTCGAACACCACACTATGCCATCGGGGCCTATGAAAAAGCCTTTAATTCAGCTCTTTCCTTTCTTTTCCTTCCTTCCTTCCCTCTCCTCCCCCTTCTTTTATGAAATGTATTTTCATTGCATAACCCAGGCTGGCTATGTTTACGCAGGCGGCCTTGAACTTGAGACCTGGCTGCTCTTGCCTCCCGCATGCTTGATTTACAGGCATGGTCCGCCATGCCTGGCTCTCTTGATTTATTTTGGCCATTAACCCCTTGACCTCTTCTCCCACTCCTTAGTCAAGGGAAACTAAGAAGTCACAAGGCCACAGTCCATTTTGAACAACTTTTATTATATGTTTAGTGTTCTCTATACAAAAGAAATCAGTTTTTTTACAGTGATTCAAAAAAAATTCAGAATAATTTGGCCTTTTCGTTGCTCATGCAGTCAGTTTATAAGTCCATGTGTTAGACGGCCCTCCACGGCCCCAACGTCCTCCCTGCTGAAGGTGGTGTGCAGCACCCTCGGGCACGCACCTGTCGCCGACAGAGTTGGTTAATGTGAAATAATAACTCACGGGAAAAGGAAAGAACGCAATGTGAGGGGTTAAAATGATGTCTGCCATGGAGAGTTAAACGTTTAACGAATGGGAAAAAGATCAGACCACTGGGTGTGTGTGTGTGTGTGTGTGTGTGTGTGTGTGCACGCGCAGGAACGTGAGAAGGAATGGAGACACGGGGAAGAAATTCTCCCACCCAAACTAGCACATCGGAGTGGTGAGGGGGATGTGGGGGGGGGAGGGTCCTCCAGGGTCCAGCATGGGTGAAAGTGGGTCCAGGACAGAAGGTGGCCATGTCGCAGGCGACTGATGCTCTGCTCAGAAGGAGAAGTTGGCAAAGAGCTAGGGATCTGGGCAGAGGGACAACACTGACTGAGGAGATCACATTTGGGGACCAGGAAAAAAAAAAAAAAGAGGCCAGAGTCACCCGATCTGCATCTTTTTTTTTTTTTTCTTCTTCTTTAAAGAAACAGTAGTGCACACAATTCTGGGTGTTTCACCCAGACTTTTGTATTTATTGCTTCACTGAAGTCTTTACATCTGCTGAGCAAATATCAGGGTGGTGGGTTGGGCGGGCCCAGCGGTGCCTCGGCCCCCGTAAGTGCACTCAAAAGAGACAGGGACTCCCTTTATGCCTTACTTCTGAGGAATACAGTGTGTTGAGGGCCCAGTGGGGGGCAGAGCACAAGACACCATCCTGGGGGTACAGTCTAGGTTCACAGTAGCTCATCAGCTCACCGTTCTAGTCCACTGGTCCCGCACTGCCTGCCGTGGCATGTCTGGCTGAGCCGCAGCCTACCACAGACAGACCGAGCTAGGGGAGGTGCCGAGGATGTAGAAGAAGTGGCAGGAAGGGACAGGAGCGGAGCCAGCAGGACAGATCTTAAAGTAATAACACCTGTGAGTCCCGGGAGGCAGCTGCGGTGAGATGAGAGAACACTGGACAAGGAGTCAGAAGGCCCACGCTCCAGCTCCGATCCTACCCTCCCCTGCACGGCGGTCTGAGCAAGTCCCCCTGCCCCTCTGTGTTTCCATTTCCCTGCCTGTACGGCGACTCGTTTCAATTAGATCAGCACTGAGATTCCTTCACTTGCAGAAATCCGATTCTGATCTAAGCTGGAGGCCTTTGTATCTGTTTCATTTCCCTCATCTGCCTTGTGGTAACAGCTGGTTAATACTAATGGGCTGAGAGCAGCACTGGCCCTGCTGTGATCTGAGACACTGTTGGGTGGGACTGTCTGAGCTCCTCTGGTTGGTTGTCTTCCTTTCCTTGTTCTCCCCCAGTGCACCTCAGGAAGGCCCCTTCTGAGGAGGAAAAGCAAGGGCCTGCCCCAGCTTTGGGCTGAGCATTGTGGGGGCAGCTATAGATCTGGTATGAACTTATGTGGGGTGGCACCTGTCTAGTTTGAGGGAGGTAGTGCCCAACCTGCTCATCTCCTGGGGCACTGAGCCTCCTCTTGATATGCTGTGCCCTTTGCTTCATCCGGTCTTGTTTTGCTTTCTTTTAAATTATTTTTGAATCAGGGGCCTTCTGCCTGCGACTCCAAAGCCACCATGCCAAGGTCATGTTCCTTCACTTCATTAGAAACAAGTTACTCTATGAACCCAACTGGTCAAACATAACCACAACCGTGGATCTGGCCTGTGTTTGGCAAAAACTGCTGGACTGAGGTCTGAATGGAGGGCCATCCTACCCCGCAGGTGGCAGAAGCTGGCTGGTATCCTTGGAGCCTGCGGTCTCCTCATGAGGAATGAGTCCCTGGCCCACAGGAGACCTGAGAAGCTTCACCTCAATACCGGCAAACAGATAGGGACAGATAAAAATGTGTCGCATCCATGCTTCTTTGCTAGCAGCTATTGGTGATGCCTTCAGACAGTCAGGCTCAGCATGGGGCTCCAGGAAGGGGCTGGAAGGAGCTGTTGCCTGTGTAGCTTCTGTCTCTTCATTCTTCTCTAGGTTCTTCCCTCAGGAGACTCTCAAATAGGGCCCAACTCGTGGTTTCTCCACTCCCCTACCCCACCCCCCTTTGCTGCTTGTCTGACGTGAGCCCAGATACAAGCTCACCCTCTGTGGGATGATGTCATGATCTGGCACTGTCCCCGCTGGCAGGCAGTGCTCTGCAATGGGACTGCCGTCTGCTGTGTACACATGTGTATTCGCGCACATTCACACGTGGCTTGACTCAACTAGAAGCCCCACAAACACCATAGATCTGTTTCCATTTTGTTCCCCAAAGCTGACTTGGTTAGGAAAAGTAGGGATGCATTTTGTCCAGGTCTCTTTGCTGATGCCTCTTGCAGGGCAAAAACAGTACTGGGCAACTCCCAACATCGCTTCCAGACCTCAGGACTTGCCAGGAATGGGTAGACCAGTTGTCTCTGACTACTGCCTCCAGCCCTGAACCAGTAAAGGTAAAGGGCATGGGAGCGAGCCAGTGTGGCTTTCCCTTTATCTCACACTCAGCAAGGCAGGGAAAAACCGGTCCTGTTCCCAATTCCCCAGGCAAGGTGGGAGGCAATGAGCTGTCCTGATGGACGTTCTGGAAGCAGCTTCTGTTCCTCAGCTCCACTCAGCAAGGGTTGAGGACTTACTCTGTCCTGACCAGACCGACCATGTCCTATCTGGGAAGTCTCCTCCTTCCATCAGCAGCTTAAGCAATAGAGGACAAAATGCTTCCAACTCAATGGCCACTGTGACCCAAGACTCCTTTCCAGTAAGATCAGCGCCATAAAGGTAGGGGTCAAACTTGACCTTATTCACTATGGTATTTAGGTTTCAGGCCTGGGCCCAGACTAGATGCTTGGAGAGCATTTGATGAATGGATGGATGGAAAGACGAGGAGGGTACAGGGAGCCACAGTGCTTATGGCTGGGCACAAAGTGGGGATGGCAGTGGAATCCAGGGAACTTCTAGAGTATTTTCAACATGACCTACACTGCCCCCTCTCTCCCCAGCCGGACAGGCTGAAGCACCAATGGTATCGCACACTGCCAACATCACTGTTGGTAGGTGTGGGGGTGCTGGTTGGGCATGCTGGACAATACTTCTTTCCAGCTGAGCTGGGGTGGACTCTGGCAGGACTCCATGGAAAATGGCCTCTCCTTTTTCTGGAAGGAACGGTCTCCTTAACCTTGAAACTCTCCCACCTCAAAGCTTGGTCTCTCTGGGCAGTTCCCATCTTCACTTGGAGAAAGTTGACTCTTTAGCCCCAGTTCTGCTCCTGTGTGGAGGGCTGTGATTGTGTGGTACGGTGGGAGCTGTCAGCCCCCCTGCCCCCCTCCCCACAAAACAAACAGCCAGAGAGAGGGGCCAAGAGCCTTCTCCTCATACACAAAGGAGGTTGATACAGAGCATGAGCATGGCAGGACTCTGGAGTGACAGTGGGGGCCTCAGCTCCTTTCAGAATTCAAGACAGAAGGTCTTCCTAGTCGTCAGTCTGTGTGGCTAAGATGACAGGTGCCATGAGTTCACTAGTGTGGAATGAGGGCCTGAGAAACTGACCACTCTGCTTAGATCCAAAGGGCTTTCCATGAAAGGCCTTCCTCTCATCCATTGACACCCCTTTCCCTTCGGGGCCCGTGGCCTAGGCTCCAGGGATGCGTAGCTTTATTTGAGCAGGTGTTGGAGAAGAGTCCATGGAGGGACCCTGAGCTTTCCTCCAACCTCTGTCGTTTACCCTGTCTCCCTTCACAATGAGAGCTGCCCCGTGGGGAGCAGACTTTGGCCAAGGCCTGGGCTGGGTTCAAGCAACATTACTGGCTCAGCTCTGGGCTATGTTTTCTTACCTGCAGTCAGAGAGTGTTGACAAACTTGACCTTCGCCTGAATCCTTACTAAGTGATGTAAGCACTGCTAATACCTCTGCGGCTTAGACATGTGGCAAATGATGTTTGAATCAAGTGTCTGAAGGACATAGCCCTGGTCCTGCCTAGGCCTCTGCTCAGCCGCTGGAGGCTGGGATTGGAGGCTGTGCAGTTGGGGGGGTGACCCATTCCTGGTGGTCAGCCTCATCTTCTGACAACTTGCCTGGAGCTGCAGCCTCAGGGTTGAGCCCAGGCTGAGGTCCCCCCTCTCCTTGCGTCACTGAGGCCGGGTACCTTTGGTTTAGAGTGGGTTAGGTGGGGGAGGAGGAAGGCAGCACCTCCGGGCTGAGAACTGCAGGTCTGCAAGTGTCTCCGTTTGGGTGACGGGAGCGCGTGGAGCGTCTGCTTCTGGTCCTGCGGGGGTACTTGCATAGGCTCCCCCGATCTGGAGACAGACGTCATTGGAGGCCTCAAGGCGTGCGGGGAGGGGGGGGAGGGCGGGTAAGTCCAGGGACAGGTCAGACTGCATAAGGCATAGGAGGAGCACTGAGTCTTCTCGGGGTAGGGGCATCACAGCACTTAGTATGGGTCCCCTGATGTGTATTATCCCCTAATGGAAGGACAGACAGGTCAGTCTCGGGATGCAAGGTCACCGTCCACGCATGTCAAACAGGATGGACAGAGGAGAGAATATCTGCGAGAAGGCGGAGGGGGAGCAGTGCTTCTACACTGACATGCACCGGCCAGACCTCCGGAGCCCAGGGTTCCGCCTGAGAGCCACAGCATCGACCTCGAGCAGGGACACCGCGCCCCTAGGCCCGGCATGACGAGTGAAGTCCTCACCTCTCCTCCTCGGGTCTCACGGATTAAAGGAAGGAGAAAGAGGCCACGCTTACCCCTGCTCTCTCTCCAGAGGTGGGGCCAGACCCAGACTGGCTTCTGCCTGAGGCCCAGTCACTGCAGTTCCAGCTCCTGTTCCTCCATCTTCTCCTTCAGACTCCTCCAAGGCGGGGGGGGGGGCGGGGTAAGAACGAGGCACAAACCCAACCCAACCGGAGAGAGAGGCAAGGAGGCCTGGCTGCCTTCTCCCTGCCAAAAACAATACTGTCATTTTCCAGAAAGGAGCCAAGCCCGGCTCAGCAACTGACAAGGCCAAGGCAGATGGGCTGGGAGCGCGGGGAGGAGGCGTGTGGCGAGAAAGGCATCCTTCGGAAACAAGTTGGCCCCGCGGCAGCTTGAATACTACAGCTTTCCTGTATGTTCTGTGACGGATCCATCCTTCTATTGTTTCTGGCTTCTGGGGGTGGGGGAGAATCACCCTGTTCTTTCTGCTTCAGGGACTCTTCTTCAAAAGAAAAAAAAAAAATAAGGAGGTGGGGGACATTGGGTCCAGAGGGGAAGAGGCACAAAGCAAAAATAAGGTAACCGACGGACGCGGGTGACGAGGCCTAAGGCGCCAAGTGTGGGGACAGCTCCGGACGGCCGCAGCCAGCTCCGTCAGAGCTCAAGCTCCCCCATACCGGGGGCACCCAGGGGGGCAGGGGGTCATCTGCAGGGGGGGGGTTGTGGATGGCAAGGTGTTCACGGGTCCTCGCAGCTTCAGAGGCTCTCCTAGGATCCCCTCGTCCCCGAAGGCGGCGGCGGCGGCGGCGTCCTCTCCCCCTTCCCCCTCGTCCCACGCGGGAAGCAGTGGCTGTGCCGGGTGGGGCTCTGTTAGGCCAGAGAGTAGATGGCGTTGACGGGCGATGTGGCCTCTGAGCTCTCGTTGCCTTCCGTCTCCTCCTTGTCCTTTTTGACAGTGTACTGGCCGATGAAGGAGCCGTCCTCGTTGAACTGCCCCTCACCCCCTTCGCCATAGTCCACCAGGCTGTCGTCGCTCTCCTGCTGCTTGATGGTGCCGTCCAGGGAGGTCTGGCTGCCCTGCAGGGGTTTGTTGTCCTCATCGCTGGCCAGAGAGAGAAAGAGAGACAGAGAATCAGGGCCCGAACCAGCTCAGCCCAGCCCAGCCCGGGCCGCTAGCTGCTCACTGAACAACGCCATGCACAGCTCGGAGAGGACGGGATCCAAGAGGTCAGCCGGCCTCCCCCTCCCTTCTGCAAAGGGGAAACAGGCCCGGAGAGGACGCGTGTCTCCCTCAAGGTGAGATGGGGTCAGGAGGGGTGCTCCAGGCCCGCGTGTCACCACCTGTGCCTGGGACCTGGCCACGGATTATATCCTCCAAGAGCTGAAAGGTGGGTCACCTGGGACCTGGGACTCTAGGAGACGGCTCTGCCTCCCCTCCCCCCAAAGAGCCAGGGTGTAAGCGAACGGACCCCCCTGTCTCTACATTGCTTCTGTAGATACGTGGTTTAGCAGATAGTTCATTTATCTACAAATAGGTGCCTAGCAAGTAGAAGAAGTGGGGTGGTAGGAGGGAGCGGAGTATGGGGATGCATCGGGAAACAAACTTAGAAAGACGTCGCAGGATTCTGCCAGCCCTTCCCCCGCCGCCCCCCCCCCCCCCATCTTCAGCTCCTCCTGAGCAGGGGGAGCTGGGAGGCTGCTAAGGTGGCATCCGCCCTGGGGCACAGATGCCCACTCTGGATGTGTGCTGTGCTCCCCAGGACATAAAGGGCGGCTCTCTGAGCTGGCATCTGCTCAGGCAGTGTCCCTCCTCTTGGCTGGGAAACCCTGCCCTTTAGGTTTGGTGAGGGGAGCCAGGTGCGCCTGGCTGCACTTCACAGGGGTACGAGCTCCAGGGCCGGAGGCAGCTGTGGACCAGCCGTAGGGGCCTGGGGTCCGGCAGGTGGAACTACAGTGGTGCCAGATGTTCTGAACAGAAACACGACACCTTCCCCGGCTCCCCGCCCCCAGGGTGCGGGGGAAAACGAGTGGCTGAGTTGCCGTTCCAGGGGGCAGTGCATTCTGATGGAGGCGCCAGACCGTTAGATGTCAGGGGAGGGCCTGGATCGGAAGCTGAGCGGGCAGAGATGGAGAGCCATTAGCCCACTCCCTCTGTGCAGCCCGTTCAAGCGTGGAGCCCTGTGCTCGGGGGCAGCGCTGTGGGCGGAGGGATCAGGGGCAGGCCAGGGGAGTGTGTCTCTAGGGCTGAGTCTGGGCAGAAGTGGAATTTTATCAGGGAGGGGGTTCTCGATGCCAGTTGCCCATCTTTTCACACGCTCTCTCGTTCTCACCCCCTGCATGGTGCAAGGACAGTGTGTGGCGATTTGTGGGAGTTCCCACCCTGGTGCCAGCTGAATGCAGCCGCTGGACAGAGATGGCTCAGTGGTGGAGAAGTCTTTAGTGTGAGGGGCAAGGGGACCTCAGTCTAGAAGAAACGTCATCACAAGAAGCTAGAACAAAGGGGTGGCCTCGTCGACCCACCTGTCAGCCTGAGGGGAGCAGGAGGACAGGCACAGAGGTACAGAGGAGAGGAGGCAGGGCTCTCCCCCCTTAGAGTGGTCAAGCGTCGCAGCCACAGATGATGAGGGGAGCCTCTGTGGGGGCTTTCCCTAGTTTGGGACTTCGGTTCCTTCGAATGGGGGCTCTAGGGGAGCTGCTGAAGAGCCCCCAGAGTCAGGGCACATCAGTGTGTGTGTGTGTGTGTGTGTGTGTGTGTGTGTGTGCGCGCGCGCTGGGCCGGGTGTGCTCTGTGCAGGAATGCACACGTGTGCAGGAGAGCATGTGTGTGCACTGGCTCTGTGCAGGCATACTCGTGTATATATGGGAGGCAGGGGTCCTGCCCTACGGGGGAGGCGCACGAGGGGGCAGCTTGTCCCAGGGCAGGTTGCCCGGCCCCATCCTCATCGCCTGGGAGGCATCGCCTGCCTCCTTGTACAGAGGCTTCTGGAGAGAGGAAAACCCATGGCCTTTGACACTGAAGACACGGAAGTGCTCAGGCAGGCCCTGGGGAAGCTGGACTCTCAGCCAGGGGGGCTGGGGACAGCCAGGAAGACGAGGAAGGCCTCCGTGCTTGCCCTTTGCGGAGGGGATCTTGGCTGGACAGTTGTGGCCCATAAGCTGCCGGACGGGCTCCTGCGCCACCTATTGATCTGGTCCTGCCTTCCAGGCGGCTGAGGGGCAGGGTGGCAGAGGCCCAGAAGGCACAAAGAGAGGGTAGATGAGGATGGCGGTGACCTGGGCCCAGAGAGCAACCTGGTAGAAACGGGGGAGGAGGGCTCTGATCAGACATCTCCCCCCCCCCCCACCCCATGTGGTCTGGAATGAGATCCATGGGCTTGAATGCACCCACCATCCAAACAGCTTAACTCCCCAAAGCCTAGAACCAAAGGCTGGTAAAGACCGGGGGGGGTGGGGTGGGTGGGGGGAGATGGTACAGACATGGAGTAGCTGCCAGACATGAGCTGCCAGTCAGCTCTGCCACTCACTCCCAGAGGGGCGAGCATGGGTGTTCCGGCCAGTCACTTCTAGGTGTGGGCCTCAGCCCTGTCACCTGGGAACCAGGATGCCTCTCCAAGACTCATTCCAGTCTAGAGTCCAAAGATGGGGCCTGGTTCCTGGGGCCTGGAACTCCTCCCCAGCACCAAGGCTTGAAGACAGTCCCGCCTCCCTGCGTCATTAACCCAAGCTAAGGGTGAGGTGCAGCCAGAGAAGGACTCAGGGTTCGCTCACAAAGTGCAGAAGTGGAAGGGCACAAACAAGCGCGCTGGAGCGTGCAGGTGGATGAAAGAGGGCCGGTGTGTGTCGGGGCCGCCTGGCATGGTCAGGACTGGCAGCCTCTCTGAGTTGTGCCCTCGGCCAGGTGCCTCTGTGTCTTGAACAGAGGCCACAAGCCAGAGAGAGAGGACATGGATGCAAGGACTTGAGGGCTGCGTGGAGCCAGTGGGCTGAGGGCCTGCCTCGGGAACTAGGCACGGCGACCAGACGGAGAGAAGGGAGGTCACACACCTGTAGTCAAAGGATCCATCCTCTTCTTTGGGGTCTTCGGGGCCCAGGGGGACATCCTTCTTCTCTCGCACTTTGTCGACGAGGGAAGCAAAGACAGAAGTCATGAGTAAGAAGCACAGCCTGCTCTCTCCAGGGCTCTGCTGAATGGAGAGCCAAAAGACAGCACCCTGGGCTCCATGACACCCCCCCTCTTTTTACTAAAGCCCCGGTGTCCACGTTGATTCTGTCTGCTCTTCACCCCAGGGGTCTCTACATCTCACTACCTCTCCACGAAGCTTTCCCCAACACCAAGGAGTTAAGATCCTGTCTTTTGCCAAGGGTAAATCCTCTGTTCCTCATTTCTTTCTTACTCTGTGCTGTATTATGATCTGCATGCATTTCCTATCTCGTTAGCCCTCTCAAGGGAGAGGGACCGCGTGTTTCTGCACAGATCCTTGCCACTGTTTGGAGGTCACTTGTCAGCTTGTTCCCTCTTCCAAAACCCACGTACACAGCCAGCCACGGCCTGTGCTCCTGGGGATAGCCGTTCCCTCCGAGTACAGCAATGCCATGGAGCCACGTCTCCCCTGGCACCTCTCACAGAGCTAAATAATCACCCCTATTTTAGGTGGGAAATGGAAGCCCTGATGTATATGGATGGGTCCCAGAGCTAATCAGCATCTGCAAGAAGATGAGAATGAGGACGAGAACCCAGACTCCTGGTCACTCCTTTCTCTGATGTACCAGGGGCTTGTCCTGAAGTTGGACGAAAGAGGACTAGCTGTGAAGGACTAGCTGCGCACTGTGTGAACGGGCAAAGGCAGGTTCAGAGGTTATCTGACACATCCCAGGTCTACCCGGGAAAGAGAAATGACTCCGTGCGTCCACTAGCCTGGACATCACGGGAAGGCCAGGTCTCTCCTGGACTCTGGGTCTCTCTCTTATGGAAAAGAAATCATAGGAGACCATGTAGCAGAGAGCCAATCAGGAGCAACCATTCTCCACCCCCCTCACTTAAGCATAGGCGTGGCTCCAGGATCCCTGCATCTGTGGATACCTGGCAGAGGAGGGAAGTAAGCCTCTCCTCACTTTCCTCTGTGTTGTTTTGGGGGCCCCTGGGGGAGGAGAGAGCCAGGTGGGGGGGTGGGAGGTAACTGGCGAGTCATGAGTTCCTTCTGCAGTCCAGCAGGACTTTTGCTCTGGGGTCACTCAGACCTTCCATTCCACGATGTGACAGGCAGATGGCCCAAGAGCAGTATTTCCAGGAACCAGAAAACCAGAGGTCCCTTACCTTGACCTTGTCTGGCCTGGAGGATTTTTTTCCCCCCAAGTACTGGGGATTGAACCCAGGGCCTCCTGCTTGCCAGGCAGGCATTCTAACAACTCACAATGCCCAGATCCCTTTTGTTTTTATCTTGTTGTATGAGAGGCAGCCACGAACTTCCCCCTAGCTGACCTCCACCTCCCAATCCCGAGCGTGGAGATGCTCTTGGAAGTGTCTCTGCGATATGAACTTAGGAGCTTCCAGGGCCATGTAAGAGCCATGGGGTACCCTCCTCCCCCCACAACAGCCAGCCCCTCAGCTCCTCCCTGCCCACCCACGGGGCTGCTGAGCCTGTGGTAGGTTCAGCTTGCATACTGCCCAGGCCCCTCTGCCACTTTCCTCGTGGCTATGCTGCTTCTGTCCAGACCCCAGTCGCCCTCCCTCCTTGTCCTCTCTGCCAAGGAGTTTAGAAATGACGGATGTCACTGGCTGGGCAGATGTGTGGGTCACACCATCCCTTCCCTGGAGCTCTCTGGACTGCCTCTGCCATGCCCCAGGGAGAATGTAACTAACACAAACACTTGCTAGCAGCTCCACAAGGCACAGAGCGGCCCCAGGGCCAGAGCTCCAGAGTGGAGAAGCAGAGGACAGCGGCCCGCACCTAGACAGGATCTGGGGATTCACAGGAAGGCTTGTTTCCGACCTGTTCTTCCGTCTCACCTGGGTATTTGCCACCTCGGCTCCTCTTGATGAAGCAGACGATGAGTAGGATCAGCACCAGGAGAGCGATGGCACACATGAGCCCGATGAACCAGCCCTGGGTGGCGATGTCAGCCTGGTTGTTGGTGTAAGCTGGCAGGGAGGGTGGGAAGCACACTGGTGAGTGATTGCATAGTGTGTGTGGGGGCGTGGGGGGGTGCAGTTACTTCCTGTGAATGCTTCTCCTGGAAGCCCTCTAGCCCAAACTACCCCGCTTGCTTGAGGGACATAAAACAGTGAAAGAGTGCGGGTAAAAGGTCAGAAAAGAGGCAAAGGACAGGGGTGCAGGGTGCACGGAAGCAGAGAAGCAGCAGCAGGCGACATCCTAGAGTGAGCACGTTCTTGCAAATAAGAGTGCGGGCCACAGCCTGGAGGAGCTGGCAGAGGCCAGGGTTGCCCATGGAAGCACAATTCTGGGTCGATGAGCTCAGGGAGCCAGGCTGTGGCCACGTCTCATGAACCGCCGTCAGAACACCCGCAGGCCTGCCCAGGCGCAAAGTAGCATCCGCACGCAGCAGCTCGGCCCTGAAGCCAACCAGCTTTCAGCAGTGTCTTGGACCAGGTGGAGGTCCCGGGCACCCTGAGCCTCTGTGTGTCTTCATCTCCCTGGCAACCACCACCCAGGCCTGGGGACCCCAGATCGGCCAGGGAAGCTGGGGCCTCCTGCTCAGTCCAGTCACTTCTAGATGATTCACGCAGGGAGACGCTTCTGGCGGTCCCGACAAGCCACTTGCTGTCTCCTTGCCCTGGATAACCAGCCTCTCTATTCAAACCCGGGACCCATCTCCAAGACCCTTGGTGGCTTGAAGGGCAAGGCAAGTCCACAGACGTATGGCCGTCATCGCTCCCATCTACACAGGCTTCCACGCCCGCTCCGGTGCCTCCGCAGAAACGGTCTCCAAATCCCCCCTCGGGATCAAAACAGCACCTCATGGCGACCCTCCAAAGCGGCTCACTCCAAACTACCCTCCCCATCCTGCCCCGCCAGGCTGCCGGCTGCTCTCATCACCTCCCTAGTCCTGCGCCCCATTCTGCTGGCTCTCCACGCGCACCCCAGCCTCCAGGCCTTTCTATCTGCTGCCCTTTCTTTTTCATTTACTCCATGACATGCTGCTGCCTTGGGAAGTCCTCAGAAAGGCCTTCCTAGGCCTTCCAGCCCAGCCAGCCCCACTCTAACCACGAGTTCTGATTTATCTTTTTTCTCAGCACACATAACCATTCGATGCATGACTACCAGTTCTCATTTCTCCTTACACCCATTTCCATGGCACCACCCTGAGTATTTTCCCAGACGTTATCTAGCTCGTTCCTTACCACAGCCTCAGGAGGCAGGCTTTAATTTTCAATCCTTATTTGGCAGATGAGGAAATGGAAGCACAGAGAGGTCAAGAGATGTACTCGAGGTCACCGAGCTCCTAAGTGGTGGGGTGGGGATGTGGCTGCAAGCTGTCTGGCTCCAGTCTAAGCTCATCAGCACCCCACCTCCTCCCTGTGCCCAGCACAAACTGCTGTTGGTTCTACTCCATTCCCTGGGGCTGGGAGCGCAGCTGGGTGCGGCGGACCTGGACCGGTAGACATCCCACATCTTTCCCTTCGCTCAGCCCCCTCCCCTCTCCTGGCCCCTGGGGGGCTGCTGCTACCTAAAGCCCCCCATCCACACTTCGGGGTCACCCTGCCACTCAGCTTGGTTTTCTGCTGTGAGCCCCTGGCAGACACTGCGTCTGGAGACGGGCTGATCACTGTGTTGGACACCCATCATTCTGCTAGATGTCGCAGCCTGGGGTACAGCGAGCCTTCCATTCCTCCCTGTCCCCCCTTCCCCCGTGCTGCCCCCTCTGGCCCCCCTGTGTAGCCCCTCCACCCCCTCCACCGATGCTCGAGAAACCCCAGGCACTCACAGTCTCTACAGCCACCCCACTGGTCAGGGACGGCTGTCTTCCTCAGCCCCCCAGAGCTGTCATGCCTTGCCTTGTTCAGGTGAGTGTCTGCCTCTGCCCGGGGCTCCCACTTTTCCCGCCCCTAGGGCTGTATGGCCCCCTCCCCTCCACACGGCTCCCATGCAGGCCCGCTCCGCTCCAGATGGACCCTCGTGTCATGGCTGTCAGTGCCCATGGGCACAGTGAGATCTGGTGTCAGGGCTACTCTTCTACTTCTTTTTATTGGTCCAAGACTGGTACTCATAAGTGGGTACCTGATGCTTTCACTCACTGGCCAGCTCTACCAACGGAGCCTCACCTCCAACCCCAACTCTTTGACTTCTTGCCACACCCCTCCGCCTCCCCTCCATACAGCTTCCCACCCAACCATCCATTCCTGCTTACCATCTTTCCAGAATCTTCCTTCCCAAACCTCTGACTGCTCCAACTCACCATCCCTGGACACTTAAATACATATTAATACTTGATGGCTTTTTGCCGGGTCCTGGCTTCCAATTGTAGTCTTGGGAACAAGAGGTCTTTTTGAGTCCCCAAGGACTAAGCAGGAAACTGGTCATGTGACACGGAGTCAGGGATCACTCATTAAGAGATCACGTTCATTCCAGTGGAATATGGTTAGCCTGGGACCCCATCCTAGCCCCCCTGACCATAGCACTGGTGGCCTCACCGATCCAGGCTAGCCCACCCACCATGCCTGGACACTGGGTCCTTCACTTATGAGCACACAGGGGTGTCTATCGTTTGCGGAAAAATTGGTCTGCATTTCTACAGTGATTCACTTGAGCCACCGTCTTCCTGGCGCCTGTTCCAAGACCCCGGGAGCCACCTTCATGATACGGCCTTATTCTTGGGGAAGAAGTTCACAATCCCAAGGAAGAGTGGCCACATGGGCAATTTAAAAAAGTAAATGTAGTGCTCTGGCCCTGACAGTGGCACAGCGAAGTTTAGATGGCCTTTCAGTCACGACTGGAAAGGCCAAAAAGCCTCCTCTGGAGTTTGGACACAAAAGGCTGTTGAGAAGCAGGTGGGGCTGGGTGCTGGTGGCTCATACCCGTCATCTTAGCAGAGATCGGAGGTTCCCAGCTCAAAGCCAGCCAGCGCAGGAAAGGTCTGAGAGACTCTTATCTCGAATTAACCGGGAGAGGAAGGCACTTCAGAGTACGTTTATTCCCCTGCCAATGCCACACTCAATCGATCTGCTAAACTGGCTTTGAGATTCCTAATGTGCCCAACAGTATCAGCCGAGGAAGAAGACTGGTCAAATTTCCATTCACCACCGTGAGTGGCTGGGGGCGGATGCCGGATCATGGTCCTCTCCCAGGTCGGGTCGGGCAAGCACACCGCCTTCTACACCACACCCCGCGACCCCTGGGGAAATTCCCCCAGCCAGGCCGCCAGTACCACCCACTTCTACATCTACCTGGGAGGAATTTGGCTTAGCCGAAGAAGACAGGCCGGTCACTCTATGTCAGTGGAACTGTGTTGTAGAAGTTTAAGAGGGGTGGCCTTTTTTTCCACGTGCAATGTGGCTTGTCTGCTCTTACTTAAGCCCCATGCGGCTCCTCCCTCCATACCTGTCTGTCCGTCCTATAGTCCCTCCCTGCTTCCCTGAGGTCTGAGCAGCAGCCTGACTGCTGGTCAGCCGTCCGCATCCGGCAGGCCCTGCTCATTCTGGCCATATATTCTTATCCCAACAGGGAGGCACGGATGGGACTCAGAGTCCTGGGTTGGGTGTTCATAGCCCTTCAGGTCTCTATGGCTTCAAAAGCTTCGAGGAAGTGATTAGCTTCCCAACAGGATGTTCTGGTGAGGGTCAGAGAACCCGACGAGTCTGGGAAGGATGCGCGCAATCTGAACTCAGAGCCAGGGCCACGAGCTTGCCTGCTCCGGCTTGCCTCGATTGCTCTGAAAGCAGCAGAATGCGCGGATCCTCTCCAAGGCCAGGGTAGGAGAAGGGCGATGAGGACTTAGGCCACTGCTCAGAAGCAGATATCAGCCCCGTGAGCTTTCTCTTCATGGTGAGTTTGGCACCTTGAAGATGAGGACATCCTCACGGGAGTGGTTCTTTTCTCTCCGGTTTTATTTTTTTCCCTGATTCTCACCTACAGCCACACCCGGCGATGTGAAACTCGGGAAGCTGATTCTGATGCTCTCCCAGCACTCTCAAAAATGGACCTCTAGCCTCGAGCTTTGCTTCCTGCCTCAGAAATGCATGCGCCAGCGAGCAAGAGTGCGGGACCCCCCCACCTAGTTGGGGCAGAGACCAACCATCTGCTCTACTGGGTCAACTCCCTGTCCAGCAGCCTGGCTTTCCCTGCAACAGGATAGCAGAGCTGCTCACCCAGACATCCTGCCTCCATGGGCCTGGTCACTCTCAAGCAGGGTCATGCCATATGCCCTGAGTCCCGGGAGCGTAGACTTGTGTGGGACAGGCGGAGGAGCAGGAAGGACGACGGAGGGGGCGAGACTGGGTTAGGAAGGGAGACAGGGGCACAGATGGGGTACCAGCCTCAGCCTCAGCCTCGCCTGGCCAGCCATGGGGAGGTCATGAATATTCAAATTGACGTTCAGAAATGCATCTAAATCATTGTGGTCTGCCCCCTACCCTGTGTGTCTAATAACCTGCATCTGATTAGGACGTCCCTGGGGGCTGGGCCTGATCCTTTTCTGTCTTAATCTCTTTCCCTCCCATCCCCTGTAGCTCCAGGGCTTAGCATACAGGCCCCTCGGTTGCCCCTCTGTCCGATTTTCAACCCTCAGAGAAGCAAGTGCTCGTGCACTCTCTAGACACCCAGCCGTCGCCACCAGCAGAGTTGGGAACCTCGCACCAGGTCTGAGCCCCGGACAGCCTGCTCATCTGACACACGACGGTGCTCCGTATCTAGTCAAGGCCTCGTCACAGCCAGCGTTTCTTCCCCACTTACTTTAAGGCATCAGACACTTGGGAGGAAAATAAAGACAAAGCCCCACACGAGCTGTGTCACTTACTGGAATTCTGCCTCACAGATGAGCGAGGGTGACAACGCAATGACTCGCGCGTGGATCCCAGGTTTGGCTCCTGGGGACGTTTCTGGATGGGGCCCCTGGCATGGCCCTATCTCTTACTCTCATAGGGAGCAAGCAAAGCCCCGAGCACGCAGGGCAGGCTGCATGACTCGCTCCCGGAACCCCCTCACTGGGATCCGGGGGGACACATGCTTCCAGCCCTCTTTGTTGCGGGCCTCATTATGCAATCCTTTGTTCCCTTCAAATCCCAGCTCCGCCCCACAGGCTCGGGACCGTGGTTTGCTCTGGGCTGTGCATGCACTTGGGCCCCCAGCTTCCTGGGGGCCTTCGACACACCATGCAAGGTGGGAATGGGGAGATGAGTCCTCTTTCCAGGGAGAAGAGACAAGCAGGAAGCTGGGATGAAGATGAGAGGCTCCATGCTGCCAGGGGGGTGGCCAGGCCGGGTCCCCTCTCACCTGTACTGGTCATAAAGGTGATGGCGGTACTGCTGATACCCTCGTTGTCCCGGGAATACACCCGCAATGTGTAAGTCATCCCGGGATAGAGGTCTGTCAGCTGTATAGGCTGGGCCTGGGCCTTAACAGGGACAGTTTTTTTCGTATGGTTGCCTGGGGAACAGAAACCTCGGTCAGCCTACAACCAGGCACCAGGAGCTGGAGACAGGGCTCAGGGTCCTGGTCACCTGCCGAAGGTAGAAAGGGTGGGGGGGGGGAGGGGAGCGCGGGTCCAGTCCACCGCGCAGACCAGGCAGCCCCGCCTCGCCCCTCACGCGGTGCTCTCTCTCACACCACGCCCAGCTTGGTCTCTCTTTTCGCAGTTCTCCTTCCTCTCCACTCTTACTTAGCACTAAATCTACCACGTCCTGCTTCCCTGAGCTCCGGGCCTCGCAGTGGATTCAGTTCTCTCTGGGGGTTTTCTCAGAGTGGTATTGAGACTCCTGCAGGGCTACCCAAGACAAGGCAGCATCCAGCTCCTGATCGCACCCAATGGACACATTGGAGAAGCGTGTGCGTGTGACAGGAAGCTGAACACATCTAGACCACGCTAGGGATTCTGGGTTCTCCTCGAGCCACAGAGAGCTCAGGACTGACTTGGGTTACTGGCTTGAACCCTCCCTCTAGGAGGGCAGAGGTCCTGACCCCACTCTGCAGCCTACGGAGTCTCCCAAGCCACCTGTTGTGGGACAAGAGGCTGTGGTCTCAGTCTCTGCCTGTCCACTGTCGACATCAGAACACACGGACTTCTGAATCAAGAGATCAATACAGGGGTGAAGCCTGGCTTCCTTTGGGGTTACTCGGAGGTCTCATCGTGGGCAGGAAATGGGCAAAGAGCCCATTCCGCCGATTCCGCCGGTCCTCCATAGCACTAATGACTTCAGAAGCCCCTTCCTTCTAGATCCTGCTCCTCCCACCGAGCTGCCATCCAAACATGCACTGATTTCATGAGGCTATAATTAAGCCTGGCTGAAAGGCCTCTCTGAGCCTCGGGGAGTTCACAGGATCTCCCTTAATGGCATCTAGCACTCCCCGCGCCTGCCACAGCCGCCACCCGCGCAGCAATGCTTACTGTCGATGTACTCAACCACAAAGTCAGTTCCGGGCCCGAAATTGTGCTTCCAGGTGATGTTGGCCCATTTACTGTTGGGGAGCACCGTGACGTTCCATATGGACTGCTCGTCGGGGGCTGGTGGACGGGTTAGAAGAGGGGTTAGTGATGAGGGGGGGAGGAAGGAGGAGGCATGGGAGACCCGCATGCATGCACACGCACACACGTACACACACACACACACACACACACACACCATCAGCTGGGAAAGGGCAGAATCACAAATGCCTGTGCACAGGGCCTGGCAGAGCTCCAAGCTGCAGGCCAGAGGTAGGCATCCAGAAACGGGCAGGAGCGATCAGAGGCCTGATATGCAAACAAGAGGCACAAACCGTCTGTGTCCACACAGCAAGGGCTGGGAAGGAGAACGGGTTCTGATCCACATTGTTTGTGGCCCTAATCTGGGCTGACTTCCTTCTTAGATCCTTTGTCAGTGACTGAACAACACAAGGGCAGAGGTCAGGACAACAGCCTCCTTGACCAGGATCAGGATGCTAGCTAGCAGAGGGGGAGACTGGGCAGGCTTCTCCTTTAACCTTTGGCATTCGACAGAAGGGAGAGAAGGTGTCTTTCAAGCCGAGGAAGACGGAGGGCCTGGGATGTGGTTTGGTGGTCGCATGCTTGCCTGTTATTGGATTTTGACCTCCAGGAAAATCAAGCAAGAGTCCTAATGAGATATGCAAAGAAAGACAGGACCAAACATGGGAACCCTGTGGGCTCCTACACTGGAGGTCGGGGGTCCTGACACAGGACGCTGGCCTCAGGACCCTGAGGGCTGCTCTTGGTCTGCGAGAGTGGAGGTGACCTGTACAAAGAGCCTCAGATTGCCTCAGGGGACTTGGGACCTAGAATTTCAAGACCCCAAGTACAGACAGTGCGCACCCTTCCTCCACCCCATCATGGGCTAGATGGGCCCAAGAGAAGAAATCTTCTTGACACCCAGCCCCTCGCCCTCAGTGGTCCTGACATCAGAAGAACCCCATCGGTTGGCTTCTCAGCTCTACAGAGCCTTCGAGGCTGGGTCTCCCTGCAACACCGAGGACAATCATTACCCAGCTCCTATGTGCCGGGAGCCACTTTATCAAAGGCACAGAGCTGCCTGAAAACAGCCTGTGTACGGGAGCATGTCACTAATCTTCAAACATAATCACTTTTCCAAAGTCCCAGCAGTCTGATTACCCCATTTTTTTCCAGCAAAGATTTAATAGTAGAGGACTAGCATGAAGCCTTGTATTTCAAAGACTTTACAAGTGTGACTCCTGTATATTTTATTAGCATGCAAGGGGGGCACTGTCACCAACTCACTTGTCAAAAATAAATGAATAGAGTAAATTGGTGATGCATTTATTCATTATCTATTTGGCACATGATGGAGTCTGCAGGGCTGGGGAAGTGATAAAAGATTCCCTGATTTTCACTTCAAAGAAGTGCCATTCCTACTACAACCCTGTCAAGCGTCGCTTGCCCCAGGTGAAGAGGATGCATGTTAGGGGAGAGGCCAAGAAAGAGGCTCCATTGACGGCAGCACAGCGCCTGCCCGAGGGGGCTTCCATTTCTCCGCCAGATGTTTCATTTCAACCACACTGGCAGCTTTCAGCTCCTGCTCCTCCGAAGTTCATGGCTCTCGCTAGTGGGAATGAATTCTAATTAGCCATGATTTGGAGATCTGAGTTTCATCCCCCTTAGCTCTAGACTCTACAATAAGCCAGGAATTTGGGCTTCCAATAGGATATTAACCCCACTCGGGCTTTGTCTGGATGGGAATAACGGTTGGAGTGTTCTTAGAAAGGGTTCAGGGGGTGGGAATCGAAGGAAGGCATTGCAACAAGGAAAGGTCAAGATGATCATCGCCAAAGAGCTGGAGCGTTCACAGAAAAGGAAGAAGGCCAACTCTGGGAAACCACAAAACCAAGAAGGACCGGCAAGAAGCATGTCCTGTCCTCTGACTTCAAGTCTGTGAGTTAGGGACTCTCCCTGAAATCTAAAAAAGGACACTGAGGTCAAAGAAAAAGGTTGAGTTCATTCCGAAAAGGGAAACTTAGGAAACAGTTTATGTTAGGGTATAAGCTAAGATGAAGATGAAAGGCTCGAGGGCAGTGGGGATGCTTGAGAGACGGCTCCAGTAAGATCAGGACCACGGCCAGGTCCTCTGGAGCCTCTCAGACGCGGTGGGAACTTGGCATCCAGTGCTGTCTGACAGCAAGGCTGATCTTTCCAGAAGGCAAGATTCACTGGTAGCACATTTCTGTGAACTCAAAGCACTGTGAGGACTGGACGCCTGGCTTTGGTGCTTAAGGTACCGACCCCCCCCCCGCCCGCCCCCCTCCGCCCTGGAGAGCGCCAGTCACCAAGTCGTCACTGGCAGCCTCTAAGAGTCTTGCGAGTGAATCCTCAGCAGACCTTTCCCTAAAGTTGCATGCTGCTTACATTCTACCTATTGCACCTTTGAAGCCAATCTGTGCTTCCGAGCTCTAAGGAGCACTCTCAGCCTCCCCTAACAGCTCGCTCGATACCACGACACATGCTCGTGGGTGTAACCTGCAGCCGCTGGCAGGGGCCGAGGGGGAGGCAGAGAGGCCGGGAAGGGGGAAGGGCAGTGACATCTACAGGCTGGTCTGTCACTGCTGGAGGAGAAAGTTCTGGATGCTTCCTACTAGCCAACTGCCTTCTGCATCTGACCTCTGCGCTCAGAAAGCTAGAGAGCCTCCCCTCTGTGGCAAGGCAACTTGGATGCTCCACGCTAACAAGTCTGAAGAGCAGGAACGGCCAGCCCTCGCCTGGAATGGAGCAACTCTGGAGACGACCAGGCAGGGCTAATTCTGGAAAGCTCTGACTTTCTGCAGGAAAAGATGCCAAGAGTTTCTTGAGCACAAGGGGCCAAGAAGAGGGCCGGGCTTCCCGGAACACCGCAGTGCGGTAGCCAGCGCACACTGGCCAGGCACTTCCCACTCCTAGGCCTCCGTCCTGCACAGACACACTGGGGCTGGGAGAGAGTCAGGATGAAGGAACCTGAGGCAGGATGGGAGAGGATGGGAGAGCTCTGGGCCTCTAGTCTACGGGCTGAGAGTCCAGTCACGCGTGAATCTGGCGGGGGGACCACCACCCCGGCTCCCTGCCTCCCAGCTGGAGGGGCGTGGGGGGTTGGTCTCTTGAGACAACTGGGGAGGTGGCGAGGAGGGGCAACGCGCAGTACCGGATTCCTGAATCTTAGTTCCCGTGGTGGTGGTGGTGGTGGTGGGAGGGCTCTCCGTGGTGGTGGTGGTGGTGGTGGCGGCAGTGGTTGTAGTTGTGGCCACGGTGGTGGTGGTGGTGGTGGTAGGTGCCACAGTTGGGACGATGGGGACAGGTGTTGCTTCACTGGTGGCAGCAAGGGCAGTAGCGTCAGTGCTGCCCAGCGCGCCCGTGGCACCCACGGTGGTTGGGGGTAACGTGGGAGGAGCTGAGAGGGAAATGTAAAGTAGCCGAGTCTGGTTGGCTTGGGGGGGGGATCCAGCCTGCACACCGGTTCCCCCCCCTTCCCCAGCAGGCAGCCTGGTGCATGGCAGGCAGCCCAGTGAGGAGATGGAGCTCAGAAACCAGAAGCTTTCCCCAAGCATCATGGACCGGGCCGGATGGATGGCAGCCAATGAAGACACAGCCATGAGGGCAGGAAGAGAATGAAGCCCAGGGCGCGTTTCATTTTCTTCTCATGGTCTGTGTGGCTTGCAGCCCCTGGCATGCACCCAGGCGAGGATGAGCGTGACGGGGGGGGGGGGGGGGAGATGCACACCGAATCGCTCAGACTCCAGCAGCGGCACGGGGCTCGGGGGAAATGCCACCTAGACGGACCTGAACAGCGCCAGTGGGGTCCAGCCCTGCAGCCCTGGCCGCAGAGGTGGGCAGGAGCCAGGCCCTGTCTGGCAGGGGCTCAGGGTGGCCTGGCATGCCCAGATCTCCACTCCTAAGTCATGTTCTGCCACACTCGCTGTAGTTCAGACACCCAGCCCAGCCACAGGGAGAGGGAAGCCCCCACTCTGTGAGCGACCTTGCAAGCCCCGTCTGCTGCCAGCCTCTCCTGTCCACCTGGCCTCCTTTCCCTATGCCTCCTTTCTGTCTGTCTCTCTTCTCTTCCTTCTTTGCCATATATGGTGAACTCTCTCTCCTCCCTCCATCCCTCCCTCCATCCCTCCCTCCCTCTTTCCCACCCTTCCTCTCTTCCTTCCTCGCTTTTGGGGTCCACAACCCCCCCTCCCAGTCCTTCTAGTCACATTAGAACTCGGGAAAGGGCTCACACTGTGGCAAGACAATCTCCCCAGCCACAGGAGAGACATGAACCCCAAGTGCAGGTGCGTGCCATGCTGGCCGTCCTTTCTGCACCAATCTCCCTCTGGGCCCCAGCACGGCTCAGAGCCGGGTTGCCCTCCCCTCTCCCCCCATCCAAGGCTGCTCTTCCACACCAGCCAGCCCTGGAACCTAGTCTAGACATGTGACACTTTTTCACAGCTCTCCTTCCTGGGAAAAGGAGGGTGTAAGGGACACGGACACAGGGCTGCTCTGTCCCTCGTCTCCACATCAGTCTTTATGAAAGCCGAGTAGGAGGCTGTCAGGAGGGCAAGAGCTCGAGCCAGAGCGAGGCAGAGCCACCTCTCCTCTGGGTGCTCGATCTCCTGTGACCTGACCGTGGCTAGGTTCCTGGTGTCACGCCAGTGGTAGGGATCCTAGACACAAGCAGGTCCCTAACTCCCTTCCTGGCCTCAGCTCTCCAGAGGTTCCCCCGCCCCACCATCCCTGCAGGAAGCTGGGTGGGAGCCAGGGAACTATTTCCACAAGGAGAATCAAGGATCTGAAGCCTAAGCCCACTCAATCAGAGCCCGGCTAACACAAGCCCTTTTATTCTCTGGGTCTCCAGTATTATGAGGTTCCCATAGAGAAGGAAGAAATATTCCTGGGGTCCCTGCAGCATCTCTACTTGACCATGCCGCTTACAGCCCATAGATTCTTAGGCAAGTTCGGAGCCACCAACGCTGTATTTCCCAAACCACCTCCAGCCCCTGGTCGGTTCTCAGACGTGAGGAAGACATGGGAAGAGGGGACACAGTCTCCCTTTCTCTTTTTTTTTTTTTTTTGCCAGTCGTGGGCCTTGGACTCAGGGCCTGAGCACTGTCCCTGGCTTCTTCCTGCTCAAGGCTAGCACTCTGCCACTTGAGCCACAGCGCCGCTTCTGGCCGTTTTCTGTATATGTGGTGCTGGGGAATCGAACCTAGGGCCTCGTGTATCCGAGGCAGGCACTCTTGCCGCTAGGCTATATCCCCAGCCCCTCCCTTTCTCATTCTTTATGCAAGGTGGTATTCAGCTCAGCTCAAAGTGGTCTCAGGTCTGAAAAGTCGGCTCAGTGGAACACACGGCAGCAAAGACTAGGCTGTTCTACCCACCAAGGCAACGTGGGAACACAGCACACGCACCAACAGAAAAGCCAGCTCTATCCCGGCCTGGTCCCGGCGTGGCCCTGGCTACGACCACACAGGGGTCCCTGCTGCTTGGCGCTGCCCAAAGGGACACGAAGAGGCTATTTTGCCCATCAGGCTGGCCGGCTTCCACTGAGTACCTTATCAGTACTAAGTAGACTCTACTCTTTCTGGCAGATGAAATGCTCTCAAGGCCTCTCTTCCTGGACTATGTAAATGGCATCAGCGGCTTGGAACTCAAACCGTTCCCCATGTAGAGCTCAGGGATCTTCGCTTCCCTTCCCTCACATACACTAGTTGTCGATTTCCCCAGACCCCCGAATCCAAGCTGGTCACCCCCAAAGCCACACAGACTCTCACGTAGGTCTTCCTAATAGAGGATACACAGACCCACACCATCCACTTCCTCAGGGCCTGCCTGCTTCCTGAACAATCTTTCAAGTACCCCAGGGACGGAGAAGCTAGGCAGGTTGGAGCAGGTTCCTCACTTTGCAAACTGCTCAGAGATGTGAGTGGGAAATGACTTTGGGGATGCTCTCGCCTCCTCTGAAGGCGGCAATTCTCTCTGGGGCTGGGTACCCGGCTTCTTTCCCTCTGCTCCGCGGCAGGCTGTTAGCAAGAGGTCACAGGAAGTGAGAGAAGGCAGAAGCCACTGTCCTAATGGCTTCCCCAGGTGCTCACCATTGGCGTTTCCACCTCAGCCAGCTGTCACAGCTGGCAAACCAAGCACCTGCTGCCCCACTCATCAGCTGTGTCTATTGTCCCTGAGCTGGACAGGGCTACCTCAGACAGGGAGGGTAGAGGCAGGGAGGAAGGGACAGAGGGGAGGCACAGTAGTCGGGAGGTGAGCTGCCAGAGGCCGGGACAAGTACAGGAGGAGATAAGCTCTCCATGGAGAAATCCATCACTGCCTGATCAAAGGAGAGCCAGTCACCCAGTCCTGGGCTGAGCTGGGGGGAGGGGAGGAGGCACTAAGCCCCACAGTGGGGCTGGCTTACAAGCAGAGCGCACACCAGGCGGACTTGTTCCTGGGCTGCATTCTGTTTCCAGCCACGGCAGGACAATGAGTTTGACAGCAATCCTGGTCAGTGCTCAAGGGAAACCGTGACCAGGCAACCAAGAACGGGGAGAGGGGTCTCGGTTACCTAAGAGGTTCTAGGAAAATCAAAGATCCTCCCTCCCCCCGCGAACAAAGGCAGGGTCAACTCCATGGGGGCTAAGGGTTTTCTACTGGAGTATGGGGGAGCACTGTGAGGGAGAGATGACATGTCTCCTTTACTTTCTGTCCCCCCCCCCCAAGCCTGCCACAGAGCTGAGCATGGATCAGAACCCCCCCGCGCACATTTGCAGCTCTGAGCTACATTAAAGAAGAGGAGCGCAGCTTCCAGTCACTCCAAGGTGTGATGTTTGGTCAAAACCGCCCACATGGCGTGCGGACTACCAGGGCCAAGCCACAGATTGCCGGGCAGATGGGCGGCCGTCCTAACAGACCGCAGAGACAGTCTTCGGTGGGGGAGACGGATACGAGCGGATCAGTTGTGGGAAAAGGAGCCCAGGCTTGGGAGGATGAGAAAGGAGAGTGGTGGGCTGGGTGCCCGGCCCACGTCAGAAATGTAGAACCTGAGCATCTCAGCTTTGGCACCTAGGGCCCGTGCAGAAGGTGCCGATGAATGTAAGCGGGGCATCTGATATTATTGGCACATCTCATTTACCAAAAAAAAAAAAGCGCAACCTGCCCCTAGCTACGGTGTGACCTGGAAGCTAGAATCTGGGAGACACACTGGGTGGAAGGACAGAGCCCCTGAGTTCCCTCCACATACTACGGGAGCCTGGATCATTCTAAAGGGAAGCAGGCACAACATTTCTCATCCCCTTTGTGACCGCCACTCACACGAGGGCAGCATGGACGGGCGCAGATACAGACTCCCTGCCGCATACCCACCTGCCGGGGTCCCGGGGTGCCGGGGTGGGGGAGGGGACAATGGACTTGACCCATGAGCTCTGCACTGACTCCTAGGGCTTGCTCTGCCTCTCCCCCCGTTAGGCTGCCTGAGGTCATGGTTGCGAAAGAGAGCCATACATAAACTTGAACCCACCGGGAAGTGTGGCAAGGCTGGCTCTCTCCCTGGCACGCAGACCCAGGACCATCCTAGCAGAGGGGGGCTGCCGACCTATGTGGAGGCGCTGGCCTGGCTGGCCTGGAGACCCAGGAAAGGTGTGGGGGTAGACAGCTGGGGGAGGGGAGCACCCACAGCTTCGCTGGCAAAACGTATGCGAACTGAAGGAAGCAGGGCGTACGCAACAGAAATAGAATCAACCCAGAAAGGCGGTGGGGAGACAAAGGAGCGAAGGCGGGAGGAAACCAAACCGGGCAAGGTGGCGTCCTATCTCCAAAGCCCAGCCTGGGTCTCTGGGCCTGGCTTCCCAGGCCCCCGGGGTGGGGGGCGCCCTCCACGCTAATGGCCCTGAGAAGCTGGTTCTTTGAGGGGCGAGGGGACGATCGTCCCGCCACGTCCCCTGCGACCCCAGGTCCTGGAGCACCGGGCCCTGCTCAGGGACTCACTCGCTCAATTTACTCCCACCGACGAGAGCCCGTGGTCGCTGGTGGACTCGGTGCCAAGCCCCATGCTGCATGCAAGGCCAGCATGCACGCGTGCTCACCCTTTCAAGGGACGGTGACCTGACCGGGCGCCAGGAGCCAGCTGTCCCTGCTTCATCCAGCATGCCTTCCAGGGCCATCGCGGTGCCCAGGCAAGGGAATTCATCACTCAGCATCAAAGACAATGGCAATTCCGAGGAGGGGCTGGGGGCCTACGTGTAAGCCATCCTCCTCTTCAGTGGGGCCAAGCGTTAAATGAAGTGGCGTTGGGGGGGAGGTACATGCTTGCCCCCCCCCCCCCCACTCCATGCTCCATGAACACCTTCCTCGAAAGTCTGGCTTTCCCGTCACTGAAAGGGTGAGTCCGAAGCATGCATGTGGCCTGAGCCTTTTTCTCCTGCTCCACCCAGGCTGGGCTGGGCTGCACCTGCTTAGCCCCATGCTATGCCCGTTACCTCTGCTGCTGGTACGGTACCTGCGGTTGGAGTAGCTTCAGACACAGCACCCAAGGTGGCCAGAGAGAGAGAGAGAGAGAGGGGAGAGGATGAGAGAAGGAAGAGAAAACAGAGCACAGGTGAAACCACAGGACACGCGGGTGGAGGAAGTGGGGCTCACCTTGACAGCATGGCCAAGTGCTGGCTGCCACCCTGAGGATGTTAACTGGTATTCAGGGGTCACAGTTAACCGCCCCTAGAGTTAGACAGGCTCCTACCTTCCCTCCTTTCAATACACTCTTCCTAACACTATTCAAGGATTACTCACCTAGGAGGTAGCAGTAAGGGCAATTGGTCCAGGATACTAGGTCCCTGGTACTTTCTTCAAGGGCATGTTCTGCTCTGGCTGCATTGTGTGACCCTCTAAGATGCAGGAATTGGGGATGTAAGATGGGGGTGGGGCAGGAGAACACTTAGCCTGGCCAAGGATAGTTCCTGTATCTTCACTGGAAGATGCTAAACAGTGTTGAGGAAGAAGGCATCTGTGTGTGTGTGTGTGTGTGTGTGTGTGTGTGTGTGTGTGTGTTCAGTGGTCTTTTCCTCTACAGCTTGCAAAGTAGGGCCTTTGAAAAATAGCAGCTCTGAAACCCTGAAGCCCCTGGATCCTGCTGCCCCAATCTTTCCTACTTGTTGTACTTTATGGGAAAAAGAACCCAAGTGTATACTGAGCACCCTGGGGTGGGGTGGGGGGTCTAAGAATTGCCCACAAATTCCTAAGCTAAAAAGAAAAAGGCCTTTGTTGTCTTGTGCTCTGGCGCTGCAGAAGTTCCCAGGCAGTTGTCCCCGGAGCTGGATAATGGGGCATTGTCTGGCGTCTGGGCTGGGTGGGGAAGAGGCACCCTGTATTTCTATCTCCACACAGAGCTATTGAGACATTGCCATGGCCTGGCCCGGCCTCTGGTAACAGGCTCCAGCAGTCACTTACCTAAGTCCCCCAGTGCTAATCAACCTTCTGAGTGCCCACAGGTTGGAAGAGGACACCAGGAACGGGAGCTTGTTGTGTGTCTCACTCCTGACTTACAAGAGCAGAGGGACACAGGCAGAATGGCCAGCCCTCTGCTTTTGCCCAGACCCCCTTTCCTGCCGTGGGGCTGAGCAGAAAGAAATGCAGGAGTGCTGAGGTCGCTGCACACAGGGAGCCTGGGCTGGGGTCAGTGCAGCAAGGCCCGGCAGCCCCAGAGGAAGGGAAGTTGCCCCTCTGTGAGGAGAGGTGCTCAGGAGCCCCGCTCAGAAGACCCATCCAGGGGCCCCACCCAGGTTAGGGCCAGGCTGTGGGAACCTGGCCTTCTGGAGAAAGTAGTAGACATGATAGCTTGGCGTTACTCTTCTGGGATGTCACATAGTCCCCTCCTCTGGCCGGCCTTCATTCCCTTCATCCATGCTAAGCATGCAATCAGATATTCTTGTGGTTGTCTCTAGATCGTGTGAACATCCTGTTACCTGTGCGCCCCTTGTTTCTGGCAGTACCTGCCACAGCACACTGAGTACTCAAGAGATGGTTATTGCATAGACCACTATACATTTAGTGAGGCAAGAGGGTCCCCATCCAACACTGAGGTTTCTTTCAAACTTGCATTCCTGGCGAGCCTGCAGTGCCCTCTAGTGGAGACCTCAGGTGGGTGCAGCTCTGGTGGGGGACAGGCCGGGTCCCTTGAGGACTCAACTCTAGATGAGGTTGGCTTGGCCAAGGGCTGTTCACACGTTTCCCTTCTTCTGCATAGCCAGAAAACTCATCCAACTCAGGCTGCGAGGAGGAATCGCATTCTCTGCGCTACTCTTCATCTGAGCCAGCAGGCCCTTTCCCCTACCTCCTTTCAGCTTTGCCCTGGAGGAGAGAAGATTCCCCCTGTGCTCTCAGTAATAATATGCCTGCCTCCTCCAGCAGGAAAGTCCAATTCTTTGGAGTTCATTAGCACATTTATTTCCAACTCATGCTCTCTTCCTATTTCTCTACTGGAAGGAAAGATGGTTGGTGTTAAATAGCTGAGTAAATTAGGGCAAAGTAACGCCTCAGGTCTGACGGTATCTACGGGCATCCGACTTTGCCAGCAGCCCTCTGTCTCCTGCCAGGGACTGGAGGCCCAGGCCCCTGTGTGCTTCCCCAGGTATCTGGATTGACTGTCACGGACCTACCTTCATTCGGAGGCGCAGGAGACTCCTCCGTGACAGCTTCCCCAGAGCCCACCTGCGTCCTGGCGCTGAGGGTAAAGCGGTAGCGGGACACGGGGTCTGCCCTCTGCATCGAGAACTTGGTCTGATTGGGAGAAAAGTTCTCCACCATCTGCTTCCCCACTTTGGTTCCGTTAACTGCAGGGAGAAAGGCAGTGAGCGGGAGTTTCGGATTCCTATGACGGATTACAAGGCCTGCAGCTGGAAGGATCCAGCTATCCTGATTTCTGGAAAGGAAACCAGTGGCTCCTGGCTGGTGCTGTTTAAGGGTTGGTTCCAAGGCGGAACATGGGGCAAAACTTCCTTCCTTGCTCCTGGATTATAGCCCTGGGTCAGTTCTCCACCCTGCCCACTGTCTCTAGCTCACTGCAGTCCTGTAGCTGATTCTGAAAGATTCCCGAGCCCTTCAGCAAGGACAAAGCTCTTGAGTTCTTGTCTGATGGGAACTGCTTCCTCTGTGAGATACTGGTCCGGAGCCTTCCCATTAGGGTGTATGGGCGCATAGTTGGCTAGTGAACTTGTTAACAAAATCTGGAGCCCCGAGGTATAGCATGGCCCGTACTGGAAGGCTTAAAGATTTTCAAACGTAATGACTCTCCAGTCCCTGAATGTCGAGGCTCTCCTGATCCACACCCCTGCTCTGGGTCACTCCCCATTTCCTGGCTGCTCCATGCATGGCCATCTTACATCAAAGGACACCTTCTTAAGGTGTCTGTGGGTGCCTGAACACGTGCTGTCTGCTCCTCAGACGGAAGTGCCATGGCATGAAGACACACAGACGCTGGAGCTAGAACATTCCTGAGACTCATTAGACTAGGATTCTCTTGGTCCCAGCTGTCACCCGAGACGTTCCCTGTAGACAGGGCTGTATACGGAGAGCCAGGGTTTTGCCTTGCCTACCTCCCGTCACCCTCTGAGGGACCTTTCTTTGGCCTCTCCCTTCTTCCACGAAGCCCTCGGCACCCTCAGACTTCTTCTCAACTCCTTAGAGGGCGAGGAACTTCTTTTCTGCCATGGGCCATTTGGATGTTTGAACATTCATTGGCCATACAAAAATTATGCATATAGGCAGATGGGCCCCAGGCAGCCGTTGAAACACACATGTCTGTCCTGTCATGTACCAGATGACGTCTCTGGTTTTATCAGCCCAGAGGACCAGAGTTCCCAACCCCCTGCAGGATCTGCCCCCACCCCCGGCTCCCCGCCACCAACGACTCTCGAGTGTCAGGGCAGGACGTACAGGCCACATATTTGAGGATGTATCCAATCAGGATCCCATTGGGGTGCTCCGGATGGTCCCACTCCAGGTTGATTGTCTCCAGGTTGGGCTGCCGGACTCGGAAACGCCTGGGGGCACTGGGTACTTGGGGAAGGAGGAGAGAGCAGGGGAGAGGGAGGGAGGAGGGGAGGATGAGGAAAACACAAGAAACAAAGCACAGGCATGAAGGCATTGTCCTTGGGCAACCCCACCTGGATAGCAGCTCAACCAGAAACAAGAGGGCAGAGTGCAGACCCGCTGCCTGTCCAGACTCGACCCTGTACTTGGCACACCTGAAGACACAATCCTGCAGGAAGCCCTGCAAGCCAGGCAGAGCCATTTCCAGAGCCAGTCCCAGGAAAAGAACCAATCATACATTGGTTACAGCCCAATTCCCAGCTACAGTCTTGCCATTGGGTCTCGGAGCAGGCCCAGGCTTCTGAGCCAAGGGCACCAGGTTCAGGGGTGAAGAGAAAGTCAAGCAAAACCAGCTGAGGGGGTACAAAGACAGGAATGAAGAAATGTAGTGTTCACCTGACTTACGTAACCGTCGCCCCTCTGCACATCACCTTTAGAATAACAAGACTTAATTTTAAAAAATTTAGGGAAGAAAAAGAGAAAATAAGAGAACTACAAGGGAGAGAAGAATGGGGAAATAAGAGTTAAGGAGGAAGGGAGAAAAAAACGAAGGCAAAGCCAATGCAAAGTGAACAGAAGAGGTCTGGCAAGAACACAGGCCAGGTTCTTCCCAGGTGTTGGGATGTCAGGCCTGAGAAGCCGCGACCCTCGGGAGTGGGGAGTGGCACCCGCGCCCCTCTGCAGACGCCACGTGCCCAGGGTGCCCCTTCACCCGCGCGTCTTGAGGCGGTGGAGAGGCTGACGAAGGCTGTGCGGCCCAACACATCTTCCAGGTGACTCCATCCATGGGCTGCCTTCTGTCTCAGACACATCTCCCCCCGGGCAGGTTGCCTTGGTGCCGGATGCTCTGCGCCGGGGTGGAACTGTCCAGCCTGCTGCTCGTCTACAACTCGAGGTCCAGCAGGTGTCACCTTGCTCCATCCACGCCGAGTCTCGCTGGAGCTGTCCCGGGCCTTCCATTGGGTGCTACCCTCCTCCTGCCCACCCGGAAGAGCTGCAGGTCAGACCTACCTCCTTCTGGAGTGGTGAACTCCTTGGTTTCGCTGCGAGGCCCATCGCCTCTCCCATTGACCACAACCATTTCCAGCTTGTAGTTACTATAGGGGAAGAGGCGGGACACCACGCCTCGGTTGCGCTCGCTGGAGAAGCTGGCTTGCTGTCTCTTCTGAGATACCCACAGGTTCTTCAGCAAGCTGCTCTCCCTCCAGTAGTAGGCCTTCGGGACAGAGGCGGGCTGGTGAGTGTAGGGCAGCAGGCAGGGTTAGTGGTTAGTGGTGGAAGGAGTAATGGGTCTTCCTTTGCTTGCTACGGGCTCCAAGTCTCGGATGACTTCCTCAGTCCTGCCTGGGGTCAGGGAAGCGGCCGTAGGCCTCTCCATCCAAGAGCCACATGTGCACAGGATTTTATGTGGAACAAGGAGTTGGCTGTTGTGTCACGTGTTTTCTGGGCCACCTCACCTCTCTGGAAATGGGTGACTGGCCGTACTTCCATCTGAGCTGGCCCAACCCTAAGACTGAGGTCCAGGCTGGGGAACACAACTCAAGGAGCTCGTGCCCAATCCCAAACAGGAGCCAGGGGTCCCAGCAGGGAGAGCTGCGCTCGGTGCTCCGAGACCTCATCACCGTGAGCTGGATTAGTATGGTTTAATGGAGGCGGGCAGGCGTTGACAAGCAGCAGGTTACACGTCTGAATGTGAGCAAAGGTCGGCTGAATCCTCTGAAGTCAAATGGTTTCTTTTCATATTGCTGGAGACTTCTGGAGATGAGCAGGCCCATGGGGAGGACGGTCCGGGTCAGTGGGTGTGAGGGCAGGGCTGCGGAGGGCAGAGCTGGGGTGGGACCGAGTGGGTGGTGGCGGAGCGCAGCAGTGTCGCAGGGTGCGGCGAGGGTGGGATTAGCAGTGGGTAAGAAGCTACAGGTCAGCCTGTGGCGGCAGTGCCACCAGGCTGCCCATAGTTAAAAAAAAAGAGTCCAGGCTTAAGGGGTGCTTTTGGCCAGAAAAATCTCCAGGCGTGTAGACCGAGGACACGAGTGAAGGGCCAGGGAGGAGCCCACGGGAGTGCGCATGGCACTTCATTCACCCTGTCCTACTCGCCAAGTTCCTGTCCCAAGAGGAGGCTGACCCTGCTATCTGTCCCCGACTGTCCACCAGCCAAATCTATTTGTTAACGGAGACAAGGCCTCATTCTGCAGCCCAGACTGGCCAAACTCATGGCGCTCCTGCCTCAGCCTCCGTGGGAGTGCTGGATTACAGGTGTGTAGCACCAGATGAGTTTATGAGCCCACTCGTGGTGCGCTCCGAGGTCACAGAGGCAGCGGTGACCTCCGGCCACGGCTTCCCTTGCTTGCCTCCCGGCCGTCCCGAGGGAACGTCTCGTGTACTCCGGGCTTGTTCTCCCTTCTCCCATCTCTACTCAGCCTCTGAGGACAGATGCCTGGGCAGAAACTGCTCCTAGCAGATAGGACAACCCAGGCTTGGGTAATCTGTGCGCTCAGTATGAGTTGGCTGAGACCGGGAGGGCGCCTGCACCCATTTAGTGGCTTGGCCCGGTAGTGTGGCTCCCCAAAACCAGGCTGTGGGGGGGGGAGGGAGGCAATGGCTCAGTGGGACAACTAGGGAAAGGGGCGTAGGGCCTTCATACTGCACAGGAAGATACACGTGTATCCGTCCTCACACGCATGACACCCGCGTGTGCAGGTGAAATCAACTCAACCTCCCATGTTGAGGCTGAGCCTCTCGGCATATCTGCAAAGCTCATCTGAGGGTGGGGGTGTGGTCTTACAGGACCACATTGAGGACAGGGGTCCTGCGAGGTTAAAACGGAGCCTAGGACCTAGGGACGTCAAGGCTACCTCACACCACCTCACGGACAGGCTTGTGGGAAACACACACCTACTGCACGACCAGCCACGTGAACATACGGGAATACAACGATGCACCTGGGTAACACCTGACGAGAAGAACCAGGCATGACTAGTTCACGCGTTTACTATGCTGTCCTCGCCGTCATTATTTTGTACTTTTTAGACACCGTAGAACGCCCTGGTGTACAGCCGAACAGCCTCACGCAACCCGTGGTTTTGGCTTCTCTCCTTTTTCTGTTTTGCCTTCTGGTGAGGCTGGGTTTCAACCCGGGGCCTTGCACACTTGCTTCCAAGTGGTCTACCACTTGAGCCAGGACTCCAGCCCCCCCCCTTTTTTTGTTAGTTTATTTTTTGAGGTAGGATCTCACTTTTTGCCCCTGGACAGTTGTTGGACCATGACCCAACTACTTCTACCTCCCAAGTAGCAAGGATTACAGGCGTGTGCCACTGTACCGAGCCCCTTCTGCATCTCTTGATTACACGAAGAGGCCAGGCCAAGTGATTCTGTGTATGAAGTCTGTGTAAGGACGCTATGATGCCTAAACAATGATGAAATTGCCTAGTGACTCATCTCTCAGGCCACAACCCCTTGGTTAAAGGAGATAGGGCTGTACATACACATACATATTTGGGGAGTGTATTTTTGAACAGTTCATCTTAGACATCATCTTGAATCAACTTTGGATCCAACAAATATCCCTGTGACCCCGTCCAAACACCTCAGGCTGGCGTCTGCTGCCCCTGGGCCCTGTTAGCAAGCTGGGTAGTTAGGGGAGGGAGGCGGCTTCCTCACTCGGTACTCTCTGAGTTGGCCCTGGACCGTGTCGGAGTAGACGCGGTTCCACTGAAGGCTGATGGCTGTGCTGTTCATGACTCGGATTTTAACTTCGGTGGGCGCAGCCCTGGGATCTGCAATGCGTTGGGACAGAGAGCAGGTTATACAGGCAAGGCTGGACCTCACCCTCGAGGGTCCCCGCTGACTTGTTCTTTGCCAGCCTGTCCTCCTCCCTCGCTGGACACTAGGTACCCAAGGGGGACAGGGCCAGGTCTCCTCCACAAAGCTATCTGCTCTTCCATCCCATTCTCCACTTCCCTGTGACCCGAAAGGCTGCTCTGTCTGCTGGGCACCCTTGTCCTCAAGCCTCTGGATGTGTTTGGCCAGTAGGGGGCCCCCATACGAGGTCCCAGGGAGGGGGACAAGGAAGGGTGCTGACGTCACCTCTGCTAGGGTGCAGGGGCCAAAGCCCCTGAGGGTGGTCCTCACAGGTGACTCAGGTGTCCCCCTGCACCTCAAGGCTCAGACAGGCCTCTCGCTGTTGCTAGCCCTCGAGGAGGTACCTGTGCCTTGCTGTCTGTCCTCTAACACCATCTGAACACTATTAGCGTTCCCTCCGGGTGCGCATGCTCTCTGCCAGTGGGAAGCACTGGCCACAGATGGGAAATGCCTAACTTCATCTAGAGAGGGAGTTGACCCTGTGCTGCCCAGGGACCGAAGGCCAACCCCTCCCTCTGGAATACCCTCGCCCTCTCCCTGTGGCTCTGCCGTGCTTCGGAAGCCAAGCTGCCCACTCCCCCCAGTGCAGCAGGGCACAGGTAATCAGACACAGCGGGAACTGTGGGTGGCTCAGCACATCACAGCCAGAGGCCCTGTCCAGACCTGCCCAGCCAGCAGTCCTTGCTGAACTCCTGAGGGGCAGTGTCTGTCCCCATGGAGTGAGGGGCGGCGTCCCACTCACAAACACCTCCAGGGCCCAATGCTCACGTCTCCCCACCTCACTGTGAAGGGACCACAGCCTTGCTTTGGGTCCAATACCGCCCCTGAGCCTACTCCCCGTCAAGGTTCTCCCTCCTCCTTCCCTCCTGCTCACCCCATCCACTCGCCGTTCCTTCTTGGATCAGACACTGACACAGAGGGGCACGGGGGGGGGGGCGGTCAGCTAACTCCACTGACCCTCTGTGTTGCTCTGATGTGCTGGGCACAGAGAGGCCGCCACCCTCTCCCGCGGCTATGTCTGAAATCGTGATTTGCCCAGTGCCGGCCTCCAAAGAACTTTTCCTTCTATGCTCAAGGGGTGGAACCAGCACTGGGAGTGCTGGCCTGGCCTGGAACATTCTGGTCTGGTGCCTCACCCCTTCTCCTGCCTGTAGAGGGAGCCTGGCCTGTGCCCGGCTTCTTGGACTGTCTATTGATCTTTGGGATGGTGGTCCTGAAGTCTTTCTTGATGCTAGTACGGTTTGGCATGAAAGCAATCTGGCTGGGGATCCAGAGACCCGACACTTGCTGTTACAGATCTTTCTCTACAGGGCCTCCGTTTTCACATCTGTGGTGTTCGGCTGATAGGATTTCCAGGTGTGTTAGCAGGTGCGGTGTGCAGGATAGCTGTCCTTCCTGGGAGCCAGTGACATCCCCACCACCCACCACCACCACCACGGCCCACCTCCGTGTTTCTGGCCCAAGGCAGTGGCCTGGCGACGAAGGTGCTGCTGGGGAGGGGAGGGTGGACAGGTACTCACAATCTTCTCCTGAGTATCCGATGACAGTGTCCGGCTCGGGGCCTTTCCCAAAATCGTTTTCTGCCTGGACCCGAATCTCATAGGGCACATAGACAGGAGTCTGCCCCACCACGTAGCGGGAGCCCCACACTGTCACGTTGTTCCACGTGTCTCGAGTCTCCCTCCGCCGCCACTTGACGATGTAGCGCAGGTTGGGGCCAAAGGCGGAGGTGGCATTCATGGGCTGGGTAGGCAGAGACAGACAGACAGACAGGCAGGCAGGGTGGAAAAGATACAGGTGAGGCACCACCACAGCTCGCCCTGCACTGAGCACCCCACCCGGGTCTCCTAACACTGGCCATGCAGCACAGGAAGAGCCCTTCCCCTCTGCCATGTCCTCTGAGAGCCCCGATTCTGGGGAACTGTGCAGCATGGAGATTTCCTGACAGAAGCTTGACCTGAGATGCAGTTACCTGACTCTGGGAGCCAGCTACATGTACCTCAGTGCTCTGGGAGAGGCAGGTGACTATCAACAGAGCCCTTTCCTAGAAGGAGCATGGAGGACACAAGACAGACAATACAGTTTTCCCCAGAGTCCAGAATGGCAGGGGGTTAGGTCTAACCACAGCTTGCTTCCTACTGATGAATGCAAGCTTTTGGAACTGACTTCCATTCTCCAAATCTTGTCCTTCCCATGAGATCAGAGCTCCAGGTGGAGTCTGTCTCTTTATTCTTTAAGGATCTGGTCAGGAATCAGGTGCCTGGAGCCCACAGGGCGGAGCAGAACAGGTGTCCTGTACCCTATACTCAGCCGGGTGGCTCTGTTTGGTCAGGGCTACTGGAGACCATCCTTTGAGCAATAGGGATGATCGCGATTTAAGCACTGTGTCCTCTGCATCCACGATTCATGGCGGCAGCTCAGAAATGCTGCATTCAGTAACCATTTCTGCATGCCTCAGGCTTGGAAGGGCTTTGGGACCATGTGTGTCAATTTGGGTTGGGAAAATATAGCCAGTGACCCAATCCTGACCCGGGAGGAGCTTTTCAAGTTACTGAGTACACTCTCTGACTAAAGGAAGGGCCTCTCTTGAACACACCCCAGATGCTCCTGGGATGAGTTCCCCAGCACACATCCGAGCTTGTGCTAGTATTCTCTCCAGATCTTTCCTAGAGTCTAAGTGGAGTCTTTCCTTCAACAGAAGACGTTTTTACTTTGCCTGTTGGGGATTCATCTTGGCCTTAAGGGGGGACGCCGCCCTTCCCCCAGACCTGGGGCAGTGTGGAAGTGAGCCACACCTATCTCCTCCTGGGTCCGGAACCAGAAGGGATAGCTTTGAGACCATCCCCCACCTTGCACCAGCAAGCACGTGTGCTCCCTTTTCCTTTTCGCGGGCTTTTGCACAGAGGGCGGTACTATGGGAAGTGACCTTAGCCCATGAGGGAGGTCCTTGGGAGCTGCTCTTGGACGGACAAGCTCACCAGCCTATCACCAGCTTACGCTCAATCCTCGTCATCATCACTATATTACTGTGAGCCCCTCCCGAATAAACCAGATTGCTCTTGAAGCTTTCTCCGAGTCTCCGCATGCGCCTGGTTTCCTTGGTGGGGAAGGAGGGAGGAAAGGGGATCTCGTTCGGCTACGTGCACCTGAGGCCTACCCTAACTCCCCCACTCCACCCTGGCCTGCCTGCAGGTCGGGCAGCCAGGGGAGAGGGTGAGAAAGGGAGCACAGATAAGAGAGTAAGCCTAGCATCCCCACGCCAGGGGAGGCAAACCTAGCCCGGCATTGCCAACATTCTTTCTGGTTTTGTTAAGATGGGGTCTATGGAACTTGGTCACTTTTTTCCTGCTCTGCTTTGATCCTCTGTTCCTAGACACTTGTTCTGCTTGGTTCTTGGATGTGCAACACACAGATGACCTTCGTTCTCAGAGAAGAGTGGCCACCAAAACCAGCCTGGTGGTCTGAAGCACACAGTGCGGGGGAATAAAGAGAGAGGCTCCCAGGTGCACGCTGCCAGGTGACCGGGCCCAGTAAGGACGGACTCTTACCGTCCACGTGATCTCCATGTTGTTCTTTCTGGTCCCTTCTCCCTTCACATCACCAGGATTGGATTCAGGGGCTGGAATCGAAACAGACAGAAAGCTCAAGTCCAATCTGAGCCTTGCCAGGACCTGGTAAGCAACTCATCTTCCTCCCACCTAACTGGTCTCTTCTAGGCTTTGGCTTTTCTCAGCTTCTGTATATACTGGAACTTACTCTATGCATGATACGCCTCCCTAGCTAAAAGCAAATCTCCACAAAGCAGAGCTAATTTCTTTTACATTTTAATCTCTTGCCAGATAGCATTTATCATAGGCCTTCCACACTGTAGGTAGCCAATAAGCCAATCAAGCCAGATTTTCTCCTTCAGGGATCATCCACTAAATATGTTTCATACCATGTACGTTTATCTCTGGCATTTAAGGTTTTGAGGGAGTATTTCCATCCTCCCTGAGCTGGTATAATTGCAGAAATTTAAACATTACCCAAGTAAGTTAAGAAAAGGAATCAGAAATAACATCGGATTATATAACCCTGCGGTATGTACATCTTAACCATATCTCTCCCCCTTTAAAGAGGTAACTAAGCAATCATTAATAATAAAAATGAAGTTAATGCTGGGCATGGGTGTCTCATACCTATAACCCTAGTTACTCAGGAGGCTGAGATCTGAGGATCATAGTTCAAAGCCAGCCCAGGCAGGGAAGTCCATGAGATTCTTATCTCCAGTTAACCACTAGAAAACCAGAGTGGAGCTGTGGCTCAAAGTGGTAGAGCACTAGCCTTGAGCAAAAAGAGCTCAGGGACAGCACCCAGGCCCTGAGTTCAAGGCACACGCCTAATATTTATTGTGTGTTTACCACATACCAGCTGTCACGCAAGCACCCGACAGAGGCCTCCCGACACCCCTGAGGTACAGGTGCTGTCGCTGTTTCACAGATGAGGAAACAGAGCTATGAAGAAGCAAACTGCCTGTGGCTAATAACTGGGGGAGCTCATTTGAACTTGGGGCTCCTGGTTCCAGGCTTTTTAGGGAGAGCTCGAGGACTCACGTGCTCCACTGGTTCGGTAGCGCTCGGATGGTAGGCTGGGGTGACTGCTCCCCACTTCGTTGACGGCAATGACCCGGAACTGGTAGTTGACATACGGGGACAGATGGAGGACGGCTGAGTTGACACTGCCTGGGAACTTGGAATGGTCATGCCAGACCCCTGGCTGGAACTGATCCTCTTCAAACTGGACGACGTAGTCTGCACAGGCGAGGACAGAGCAACATCCTCGGCTTCCACTCACCCTTGTGTTCTCCCCGGGGAGAGTGGCACAGGGAACGCTCCTCCCAGCACGCAGAAGGGAGCCAAGGTCTCCGTGCACACATCGAGTGGGGCCGAGGGGGAGCGGATGCCAGGGAAGGCCCAGGGTCCTATGCCATCACCAGTCCTCTCTTGTGACCTTGAGCTGACCTGTGATGGGGCTGTTGTTGTCATCCCCCGGGATCCAGGTGAGCCTCACGCTCCTCTCAGCCAGGTCGGTGAGCTCCAGGTCCCGGGGTCGGTCTGGCCGTCCTGGTATCAGGGGGAGAAGACGCCACACAGGACTTGTGAGTTAGAGCCAGTCTCTCCTTGTGGTGGCCGCAGCCCCAGGCAGGCTTCTACGAATCCAACCCCACCCCACCCCAGGGCCAAGAAAGAACAAAGAGGAAATCCCACCCCTAAGAATATCCAAGAAGGTGGAGCCAGGAAATAAAGAGGATCACACAGGACATGCAGAAAACTGGGGCCAACCCATCCTGTTTCCTCAAGACGCACATCTGGAAAAGGCTGTTTTTTTCTAGACCCTCCACTCGCATTTAGACAAGCTGATGTGCGTGGGACTTTATTTCACTGCCTCATGGTCCTTATTCTCTGTGGTGTATGGAGCTCAGAGGGGCCCAGGGCCCAGGTGGGGAGTACAGTGTTGAGGGTCAGTCCTGACATGGGTCAGGAAAATGGCCTGGACACCAAGAGAGAATCCCAGGCCAGGGAGGTAAAGGACACTTAGCATATGAGTTTCAGTGATGGCGGAAGCACAGAGGGGCTGGCAGGCCTCCACACAGGGTGAGGACAGCACCCAGATCACTCGGGGGCTCCGATCTCCCTGGGGTTGTTTTCATGAGAGTAAGCGCCATCCTGGCCTGGGAGAGAGCTGTCAGCCACTCAATTGGTGTTGCGGTGGGGGTGGGGGTGGGGGAGAACATTTTGTTCCCATCTTGGCTCCCTGAACCTGCTATTTCCATATTTTGGCTGGTTATTGGAAGGGCCTACAGGCTGACTCATGAGAGGCTTCATTTGCATGCATGCATGTGTGTATGTGTGTGTGCGCGCACACACGTGCGTGTCACAGATTGTAATGGCTATCTGGTAGCAGACACGGGTTCTGCAAAGTGATGGGCCTGCAGGGAGTCTGTGGGAAGCAGGCCGAGCTGGGGGAGAGCAGGCCACCCTAAGGGAGGGGGTGAATGTGGTTGGACAGGCTCAGCCTGCGGGAACAGCCCAGAGCAGGACTGTGGAACGGCTCAGAGGGACCAGTAGACGAGGGCACCTGAGGGACTCACGTGTGCCAGGGCAGATGGAGTATTGCCCAGGAGCCTGCAGGGTGCATTTCTTTCCTAAGGCGTATGCCTCTCTGAGAGTCGACCCCTGGGGAGCCGACCCTGACCAGGGAGGGTACTGGCCAGGGCCCGTTATTAGTAGGAATTACCTTTGGGCAGAGCAGCCAAACGGTTAGTTGGAGTGGCTTGATCGGCTGCAAAGGTAAGATGGGTTATCCAGGTTAGCGGGTTAGCAGTGTTAAAGGTCTCCTGGAAGCATGGGAATGGGTGGCCGGGGTGGCCCAGGCATGGCTGCACCCCCCTCTGCAGCCAGCCCCCCACCCTCCCAGAGGCCACCTGCGATTCCTCCATAGCTGTGGGCGGAGCCTATTTCCCTCCAGTCCCAATAATACTAAAGCACCTGTGTCTGCCACAGCCAGCAAGCGCACCCGAGGGGCAGACGTATACCAACGCTTGTGCAGCAGGGCACCCCGACAGGACAGGCAGAGGTGCTGCTTTCTGGAGGGAGAGATACCTGTCCCCCAGATTTGGATGGCTTAGCATTCGCTGTGCGGCCTGGACAGAGGATAAGAAGGATCAGCGCCACTTTGCTCCAAACCAGACACAGCGTGGAGAAGGAAGCACAAATACAAGCCCAGCGTCATGGCCAGGTTGTTTTAGTTGACTTAGTAGTGTGGAGTTAGCTAGAAGGGGGGGTCAAGAGAGCCATGCCCAGAAGCCCCACCCCCTCCACTTTCTTCTCCCTTCCTTGTCAGTTAAGCGGGGACTGGGGGAAGTCAGTGGTCCCCGTTAGGAAAACTGCCCTTTGTCCTTGTTCTGGGAGTGGCAGCTCCTAACCCTGAGATCCGGAGGCGAGAGACCCCTGCACCTGTGCCTACGGACTGCCGGCATCGCCCTGGGAACCACCCCGACACCCACGACTGCGCTGACTGCTGGGGAGGGGGGACCGGAGGGGTCCTTGCCGCTGGCGGGGGTGACGGCAGTTACCTAGCACAGTCAGTTGGGCTTTGGCCAGGTCTTGGTCTAGCTCAGTGCTGGCGACACAGGTGTAACTGCCCTGGTCCCTCTCTGCCACGCCAAAGATGGTCAGGGAGTCATCCTCCTTCTTCATCCTGCAAGGCAGAGCACGGGCTGCCAGGAGCGCAGGGCGGGGCACTGCTTCTCCCCATGGTGGGTTGGCAGGAAGGCAGTGGGGGGCAGCAGGGCAGGGGCGCGGCGTCGAGGGGGTGGAGAAGCCATGCGGATGGGGCTGAGGCCCCCGGGGAGCACTCGCCGAGCCCATTTCGGAGGGAGGGAAAGTGGGCAGAGCTCAAGTGGCACTCACGCTCCACCCTGCACCCATCCTCCAGCCTTTCTCCTTTTGTGTACTTCTCCCAAACGACGCACCCTTAGGCTCCTTACACGGGTTGGTACTGTCTCCTTTCCTACTTTGCTTTGTCTCTCCTAGCCTACATGTCTCCTCCTATGCCCTTTGGACATCAGCCCCTGGGATCCTCTGGACTGTCTTCCCCAGAGGGAGAAGACGTCCTACAGTCAGCACCAACAAGGGTGCAGCTGGCAGAAAGCCAGATGTGACAGGAAACGGCTAGCACCACCCCAATACCATCCGCACTCCAGACAGATGAACAGCCAAGAGAGCCCTGGGGAGGGAGGCTGGGGTCAGTGGTTCTCAACCCTGGCTACACATTAGGAAACCCAGGGGACCCGCAAACACCAGCAGCACCTGAGTCCTAACCCTGCCCCAGTGATCTGGGAGCAGGAGCTGGAGTGAAAGCATCAGGAGCGCTGAGCCTGGGGAACCAGCAGGCGCTGCTTTGGGGGGGGGGGGGGGGGGGGGCGGGCAGGGAAGTGGGCAACTGTGCCCTCTACTGGAGAACAGAAGTACTACCAGTAGGGTTGCAAGGATGAAGGCCCTGGAGGCAGTAGCCGAGGAAGAAGAGCAGGGAGAGGACAAAAGAGAGAAGGAGTGGGAAAGAGGAAAAAGGAGGAGGGACAAGGGCTGAAGAATAGAGCGGTGAGGAAGAGAAGAGTCGGGAGATGTGGGAAGGCCGTGGCCCTTCCTCGGTAGCTCTGTGGTGGCATGCAGGACACTGAGCACAAGAGTAAAACGCCCTTCAAACCAGCACCGGGAGTGGGAAGAGAGAACAGAGACCTGTTTCCAATATAGAGCGGTTCATCGTCCTTCAGCCAGGAGACCGTGAGCTTCAGGGAGGGGTCGTGTTTCACCCGGCACTCCAGCTGCACCGTGGTCCCCCTTTTGGCCACTTGGTCCTCAGGCATCCGAAAGATCCTCGTGGGGTCTGTGGAAAGTACAGAGAGCTTGCCATCTGTTCTCTGCTCGCCATCCCCTCACTGTGATATCTCCGAGGCTTTGGACGAGCCAGGAAAGGCAGCAGACACAGAATATGGGTGTGAGACTAGAGGAATGTTCCCCCAACTCGAGGATACGGTGTGGCTTCTGGCCTGGTGGTGGGAAGCTGGGTGGACAGCTTACACTTTTTGGACCAGGCCGGTTAAGACGCTGCCTTGGTGTTCCCCGGCCCTGGTTCAGATGGCAGCCCCAGAGGGATGTGCATCCCACAGCAGGTGGCGGGGGGGGCATTTCAGGGTACTGACTATGGGTAACTGTGAGCACAGCTCCCTTACCTTTGACCTCCAGGCGGACTTGGTTTTCAGCTTTGCCCAGTATGTTGGTGGCAACACAGGTGTAGATGCCCTGGTCCTCTTTGCGGATCATCTTATTTCCAGACTGCCATTCTCGTAGACGTGGTAGTTGCCACCATCCAGGTTGCTTCCTTGCCCATTCTTAAACCTCACAACAGAGCAGCAGAACACAGGAGACTGAGGAAGGACCACCCAAGGAGAGCACTGTAACCCACCAACATTAGACACACAGTGGGGGCACTGGGAGGAGCCCCAGGCTAGGCCTCCCACCTCTGGCCGGGGGGGGGGGCCTTGAAAACTCTTAGCCCTTCTCTGGGCCTGGGTGTTCTCATTTGTAAAATATGGGAGTTCCCTCAAAGACCAGACTTGAAACTTTACACCAACGTGTTGCTAGATGACTCTTAGGGGACACATGGGAACCAGAAAGCGGAGATAGATGACCTCTGCTGAAGGGGGACCTGGTCTCCTGGGACTTACCATCGGAGTGTGGGGATGGGGGACCCAAAGAATGGGCAGTCCAGCCGAGTCCGGTTATAGAGGATCACCCTAATGAGCTGGTTCCGGGGTGACAGCATCCGAGGTGGCACATCTGAAATTCCCAGAGACCTGACTTCAGGCGTGGAGGCCAATTCTTCCCTCTTTGCGGTCCTTTCCAGACAGCTACTTTCCAAGCACCTCTCCCCACGCACCTGTCTTCCTTCTAGAAGCCTTTATGGATTGGACGCCTACCACATACGGTACCGACCTCCTTTTGTAAGGCTTTCCCCAAGTCCACTCAACAAGTTCTGAGGCTGCTCCTCCAGCCCTGAGGCATCTGCTAACCCGCACCTTCTCTTTCATACCCAGAACCATTTCCTGCCTGAGATCCAAGGACAACCTGGAGGGAGGGCCAACCCGGACACACTCGAGAGAGGACACCTGCCCTCACCCTTCCGGGGGGGAGGGGGAACTGAGACTGAGACCCGTGGAATGAACTCTGCTCCTCTGGCTCTGTGGAGTTTCCAGATCTCGATCCTCCCCACAAATCTTCCGTCTCCACGTTTCATTCCCTCTCCCGGCATTCTCTTACCCTGCCTGGTCTTATCGAAATGCCAGAGAAGAGCGAGCCCCGTGCAGGGGAGGCTTGCTGCGGGTGAGCAGAGGGGAGACGGTGGGCGGGGCGCACTCACCCAGCACACTGACGAAGGCGTTGGCCAGCAGGTAGCCCGTGCTCATTGGAGGTGTTGCACTGGTACACGGCCCTGCTGCTGATCTGCGTGTCCCGGAAGATGATGGTGTCGCCGGCCACCTCGCGGTTGGGGTTGGGTGGTGCCGCTATGGATAAGGAAGAGAGAGATGCTTCTCCTGAGAGCTGGGCACTCGTGGCCCTGAAACACGCCCTGGGTGCTGAGGTAGAGACAGCACCAGGTGAGGACCAGGAGGCCTGGCTTCTGGACCCAGCAGTGCTGATGAGCCACGTGACCTTGGTCTTCCTGGAGTTTCTTTCTCAATCTGTTGGGGGAAGCATGAGTCCCTGCTCAACCCAAACAACTAGTGGGCAGCTGAGCTTGAGGATACCAGCTCTGGAAACAAGACTCTAACCCCATTTGTTTTCTGAGCTACAGGACCGAATAACGCCCCCCCCCACCCCCATGGGGGTTTTGTGAAGGTAACCTTAGTCTGTCCACCTGACTAGCAGAAGGCCCAGCAATACTGATTGTCATCAGCGTCATTATGGACATAAAGCTGAACTTGCCTTGAAAGGGGTAAAGCAATTCCACCAGTGGCTAGAGCAGAGCCTTCTGCACACGTGGAGTTAAACCCACAAGCCAATGCCAGCTGCTAGCTGTGTCCTGCTCCCCAAATCCCCAGGTGTTTCCCAAGAAATGAATCCTACAAAGAGAGGGCCATTCCCACTCACAGCTCTGCAGACTGCTGGGTTGGGGTGCAGAGAGCAGACGACGGGGTGTATCTGGCGGGGGCGGGGGGTGGGTCTTGGCCCTGTCCTCACATCGCTCTGGGAGCCAGGGCAAAGCCGATCTCTTTCTAAGCATGATTTCCTTCCACTGTAACATCACTCCCATCTTCCCGCCACTCCCAGGGACAATAAGAGAATGGTAATGAGCTATAAAAATAGAATTTTTTTCCCCCAGAAGCATAAAGAATGGCCACATTCTCATCTTTACCCACTGGGATTTCTTGGTTCAAAGCAGATGCTTGGCTGGCAGGGGCCGCGAGCTCAGTCAGGATCGCTCAGACCTCCAAGTATAGTGGGCGAAGGAGAAAGCAGGAGTCTGAGGGCGCCAGACCACTGACCGTGAGTCAGAGAGCCCAGACCCGGACAGTCAGCAGAAGGTAAACCAAGACGCAGTCAGAATCCTTATCCTGCCCTCTGGGGCCCACTCAGCAAAAAGGCAACAGAGGAAGGCAGTGCCAGCACCCTGAACACCTCCTTGCTGGAAAGGTCTCCTTAAGTCAATTTTCCTGCCAGTCACTTCCTCTCGATGCTCCCTGCAGAGGGTGAAAGGTGACCTTCCTAGGGCCCGGGCTCTGCTGCCAGCCCTAGGCTGCTTCTAGAACAGGACTGGAAGCCCCACCGTCCCCCAGAGTCTGGAAGAACAGACAACGGCAGTGGGCAGGCTGGGTCCACCTCTCCTTGCACGGCAGGGGAGGAAGAGTCGCTGTGTGACCACAGGCTCAGTACTGGCAGACACTGGCAGGCACAAGTGGCTGCTGGTGCAACAACTTCAGCTTCCCTGCTTTCTAGAAATGGGGGTGGGGGGGAGTATCCTGAGCAACACTGCACCCACTGGTGCCTGTGACCTCCCCTGCTACGTGTGAGCTGGAAGAGTGCTGACAGGATACAGCGCCCCACACCGAGCCAGACCCACAATGAACATCTAAGAAGGTGCACGCTCACCCCCCCATTCCCCTCCCCCCTCCCCCCCCCCCCCCCCCCGCCACCGGCCTCCTCATCTCTCCACCTGCTTCTGTAAGATGCTGCCTTGAAGCGTCTTTGGACTTATCCACAGCCATTTCCTTCTTCATTTGGTTGATATTGCTGCTTATATTTCCTCCAATTCCTCAGAGAAAGTAATGATTGGACGTGTGTGTGTGTGTGTGTGTGTGTGTGTGTGTGTGTGTGTGTTGGTACTGGGGTTTGAATTCAGCACCTCATGCTCTTGTTGGCCTTTCACGCTCAAGGCTGGTGCTCTATCATTTGAGCCACACCTCCACTTCCAGTTTTTCACTGGCTTAATTGGAGATAATTATCTCATAGACTTAAAAAAAAAATCTGGGCTGGCTGTGATCCTCAGGTCTCGGCCTCCTGAGTGGCTAGGATTACAGGCGTGAGCCACAGGCCCTTGGCTATGACTGGGCATTCAAACTAGCAATGCAACTGGACAGAATAGGATTTGCAAACTTGGCCAAGACCAGCAGCCTAAAGGGCATCAGGAGTCCTCTGGGCAGGACCAACATTTCCCGAAGTCTGTGCCTACACATTAACGGAATCTACATACCCATGTCGCTCTGGGGAAGTTCTTCCTCATGTCCAATCCTAACCTTTCACCTTGCCACATAACCCTGCCTTATTTGGCAATGACAGTGGGCTGCCTTCTAAGCCCCAGCTGTCACTCAGAGCCCAAACTTAGCTGTAGTGACCAAATTCTAAATTTGACTCTGTTGTGAAGGAGCAGAAAGCAAAGATTTAAGAAAAACTCAAGGGAGCAGAAACATCCTAGACAAGTGACAGAAGCACAGAGCTCCAGGCCTCTGACTTCCAGGGTGATCTTGCGCAAAGGTAAAGCGGATGCCTGCCTCTGGAGATGTCTGAAGGGACACAATCAGCTGCTTGAGGCAGCGTGTCTTCCCCGTCCCTTCTAATGTCTCCAGCTTCCACAGTGGCGAGGATCCGGAGCCTCTGACAGGACCAGGGAGAGCTAGGTGGCACCGTGATTCACTACTCACATTGCAAAGGCTCCCCATTCACCATCCACTGGACGGTGGGCTTGGGGTTCCCGTTGGCTCGGCACACCAGTCTCCCATCCTCTCCAGGAGCCAGGATCAAGTTCTTGGGTTCATCCAGCCAGTAGGGAGCAGCTGGAAGAGAAGGCAGCACAGGCAGGGGAGTTAGAGAGCGTGAGGCTCCAGAGGGGCTTCTGTTTAGTGAGGCAGGAGCCCCAGCCCCAGCCCCAGGCCCAGGCCTTCACCCTGGGAGAGCACCAGGGCTCATCTTCATGACAGTGACTTAGTCCAGTGTGGATGTGGCTCACATGGCTGTGCAGGTGCACTGACAGCGAGTCAGAGCCCACACCCGGGCAGTCAGCAGAAGGTAAACGGAAATGCAGTCTCTGATGGGTTTTTAGTTTATTTTTGCCAGTCTTAGGGCTTTAACTCCAGGCCTGGGCATTGTCCGTGAGCTTCTTTTTTGCACAAGGCTAGCACTCTACCACTTAAGCTACAGCACCACTTTTAGATTTTTTTTAAAGTAGTTTATTGAAGAGTCTCATGGATTTTCCTGCCTGGGCTGGACTTCAAACTGCAATCCTCAGATCTCAGCCTGCAGAGTGGATAGGATTGTAAGGCATGAACCACTGGCACCCTGCATGAAGGCGGTGTGTGTGTGTGTGTGTGTGTGTGTGTGTGTGTGTGCGCGCGCGCGCGCACGCTGGTCCTGGGGCTTGATCTCAGAACCTGGGCATTGTCTATGAGCTTTCTGGCTTAACACTAATACTCTATCACTTGAGCTACAGGTCCACTTTGAGCTTTTTGGTGGTTCATTGGAAATCAGAGTTTCACTATGTTGGGACTGGAAATGTGGCTTAGTGGTAGAATGATTGCTTAGCATGCATGAAGCCCTGGGTTCAATTCCTCAGTACCACATACATAGAAAAAAGCTGGAAGTGGCGCTGTGGCTCAAGTGGTAGAGTGCTAGCCTTGAGCAAAAAGAAGCTCAGGGACGGTGTCCAGGCCCTGAGTTCAAGCCCCAGGATTGACACACACACGCACGCACACACACACAGAGTTTCATGACCTTTCCTGGCCACGTTAGTTTCAAACTGTGATCTTCAGCTTTCAGCCTCTTGAGTAGTATTACAGTTAGGAGCCATTGTTCTCTGAAAGGCTTTTAAAATGTGAGTCCTGGTGTTCATTTTAGATCTACTATATCAGATTCCTCAGGGATACCTATGTGGCAGATACATTTATTTATTTATTAGTGTTTTGCAGTAGTATGGTTTCAACCTGCGGCTCTGCAATTGCTGAATGAATACTCTACTACTTGAGCAACACCCCAAGTCCTTTTTGCTTTTAGTTTATTTTTTGGATCCATAAGATCTTATGCTAACTTTGTCTGAGCAAGCTTTGAACCATGATCCTCTGACCTGTCTCCTGGGAAAACGTGATCACAGGTACGCACCACCACACCCAGCTTTCCCTGTATGTAGATGTTTGTCCTGGGGCTTGAACTCAGGGCCTGGGTGCTGCCCCTGAGTTCTTTTGCTCCAAGCTAGTGTTCTACCACTTGAGTCACAGCTCCACGGCCAGCTTTTGGGTAGTTAATTGGAGACAAGAGCCTCAGGGACTTCCCTGCCTGGGATTGGCTTCAAACCACAATCCTCAGATCTTAGCCTTCTGAGTAGCTAGAATTACAGTAGTCAGAATCACAGAGATACCAGTGCCCAGCTCCAGCTTGTTTTTGAAATAGGGTTTTATTAACTTTTTCCAGGTCTGACCTTAAGCCTTAATCCTCCTATTTCCATGTCCTGAGTAGTTGGGGTTACAGGCAAATGCCACCACCCTCAGCTGTAGCTGGGGCTATTGTAGGTGACAGCATTTATGATACGCACCTACAAGTTCCATTTATTTCACTAGGCTGGTCCCTTCAGGTTTCTGTTGCTGCAAGATCAGACTATTTTAAAAAGACTATAAATTTGCTCTGTGGGGCACTGAACTTCAGTGAAAGCCACTTAGCCGGCCACCCCTCTCAAATGATTTTTTTTTTTTTTTTGGCCAGTCCTGGGTCTTGGACTCAGGGCCTGAGCACTGTCCCTGGCTTCTTCTTGCTCAAGGCTAGCACTCTGCCACTTGAGCCACAGCGCCCCTTTCGGCCATTTTCTGTATATGTGGTGCTGGGGAATCGAACCCAGGGCCTCATGTATACGAGGCAAGCACTCTTGCCACTAGGCCATATCCCCAGCCCCCTCTCAAATGTTTTGACACTTGTGTGACTGCGCTGATATGTGGATTTCCCCACCTATCTCCTCTCCTTAAAATTAAGCGCCCCTTGTTTGTGCATGGTGCTGTAAGCAGGGTCACACGATGAACCAACTGTGTTGAGAAAGTTCTTGTGTTCAGGTCTCAGATCTCACTGTCCCCGAGAAGTGACTCAGGGAGCCCGTCACACACGGCTGGGACCCATGAACACAGGCGTTCTCCTGCCTGCAATAGCTCAGGTGCGCTGTCTCTGCTGGGGGTGGAGGGGTGGGAGGGTGGGGGGAAGGGAAGTGAGTCAAGAAGTCATTCTGGTCAAAACGATTCCCCAGCCTTAGAAAGAAGCATCATGCCATGCACACGCACACAGAGACAGCACAGGCCAAGACGACACGCCACGGACGGGAATGGGAAATGAAAGAAAGAAAAGGCTGGGGGAATGATCCAAACGGGCCACGAGAGGACACTCCCCGCTGAGGGAGCCCGGCACCAGAGGGCGTTTGTGAGGGTCAAGGTGTGACTCCTTTCCTCAATAGTCTCTCATCCCAGGGCACAACATACCTGTGGCGGGTCACTGCTGCCCCTAACCGTCGAGCATTCCCCTACTTACTGCGCGGCCCAGCCCCGCTCGGAGGGAAAGGGAGATCATGGCATTTAGGTGTTTGGGGTTAGCAAAATAATCATAATGAGAAATACACACAACGTACCCTTTACTCTCACCGAGATCGTGTGCCGGATGCTGCCCATCTTGTTGGAGGCCAGGCAGAAGTACTCCCCAGAGTCTTCCTCGGAGACATTGGTAATGCGAAGGGCCTTGTTAAAGTTCTCGAACTTGGCCTTGTCAGATGGGAGGTCCCCACCCTTCTTGTACCATGCGATGTCTGGGGTTGGGCTAGAAGAGGGACCGGACAGGAAACAGAAGGCTTACCACGGGTTGTGTGGCCTTTGTTTTCTAGACCACCTGGGACACCAAGGATCTGGAAATGCGCATGGGCCCAGGAGGGGGCCTGGCCTCTCAGAGCCAGCTGTGCTGATTCAGAAAAGGCGCTCAGCCACAGAGAGCCTGAGCTGACTCCCTGTGGCACGCATGTACCTACCGGGTACAGGGTGTCCAGCCGCTGCTTTTACTAGTTTCTCAAATCAGAGATGTCTGGAACAGATGGCGATGGATAGGATTTACAGAGTTCTGATCCCTAAGGGAGGCGGTTTCCTTCCCCCCCCCCTTCCTCTTTTCCTTTTTTTTTTTGGAGGGGGGTGAGTACTGGAATTGAACTCAGACCTTTCTGCTTGCTAGGCAAGCGCTCTGCCACTGAGCCAAGACCTTTTTGCTTTAATTTTTTTCACGTAAGGTCATGTTTTTGCCCAGGCTGGCTTCAGGCTGGGAGTTTAAAAAAATTTTTTTTTTTAATTGTTATTTTAAAGGCAATGTATGGAGAGGTCAGTTACATAAGTCAGGTAAATTGTTCTCAGCCTGGGATCTTAACTACAGCCTCCTACGTAGCTGGGATCACAGATAGGTACCAGGAAGCTCAGTGAGCTTGGTTTATTTGTTGAGATGGGGGTCTTGCTAACTTTATACCCAGGCTGGCCTTAAAACTGTGAAACTCCCCCTCACCTCTGAGAAACGGGATTATAGGTGTGGACGACTGCATGTTTTTTTCCTCCCTTTTTTCCTTTTTGTTACACGACTGGCCTGCCTCCAAACGTGGCAAGAGCATAGCATGGACCCACCCCCGCCTCCCGGAGAGTGGGTGCAGGGTGCAGACTGTACATACACTCCCGACGCGATGCACTCGAGAAGGAGGTCCATGCCTCGAAGCACCATCTGACTGCTGGATGTGCCCTGGGGGTACATGAAGCTGGGCGTTCTCTCTGCAACTCCTCGGGCTGCAAGGACAGAACAAGCTCTCATGAGCTTCCTGCCCAGGGGGCTGGCCCGTGCAGACCAAAGCTGTGGGGGCTGGAGGGAAAGGCCATCGGACCCTCCCTGGACCTTCCTAGCCCAGCCCACCCCCAGGACATGGATAGCAGTAAGAAGTGTTAGGAAACCCTCCAGCACAGGTGTGCGACTAGCTTTAGGTTCTGAAAGGGTGTGCCAAGAGGAGCCCTGATTCTCAGAGACCAGGAGTCCTCCCTTCCTCCCTGCCCTGGGATGGGGTGTGGGGGGCTGAGAAGCGTGAAATCAGCCCCCTGAATTGGACCCCTGTGTTGGGATGCCAGGGCCCACTCTGGCATCCTCCCCAGACAGAGACTTGGAAGATGAGAAGGCAGGTATTCGGGGGCCACAGGACAGACAAGCTGCTCTCTGGGACCCTGAAGACAAGAGGCTGGGGTAAGACCACAAAGCCCCGGATAAATAGTCACACATGCAGAGAGAGTTATTAATGGCTTAGCAAAGACATGGAGAGAATTAATGAGCAGAGATGACAGGAAATCACTCTGGGACCAAGACCACTCTGTCTCCTCACTAATGACTTTGGAAAGGGGCTGGGGAGGGGGGTGTTAATTGCATGTGAGATGCTGGGGGAGGGGAGGGGAAAGTGACATCCAAGATGGACGAGGCCATGTATATAATTCAACGAGGCTGGAGCAGCCAGGGTTGGCTGAGTGGCAATCTATGAAATCCACGTAGGTTTTAAAGGACAGGTGGCTCACAGGGTGACACTGTCAGGGCAGCTGTTTCTCTGTGGGAGGGGTCATGCCAGTCTGGGCGGACCCCACTTTGATTGAGCCTCGCCTCTGTTCAAGAGTTCTTTGTACAGCTCTATAGAATGGATGGGATAGATGAAAGCAAGAAATTTCAAAACCTAAGACAAAACAAATACACTCTCTCTCCCTAAATAAAAACGTAAACTGAGCCTGCCTGTGGCTTTCATGGGTCTTAGACTCAGCGGACGGGTTCAGAGGTGGAGGAAGGCAGAGCTGCCAGGAGCCCTGGGAGATGCACTCATCCAGGTTTAACTGGTGCTGGCAGAGGGAGGAGAGAGTGATGGAGATCCCGCCCTGGGTGCTGGTTTCCCAGGGAACTTGCTGGGTTATCCGGAGCCTGGCTGGACCAGGAGGCTCCTGGCCGAGGGGCACTCAGCTTCTCTCTGATAGCCCCTGGGAGTCTGCTTCTGTTTAATCTTTTTTTTTTTTTTTTTTTTTTTTTTGCGGAGAGAAGAAAGATAAGCTGAGGTATTGAGACTCCTGGCGTGTAGCAAGTGGACAATGTTTGTGGATGGAGCAACTGAATGGGAAAGAAGAGGAAGAAGAAAAGAGAAGCAGCAGCAGGAGGAGGAGGGGAGCAATTTACCCCATCTCTTCCTGTAGGTGTCCTGTCTCCCCAGTGTGTGCGCATGCACACACACACACACACACACACACACACACACACACACACACACACACACCCCAGTGGCAAATGAAGGGTTAATCCATTATGTGGTTAATTGGTTACATCTACGTCTATAGTGCTTGCAGGAGCCAGATCTCAGGACCTAGAGAGCAAAGCAGCAGCTTCCACACCCTCCCCTCGCCCATCACGGAATCACTACACAGTAAAGGCAACACAAGTTCAAGGGCACACTGAGGACAGGAGTCTGTCCAGGGATGGAGACCTTGCTGTGATGTAGAAGCGGTTCCAGCTCTACGTCACATCTATTCCACACAGGGACAAAACCTGCAGGAGTTGATCCGTTAGCCGGCAGGCATTTAATCCACCCCACAGCACGTAGCCACGAGCACAGGTGGGCAGCGAAGCCAGCAGGACAGGGAGCGGGATACGGGCAGAGCCCCACTGTGGGCGCCTGGACACAAGGTAGCTAGCTGTGACAGTAGAAAGCTCACAGCCACAGTGGAGTGTGGACTCACAACCCAGAATTAGCTCTAGGGAGGAGAAGGTCCTGGGAAGCAAGCGAGGTTCAAAGGACAGGAAGGAACAGCCTTCGAGGCAGGGGTAGTGACTGGGACCTCCGTCAGTGGACATTTCTTTTTTAAGGGCCAACCACTGTGCTAACAGCTCTGTACATGGCCAGCATATTTAACCCGCATGTCTTAGGAAGCTATCATCCCCATTTCTCATGGAGGAAACTGCGGTTCTATGGAGATTGTGCTCTACATCTATTCTAAATCTCCTCTCTGTGTAAACGTGGAGGCCCCTCTTGTCCCTACTTCTGACAGGCCACTTGGGGAATATCTTCCTTGCTCAAAACCAAACCCAAAGTCCAAGGGCAGAAGGGGAAGGGGGGACTATGCCCCGTCTTAATGCCACTCTGGTGCCTGCCACTGTTTCATTCCTCTCAGATTCCATCTTGACTCAGTGACTGTGGATTAGCTTGTGACCCAAGTTGGGGAAAAAGCGGCTGAGGACAGAATGAAGAGGTCCAAAGCATCGCCACAGGATTCTTAGGGACACAAGAGTCAGGGCGACGCAGAGAGTCCCGAGGAACAGGAAGGTTGGTGCCAAAAGGAGGGGACGGGGAAATGAGGCCAACTGCATGCAGTAAGCGGACTCTACACAAACATAAGAGGCATGGTCCCGCTGGTGGCTTTGGATCAAACCGGTATGGATTCAGAGGTCCACATGGGCCCACACGATTCTAGCCAAAAGAAAGTCATTTCCCTCTTGCTCTCATAAGCTAGAGCTCTGAGCAGACTCATGGACAGCTAGGGGGCATCAGGTCATGACACTATCTCAGCCATGTTGGCTTTAAAGGTCCAATGAACATTGGCTCCTGAGGGCCTCCTGCTGGGGAAAGATCAAGAAAACTGACGAGCTGAGTCGTTCCGGTCCATCAAGTGCTGGGTTACCAGGATGTCGGCTCAGTGAATGGATGTACCTAAGGACCTTTGCCAGCAAACAGCTTTGGAGGACAGCTGGATCCCACTCCACACTGGCCTGCTGCCTTTGATTCTCTGAGAACCAGAGACTCCTGGGGCTGCATTCCGGCATTCCTACCATCCCAGAATCCCACCACCACTCTGGCCCTAGGAATGGCTAACTGAACAATCTAGAAAACAAGAGAGAGAAACTTCTTGTCCAGTAATTTTTTTTTTCTTTCTGGCTAGTCCTGGGGCTTGGACTCAGGGCCTGAGCGCTGTCCCTGGCTTCTTTTTGCTCAAGGCTAGCATTCTGCCACTTGAGCCACAGCGCCACTTCTGGCCATTTTCTGTATATGTGGTGCTGGGGAATTGAACCCAGGGCCTCATGTATACAAGGCAAGCACTCTTGCCACTAGGCCATATCCCCAGCCCCCCAGTAATTTTTTATATCTCTCACTGTCAGGAAATTTCTTCTGTATGTTGGACTTGAGTCCCTGTGCTGTAGTTGCAGCTTTTTTCTTCTCTCTTACGTTTCTCTAGTCTAACATTTCTCCCTGCAGAGTACAGTCTTCCTGTAAGTATAACCAGCTTTTCTCCCCTTGGCTTCAACTTCTCTGTGTGTATCTTATTTTCAGGTGAGATGGGGTATATTCAGGGTAGTACGGCTGTAATTTTCAAAAACAGATGAACTAGGGCTGGGGGCATGACTCAAGTGGTAGAGTCCTTGCATAGCAAGTGCTAGTCCTTGAATTCAAATCCCCGTTCCACTGAGAAGGAAACAAACTCTCTAGGCAACATGAAACTCTTCCCTTTAAAGCCTTCCATTTGCAGTGACACTTCATTTGCTGGCGGAAGCACCTCCCTACTCTCCTAACCTTCCCAGCCACCCAATAGCTGGCAATATACCCATTTGGCAGGTGAGGACTGTGAACTCCCGAGCCACTCAGTGACTTGTGTGGCATCACTCGGTGGTCTGCCTTGGAGCCTGTGTGGCTCCACGCAGGACCACCTGCTCTCCTGCCTGGACCATTCCTAGGGGGCTTCCTCTGCTGCACACTGCAGGATGGAGCGCCTGGGTAATGTTCACAGGATACCAGCCCACTGTAGAAATCGTCAGAGCAAATCAGGAGTGCGGGTGACTCTGATGCTATGAGCCAGGGTTGTCATCTTTTCTATTTCTTTTCTTTTTTTTTTTGTCATCTTTCAAAAGCCAGAGAGACACACGGGGCCACGTGACACCTATGTCATCTCTGCTCAGCTCCCCGTGTTGAGGGAGAATCTTCTTCTTTCCTTTTTGACTTTCTATTTTTTTCTAGAACATCGCCTGGCTGTCCTTTGCTCAACACTGACTCTACATGCTCACTTTGGCTTTCTATTCTTCCTGTGTGCTTCACACCTGGTCAGCCCCATCCTGCCTTGGATTGTGGGCGAGGGGAGAGTTTCCAAGTGAGCCTCTTGTGAAATTCTTGTGAATCCGTCTTGGGAGGTTCCCACAACTCTCACTGGTGCTCTGGTAATAACACTGGCTGCTGGTTAAATGCTGTTTTAAGTGGCTGGATCTCTCAAGCTTATTCCATTCCCCTGCATGCTTACCTTATATAAAGCAAGCAGTGAGGGCCAAATGGTCTCTAAGGGACCTTCTAGCTCAGGTCCACTCTGGCTTTCAGAATTCTTCCTAGAATAGATTCTTGGAATCCAATTTAGGAAAAGGCATATTCCACACAGGTAGTGTTCTGGGACTCTTGATATAACTGTGATTGGCCTTGATTGGCCCTATTATCTTGAAAACAAACAATCCCCAGATTCCAACAAAGGTCCCCTGCTTTCTGGGCAGTAAATCTCTTTGGTAGAATCTCAGTGTGGTTCTCTCTGCTTGGTGCCAAGTGGGGGGAGCCTTTGCCTCTCTTCCTGGCTTTCACTCCCTCCTCCCATCTCCCACATCAATCATTGTTTATAGCACATCTCTATACCGGCACTTCCTATCTGTCTGAGCCCCAATGACACCCTTGGGGACTGGCAGCCTAGCCGTCCAAGGCATAACTGATGATGGGGACCAGCTGTGTCACCAGAGCCAGAAAATGTTCATTACTCTGATGGCTCTAGGAAAACAAGGCATTCTTGGGTCACAGTGAGGGGGTAGCTCAGGTGTGAAAATAGCTGATTCTCTTATTAACAGACTGAGCAGCCCACCTTGGGATGCTAGGACTATGCCCCACTGTAATTGTTCCATGACTTGCAAATGTGGGCTGGTGGGCAATGCATTTGCATGCATTATCCCGGGAGAGGAGTCACAGCTGTGTGAAGACAGTGGCGGCCCAACTTCATTTACACTCACCTGCAAGGATCATTCCAAGGGGACTCTTGCTCCCATTCCCTTACTCCCTTCTGGGAGTAGCACTCCCAGAATCTAATTCTAGGTGACCAACGAGCTACTTCATTTCCACACACTGAATAGTGTTAACTAAACTAAAAAGTTATCGGTACTGTTTGAATGACCAGTAGGAGCCAGACCTCCAGTTTCCTCCTAACCTGCTCTCAGAAACACTCCATCCACCCACCGATTCCTAAAAGCCTCAGCCAAAACCTCCAGGGAGCTCTTTGGAGCTCCAGGCTGGTTCAAACCACCTGTTAAGAATTCAGCAACCACATCTTGGAGAGCTTATACTTCAGTGCGGGCCCCCTCATTCCCAGACTGGCCACCTTCCCTCCTGGCAGACAGCATCCTGAGGAGTGTTGCCTAGGCAACCTGGCCTGGTGAGCTGTCAGCCCTGCCAACCCAGCAGGAGTTATTGATGCAGAATCAGTCAAGTTAGGCAGACTGGGTTAGGACAGGCAAGGTTACTCCCAAGGTTACAGCCACGACTCACCACTGTACATGTCAGGGTGGTTTCTTAAGGACGAGTCATTATAGGGGTGGTCTGCAATAAACAAAAGAGGGTGAGCAAACAGGAGGCCACGAAGAAGTCACTGAGGCATATGCTGGGGGGGAAAAACAGAAAGGCAAAGCCACACACACACACAAAAAAAACTGGGGTGAGCACCAGTGGCGTTTGCAAAGGAAAGACACAGAGCGCTTGGAAAAGAATATACACCCAGTGAAGACCAAGCAACACAAAGCTGCCCCGCAGGGAACGTAAAGCTTAACTCCTGCAAAAGAAGGCAATCACATGGTGATTTTTTTTTTAAAGGAAAGAAATTAGGCTTGAACTTGGCTGGGTCCTTCTATCATTGGAACGAAAGAGGTAAGGATTAGCATTTCCTAGAGAAAAATCTCAGGACCAACTTCTCCCCAGGGTCTCCGGGTCCCCAGGACTCATTCCACATCAGGCCAGCTGAAGAGAAAAGTTTGAGTGGGTTTCTGCCTGCATGGAAGCTAAGCTGCAGGGACGGGTGGGAAGTGAATGGGAGAAGACAGTCATCAGTAGAGAGGGGAACAGAGGGACCTTGGCAGTGCCCAGCCACGAGCGCCCCCCCCATCTGAGCAGGTGGGCACTATGTGGTCCCCGGGAGATGTCTCTGTTGGCAGAGCCCAGCCTAGGTTCCAGCTCAGGATTAGAAGGGAGAGCACGGGACAGGAGAACAAGATAGCAAGCCGAGAGTGCCCCCTTGGTCCCGGGAAGGCCTGCCAACCATGGTGGAGACTCAGCTCTCCAGACTGTGGAGGGATGAGGACTAAGAGGGGATCAAACCCTAGGGCACTCGCTCAGTCCTTCGCACAAAGACATTTGGCAACAGGACATACAAACTTGCCACTGTCCTGAAGTACCTTTTCCCCTCTCCGCCGTCCCTTTTTCTTGGAGTTTAAGTTCTGATGGTAGCCCCCCAGGGGGGTAGAGGGGGGTACAGCTGAGTGGAAGCCAAGCAGACAGCCCCAGGAGCCCAGGACACAGTCCAACTGCCTGGGAGATGCCAGGGGCTGTGCCAAAACATTTGCATATTTGACGACAGATCAAATCCTGTTTCAACTAATTATGAGGATATTCGAGTTCTTTTCTGGGACTGGCATTGCATGTCCAATCTGCTCCACACCCGGCAGGAAGATGTTCATTATTCAGAGCTAGTCTTTAAGACTTGCTGGTTGTGAAGGAGGTAGCCTGGTTGGGAAGGTAGTTTGGTTGACTCTAGAGTGAAAGGTAATGGAAGGAAGGGGTGGACTTGGAAGGGATAGTCCTCGCCTCTCCCAAGGGAGGATGGCAGCACACGAGGATGGAAAGGACCATGTCTCATGTTTCCCTGGCTCCAGGCCACACGAGAGTATCCTTTTCTGGGGAAATGGCCCACACTCCCAGTAGAGTGAGATTCGGGGAGGTGCTGAATCTTCTAAGAGCATCATGGAGACCTCGAAAGGAAGTGTGGACCACCCTCTACGGTCCTCCTTGGGGAGAGCCCTCTTCCCTCATCACGGTGGCCTGTGATGTGGCAGGAGGGACCCCATGTCTGTCACAGTGTAGGCAAAGAGGGACAGGTGCAGCTCGGCACGCCTGACGCCGCTGGTACCTTCGCGCTCCAGAGCAGACTCCAAAATGCATTTTGATTGCCCAGTGTTTTGTCATCTACCTCTTTCTCTCCCTTTAATGCAATTGATAATACACTGATTGCCCAGTGTTTTGTCATCTACCTCTTTCTCTCCCTTTAATGCAATTGATAATACACTGAGTACATGAGATTGGTTTCTCCCTGAATGGCAAACGGTGGGCAGACTGTTTTGCCTCTCTGCCCTCCCCCTAACCGGGCTCTGAAGGTACAAGAGAAAGCCTGTGTCCTTTCCAGATAGGAAAGTGGAGAAAGCCCAACTGTGCTATTTTAAGCCACTGTGCCCAATTCTAGGCTGGTTCAGATGCCCAGAACTTGGTTCCTGCCAAAGCTTCCCCTGGGAGAACTCCAGCTCCAGGAAGCCAGCGGATTCTGTTCCAGTCACCTAGATGGTTTCTGTCATTTGGAGGAAGGAGTTTCCAGTGGAACAGAAGACCCAGACACAAAGCAGAAACAAATATCCCTTACTTCCTCAGGTACAGAATAGGCTGCGACTGGAAAGTTCCACTTCCAACCCTCCATCTCCTGGCCTCTGCGTGGGACAGCAAAAGGTCGCCCAGCTCAAGCCCAGGAGCAGCAGGTGACCTTGCAGCGAGGTCTCCTCCCCCCGGCCCCCCCCCCCCCCCCGCAAGCAGCGAGGTCCAGGTGGCGGCACGGAGGCGGGGCATCATGAACTTAACAGCTCTGGTCTTCCCCCTGGCTGCCCCTCATGCCAGCCCTGCCTCCTGAGGCCCCTCTGAGATCCTGGGAGGACCACACTGTCCTGCCAATGCAGCCAGCTGGCAGGCAGTCACCGGAATACGCTGAGAAGACACTGCAGACAAACCAACGTGCTTCCCCAGGAGCCTCAAGCTACCTGCCTCACCCCCAGAAGGGAGAAAGGAGTGAGGAGGAAAGGAGAGAACCAAGGGGTCAGGAGCCTGGGTCATTGGCGCGAGCCTCTTCCCAGGCACACCCACCCGAGACATCGCCAGCCACCTCTAGTGGGCTACGGGTTACCAGGACACCGGTAGAAACCTGTGGAAACTGCCTGTCCCCACACCAACTCCCCACAGTCCTCTTCATCCCCGGCACTGACAATGTTCACAACGCAACTGTGGTACACGGAAGTTTCTTTGGGTTGGGGAGGTCTTCTATGCCAGGCATGTTACAAATCTACAGTGTAAACCAACAGAAACCATTTTCCACATCCCATGCAGGCTGAGGGCTTTCTAGCAAAAGCCCCGGGCTGGCTCCTCCCTGTGTTCTTTCTGACTACATTTTTCTCATCCCTCATGGAGGGACTCTCTCTCTCTCTCTCTCTCTCTCTCTCTCTCTCTCTCTCTCTCTCTCTCTCTCTCTCTCTTTTTGGTGTCAGTTATGGGGCTTGAGCTAAGGGATGGGGTGCTATCCCTGACTATTTCTGCTCAAGGCTAGCACTCTACCACTTTGAGCCACAGCTCCACTCTTGGCTTTCCAGCAGTGAATTGGAGATAAGAGTCTTATGGACTTTCCTGTCTGGGCTGGCTTCGAACCATGATCCTCAGATCTTAGCCTCCTGAGTAGCTAGGATGAAAAGTGTGAGCCACCAGTGCCCGGCTCCGCTGACTCTTTAATGGATCAGGAAATGCTGATATGCATTTGTATCAGGAAATAGAAATAAAAACGAATGATGTAAAACATAAATCTGTAATTTGCAAACAGATTCCATAGTGTTTAGCAAATATGTCATGACAGAATCAAATAAAATTTGTTTCACTGTGCCTGTTAACTAACATTTTATATCTTGGCTTTCTTCTAGAAGGAAAGAGAAGCGTGTAATAATTAGGACAAAAGAAATGTGCTGAGGGTATGAGGGGATACTTGATGACCTTTGAGCAAGTGATTCTCAGACCGTGTGGGCATCTGAATGAGAGCAAGGGCTCCAGGAGCTGTCTGTTAAGGACAGGGCTGGGCCTTGCTGTGTGGTTCTGATTCCCACCGCAGTCTGGGAAGCACTGGTCTAGCGCAGGACCCAATTTGACTCAAGGAAGGCTTCAGCATCAGGAGGTGCTGCGGAAGGTCAGCAGGGGCTCAGGCATGCTGAGCCGGAAGGAGGGCTAGACTAGCGGCAGTGCCCAGGGCTGGGTGGGCTCAGAGGCTGCCTCCTCTGGTCTCCAGCCCTGGACAGGGGCTGCACTTACTGGTGAGGACCTTGAGGGTGAAGGGGTTCTTCTGCTGGATGGTGTGGGTGAAGTGGAAGCGGGCATTGCAGCTGTAGTCGGTCTGCATGTCCTGCAGCATCACGTTGGAGAAGTACAGGTCCCCATTGTGGCCCTGGGAGACGCGTTTGTCCTGGGTGATAGGCTCCATGGCTGGAAGGGAAGCAGAGGCGCAGGTGGCGGTGGGGGCTAGGGGTAATTAATGGCCACCGTGGAAACCATGGCCGCCGTTCTGATGTGTGAGCGTTGCCGAAGACCAGCGGGGTCCGGAGCTTCACATCCCTTGGTTCAAGCCTCTCGGCTCGGCTGTAGGGCGTATTCCCACTTTACAGATGCTAAGGCAGAGGCCGAACCGTGACTGGCTCATCTTTATACCCCAGACCCCAGCTCAGGTCCCCGCACGGGAGGGGAAGGCTCTCCACAAGTTCTGAATTAAATGAACTTGAACTTGTCCTTATCACCTTAAATCAACACTTAACCAACAACAATGGCAAGATCCCTTCTTCGATTTATTTATTTTCTGAACCCCTTAAGAAGACCGCAGCTCCTGATTATAATTCGTATAACAATTGACAATGCACACTTTTGATTTTAAGATAGCTTCCAATTTTAAATATTAAAATACAGAAACATGTGCTTTTTAGAATCAATGGTATCACAGGAGTGCCTGAGGATGCAGAATCTATTGTATCTTTCTGAGCACCGACGCCAATGCACAGTCCAGGTTTCAGGGCTGTCAGGCCTGTTAGCGTGCACTTAAAGTTGGTGACCCTTAACCGGTTCTTTTCTTATCCCGTTGTTTTTAAGACTTGATTTTTTTTTTTTTTTGCCAGTCCTGGGCTTTGGACTCAGGGCCTGAGCACTGTCCCTCCCTGGCTTCTTTTTTGCTCAAGGCTAGCACTCTGCCACTTGAGCCACAGCGCCACTTCTGGCCTTTTCTCTATATGTGGTGCTGGGGAATCGAACCCAGGGCTTCATGTATACAAGGCAAGCGCTCTTGCCACTAGGCCATATCCCCAGCCCCATCCCGTTGTTTTTTAAAGTCATCATGTTTTAAAGCCAAAATGTCAGCTTTTCCACAATGAGCTAGCCAGCCATTCAAGTTATTTCCCAGAGATCTGCTCTAGGCTTACTAGGTGCCAGGCCCTGGGCTAGGTGCTGAACAGGGAGATGAGTGAGAAAACCAGTCCCTGCCCTGGAAGAGCTCCGGTCTAGCAGGGGAGACAGCAGGTTGTTGGGGACAGCTGCGCCTTTAAGAGGGGACAGCTGGCTTTAGCCTGTCCCCCCTCCTTCTGCCTTCAACTGGAAGAGAAGCCCCTGCTCCTGGGGGCGAACACGTGTGTAATGGCGGGGACCCCAGAAACCCAGTCCTTGGGGGGCTGTGGTCTCCGCCCATAGAGGAAGTTCCGTGACATCACCTGAGGGACAGTCCTTTTTTTTTTGGCCAGTCCTGGGCCTTGGACTCAGGGCCTGAGCACTGTCCCTGGCTTCTTCCCGCTCAAGGCTAGCACTCTGCCACTTGAGCCACAGCGCCGCTTCTGGCCGTTTTCTATATATGTGGTGCTGGGGAATCGAACCTAGGGCCTCGTGTGTCCGAGGCAGGCACTCTTGCCACTAGGCTATATCCCCAGCCCCTGAGGGACAGTCCTTTTAGCCAATCGTTAAGATCCAGTACCCCCTCTCCTGCGTGCGACTCTGGGGGTATATCTGTTAGCCCCTCCCTTGAATAAACCAGAACGCCCCTGAGGCTTTCTCCGGGACACCCACGCGCCCGTGTCTTTCTTGGGCTGGCGGGCATGCGGTCTCGCGACCACACGCGAACTGAGGCTACCTTGGGTCCCCGCTCCTGCGATTAATCCCTACTGGCCAGGGGACGTGAGAGAGTGAGGAAGGACCACACACGGAAGAGGCAGACAAGCCCAGGACCCCCCCCCCCCCCACGTGGATGGGGGGCGGGTAGAGCGAAGCCCGGCAGCAGGTAACTGCAGGGCGGTGCTCAGAGTGGGGGGGGGGCATCAGGGAGGGAAGAGATGAACGGGACTGCAGAAAGGGGTCCAGTCTACTTGGGGGCCTGAGCTAAACGCTGATGTCCTATGCCGGGCAGAACAGAGGAGCTACAAGGTTTCTAAGAAGCAGAGAGAGCCTGTGCTAAAGGCTAACAGGACACAGGCCATTTCAGGGGCCGAGGGGCACAGGGAGGGAGGGTTAGATGGGCTGGGAACAGAGAGACCTGACCAGGAGGACCAGGAAACGGAGCCTGGATCCCATCTCCCAGGTGAGGGATGAGCCACTGAAGGGCTTTCCGTATCTGAATGAAACTACCGCACTCAGTTTCATAAAGACAAGGGAGACCCTTGTGGGGTGAGTGTTGTAACCCAGGCACAGGCTGGGGAGAGGTTGGTGAGGATGGACAAGAGGCACGGGATGCAATGGGAGCGGGCGTGGACACAGCTCGGACACAAACGAGATGGAGGAGGGGGCAGTCTAAACCAGGAGCGCACAGGCCAACGCACAGGCCAACCACCAGCCTCCCCACAGATGTGGGGAGAGAAGAGGGGGGCCGGAGATTGCACAAAGCCACCTCACTGCAGACAGCTGCTTCCTGGATGGTGGCGGCCTGCTTTGAGGGAGGTTGGCAGGTGCCGGGACGGACAGAAGGATGGCTGGTGGACAGGTAGTTAGATGGATACATGCACTGATAAATGGGAGGCATAGGGAGGGAGGGATGGGAGGAGGGGCAGCAGAGGCAGCTAGGTGGGCAGGGAGGGTGGGGAAAGGAAAGCCATGGTAAAGGAGAGAGGGAGAGGGAAGGGATGGAGGGAGGGATGGAGGGACAGGGAGGAAGAACTTCTAAAGGCCCTATCTGCCTTTGTTTTAATTTAAAAAACGTTCCACGAGCCTCAGATTGAGCCAGCACGACCTCTGAACTCGGCTAACCGGTCCCCCCTCATCAGAGGCTCCATTCCCCCTTCACCCTCTGTCCTCCTCGTAGTGCAAATCTGAGCACCCGGGCCGAGCGACGCTTCCTTCCTCTTCTTCACCTTCCTCACCACAAATACCACCGAGAGCAAGTGTGATCACCACGCGTGAGATCACCTCTTAACCACCGCGGAAGCATTCCATCGCTTGTCTTTACAATAACGCTGGCCCCACTTCTCCCCAGAATACGAAACCGAGACGCAGAGAGAGATGCTAAGCAACTCGCTCCAGAGCACCTGGCCACGGCAGCCTCTCTGCAGCTATCCTCGGCCGTGTGGCCCCCGTCTCTCACAGCTCACCATCTTCCAGAGTGGGGAGGCCATCCCTTCAACCCCCTCTCCCACCCCAGAGGGGGCTCCGGCACGCACAGCTGCTCATCCAGAAGATGACCGGGGACGGGAGGCCCGGCGGGGGGTTGCACTGCAGCGTCAAGGGGGCGCCTTCTTGAACCACGACGGGGTCCAGGTTTTCTTTGGGCCACAGGGGAGACTCTGGGAAGGAGACAGGGAGGCGAAGTGAGGCTGACGGCTGGGGCTGGGGCAGATCCCAGACAAGGGGAAACTGGAGAACGAGGGCCACAAGAGGTGGGCGGGGTCACAGGTCAGGCCATGGGATGGAAGGAGGACAGAGGGCAGTTGTTGGGGCAGATGCCCACCTTCAAGCCGCCCCTCTCTTCTCCCCTCCTGATGCCCAGAGAGGCTGTGAGGCCGTGCCAGACTCTGACCCGGAAGCTTCCTTTCCAGGCAATCTTTCTGAGTGGGAGGCCCATACAGGGGGCCTTGTAGGTCAAGGGTGGTAACCCCCCCGCCCCAGCGTGGGTCCTGCCTGCAGCACTCACTGGACACCTGCAGGCGGATCCTGTTGGACAGGGCCGTGCCGAATTTGTTGCGGGCAAAGCACTGGTACTCTCCCTCATACTCCTCGGGCCGCCCACCGCTGCGGAAGTCGATCACCAGGGTCCCAGACCTTCTCCTCATGGATACCCGGGGGTCCTTGGCAATGTTGAAGAACCTGCTGTTGCGGGTCCAGTGGAAGCTGTGGGCAATGGGGAGGGACAACACTGACCCAGGTCCGCCAGGGACTGTTCCAGGGCTGCCGCTGGTATTTTTCCAGCCAGGGCCGAGAACCATGTCTCTGTGCAGTCACTCAACCAGCTAGGGGGGCAGGGAGGAGATTCTGTAAGAGCACAGTTCACAAGTAAGCAGTGATTATGATTTCATTATTATTTTTTTGGCAGAATGGATTTGAACTCAGAGCCTTGTGATACCACTGGAACCATGCCCTAGCCTTTTTTTTTTTAAATTTAGCTTCTTCTTCTTTTTAAAAGTAGGATCCTACACTATCATACTATCTCTGCTTCCCACCTAGCTGGGATTATAGATGTAATAAACCATCATATTTAAACCTGTTGGTTGAGATGGGGGTCTTAATTTTGCCAGGACTGACCTCAAACCTGGATCCCCCCATCTCCTGCCTCCTGCATAGACAGGATTGCCGACGGTGCTTGTCTGGGGAGGCCTGGGTTCTGTCCTAGAGTAAGTCTCTGCTTCTTTTGGGAGCATGTACGCATCTGCTGTGGCCAGGCCCTCGTGGCCTTGGGTCCATGTTGACCAGGAGGAGAAGCCTGAGCAGTGGTGATGGGCAGTTCTCACAGAGTCGTCCCTGTCCCCATGGAGGAGCCACGGGGAAAAGACCAAACCCCGGCGGCGTGGTCCCCCCAAATGACTCCCACCTGACACAGGGTGACCTGCTGGCCCACCCCCCACTGACCCGAGCCAGAACACGGCCAGAAAGTGTCCCCCGAGGATGGGCACGCCATGGACGGATGGGTCTGAGGCCTGTGGGAGGCTCCTGAGGGCCCAGTCTGTGTGTGTGTGGGTGGGGGGGGGGGGGGCGCGTGGAGAGGGACAACCCTGTCAGCAGGGCGGAAGCTGAGGAACAAACCAGAGCTGTGCATTAAATCTGAGTGTGTGTGTGTGTGTGTGTGTGTGTGTGTGTGTGTGTGTGTTACTGGGGTTTGAACTCTGGGCCTCACATTTGCACCCCTGCAGCCCTATTTTTCACTGGTTATTTTTTTTTTTTTTTTTTTGGCCAGTCCTGGGCCTTGGACTCAGGGCCTGAGCACTGTCCCTGGCTTCTTCTTGCTCAAGGCTAGCACTCTGCCACTTGAGCCACAGCGCCACTTCTGGCCGTTTTCTGTATATGTGGTGCTGGGGAATCGAACCTAGGGCCTCGTGTATCCGAGGCAGGCACTCTTGCCACTAGGCTATATCCCCAGCCCTTCACTGGTTATTTTTAGGACAGGGTCTGGCTTCCTGCAGGGACACGCCGCACACCTCAGCTTCCCACGGTCACTGAGATGGCGTGCCTTCCAGCCAGCTTCCTCCCGCCGAGACAGAGACTTGCAGACTTTTCTGCCTGGGCTGGCCCTGAGCCATGGCCCTCCAGGACCACAAGGGAGAGCCACGGGCACCCAGCTTCAGTGGCATCTTCTCAGGATCCCCTTCCCCTGCTCACCTGGGAGCTGGGTTTCCCTTTGCTTCACACTCAATCAGGATGTTATCCCGGGGGTCCACGATGTGGTCCTTCACAGACTGCTTGGTGATGGTCGGGGGCTGGGTCACTGTAGCAGGGCACATGGAGGAAGGAGGGGGAAAGTTAAAATTTCAGGGATTCACCCAGGTCCTGGCTTGGGAAGCAACTAAAAACCAGGCACTGGAGGAGCCCCCGGGCAAGCCGGTGTGAGCAGAACCCTATTCACGAGGTGCGGTTTCTTACACAGGGCTGCGGGAGGTGGCTGTCAAAGGCTGAGCCTAAGACTCTATGAGAAACTGGAATCCAGACTCTATGTTCCCCCCAGGCTTAGATCCCAATGCCCAGCACTCCGCGTGGCGAACAGCATTCCTGAGAAATGAATACGGGGACAAAAACAGCTGTGTTTCTAGAACGTAGGGCCTGGTACTTCCTGTGAGGCTCAGTAGACAGCCAAAGTGCAGAAAGAACGGAAGAAGCCCTCAGTCCCGGAGAACTTCCCAGGGCTCCTTATGTGCCAAAGAACCACACTGACCTGGGGTGGGGGGGGGGGTGGTCAGCCACTGGAGGACGGGGGAGCAGCAGTGTCTATAAGGGACCCCAGCTTCCCTCCAGAGACCCTCTTCTGAACTCCTCTTCTTTTGGGGCTCGCAATAGGAGGCTCCAAGGAAAGTCTCCCCATCCTCGTGGTCAGAGACCTCACGTGTTTGGCTGGAGTCAGGGCCCCAGCGGCAGGCCCCTTTGTGAAGTCCCCAGCTTCAGGTGCCCCTCACCGGGCCCCTCCTGCCTCCCTCCCGCCTCCCAGAGGCTCACAGAGGACTTACGCTCATTCTGAATGCTTGCTGTTAGTTCCAGCGGTTAGCATTGGGAGGGGGAGAAAAGAAAAACATTGTTATCACACAGGACTGTTAGGCGTCCTTACACCCCAGCATGCAGGGAGACGGGTAGGGATGGCACAAATGGGGCTCTCTCCTCCCAGCTGCAGAGCCCACAGGAGAGCCAAGCCAGCTTGGGGAACAAACCTAGCCAGGCCTCCCTGGGAGACCAAAACCACACGTGGTGCAAGACCAGCCTTTGACCAAAGGGAGAGGCCACTAGAGGAGCCCAAAGTCCCTTAGTGACAAGGAGACCCTGAAGATGTCTCCTGGTACCTGGTGCCATTTGGGCTCCTCAGTCCATGGTGGAAGGGAGGCTGAGACAGGACGGAGGTGCCAGAAAGGGCTAGCTCTGAGGTACCGCTGCAGGGCCAAGGCCTAAGATGCGGCTGTGGCCTTACTTCTCCCACCCTCTCCTCTTCCACATGAGGAAGCATGCTCTCTCCTCAAGGACCTCCTGCTTTTCTATGCTCTGGACCGTGGCCCGGCACACTGCTCCCAGAGGGGGCAAAGAGGCAGGGACCACAAAGCTTCCCTGTCTGGAATATACCAGGACTTCCACACTGATACGCACGCGCGTGTATGTTTCTATTTTCTAGACTTTAACAAGTACACCAATCACCTTAAGTCTGGCTAACAGGCCGGTTGCACTTTAGCCAGGCTGGGATCTGGACTCTAGTTTTCCTTTGTGGTTGTTTTGTTGTTATGTTCTACAGTCCTGGGGATAGGACCCAGGACCTGCAAATGCTAGGCAAGCGTTCTGCCAATGAGCTGCACCCCAGCCCAAAGAATGTCTTTCTGACAAGGCTGGGGATACTGAGGAAGGCAGTCTGAGTATCATGCTTTGGATATCAAGGTTCTAGATGCTGTGTATGTTCTTTGCAGGGACGATGTCTTGGTTCCAGTGTATCTGGGAAGACAGACTGTGTGCCACCATCATGTCACATGCCTTTCCCGGAGCTATCAAAAAATCAACACGGCAACCCCTTTCACACAGGTGGAGATGTCAGGGCCTGCACTGGTATGGACAGCTGGCGTTTCCGGAGGGTGCTGCCGGCAGGAGTGGAGGCTGGGGACTCAGGGCAGAATCACGGCAACCTTGAGGCTTTCTGGCCTGAATAGAGTGAGACGTGGAAGAGGAACACGGGGGCTCAGAGAGGGTGGGACCAGGGGTACGGAGAGGCCCGGGGCTCAAAGGACACAAGTCAGGGGAGCATGGCGTTTATGAACGCCCTGCTGCGCACTCCATCAGCAGGGGAAAAGTCCTAACAGTGTGAGCAATGACAGGGTTCAGTGTGTGTCAGGGTCGTGTGGCCCAGGGAACACTGAAGTGATGTTTGTCCAGGGAGTGCAGGGGGTTGGAAAGGAGGGAGGAAGGGAGGGAGAGTGTGGCTCCTCTGTGAGCACCTGCTCCTCGTCTCCATCTGAACACTGTTCTCCCACCGGTGGCCCAGGAATGGCTGGAAGCCCAATGCGGCTGGCAGAGGAGGGGCAGGGAGAAGGGGGCATTCTCAGGACAGGCAGGGCGGGCCTCTGAGACCACTCCTTTTGGCCACCAGCCTAGGCCTGGGGTTCTACATTTCAAGACCCCGTGGCATCTCCTGGCTCCTCATGCACAATGGAGGATCAACCGAGGCTCTGGCGGCCAGCAGAGGGCCCCAGGAGGCTCCGGCCTCACCCCAGTTGGCTGCCTGACACAGGACCTTCCTTCTTCACCCACACAGACTCCAGCCGCTCTGGTAGAGTCAAGGCTGGTTCAGGGAATCTCAAATCCAAGAGGAAAGGCGGCCCCTCGGGTAAGACCCCATGGAAGTGTGCTACGGAGCTGGAATGGAGCCCCAGTTCTCCAAGGTCCTGGTCCAGGGCTCGTTTTTTAGAAATGTACACACAGGTGGAGAGCGAGTGGCCTCAGAGCCTTGTCCCCTCCACTCTTTGGGCAAGGGTTAGAAAGGAGACCTTAGAGACTCACGGGGCAGCCACGAGGGCATGGCTGCCGCTCCCACCCCACGCAGGCCATCTGGCCACGGCCTTCTTGACAATCTACTCGCTTAAAGAGACAATGACATTTGTAGCCACGGCTGTGCCGGTGCTCCCAAGGAATTTTTTGCAGGAACACAATCAATCTAGAAGACAAGCTACCGGGGAGCCGGGGGTGGGGATGGGCAGGGGGAGACAGTGGGGAGGGCCTGTCTCGAGACAAGGATGACCAAACTCGTATCCAGTGTGGTACCACCTGCTCACCTTTCCTTTTACGGAACCTGATGCCTGTCAAGTGAAGAATGAATTTCTGCCTGTGTCCCCCAAGGGGGAGAAAAGCTCGTCCACCCTGGCTCTGCAGGGTGAGCAGGGGCCTCTCTAGGCTGTTATTTTTGCCTTCATGAATTTCTTTCCTTCTGTCCCAGGATGGAGCCTGTTGGGGGAGTGTTGATGAGGCCATCCTGCAGTGCTATGGGGATGAAGGGCGGGGGTGGGGGTGGGGGTGTCTTCCCCACTCCACAGGCCTCTCTGTGGGCTCCTGGAAGGAAACACTGCGTCCCCGTGGTGTGTGAGGGAGATGGAAGGCCAAACTGCCAACAGACTCACTTTTGGACAAATCTCCTCTGGCTGATGAGGTGACCCTTGGCTTTTTTCAAAGGTCGCGCTGTTCTCCTTGGAGCTGAGGGGAGGGAGTGGCGGGTGGGAGGAAGGTGCGTGTGACTTCACTGGCAGGGTGGTGGGAGCTGGAGGCAGGGCATTCAATGAGGGATTGTACAGCAGCCCTGGGCACTGGTCCAGGAGGCCGCTGTGTCCCAACCCCCAGAGAAGCAGTGCCCAGCCCTTCAGGCACCGAGAATGCCCAGGACATCTGGAAGGGGAGCCTCTGATCTGAAACCCTCAGCGACGGAGGGTGGGCACAGCTGATCTGGGAACGGGCTCAGGAAGAAGCCTGGTTGCCAGGGTAACTGGATCCTCCCAGAAGGGTCAGCAGGGCCAGGCTTGCTGTCGTCTGGGTATCAGCTTCTGCAGACTCAACTTGGGGATGCTATGGTGGCCTAGAGCCCTTGGGGGGGGGGGGCAGTATACTGAAGGCCTTCTGAACCCACACGGCCTGGGCTCCTTGGACTGGCGTGGCACAAGGACTCCCCTCTCTAACACGGAGGCATGAAGCCATCTTCCTGGCTCCGCACTTCCCCGTTTCCTACGCTGCCAGCTGAGGCAGAGCTCTGCTTCCCAGTTAGCCAGGGGATGGCGTGTGTGGGGAGGCAGAGCACCGAGCTCTGCTTGACCCAGGACAGCTGCAATTGTAGTGTCTATTCCAACTCCATCCCTGTTCGTTGTGTGACCCTGAGCAAGAATGGAGCCGAGTTTCTGTGAACACGGCAGGGAAGGGAGGGTGCTCCCCAGTCTCCTTCAGGGATGCTGGGACGGGGACACTGTGGTGGAAAGGTCAGGCTCTTGACACTTTGGAGAGACCTCCATGCCAGGCCTCCACGCCCAGTGGAATTCAGATCTCAGTTCTACTATTATTTGTTACCTGGTGGTCCTAGGGCTTGGGCTCAGGGCCTGGGCGCAGCCCCTGAGCTTTTGTGCTCAAGGCTGGTGCTCTACCACTCGAGCCACAGCTCCACATCTGGCTTTTTGGTAGTTAACTGCATATATATGAGAGTCTCATGGATTTTCCTGCCCAGGGTGGCTTCAAATCGTGATGCTCAGCCTCCGGGGAAGTTGGGATTACAGGTGTGAGCCACTAGTACTCAGCTCAGATCTCAATTCTTAATGTCACGTCTTCACGTCAATGCTATTTTTTCCTCCTTCCTTCTCTTCCCTTTTTCTTTCCTTCCTTTTTTTGGGGGGGGGGTAGAACTTCTTCAACCTTTTTTTTTTTGCCAGTCCTGGGCCCTGAACTCAGGGCCTGAGCACTGTCCCTGGGCTTCTTTTTGCTCAAGGCTAGCACTCTACCACTTGAGCCACAACGCCACTTCTGGCCTTTTCCATTTATGTGGTGCTGAGGAATCGAACCCAGGGCTTCATGTATGCGAGGCAAGCACTCTTGCCACTAGGCCACATTCCCAGCCCCTAACCTTGTTGTTGTTGTTTTTTTTTAAACTCAAGGCTTCATGGTCCTTGCTTGGCTGGTCCTTGACCATGTGCACTATGCCACCAGGTTCTTTTTGTTTTTTGGCAATACTCATGTTTGAACTCAGTGCCTCATACTTGGTAGGCAGGCGCTGTACTGCTTAAGCCACACCTCCATCCCTTTGCCTTTTGTTTTTTCCAGATGGATATTGTGATTTTGACAGGACCTAGCCTTGGACCTAGATCCTCCTACACGCCGCACATGGAGCTGGGGGACCAGGTGCACACGTCCCCAGCCCGTCGGTTGAGAGGGGGAGTTCTTAATAACTTTTTGCCTGGGCTTGCCTTGAACTATGATCCTCCCAATTGTCCACTTTCTCAGCAGTTGGTATTGCAGGCATGAGCCATGTATTTCTGAGTTCACTTTGCAGGTGCTCCTCCCCCACCGACCCCAAGCATCCTGTAGTAGGTGAGTGAGAAGTGGCAGAAGAGAAATGAGCCTTCATCACATTCTTGATAACCCAATTTCCTCGGCATCCCCTCCCCTCTGGGGACGTGGCCTTATCACGCTCCTTATTAGATTGGCTGCCGGGGACTGTTAATGAGAAGCTCTCCTTGAGCCAGCTGCATAGACGGTCGCCATGGGAACAGTTTCTCTCACAACTCCCATCTCCTCCCTCCCTGTGTGCCGCGTTCACACACATTTGGGGTGGACAGCAAGGGCCTTGCCGATCTCGCTTCTGGGTCCAACTTGCAGACACTTATGGCCTCTGTCATGCGGTGGGACCCGCTCTTTTCTTGGACACTGCTATGCTCCCAACTCCTCCCGAGACATCTGCCAACCAGGCAGGGCAGGTCCAGGTTGGCATCACGTGAGCCATGCATCACTCGAGGAAGGGGACATGGGCAGAGGCGGCACCCACAGGTTGGCTGAGACATCCTGGTAGAAACGTCAGAACTACGGCAAAGGGAGCAGGCACCTACAGGCAGTGGCTGCCGGCCCGAGGGCCATCTCTGAACACAGCCACAGATTGGCATGTCAGGTTCTGGGAAATCTAGAAACAAGGGGCCCGTGCCTGGTTCCCAGGGTACTATTATACATTGGCTTTATTTTAATGTCTTATTTAGCCAGGCCTTTTTGCAAGATAATTCCCCTCCCAACCCTCTCTAGGCCTTCCATCCTTCAGAGAACTCCGGCCAAGAGGCCTTTGCATATGTGAGGCTCTATGTGGTTCTTCGAATTCCAAACTGTCACCTGTGGTAACCCCTCCAAGGACCCCACACATCGGCTCAGCCCAGGGAGAGCAGCCCTGCAACATACAACCTCTCATTTCCAAACGCAAGCCTGTGTCTGTTCTCCAGCGAGAAAAATCAGCTCTGAACCCCCAAATCCACTGCTACCCTGTCTCCAACCAGCTTAACAGGTCTTAGACTCCCCCCCCCCCGCCCACCCCACGCTTCTCTTCACCTCCCCCATTCTTCTGCCCCAAACCAGGAGGGAACGGAGAAGAGCAGAAAGTATAACTCACGATCCATAGGAATCTCGATGGCACCACTAAGGCTGAGGAGGAAGAGGAGGAAGGCTGCATGGACCCAGGGTGGTGCCTGCTGCCTGGCCATCCTCGGCACCAGGCCCCACTCCCTGCTCCCCAGCCCTCGGGGTCGCGCTGCCTCGTGTCGCTCTAAGTGGGCCTCCCGGACAGAGCTCAGCTGTGGAAAGAAACACAGAAGCAATAAGGTCCTCTTGAACCTGTGGTCTGCTTTAGGAATCCTACAGGGCCTGGATGAGCTCAAGGGTCCCCTTGGCCACAGATTAGGGATGTCTGAGGGTACAGTTTCTAACTTCAGCACTATTGACATGTGGGACAACGTAGTTCTTGGTGGGGGATGGGGGGAAGGAGGAGGAGAGCTGTCCTGAGCACGGTGGGACGTCTAGCAACATCCTAGGCCTCTACCTACCAAATGCTAGTAGAGCCCATGGGTGCCATCAATCACAAATGTCTCTAGCCAGGTGCTGGTGGCTCATGTCTGAAATCTTAGCTATTCAGGAGGCTGAGATCTGAGGATCACAGTTCAAAGCCAGCCCAGGCAGTAAAGTCACTAAAAATGGCTCCAGTGGTAGAGTGTCAGCTTTGAGCAAAAATCATAAGGAATAGTGCCCAGGCCTTGAGTTTAAGCCCCAGTACTAACACACACACACACACACACACACACACACACACACACACACCCTCTGTATAGTGTCACCTGTCCCAGGAGGGCACGCCACCACCTTCTAAGACCACAGTGGTAGAAGGAAAAGCCAAGTCTGTACAGAGCAGTCCCGAGAACAAAGCACCAGTCCCACTCCTAGCATCCACAAGACACCACACACTGGGCCGGAAGAACCATGGCAAGCTTCCAGCCTGAGACTGAGTGTGGATGGAATGGAGGTCCAGAGTCAAGATCTTAGCCATGCCCTTGGATCCCAGAATGAGGAAGCATGGTGCTATGGGCTGCCGTGGGGGTCATGGACACAAAAACTTGGCTGCCCAAAGGACTTTAAAAAATGATTTCTGAAAACACCTTGTCCTAATAAAGGTGTGGTGGTCCTTGACACTGTTCTTCTAAAGTGAGGCAGTGACTTAGTAGAAACTGGCTTTGGTGGCCAGCAGAGTGGGTGAATTTATGACAGTTCAACAGTAAGCACAGGAAGTCATTCTTGGACTTAGAAGAAAAGGTTGAAGAATGATCGCTCAAGGAAGATACGTGTGGATCCTGAGAGAGAAGAACAAGGGAAGCCTGCAGCTGAGTGCTCACACAGTGTTGTATTTCCTGAGGCCCTGAAACACAGAGTTTTCATAATTGGCCCAGTTTGCTGTTCTACCATGCCAAGTCAAAGAGGAAGGCAGGAAGAGACTTCTGCAGATTTCCTCCCGCTTTTCTAGACGAAAAACCATCTACCACATGGACACATAACCGGCAGCAACTTAAAGTCCCTCGTCACCTGCATTTATCCACCGTATCCCATCCATCCAAGAGGGTGGAGCACAGGAGCAGGCTCCTGGGGGACAAGGCCATCCTTCTCGAGACCTCGAGTAGGAAGCAGGTCACCAATCACTGCAACAGAGATGCCTCCCTGCGCCGGGAGATAAGGCAAGTGGAAGGACTCTGGTTCACATCTTAGCAGTTTCTTCCCTGGCAGCAAGGCCTAATACCGACCTCCAACCTCATACACATGATCCTGCGCGTGTTTGTGTGCGCGCGCGCACACACACACACTTCATCCACCTGCCTCTCTGTCTCTTTTGCTTGTTGTTTGACTCCTAGAGTTAATCATAGCACCAAAGACATAGCAGGTCTCAAATACGTGATGGAACGATATACACATAGATGAAAAAAAAAAATCAAACAAATGACCAAGTTAATAAGATCATGTGTCTTGTTTTTACCAACACATATTCCTCTAGAAAACCACCAGGTGGAGCAAGAGGGTGTTTGCTGTGAGTCTGGGCCGTGCACAGTGAAGATGAGTTTTTCTACAGGTTAATATGTATTCTTGCCAGGAAATCAACCCGCTGGAAAGGGATTGAGAGAGCAGTCAATCTCCCAAGGCGGAACGCTTTGTCTAGAAGGCACCACAGGGGCCTTTCTTTTTCCTCACCTTCTAAGACAACACTCACACAGTTTCTCAAATTGCCTGGAATGCCATTCCTCGGTACGCATGCCTCCAAAGGTGAGACACAGGCCCCGCGGCCCAAAGCTTGGCGTGGACAGAACCTAAGCTAGGGGAAGGCTCAGTAGCTTCACGAGAGACGGTGGGGCAGCTCCAGCTGTGGCTCCATGACCAGTCTGTTTTGCTCAGGACCCTCCAAGCAGTAGGAAGTCATGGGAAAAGGAAGGATATTTTCTTATGGAACAAGGAAGCCAGAAGCAATTCATTAACTAGAAACACACTGGCAAAAAAGAAAAAAAAACCCAGCTCAACCATTATGAATGTGTTTACCTCACAATTTAACAACTCAAGAGAAAAGGGATACCAGTCATGTTGAGCTGTTTCATAGTTCTCTCCCACTGTACCCTAAAGAGGCAACTCTTCCAGCTAAATCTTAAGAGAATTAATTAAACATTAGTTCATTTCATAAATCCCCTTTTCAGATAAGAATGCAAGAGCCCAGAGAGGAAAAGGGATTTGCCTGAGATCACCCAGCTGGTTAGTGGCAAGGCCAAGAAGCAAACCCAGGTGTCCTGACTCCTAACCTGGGGCTTCTGAAGCCCCACCATCTCATCTTGGATATTCAGCAAAGTCCCAGAGCGAAGCTGCTATTTTTAAAGGGAGCATCTCATCTGGATGTTCTTTGAAAAATTACAGATAAAGTTCCCATACAAGCCTTCAATCTTCTCAAAGGTATATTTGCCTGTGAGATAAAACGATTAAAAATGACTACTCAGAGAGGTACCTGCACAATCTGTTAATAGCAGTGGCATCTGCAATGGCATAGAGGGAGAAACAGCCCAATGGTCCATCCAGAGATGAATGGAAGGAAACATTTCCGGGTATACACCATCAGGGAACATTATTCAGCCACAGAAAGGAAGGAGGCAAGCTGGGCGCTGGTAGCTCGTGCCTGTAATCGTAGCTACTCAGGAGGCTGAGATCTTCTCTCCAATAAACTACTGAGGAAAAGCTGGAGGTGACACTGTGGCTCAAGTGGTAGAACATGAGCCTTGAGAAAAAGAAGCTCAGGGACAGCACCTAGGTCCTGAGTTCAAGCCTCAGGACTAGCACCAAAAAAAAAAAAAAAAGGAAGGAAGGAAGGAAGGAAGGAAGGAAGGAAGGAAGGAAGGAAAGACTGATATGTGCTACAATGGAAAACAGGTACAGTGAAGTCATATACTAAATGATTCATGAATAAATTCAGTATAAGAAGTATCCAGAATGAGCAAATGCATAGACAACCCGGACTGGTGGCGGCCACAGGCAGAAGGGAAGGGGCCTGGGGACTGACTTTGCTTAATGGTTTAGATTTCTTGGAGATGAGGAAGATGTTTTGGAACTAGACAGAGGTGATTATTGCGTATAATATGAATGGACCGTCACTCAACTGTGTGCCTTTAAGAGATTTATTTTATGTTTCACCTCCTTAAAGAAGGCGTCCTGCTGGTCTCTACAACAAGCTCATAAAATGAAGGGCCATGACGAGAAAGTTCAGTGTGGAGATGTGGACACAAAGGGCTGCCACCCCTACACACGTGCACAAAGAGAGAAAAGAGCAAACACGGAGCCGCCTGACCAGGAACCGTTTGGCTACACTACGTGGTGAACTCACTGCTTCACAAAGAATCCCTGTGGAGAGGTGTGTTACAGAGGGGAGAGGGAATGCTTCATAGATCGCCGGGCACCATTCAAACACGCAAATTCCTAGACTGCCAAACTCTAGGCAGGGACCAAATCCGATGAAGTGTGTGTGTGTGTGTGTGTGTGTGTGTGTGTGTGTGTGTGCATGCGCACACGTGCGTGCGTGCGTGCTTGTGCTGGAGATTGAACTGAGAGCCTTATATTTGTAAGGCTTGGACCACATCTACTACTTGAACCACATCTCCACTTCCCCTTTTGTGTTGCTTGTTCTTTTTTTGTTTTGTTTTGTTTATTTATTTATTTTTGGCCAGTCCTGGGGCTTGGACTCAGGTCCTCAGCACTGTCCCTGGCTTCTTTTTGCTCAAGGCTAGCACTCTGCCACTTGAGCCACAGTGCCCCTTCTGGCCGTTTTCTGTATATGTGGTACTGGGGAATCGAACCCAGGGCTTCATGTATACGAGGCAAGTACTCTTGCCACTAGGCCATATCCCCAGCTCTGTTCTTTAGGTAGGTGTCTTGCTTTATGCCTGAGCCTTCCTGGGCCACAGCCTTCCTATTTGTGCTTCCCCGTTAGCTGGGGTAACAGGTGCTTACCACTGCTCTGAGATGGAGTCTTGTCATCTTTTGTATTCCTAGCCAGGCCTCAAACCATGATCCCCTAATCTCTGCCTCCCTAATAGTTTAGGACTGAGCCACTACATCCAGTGGATATTTAACTTTGTAGATTTTTCATTTAAAAATTTAATTTTAGTAATTAAACAACTTTATTTAAAAAGAAGTAAATTTATTTACTTTTTTTTTTTTTTTTGAGACAAGGTCTCACTATGTCGCTTGGGCTGGCTTTGAACTTTACACCCTCCTACTTCAACTCCCCCAGAGCTGGGATTAGAGGTTAAGAGCCACCATGCCTGGACAACCTTGTGACTTTGAATACCATACCACAGGGGCTCTGTTTTCTTACCCAGGGATGCCCTACACACTTAAACAACCTGCCTGAACTTGAAACCCGTGAGCCGCGTGAGAGGTTCGGTTCCAAATGGGGTGCTTGTGAGATGGGATACATGTAAATTCAGCAAGGACTGACCAGGGACGATGCTGGACATGACAGCAGCAAGGGCGTTGGCTGCGTAGCCCCATGGCCAGGTTTGAAGCCTCCCCTGCCTTACAGGGTGGAGGGCCTGAACATGTAATGAACCTTTGTACTTCGCATCTGGAAACACCGGGGGGACAATAGCAACACTGGAGGATTTAGTGCCCAGTCCTACACAAAGCACCATCACACCCGTAGGCGCAGTGTAAGCTGGGTAAACATAGCTGCTGCCTGAAGGCGAGATTTCCACTCAGAGACGTGGGGCACAGTTCCCCCCACCCCCAGGAGACGTGGTCAGCATTAGTGGTATGCAGTGTCAGAACCACCCTTCACCATCCAAGCCTGCTTTTCTACTTGTCCTTTTCTTTGTCAGGTCTGGGTTTGCTTTCTTCCCCCAGACTGGAGGCCCCTGGTGTTGATTCCACAAGCTGTCCTTGGCAGACGACAAGATGCCCACAGTTCCTCCCTCAAGCTGTCACTACTGGGAACCCCCTGCCTTTACAACCTCCGTTCTGAGCAGGCTGTGCTGGTGGTCACAACATGTCTGAAGTGACAGGCGAGAAACCTGACAGCCCGAGACATGGCTCAGCTGACAGTCCTGGTTCCTGGAGCCGGAAATGGCCATGGACGTCGGGCACTGAGCCACGGGACAGTGGGAGTGGACACAGCCTTCTCTGCTCCCCTGCAGCTTATGTTTCAGAGGTAACTAGGGAATAAAAATCAACATAAGGTGGGCCAGGTGCTGGTAGCTCATGCCTGTGATGCTAGCTACTTAGGAAGCTGAGGTCTGAGGATCAAGGTTTGAAGCCAGCCCGGGCAGGAAAGTTCATGAGACTCTTTATCTCCAATTAACCAGCAAAACGCCAGCCACAAGTGGAGGTTTGGCTCAAGGTAGTAGAACAGTGGCCTTGAGTGACAAAGCTAAGGGACAATGACTAGGCCCTGAGTTTAAACCCCAATACCAGTTGGTATGTGCACACATACACAAAGATACAGAAGGAGAAGTGAGCTCCGGTCACTGTAGGGGTGCAAGGAGACCAGGAGCTTGGCATGGAATATGTTCAGTGTGAAATGCATCAGAGCCATGAATAAAACAGCTCTGCTGTTCTCCTGGGCTGTGGGCCTGAATTAATGCTTCAGAATCCACCAATAGATAGAGCTCCAAGGCCACATGCCAGCAATTAAACTCTTGGAATAAACTAATAGGGTGACTAGAATAGTACTACAAGAACCAAGTAAGGAACACATTCACACATGACTGCCACAGGAAATTGTGGGGGAACAAAGAGATAATAAAAGCCCACAGAGCCAAGGCAAAACTCAGCCACTCTGCCAAACACAGCGCCCCAAGGCTTGCTTATTACGACTCCCTGGAATCAACCTGTCCAGCAGCCAGAAAGCGGTACAGAAGTGGGAGGATCCAGGAAGGGAAGAGAGCATACCTGGCTCTTTAGAAGCACAGCTAGCCTCAACTCAGAAGATGTGCCCGTCTGTTCCTCAGGATCTGTCTCCTGGTGCCTCTCGGCTTTCTCTCTGACCGCAGTCAAGGCCACCTTTGGAGCCACGCCGCACCCTTTCTGAATCTCAAGGTTCAGATGCCCAGCCCCAGCACTGGCATCACCCATCCGAGCCTCCCATGTCTCACCCGGGGCTCTGTCTCTGCTGCTTTGGGCTGTGAAACCCACCACCAGCAGAGAGGCCAGCCTGGGCCCACCTGAGGCCCCGTCCTCGGCTCTCCCTCTGTCCTGTGATCCCCACTTTACCTCCCTTCCTTCTCTCTCATTCCAAGGAAGGACTGAAGTAACAGCTAGCCACCAGAGTAAGCACCACTCCTTTCAGCTCACCAACACCAGGGTTTCCTTAAAAACCCAAACCACCTACTCCTCTCCGTATATCTCCATTATAATAATTTTTTAAAAAACTAACTAAAAATGCCACCTGCTGAGGACCACCAGCCTGTCCCAGGGAAACAGAACACCAAGCAAGGAGGAGAAAGGCAGAGGGAAGTTAGGAAGACACAAGGTTAGCGGGAGGGGCTCCTGGCTCCTGTCCTGAGGGAGCACCTGCTACCACACCGCCCTTCACCCAAGACTCAGCACCTTCCCAGCAAGCCAGCCCACCCCACACTCTCGCGCTTCCTTTCCCAAAGGGGCAGTGCCCGTATCACTCTGTGACCAGGGGCATTTGCTGGAGAGAAAAGCACTGGGCCGTCTGCTTCTAGATCTCCCCGCAGCTGGCAAGGGTGAGCGACAGCTTCCTCAGCTGTGTAGGGGCCACCCCTCATCTTCTAGGATTTTCACACAGCCGAGGAAACCTAGTCCGTGGGACTGACCCCTCTTCTCCTCCCCACCTCGGGGTCCGAGAGGGGTGGTCTCCGGCTGTTTGCTGGTTGTGCTTTGTGCATGGCTGTCTCCCTTGGTGGGGGGTGGGGGAGGGTGCCGGGGAGGAGTGAGGGGCTGGGTGTCTCCATGGCAGGCAGTTGGTGGGTACAGCCTCCTCTGGCTGCCACGGCTGAAATGCTATCTATCAGACAGTCCTGGCTCCCGCGTGGGGAGGAGCTGAGAGGACACCTGGACTGAGAATTAGAGGTGTGGCTGAAAAGCAGCTGCTTCTTGCTCAAGGCCCAGAATGAATCTCTACTTTGAAACCTGAGCCACTTGGCTCTGTAATATGTTGGGAAAGAGGGAGGACCAGGGAAAGGGGCCTGGGGTGGGGGTAGGAGGTAGGAAGAGACGGTTCATTCCAGGTGACAGCCAGGAGGGTTTGGGAACATCTAGAGCTCACACCGCACACCTGCTACTTGTGGACACAAAGCACCTCATGGGACGCCTTGGACTGGAGGAGCAGGACTGGAGCCCTCTAGAAGGCTGCATCCACCATAACACAGCTCTCCTGGGGAGAGGAGGCCTGTGTCTACCTGCCGGGCCTAAATGGCTGGGTTAAGCCCTGGTGCTCAGACCCAGCCCTCTCCCTCCTCCATAACTACACGTGGGTCTCCACAAATCTTTTAACCACCGTGTATCTTCGCCTTGGTTTTCTGTACTTCTGCCCATGACCTCACTGGGACGGACACCCTCCTACGTACATCCCCATCCTCGCAAGCCTCTCTGACTCAAGGCCAACAGGACCCTGCCTCGTCCCCAGCCTGGCATTTCAAGGCAGCCAGGGCATGTAGGCAGCCTCAGCCTGGCCTCGTGACAGCACTGCCGCCGCCCCCCCCCCACCCCCTTCTAGCAGTCCCTGGATGACAGAAAGGGCATCTCTGACGGTATAACCCACCACCCGGCTGTGCCCGTGTTCTGGGCCATGCACACCCTCCTCGCTGCGACGCACTTACCCTCCAGGGGCAGGACACAAGTGTGGGATGGAGAATCAGATGTACTGGGCACACCCCCCCCCCCCCTCAGCAGCAGCCCCAATATGCTTTTGAGCTGGGGTGTGTGCAAACTAGACTTGATGGGCTGGGTCATCTAAGGCTCATGATCACATAGCCATGACATCCTTCATGCCTGCTAGTGGCTAGACTCTTGACTGGTCACCTTCCACATAAATGTGAGTAGGAAAAACAAGTGGTAGAGGAAGCAGAAGTTAACAGGGTAACAGTACTGATATCCAGAATGAGCCTGAGAGATGAAGAAAAGGCCCCTCTGGGAGGAATTATGTAGACCAGGAAGGAGAAGGCCCCAGCTCTCGAGCTCTTCCTGTCTCTCCCTCAGGAAGAAGTTTTCACAGCACTTATACTTGCCTTCCTCCACTGCTGTAGGGGTCCCTAGCCCCCACTTTGAGGAAAAAGGCATTAAGGTTCAGGGTGCCACACATGGCAGCAGCCGTTGCTCAGCATTCTGTCATTCGAGGAGAGAGGCTCCGAGGAAGGCTGACAGGGACAGGGATAAGAATCTTGTGGGATAGATCCCTAAGTGGGGGGGGGGGGGGGAGGCTCAAGAGTTGGAAAAGGTTCAAGAAGGAGGGACCAAGCTGGAGTCAAGTGGAGATTGGAGGCCAGAACCAGAAAGGAGCTCTGGAATTTGTGTTAGAAGACACGGGGCTCAGAAAGTCGAGCGCGGGTGGCCTGGTCATCCATCAGATGCAGAGATAAACACATTTGGATCTCTCCACACAATGTAATAGTATTCAGCCAGAAGAAGGAACAAAGTCCAGAGACGTGGATGAAGCTTGGAAATATCTTGCTAAGCAAAAGAAGCCAAACACAAAGGACAGTGTACTGCATGATTCCATTTCTCTGACATGTCCTCAGTAGGCAAGTCCACAGACACAGAGGAGACCAGCGGTTCATAGGGCCCAGAAGTGAGGACACCAGGGGGCTACTGAGGGTATGGGTGTTGAAAGGGTCTAAGGACTCGTGGTGGAAATGTCCTACAATTCTCTGTGATGATGGCTGCCCAACTCTGGGCACTAAATCCACTACATACCATACGCTAAAAATCATTGAGGGATAGTCTTTATGTGGATAAATTGATAAGATGAATACTGTGGCTCATTAAAACTGTTGTTTAAAAATACTCATTAAAAACAATTACACAAGGCTTGGAAGGCTTCGTTAGGAAAAAATTGTATGACGTCATAAAGGAAAATGAATGCTTATATTTACAAATAAGGGTTCAAATCAAAGGAATTAAATCAAGTGTTTATCAACAGGTTCAAAGTCAGCCTGGGTAGGAAAGTCCATAAAACACTTATCTCCAAGTAACCACCAGAAAAACTGGAAGTGGCTTTGTGGCTCAAATGGTAGAGCACTAACCTTGAACTCAGGGACAGTGCTCAGGCCCAGAGTTCAAGCCCCATGACTGACAAAAAAAATCAACCAATGATTGTTTGCAAGATTCAAGAAAATTATAAGATGGCAAATAAAAGTTGAAGAATCATTAAGTTTTGAGGTTTTTAACTTATAATACATTGATCTTGATTAGTTTAAAAGAATAAAAGACTTAGGATTAAGTTCTTGTGCCATGACATTAGTGATCTAGCTGCTATCATATACAGATGAAAACTGGCTCTAGAACAGCCAACCATTCTCTCTTTCTCTATCTCACTCTGTGTGTCTCCCTGTATTGTACTCTCTCTCTCTCTCTCTCTCTCTCTCTCTCTCTCTCTCTCTCTCTCTCTCTCTCTCTCTCTCTCTTCCAAGAGAAAGCCAGCTGGGCAGCCTGACCAGCCATCCATGCCTAGCACTGTGGGTCCCCAAGCTCCTTGAGTGGGGTGTCAATTAGGAGTCCATACCATGGTCCACCTGAGGATCAAACATCTGGACACGTCTGCTCAGGACATCCCTCAGGGTGAGCTATTTATTCCTCTCTCTCTTTGGGGGATTCCAAGCCTAGTTTGGACATATCACAGTTCTAAAGCCAGTTCAAAACTACAGGTTGACAATGGTGAAGAAGACAAAGAAGCGAGACTCTAAGAGAAACTTGGGGTAAGAGAAAGAGGTGACCTCAGCCCTTAAGTCACATTTTGAGATGAATGCAGCCAAGGAAGTGCTGTCCCCTTTGTTCCTAGCCCCTCACTAACAATGTGTCTGAGGTGAAGGGAGGTACAGGGCAGGACTTCCTAAATCCTGGTGGACCATAAGCCAGGTGGGACACCATGCAGATTAGAGGAACCATGCCAGGCATGACCTCTGAACTCAGAGGATCCGTTACAAGAGGAAGAGACATGGGATTCCCCTGGCACATGAAGGGCAAGTGTAGCCACAGACCCATCCAGCCAAGTGCTTGCTGTCAGAGTTGTGGGTTTTTTGGTTTTTAAGAAAGTAAAAAGAGGGCTGGGGATATGGCCTAGCGGTAGAGTGCTTGCCTTGCATACATGAAGCCCTGGGTTCAATTCCTCAGGACCACATACACAGAAAAAGCCAGGAGTGGCGCTGTGGCTCAAGTGATAAGAGTGCTGGCCTTGAGCTAAAGAAGTCAGGGACAGTGCCCAGGTCCCGAGTTCAAGCCCCAGGACTGGCTAAATAAATAAATAGAATGTAAAAACATAGCTACTCAGGAGGCTGAGATCTGAGGATTGTAGTTCAAAGTCAGCCCCGGCAGGAAAGTCCGTGAGACTCTTATCTCCATTTAGCCACCAGAAAAATTGGAAGTGGCATTGTGGCTCAATTGGTCGAGCACTAACTAGCCTTGGACTCAGGGATAGCACCCAGGCCCAGAGTTCAAGCCCCACAACTGACCAAAAACAAAAAACAACAACAAAGAATGTAAAAGTAGACTTCTTCGCTGCAGTACTGCTGTGGTGGTTATTCAATGGGTTCATGGGTTCATACAGTCCATGGCCAGACACACACACACACACACACACACACACACACACACACACACACACACGTGGCATTCAAAATCCACTGGGCCTTTCTCCCTAAACCACAACTGGTGAACCACTCCGGTGCATGGCTTTGGATAAAGAAGGATTCCTTTGTGTATCTCTAAAGCAGGATGCCCAGAACGGGCCTCATGCCAAGGAACTACTGTTTACCTTAGAGCCAATATAAGGTTATCTACCTTAGCACTGTACTTTGGCCAGAGAGAACGAGGGGCACTTGAGGGATCCCCGAGCAGCCACTGCACCTCCGGGTTCCCTCTCTCCCGCTCAACACATTCCTCCAAAGCCCTCCACCCCCTCATTCCACTGGCTCCCGCCGCCAGCCCCCAGCTGGGTTAGTTATGAAGTGTCTCTGGGTGCTGGCTGCTGCCAGTCCAAGGACCACACAACCCCTCTGCATTTTTCAAATTCCTGTCTGCGATGACAAGTGGGGAAAGGAGTGAGCCAGCGGGAGGGAATGGCATCTGTCTCTCCCTTCTTCCCTCGCCCATCTCCCTGTGTATGGCATGTAAATGCCTTCTTCATTTACATGCCACACAGACAGCAGTCAGCATCCAACTGTCCTCCAAGCAGGCCGGCAGGCAGGCAGGCGCCTCCATAGGCTGCAGAAGGCACTAAGGGGGTGGGGGGGGGTGCTGGGGAGGAAACAGACAAGGTGGAGTTTTTGCTGAGTTTAAGGATGTACCATTAGTCTAGAAGTCTGGTCGCCCAGTGCTGGTGGCTAGGCGTTCGGACACCGCAGACACTGTTGGGAGCCAGGGTGTACACAGAGCTTCGGGCTTCATGCCCCTAAGGGCTTTCTTTGCTTTGCCATATTTGGTCCTCTGATTGGAAACAAGAACTCAGAGGGTGACCTACTGTGTTAAGCCTAACAGGCCAGCCCCCTACCCCACCCGACTCCCCCATGGAATGGGTCAGCAGAAAGGGCAGAGCGAGCACTGCTTCCGCAGGAAACTGGACATCAGGAACACCTGAGGGGACCAGCTTTCTCCACTGCTACCCACATCCCCACGCCTGCCCCGCCGATCCCACAGAACAAGATAGCTATAGGTAGGTGCTGCCTCAGTGAGAGAAAATCAATTTGAAGGCAGAGTAATGGGGAAGCCAAAGACAGTCCCTAATAAAGTGCCAGGGCCCAGCTGTCACCGACAGGCAGCAGTCTGTCCTGAGCCCGTGCTGTGTGTATCTGCTATGGCCGGTGGTGCTGTTTCTGGAGAGAAGAGGCCCAGCTTCTTGCTGACAGGCAGAGGGGCTTAAGGAGTATGAGTGCAATTAACCAAATGGATCCATTTGGGAAATTGAAGGTTTCCCAGCCCTGCCTCAGAAGACAGGTGTCTGCTCCCAGGGACCTGAGCCACAAAGAGCTGAGGCCCCGGGGGTGGGGGCGGGGCTGGGGGTGGAGTCCAAATGCAGAAAGGTGCCCCACGCTGGGTGGGAGGAGAAGGGCGGGGTAGTGAGGCTGGAAAGCAGATGCCTGGGGCAGGTCCAGATGGCCACGGCCCAGAACAAAGGGAGAGACGAGAAAAGGTGGCTCCCTCTTTACCAGGCTTCCCAGATGGAGCTGCATCCCCAGCCCAACCTACCAAGGCAAATCCACACCTGGAACCCGGTGGAGATGGGCTCAGAAAGTTTATGCAATGTTTGGATACAACTTGGAAAAAAGCCATCCTAAAAGCACTACAGCCTCCAATCTAAAGGGTCAGCTGTACAGGTTCAAAGCTGGACTGCTGCGATTGAAATCCAGGCCTGGTCACTTTCTAAGATGGGGGGGGGGTGGCCTTTGGGCAAGATCTTAGCCTCTGTGGACTTCTCAGTAAAATGGGGGTGATAGGGGACTCTATGTAGGGCTGCTGAGGAAAGGGCCACATGGTGGCTGCAAATCAGTGCCTGGGTAGCACTCTGATGGTGACTGCCCCCACGAAGGACGAGGTTAGCCCTCTCCTGGGAACTTCCTCAACAGCCATGCATGTGCCCATTTGCACTCTTTCCTTTCTAGGTTGCTCTGGGACTGACAGTCTCTACTAGGGGATCCACCCTCACAACGTCCAGCTGCCGCAGTCTGGAGGGGACAGTGTGATGTCCGTCACAGCAAGAGAGACAGCCTTCGGCTTTCTTGTAGGGGCTCTTCTGCTAATTCTGTGAGCTGTGGATGGGTGGGGAGCCTCAGTTTACACATGGGAATGAATGCCGGTGCCAGTCCGGCCTTATCATGGAACTACAGTGAGAGACAGCCAAGCACAATGAACCTGTGTGGCACACTATGAGAGTCTGGCTAGCACTCGGGCCTGCTGGCTAGACCAGCTGTGGTTGGGACTCTCTGCGGGCTTCCGGGTCTCTGTCATTATCATCACATACGGGAGGCCCCAGGCTCCTTGGGGAGCTACAGGGCTGGCTGAACACCCCAGCATATGTGTACCCCAGGAGGGTCATGAGGCCAGGGGTAATGAACAAGGCCCAGAGTGGGGGGGCCGAGGTGACACAATGCTGAGCTCACCACTCCCTGATTCTGTCACACATCTGGAATCTAGTCCCCACAGCAGGCTGTGCTGATTTAAATCTACTTGTGAACCGCTTCTGTGATGAAGAGTCTTCCATGGACAGTAGAGCAAACAGCAGGCTATCCCCGCTCACTGTCAGGTAGTTAGCTCAAGTACACGGTTTAGTAAAAATCAGGGGTCGAAAAGCTTTGCAGTCTATCAAGTGGCCCCTGAAGCCTGTTCTGTGATGAGCCATAGCCCTTTCAAGGTCCACACAGAGACTGCTTGGTACAAGTCTAACAGTGCTGCTACTGCTGTGAAAAATGATAACCTTAATTTACTGACCACCACTGGGCAGAGCTCTTCAGAGGTCTACTCTTCATGTGACCTCTACAATAAGATGCTTACTCCTGTTTACACCTGTCTAAAGCAGGGAACCGAGCATAGCTCCTCAGGGGACTACTGTCCAGATCTCCTAACCATGTCCGCAGCACACTCTGCCTTCTCTGTCCACCTCCTGCCTCCTCAGCCCCGTGGCCACCTCTTCCTGGAAAGAGGGACACCTGGAGAGGAAGCGGCAGCAAGACACAAAGGAGCCCAGCCACAGAACACAACTCCTTTCTCTGCCCCAGACTTCCAGGCTGGACCTAGCAGCCCAGCAGCCTTCCTGGGATCAGCCTGGGATAACCAGTCCATGGCTTCTCTGGCAAAACAGCACTTCTTGCCATTTCGGGTGCCACCCCTGCCACCCTGTCTACCTGCAGGAGCCACAAGGGCAGGGGACATAATAACCCAGACGGAACAATGCGGACCTGCACACAGGGCGTGGCTGCAGTGTTGTGGGCCTCTCGGCTCACTGTGTTCATCTGCCAGGGCCCGGAACCCCGGACCCACCCAGAGGAGGGGCTTGTGCCCCGCCCCCCCCCATATGCCAGGGCTGTCACTCAGGACGCTCCCAGGGTATGCAGGTCCAGGCTGTGGGACACTAACAAAGCTGTCTCTCACCTCTTTAATTAAGGTGGACAGTGGGGACAATGGCGTCGCTAATGTGGGCTGACTGCACCTGCTGGGGGACAAGGAGGCACTGGCCCCTGGCAGAACCCAGGCATCTATATCTGGGAAGGAGGAGGGAGGAGTAAAGACCACCCCCCCCCCCGGAAGATTTTGGAGGCAAAGAGAGGCAAAAAGCCATCTTCAATCAAACAGAGGGGTCAGAGGGCACCCATGTCCACCCCGCCCCCACCCCCATCTCATTCCGGAGCCCTACTTACCCCCTCTGCCTCATTCAGCCTCCTCCTTGTGACACCAACAGAGGCTGCACTCCAGTCTGCACAGGGAAGGACAACCCCAGCGTCCCAAACTGCACATAAGTCAATCAACCTGTCAGAAAGCAAGCACAAAGGAGAACCCTGGGGTTACTCAAGGAAAAGGGGAGGAGGGAGAAGGCTGTGTGGTCTGCAGCTGGTGGTTCGCTCACCAGGAAGATTCCATCTTCGTCCACATCTCATTTGTAGGTGTCATTTTGCATAGCTAAGCAGCATCTTTGTCCAAAGCTCAGAGCATTGACAAGGTACTTAGGCGTGTGGATCTTTGGGGAGGGGGTAATGTCTTATTTATCCTTAAACCATTTCCTAGTGCCTCGATGCCACAGTCTAATTGCTGATTCCCCTGAAGGAGTTAAGCTGAATCTCAAAGAATCTCTCCTATAACCCAAGGGAGAACTTACCCATAATTATCTCACTAATTTCGTAACTTCCTTAGGAGAACGACTACTTTTCTTCCCTATCACAGATAAGCAAACCAAGTTCGCCATAAATCCATAACACATGGAAGGGAGACTTGACTTCAGGGTCAGAAGGCAGGGATTTTCCGTTTGAGTTGGTTCTGTCGGTGGGAGTGGAGTAGGTCACTTGCTTATATGTGTCTCAGCTTCTGCATCTGCAGAATGGGCAGAGTAGACCAGTAAGACCTCTGGGAGGTCGGCTAGCATTTGAAATGTTCAAGCCCCAACTCTAGTTATTTGGAGCAATCAATCTTTCTCAGTACAGATAGTAGATCTTATCTAATTACAAGCTTTGCATTACAACCTATCTGCAGGAAATAGTAATATTCATCTTAGTGTCTATATCTATCAAAATAAGTATGCATTTACTCTTTTTATTGGTAGTTTTGGAGATTGAACATAGGTCCATATGCTTGCTAAGCATGTCCCCAGATCTAGGAGCTTGACTTTTATTTTGTTTTTCAGATGGGGTCTCATACTTTTGCCTGGGCCAGCCCTGGATAGAGATCCTCCTACCTCTGCCTCCCAATTAGCTGGGTACATTCCCGACTTGTTCTTGAAACAGGATCTACTTCTTTGCCGGCTGGCCTCAAACCCAATCCTATCTCTACTCTTCAACTCAGATAGTAGGGATTTATTTGGGTTTTTTGTTTGTTTGTTTTTGTTTTTTGCCATCCCTGGAGCTTGCCTCAGGGCCTGAGCACCGTCCCTGGCTTCTTTTTGCTCAAGGCTAGCACTCTGTCACTTGAGCCATAGCGCCACTTCTGGCTGTTTTCTATATATGTGGTGCTGGGGAATCGAACCCGGGGCTTCATGTATACAAGGCAAGCACTCTTGCCACTAGGCCATATTCCCAGCCCCTAGGAATTTATTTGGAATACATCCTATCTGTCTATGCTGTGTTCTCCAGGGTTACTAAGTTTGAAAAGAATGATAGGGCCAAGTGCCAGTGGCTCTCACCTGTAGTCCTAGCTACTCAGTAAAGCTGAGCTCTGAAGAGCAGTTTGAAGCCAAAGGTGGAGCTGTGGCTCAAAGTGGTAGAGCACCAGCTTTGAGAAAAACAATCTCATGGACAGCGCCTAGGCCCTGAGGTCAGGCCCTGAGTTCAAGCCCCAGGTCTGGCACAAAAAGAGAGAGAGTGAGAGAAAGAAAGAAGAAAAGAATAATAGAAAAAAGTGTATTTAGTTTTAACTTTGAAGGGTACTATACTCGTCCCCTCCAAGAAATGCTGAACTGTTCCCAACGATTGTATTACTGAAGGCACTATTGCATGATATCATTATTAACCTAAGACTTTCACATATTCATTGTGAGATGAATAAACCATAACGTTGCTGAGATTTTCTGATTGATGAACTAGGGGAAGATTCTGAAGTCCTGATGGGAACTGGTCACATCCATGTGAACGCCACACCTGTGTGCGCACACACCCACCTCCTAGCTGCTAACAGGCTTAGACACAACGACCACCCTAGCACAAATGTGCATCCCAGCACGGGATGTCCTCCTCCTTGGACAAATGGCTGATTCCGAATTTGAAGCAGCACTCGATCATGTACAACACGAGTCCAGTACATCTCAAGCCAAAACAGCAAACGCAGCGTCAAAGACTGCTAATGTCAGGCCAGGGGGACTCAGAAGCCAAGCTGGGAGAGTTCCCTGGCCACGGCAAGCAGCAGTGAAGTATACTGTGACAGAATGAACTAGAACGGAATCCTCTAAATCTGGGAACCCATGCTAATATTTAAGACCCAATCTACACTCGCTGTTAATCTTCTTCCTTGTGTGGTTGATGGGTACACTGCATTATCCTCTCTTTTGTGAAACATTGCCAAAACAAGTTTTATTTTGTTGTTGTTTTTTAAATGACAGAACAGGTCATGGAATAGGAAATCATTAGAATGTGAATAGGTAAAATTATTTTGAACCATAGTCGTTTATTATTATTATTATTATCCTAACAGCTGTCTAGATGATATGGATGCTATTATTCACATTTTACAGCTGAGGAGTTAGTGTAAAAATCCACCAAGACAGGACTCAAACATATAGGACCTATCCCAGAGACCAGTACTTCACAGCTGGCTCTTCAGTATTCTCGTTAGTATAAGTGAGTCAATGACTCTTCCTCACTTATAGGAAGATGTCAGAGGCTGCAATGAAATAATGTCTAAGAAAGTACTTGGAAAATGAATTTTTTTTCCTTTCTGGCATTACAGAGGTTCAAACTCAGTTAGGTTTGCTTGACAGATGCTCTTCCCCTGAGCTACACCTCTGGCCCTTCTTGCACTGGTTATTATAATTAAATTTTTGGTGGCACTGGGGTTTAGATCCAGGCCCTTGAACTTAGTAGACAGGCCTGAGCAAGGCCCCCCATCCTTAAGCAGTTAGAGATAGGGTCTTGCTTCCTGGCTGGGTGCATACCAGATTGAGATATACCTATTGCTTTGCTTCCTCTCATGGCTGAGATCACAGAGGTGCACCACTACCTCAACTTCTCCTGAGACAGAGCCTTGCAAGCTTTTCTGCCCAGGGCTAGACTGGAACCATGAACCTCTCGATCTCAACCTCCCACGAAGCTAGGTGAGAGGCCCGGTATGGGCTGAGGAGTCTTCTGCACTTGTCTGCCTGGGCTTGCCCTCCAACCACAGTCCTCCTGCTCTCAGCCCCCCTAAGTAGTTAGGATTACTAACAGGCACGAGCCACTGGTGAAAGGCTTGGGAAAACCAATCCTTGTACAAATATTTTACTGCCATTTGAAAACGGCAGATTGGATCTGCCCTGCAGGACTGCTGTGAGGATCAAATGATAGCTGTGATTTGAAGATAGATGGACAGAGCCTCCTCAAAAGTGAGCAAGAATACAGTCACCACTAATGCTGTTACATCATTCACAGGACATGAGGGTTAAATGAGAAGCGAGAATCCAGGGAAGAGGCCTTCCATCTGACTCAGGGACAGGAGGGCTCCAAGAAGGACATCTGATACTCGAGGAAGAGCAGGGACCAAGAGGACACCTGATATCCTTCAGGTTGCAAGAAGAACAGCTCTGGGTCACAGACAGGTGGAGACTGTGGCTGGCTTGCTGGGTACACCAGGCACTGCACCCAGATTCCAGAAGGCAGAAAAGGTATCTGAGCAGCAGATGCCAGTGCGGTTCCTCTGCATGAGGACTGGGCTGGGGGAGGGCACGGTAAGGGCAAGAAGAGGACCGGGCATGTCAGGCGGTGACAGGAAGGGACAGGTGGGGTTGTCCAGCTCCAGAGTAGCTCTCTCCCTGTTTCCATACTTTCATGTCTGCCAGAGATGGTTTACACATCTTTCTCAGCAAATGTCTATACTCTGAATGTCCATACCTGGACCACAGAAAGAAAGCAGGCCTTAAGGAAACTCTAGCACTTTCTTATGATGGAATACCAGGATTCCATAAGTCTCGGGAACCAGATCAAGATTCTCCAGGCACTGGTTTCATACACATCCCATCCTTCCCCTTGGTATTTTGTCTATGCTCAGGGAACAAATGTCTCTACCCATGTCTCTAGCTTCAGAATTATTTTTTCTTTTTGCCAGTCCTGGGCCTTGAACTCAGGGCCTGAGCACTGTCCCTGGCTTCTTTTTGCTCAAGGCTAGCACTCTGCCACTTGAGTCACAGCGCCACTTCTGGCCATTTTCTGTATATGTGGTACTGGGGAATCGAACCCAGGGCTTCATGTATACAAGGCAAGCGCTCTTGCCACTAGGCCATATCCCCAGCCCAGAATTCTTTTTTCTTTTTCTTTTTTGGCTAGTCCGAGGGCTTGAACTCAGGGCCTGGTTCTGTCCCTGAGCTTCTTTTGCTCAAGGCTAGTGCTTTACCACTTGAGCCATGGTGCTACTTCCAGCTTTTTCTGAGTAGTTTATTGGAGGTAAGAGTCTCACAGACTTTTCTGCCCAGGCTGGCTTTGAACCATAATCCTCAAATCTCAGCCTCCTGAGTAGCTAGGATTATAGGTGTGAGCCACCAGCATCTGGCTTCAGAATTCTTAAGTATGTAAAATATTTTGTATTACTTATTTTTTTAATTACTTTATCCTTTCTCACGAAAGATAGATATGAAAGGAAATACAGTACAATTGTATGTTTATTTATTTATTCCTCTCAACCCTGCCCTCTTCCTCCCCAAGTTCCACTTGGCTTCTAGTCAACCATTGTTACATACTGCAATCCTGGTTACCAGTAGGAGAAAGTGTCCATGTTATTTACCACAAGAACATGTTTTATTTTGGTGTTTTTTTGTTTTTTGCCAGTCCTGGGGCTTGGATTCAGGGCCTGAGCACTGTCCCTGGCTTCTTTTTGCTCAAGGCTAGTACTCTACCACTTGAGCCACAGTGCCACCTCTGGCTTTTTCTATATATGTGGTGCTGAGGAATCGAACCCAGGGCTTCATGTATACGAGACGAACACTTTACCACTAGGCCATATTCCCAGCCCCTACAAGTACATGTGAACCAACAGTTGTCTGAAAAAAATGTTTAATTATCATTACTATGCATTTGATTTCTTTTGTGTTTTCCGTGTAATTATATCATCTGTAAGCAATAACATCATCTTTTCAATTTCTGAATCAAATTTCTTTCTCTTGATTGAATCAATTTAATGTTATTAAGTACAAAAACAAATTAGGAAAAAAAATCTACCACTACATAATGAAATACAAACTCTATGGAAATATTTCTAAATTATATTCTCATTATGGACTGTATTAATACAGATTATAAACTGTAAAAACTAAATACCCCAGGTGCATTTAAAAGCTAATTTCTTTAGAATAAGTGGTCCAATGAGAGCAGCATTTTAAATGCTCAGTAGTAACTTGGTAACTTAGTAGACTTCACATTGCAAATGTGAAAAACAAAACAAAACAGCTAAATTAGAACAGGACACCGGTCATTCAGCCCAGGCGGCCTGCATCCCAAAGCCATTAACAAGCAGAAGAAGTGTCTCTAAATGCAAGAAAGATGGGAAATTTTTCTCTGGAAAGTTCAAGACAGAGGTGAGCACTCTCCTCCACAGTCTGAACAAATCAATCCAAGCCAAACACGACAGTAAACAATGTGGAGAACTGATATTTTCGGGACCTGGCCTGCTACAAGGGTGGAAGGGGAGGAAGGTCTGCTCAAAATGGTAGAGCCAAGGACAACTAGTCCAAGGCCACAGCTAAGACAGTCAAAAGACAAGTTGCAGATTAGGAGTAAATATTTGAAAACATAAAGGACTGCCCTGAGACTACATAAAGAATTCCCAGCCAAATGACAGGAAAACAATAATAATTAAAAAAAAAAAAAAAAACCAACAACACCCAAAACCCAAGCAAACAAAAGATCTAAACAGATACTTCATTAAATAATATGTCAAAGAAGCACACAAGATGAAGGAAATGAAGCCTAAAATCACATCAAGATTCCCTCATGCACCTGTTAAAACAGCTTAAGCCACCAACAAACAAAACCATGTAGTACTTAATCCTACCCAGTAAAAATGTGAAGCAACTGGAACTCCCACACATGTTGGTGGGAATAGACAATGGAGAACATCTTGGCAGTTTCATGGATGGCTAAACATAGAGTTACCAAATGACTTAGCTATATAGGTAAGTATTTGCCCAAGACAAATGAAAATGTATGTCTACACAAAATGCTGCATGGAAGTGTTAGTAGCAGGTTTATTCATAATCACCAAAACCTATAAGCAATGTCTGTCGATGGTGAGCGGACAAACAAAATGTCAGACATAATACAATGGAATATAATTCAGTAGAATGTCGGGCTGGGAATATGGCCTAGTGGCAAGAGTGCTTGCCTTGTATACATGAGGCCCTGGGTTCGATTCCTCAGCACCACATATACAAAAAAATGGCCAGAAGTGGCGCTGTGGCTCAAGTGGCAGAGTGCTAGCCTTGAGCAAAAAAGAAGCCAGGGACAGTGCTCAGGCCCTGAGTTCACGGCCTAGGACTGGCCAAAAAACAAAAAAAAATTCAGTAGAATGTCTGATGACAGATGCAGCTAGTTAGAGGCATCTTAAATGCATTATGTACAGGAAATGACTCAGGCTACAGACTGTATGGTGCCAGAGATATTTAATTTTTAGGTAACTCTAGGAGTTAGACTTTTGGCTCAAGCAGTAGAGGGCTAGCTTTGAACAGAAAACACTCAGGGACAGCGCCCAGGCCCTGAGTTCAAGCCTTTGGGCCAGCAGAACAACAACAATAATAAAAAGAAAAAGGCAACTCCAGAAACACAGCAGAGATCAGTGGTTACTAGAAGCTGATATTGGGAGAGAGGATAACCAAAAGGTGATATATGAGAACTTCTTGCCATGATGAAAATGTTCTGTATGTTGATTATAGTGGTGGTGACAAAGCTGTGTGTATATGGCAAAAGTCAGGACTGTACACCTCACGAAGGCGAATCTCATTCTGTACAAATTATTACTCAAACTGGACATAGAAAAACCCTTAAGGTACATGAAAAGACAACCCTGGGAGAAAAGACTGGACATTTACATACCTGATAATGGAGTACTACCAAGAAATGTACAGTTCAGTTAGTATTACCTTAATAAACTAATAATAAGCAATCTGATAAGAATACAAGCAGGATACAAACAGAAAGATAGCTATGGCAACAAACACTGGTGACCTGAAAACTGCAAATCAAGACCACTGTGCATTTGTTCAATTTGCAACACTACTAAATTTGATGAAACCAAGTGCTAAAAGAGGATAAAGAATCACAGGACTTCTTATACATTTCCAAGCATGAAATCATCTAGGAAAAAGTTTTACTTCATCTCTCACAAACTATGATTCAGCAACGAAGGCAGAAACAATGGAGAATGAAGAGACATCCACTCCACTACAACCATCCCTCTTAATCCTTCCAGTGTTCCACGACAGACACATTATTATCCGGATTTTACACATGAGAAACAAAAGGCTGCTCGCAGCAAGGTGGCAGAGCCCAAACTCAAACCCAGACGGGACGGTCCCCCAGGCCCACCCTCTTTATATCATGCTTAAACCTAGTTTCATGACAAATATGGCAAAATCCCAACTACTGCACCAGGCCAGAGACATGTTTCGGTTTCTGCATGCTCTCTCTAGGAAGTTAGGACAACAGGTGAGCCGTCTCACCAGCCTGGGTCCTGAGATGGAACCTGGAAGGAAGAGTCCAGTGAAGGATGAGCTCCTGCTTTACATGAAACTGGATGGGGGAAAATCACAAGCTGATGGACAGGAGAGCTCGGGAGACCACCTGAAAGAGGCCCAAGACACTGTCCTAAGCACAGAAGGCACTTGGCTTCATGAGATGGTCGCTTTAATTCCCTATGGGATCGCAGCAACTCCTTCCACAGGACATGTTAACAAGTGAAGACGAGGACCACGCAGGCAAGTCATGGTTCAAGAGGAGCATTGATGCCACACCTGTCCCTGACACACACACTAGGGAGATAACTCTCAAGCCAAGTGCTATAATTTGGGTCTGGAATGTTCTCCCAAGGCCATGTGTTAAAGGAATGGTCCTAAGTTGGGAGAGTTGGGAAGGAGCGGAACTTTTAAGAATTTGGACCTACTGGGAAGTTTTCCCATACGCACCTTCAGTGCGGAATAGTAGAGTTTCCTGGGATTCTCTACACCCCACCCTCCACCTGTCACCATTGTTCCAGCTACTCCCTACTCAGTCATCATATCTCAGCTTAGAAGTCACTTCCATGGAGAGGTCTCTTTGATTTCCTGGCATAAACCAGGCTTACCTCCCTGTCAGCTATCATCACCTCCAGACTCCAGTGAATCAGCACCTGTGTGACCTTGCTGAAACACAGACGATTGAGAGGAGACACTGCCTGGAGCATTTCTAACAAGCTCCAGGTGATCAGACCCTTCAGAGAGGAGCATCCTTGCAAAGGGAGAGGCCCCTTGGATACTCATAGTTCTTCTGTTACTATCATCAGTTTTTCCTGGTAGACTCTACCCCCTGGCAGCCCTTTGCCAAATTCTGCCCCTAGCAGATGAAAAAAACTCAGGAATGGTTTGATGTGGAGCCGATCACTATCTATAATGTCCATGGCCTAGTTTCTAGTCAGAGAAAAATGGAGTCTGTATGTGGGATCAGTGACCATAAATAATAACAATGATGTATGTTATATTTACCATTGAACCAGAAGCACCCAAGGTCAAATGTCATGCCCTCCAATAGCTTTAGAATCCCTGAACCTATCTCCTCCTTTAGGCCCCTCCCACAGAGAGGACAGGGGTGTGCTTTCATTCTTCCCCCACAGTTGGTCAATTTGACCTTGTAAAGATCAGTGAATCATAGGGGACCTGATGAGTCTCCTGGGGCATGACCTATCACAGGTACATAAACAATAATACAGAAAAACGGAGAAAATGAGTACAGCTTCTTAAAGTAAGAACCATGTCTTCTACTTCTTCTACCCAAATTGTTCCCAGGATGGTCCTGGATACAGAACCAAGGCCCGACAAAAGTGTTCTGGGTGCATGAGTAACAGAACAAACAGACAAGAGGCCCTGGCCCATGACTCTTTCTGAATATACAACATACATGGAATGGTAGAAGTAACATGTCACCATCCTTGCTATAATCCAACCTCTCCCTTCTACCAATCCCTGCTTGGGGTAGTTTAAACACAAGTGACAGAGACCAAAGAGTTACTGGGCCATTACTGAGTAGTACTTGGAACAAACAAACAAGTGACAGCCCAGGGAGGAGGAGTATTGTCTTTAAAAAAATTATTTCCTTAGTCCTCAAAGAACTGGAACAAAGCAGGATTGTGCTGGCTGCCTCCTCTGCAGGAATTCACATTCTAGACTCATCTAAATGCCAGTGTAAATGCTGCTCAGAACACAATTATTAAATCCAACCCGCAGCAGCCACAGGCGGGGGCTTAGTTCCCTGAGTTCAGCGTTTCTGTTGCCACAGCCCCCTTTCCTCCTCCATATTGTTCCCTTTGGTCTACTCCATGCTGTCTCTTCTGGGATGGACAGTGGGCAGAGCTGTGTGTACTTTGGTAACTTCTAGACAAAATAATCCCAAAGAAACCAGTAAATTGGGTTTGTTTTCTGACACCTGTGCCATCTGCAGAACCCATTCCTTTCTCAGCCTTCCACAAACGGGAAGAAAGCAGACACGTGGAGATGGCCCCCCAAGACTGCAGCTCCTGCTTATTTAACAAGATGGTTATGGGTTTAGGAGAGTCACTCACAGGGAGGAGGCTGGAAATGTCCATGCTCAAAAGAAACTGTAGGGTCCTAAGTACTAAAAAAGTGAAAAGTAATAATGAAGCATTGAAGGGATGTCTTAAAGGCCACAGTATCAAAGATATTACCAGGAAGGAATCATCTAGTAGCCAGATGAATCATTCAAGTGTCTTGGTTTATAGGTAGCACATTTCTGGAGACAGTATCTTAATGGGCATCTTTGGAAGCTGAAATTCTGACTGCCCACTGCCATGGTCACTCCACCTTATGTGAAGTCTCGGTAGCAAAAGTCAGGGCAAATGAATGAGAGCAGTGAGCATGAAAGCATCTCCTCCCCGAGGCAGCTCACAGAAAGCAGGGGTGAATGACACAGGGCTGTCATAGCCAGAACTGGAGCCCTGATGACCAGCAGCAAAAGGGCAATGGTTGTGAGAGTGGAGAGATTGTGGGAGGCTTCCAGGGAGCGGGGCCGTGGTGCCGTGCAGGACAGTCTAAAACTGGAAGGCTTGAGGAAGGGGGCGAAATCAGGTCAGGAGGGAAAGGCACAGACCATCTGATGCAGGGCTGTGGTTTGCAAACTCAAGACTGGTTTAGACACGAGTTTGGAAGTAGAGGAAAGTTCATGTGGAAGAGTAATGGGAGAGCTGGAAAATATGTGGGGAGCTTTGAATGCCAGGCTAGAGTTTTCTCTTTTCATTATGCAAATAACACGGATCAGATCGTATCCTTGCTTTAGTAAAAGGTCTGCGTAATAGATACAAAGCTAATGCAACTCTCAGTATTCGCTTCTGGTACCCATGTCCATTATTACTACCTTTCTGGCAGGGTGGAGAGCTCAGGCAACAGGCCCCCGGGGGACAAGTGTAACTTTCTGATACAGGGACTGTGTCTAAGTGGGGAACAGTTAACTGAGAAAGTTGGTGATTCTTGAGAATACAGCAAAGCAAGACAAGAGATGGAAGAGAACAAATGGAGACATCAAGCAAAGAAGCAGCTTGACAGTGACATTGAGATTGACCAACAGGAATCCAGACTTGATTAAAGGCAGAAAGGAGAGAAGAAGATAACCTGTTTTAAAGCCCAGGGGAGACAAGATGTACAGAAGTGAGCAACAACCTCCATCACAAATAGAACAAAGAGGATGGGATAGAAGGCTTGCTGGGCCAAGCAAGATGGTGAGAGAAAGCTAGCTATAGCATCAGTTTAGAAGTGAGCCGAGTCTAAAGAGCCATGTTTATTAGTATACCAAGTAAGAAAGAAACTAGTATACCAAGTAAGTAAGAAAGAACTTCAAGGAAGGATAGAGGCCAAGAATAGAGGCCAAGAAGAGGTGACAGTCAGTATTTTAAAATATGAAAGTTTGTTGTGGTGGTAGGTACCTGTAATACCAGCTACTTGGGAGACTGGGCCTAGAGAATTGATTGAGCTCAGTTCAGGGCCAGCCTGGGCACCATAACGAGGCCCTATCTGAATCAAACAACAAAAATAAAATTCTGAGTTGTTACCTGCCTCAGTATTGAAATAACTTTTCTTGAAATATAGTGAATATTATAAATTTAAATTTTCAAGTGTAAATTATAAGGACCAAAACACATTAAAAATTTGAAATGGGGGCTGGGAATATGGCCTAGTGGCAAGAGTGTTTGCCTCGTATACATGAAGCCCTGGGTTCGATTCCCCAGCACCACATATATAGAAAACGGCCAGAAGTGGTGCTGTGGCTCAAGTGGCAGAGTGCTAGCCTTGAGCAAAAGGAAGCCAGGGACAGTGCTCAGGCCCTGAGTTCAAGGCCCAGGACTGGCTACAAAAAAAAAAAAATTGGAAATGGAAGACACCATTAGCTTTCTACCTAAATGGAAATTCATTCTTCTTTCCTTGTATATACAGCTCTGGTTGCTTTGGTATTTTTCCCCGCCTAGTATCATCATTCTCCCCCCAATCCCCATGTCCAAGGAATGAGTTCTATGGTTTTTCTAGGCCAAGCCCAGGCATACTAGTTCCCTTTGCTAGTTGTTGAGTAAGGGTTGATGGCCACGTGGCTAAGTTGGTGAATGATGCCTGGTAAAGACAACTGGGGACACTTCTGATACCTATTTTTATCTGTAAAAGATATAGCAGCCAGGTCTCACATTTTATGACCACCAGGAACTTGGCTGATGAGGACATGATACACGGAATATTGCAGCCATTCTGTAACTACAAGGTGGAAAACTTGGGGACAAAGAGTTGATAGGCTAAAGTTACTGAAGTGGAAAAGCAAAAACAGATAAATGGATACAGTAGTAGACTTAATATTTGTTAAAAGAGTCCAGGAAAGGCCAGGCCCTAGTGGCTCACACCTGTAATCCTAGCTACTCAGGAGGCTGAGATCTAAGGATTATGGTTTGAAGCCAGCCCAGGCAGGAAAATCCAGGAGACTCTTATCTCCAATTAACCATCAAGTGGAGCTATGGCTCGAGTGGTAGAGCACTAGCCTTGAGCAAAGAAGTTCATGGGTAGCACTTAGGCCCTGAGTTCAAACTCTGCCCCCTGCTTCCACAAAAGATTCCAGGAAAGGAAGGAGTTAGCTTTAACTGAAGGAAAGAAGAGTAAAGCTAGCCTTGCAAAGACAAACTCACAGGAATCCTCTAATGTATAGCAGATACCAAGTGATTCAGTTTATGCAATATATTTCTACTTTACCAACTCCGAGTTCTCTTCCTGTTTTTTTATATTGTTTGTTTGGGGATCATTAATTTACTAAGAGGAGGAAGGCGGAGGAGGAGTACCTCATCCTGCACTGCCTAGACTTAAGACGTATTTGCTGTACTTCTTCCTTCCAACCCTGGAGTTTCATCCTGACATTGAGGGTGAGGCAAAGCTGGACCTATTCGGGGAGCTGGAACTGCAGGGAGGCTGAAGCCCAGTGGGATGGGCCCTTCTCCCCTGGCCTGTCTTGAGGAATAGACATTTTTAGAGTCCTGAAAGCCACAGCCACTGGTGGAAATGGATACTAAGTGTTAGGTCCTCTCCCTGAGGGCTACATGCAGATGCCCCCACCTCATTAAGTCTCCACCCAGTTACCTGGGTAACCTGCAGACCTGGAGGCAGTTACCTCCCCTTTCCCTGAGGTCACCTCCTAACCCACCTGGCCACACCCCTTGCCCCTGCCCTAAATAAAGCAGGGCTGGGTGTGAGTCTCTCCTCTCTTTCTCTCTCTCTCCCCTCTCTCAGGCCATGGATCATCACAGGCCAGCAGTTCGGTAATAAACTTTCTTTCTTGCCTGAATACCGCGTGGCGTTCTCTTTTACCAGCTACCTACTTTAAAAACCTAACATATATGGTGCCGTGACCCGGGAAGGGCTTAAGAGTCAGGACAGGCGGAATTCCCCTCTATTTTTCTTCTTTTTCTGGGAGTATCCCCAGTCCTGACAGCCCTTTTTCCGCGAACCGAACTGCTGCGAGTAGCCACGCGGCACTTTTCACTAATATCATTGCTGGCCTCCACATCCACATCCACCTCCACACCACTTGTCTACCCTGGTGAGTGAAACTGCTGCTGCTCGGGTTCTCTGCCGCTCCGTCCGCCGCTTCTGCTGCTCCGTCCGCCGCTTCTGCCTGCCGCTTCTGCCCGGTAAGCTCATTCACTCACCAGGCGCCTCCCTCCTGTGCTTTTTGGGTTGTGCATCACAGTCACACCCGAGCCGGGACACTGCTAGCACGCCTCTTGACAATGAGGCCTGCTCGAAATACTCACTCAGATACAGTTTTTGCCACTGCAATGAAGACACTGCTAGCACGCCTCTTGACAGTGCAATGAGGCCTGCTCGAAATACTCGCTCAGATACAGTTTTTGCCACTGCAATGGTAAATGGTTAGAAGTCACTTATATTCAGGCTCTCTCTCTCTTTCTCTTTTCCTCTCTTTCTCTTCCTTTTTCTCCCTCTCTCTCTCATCTTCCTGCTTACTTGCTTACTTTATAAAATTCCCAAGTCGTACCATCGTTGTGTGCCTTGCTCACAAAGCTGCCTCTTTTCACAGACCTCTGAAACTGAGGCTTGACCACCAATGTGCTTTGTCAGCAAAGATATCTAAAAGTTCTTTTCTCTAGCATTGACCACGTGGTGAATATTGGGTTTAACAGGCATCAGCTCAGGCGCCATTATGCCATGCCACCTGTTCTCTGTTAGTGTGTTTGTGTCCTGCCACCCCCCTCAACATGGCATCCCACTGGAGTTTATCAAAATATGGTTTCTTCATTTGATAATCTGAAAATTGTTGTTTGCTAGCAAAATTGTTTTTCTAACCGACCACGTGGCTTTAAAATATTGGGCAAAAAAAACCTGTCATTTACTATTGGAATTCCGAAAGAGTCTACTGCTGAAATTCATTTTTACATGCTGTAAAAACCTATGTGCACAGTGTGTATGTGTATTCCATGTGTGTATGTATGTGTAAACATCATTTGTTAGTATGTCCATCTAGCTATATATCTGTGCTAAAAACTCATCACATCTACTGAGTTTTGTCATTGCAGAATTCTGGCAAGTATTTGGTCAGTTCTTGACAAGGTACAGCCCCTGCCTCATGAGACTTCTTCCAGGCTTCATTCAAGGACTGGCATCTACCACCAAGGGACCCTGCTGCTCGCCTTCTCCAGGAGGGGCCACATTTCTGCCTTTTACCCCTAATGCCGACGCCCCTTGCCAGCAGGAAGCAGCCAGAGAGAGTCTTCGCCCTTTTTCATTACTATTAAAAGGCTGGAATGTTAGGTCCTCTCCCTGAGGGCTACATGCAGATGCCCCCACCTCATTAAGTCTCCACCCAGTTACCTGGGTAACCTGCAGACCTGGAGGCAGTTACCTCCCCTTTCCCTGAGGTCACCTCCTAACCCACCTGGCCACACCCCTTGCCCCTGCCCTAAATAAAGCAGGGCTGGGTGTGAGTCTCTCCTCTTCTCTCTCTCTCTCCCTTCTCTCCGGCCTTGGATCATCTTGGCCACAGGCCAGCAGTTCGGTAATAAACTTTCTTTCCTGACTGAATACCGCGTGGCGTTCTCCTTTACCGGCTACCTACTTTAAAAACCTAACACTAAGAGGTAGCTAGGTCAACAGCACTTCCTCGCCCTCCCTCCTAGCCTCTCTTGCCTTTCCCTCTGTCTGTTCTCGAAGCCTCATTTCCTAAGAAAGGGGTAGCACCTAAGTCTGCGCCTTAGCCTCCGCTGCCTGGGTACTCCAGATCCATAGCCAAGTAATGAAGGACCCAGAAGCGATCATTGATTCTTCCCTTGATAGGACCTCAGGTACCTGAGGCACCTTATGTCCAGCTGCTTCTATGAAGACCTGAATTCCTGGTTGCTCAAGGAAGCAATACTTTCTTTGCACATCCCACTATCCCAGCCCCAGAGACCTGGTCTTCCACCAGGGCACAGGAGGGCGAATGCCACCATCACTTCCTTTAAAACAATTTTCCTTGCTTTCCCAGGACAGAGGCACGACGTCTCCTCTTCCCACCTGAACTTCTCTCCCTTCTCACCGCCCCCTGCTATTTCCCTTCTCCTGGTATTCAGGAGCAAGAGCTTGAGGTTTATGGCTCAATTTATGGACGCATAAATGAGAATATTGGGTGCCCAAAGGTCTGTCTCGTGTCTGCATGGACAGCGCTCTAGCTGCCTCAGGCACACTGGGGTCCTAGGAAAGGCACACAGTAGGCTCACAGCTCTGAGGCCCAGGCCATTCCAGCACTGGCAGGAACAGAGCCCAGCAGCACACCTGAATGAATGGATGAATGGATAGAAGATGGGTGGATGTTACTAGGCAGGCATCCCATAAACTCCACCCTAGGAGATTAAAAAAAAAACCAGTGAGTAATTCTTCCTCTCTCTATACACATCTATGAAGGCTGGCTCTCTGAGGCAGTGGACCCCTCACAAAGCCCTTTCTGGCTCATCTGATGGCTCCCTTACAGCCTTCAGGAAATGCAGAGGATCTGCTTTTTACACACAAAGCAGGGGCACAGAGAAGTCAGCTGCCAGGAGGAGGAGAAGGCCCCTTTGAAGCAGTAACAGGATGCTGAGATAAGGTGGGGTCTAGTTACAATTAGCAGCACACATTGATGCTAATGGATTTGACACATTTTGTACTCTGAAGACATGATGACAGCTCCCAGCCGTCAGATAAATATCACCAATTACCACAGGGTTCCTTGCCTTTCCTGATTGTTCCTGGGATCTGAGAACTCTTGGGAGCCCCAGGAAAGGAAACAGGGATAATGCTCATGGGACAGATACCTGCCTGACCTTGCAGGGGAAAATGGCCTGGAGGGAGAGAAGTCCTAGATGTGGGAGACAATGGGGCTAAAAGCAAATTGCAAACCATTGAACTATCTAGAAAGGAAGTTGCATCTGCTGACACACACACGGAAGTGACAGAGATCCTGTGGATTAGACCATATCAGCTTCACTGGTTCTCTGGGTTAGCCTGGATAATGGAGCACTACAAGAGTCATGTCTCATGATGTCAACATTGGGTATCAGGCTGCCTCAAAAACTTTCCCTCCTTCCCTTTCTCATCCTCCCTCCTCCTCTTCCTTCCTTCAATCCTTCCTTTCTCCTTCCCTCCCTCCCCTCCTCCTTTCATTTCCTCCCCTTTCCTTCTCTCCCTCTCTTCTTCCCTCCTTTCCTGTCTCTCACAAAAATAACCTATCCATTTGAGTAACTGATCCTAGGAAGGGTAGGAAAGTGAAACAAGCCTTTTGGAGTTCTACACTTGGTTGCTACTGCTTTTAAACTCCACCAGGAAGAAAAACGTGGTATGGGCTTCATTTTCTTTAGGCCTAAAAAATAATTTTGATTTTAGAGTCTGCAATATCCCCCAGAGTCAGCTGAAGAAATATTTGAGTCTTTGCAGACTTGGGCTGAAACTGGGGAACAGCCAATGCAGAGCCTGGACCTCCTTCATCTTCACCTTTACTTTCAGGGCTCCAACGCTCACCTTCATTTTCAGGGCTCCAACACTCTGTTGACTCTTGGAGTCACTGCTGTCTATTGGTCCCACAGGACCCCCATCTCCACCAGGGTAATCCAAGGAAGGTACCCGCTCTCACCCTCAAACTGGGCTCTCCAGTGACTCCTCTAACTTCAGTGCAGAACAAGAATTTTTTGAGGCGAGAAAGCTCCAAAGACTATTAACAAAGACTATTAAAATAGATCACTTATCTAATTGTTTCTTTTTGTCAAACACCCTGCCCCTTGAACCTAACTCTCAGTACTCTTTTTTTTTTTTTCAAGTCCTGGGGCTTGGACTCAGGGCCTGACCACTGTCCTTGGTTTCTTTTTGATCAAGGCTAGCACTCTACCACTTGAACCACAGTGCCATTTCTATATATGTGGTGCTGAGGAATGGAACCCAGGGCTTCCTATATGCGAGGCAAGCGCTCTACCACTAGGTCATATTCCCAGCCCCCTCTCAGTACTCTTGCCTTCTAGTCATTAATTCCACCAACAGTGTAAGATTGTTTAATCTCTATTACCTATGAAGACATTCACCCCCCTCTCTCTTTTCACGCACACACAATCTAGCATATTGCCTCCCCAGATAACACCCCTTTTCCATCTAGAGACTTTAGTGCTGGTGTGTTAAGTAAAGTTCATGGAGGATATTGCTATGGAAAGGCCGCCTACACTTGGCTCAGCAAGACCATACTGAGCCAGAATGAAGTCACCAGTGCTAAGTGCCACATAATCAAAATACGTTTGGAAAAGGGCAAGTTTCAAAAAACTGGAGATTCCAATCAGCATGAGACTGGCACTAAGGAAACCCCTATACAGACATTAATTTTGAAACAACTAATGGACTTTCCCCCTCCCCCCCTCAATTTGGGCTCTCTTTTTGATCCATTTCTGCCTATAAAGGAAAGCTCTGCTCAGATCACTGCTGTGTTAAAATACAGGAAAGCGCTGTCCACAAGCGCTGTCCGCAAGCTAAAACCACAAGCAAAAGCCAATTAGACGTTTAAACTAAATTCCTTGTTAATGTTGTTTTTTGATGGGTACACTGAGGTTAGACCCATTGGTTCTGGACTGCATTCCACTTTGTAATGAGGTGAGTTTGGGGCCTGGTTATACTTGGTGGACAGGAGTATGAACAGGTAATGCCTGAAGACAAAAAGATTTGAACATAAATAGAGACATGATGATGATGATGATGATGATGATGATGTGTGTGTGTGTGTGTGTGAGAGAGAGAGAGAGAGAGAGAGAGAGAGAGAGAGAGAGAGAGAGAGAGAGAGAGGCGGGGTAAGGGCAGAGGGAGAACCCAAAAGAGACCATCTGCAGCCCTGGTAGTGAACTGCGAATAAGAAACAGGGTCACTGTATTGCAGGGCCTGGGGCAGCTGAAAGCCTTCCAGCAAACCACCAGATGGGGAAGAGGCCTTGCAGGGGGTTTATCCACTCATTCGTTAAAAGCAGATCAGTATTTCCAGCCTCAGTCACAAACAAAGTTCCTCAAGAAATGAAACACAGTACTGCCTATAATCCAGCAATCCTGCTTCTGTGTATATACACCCAGAAGAACTGAAAGCAGGATCTTGAAGCAATACTGGCACTTCCATGTTCATTCATAGCAGTATTCCTCACAAAAGCCAGAAAGTGGAAATAAACTAACTGTCCACAGACCACTGAACAGACAAACAAAATGTAGCACATCCATACAAGGGGGCATGCTATTTGGCAAGAGGAAGAAATTAAGCACTGACACCTGCTGTAACATGGGTGAACCTTGAAGACATTACGCTAAGCGAAATAAAGCAGTCACAGATTAATATTGTATGATTCCACTTTAGGAAGTACCTACAGTAGTCTTATTCAGAGACAGAAAACAGGATGGTGGCTCTAATTTGTGAGGGAGAGTTACTATTTAATGGGTAGTATTTCAGTTTGGGAAGATGACTAAGCTTTGGAGAGGATGCTGAGGTGTGAGTATGGAGAGTTTAAGGCCAGCCTGGGCTGGTGAAAGTCCTGAGAAGAAGAAGGGGAAGGGGAAAGGGAAGAGGAAAGGGAAAGGAAAAGGATATTTTTAGGAGAGAAACACCAAGGTGCAATGTCTAAATGCCTGCTCATATTTATATAAGATAATATACATACTGAAATGAACTCCAAGATATGGAAATAAGAAACCTCTTTTTTTTTTTTTTCCAAGTTTTTAGTTTGTGATGATTCTGTCTTCTTTATCTTATGTATGGTGTATTCAAGTGTACATCTTTGGAAGGGTTGAGGGCAGGGTCTGGAGGTAATATAAACATGAAGACTGACAACACTGAAATGTACTTGGTGCCACAGAAGTATACATTTAAAAACAGCTAATACGGTAAATTTTATAGCATGTTTTCCGCTATTTTATTATTGATTTACTTTATTGTTACTATAGAGAGATCACAATTGCACGAGTCAGGTAATGAGGACATTCCCTTCTGTACAGTGTCTTCTGTTCCCTCGCTCTCTCCCAGTCCCTCCCTCCCATCTCCACTCAGCCAGTTGTAGCGTTCCCGTTCATCCAGGTCCACTGAGCTCCACTGCTGCACTGTTCACCCTTTCCCCCTGGAATTCTGTGCCCTCCCCTCCAACCTTCTGAAGATACACATGTGAATACACCATACATAAGACAAGGAAGACAGAATCATCAAAAACTAAAAGAAAGCAAGAAAAAAAAAAAGATGTCCCTTGTTTCTGTATCTTGGAGTTCATTTCAGTATGTGTATTATTTTATATAAACATGAAGAGGCACTTAGGCATTGTGCCTTTGTGTTTCTCTCCTAAGAGTATCCTCTTTTGGTCTCTATGTAGGTGAGTGTTTAGAATCCTGTATAATTTGTCATATCCCGGCGTATTTTAGTTATCATTTCCACATAGCAGAGTGAACACGTGCCATTTGCCTCTCTGAGCTTGGCTCACCTCACTTAACAGGATTTATTTTAGTTCCATCCATTTCCCTGCAACTGACATTATTTTATTCTTTCTAATTGCTATGTAAAATTCCATTGTGTTTAAGTACATTTTTTTTGATTCACTCACCTAGTTTCCATTTCTTAGCTATTGTGAATAGTGCGGCAATGAACATGGATGTGCAGGTGTCTTTATCAATATTCAGGGTAGATGCCCAGGAGTAGCATGACTGGGTTGTAGGGAAGGTCTGTGTTTAGTGTGTGTGTGTGTGTGTGTGTGTGTGTGTGTGTGTGTGTGTGTGTTTCGTCAGTTGTGGGACTTGAACTCAGGGCCTGGGCACAGTCCTGAGCTCTTTCGCTCAAGGCTAGTGCTCTACCACTTTAAGCCACAGCTCCACTTCTGGCTTTTGAGTGGTTAATTGGAGATAAGAGACTGACCAAGACCTTTCTGCCCACTGACCTTAAACCACCATCCTCAGATCTCTGCCTCCTCTGTAGCTAGGATTACAGGTGTGAGACCCCAGTGCCTGGCTTATGTTTAGTTTGTTGAGGAACCTTCAGACTGCTGTCCAGAGTGGTTGTACTAGTTTACATTCCCACCAACAGTGCAGTAGGGTCCCTTTTGCTCCACATCCCTGCCAACACTTGTTGTTGTTTGAATTCACAATTTTGGCCAATCTAACTGGGGTGAGATGGAATCTCAAGAGTTGCCTTGATTTGCATTTCCTTTATGGCCAAGGATGAAGAGCATTTCCTCATGTTTCTTTGCCATTTTTACCTCTTCTTCTGAGAAATCTCTCCTTAGTTCCCTTGCCCATTTAGTGATTGGCTTATTAGGTTTGAGAGGGGTTAGTTTCTTGAGCTCCTTGTATATATTAGATATTTGGCCTTTGTCTGCTATATTGCTGGTAAAGCTCCTTATCCAGTTTGTTGGCTGTCTTCCTAGTTTAGTAACTATGTCCTTAGCTGTGCAGAAACCTTTTATTTTTACTCAGTCCCACTTGTCAAGTCTCTCTCCTATCTGTTGTGCCCATGGAACGCTTTTCAAGAAGTTTCTACCTATACCTATAAGTTCTAATGTTTTTCCTACTCTCTCTTGCAGTATTTTCAACATTTCAGATCTGATGTTGAGGTCCTCAATCCACTTTGAATTGATATTAGTGCATGGTGGCAAGCAGGGATCCACTTTTAGTTTTCTACATATGGATGCCTGTTTTCCCAACACCAATTATTTAAGAGGCTATTTTTTTCCACTGTATATCTTTGGCTCCCTTATCAACTATCAGATAACCGTAAGTATAGTTTTATTTCCTGGGTCTTCTAATCTTTTCCATTGATCTTTGTGTCTATTTTTGTACCGGTATCAAGCTATTATTGTTATTATAGCTCTGTAGTAGAGTTTGAGGTCTGATATTGCTTTTTCTTTTTGGCTTAGAATTGCCTATTCTATAGGTCTTTTGTTCCATATGAATTTTTAGATTGGTTTCTCTATCTCTATAAAGAAAGTCATTGGGATTTTGATGGGGACTTCATTGAATTTGTGTAACATTTTTAGTAGTATGGCCATTTTCACAATATTGATTCTACCTACCCATGAACATGGAAGGTCTTTCCATTTCCTGGTGTCCTTTTTTATTTCTTTCTTCAGATTTTTATAGTTTGGGCTATAAATATCTTTTATGTCTTTGGTTTAATTCCTAAGGTTTTTTGTTTTGTTTTTTCTGTTGTTGTTTTGTTGAGGCGATTGCAAATGACATTGTTTCCATGACTTCCCTTCTGCTTATACATTGTTGGGATGCAGAATGGCTACTGATTTTTGTGGGCTAATTTTGTATCCTGCTACTTTGCCAAAGTGATTGGTCAGCTCTGGGAGCTTGGGGATGGAGTTTTTTAGGTCCTTTAACTATAAGATCATGTCATCTGCAAACAGGGATAATTTGATTTCTTCTTCCCTATGTGATCTTTTAAAGTCCTTTTCCTTTTTTTTTTTTTTTTTTTTTTTTCCTCAAGGCTAGCACTCTACCACTTGAGCCACGGCGCCACTTCTGGCCATTTTCTATATATGTGGTGCTGGGGAATCGAACCCAGGGCTTCATGTATATCAGGGAAGCACTCTTGCCACTAGGCCATATTCTCAGTCCTAAAGTCCTTTTTTTGACTTATTGCCCTGGGTAGAAATTCCAGACTATATTAAAGAGGAGTGGAGAGAGTGAACGTCCTTGCCTTGGTCCTGATTTTAGGGGAAATGGTTTTAGTTTTTACTCATTCAGTATGAGGTTGCTGTTGATTTACCATAATAGCCTTTATTACTTTAAGGAACATTCCTTCTATTCCTAGCTTTTAACATGAATGGATAGTGCATTTTGTTGAAGGCCTTTTCTGCATCTATTGAGATGATCATGTGCCGGGCTAAATCTACACCTCCTTCCGTGTAGAGATCCTGGGCCTATTTGCCCCCTCCGTGTGGTCCCCTTTCGCTCTCAACGCATATCCTCTGGCCAGTAGGAATTACTGCGGGAGCGAGGGCCACGGGCAGCCTTGGTCAGCGTGTGGTTGCGAGAATACCCTTCCCCCTCCCTATACTTGCCAAGGAAGCCGGGTAAGCACGGACACCTCGGAGAAGCTTCAAAGAAGCATTCTGTTTATTCAAGGGAGGGGCTAACAGACTTATAGCAGTAGTGATGAGCGAAGGGGAGGGACTGACCAGGTGCTAACGATAGGCTAATGAGCATGTCCATCACGGTGATGTCACGGAACTTCCCGCAGAGGCCTGGCCTCTTGGCTCAGCCTAGCTCAGCCGGCGCCATGGTGGCACAAGTGCTCTTAGGCGAGAGGTGGGGCTGGTTTGGCATCTCTTCTGGTTTCAGACCCAGAAGGAGGTGGGAGTTGGCTAGCAGCCAGCCGTCCCAGGTCTTAAAGGCATAGCCATCCCCTACAATCATGTGGCTCTTATCTTTGGCTCTGAATTATATTTATTGATTTGCATAGTTAAACCAGCCTTGCATCTGTGGGATGAAGCCTAATTGGTCATAATGTGTGATTTTAAAAATTTCTAGATTCTGTTGGCTAGTATTTTATTGAAGAGCTTTGCATCTGTGTTCATCAGAGAAATTGGTGTTTACTACAGTTTTTTTTTTTTTTTTTTTTTTTTTTGGCCAGTCCTGGGCCTTGGACTCAGGGCCTGAGCACTGTCCCTGGCTTCTTCCCGCTCAAGGCTAGCACTCTGCCACTTGAGCCACAGCGCCGCTTCTGGCTGTTTTCTGTATATGTGGTGCTGGGGAATCAAACCTAGGGCCTCGTGTATCCGAGGCAGGCACTCTTGCCACTAGGCTATATCCCCAGCCCCTTTACTACAGTTTTTTAAAAGGCTAATCAAAGGCTTGAGGTGCTTCTCAAGTAGTAGAGTGCTTGCCTAGCAAGCTTGAGGTCCTGAGTTCAAATTATAATACCACTAAAATAAATAAGTAAATAAATAAAAAGCAGAGCAAATACAAGCTCCTTTGCTGATGAAATAAATATCACTCTAGACACATGAAAGAGCAAGAGAACAGGTCCAAGAGGTTGTACAAAGTCTTAAAATGTATTGTCACGCTAATTAGAACCAAGAATTACTCATTTTTGAGCACTAAAAATCAGCACTTAGCTGCCTGGGTATTTGGAACTTGGATTCTCATTCTAGCTTTGTCACTAATTATACAATTTCAGGTAAAGGAGTCACTTCAGTGAAACTGAGGCCCAATAAACTGGGCCTCAGTTTACTGCTCTCTACAAGGGGTTGGCTTAGATGAGCAAAGCCCTTTATAGCTAGGCCAAGAGTTCTCAAAATTTAGTCCTAGAGCAGCACTTGGGAACCTATTAAAAATGCACACTGTTGAGCCTCACTGCATGGTTTGAATAGATTTCAACAAGTTGAACTCTGAGATAAGACATTTTATGTTGTTATAACAAATAATGACGCCGGTAGGCCACATTTTAAAGAAAACATAAAATACAAACACCTGTAAAGCAAGTGAACTTACAAATAAAAGAGGATAATTACTTCTTTTTAAAAATCAGGTATAAATATAAAATAGCAAGTCAATTTTTAAAAATCATAAAATATCCAAATTAATGGTCTTTCAACGTTGTAAGACTCTACCACCTGTTGATATAATGAAGCAATTACTGCTCAATTTCAAAACATTTTTGAAATTTTACCAGCAACCTACTTCCTAGTCAGTTTCAAGGCTGAACAAAATCAGCTTCATTTGTTTGGAACTCAAAGTCTCTTTGCTCAGCTAGATCTTAGACTGGCCTGGGAGGATGCTTCTAGAAAAAAAATTCTCTCTAAAACGAAGAAGATTGCTCAGTGTTAAAGATAGTCAGAAGAATGTGCTTCAGGCTCAAAGGCAATTTCCAGAGCATCTTTTGAATATGCGTTGGATACTGTGGTATCCTCACCGAGGGCCCATCTGGGAAGAAGAGACACACACCCCTCTCCCAGGGCTCAGAGCTGAGCAGAAAGTACAGCAGATCATCTTAGGAAGCAGCCCGGTCCCTTACCACACACTCACCCTCATTTTAGACATGAAGCCACTAAGGTCAAAAGGGCTTAAGGAATTCATTTTGGTTCAGCTTTCCTGCAGAATCTTGCCTAGGCTAACAGTCTGTGAATAGAGAACAGGGAGTGGGGACAAAACCCGGGGAGTAACCCCACCCATTAGGGTCTGATGTCAAATCTGAAGACGCCCAGCCCAGCTTCTTTCTTTATAACACAAAAGACTTCTGAATTTACTGAATATTTTGGCACCAGTCCTGGTCAATTCTTTCTCCTGGGGTGGGTCGAAAAATATTTCTAGCATCCCACATAGTCGAACGAAAGCAAAGAGGGCAGAAGACTCCTGCTCCAGCAAGCAGTATGGACTTTTTGGTCTGTATGGTAAGGAGCCCAGTGGACTGTCCCCTCTCCCTGGGGGGGAGGGGAAAAGGAACTGTTTATTCCCAGAGCTCCTGGCTACTTGGAACTTCTGCCTGGCCCAGGCTGGAGGACTTCCTGCTTGCTCCACGTGCTCTAAAGTGCTCATTTCGTAACTGGCCAAGTTATTTTTCTAATCCCTCACCCACGCCACAAAGGCCTTTATGGTCCTCATGGTCACTCCGTGACCCCTTCCCCCACATCCCCATAGGCTCCTTCTCCACACACATCTCCTCTTTCCTGGGCAATCCTCTCTAGGGCCAGACTGGAGTGTGACATGCTCTTTATTGTCCATACCAACCAGCATGGTGGGCGTAGCGTAGGCACTGTGCTTTCCTGTTGCTGATGAGCACAAGGAACACATCACATGCGTACCTACTGTGTGTTGGGTACTCAGAAAAGTGTTCTACTCATGGGTGCTAACTTCACTAACCTGATTATATACACTTCTTAAGCCAAGGCTCCAAAACATCAAATAAAAGGCCTATTTAAGGTCCAAGTGCAAATCTAGATGTCTTGGTGTCCCAAAAGCAGTTCTTGATGTTTAGTACTCCTCCTCATAAAGTTAAAGAGCTACATCCAGCTTGAAATGTTCTCTTCAAGAACTCCAGCCTCCTCTCACTTTCCTTTCTAATGTCTAGAGGACGAAGGCAACAGGAAAGGACTTCAAAACTCATGGGGTGGCTGGGCATTGTAGCCCATGCCTATAATCCCAGCGTCAGGGAGGCGAGTCCTGAGTTCCAGATCATCCTGATTTCCATAGTGAAACCTTGTCTGGGAAGAGTGTATGTTGATCTTAAGAATCTTTAATGAGATCACTGAGTCTTGAGGAAGTAGGAGGAAGGAGGAGGAGAGGAAGCTGGCGGCAGCAGAGGAGCTGGGGTCCTGAGGGGCACAGGGCACCCCTCCCACAGCCTGGCTGCTCCACACATAGACATTCCCCTGTAACTTCAAGCTCCCATGGAGCCAAGTACTGTCAGGAGTGGTTAAACACAACTGTAGCCCCAGCTAGTTGGGGAAGCAAAGGCAGGAGGGAGGCCAGCCCAGGGAAAAAGTTGGAGGGACCCCCCCATCTCAAAGAGAAACCGGGATTACACCCTTGGAATCCCAACTACATGGGGAGAATGGAGATCTGAGGCTGGCCTGGGTTTAAAATTGAGAATCTATCAGAAAAACATACAAGCCTAAGGACCAGGCAGGGCAGGGGGGGAGGGCGAGGGCGGGGACAGAGGAAAGGGTATGGCTCAAATGTTAAGAGTGCGCTTGCCTAGCAAGTGCAAGGCCCTGACTTCAATCTCTAGTACTGAACAAAAACAAAAACAAACAAACAAAGAGCATGGTGCTGCCTGAAGCCCAGTGCCTTCTGTCACTCCTGGAAGCACAGTAAAGAAAGCCCATCACAGCTGCTGCCAGGGCAGCGCAACTCTCCCCTCTCCCCGCAGCAGAGGGCAGACTGCATTTACTTCAACTTCCCAAACCAGAGCTTCAATGCTTGTGTGTGGTGTGCAGAGAAGGACACCGAGGTACCGAGGCATGGCTGCCATAATTCTCTCACGGCCCCCTGGGCCCCCTGTCCTGGAGGATAAAACACAGGTGTCAGGAAGCCCAGTCTCTGGTCACAGCTCTTGTAGCAAGGAGGTGCCTCCACGCCTCGTTCCCACAAGGTCACTGCGGATAGTAAAGGCCTCCCGGCTGCTCAGGTCTGAGCCTGGGTCCAGGCTGCGGAAGCCACACTGCCAATCACATGCCGCTGGCCCCAGCCGGGCTGCAGACAGTGCAGAACTGATGCCAGGCTGGAGATAGGACCTTATCCTGGCTGGCTCCTGGCTGGGAATCTGACCCTGCTCCTCTTCAGCCACAGGCAAACCCTGACAGTCTTCCAAGGGGAACACTGACCCCTGACCTGGAAGGTTCTCAGAGAAACAAAGGGCTGCAAGCTGCTGAGCTGGGGACCACCTTCCCTAGGGCTGGGTCATCTTCCACCTGCCAGCTGACTCCCGTACACACACATGCTCCACACCCCAGCTGCACAGGCTATGGGAGGGGAGTCGGTGCTCCCCAGGGGGACCGTCATGCCCACATGACTTCAAAGAGACCTAAGTGATGGGGAAGGGGCCACAAAGCAGGGTTCATGGGTCACCGCACACTGCCGCCCCGGTCCCGTGCAGTTGTCACTCCAAATCAGGCTGCTTCGGCTTGTTCTATACTGATTCTCACTCCATCTCAGCCTGGAAGACAAGCTCCCTGGTGACCCCCAAGGGTTGCCCCCCATGGCTTCCAGCCTTTGCACAAACAAGGCCCTCACCTAACGTTGCTCAATGCCCTCCAGTGTTGTAAGAAGACAGATCCTTTCTTTTCTTTTTTGAAAAATGTTTTTATTTGCTATTAGAAAGGTGATGTACAGAGGGATTACAGTTACATAAGTCAGGTAAAGAGTGCATTTCTTTTTGGACAGTGTCACCCCTTCCCTTGCTCTCTCACAGTTCTGGCTCCTTCCTTCTAGCTACTGTTTAAAACCTGCTTTGCAGAAAGTCCTCTGCAGATCACTTTCAGAGAATCCTATCTCAGTCTCTCACATGGATGAGTTCCTAGAGCTCTATACCAGCTTCCTAAACTTACCCAGTACACAGACTTCTTCCAAAGAAACAAATCTCTTCTAGCATAGCTGAGAATCCCCAGGGCCAAATAGCATACCCCACTGCAAATCAAAATCAAAACCAACTCTTACTTTCATGGGGAAAAATTGGGATTGCAAATGCATTTTAACAATGGGGGAAATAACAGAAAGGCAGATGGCAAACATTCTCCCAGAATTCAGTGTGATGGGCTAAGCTACATTTTGTGGCTCTCATTATTTATTGAGTGCCTCGCATGTGCCAGGCACTGCCCTTGGCAATGAAATTCAGGGTAAGCAAGGCCTGGTGTTAGTTGGAGCTCAGTAACTTACTGTCCTATGGTGGAGACGGTAATAAAGCAGTAAATTTGCCAAATACTGGTGACTCACACCTATACAGTTCAAAGCTATCTTGGGCAGGAAAGTCCATGAAACTTTTATCTCCAAGTGACCACCAGAAAAATGGAAGTGAAAGTGGGGCTCAAACTGGTAGAGCGCTAGCCTTGAGCAGAAAAGTTCAGGGACAGCAGCACAGGCCCTGAATTAAAGCCCCATGACCACCCCCCCCCCCCGCAAAAAAAAATTCCAAGAGAACCACAACAGTAAATTTGTAAACTTGTAGATAAGGGCAGGCAGGAGAGCAGGATAAATACTAGCAAAGGAATAGGGCAAGAAAAGAGAGGTAGGGTGTGTGGGAAGGAAGAGGGGCAGGGTTGGAGGACGACATGGAGTATTCAGGAATGTAATAAAAGTAGAAAACTGAAAAAAAAAATTAAGTGAGGTGAAATGTGAAATACCTCCCAGCAGAGACAGGCCCCAAGACTGTAGCTACTTACAAAGTCAGAACAAGACCAATGGCCAGCGTGGCAGGGGTGGGAGGAGAAGCCGGGGGAAGAACAGGGAGGAGGAAGGCAGATGGGGGTTAAGAGGGATGAGGGCCAGGTCCCTAGTGCTTTGTGTATTATAGGGATGAGTCTGATTTTATGGGAAGTATGAAAAGATGCCACTGGAGTTTGAAATGTTCAAGAAAAAGATATTCAGTGATACTTGTTAAAGCGTGGTAAGGGAGACTTTGTTCATTCACTACCATTGATCTAGGTATGGTGGAGACCACTGCAATGAGATTTTACAGTGGGGGAGAGCCTGGACTCCATTCCTAATGCAAATTGGGTTTGTATCCAAAGAGCAGGTAAGGTCTGTGGATGGGAATGGCTAGTGGGATCTGGTTTAAATCTATCTAGTAGGATTCCTGCCCAAGATGAGCCAGGACAGTCAGATACCTGTTGGGGAGTGGTAATGGTCAGATCTGGAGGGTAGAGGCTTCTTGCTAACTGATTCATCAGGGAAAAAAATTAATTTTGCCAGGAAGTGCACACACAAACCCAGGAGAAGATTCAAGAGTCTAAGTTTTGTCAAGCAAAGAATTGCTGTGAGTAGGGGAAAGGGAGGGATGTTAAGATAGACAGGGTCCAGTTATGTAGTCTGAGCTACCTAACCTCAAGCCTTAGCCTTCTGAGTGCTAGGATTACAGGTGTGAGCCACCACACAAAGAAGTTCTGTCAGAAGTAATGAGCTGGCAGGCTTTTCTTTTTGCCTGCTCTTGAACTGGGAGCTGTCTGGGGGCAGGGGCTGTGTCCCCTATCATCATCATCATCATCATCATCATCATCATCATCATCATCATCGTTGTCATCATCAGTTGAGGGCCTGGGCGCTGTCCCTGAGCAGTTTTGTTCAAGGCTAGTGTTCTGCCACCTTGGGCCACTGTTCCACTTCCAGTTTTTGAGTGGTTAATTGCATATAAAAGTCTCATGGGGACTTTTCTGCCCAGGCTGGCTTTGAACATGACCCTCAGATCTCAGCCTCCTAAGTAGTTAGTATACAGGCGTAGTGTCCCCTATTACACAGGATGACAGGAACTGCATCTCCCTTTGGTACTTCCCATCCGCCTCCAGGGCAGGTTCCCACTTACAGAAAGCTGACTGCGTGATACTTCCCTTCCAATGACATGTTCTGGGGAAAATGACACTGATCACGATGCATTGTTTTCATAAACAGCTTTGGTAAATGGCAACTCCTTTGTTGAACTACTTTTTTTTTTTTTTTTTTTTTTTTTTTTTTTTTTTATTATCAATTGAACATAAATTTTTTTTTTTTTTTTACAAGGTGCTGTGCAAAGAGGGTGCAGTTACATAGTAGGGCATTGTGTACATTTCTTGTGATATCTTACAACCTGTTTTCCCATCCCTTGTCTAGGTCAGGTAGACCCATATGCAGTATACAATGTATCAAGCACATATACAGTGTTCACAGACTTGGTCTCTACTGTCTCTCCATCTCCCTTTGTTAACAGTCATATATCAGGGAGATCATGCCCCTTTGTTTTCTGTGTTCTAGGCTTGTCTCACTCAACATTATTTGTTCGAGTTCTGACCATTTCCCTGCAAATAACAATATTTCACCATTCCTAATCGCTATGTAGTATTCCATTGTGTATAAGTACCATATTTTTTGGATCCATTCATCTGTGGAGGGGCATCTGGGTTGTTTCCAAATTTTGGCTATTGTGAATTGTGCTGCGATAAACATGGAAGTACAAATGTCCTTTTGATATCTTGGGTTTTGCTGTTTAGGATAGATGCCTAGGAGTGGTATGGCTGGGTCATAGGGTAGGTCTATATTGAGCTTTTTGAGAAACCTCCATACTGTTCTCCAAAGTGGCTGTACTAATTTGCACTCCCACCAACAATGGAGAAGGGTTCCTTTTTCCCCACAGCCCCTCCAGCATTTGTTGTTTCCTGAGTTCAGAGTATAGGCCATTCTAACTGGGGTGAGGTGGTATCTCAGGGTTGTTTTTATTTGCATTTCCTTTACTAGCAGGGATGTTGAGCATTTCCTCATGTGTTTCTTTGCCATTTTTATATCTTCTCTTGTGAAGTCTCTCTTTAGCTCTTTTGCCCATTTCCTAATAGGTTTATTGGGCTTGGAGGGGCTTAGTTTTTTGAGTTCTCTGTAGATGACAGATATCAGGCCTTTGTCTGTTGCTGTGCTGGTAAATATCCTTTCCCATATCGTTGGCTGTCTTTCTATTTTGGTGGCTATGACCTTAGCTGTGCAGAAACTTTTTAATTTGTAGTAGTCCCATTTGTTGAGTCTTTCCCCTATTTGTTGTGCGCCTGGGACTCTATTCAGGAAGTTCCTTCCTGTGCCTATAAGTTCTAGTGTCTTTCCTACTCTGTCCTTCAGTAGTTTCAAGGATTCAGGTCTGATGTTGAGGTCCTTGATCCATTTTGAGTTGATCTTGGTGCATGGTGATAGGCTTGGGTCTACTTTGAGTTTTCTGCATATGGCTGCCCAGTTCTCCCAGCACCAGTAGTTGAAGAGGCTATGTTTATTCCATTGTATGTCTTTAGCTCCTTTGTCGAATATCAGTTGGCTGTAAGAGTGCGGTTTTATTTCTGGGTCTTCAATTCTAATCCACTGGTCTTCCGATCTGTTTTTATACCAATACCATGCTGTTTTTGTTATGATGGCCTTGTAGTAGAGCTTGAAGTCTGGTATGGTGATACCTCCTGCACTATGTTTTTTGCCTAGAATTGCTTTGGCTATTCTAGGTTTTTTGCTGTTCCATATGAACTTATGGATTGGTTTCTCTATTTCAGTGAAGAATGTGGCTGGGATTTTGATAGGTATTGCATTGAATTTGTATAACAATTTGGGCAGTATGGCCATTTTCACTATATTGATTCTGCCTACCCATGAGCATGGGAGGTCTTTCCATCTCCTTGTGTCTTCTTTGATTTCCCTTATTAGATTTTTGTAGTTTTCATTGAATAGGTCCGTCACGTCCTTGGTTAAGTTGATCCCTAGGTACTTTATTCTTTTTTTGGCTACTGTAAATGGAATCGTTTCCATAATTTCCTTTTCTGTTTGTCTATTGCTGGTGTACAGAAAAGCTGCTGACTTTTGTGGATTGATTTTGTATCCTGCTACTTTGCCAAATTGGTTTATTAGATGTAGGAGTTTGGGTACTGAGTTTTTTGGGTCCTTGAGATATAAGATCATGTCGTCTGCGAATAGGGATAACTTGATTTCTTCCTTGCCGATGTGGATCCCTTTGATGTCCTCCTCTTGCCTTATTGCTATGGCTAGGGATTCCAGTACTATGTTGAACAGAAGTGGGGAGAGTGGGCATCCTTGTCTTGTTCCTGTGTTTAGGGGGAATGATTTAAGTTTCTCTCCATTTAATATGATATTAGCAGTTGGTCTGTTGTATATGGCTTTTATTGTTTTGAGGAATGTTCCATCTATTCCTGTTCTCTCCAAAGCTTTTAATAGGTATGGATGTTGTATTTTGTCAAAGGCTTTTTGGGCATCGACTGAGATAACAATGTGATTCTTGATTTTAGTTCTGTTTATGTGGTGAATTACATTGATTGATTTACGGATGTTGAACCATCCTTGTGACTGAGGGATGAAGCCTACTTGGTCATGATGTATGATATTCTTGATCACTTTCTGGATCCTGTTAGCTAATATTTTATTGAGGAGCTTTGCATCTGTGTTCATTAGTGATATTGGTCTGTAGTTCTCTTTTTTTGTTGGATCTTTGCCTGGTTTGGGGATGAGTATGATATTAGCTTCGTAGAATGAGTTCGGGATTTTTCCCTCCGTTTCTATTTCGCGGAAGAGTTTGAGGAGTATTGGAATTAGCTCCTCACTAAAGGTTTTGTAGAATTCATTGGTGAATCCATCTGGGCCTGGGCTTTTCTTAGTAGGGAGGTTCTTGATTACCTCCTGTATCTCACCGTAAGTTATTGGTTTATTTAGTTGATTTATTTCTTCTTGGTTCAGTTTGGGCAGTTTGTACTTCTCTAAGAATTGATCCATTTCTGTAAAATTATTGTTTTTTGTTGAGTAGAGGTTTTGGAAATAGCTCCTTATGATTGTTTGAATATCGTGTGTATTTGTTGTAATTTTTCCTGTGGAGTCCCTGATTTTACGTATATGAGTCTCTTCTCTTCTTTTTTTTGTGAGTCTTGCAAGGGGTCTGTCAATTTTGTTTATTTTCTCAAAGAACCAGCTTTTAGTCTTATTTATTTGTTGAATGGTCTTTCTATTTTCAATCAGATTTATCTCTTCTTTAATCTTTGTAATCTCTCCCCTCCTAGTCGTTTTAGATTCTGTCATTTCTTGTTTCTCCAGTTGTTTTAGTTTCATCGTGAGGGTATTCACCTGCTCTGCTTCCATTCTTTTAATGTGGGTACTGAGTGCAATGATCTTGCCCCTCAGTACTGCCTTAGCTGTGTCCCATAGGTTTCTTTGTGATGTGTTTTCTTTGTCATTGTGGCTTATGAATTCGTTGATTTCATCTTTAATTTGATCTGTGGTCCAAGTGTTGGATAGCAGCGTGGGGTTTAGCCTCCAAGAGTGTGTATAGGCTCTGTGGTATCCTTTGTTGTTGAGGGTTACCTTTAATCCACTGTGATCAGATATAATACATGGGATGATGTCAATTCTTTTGTATTTGCTGAGGTTCTTTGTGTGGGCTATGACGTGGTCTATTTTGGAATATGATCCATGGGCTGCTGAAAAGAAGGTGTATTGGGTCTCTGTAGGGTGGAAGGTTCTATATAGGTCTGTTAGATCCATTTGGGCAATGGTGTTATTTAGGTCCTCAGCTCCCTTACTAATCCTCTGGGTGTTGGATCTGTCTCTTGGAGAGAGAGGAGTATTAAAGTCACCCACTATGATTGTGTTTGCATCTATCTTGCTCTGTAATTCTGTGATAATTTGCTTGACATATGTCGGGCCTCTTTTGTTCGGTGAGTATACATTTATCACCGTGATGTCTTGATTCTGGATTTTTCCTTGTATCAATATGTAGTGTCCTTCTTTGTCTTTTTGAGTGGACTTTAAAGAGAAATCCAGCTTGTCTGAGATCAGGATGGCTACACCTGCCGTTTTGGTGGGTGCATTTGCTTGGTAGATCTTGCTCCATCCTTTCATTCGAAGCCTGTTTTTGTCCCTTGCTGTAAGGTGGGTCTCTTGTAGACAACAGATGTCAACTTTTTGCTTGCGGATCCATTCTGCCAGTCTGCTCCTCTTGATCGGGGAGTTTAAGCCATTTATATTTAAAGAGATCAAGGATAAGGGTGTTTTTTCTCCTTCCATTTTCTTGTTGGGCTGTTTTTTCCTGTTGTTTTTTTTTTTTCTTCTTGTCTTTAGTGAGCTTGTGTTTCTGCTGGACTTTGGCTATTGAAGTTTCTTTCTGAATCTGTCTGTGTGTCTTTTACGATCTCTGTTGGGTGGGCTTCCCCTCTTAATATTCGCTGTAGGGCTGGTTTTTTATTCACATACTCCTTTAGCTCCTCTTTGGTGTGGAAAGATCTGGTTCTCCCTTCGAATGTGAACTCCAGTTTCGCTGGATATTTGATCCGAGGTTGTAAATTGTTATTCTGAAGTACTTGGATGGTGTTCTTCCACTCACTTCGAGCTTGGTAAGTTTGTGTGGATAAGTCGGATGTTATTCGAATCCTCTTCCCATTGAAAAAAGTTTCCTTCTTCGCTTTGGCTGAATTCAGAATTTGCTCTTTAATCTTGAGGTCTGTAGTCTTGAATATTATGTGCCTTGGGGTGGTTTTCCTGGGGTCTGGCCTGCCAGGTGTCCTATAGGCTTCGGTTACCTGGATGGGGTCCCCTGTGAGATTGGGGAAGTTTTCTGCAATAACTTTATTGAGAACATGATTAAGCCCTCTGCTCTGATATTCGGCTCCTTCTTCTATTCCAATTATACGCAGATTATATCTCTTGTCTTTGTCCATTAGTTCCTGGAGTAATCTTCCCTGAAGCTTCACCTTTTCTTGGAGTGTGGTCATTTTCTGGTTGTTGTCAGCTGCTTCATCGTCCAGGCGAGAGATTCTGGATTCCATATGGTCCACTCTTTGTGTTATGGTTTCAATTGCGGAGTTTATGGATGTCAGAGAGCTATTCATGGTTGTCATATCAGCTCTGATCGTGGAAATTTCTTCCTTTAAAGAGTTGTATTTTAAATCTATTTTTTCATGCATTTCAATTCTCAGGGTGTGGAGATTTTCTTTAAAGGCGGCTTGCATTGTATCCATTTTTGCTTCCATTTCTTTAAACGAGGCTTGCATTGTATCCAGTTTTGCTTCCATTTCTTTCTTGGCTTCCTGGGTGTCCTTCCAGATTTCCGCTCTAAACTCCTGGAATTGTTTTCTGATTTCATTTCTGACGGTTTCGATCATTCCTGTTAACATGTCCTCATTTGCTTTTTTATTCTCCATCTCCTCTCCAGTCGTGCTGCTTTTTGGAGCTGGCGAGTTGGCTTGTCCTTTGATGAACTGAGTTATGTTTCTTTGTGATTTGCGCATCTGGAAGTCTGTGTAGTTCTTCCCTCCCTTCTGTGTAGGTGTGTCTGCGTCAGCAGGTGCTGTCGCTGTGGCCCCGCCCACCAGTGCAGGGCACGCCTATCAGAGCGGGCGCTTTCGCCGGGGCCCCGCCCTCCTGTGCACTGTGAGTCCCCTACAACAGGCACTTAAGTGGGGTCTGCCTCCCAGAGCGAGCCCTGGGTTGTTGGGTTGTGCTTGCGCCCTCCCGCGAGTCCGTTGCGGGGGGGAAGCAGTATGTGTGGGGCCCAGTGGGATCGACTGTCCGGGTGTGGCTTGGCACCCTCAGACCTCGCCTCCGCTTCGAGGAGGGGGAACGAGATCAGGCTCAGGTGATCCTGCTGGGCTGGTATTGCCCACCAGCGCCTGTGATTTTAGTTGTAAGAGTCCGCAAGGTCTAGGCGCCTCGGGTGGGGCTTGCCCTGCCGGCCGTCCCTGGCCCCTGTTGGGAAGGGGACGGGGCCGGTTCTGCCAGTTCAGGAACCTTTGGGGGCTTGGGGCTGTTCCGCCCTTCCCCTGCTAGACTGGCTTCCCAGTGCCTGCTGGGAGCTTCCCGCCTGATTTGGGGAATCTTTGTTCCCACGGGAGTGGGGAGGGGGAGGGAGGGAGATATATCGTCTTTGTCGGGCTTGGGTCTCCCGTTGGGGGAAGGGATTATGGGGGACTCACTTTTGCTGCTTTGTGTGCGTGTCCCGCACCGCCGTTGGCCCTTCAGGGGTTGGCGAAGTGTCGTGGTGGCTCCCCCGTTCCCTCTTTCTGCCGCGCTGGGTTCCCTTGTCCGAATCCGGTGTGGACCCGAACTTCTCGTCGCTGCTGGGTGTGTCTTGGTCCGCACCCTGCTTTGTGTCCGTGGGGTCTCCCGCTATATGGATTCTGCGCTCCTGGCAACCTGTCTGCCGATCGCCGGGTTCCCCTTTCCCAGCCTGACCCTGTTTTCTTGTTGAACTACTTTAAAATAAGATAAAAAAATAAATAAAATACAATGAGAAGAGTTCATGCGCTACCCATGGTTAGGCCTCTCTAGCCGGAACTGCATCCTCCCTGCCATTTTTCACCCAGCGACCTGCCCTGGCATGGCTGACCTCGGGACCATGGCCCCGGAGGGGCTTGGCAGAGGTCGCTGTGGAGTCCCCCTGGCTGAGGTGGCTGAGGCGGTGCACAAAGCTGGCCCTGCCCCCTGTGGAGGCACCATCTTGGGGAAGCAGCGACACCAGGCTCCACATCACTGCCATAAACAGCCATGCTGCCATAGCCCCAGGGGAGCCTCAGTTGCCTGTATCCATAGCAACCAGCATTTGTGCGCCGCACTCCCAGGAGGCAGGGTGGAAGGACTGCTGCTCCGTGTCAATCGGCTTATTCTAAGAGGAAACACCATTTCTCTGGGCTGGGAAGCCTGCGATTCCTGAAAGAGAAGACTTCATCCATACTCCACGGTGGCGCCCCGTCCCAGTCAGCACGGGGCAGAGGGATCCAAACACTGGACCTTCTCTTGGGTTCCCTTTGAAGCAGATCCTGCACAAAATCTTGCTATTGCAATAGCCGGGAAGAGCTTAGGAAACAACAGAAACGCAAATCACACAGCTGGCAGGAACTGGAGGGGTTCCAGTACCTTGCCTCTCTCTGAGCCAGATAAAACGGCACCCCTTCTCACAGTGCAACCTCAAGCTAAAAACAGAACAAAAGCCACTTGCAACGCTTGGGGTTGGAGGTGTGGCTCAGGTGGTAGAGCACTGGCCAATGAGCGAAAAACGCCAGGTACCAAATTTGAGTCCCAATCTTGGACCCCCCTCCCCAAAAATTAAAATGCTAATTTAAAAACCGCTCCCCTTTTCCTCCCACTCCGTAGAGGGCCCATCCACTCCTGGGACTCTGGCCACCACGGTCTACACCCCTCCTAGGTCAGACCAGCAGCGCTCTCTCAGGTTAACCCTGTGGGCGACATTCAGAGGTGATGGCTTCAACATGGGCGAAAGGCTAGCTGAAGGGAGGAGAAAAGAGATTGAGAGGTGTTTCTTTAAAATAATTCGTTTATTCCTCCTGCTACTGAGAGACTAGCTGTCTGTGTTCTGTCTCTTGGAAATAGGATCATACTACCCAAGTAGGCCGGCACTCGGCCTGCCTTGCTGGCACCCCCATACGCTCTGAGGCCTAGGTGCCCACCCTAAGCTAGTGGATCACCAAGCAAGGTTAAACCAGATCAGAAACTGCCCCTGCCTAGAGCTGACACTACCCCCCTTTTCCACTGCTCCTTCCCCTTGGGTAAAGTTCTATCTTCTTTTAAACAAACCAGAACAAGCAAGCGAACCCAAATGGAGTCTCTTCTCTCCATCCTTTTCTGCATTCTCAGGAAAGAACTCTTTGCTAGGTTCTAGTCATCATCTCTTCTCTCTTCCAACAGAACTGTCCTGGTTTTGAAGTAAAAATAAACCCCACAGTCTTCTATAATGTCAAGAGAAAATGTGCCGTTCGGCTGTCCCCAAATGCTATGAGCAAACACATCTGGAGAAGTCTTACAAAACCTCATCCCTGAAACTCACAGAGACGGCCTGTGGTAACTATGCACTGTCCTTTGGTCTCCTCCCTTCACCCCTCATTCTGAAGCTCAGGCCACAGAAAGCACAGAGCCATGCCGCTACTTACTAGCATGTCAGATACCCAGCGCTCCACCTGTAAAACAGAGATCTCAGTTGGCAATCCTAGCGACTCAGGAAGCTGAGAGGGGCAGATTAAGGTTCTAGGCTAGCCTGGTGGTGGAAAAAATAATCATGAGACCTCCAACAAACATCTGGGCTTAGCAGTACATGCCTGTCAACTCGATTGTGATTACAGTTCAGGCCTGCCTGGGTGTGAAAATAATGAAAGAAAAATGGGCTTGGGTATGCTTTAAGTGGTACAGCACAGGCTCTGAGTTCAAACCCCAGAAACACACACACACACACACACACACACACACACACACACACACACAATGATTTCTACTTTCCAGGCTGTTCTGCAGGGATAACAGACACATGCACATGAAGTACTCTGGCACACAACAAACATTAGTCTATTACTTGTATGAATCACAAACTTTTGCGAGCAGACACCGCTTGCATTCTTGGCACGCTGTAGATAGTTTTAATTTTTCATTTAGAAAATACAATTAAGAGTGTTTGTTAAGTCAGGTGCCAGTGGCTCATACCTATAATTCTAGCGACTCAGGAAGCTAAGATCTGGGGATTGTGGTTCAAAGCCAGCCTGGGTAGCAAAGTCCATGAGATTCTTATCTCCAATTAAGCACCAAAAAAAGCTGGAATGTAGAGCACTAGCCTTGAGAAGAAAAAAAAATCTTAGGAATAGCTCTGAGTTCAAGCCCCAGGATTGGTACTTATGACCCATACCACCCCAAAAGTGTTTGTTAGATTTAGTTGAAGAGACCACAGGCTCATTTTCCCACTGCGTTGTCCCAGCTTCTGCCCTAGGACCAGCTTGGCTCAGCTACGGTCCCCTTAGGAGAAGGTTGTCCTCACATGACCTTCTCTCCTTCCACCCGAGGAATCTCCAGCAGAGGAAAACTACAGAAGAAAGTGCTCCAAAATGGCACAGTCTCTCTCGGCATACCACCTCACCACGCCTGGCCAGGTCTCTCAGGAGGGCTGTCCCCATCCCAACTCCCGGACAGTGCTCAGGAACCAGACGAACAATGAACCGACAGAGACTCCAAACCTTGGCAATTAACACACCTCCAGCTGGAAAGGATTTAGCTCCAGGAGGCCCAGATCTGCCCATTTCCCTTCCCTCTTCCAGAAAACACCAACTGCTCCGGACCCCCAGATCAAAGAGAAGAATCTCAGAGATGAAAGGAGTTGGACAAGCAGAGATGGCACCGGAAGCTGGGTGGTGGGGACGTGGGGATTCATTAAAACATTCTCTCCAGTGGTGTATTTTGAAAAACCAAACCAGACTTTAATTATAATTCTCTATCTTGCCAGAACTAGGGCAAGGAAGCCCAAAGGGTTTTTCTTTTCAAATCATAGAGGAAAATTCAGTCTGGAATTCCATTGTAAAAGAAAAGGCCCAAGAACTCTCCCTGGCTCCAATGAGCCTTGGAAGTTCCATGGAATAGAAAAAGAATGTTGGCCTGCACGAGCTTGGGCAATAACTGAACTCTGAGATTCTCCCCATTTGCTCTTCCCTGAAAACTGGTTCTGGCTGGATATGTGGACACACCCTTTAATGTCATCTACTCTAAAGGCAGAGCAGGAGGACTGAGAGAGTTCCAACCCCAGGCAAAGTTAGTAAGATCCTATTTCAAAAACAGAACATTCAAAACAAGAAGGCTGGGTATGTCTCTCTGTCAAGGGGTCCAGCACTTGCCTAGCAAAGCATGAGGATTTGGGTTCTGCTCTCAGTACTGTAAAGCAAACATACAAAACACAACTTCTGAAGTGACCTCATAGCTCTGTCATATAAAAACCGGGTTGATGCTGGACACCAGTGGCTCACACATATAATCCTAGCTACATAGGAGGCAAAGATCAAAATTGTGGTTTGAGGCCATTCTGGGCAAAAAAAAAAGTTCACACAATCCCATCTCAATAGGAAAATGTGGGTGTGGTTTTCATGTGCCTGTCATCCCAGTTGTGGTGGAAAACAGTAAATAGGAGGATAAAGGTCCAAAGTGATCTGGGGAAAACGTGAGACTCTATCTCAACGATAACCAGAGCAAACAGAACTGGAAACCTGGCTCAAGTGGTAAAGAACCTGCCTAGAAAGTATGAAGCTTATTCAAAAAAGGAAGGGGGGGGGATGCTTGTGCCATTGTAATAATGCCTCCAATAGCATATAGTAGATGCCCGATGAAATTTAATTTCATTTCTTTCCTTAAATGAAGATGATCTGTTATACTGTTGTATCTGGAGACTTATTGGAATGAGTAACTAAGACATACTGAAAGAACACTTCTGGAGAAAGGAACTCAAGACTCCATTACCTGAGACACCCATACCCATCAAAGACTAAAGTACTGGGAATGTATAATTTGTCACAGACCCTAAGCTAGAGGACGCAGGGCAGCAGGCAAGGGACAGGGGTAGGGACAGGAAGGCCTAACGTTTAGGGTCCTTGGGTGTCAGCAGGTAGTAGCAGGGATAATTGCTAGAAGACTAGTGGAACATTTGAACAATGGCCACGACAGGAGCATTATTCTCCATAGCCAGAAGGTAGAAGCAATAGAAGCAACCCAAATATCCATGCTCCAATATATGGATCAACACAGTGTACACTGTTATAGTTTGAGTAGAAAATTCCCCCGACAAGCCGAGCACACATGGTTCACACCTATAATTCTGGCTACTCAGGAGGCTGAGATCTGAGGATAGTGGTTCAAAGCCAGCCCAGGCAGGAAAGTCTGTAAGACTCCTATCTTCAATTAATCACAGGAAAAGCCAGAAGTGGGGCTGTTACTCAAGTGGTAAAGTGCTAGCAAAGGAACTCAAGGACAGTGCTCAGGCACTGAGAAGGATAAACTAGGATATGGTTTAGGGCAGGCAGGAGGCCGCAGTGGGAAGGAGTTCTGCTGGTAGAGACAGGGAAGGGTGCAGGGCAGCTACAATCATGATGAGCTGGTAGGTGACAAGGGAGGCACATCCACAAGGGGGGCTGGGAGCACAGGATCTGGGGGCAAGGCCTGGAGAGCCCATCACAGCACGGAGAGGGGATGGAATAATGCCAGGCTCCCAAGCAGCTGTGAGGAAGATTCTGGGAGTCAGAAACCTGACATCAAGCCTTGGAGCATTCACCTTCAGAGACCCAAAGCGGGGCCAAAGGTGGCCCAGGGAGCAGAGCTGGCAGTGGGTATGTGGCTGAGCCCTGGCTTCTCAAGTGAAGGGAAGAGACCAACCCCAGGGAGGGGCAGGTGACAGAGCTGAGGCACAGGGACAGCAACTCCATGTGGGCCAGGACCCGAGCATGAGAAAGCTTGGGTCTAGAAGAAGGGCTCCCCTACCCTCCACCCTCTTCCCATGCGAATGACCTCATGGATTAAATAAACTATCTTCACGAAATCTCAGAGGCAGGTGTTATTCATATCGCAGCTGGCAGATGAGGAGAGTGGGTGGCCACTCCGCTGGGAGCTTGCATGGGAAGCAAGGCAACCTGGCTCTACCAACCACCTGTTGGACTTTCTCCACAACTTCCAGGGTGCTGGCTGGCTCCCCACAACTCACCGCAGGTCCTCGAGAAGAGAGCATGTGTTTCTCAGGACCACTGCCCTGCCGTGGTACAGGTCAGGGGGCAGAGGTAGAAGATGCTTCAGCAGCCCAGCTGACTGTCAAAAAGCCCCTCTGGGCCCACACAGATGGCTGGACGATCCCATCCCTGTTGAGGGGCTCTGGGCCCCGCTGTTGCAGCTAGGAAAGCCCCCAACAGCTACCCGAGCACACAGCAGCCAGAACCACCCAAGAAGCTGAGTGCTTCTTCTGGGTGAACAGGCACATCTGACTTGAAGGTTGGAACGAGATGTCCACTAAGCTACAGGCTTATTCCCAGGGTTCATTTCTCTTTCTTGGGCGTCTCTGCCCCTGGAGAATTCTCCAGGCTCCCTGGCCTTCTCCCAGGACCCCAAATCCTAGCCAGGCTCTCCCTGGCCCTGCATGCTGCTGGCTCAGGCCTAGGCCTAGGCCTAGGAATGACATATGGCCCGGCGTCTTCCATGGATGGGCAACACTGGTCCAGCTGCCACAATCCCAAGAAAGAAAAGCCTTTGAGTGGTCATCTACCCAGAGGTGGGGGGGGGGCGGGGGAGAGCGCCCTCCTACGGGACATCCTCAAAGATCTCTAAGAGACCATGCATGCCACACAGCCCCTTTGCAGGCCTCTGACCTGAGTCCTTCTTTCGGTCACCAAAATGATACTCCATCACCTTCTCCTGGGGAGCAGCACAGCTTAAGGGCTCCAAGCGAGCCAGCCACTGGCGGGGGACACACTGCTCACTTCTCTGGGTCTCCATCTCCTTGGTTATAAAATGAAAACGGGGCGTTGTTGGGAGATCTCTCTGAGAGGACAGATGTGTCATGCTTGGAGCAGGGCCTGGCATAGAGTAAGCCCTCAGTAAATGGCGCTCATTGTTGCTGTGGCTACTGTTGATGGTGCTGCCATTATGGACAAGGCCAGCTCCTCAGTTCTTCCTGGAGCACCATGAGCAAGCAGCCTCAGATAAAGGACTGCCTAACCACTTGGCCTGCCTCTGCCTCTATTGGGATTGCCTCGTCTGGGTTCCCAAAGCTTTCAGGAAGCACCCATAGCATCAGGGAAGCATATGAAATACTAATGTGCCCCCTACTAACTAATGGGTACCCCCAAAGGCTTGGGAGAATGACCCTGGTCACTCCTCCAGGCCATGGGCTCCCTCAGGCTGTCTGCTGTTGGGTTTAATAACATACAAGTTCCCCCCTTCCAAACCCCTCATTTTCTTCTAGGCAGAAAAGCCTAAGGGCTTGATACATACATCACAGGGAGGGGGTGGGAAGAGAGTGCCTGTAGCGTCAGTAGGAGCAAGGGCCCAGGAAGGCTGCAGTTCTATGCACAGCCTCCTCCTCATCCCCACTGCACAGAGCCCAGGCGCATTGTGCTGGGGGAACTTCTGCTATGATGTCATTCACAGAGTCAAGGGAGCTCCCTACCACATTCCCAGACTCAGACACTGACCTGGGGAAGGGTTGGCCCGCCTTCGGGGAGGCTGACCCCCTGCGATTTGAAGGAACAATATGGCACCTGTCAAATAACTAGGGGGCATTCTGGCCTTTGAGTCATCAACCCAAACCAACGACCTCTGCCTTGCTCCAGCAAGGGCAGAACAGCCCTCTACCACCACCCTCCTGTTCCCCCCTTCCCTCTCACAACCAAACCAGCACACTTCGTGGCACAGCTGTCCTGGGATGAACAGTCAGGACAGCACAAAGTGAGCGGCCCCAGATGCCGACAGAGCCGGATGAGCCAGGCCTGGGTGGGCTCTGTTCTAGTTCAGAACCAAGTAAGAGGAACCTACATTCCTCAAGACAAGAAACCCATTCTCTTTCCCAGAAGCCATTGATAAAATGGGAGTGTGCTCTCCTCCTGCCAACCAGCAGCCTCACATCCCTGGCCATGCCAAGATCCAGCCAGTCTGGCTGAGCTGGAGGGAGGGGGTGATTAGAGATGGGGGAGCCCAGAGCCAAGGGCTAAAGGACAAAGACAGAGGAGACCTGCCCAGGAGAGGACAAGCCACAGAGCCAATACAGCCTTCAGGATTAGCCATACCACCTGAATTCTCCCACGGCTAGCATGTTCTCCAGCCTCCCCCCATCTCCCAGAGAAACCCCTTATTCCTCAGACCAAGGTTCCTCCGCCTACCCATACTAAAACCTCACAATTAAGACCTTGCCCTGTTTCAACTACCATTTCAGCTCACACAGGAAGAGAGACCCTCATCAATGCTCTCTGCCTTCTAGCTTGCCTGCATTGTACCCCAGATCCTGGGCTCAGGACACACGGCATGGCAGGGCCAGACAGGAGGAAGCGAGGAGACAGGAGGCAGCAAAGCAGGGGAGAGCGTACCATCCTACCTCTCTCCTGGCTTTGTCAGTGTCTCTTCAGGCGCCCTCCTTGGGGACAGGCAAGGATGGAAAGCTGGCATTTCCCAGGTCCCAGGCCATCCCAGTAGGTAGACTTAAGCCAGAGCAGATCCCCAACTAGACATCTCCCACGGGCACTGGCCTCAGAGCAAACACAGCAGCCGGGCCCCAGGCGGAGTCAGAATCATTTCTGGTGTTCCTGCTCCTTGCCAGCTCCCACTTGCCACCTCCCCAGCCCTCTGTGGCATACACAGGGCTTTCTTATCCCAAGCCCACCATGTCCTCGGAGTGCCATGAATGGAACGCCACACAATACATTTGTTTATTAATAACCACCCGCCCCTTCCCCCTGCCCGGCTCGCTCACTCACTCACCGCTGGGTCCCCCCCACCTCCTGCATAATGGAGGAGTTGTGTGACCCATGACACAAGCCAGACTGTGCTCCTCAGGCTCTGAGGGGATAGACGGAGAGAAGTACCAGGCTGGACCAGCCTCCCCAAGGCAGGGGAAGGTAGGGAACAGACCCCCAGTAACGATTCAGAGATGTAAGGTTAGTAAGGGGACAGTGTGTGTGTGTGTGTGTGTGTGTGTGTGTGTGTGTGTGTGTGTGTGTGTGTGTGTGTGTGGTGGTGGCGTGCTGGCTCTTCCCCATATGTATGTCCTACACAGATCCAAGTCAGGGGTGGTGTAACATTCACTCAACACCCACCCTGTCCTGTCCAAGGCTGCGTGCCGGCTCTGCACAGGACAAGCGCCGTCCTTGGCTTCAGCCCGGGCTCGCTGCTGCTCGAGGGCCCGGGGACAAACCTCTCTTCCTCACCTCGTGGTCCTCACACTTCTCATCCAGTCCCAGAGTGTGGCCGTCTCTCCCACCGCCCACATCTGCCACCTCCAATCCCTGTGGTGGCCCCTGGCAAAGCGGTTTCCACTTGCTACATGGTCTGCTCCCCTCGGATAGGTGAACCACAGTGGGGCAGGGATTCCCCGGCTCCACACCCAGCTCTCCTAACAGCCATCCACAGAGGAGTCGGGAAGAACACCAAAGTCTTAAAATGCGTCACGCCCAGTGTTCCACAAATTCCCTTTCTCAAAGTGGGTCTTAAATAAGGATGATGAGAATAAGTAGGTCACATAAATGTCCCTCAGAACAGGAACACCCCTCAGAAGCCAGGGGGATCAGGCTCCAGGAGGGACCCTGGCGTCCATAGATGCTCAGGTCTCACAGAGAATGGGGCCGTATTTGCAGACACAATCCTCCTTGTAACACCTCATGCAATGCCAGTGCTGTGTACATAGTCGTTACAGCTTACACAGATATGAAAGACTTAACGGTATTTTTTATAATGATTTAAAAAGATGGAAAGAAGCCAGGCACAGGTAACTCAGGCCTGTAACCGCAAGCTACTCAGGAGGCTGAAATCTGAGGATCACAGTTCAAAGCCAGCCTGGGCAGAAAAATCTATGAGACTCTGATCTCCAATAAACTACAAAAAAAAAAAAAAAAAGCCAGAAATAGAGCCTTGGCTCAAGTGGTAGAATGCTAGCCTTGAATACAAAATACTCAGGGACAGCATCCCGGCCCTGAGTTCCAAAACCAGGACTGGCACACATGCACACGTGCACACGTGCACACACACACACACACACACGGAGAGAGAGAGGGAGAGAGAGAGAGAGAGGAGAGAGAGAGAGATGGAAACAATGGGCACAGTTATCACTAGGGAAAATGGTTTGACAGGCAACAGAATGTACAAATTATGAGTTCCAGGGCCAGAGAATGTAGGTTCAAAATTGGCTCTGGCAGCTTGGGGATATGGCTTAGCGGTAGAGTGTTTGCTTGCATGCATGAAGCCCTCGGTTCGATTTCTCAGCACTACATAAACAGAAAAGGCCAGAAGTGGCGCTGTGGCTCAAGTGGTAGAGTGCTAGCCTTGATTGAGCAAAAAGAAGCCAGGGACAGTGCTCAGGCCCTGAGTCCAAGCCCCAGGACTGGCAAAAAACAAAATTGGCTCTGGCTTTTTTTTGACTGTGCTACCTTGGGCAAGGCACTTAGCATCTCTGTGCCTTCATTTTCTTTTTTGTATAACTGGAATAATCACAGTTCATCTCAAGTGACAAGTACTCAATAAATGACAGTACCTGATACATTTGGCAAATGGTAAAAAAAAAGAAAAAAGAAAAAAGTAGCTTAACCTCCTACTATTACAAGCAATGAAATACAGTTATTAAAGTGATAAAATAATGGAGAGTATTTTAATAAAATGGAAGATTAAATGAAAAAAGTAGATTACCAAAATAGAGTGAGTATCATTCAGTAGTGAAATTGTGGGCAATTTGCATATTTTCCTGGATAATGTGCTGGAAAGAACATGAGCTAGTTTTGTTAGGAAGAAAAAGTATGCAGAGGGGCTGGGGATATGGCCTAGTGGCAAGAGAGCTTGCCTCGTATACATGAGGCCCTGGGTTCGATTCCCCAGCACCACATATACAGAAAATGGCCAGAAGTGGCGCTGTGGCTCACGTGGCAGAGTGCTAGCCTTGAGCAAAAAGAAACCAGGGACAGTGCTCAGGCCCTGAGTCCAAGGCCCAGGACTGGCCAAAAAAAAAAAGAAAAAAGAAAAAGTATGCAGAGGGGTATGATGGCCAGAACATCACAGAGGTGGCTCCAGAGGTGGCCCGGTGAGTCAGACACATTTGTGTGACCTCTGCCCATCACAGCCATTGCTGTTTTGCACCGAGGCCCCTGTCAACCACGAAGACACTCCTCCCCCGACCCCCAGCCCACCCTGGTGCGGCTCTTTGCAGGGCTGCTCTGAGCAGTTCCTCTCGCCTCCCATGAACATGACTGGTGACACTGGAGTGGTGGAAAGGGCAATGAAGAAGAGCACACCAACCAGTTTGAGGAGGTAGCAGCCCTAAGATTCAGAACCAAGGAGATGTCCCAATGAGGGCGAGAGTCCTGCCTACACAGGTACAGCCCCTCTTCCAGATGAGCTGGATAGAGGAGTTAATAGAGAGCCCAGACTTGGCCCATATTAAAGAGGTGATTCTAATACTAAGGAGGTGATTCTGAGAAAGCCAGGTAGGCAGCCAGGTGGCCTCCTGCTGGGTGACCCAGAGGACAGGTTCCTCACTCCCTTTGCAGAGTGTGGGAAGCCATGCTTCGCAGGTCCCTTGGCTCTCTCCTTGGGGAGGCAGCCCATCTCTCAGAGCTGCCTGTAGACAGGTCCTTTTCTCATCCCAGGAAGCCTGACTCCACAGTAGGGGACAGCAGTGTGGAAAGTAGGCGTGTAGTGGGAGAGAGAGCCACGGTGGCCCAAATATGGGTCACACTGTCAGAGGAAGCAGCCACTGACAGGGAATGGCCGCAGCGGCAGCTGGCACGCCTGGGGGAGAGCGCTTACACACTCCAGCTGTGCACAAGTCATGCTCCCAACTGTCCCCTTCTCTCCCTTCCCTTGTGGACACAGCCCTCTCCTATGAGATCTGGTATACGTAGTCCAACCGGCCAGCTCTTCCATATCAGAACAGACCTGCCTTACTTGGGGGACAGTTGACCCTATGGCTAAAGGCTGGTGGCAAAAAGGGGACAGGGTGGGCTGAGCCATCAGGAAGCCCTCTAGTCAATCATCTGTTAGCTGACAGTCAGTGCTGGGGCTAAGGCCCAATGTTGTCCCTGGGAGTGTCCTCCTGTCCAGCAGGAAGAGGGATGCTATTGCAATGGGGAACTTGCATTCCCAATAGATTCTGTCCCAAGTATGTAATCCCCACACTGGGGTGTGAGGTGGGGTGGGGGCTACAACCGCCCCCGAGGAACCATCCAGGGTGGATGATACAGGAGGACATAGGCTACCAGTGGCGATCAAGAAGCAAGTCCTTCTGAAGTATGCCATGAGGACAGTGTGGGGAACCTACAGGGTACCCATCCGAGCCTGCCTGTCTCTTCTTTGGTGAGGGGGATGTCTGTAGCTGTGCCTTTGGGTGAGAATCCCACTGTGTCTAAGGCACAGTGGGTGTGTCTCTTGGGGAGGGGGTTCCATCCCCACACAGGACCCAGTGAATATGAACATATTCTGGCTGTGTGTCCAAGCGTCTCTGCGCACCTGCCTGGCTTGTGAGCACACGTGCATATCTATCCCAGTGTGTCTGTCTGTCTTGTTGCAGGCATGTGCCTTAGTACCTGGGAATCAAGGTGTCTTAGTGTACACACAGATGTTTCAGTACATGTGCATGGCTGGTATTATACATTGATGCCGTGTGTGGTGTTCTGATATATAAATAGGTGTGTTTATGGGCAAACACGTCTTTCTTGACATGTGCACTGTAGCTCTGTCTGTCTCTGTCTCTGTCTCTGTCTCTCTCTGTCTCTCTGTCTCTCTCTCTCTCTCTCTCTCTCTCTGGGTAGAATAAGAAGCTAAGGAAGGTGGGCTAACTGCCTCTACATCTGTGCCTTTCTGGTTCTGTCCTGGAATTCCTTTACCCTGAATGTGCTTAGTAAACCCTGTTTATTCCATGAGCTGCAGTGTCACGCTCCCTTCTCCTGGAAGTCCATTCAGCACCAAATTTGGTCCTGGCTTATCTCCTGTGGCCCAGCAGCTCCACCTATTATCCGGTAGAAATCAGTGTCCATATCCACAAAAAGATGTTTAAGAACAACGATACTCAAATTCCTATGAAATGGCAAATGGTTCAGATAGCTAAGACAATCTTCCTACAGAACAAACATATACATTTTTTGCTTCAAACCTTACTACCAAGCTATGGAAGTCAATCCATGTGATGACACTGAGACAGACATATAAACCAGTGAAACAGAATTGCAAGTCCACAAATAAAACCACACATCTGAGGTCAAATGATCTTAGCCAAGAGCTCTTAGTCTGCTCAATGAGGAAAAAACAGTTTCTTCACCAAATGGCACAGGAGCAGCTGGATTTCCACGTACAAAACAAAAATGAAGTTGGACTATTCACTATGAATTCATATCATGAACAAAAATTAAGGCAAGATGAACCAGTAATCGGAATATAAGAGAACTACAAAACTGTTAGGATAAAAATAAATTAAATCTTCATGGCCTTGGGTTTGAAAATGGAATCTTAGACGTAATACCAAAGCATGGTGCTGAAAGAAAAAAAAATGGATAAAGGGGACATTATCAAAATGTAAAAATTTTATGCATGGTAAGACATGACCCAGAAAGTAAAAAGACAACCTAGAAAATGGGAGAAAATATTTGTAAATTTCTCATCTCACAAGGGCCTAATTCCTGTAAAAAAAAAAAAATATATATATATATATATATATATATTTAAAACTCATATAAAGCTCAAGCACAAAAAAAAACAAAAATAACCAGTTTAAAAATAGGTGCCAGGGGCGCATGCCTGTAATTTCAGCTACTCAGGAGGCTGGGATGTAAGAATCACAAACTCAGTCCAGGCAGGAAAAACTGTGAGACTCTTATCTCCAATTAACCTTCCCAAAACCCAGAGGTAGAACTATGGCTCAAGAGGTAGAGCACTATCTTTGAGCACAAAAGCTCAAGCACAGTGCCCAGGACCTGAGTTCAAGTCCCAGTATCAGCATGGAAAAGAAAAAAAAAAAGGCACCAAGCTCGATTAAACAGTTCTCCAAAAAAAAAAAGATGCACAAATGGCAACAAAAGGATGCTGAGTATCCCTCTTCAGTGGGAAATGCAAATAAAGATCACAATGAGATACCATTTCATACCTACTGGGATGGCTAAACCCAGTAACAGAAAATAACAAGTGTTGGTGAGGCTGTAGAGAAATCAGAATCTCCTAAACTGATGCTGGGAATGTAAAATGGAGCAGCTATGGTGGAAAAACAGCTGGTCACTTCTTTGGCAAGTTAAACATAATATTACTCTATGACCCAGAAATTTCACCACTGGGTATATTTCCAAAGGAAGTGAAAACCAGGACTCAGATACTTATGCGTTCATATTCGTTGCAGCATAACAGTCCAAAGGTGGAAACAATCCAAGTGTCACTCGCAGTTCATGCTGCCTATCCACATGCTGGAGGAGTATTCAGTCATAAAAAGGAATGAAATTCTAGTACACGCTACAACATGGGTGAGCTTTTAAAACATTATGCTGAGTGAAAGAAATCAGACACAATGGGCAGAAAGCAGATTGGAAGTTACTAAGGGCGGGAAGAGGCAGGGAATGCAGAGTTGTTGCTTACAGAGTAGAGAATTCTATTTGAGGCGATGGAGACATTTTTGAAAACAGAGTAGTGATAGCTGCACAACATAGTGGATACACCCAATGCCTCTGGATTATAAACTTCAAAAGGGCTAGAATCTATTTTTCTATCCATCCACCCCTCCATCTATCCAGATACACACATGTATGTACAATAAGAAAAAAAATTTTGGAAAGTGCAGCAGCTCTTACTGCTTTGCTGTCAAAGCCATTGATATCTGACCCCAAAATAACAGATTTCTGGGATAAATGAGACAAAGGATGAAAGAGTTTTCAGAAGCACGGAGTCCCCCAGGGTGATATTCTTCAAACCTTGGAGTGAGTTACTGTGGTGATGGAGGGCGGGGATCTATTCTGGGCTCTGAAATTCCCCTGACCTTGCCATCCACCTTCAGACCTGGTTGCAAAATGGGGACAGTGTAAGCAGGCTCCCATGTGCCTCTGAAATTTCCTAAGAATTAGGCAAAACCTCTCCGGCCGCAACCTTCTCTCCAGGCCAACTCTATCCATTTCTTTACTTCCACACCCGTCGCTTCTGAACTTGGTGTTTCGAATAAGGAAGACAATCACCGCAAAAGTAAGTCACAGATACCTGGTATTTTGGCCTAACTTTGTCCTCCGTGTTTTTGCCAGACTTCCAAAGCTGGCCGAAATATTTCCTACCTAAAGGAAGGCGCTTAGCTATATGCCCAGCCTTCAGCAAGAGTCCTGTGATTTTAAAAAAAATTTAAAACTTTCCAGGCACTCACTGATGGCTCATGCCTGTAATGCCAGCTATTCAGGAGGCTGAGGTCGGAGGATCATAGTTCAAAGCCAGCCTGGGTAGGAAAGTCCGTGAGACTCTTATCTACAATCAACCACCCGAAAACCGGAAGTGGTGCTGTGGTCCCCAAGTGGTAGCGCACTAGCCTTGAGCTAAAGAGCTCAGGAACAGTGCCCAGGCCCTGAGTTCAAGCCCTATGACTGAAAAAAAAAATTTTTTTTAACTTAACTCCCAAGGCTCCACCTGCCCTTCTCACCAGCTTCCTCTTCCCTCATATTGATCCCCAAAGATGGACAGCAAGACAAAAAAGCTGTGTTCTCCACAAGGTTCCCTTACCAGCCAGCCCACCTAAGTACATCTTACCTTAGGAAGATGGGAATGCATGTTCTAATCCCATAGGATCTGTGCTGCCCTTCCTGGAAGTTGGGAATACTATTTGGTGGGAGCCATCTGATCACATTTTCAGGTTAATATTTTAGACTTCATCTCCTTAAAACTCTCAACATGAATCTTTCCTTGATTTCCTAAAGGTGTTCCTAATTCAATAACCATTCATCAGCTTTGTACTGTATGCCTATAAAGCTTTCTGACTGATGCATTAAATGAATACACCAGAATTTATACACTTAAACGAGAACTGTCTCCTTCAAAGAGGTCCCTCTGGGAGGCTATCTACATATTCCCACAATGCCTCAAGCATTTCTGCAGCTCTTCTGTTCACACTGCCTTCAAAGCCGGCAGCATGTCTTTTGATTTTTCTCCCCATGGCGGCACATTTTTATCCTTTCAGGGGAGATGCAACTTTCCCCCCTTATGTTGATAGAGCTAAGAACGGGAAAGATGGAGGGTGACTATTTAGTGTCAAAAGCAATGAGTAATTATTGGGAAGAGCTCAGAGGACGGCTCCTAAGGAAGATACCTTCATTAATGGAACAAATATGCAGCCCCCCAATGGTCCAGCTTTGGGGAGCAGCACACATGTGGGTGAGTAAAACCTGGCAGTATCAGAAAAACAGTAAGTCACTCCATTGTCACCGCAAGACTCCCTTGCTGGGCCCACCTGCGTCATTCTGTCTTGACTGAGGACTAGGACACAGAATCCTTCCCTAAGTGGCTGCCCAAGGTCATGAGGCTGGAGTGGACATAGGAAGCGGGCTGCTTTCTCTCTCCAAAAGACAGAGAAACAGTCAGTCCCACAAGTCAAACACCGAATTTTCATACGATCCAGCCATCCCTCTCCTGGGTATACACACCAAAGAGATGAAAACAGGTGTTTAAACAAAAATGAATACACAAAAACATTCAAAGCAGCACTCTTCACAATGGCCTGAAGGTAGAAACAAGCCCAGCGGTCCATCAATAGATGAATGAATAAACAGTATGATACATACACACAAGTGAATGCCATTCAGTCATAGAAATGATCCAGTGGTCCATTCTTGGACATGTATCCAAAAGATTACAAACTAGGTGAAGATACCTGCACAGAGATGTTCATTCCAACACTGTTCACCATAGCCAAGTTACAGAACAGCCAAGATGCCCTACAATGGATGAATCAATCAAGAAAATGTGGGGCTGGGGATATAGCCTAGTGGCAAGAGTGCCTGCCTCGGATACACGAGGCCCTAGGTTCGATTCCCCAGCACCACATATAAAGAAAACGGCCAGAAGCGGCACTGTGGCTCAAGTGGCGGAGTGCTAGCCTTGAGCGGGAAGAAGCCAGGGACAGTGCTCAGGCCCTGAGTCCAAGGCCCAGGACTGGCCAAAAAAAAAAAAAAAGAAAATGTGATGTATATATGTATGTATATATACATATATGTGTATATATGTATATGTGTGTATACATATATATCTTAACTTTTATATTACATATATATTAACTTACAGAAAAGAAGCCCTGTGGAGAGAATATTACAGGTTGAATACAGACAGACAGACACACACACACACACACACACACACACACACACACACACACACTGGAATTTAACTTATCCATCAGGAAAGGAAATGGATGAACCTGGTAAAAAATCATGTGAAGTGAAGTAAATCAGGCTCAGAGCTACAAAGAGCACATGTTTTCTCTTATATGGTAAGCTTGATCTAAATTATAAACATATATGGAATATAGGTCATATGCACGCATACATAAACTTATGGCCTAAATTTGATATTTTCATGGCAGGAATACACTGGTGCAACTTCTTTGAACAACTGCCTTATAGTTTAACAAAAGAAATAGCAGGAAGCTACTGAAAGCTACTGAGATTAGGAGGAAGAGGACCCATGAACAGGGAGAGGAAAGGTGAGAAAATACAGTCATAACAGTCAATGCACATACTTGAAAATAGAACCTGGTAACTTGAGAGGATGGATAGAGTTGGGAGAGATGGGGGAGAATGAGGGAAGGGATGATATCGATCAAAATGCATTGGATTCATAACCTGACATGTTGAATTGAAACCCCACTGGGCATCTATGTAAAGAGGAATTTTTTAATTAAATTTAAAAAGAAAAGAATAAAGCGCTGACACCTGCAATAACATAGCCCAACTCTGAAAATCTTGTAAGAGAAAAGGCCATGTATTATATAAATCCATTCCTAGGAGACACCCAGAGAAGCCAAGTCCACAGAGCCAGCGCTTGCCAGAGGCTAAGAAGGGAGAACAGGAGAGAGAGGACATTTAACTGGTAGGGGGTTTCCTTTCCAGGGGACTTAACAGTGGTGATGACTGCACAACATCATTGCACTGTGCACTTCAAAATGGATAAAATGATAAATGACATAGTTCACTACCAATGGGGAAAGGAAGGATGAAAAACACTGGTTTACGGAGAGCTAGGTCTGGATTGGCAGGATGGCAGCTGCTGGCTCGGGATGGCAGTTCTCACGGGTACCAGCACTGACACCCTCACAGATCACAGAGCCAAGAGGGAGGTGTAGGGGATCCTGGCTCACAGGCCAGCGACAAGCAGGTCAGATGCTCTGGCAACGTCACCACTCACAGAAGTAACTTAGGGAAAAGAAGCCCCAAACAGAGAATATGACAGTTTGAATATGAATGCCCCCCACGGTCTGCCCCCCCACATGTTGAATGGTTTGTCCCCGGTGGCAGTGGCACTATTTAAGGAGGTTCTGGAAACTCCTGAAGGGGGAACCTGGCTGGAGAAAGCAGGTCACCAGGGGTAACTTGTCCCCAGCCCCTTCTTGTGGTACACTCTGTAAGATACTCTGCCATACCTTCCTGGGTTGATTCTATTCTGACAGACCCCAAATAAAACCTTCCTCCTTTGAGTTGTTATGCAGGCACTGTGTCCCAGCACCTAGAAAGGCTGACTAATCCTAGAGTTCCTGAGATAAGCCAGAGGAAGACATTTCCAATACAGCTGATGTTCTTGTCCGCCCTAATCACTGCCTACAGCACCGTGGCCATCAGATTCCAGCCCACTGCCACCTCTTTTGTATCTTCAGGGAGTGAGCTTGGGGGCTGGGAGGGGGATGGAAGGAGCTGAACTCTGCCTGCAGCTGCTCAGTGCCTTGCTCCTCTGCTGTGTTCCTCTTTTCTTCCCAGCCCCAGCCCCCAAGGATGCGCACAGATGCTCCTGGACGTATCCCCTGGATCAAGGCTTTATCAGGACACGAACACATCAGGTAGGTGGCTAAGGCTGGTCTGCAACCATCCAGCTCCCTAGGCAGCCTCGGCTTAGGGGTATGTTTTCCTAATCTTTGTGCATGAGGATTTACCAAGTCAGAGACAAGACAAGACCCTTAGCAGCAATTACAAGACTAATAACATTAAGTCTTAAATGGTTATTACAGCCTGGATCCTTTATTAGTTGTGACAGCTAGTGAGTCAAGGGAACAGTGAGTTTGAACGTGCATGAAAAATAACTTTAAGGATTCAATGGTCTCCATCAGTGCAGCTGTTGGGCCCAAGCCCGAGTGCCTGGGAAATCCTGGGAGAGACCTTGAAGAAGCAGCTGGCTTCTGACGTTTCATTCTTTTATTCCACAACATAGCACAGATATTTACTGGAGTCCTTACACGGGGCACTAAGGATAGAATCCCTGCCAGGGTGCTTACTGGGGCATGGTGGGGACATACAAACTTTCTGGTTAGCAGAATACTGTTAGCATCTCTCCACCCACAGAGGCCAGGAGGAAGGAATGAAGGACCAATCATTGCAGCCAATGATGCACAGTTCCAGGGTGAGTAGGGGACTAGGAACTGCTTGACTCTGTGAGTCTCTGACCCAGCCCAGCTAGACCTCAGTACAGGCAAGGACTTAGGAGAGGTCACCAGAAAGGCTTTAGAAAAAGAAACACCCTGTCTTCTTGTGTGCTGAGGCAAAGTGAGAGAACCACTCACTTGGGATTTTCCAGAAAGAGGAGTGAGGGTCATGGCCCTGTTGGGGGAAGGAGCTGCTACAGCCTTTGGGGGTCCTAGATAGAGTCCCTTCCCTGAGCATGCAGTGAAGGAGATGCAAGCAGGCTCCACTCCACAAAAAGACTCTGGAGACACACAAGAAAGACGAAGGAGCAGGGAGATGTCAAACAGAAAGCAAAAGCAAGGAAGGGGGAGAAAGGAGCAGAACCAAGCAAGGAAGGATTTCTGAGAGGGAGCTGCCAGGCCAGCTTGTTGCCGTGGCAACGCCCTCCTGCCTGGTACCCAGGAATAAATTATTGATCATGGACACTGCTTCTCCTCCCTCCTCCCCACAGCCCCCAGTGCCCTCTCCGCTGCCATCATTATTCTCTCCCCACTTCACTTGCTCTGTATTTGCCTACAAGATCCCAACAGGGGCTCAGAACAATCACAAGGACTTCTCTCCTTGCCCTTATCTAGCTCTGCTATTCTGGCCACCTGTTATAGCCTGCATTAGGTCCTCCTCAAACTCGTGTCAATCCTTAGGATCTTGCAATGTGGCTCTATTTGGTGGTGGGGTCTCTATAAAGGTGCCGGAGGCACTATGAGGTCGCACAGGTAGACTGTATGACTGGTGTCCTTATGAAAAGAACTGAAGGGGACACAGCCAGAGGGGAGATCATGAAAAAAAAAAAAGGAGGCCACAGCCATCTACAGCCATGGAGATGGTCCTCAGGAGAAACAACCCTTCATCTCACACTTCAGCCTCTAGGACTGGGAGGGAGTACATATCGTTGAAGCCACATCCTGTCAATGGTACCTGGTTATGGTGGCCCTAGAAAAGCCACACACCATCCAAGTAGGATCTCCTAAAGGCAGTTATCACTTTGGGAACCTTTGCAGGACTGATTCTGTCTCGGTAGCAGGGTCAGAAGACTCTGATGTCCTACAGGTTCCTACCATGGTCTTCCAGCGCTGGATGCAGGTTCGTGGAGAGCACAGGGAAGGTAAAGCAGCTAGCTCCAGCGACCAGCCAGCAGTCCTGAGACTGCCAGGAAGGCAGGGATGGGTGGTACAGAAGACAGCATCTGTCCAGGGTTTCCCTGCTCAGTCATGCAATGAGATCCAGTCCCCTAAGCTGTAGAGGACATGAGGCCGTCTACGCCCTTCACGGATGCCCTTTAACAAGACTTCATCTGTGAAGGCCTATCTGCACTGACTCACGGTGGCTCCCATCTGTCTGCGGATTCACTTTTCCTCCTCTGTTGCCCTCCTAGAGATCCACTCAGACCCTGTAGCTCATTCTTCCAACTGACAGTAAGCCCCAGAAGGCAAAGGCCATGTCTCTTCATTCTTATCACAAGCAGGGAGACAGGCTCGAGCCCTACACATGCTAAGCATCCCAAATCCAAAATGCTCCAAAATCAGAAACGTTGGGAGCACTGGCCTAACAAACTGTTTCTGCACCGATCCTGAAACTCTGACAGTGAACGAGCACTGCTGATAGAATCAGGTACACTGAGAGCAGAGCCGGGCTCCATCCCGCATCCTCTGACTGAGCCCAAGTCCCAGGGCTCCTAGTAAGGGCTCCCAGTCAGAGCACCTGGCTGTGCTGTTAGGAGACTCAGGTGAAGCCTTTACACAGGTAAAACAACACCGTATACCATAAAGCATGAGGCCATGTAAGACACTATTAGTAAAGTACACTCTCACCAATGTTTGCTGCATTGATGACTGTGCCTTGTATGTGGTTCTCAGCTTCCCTGAAGGAGGTGGGTCTGAGACTGGCTGTCAGCCGCCCAGAGCACCCAGAGCAAGGGCTCCCTGGGGACTGAGTCATTCCAGTGTGGACAGGTTGGGAAGGAACCTCGAGGAAACCAAGTCAAGGGTATGTACATAAATAATGCACCCCATTGCCTGTTGTGTGTGAGAGAGACAGAATTAGAGATAGTGACCTGGGGCTGGGTGCCTTGTATCCCAGAAGTGAATGCCCAGGGCAGGCCTGGAAGAACTCTAAAGCTTTTCACACCCATAGGAAGGTAACATCCCAAGGGTTAAAGCCACAGTGTATCGCCCACCTCTCCAAGGGCCCCTCCCACCCCACCAGGAGCTAGCTGCAGCATCTGCTGGGAATCAATGCTGCTTTCTCTCCCAGCAGGTAATTAGGGCAGCTTAGAGGATTTCCCAGGTCGGGAAGGTAGGCGGAGGCAGCCCCTCTGAGCTGTATTGTCTCAGGCCAAGCTCCCAGGTGCTGATTTGGCCCCTCCCCCAAAGGCAGGCACTCTTCTACCGGATTAAATGCCAGCCCAAGGGCTGGGGATATGGCCTAGTGGCAAGAGTGCTTGCCTCGTATACATGAGGCCCTGGGTTCGATTCCTCAGCACCACATATACAGAAAATGGCCAGAAGTGGCGCTGTGGCTCAAGTGGCAGAGTGCTAGCCTTGAGCAAAAAAGAAGCCAGGGACAGTGCTCAGGCCCTGAGTTCATGGCCTAGGACTGGCCAAAAAAACAAAACAAATAAATGCCAGCCCAAAATGGGAGGCTACCACCTTGCAGCCCTCGCTCACACATCCCCTCAGGGAGCCCGCTGTCCAAGCCCACTCTGTCTCAAGTAGAAAGAGAATCCACTCAGGTGTCATCTTCTTACTGAGCACAGGTCAGACAGGAAGGCTGGTGGGTAGAGTGCAAATGGACAGCCTGAAGACAGTCAGCAGACAAACTTGTTGCAAGATCCCGCCAGTGGTTAAACTAGAGCCTTTCAGAAGGAAGGACAGAAAAGAAGCCAAGCAGAAACCCTCCCAACTGGGTCTCAGGTGGCCCATTTCTCTCCCGCCCCTCTCCCTCTCCACCAGTGGGCCTCCTCTTGCCAGGAGGGGCCCAAGAGTGTGGGCAACAGACAGGAAGCCGTGCTGAGAAACTCATTCACACCCTCACCAGGGAAACTCCCTTCCCACTTTCCAAGTGGGACAAGCCAAGTGACTCAAGCTTCTCTCAACGTGTCATGAGATAGAGGGGCTGGCACATGTTTGGCATGACACCAAAAGCAACATGAACAGCTGCATTCAGGACGGACACACACACACACACACACACACACACACACACACACACACACACACACAGAGAGAGAGAGAGAGAGAGAGAGAGAAAGAGAGAGAGTGCCAAGGTCTCCTTCAGATAGAATAAGACGCAAAGAACTGACAGAAGGTAAGGAACTCTGCTTCAGTTAGCTTCATTTTAATCACTCCAAAATACTCTGGGAGACAGACAGGCCTGGATAGAGAGGGATACAGAAGGAAGGCTCTGGGCTGGGACTAAATGGCAGGTGGGGGGGGAATGGAGCAGAGTGTGAGCAAGAGCAAGTGAGAGAGAGAGAGAGAGGTAATGGCCAAAGTTGAAAAGGATTAGTATATAAAAATATACGCTAATGTGATTATGGAAACTAAAAGCTCTCCTCGATTACCTGCAGTAAATGTCCAAGCCCGGGCCAGCTTATTTCTGAGCCTGAACGCATTCCAGGCTGGCCACTTCTCAGATGGACACCAAGTCTATAAAAAGCATTTGTTTTCAGCCTCAACAGAAGAAAAATTAGGAAAGATAATCTAAGTATATTTTTAAAATTATATGAGGTAGATCATTCCTAAACCAAATGTGAGCTGTGGATTATCTGGGGGCTGGGGCCACCCACGACATTGGTCCCCATCTGTTAGTGTGAGCATGAACGCAGGGAGTCGGCTGGAAGGGACATGGAGACAATGTCAGGCGGCAGAGTAAAGGTGCTTTGGGTTAGGTTACACCACAGGTGTGGGGCCTCAATCCAAATCCAAGAACCTACCCCAGACCAGTGCCATCCGTCCTTCTTCTTTCAAAGATCACTCCTAAAGCAGGCGACTAAAACTCTAACGCCATTCAGTGCACACCAGCCAGCTCACTTGAACAAGGCCCGACCGAGTCCACGAGGCTGGTGTGGCATCCCAGAGATCCTCCCAAAAGTGCCAGGACCAGTCCCTGAACTCACCCATCCAAAGCCTGACCTTTGCCAAGGGCGGCTTTTAGCTGGCGGGAGAGAAGGGGAGAGGTCTGGCTCACTGGCTACACTTGTTTCTGAGCCCTCCCCACCCCCCCCCACCCCGCCGCACCATGGCACACTCCACTCATGAAGGCCAGCACAGCAGACCAGCATCCCAGGCATGGAGTCAACAGCCTCTGCTTCCACACTCCTGAGAAGCAGAGCTGACTTCTCATGGGCTTCTCTCTCTTCACTTGCTAATTGGGGCAGCTCTATCAGTATTGGATGATAGCAAATTTCTTTTCCAAGCCAATGACTCTCTAATGGTTGTAAAGTTCTTGGGTAAACTGGATAGAAAGCAGCTCTCTGATGTTAGATAGGACAAATGAATTCTCAAAGAACATGTTTAATATCATTCCCAACAACAGGAACAAAGTGTCTCCTGTCCCCAGCCAAATCTCAGTGCTTTCCTATTTTTCATGGTTCCCGGGCCCTGTACCACCTCAGAAAACTGAGCGTCAGAGCCAGGAATACCTCAGCACACTCTCTCTCATGTTGCCAGTCTTTTCATCTTAAAAATCACCCCATGGAAAATGTTAAATATAGTCAATTTTGCGGTGTGTGTGTGTGTGTGTGTGTGTGTGTGTAAAATGTTAAATATGGTCAATTTTGGGGTGTGTGTGTGTGTGTGTGGAAAATGTTAAATATAGTCAATTTTTTGGGGGGGTGGAAAATGTTAAATATAGTCAATTTTGGTGTGTGTGTGTGTGTGTGTGCGTGTGTGTGTGTGTGCGTGCTTGTGTGTATGCGTGCTGGTCCTGGGGCTTGAACTCAGGCATGGGTAAATGTCCTGGTACTGTCCCTAAGCTTTTTTACTCAGGGCTGGTTTTCTACCACTGGAGTCACAGCTCCACTTCCAGGTTTTTAGTAGTTAATTGGAAATAAAAGCCTCACAGATTTTGCCACCCTAGCTGGCTTTGAATTGCAATCATCAGATCTCAGGCTTCCTGAGTAGTTAGGATTATAGGTGTGAGCCACTGCTGCCCAGATTTATTTTTACAATATGTTGTTTTGGGTCAAAACAATATATGAAATCTTATGAATATTACAATAATAAGCATACAATAAATAATCCATATGAAGCACAACTTTAACACAGTATTTAACAACAACATAGGATACTTAAAGGTAAATTTCAGCTTTCCTCTCCATTTAGTAATTGGCAAATACTGTTCAATTTGTCTCAGATTAACCAGATTAAGAAAAAACATGACTTATGTGAACACAGTTTTAGAGGTCATATCTTGTCAGGCTCTGAAGCCAAATTACATTCTAATAATTGTATCAAATGTTAAGGCATAGAAATAACCAAAAGATGTTCTCCTACCTGGAAGTTGGAAATTTATACGGTTGGAGCTTTTTTTATGTTTCAATTGCACAGAAATGGAGGAAGGGTGAACAAATGCAGTCATGGTATTCCGTGTGCACTATGTGGGTAATGAACTCTGCAACTCGTGCCAGGAAACTAAGGGAAAGCAAGGGAAGGGGTGGCACTGTCCAAAAAGAGAAATGTGCTCATCACCTGACCCTATGAAATGACAACCCCTCTGTACAAACCTTAATAACAACAATACAATTTTATGTTTTCAGAGGCTTTCAGGCTGATTAACATATACCTCCCTGCCGTAGATGTGGGTAGTATTTATTCTGAGCAAATGAAAATCCATTTGAGGCATAATTATCACTTGTTTTTAAGTCCCAGAAGCATTTTGATGTGTTATAATGTAAAAATTCTCAACAAATGAGCACAATCTGGTACGATCGCCTCAAAATGAATTTGTGGAATTATTATTATTGTGCTTCTCCTTTACTCTACGAAGTTCCATATGCTTCCTGTTTCCACTAAAGGCTCATTATGGATCAAATAAACACTAGACAGCTAAGAAGGCTAAGAAAAGCAAATGGAGACTGTGAGGACAACCCACCATTGGCAACATCAGGCAGGGGGGTACAGCACTGGGGATGGGAGCCTAGGGGCACCTCAGAATCTCAGTCCTTTCTCACCCAGGGGGCCTGGTTCACAGCACCACATACAAGGGAGCAAGGTATTCATTGACTGAGAGCAGAAGTGCAGTCAGAGGCTATCACAGCCATTTGAGAACCCTCAGATTTCTAGACTCGTAGGTTGAGAAAGAAGTCTTGTTTCTCACTGCTCTACTGGTTGCCTCACTGAACTTTCTAGAAGAAGCTGAGGCCCAGTGAGGAGGATGAGGTAGCGGAAGTCATCAGGTAAGGCAGAGCAGAGCAGGAATTACTATTCAGTCTCCTGGCTCTGAGTCCTCTAGCCTCACGGAGGCCCCTTGGGGAAAGGATGGCTCTAAACTCACTAGGGGATAAGGCAGAGGCTCTGAGTCAAGGGAGGAAGGGTGAAACCATTATTGCCTTGTCTTCCCAGGTGCCCCTCACAGTGCCAGGGTGAGCTATCAGGCTCAGGCTCTTTTAAAGCTTCTTAAAATATACAATTTTATTGTTATTATCAAGGTATTGTACAGAGGGGTTACGTGACCTGACATGACACGGCTCTTAGTTGTAGTTATGGCTGGATGGCACTTGGTTGTAGTTATTTGCTGGATAAACAAATGGATGAATGACCAAATTCCAGGATTTCGACTGTGGCCTCCAGCAGGCCTCATGCTGTGCCCGCTCTCTAGGTGCCCGGAAGGCAGTTCCTCACTGTCCAGCGGCTGGTCCTTCCAGGAGAAAGATAACCAGAACACCCAGGGGTTGGAACACAGGGTTGAGAACTAGGAGACCAGCTCGGAAATGGAATGGCATGGAGATCATTACTTGGGTGGATTCCCTCGGGCTTCCACTTGCAGAACAAAGGAATTGGGTTTGTGGTCTTTCACTTGGGAACCTGGCTGAAATACATGTTCTTTGTTGAGCCCCAAACCTACAGTCTCCGTCCGGTGTGGGCCCAGGAAGCTGTGCTCCAGTGAACCCTGCAGGTGAGCTGGTCATTCGCTAAAGGCAGCCTGTGGGGAAGGTCCTTGGCTACTCTGACAGTCCGTGCCAGCTGGCGAGGGAGATGACGGTGACTTTGGTGGTGATGATGCGGGGTCCTCCTAAGGCACCAGACACTTGCCATCACTTCTTAAAAAATCACACGCTTCCCCAGCCGGACCCAGTGTGCGCAGGGAGGCTCGGGAGCAAGCAGTGGGGCTGACAGGCTCAAGAATGAGGCCACATCTCACCCGACAGGACTCCACCCCCCCCCCCAAACCTTGATCCTAAGTCCTAAAAGGAGGCCCAAGAAGCAGGCTAGACCTCAAGGAAGATGTGTGTAAGCCCACAGCGCTTTTACCCAGACCACCTGGCATCCCTGGGGACCTGCTTTGACCCCCCAAGCCCAGAACTCACATTTCAACATGTCGAAGTTGACTTTTGGCATTTTGAACAAGGCAAGCTGTTCAACAAATAATGGCATGCACCGTTTTATTGCTGGCTGTATATATGACTAACTGTTGGACGAGGGTGCCAGTGAGCACTGCTTCTAAGCCTGCAGGTGGGGGTCAGAAGCTGGATTGTCACCCAGAAAAATCCTGAGAAGGAGCAATGGATCCTGCGTAACCCACCCTACCCCCCCGCCCCCCCCCCGTCCTCATCCTCTCGGGACCACCAAATGCTACCAACAGCTCTCACATTAGGATAACACGAATGGGAAAAAAGACGCACCAAATAGTAATGCTGCTATTGTCAAATAATTGGGGCTTTTTGTTTCTTCTCAAATTTTACGATTTTAACCTTTATAACTAAGAACATAACATGTAAAAGCAAAAGGTTTAGGTCTGTATACTTTAGCATATGTTTTACTTTAATAAAATGCACAGAAAGTAATAACAGGGGACTGATTGCGTGGCATCACCGCATCCCTGCCCGCTGAGTCCTGCTGAGAGGTAGGGCCAGTTGCTAGACCCCAGAATGGAGATTGAGGAGGAGCTCCAGACATTCCAACTTAGGACGCTAGGAGTCTCAGTGTGTTCCTCTGGGAGATGGGCAAATTTGGTGATTATCATTGTTTCCAGGACAAAGAGTTAGTGGGAAGACAAAGGAGAGGCAGACTAAGTTCCCAATCACTACCCTACTGCTCTCCACCCTCTCCCCTTAATGCCCTTTAACGCTTCTGCCCCTGGAGGGATCTGTAGCCTTTTACCTCAGAATGGGACAAACAGACAAGCTCAACAAAGTGTCCTCAACACCACCGTCACCTCTGGACACCATCACCTCTCCCTGCCTGTGCCTACTGCATGGAGGAATGTAAGCACCTATAGCGTGCCCTACCTCCAAATGAAACAGAGGCTCATCTAACTGAGCAAGGGCAGGGAAGAGTCCTGCAAAATCAAGGAAGTTCATAGAATTTTCTGGAGAGAAAGGGGCGGGGGTGGCAGGAAAGAGTCAAGTCCATGATGCCCTGACTTCCAAAGCATATACCCAGTGGGTAGAGACATACAGGAACTGGCTAGTAGCATTTTGGGGGAAAGAGCCAGAAGGAATCTCAGCCCTGTAGTGAAGTCCACAGCAAGGCAGGAATCCATGATACAAAGTGAACAAGGCCTGTCCAGGACCTGATCCTTCTGGTGAACACCTACAATGGCTCACACCCTTTTGTTTCAGAGGGGAAAAGAATTACACAGAATTAGGCCTCCTTTCCTCCTTTTCATCTCATGGACAGGTGGGAAGAGGAGGGAGTATGACAGTGAAAGTAAGGTACTTTATAACAGGCCCAAGCCAGGCAGGCTGTGCTGCTCCTGGCTTTGCTGTTAGGCTGCTGCACAGCTACGAGCAGGGCCAGACTCAGGTTTCATTTCCTCTTAGGCAAAATTCTGGACTTCACATATCTGTTCCCAAAGTACCCCAAAGCGCAGGCTCTAAAAGCCCCAGGAACTCCCGCATGCTTCCTTCTAACAAGGGGCCCATCAACTGGTCAGGCCTGAATTCAAGCCCCAGCTGAACAGCTTCCTAGTTGAATGACCCTGGCAGGGGTAGGGGTGGGAGGAGGAGAAGGGAGGAAATAGAGAATCATTCAAACTCTCTGCCCTTCTGTTTAGTGCCTATCACACTGGGCTACTGAGGACCCTCGAAGGCAGACTGTGTAATCCCAACTCCTTAATAGGTGGCAAGGAGAGGTGTTGTGTTACAGTTTTAAGGCAGCCATATGTAGTGACAAATGCCTGTGGCTATGGCTATCTAGAAAGGTCAACACCCAGGCAAAATCAATAGACTATGTGACAAAAAAGTGTGGCTCAAGTGGTAGAGTACTTACTTAGGAGGCCCTGGAGTCAGTCCTCAGTACTATGGAAGGAAAAGGGGAATGTGTGGAATGAGCTCGTATACCAAAAACACTTAACACACAATAAGTTCTGAATATCAGTTGGCTGTCTTCTTTAATCTCACCTTGTTTCTTCTGCTGTTCCTGCTATGTCAAAAGCCAGGGGTGGAGAGGACACAGGACACATGTCTAGAACCCATGACCACAGCATTCCTCTGTCCTCATGCCGGTGGCTAGGTTGGTAAGCACCCATCTCTCAACCTGGAACTCATGCCAGTGGAGAAAGCTTACTACCTTCCTTTTTCCTCATCACCACAGGTACAAATGCGCATGTGTGCGTGCGCACATGCACACACACACGCACACACACAGTCAGCAGTCTTCCATGGGTACCACTGAGAATTCTGTACACTGGGGCACAGGTTGGGCAAGTGCCAACTGCTCAGCTGTGGCTGAATACAGGGCTCAGAGCAGTCTCCATGAGGAAAAAAAAAAAGAACAAAACCCAGCAGCCACACAAGCCAGTGGTGATGCAAGGAAACAATGGGCTCTTCCCAGGCCTGGGCACCAAGTCCCGTGGCTGCTGAGACCAGGCCTTGGAACCCGGCCAGGGCCGGGAGAGTATAGTGCTGGTCACATGATATGCCAGGCCAGAGCTGCTCCACACAGAAACCTAGGGCGGGTGGAGGAGGACCCAGGCTTTGGCCTCTTCTCTTGAACAATGAAGGCCTGAGGGCTTGCTGTCCAGCACAGAGGGAAATGGTGGAGGATCTGGGGCTCTATGAAAGGTTGGACAAATGGAACTGCATCAAACTGCAGCGCTTCTACATGGCAAAGGACATAGCTTGCAAGATAAACAGAAATCCCACAGACTGGGAGAAGATCTTTACCGGACATACAATGGACAAAGGCCTCATATCAAAAATATATGGAAAACTAAAAAAATTAAATTCCTCCAAAACAAGACCTTAAAGAACCAACAGCCTCCTCAACAAATGGGCCAAAGACCTAAAAAGAGACTTCTCTGAAGAGGAAATGAGAATGGCTAAGAGACACATGAAGAAGTGCTCTACATCACTGGCCATAAAAGAAATGCAAATCAAAACAACACTGAGATTCCACCTCACCCCAGTAATAATGTCCATCATCAGGAAAACTAATAATAACAAATGCTGGAGGGGGTGTGGCCAAAATAAAACCCTACTACATTGTTGGTGGGAATGTAAACTTGTTCAACCACTCTGGAAAGCGGTGTGGAGATTCCTCAGAAGGCTAAACATAGAGCTTCCCTACAACCCAGCAGTCCCACTTTGGGGCATCTACCCAAAAGATTATAAGCAAGACCAAACTAAAGCCACCAGCACAACTGTGTTCATCGCAGCACAATTTACCATCACTAAAATATGGAACCAACCCAGATGCCCCTCAGTAGATGAGTGGATCAAGAAAATGTGGTACATATACACAATGGAATTTTATGCCTCTATCAGAAAGAATGATACTGCCCTATCTGTAAGGAAATGGAAGGACGTGGGGAAAAAATCATACTAAATCCTACTTTTCATGTCTACTCCAGAGCGGCATCTGGGCCTGAATCCTAGGACTCCATGTACTTGAGCTGCTGAGGTGCCAAGAAGGTCCTGTGTCTGAGACCCTGTGAGTATTTAGGGGCTAACAAGGAAAATACAAGTCTCTTCTGCTTCCACAGAGCCCTCTTCCCCACTGTCCAGTCCCCCTCCTCTCTCTGCCGTGGAAGAGGCAAGCTCAGGACAGCACCACCTCCGCTCCTTGCTGGGGAGACAGCGAGCTGACTGAACAACCAGAAAGACAGCACTGTCTCACAGGCCTGGTGCCGGCTGGTACCGGTGACGCTCATGAAGGGAATCCTCGAGAGACAGCCAGCCAGAGGCACGCATATCATCTGCCCCCAGCATCCTGCACCCCACACTCTGAGCCCTGCTACCACTACCACTTTCTGTCTTTGTTTCTATCACGTGCCGTGTGTGTGTGTGTGTGTGTGTGTGTGTGTGTGTGGTCTCACATGTGTTTGCCTTTGCACTCCTGTTAGAGGAGAAACAAGCATACTCAGCTCTGTGCCCATAGGAACTTGCACCCAGCAGGGGCTCCATAAATATTATTTGTGTTCCCATGCACACATTTTCTAGGGGTCACACATACACACCCCTGCACCAGGCTAACAAAGAGCTACTCACAAGCAGGCATTTATTAAGGATGACTAGCAGCACATTGAGATTCTATGGAGAAAACAAGAAAACAATAGAGGGTCCCTTGAGAAGCACAGGGGCTGCTCAGGAAATCAGTCATTTACCACAAGCCTAAGGCCAGACACCTAAGGAAAGCAAGCATGTTCTGACTAGGTTAGGCAGGTCTATGCCCAATGTAATAAAAGTTTCTGCTACAGGCTTTGGTTTACTGATTGACTGGCTGTGTGTGTGTGTGTGTGTGTGTGTGTGTGTGTGTGTGTGTGTGTACGCGCACCAGTCCTGAGGCTTGAACTCAGGGCCTGGGCTCTGTCTCTGAGCTTTTGTGCTCAAAGCTAGTGTTCTATCACTTGAGCATAGTTCCATTTTGGGTTTTTTTGGGGGGCTGAATTGGAGGTAAGAGTTTCATGGACATTCCTGCCTGGGCTGACTTCAAACTGAAATCCTCAGATCTCAGCCTCCTGAGTAGCTAGGATTACAGGTATGAGCCACAGACACCCAGCTTGGCTGGCATCTTTAAGCATTTTTCCTCCTGGTAAAACTTCTACCACGCACCCATGCTTTCAGCCTGGAACATATCTATTACAGAGTTAAGTGATAGACTAAGCCCAGGAACCTTTTTCTACTTGGCGCCTGCAAGCCTCTGACAAAGCAGCATTTCATTTGCAGTCCACTTCACCCCAGGGCCGGGTTTCCATGGCCACACACACTTCATAGCTCGCCCATTCTGGGCCCCAAAAAGTCTTAGACTGAGTCACTGAAAGCCCAGACAGAACCAAGGAGCCCTCTCCCTGACCCTGAACTGCAAATAGCCTGGGTAGAGCTGGGCACGGGAGAAACCCAAGTCAGGCCTGGGTGTGGTGGTGCACACCTGTAATCCCAGAAGAGGTGAAGATAGGAGGGTGGCAGTCTTCAGTCAGAGGCCAGCCTCAGCAAAAGCACAAGACCTTATTTTTTAACTAGATTACTTAAACTAAATTAAAATTAAAATACAGTAAACAAAAAACTCACAGCCCTGACTTCAATGCCCAGTACCAAAGAAAAAAAAAGGGGGGGGGGAGGAGGTCAGGGGAAAACTCAGACAAACCCAGTCTGGACTTTGAATTTAGCATGGGCCTGTCTCCAGCAATTTGTCAAACTTACCCCATTCAAAATTTCACTTCCCTCACACCTGTAATCCTCACTGCTTAGGAGGCTGAGATCGAAGGATCACAGCTCGAAGCCAGCCCAGGCAGGAAAGTCCCTAAGATTCTTATCTCCAATTAATCACCAAAAAACCTGGAAGTAGGTCTGTGGCTCCAAGTAGTAGAGCACAAGCCTTGAGCGAAAAAGCTAGAGGACAATGCTCAGGCCCTGAGTTCAAGCCCTATGACCAACACCTGTCCCTCTCACCAAAATAATTTTTACTTCACATCAGAGAGAAGCTTAGGTATAAAGGATCAAGAAGCAAGGGTATATATGCGGCCAAGGTCAAGGATTTCAAATGTATAGAGCTTTGAAGTCTAATACGGTAGCTGCTAGCCACACATAGCAGTTTAACTTATGTAATTCAAACTTCAAATTCTGAGCCAGTGTGGTGGTACACTCCTGGAATCCCAGCTGATGTAAAATCTCCAAGTATGAGGCCAGCCTGGACTACATTGCATGACTTGTCTCAAATATGTGTGTATTATAATATACACTATATCCTACATTAAAATATGCAATACATAACATATACATATGCATTATAGACTATATTGTATATAATATCTTTGACCTCATGAACCACTTCCCAATGGCTCAGTAGGCACAAGGAACTAGTGGCTACCATGGTACAGAGTGCAATGAGAGAAGATTTCTGACAGCACTAACATTGAGACCTTGCATATTTATTTCCTCTGCAGCAATGTAGGGTCTCCTGGAAACTGCTCCTTTCTCCTGGTTTGCCGGAGAGGTTTTTAGGTGCTCTAGGAAATGCTGAGCAGAGATGTGTATCGCACAGTGAATGAAGCAACGTGCTAGGATTCTCATGTAAACACGAAGATGGGCGGGGCTACTACTCACATCCTCTTGGCATGCAACTGTGCACGCACCCGGCCTCCCCTGCTTAAGGGGTCCTGTCCTGTTGCTTTCATCACAAAGACTGTGAAGTCAGATGCTGTAACCACTTTGCTGCCAGAAAGCCCACATGCTGCCTAGTTATTGCCAGAATTGTTTTCTCAATCCTTTTTGTTGGTTCTAAGCATTTCCCAGCTCTGCTCAGCTCTTCTCTCTCTTCACACCTCTCTTTCTTGTCATCTCACTCTCTCCTTTCCTCCTTCCCCTCTTCCTCCTCCCTCTCTCTAGAGTCTCATCATGTACTGGACGCTGGCCTCAAACTTACAATCCTCCTGCCTCATCATCTGGAGTGTTGGGATTCTAGGCATGTATCACTCATTATACCAGGTCCCTGGCTTTACTTTTCTAACCTGGAATTACTGGGAAGAAAATCTTTGCAAGGGCAAGTCAGCACTCTGGACAGCGACACGCTCCCCCTCAGCATTCTAGAAAGTTTCAGTACTCCCCAATCCCTATGGAGGGACTTTCCCTGTCTAACACGACAGCCTGGTCATCTTTCCAGCGAGAGCCAGTTCAGCTAAGTTGCAATTATTCCTCACCAACACCAAGACCAAGTTCAACATCACAGTCTCAAAGGAAAGTTCTTTGTAGTCTGGTCCAGGCACCCCAATCAATTCACCTGCATCTCTCCTCTACACCTTTGATTACGTTCCTTCATCCTATCAGAAACAGCCATGCTCTTACACACAAATCCTTCTCTTTACATCCCAAGCTACCTCCCACCTCTCTCAAAAATGTCCACCAAGACTTTTGTATACACTGATTCCCTCCCTACCCTGACATTCCAGAGCACCTTCAGCTTAGATTAATTACTTGTCACTTCATCCAGCTACTTACTAGGCTCAGGTGCAGCTGAGAAGGTTCCAGGCCAGAACACGGGAAAAGAACCTGCTTGGCCACAGCCAGCCACCAGCCACACAACATAAGCCACCAAACAGTGATTCAGACCGCCATTTTTGACTCATAAAATGATGATATGACCACATTTCTAAAAGCCATGAATCGAGGATTCGCTCCATTTCTTGTTGCCACTAGAAACGTGCTATGCATTTCTTAAGGGATTCAAAGAACATTGAAGATGCAATGAATCCTTTATAAAACTGAGGCAGAATCCAGGGCTGGATAAAGCCAGAGAACCCAGGATTACTCCCCAATATGAGTTACATAGATGTCAGTTTCACTCCCTGTGTGTGAAGGTCAGAAAGAGACCTGGTTTCTTCCCTCACCCAAGTCAGCACAGGAAAACTGTTGTGGCTGCAGAGGTATTTTCCTTCCTAAAGAACATCACCCCCACACATGGAAGATACCACACCATGAGCACGACAACAATGCCTCCCATACAATGGTCTCTCAGACAGCCAACCAGCACCCAGAGCAGTGGACAAACTCCATTACTAATGATGCAGACGCCAGACAACTATGTAAAGTCACAAGAAGCATAAATCTTGCTGGTGCTGCTCTCACAAATCAAGATGTTCCAAGAATTTGGGAGAAACTGGCTTCAAGTTTCAGTTCATTACTCTACTTCCTGTCAAAAGCAGAGTTATAATATCTCCTCTTCACTGGGTGTTGGTGGCTCATGCCTGTAATCCTAGCTACTCAAGAGGCTAAAATCTGAGGACCAAGGTTCAAAGCCAGCCCTGGCAGGAAAGTCTATGAGACTCTTACCTCTAATTAACTACCAAAAAAAAACAAACAAAAATGGAGCTGTAGTTCAAGTGGCAAAGCACTGGCCTTGAACAAAAAACAAATAAACAAGCAAATAAAAACAACAAAAAGCTCAGGACCTGAGTTCAGGCCCAGAACTGGCATGTGTGTACGCGCACGCGCATGTGCACGCGCACACACACACACACACACACCATATTTAATAGCTTATTCTCACAGCATTCACCTTATAAGTCTACCCACAAGTCTTACAAAAGGAAAAATCGAAATGTGTAATAACTTTTCCATTATAAATAAGCATCAAATGAGAATCAGAATCTAGTTGGAATAATCTCAGTAACACAGGTAGCATGAGTGCACACGTGTACATACACACACTCACACTCAGAGAGCTCTTAGCAATAAAAAGAGAAGAATTATGAAACTCACTGACCCTAGGTCTGGAAGATTCTGCTAACTATTTGTTTTTTTTAAAAAAAAATGGCTCTTGCCAAAGCAAACTGGCAGTGTCAGCAAAGAAGGAAGGGACACCCATCAGTGGGGAAAAGTCCTTGACTTCTCTCTGCCAGCCATTCACTCTCTTCCCAGAAAAATCACAGGATCTGAGACCACAACTCAGTGTCTGGTCAGGCCATCCCAACTGGCCTAAATGGGATCCAGGAAGGCTAACGCAACATGAAGCCAGACTTCCCTAGGAGGTCCCTCCCCCCCAAGCTTGCTTGTCTGAGTGCTTGGGAAAGCAGATCAGGGAGACCCCATACAAGCATAGGCTGCAGCACTGGGGGCACCCACTCTTCCTCCAGCAGCTCTGATCATCAAGTCTTCAAGTGTTGCTGTCTCAAGACCCCCATCATCTTACCCAATGAACCCCAATATCATAGTCCATCAACCAAGTTAACTCCAGCTTCTGTCTGGAATTAATAAATCTTCCTTCAACTTGAACGTCTCATGGCCCGTAGGGCATAGACAGGGTCTCGTGAGCCTTCTTGTCCCTCTAATAGGTGGTGTGCCCTGATCCAAGTTGGTTGATGCTGATAACGATTAGAACCACTCCAAAAGTTCATCCACCATCTAAGTACGGAACTAGGTTGGAAGCTAAGTGCCGGGGCTGGGTGACGGGGCCAGGCAGCACTGGTGAAGGAGATCCAGCTGAAGGACCCGAGCCCATGCAACCTGCTTCTAACTCGAGGTGCCTCCCCTGTCCTGGGACTGAGATGGAAATCCTCCTTTCCAGCCCCGGAGTGGCTGCTCCCAGTCTGTTTATCTCCTTAACTCTGTGTATTGTGATCCTGGTAAGAGGTTCTGAAGCCCTCCAAGCCCCTCTCTAATTAAATTCATTAGAACAGATTGGGGCTTTCTTTTGGGATCCCAGAAAAATTAACAACACAATTAGCATCATAATGATGAAGAGAGGGGCTGCCAGGGAGGCCTTTCAGGAGGGGCTGGAGGGGCTGGGCCGGTCCTCAGGGACGAGACTGAAGGGAAGGAGAGCAGGTGAAGGAAGGGAGGGCAGATGCTCGGACAGCTGCTTCCCAGAGGAGGGAGCTGCAGGAGCTTGGTGACACCCGGAAGGGGTGACCCCCTTGTGCCAGGAGTGAGCCAGCTTTTCCATGTATTGCATTTGGGAGAGTTAAGATAGGACAAGAAATTAATCCATGACATCAAACTCAGAGACACAGCTTCTGGGACAAAAGCTTGTGGCACTCTTCTAATGATAGAGAGAAAGCAATGTTTGCGTTCTGCTAATGCGAGAGCCAGAGCACAAACCTACATGCCTTTTCCTTAAGACTTTACTGTAAGGATGAAGGAGAGGCAGAGCTGAGCAGTGAGGGAGAGCAGGTGGAATCAGGCAAGCCAGAGAGCCAGAACTGCCGGGTTCCAGCTTATAAACTTGACGGCTTCCCTCTGTCTGGCCTCAAAGGCTGAGCGGTTTCCGGTGTGCCATGTCACCTCCCTGACTGCAACAGTCTGGTACAACTGACAGGTTCCATCTCCTTGTAAAAGACTGGCATACACGGTCCTGGCTTGTCCCACCGTGTTCCACACATCTCTCTGTCTCCATCGTATTTCCCCTATTCAAGAAGCAGCAGCTGCCTTTCTGTGACTTTCAGAAAGACAAAATAGGAACTCAGAAATGCATGCTGACGGAGCCTGTCAAACACGAGAGGCTTGTGCATAAGGACAGACAGAACATTGCCACTAGAGCTCAGGGAGCTTGGTATTACATGTAAGAGAGGGGCAATGACTTTGAAGCAGGTTAAATCTAGCTCTGTGATTCACCTGTTCTGTGACGTTAAGCCACAATCTCTGAGGACCAATTCTATTACCTTTAAAATCAGAATCCTAATGGCATCCCTTTTGTAGGATTAAGTGAGATGCTGTACATAAAGCCCACAGTGGGATACCTGGCACATGGTAAGCACTAGCTAAAGGGGACTATTGCTATCATGCCATTTAGGTTTCTCCTGGCTTACTTCAAGACCTAATGAAACAAGGTTGGCTCCAGTGTTCTCAAGCTGGCTGGACAGTCTGACTGGTGCCCTGGGTCAGCAAAGCTGCAGAAGTGCCTACTCAAGCTCCTAGTACAGCCATTAGTGTCCACAGCCTTCCCTTGCAATCCCAGAGACCAAGCCATCTGCATCCAACATCTGCTCCTCAGGGAGGCCTGGGCCCTGGCTGAACACTTTTGAGTCACTGCTCCAAGTTGTGCCATCAGCTGAGTGCTGGTCACTCACGCCTGTAATCCTAGTTACTCAGGGGGCTGTGATCTGAGGATCGCTGTTTGAAGACAGCATGGGCAGGAAAGTCCATGAGACCCTTATCTTCAATGAACCACCAAAAAAGCAGGAAGTAGAGCTGTGACTCAGTGGTAGAAAGCTAGCCTTGAGCTCAGGGCAGCGCCCATGCCCTGAACTCAAGCCCCAGGACTGGTGCACACACACACACACACACAAAGCTGTGCCATCAAACTGCTTCCAGACAAGATAAGGGTCCAGCCAAAGAATTTGGAAATCACTCCAGGCCCTCTGACCACTGGGACCCCTCCTAGGCTCCTACCATGCCAGCTGCCATCCAGTTTCTGCTGTAACATTTCTCATACTGAGAGTTCATTTCTTTTTACTTCTTGCTCTCCAGTTCAACAAGCATGCCCCACACCTAGCACCATTGCGGACATCAAAGGCTCGGTGCACACTAACAAAATGAACCAAACTGGACACGTGGGGAAGGGAGAGGCGACTCAGATGGCCAAGGCCATCTGTGGTAACCTGTGCTCAACGTAAGGATCTTCTTAACACCAATCTTTCTTCTTCTGCCTGGATGTGTGTATGTGTGTGTGTATGTGTGTGTATGCGCGTGTGTGTGCACGCACATGCGCGCGCACTGGCCCTGGGGCTTCAACTCAGGGCCTGGGTGATGTCCCTGAGCTTTTGTGCTCAAGGCTAGTGCTCAAACCACACGAGCCACAGCTCCACTTCCTGCCTGGACTTCCTGGTGACTGTACCTGACTCCCCATGACCATGAGACCCTTGTCACACATCCAGAGCTCTCACAGTCTCCTTGCCTTACTTCTGAGCATGACTCCTACTTAGTATTTATTACCCCATTAGACTGGGAGCTCCCTGAGAGCACACAGGACCTCTTCTCTCTGACTTGCTCTGGCATTCTAAGCTTTTCCGGAGTATACTTGGCTCCTAAATGCCAGTTGTCAGGAGACAGGATTGGGAGAGTCAAGGAATCTCAACCTGGACCAAGAGTTCCCTTAGGGTGTTCCCCTATCAGACTGCAATCCTACCTAAAGGCTCAGCTGTGCACACATCACGTACCTCCCTTTCTCCTCCCAATAAGGAGCTGGTAGTGCCTGAGTCTTTTCTCCTCCCTCAGTCTTCTCTGGCTCAGCTGCGAGCTGCCATTCTGGGTGGCATGAACCATCCCTCTGTATGCCACCAGAATTCCAGATCCTTCATTCAGCATCTCTGCCTGCATGTTCTAATTCTAGCTTATCTTTGTTGTCTCACTACTGGTCCCCATCTTCCATTACATGGGGAGCTCTGAGAGATCTGACTGTCTTGCTTTTTCCTCTGTGAACCCAGTGCCTAGCAGAACAGCACATCACAGAGCTTAGTGAATATCTGTGAAATGATTATGTTCCTCTCACCTCGCCCATGCCCCTTCCCCCCCAACTAGACTGGGAGCTGAATTTCTTTGCCTTTCCACTTATTCCTCCATAAGAATTACTTTTTCTAGAGACAAAAGAAAGATCTCCAACTCTTCGATGGCTAGGTGGACTCAGAGATCTCAGTGTGCCTCTGGGCTCCAAACCAGCCTGAGGGAGAGCCTTGGGTCCAGAGCTGGCAACACAATGGTCAGAGCCTAGAAATCCAATTCTCTGCAAAAATAGGGCCTTCCTCTGCTCTGGCCGGTCTCTCCCCCACCCCCAAAGTCCAAACTCTAAACCAGACCTCCAGATCTCAGCCACCTCTACAACGTGCCTGAAAGGACTAGGCATTTTAAGCACAACCCCGTGGGTTCAGCCCACAGGGAGCCCGCCAGCAAGGCACAACTGGCAGGTCTTGTCCCAGCTCTCTCTCTCTCTCTCTCTCTCTCTCTCTCTCTCTCTCTCTCTCTCTCTCTGGGGAGCCGACTCTTTAGTCAGTGAGCCTGGATTTAGCTGCAGCCTTTGTGATGCCACACGAGGGGAAGAGGGGTGAGATTCCATGTACAAAACTGGGAAATACATTTGCTGTTATCAGAATCCTCCCCCCACCTCCAACCTGCTCCCCAATCAAGCGTTTCTACGTCAGAACCTTAATCCAATCAGCTGCCGACAACAGCTGCAGGTGATGCCTCCTTCCTTGTACCAGGAAAACCTGGCACCCAGGAGGCCAGGGGAAGCTTCCCTCCCTCCCCCGCCGACAATGAGGACAAGACGGAGAAAGGCAACAGAGCCGGGGGCAGCCGGTGGCCCTGGCAGGGTCCTTCCAGGGGCTCATACAGTTACCCATGTCAGTGGAAGGCATTCAGCCACTCAAACTTCCCAATCCCGCCACAGCTGGCTATTATTCTCCCACCTTTGAGCCCCTGGGTTTTCAGCTGGGGCTCCCAAGACACAGCATGAGAGGCCAGACCCTGCTTCACAGAGGCAGGCACACTTTCTGAGGCCATGCGTGAGTCTCTTGTCTCATTTGGGCCATTCCTTCTCCTCTCTGTGCACGCGCCCCTGCCTGCACATGCACACTTTCAGCTGAATCTAAAGACTTGGGGGGTGGGGGGGGGGAGCTATCTCTCCCTCCCAAGTACCAGCTCAGTCAGGACAAAAGGTGAACTTATTCCATGGGGAGCAGGCTCCTTATCTCCTTTACCTCTTCCTGCTGTGCAATTCCAGCAACTCCATCCACCTCATCTCCAAGGAAGGGCTGCTCTCTGCTCTCTTTGCCTCTCCCCACCACTTGGTGTGGCCCCATTGGGGAAGACGGGGTAGGACAGAGTGGGAATCTCCCTCTCCATACACATTTTCCCTGAGCTTCTACTTACATGTGTAAAGTTTTATGGGTTCTCCACATGCAGCCTGTCTCTGGCTCCATATAAACCAATCAACTCTTGCCTAAGTGGGTCTCAGAGCCCCATGCCTGCCCTGGCCTCTCCAGGATCTGATAGAGCTCCGCATTGTCCCAAGGATGGAAGTGGAGGAGGCACACCAGACCCCCTCAAGCAGAGAGGGAGAGGGTCCACTTCTCCAGACTTAGGGAAGAGGCAACTCTTTGCCGCCCCCACCCCTCCCCAGCACACACAGCCCATGCCAGAAGAAAGGAACCGGAAGTAGACCCTGGCTCTGGGCAGAAGAGGGGCTGTGACGGGGGCAGAGTCTTGGTGATTCAGCATCTGCCCACTCGTAGCCCGGCGACGCCACACTCATGACGGCTTCCAGTGCCAAAGCAAAGTGCTGACTTGGAGGATGAGGAAGAATCCTTTCCAAAATCTCCAACCCTCCAGCGGGGCTTCCCGTCCATCCAGGCCTACGGGGCTCAGCACCAGATCCAGGAGCTGTCCCCTCCCCTCCGCCTCTTCCCCAGCCGTTTCCCAGGCAAGTCCATCCTGGAAATTACACCTGAACATCCCGAGGTGAGGACAACGGTGGCTGGAGAGGGACACACAGAGGCCTACTACCCCAACACCCCCACCACCACCACCACCACGGGACACACAGACGGGGCTATGGGGAGGCTGGGTCCTCAACCCTGAGCACACTGGGCCTTCCGAGTCCTAGGCCACCCCCCTGGCAGAGAAGGGGGGGGGCCCCGGAGGGAGCCCCGGAGAGGACTGGGGCAGCACCGGGAAGGGCAGGTGCCGAAGGTGACAGGAGGCCAGGGACTCCAGAGGGGCTTCGGGGCAGGAAGAAAGGGGGAGGCCGCCGGGCTGGGTTGCTTGGGACCCGGGGGCGCCCGCGAGGCCCGGAGGAGGAGTCCAAGGGGAACCAGGCCCTGGGCAGGGCGAGGGCAGGGGGGACAAGGGGTGGGGAAGGGCAAGGAGAAGAGCCGGGGACAGGGCGATGCCAACCGCGGGCTGGGGTTGGTGGGGGGGGGGGGTAACGGAGGCACACGGAGGGGCCGCCAGGGCTGGAGGAGGATGAGGCGGGGACGGGGCCCGCGGATGCAGGGACTGGGGTGCGGAAAGCGGGGCCGGGGGGTGGGGGTGGGGGTGGGGTCGGGGTCGAAGCCGGGGCCGGCCGGGGTCTGTGGAGACGCGGTGAGGATGGACGGAGGAGGGCGGGAACCGGGGGGCCGTCCCGGCATGCGCTGCCACAGCCCCCCATGCGATCTCTGCCCCCTTCCTCCACCCCCTCCCCCACCCCCGGTGCCCGCGCTCGCTTACCTCCCGGGGCTGGGGCTCCGGCCCGGGGCGCAGTCGGAGCTGTCGGCGGCCGGCGCCGCCGCTTCCCCCGCGTCCCCTGCAGCGCCTCTCGCCGCCGCCAGCCGCCGCATTAGGGCAGAGACCAGCCCGTGCGCGCGCCCGCGCGTGGACCGCGCGCGCCCCCCCCCCCGGCGGCGGCGGCGTGCGCGTGTGCGCGTGCGTGCGTGCGCGCGCGCGCCCCTCCCTCCCTCGCTCCCTTCCCTCCGCGCGCGCGCGCGCGCGCCGGCGGCGGAGCGAGCGTCCGCGGAGCCGTGGGACGGATGCTGCGGCCCCGCCCGCGCCCGGCCGGGCCCCGCGGCGCACCGCGCCTCCTTTCCTTTCCTTCCCTTCCCTTCCCTTCCCGCCCGCACCCCGCATCCTTGAGAATGGCCGGGGTGGGGGTGGGGGGAGAGCGCGGCTCCAGGATGCTGAGCGCCTACTGTGCGCCCGGCTCCGCGGAGGAACCGCGCCGAGGCCCGGGGGGCGGATCCGGGCCTGGCCCGCGGGGACCCTGGGTCAGGATGCCGGGCCTCGGGGCGGGGATCTGCGGGATGGACGGCCCCTGATCACTCCCGGGACCCGACCCCAGGCCTCGGGCGGACCTCCGCGTGCTGCCTGCGGAGCCCTGGGACCTGCGCTGGGCTCGGGAGGAGGAGGGTGCCGCCGCCGCCCGGGGCCTGAGACCCGGGCCTGGGCCCCAGACCTGAGCGAGGATGGGAGGAATCCGGGGCTGGAGGCCAGAAACCCAGAAGCGATCCCCCTCACCCCATCCCCTCCCTGGCACAGGAGCCAGACGCTGAGATGTGGGCCTCGGTTGTTTGTTTGACTGGAGTCCTCTAAATTTGGTTGCCTCGTTGCCTGAGGTCCGTTTCTGACTTTGCTTCAAGAATCCATTAGGCCCAGGCATACACCTGGGCTCAGGATATCCCCTGAAACAGCAGAACGACCCTGGTTGGGGAAACCATGAACCTTAGTCTAGGAGGAGCCCTCAGAAGCTTCCAATTAAGACTCCCCACCCCAGACTGCCCTCTCTGCACCATCCCTCCCTCCGAGGCCTGGGAGGCTGTGCAGAGCACCCTTTTCTATGCACATACAAATCTCCCTCCTCTCCTCCCCTCCCCTCCCCTCCCCTCCCCTCCCCTCTTCTGCTTTCTCTCTCTCTCTGAGTCCTCCCTTTCAAATCTTATGAGCTGTTTTGATGGCTCTTACCCTGTGTCACTCGTTCTTGCCGTTTTAGGCCTCAGCCCTGGATTTTGCCCCCACGGAAGACAGTCTTTCACCCACAAGCTCACCTCAGGTAGATCCTTCCTGTTCTCCTCTCATGCCTGCCAAGGTAGCCATATCTCGATACTGGTTCTGTAATTCCACCTATAACTTCCAGCTTTTGATTTTTCCTGGAGTTAGTGTTTGTCATTTTTTGTTTACTTATTTTGGGTGCCATTCTTATGGGTAACTACCCATAACACAACCCTAAAATCCCCATCGGCTGTGTGTGTCCACATGCTCAAAACCGCTAGGGACTCCATCTAGGTTCTTTTTGAAAAATCTCTTTTGGAATATTCTGGCATGCCCAGTGCCCTGCAAAGGTTGACATCTGCGGACCTCAGTTTCACTTTCAGGTAGGGATCATTGTAGTACCTAATAGTACTGTGAAGGAAAATGAACTCTTTCATGTAACACAGTTTTGCCCTATAATAAGCATCCAATAAATATCACCCATTCTTATCCTAGATGAGGAAACAATAGATCAAAATTGAATGCGTCAGGAAGTTTCTACTTAAAACAGCATTGCTATTGTAAGATAAGCCCTAAAAATCCCTTGGTTTACCATATTAGAATATTCCTATACTTAAAGTGGGCGGAACGCAGGATTTGGCAGGAAAACGCTGGCTCGCTGGCTCATGGGTGCAGTGAGCTTAGATTGTAGTAAAGGGACAGGCAGTAAGACTAAGATCCTTTGTAAACCAAAACACTCTGCTCAAGCATTAGCTGCCGCCCAGCCCTTTCTTATCTTTCTTCATGCTTTTTTCTTTTGTTTTTTGAAAACTGGGCCTCGCTATGTAGCCTGGCCCTAGCCTGTGCCTTCCAATCCTCCTGCCTCCACCCACCAAGTGCCGGGATTATAGGACTGTGCCACCGTGCCCAGCACGTTTCCTTCATGATTTTTTTGCTTTTGTTTATTTTAGTGTGTGTGTGTATGTGTGTCTGTGTGTGTGTGTGAGTATGTTGGTCCTGGGAGTTGAACTCAGGGTCTTGGCACTGTCTCTGAGCTTTTCTGCTCAAAGCTCATGCTCTACCATGTTGGGCTACAGCTCCACAACCAGTTTTCTGGTGGTTGGTTAGGGATAAGAGTCTCATGAACTTTCCTGTGTGAGCTGGCTTTGAACCTTGATCCTCAGATCTCAGCCTCCTGATGAGTAGCTAGGATCACAGGCAAGAACCACTAGTGCCCAGCTGACTTCATGGTTTCGTTTCATTTTGTTGTTTTGTTTTTTTTTTTAACAGCAATGAGAAATGAGATGCAGAGAGGCAGATCACCTGGCGATTTCCAACGGAACTGGAACTCAAGGCCTCCGAGGTGCAGAGAGGCCTGGGGTAGGAGAGGAAGGGGGTGGAGTGGGGAGGGAGGAGGGCCTCTCAGGCCTTAGTCTCGGAGCTGCTTTGGGTTCTGCTCAGGAGCGGAGCTCCACCTGCTGGCGATGGGCGGTGGCGCGTCCCTGCCTCGGATCCTCAAGCTGTTCTAGTCAGGCGTCCAGGCCACGCACAGGGGTGTTGGAGGCAGAGGGACAGGGCAAAGCCCCAACAGCATCATCCTTGCCTCCCTGCAGGCAAACCGGCAGCTTCACACAGCACTGGTGGAGGGTAACTTGGTATGTCCTTGGGGAGAGCGATTTGGCAGGACCATCAAGACTCTATAAACGTACCTCGTGCCATCAGTGCCACCTCTGAGAATCTGGCACAGGAAGATGAGCATAAGACACCCAGAGGTCTGGGCACAAAGTCACACAGTGCAGACCATGGAGAGGCAGTGATTAAATGCGTATTAATCATCATAATAATAATGATAATAATATACACAGTGGGGAGGTATGAAGCTGGCATGAAAATGAAAACACAACCGGGTGCCGCTGGCTCATGCTTGTAATTCTGGCTACTCGGCAGGCTGAGATCTGAGAATCACAGTTCAAAGCCAGCCCAGGCAGGAAAGCCCATGACACCTCACTCTCTACTAACCACCAAAAAGCTGGACATGGAATTGTGGCTCAAGAAGTAGAGCACTACTAGCCTTGAGCTCAGGGACAGTGCTCAGACCTGGAGTTCAAGCCCCAGGAACGTTACAAGGAAATGAAAACACAACTACTCAGGGGTAGTAGAGAAGGGAGGAGTGAAGATCAAGGCCAGCCTAGGGGGTATGGGGAAATTAATGAGACACTATTTGAAAAGAATAACCTTTAGGGCTGGAGGCATGGCTCAAACAGTAAAGTGCCTTCCTGGCAAGCATGAAGCTCTGAGTTCCAAATCCTAGTGCTACCAAAAACTAAAAATAATAAAATGATCATGGAGGTACCTTTACATAATCCCAGCTACTAGGAAGGAAAAGATTTGAGGCTAGCCCTGGGGTGGGGGGGTGGGGGGAAAGCAAAGCTCTATCTGAAAAATAACTAACGTGAAGAGGGCTGGTGGTATGGTAGTGTCTGCTTAGCAAATGTATGGCCCTGAGTTCAAACCCCAGCACCACACACAAAAACGTTTGGTAATACACATATATCTTTTAAAAGGGAAACTCAGTAACAACATGCAGGGTGTTTGCACACTTTGTAGAGAATGGATGATCAAATTGGGACAAGAGATGAGAAAGATAAAAAGAAGGAATGATACCCTGGGCTGACTCCGGGGTAAGGTCAGAGAGCCCATAAGATCTGGAGGGACCTAGTTGTGATTTTGTTGTTGTTGTTGTTGTTTTGTGCTGGTACTGGGGCTTGAACTTGGAACTTGGGTGCTGTCTCTGAGCTCTTTTGCTCAAGGCTAGAACTCTTATCTCTTGAGCCACAGCGCCACTTCTGGCACTTTGTGTTTAATTGGAGATAAGAAGAATCTCATGGACTTTTCCTGTCCAGCTTGGCTTTGAACCATGATCCTCAAGTCTCAGCCTCCTGAGTAGGTAGGATCACAGGTGTGAGCCACTGGCACCTGGCAGGAATAATAGAAGACTTGTACACCACCTTTACGTCTCTTACATTACCTGTCCTCACAAGTACCCTAAGGTGAGGTCCTTGTGCCCCACTTACAGAGGAGGAAACAGGCTAAAGGGGGGCGGGTGGGAGGGTAAAGTCATTTGCGTGGGTTTGGGCAGAGGATCAACTGAGAGGTCTGACTTTGGCCCTTGGTTCCTGGGAGGTGACCGCTAAGCTCTAGGATTGGGGAGCCTTGAGTCACACCCCATAATCTGTGCTAACATTGAAGTGTGCTGGCATCTTTGGCAAGTATCGGCACAGCCTCCAGATGGGCTGGAAACTCAGGTCAGCCCCACCGGTGGTTGGCCATGTCTCTGCGATGGCGTCCTGTTAGAAACAGACACTGAGACGTGGGGAGGCCTCCCTGGGTGGGCGTGTTACACGTGTTACATGTCCACCCCTCACTGAAAGGAGAGTCTGGGGGTTCTGGCCACAGGACGCCCCCCCCCCGACACTGCAGCACCTGCCTCTTCCTTCCCGTCTGTGTGTTGCTGGGGTAAAGCATGACCGTGCACACGCTTGCCGTGGCTGAGCTCCCAGAGTCCCTCAGCCATCATGGACCCGAGTGTGGCCGGGGGGGGGGGTGCTGCTCCCTAACTTCGTAAATGATTGTGGAAGGAGGGGACAGGGGCTGGAGCACAGGGCAAGCCTCCTCCCTGCCGTCCTCTCTCACACTGACCTGGAGGATAGATTCCAGCATTGCCAGGGAGAGCAAGGACAGCACCATGGCCGGGCCAAGCGATGGCAAAGCGCATGGACCAGGATGCAGAGAAGTGGTCTGAGTGAGGTACGAATGTGATGATGACCCAGGAATCCCGGCCCTACGCAAAGCAGAAGGCCCGGATCCTTCCCCGGGGCCTCCCATGAGCTGGACTTCCCCGATCTCTGCTCTCGTCTCTCCCTCCGCCTTTCCCGCCCTCCGGAACCAGCACGGATATTTAACACCACAATTCACACGCGCCGTTTAGGGAAGGAAGGAGAGAGCTCTGAGACGGAGTGCTGACCCCGCTTCTACTCAGTCAACCCACAGGTGCTGGAGGCGCTCGCCGTAGCATGGGTGGAGATTCTGTGCTCTTCTGTGGGGCTTGAACTCTGGGCCTGGGCGCTGTCCCTGTGCTCTTTGACTCGAGGCTAGTGCGCTACCACTTTTTGAGCCATTTCCAGTTTTCTGGTGGCTAATTGGAGGTAAGAGTCTCATGGACCTTCCTGCCCAGGCTGGCTTTGAACCTCGATCCTCATATTTCAGCCCTCCTGAGTAGCTAAAATTACAGGTGTGAGCTACTAGCACCCGGCCGACTCTGTGCTCTCTATGGGACCATCACTGAACCCCTACAGCTCGCACCTCTTGGGTGTCTGTTCTTCCCCTCCACCTCCCCCTTGGGGAATACCCAGGGAGCCCAGTCCGGATCTGAATGCAAGCATCTCTCCGCCTGCTTTCTTACTTCCTGCTTTGAAATTAAATAAACACCAACATACTCTCCTGGGTTTGCCCTGTACCCAGCGGAGGTTGCTGTTGCCCTTTACCACAATGAAAGACCAACACCTGTATATTAACAAGGACGCCCAGGGCAGCCATTTCTCCCTCATGCCTCCATCGAGTCAAGCAGCAAGAAGGGAAGCACACACACACACACCCCGCCCGCACCCCCACCCCAGCTGCAGCCTTGTTCTCTCTACATACACAGGAATTGTGAATCTCCAGAGGCTTTTAAAGCAGGTTGCCATATATCTCAGTCTCTAGACAGATGGCTAACGGAGTCCCCTCCCAGACTGGGAATCCTAGGATCAAAATTAATAATAATAATTAATAATAATACACATAGAACTAGATTTCCTTCTTGCCCTTGTCCTGCAGACCTGCTGGGCTGGCAGGCCTCATTCACAGCCAACCCCAAAAGCAGCCGTCTCCACATAGCCAAGGGGCTGAAGCACACGGAACTGGCTCTCCTGAAGTTCCTTGCCCACTTGGTCACGGTGCTGTGCTCCTCCTTTAAGATCTCTTTCGAGCAGAATCCAGAGACCAGACCGAGAGGATCACAGTTGGAAGTCAGCCCTGCTCGAGGCAATAGCAGGATGTTAGAGTGGGTCACTAGCCAAGCAGATGCGGGCTGTCGGGGTCCTCCTCCATGGGAACAAGTGGCCATGGAAGGCCCTGCATCTTGGCGTGGGGTTTGTCTAATTGGGGGGGAGTGGGGAGGGCAGTGATCTGGGCATCGCCGGCAGTCTCCAGCGGACACCGGTTTATCCAAGGGTCCCATTGTGTGTCACCTTCTTAGCCAGTCAGAACATCTGTCTTTGCCCAAGACTTGCCAACAGATGAAGGCACAATGATCAGGTAGAATGTTCCAAGGGCGAGAGCTGGGACCAACCTTGGCTGGTGACCTGCTATACAACGCATCCCGCCATAGCTTAGGCTAGGGATTGGCTCTGACAGTGGTGGCCAAAGGGGATTTCTAGTGACCCACAAGGGCAGACCGGGCCCCTCTGCAGGTGCGGGCAGCTCATCTCCCAGGAGCGAAGCCAGTGCCTGACTTCACAGGCCCTAGCCCAGGGGGGCCGCAACTGGAGGAGTTGCGAATTTGTCCTCCTGTGGACCTTTATCCGGCCCCGCCACAGGGGGAGCTAGGCTTTGGTTCTCGGCAATGGTCCCTCTCCAGTCCCGGGGTGCCAATCTAGACAGCAGCGGGGAGAGACTCACTTTAGGCTGTCCTAGCTGGGTCCTGGCATGCTGTGGAGAAGAAAGCCACGCTTCGTTCCTGAGACCCAGGACCTTCCTTAATCCCAGGCAGGGCCTGGGCTCTGAGATGGCGTTCCCTCCCGTCCGTCCCGCGCTGCTGAGCCCCTTGGCGCCCAGTGCTGCCTCTCAGCCCGGAATGGATTTCCCAGCCCTACGTTGCTTCCAGCTGCTGGGATAATTACTTACTCCCTTCTGTCAGACCTCTGTAGAGAGGTCCACTCTCTCAAGTGCATGTATGTGTGTGCATGTGTGAGCATGTGAGCACACGTGCCAGTACTGGGGCTTAAACTCCAGGCCTCCCATTCCCATTCGGCTTTTTTCACTCAAGCTAGCATCGAGTCACCGCTCTACTTTCAGCTTTTTGCTGGTTCATTGGAGATCAAAGTTTCGTGGATTTTTTTTTTTTTCCTGCCTGGATTGGGTTTGAACTGTGATCTTCAGAGCTCAGCCTCCTGAGGAGCTAAGATAATAGCTGTGAGGCACCAGTAACCAGACCAGAGGTGTTTCAGAATTCTGAGTTAAGCCGGCATGTAGAAAGCTAAATGGTACAAATATTATACATTATGTAACAGCCCCAAGGAAGTCCGGGCAGTGCTCTGCTCCATCATTCACACTTGCATAGTTCTGCCATGAACGGTATGAATTTTCACCAAGAGAGATGGATATGGTGGTCCTGCCTTGCCCTGTGCCAATTCAGGTCAGGATATGCCAACAAATAATTTCAGATTTAATCAGATGTTCCTACTGTATCCATTATGACGAGTATTCCATTTACAGGGACGCTTGAATGGTTGAATATCTTCCATATACTATTTATTTCAGATACCTCATAAGATGCTTATGAAAAGAACCAAGTCTCGTTCATCTTGATATTTCTGGTCCCAAGCGTGTAGTAGACACGCCGAGTGAGGGGGTGGCTTGTCTTCTAGCTTGTTCCATTATTTCTTCATAGGTGACCCAAGGGCGAGCACGCCCGCCTGGCTTTGTCACCCAGGCCCACGGGCTGTCACAGACGGGCTCTGACCGGATTCCCCTCAAACCTCCGCAGCGGCTCAGTACTCGGCAAGCATTTCCTTCCCCTCGCTGAGAACCCAAAGCAGGAACGTGAAGGCCAGGCCACAGAGAGGTTGTGTGGAGGGTGCACAGCATGCTGGGAAGTGAGCTGGGTGGCACAGGAGGACTCAGGCTCCAGTACCCGCTCAGCACCCCCCGGGAGGGAGACTGTGATTATATCCTGGTGTCCAACCTCTTCATCTCCTAGGAAAGTGATCCCCAGATTTGCCAATTGTCAGAATCACTGGTATAAATTCACACACACACACACACACACACACACACACACACACACAGGATTCAGATTCTGTGTGTGCAGAGTGGAAATCCTGAAAGTGGGGGAAAGGACGAGAGCTACAAAGGAGTGAATTTCTGCACGGCTCTGGCATGAAGCGTGTATAAATCTGTAGCTGTGATTCTGATTAGGTAAGAGGCATGGGGTACAATTTAGACACTAAAACAACCTCTTGGAAAAGGTGAGAACCTTTCTTAAGAGACTAGAACTATGGATATTTTTAACATATAATATTAAATTCAAGAGGGGAGAACATCATAATGACAAACATCAACCCCTCAGGATAACATAACATTTTTTTTGGTTGGGTGTGGAGCCTGGGCACGGTCCCTGAGCTTGTTTACTCTATCACATTGAGCCACGGCTCCGCTTCTGGTTTTCCTTTCCAGGCTGACTTTGAACTGAGATCCTTGAATCTCAGCCTCTTGAGTAGCTAGGATTGCAGACATGAGCCACCAGTGCCAGGCTAAGATATAGAGATTTTAAACACATATATACCTAATAATAGAGCACAAAAATATATGAGGCAAAATCTGACAGAAATGACATGGACAGTTGAATAGCAATAAATGAAGACCTTAACACCCCACTCTCAAAACCAGAACAACAGGATAGGAGGCATGGACATAGAACATTGTAACAATACAAACCAACTGGGCCTAACAGCCATCTTTGACACACACCCAGCAGCAAGAAATACGTTCTTCCCCATTGTAGGTGGAGTGTTCTCCAGGATCAACCATATGTGAAGCTATCAAACTAGCCTCGACTGCACTCTTGGGCATTTATGACAGAGAAAAGGGAAGTTACACTCAAACAAAAACGTTGTACACAAATATTCATAGCAGGTTTGTTTACAGTAGCCCACATGGTGTTATCTCCCAGATGTCTTCTAACAGAAGAATGGTGAAACAAATCATACTTTTATCTTCATTATGACTAATAAGAAGCCCCTGAGAATCTCAACATCAGGACCTCTCCTGCTCCCACTCATGTGAGCATTCCATGGGCATTTCAGACAGCTCCACACTCACGAGAAGCAGCACAGACTCCTGGCCCTCTGCCCGAGATGCCCCTCAGAGGAGCACTGCATTGGGGTTGGGAAGACTGTGGGGCTTAAAAGCTCCCCAGCTAATTCTAAATGACTTCCTTTGGTGTGTGTGCCCATCCTGGGCCTTGAACTCAGGGCCTGGGCACCATCCTTGACCTTTTTTTTTGCTAATGCTAGCTAGCACTTGAATCACAGCTCCACTTCCAGCTTTATATATATATTTTTTCTTAATTGGAAATAAGAGTCTTGTGGACTTCCTTTCCTGGGCTGGCTTCAAGCCGCAATCCTCAGCCTCCTGTGTAGCTAGGATTACAGGTGTGAGCAGCCAGCACAGGACTATGACGGCCTTCCTCAGAGGGAGATCCCATCTCCTCACTACCCAAGAAGCTCTTCCCACGGTGCGCAAATGAGGTCGTAGCATCTGCACTCCTTTGTAAATCACTTTTTTACATTTCACACCATACTATTCAATGGTTGTATAGTATGCCATGTTTTCTTCCTATAATAGAAATGCAAGCCAAATTCCGTGTTTATCATTGCTTATATTTTTCCTATGAAACAATATAAAACTCTGGCTGAGCGAGGTCACTCAAGCCTGTAATCCTCTCTACTTGAGTGGCGCAGATCTTGATTCCAGGCCAGCCAGAGTATAGAAGTTTGTGAGACACCCTGTCTCATACAATGACTGGGCTCAGTTCACTGGCGAGAAAAACATGCATGGAAGTATCACAGTCCAGGCTGACCATGGCTTAAGTCAAGACTGTATCTTTTTTTTTTTTTTTTTTGGCCAGTCCTGGGCCTTGGACTCAGGGCCCGAGCACCGTCCCTGGCTTCTTCCCGCTCAAGGCTAGCACTCTGCCACTTGAGCCACAGCGCCGCTTCTGGCCGTTTTCTGTATATGTGGTGCTGGGGAATTGAACCTAGGGCCTCGTGTATCCGAGGCAGGCACTCTTGCCACTAGGCTATATCCCCAGCCCTCAAGACTGTATCTTGAAAATGCCCAAGACCAAAAGGGGCTGGAGACATGGCTCAAGGGGTACAGCGCCAAAGCACGAGGCCCCAAGTTAAATCCCCAGAACTGCCATATGTAAACAAATAAAATTTTGTAGCAACCATCGTTGTATATGTAATGTGCACCTTAGATTACATTGCAACTCGTGGGATTTCTGGATCAGTGGGCTTGAAGATTTAAGTTTTTGTTTGTTTTGTTTTTTTTTTTTCCCCCAGAGCTGAGGACCGAACTCGGGGCCTTGCACTCGCCAGGCAAGTGCTCTTCCGCTGAGCCAAATCCCCAGCCCCAAGATTTAAGTTTTTGAAATAATGCCAAAATGCCTTCCAGGAAGATTGGATTTTTATTTCCATCAGCACTCATCCAACAAATATCGTCCAGGCAGCATTTAGTTTGGGGAGGAGCCCCTAGGATCTTTAACCTGTAAGGGTGAATCACAAAGGGCTTTGTACAGCACTGCCCTAGGCTTCTGAAGGCCCATGACCCAGGCCTTTAATTCTCTTTGCTGCCACTGAGTGGTGAAATGGAAGTTTCCACCCCCAAGGACCCCATAGAGGACCACACCACACACACACACACACACACACACACACACACACACACACACTTCCGCCCCCCCCCCCCAATCCTGGGGCCTGTCCAAAGTGGGTGCAAGCCAGGGAGAGTAGGGCCTTTGGGTTCGCATGAGAGCGAGGCCCAGGGTTTTCCACCCTGAAGGTAGTGACGCGTTCATGAGCTGCCAGTCGTGTTTGTTCAGTCGTGTCTGGCTTCTTTTTTTTAATGAGAAGGATAAAATAAGAAATAGCGGGGCTGGGAATAGGGCCTAGTGGCAAGAGTGCTCGCCTCATCCACGTGAAGCCATAGGTTCGATTCCTCAGCACCACATATATAGAAAAGGCCAGAAGTGGTGCTGTGGCTCAAGTGGTAGAGTGCTAGCCTTGAGCAAAAAGAAGCCAGGGACAGTGCTCAGGCCCTGAGTCCAAGGCCCAGGACTGGCAACCCCACCCCTAAAAAAAAGAAAAGAAAAGAAAGAGCAGAGAGGTCCAAATGCATTGTTTCCTGAACTTTCTGAACACACGGTGTCCCGGGGTGTCCAGTCCAGTGTAGAATACTGGAGAGACAGACTTCCCTACAAGAACAAAACAAGCAAGCAAACAAGCCCGGGGCGGCCCGGGGGTCAGCACCCTGGAGAGCTCCGAGCGGTTCCCGGGTGAGGCCCGGCAGGTGCGCGCGGCGCTGACCCGGTAGGGACACCAGGGGGCGCCGCAGGGCCAGGTAAAGCCCGGCGGCGGCCTCACCGCCACCGCCCTGCGGGAACCGCCAGCAAGCGGGAGCCTCCGCTCCCGGGTGCGGAGGGACAGCGGAGCCGGGGGCCCCCGGGCGTCTCGGCGGCCCCCGCCCCGCCCGTGGATCTGGAAGGGCTGGGTGGTCTGCCCCAGGGGTCGCCCCCATCCCTCCGCCCGCGGAGGGGGTGAAGATCCCGGGAGGCTGCAGAGGGCGGGCGCTGCCACCAGGGGGCAGCAGGACTCGGACGTGAGCCCTGCCCGGCCTGGGCCTTGACCTGGGCTCCAGGGCCCCCCAGGCCCAGCTGGGGCTGGCGGGAACCCGACAGGTTCCGGAGAGCACAGGTTTTGCAAGCCCATGGGTCAAATGCCCTTCATTTAAAACTTACCCCTGAGGGGGCTGGGAATATGGCCTAGCGGTAGAGTCCTCGCCTCCCATACATGAAGCCCTGGGTTCGATTCCTCAGCACCACATATATAGAAAAAGCCAGATGTGGCACTGTGATTCAAGTGGTAGAGTGCTAGCCTTGAGCAAAAGGAAGCCAGGGACAGTGCTCAGGCCCTGAGTCCAAGGCAAAAAATAAACAAACAAAAAAACACCTTACCACTAAATAAGTTACATTAAAATAACATTTTTACAAAAGAAGCTAAATATTCAACTTCATTTCCCTTTGAGTGGTACTGGGATTGGAACTCAAGAGCGTCCTGCTTAGCAAGGCCGGTTACTCTACCATCTGCACCCCACCCCACCCCTTCCTTTTTTTTTTTTTCTGCTTTAGTTATTTTTCTGATAGGGTTTTTGCCCAGCTCTTCCTACCCACGCCTCCCTTGTGGCTGGGATCACAGGCTTAAGCCACCTCATCTAGCTTCTTGGTTGAAATAAAGGGTCTGGCTGCAATCCCCATCCTCTTCGTTTCCACCTCCCAAGGGCCGGGGTTACAGGTGTGAGCCACCCTAGCTGGTCTAAAATTCATTGCTTGAAAAGTTAATATGCTCCGATCAAGGAAGACGTGACACCGTGGGAATCGGCAAACACTGCACTCCAGGATGCTGAGCGCCCGTTGTTAGCATTCTGCCAGTATGCCCTAGGGCCTTCTTTCTCCCTAGGTACCAGCGGCCCCTCTCGCTGCCCTCGGCCAAGGAAGGGAGGGGAAAGGTATAGTGCCAGGACACTTTGGGGTCTTACCTGGACATGGAGAGCTTACAACAGAGGCTGGGGTTCAAATGAAAGAGCTGCCTGCTGCAGGGCGGTCCACCATCCCTCCTCCTTCACTCCCTCCCCTTCCTGGGACTCGGCCTATGCCCGCAGAGTGCAGACCACAAGAGCAGGGAGAACTGTGTAGAAAAACTTTGAAGGGCTGGCACGTAGGCTCAGACCTTCTCTATCTGCACCCAGGGTATAAAACTAGAAATGCAGACCAAAAAAATATATATACACACCAACAAATACAGACTTGATTAAGATAAAGATCCTCACTTCAGACTCCAAAGACAGAATGAGATGGCGCATGCGTGCTAGTCCCTCCCCGGGTAGATGGCGTGCATCAAGAATGATACAGAAAGTCACGAGGCCCAGAACCCAGCATCACAGTATCCGCTGAGAACTTGTGGGAGATACAGGACCTCAGGCTGCACCCCAACCCTGCTGGATGACAGTCTGAATTTCAACAAGACCCCTGAGTGATTTGCAAGTCATAATAGTTTCAGAAGCGTTGGACTGAATTACCTTTAGGATGCCTTTGCGGCGCTATCTGTAATGGCACACCACGGGAACTCCCCTCGGGGGGCTGTTAATACATATAGAAATGCAGGGCATAAGGCTGGGTGCCACAGCTCATGTCTGTAATCCTAGCTACTCAGGAGGCTGAGATCTGAGGATTGTAGTTCAAAGCCAGGAAATATCCATCACACTTTATTTCCAATAAACTATCAGAAAGCCAGAAGTGGAGCTGCGGCTCAAGTGGTAGAGCACTATCCTTGAGCAAAAAATCTCAAGGACAGTGCCTGAGCCTTGAGTTTAAGCCTAGGTGTGTGTGTGCAGACACACACATACATATGCGCACATGCACATACACACACACACACACACACACACAAAACCATGAAATAAAATAACTATTCACACAGGAAAAACAATGTGATAACTTTACTAAACTTGTAATGATGAAATTCAAACTACATCATTTCGTGAAAATTTACAAAAATCAAAGTCTTGTTCTAGACCACCACTAACATAATTCAAAATGAAATGGAATCTCTGCAAGTACGAAAAGAATATATATGAGTGTATATGTGCATATATGTATACACATATATTTAATCTTGAACTTTGTAACACCTACCCAGGCACTGGTGGCTCACACCTATAATCCTAGCTACTCAGGAGGCTGAGATCTGAGGATCAGGGTGCAAAGCCGGCCTGGGAAGGAAAGTTCATGAGACTCTTAACTCCAATTAACCACCAAAAAGTTGGAATGGATCTGTGGCTCAAGTGGTAGAGTGCCAGCCTTGAGCAAATCAAAATAACTGAAGGATAGTACACAGGCCCTGAGTTCAAGCGCCTCAGTGCTCTCTCTCTCTCTCTCTCTCTCTCTCTCTCTCTCTCTCTCTCTCACACACACACACACACACACACACACACAGAGAAAAGAAAAAAAAAGAAAATTTTAAGATTGAAGTATGGGCCAAACCCAGATTGGGTGCCAGTGGCTCATGCCTGTAATCCCAGCTACCCAGGAGGTAGAGATTTGAGGATCACAGTTCAAAGCCAGCCTGAGCAGGAAAGACTGTGAGACTCCTATCTTTAATCAACCACCAGAAAACCAGAAATGATGCTGTGGCTCAAAGTGGTAGAGTGCTAGCCTTGAGCAAAAGAGCTCAGGGACAGCGCCCAGGTCTGGAGTTGAAGCTCCACAACTGACCGAAAAGAAAAAGAAAAAAAAAAAAGAAAGACAATAAACTCAAAGCACATATATAAAACGCACACATTTCTACTTGGTAAAACACTACCATAAGACAAAGTAGAAACACAAATTATTGGCAAGGTTTTTGTAACATAAAAAGAGGTTACTTGGGTAAGTAGAGAGCTTCCGCGAATCAACAAGAAAGCAGTAACAATGAAATGGAAGTGGACAGTCCTAAAGCATTCATGGAAAAGGAAATGAGAACACAGCTTTCCATGTGAACAGACGGGCCACACAGCTCCCGTGGAACAAGGTTAGCATCGTGGTGAGACACAGCGATCACTGGGGCTGGCCCAGGTGAAATGGGTATAACTCTGGAGAGACGCAAGCAAGCACTCACTGCGGCCTTGTGCGGAAGGTAACTGATATCGGTCTAATGGAAATGCACGCAGCCCTTGACCTCGTAGAGTCACGCTTGTAAATTGACAGGGTCACAGGAATAATAATCTGACACTAATTATAATAACAGAACATTGGCAGTCACCTGACTGCACATCAATGCAGATCTGTTTCAATTAATTTGTCACCAGCATGTAGTCAAATGCTGTGAAGCCAGAGAAAATAAGATGGCAGCTCTACAGGGAATGACATGGAATGATCCTCTCGACGTTGCAATGAATAGGTAGAGAACATCGTGTGAAGTATATTGCCATTTGTGTAGAAATATGAGCTTTTATTTATTTATTTATTTATTTTGGTGCCAGTCCTGGGGTTTGAACTCGGGGCCTGGTGCTGTCCCTGGACTCTTTCCCCCGAGGCCGGCACTCTACCCCTTGAGCCACAGCTCCACTTCTGGTTTTCTGGAGACAGAGTCTCCAGGACTTTTCGGCCCAGACTGCTTTTGAACCTCGACCCTCAGATCCCAGCCTCCTGAGTAGCGAGGTGAGCCACCAGTGCCTGGCTTGAGCTTTTACAGTCTTAGAAACCTCTGGAAGGATAAGAGGTGTGTACCGTGGGGCTTGAGACGTGTGGGCTGAGAGTCAGGGTTTTCCACCATTGTCTTTCATGCTGTCGGTGGTTTGGTGTATAACATGCCTTGACTTTAAACTTAAAAAGGAAACCATTGGCAGGAGGCGAGGGGCCGGGGCGTGACCTCACTCACACACCCTGAGCCAGCTGAGAATCTTGGGGTCCACGGCGTTGCGTCCACCCTTCTCGTCCTAAGAACTCAATGCAGCGCAGTCTGCAGTGCCACCCTGCCGGGGCTGGGCAGAGCCAGAGCCGGGCCGAGCCCTGGTCCTTCGCAGCCCTCAGAGCCCAGGGATGGGGTGGGGGGGTGACGGGTGGGGACACAGAGGAGCCAGGAAAGGCCCAGGGGACGGCGCCTTGGGCCCTGGGTCCTGAGGAGGCTTCCGGAAGAGGTGATTCGGTCCCAGGCTGAGTGATGGGTGAGGGTGTGGAGAGGAGGACCGGCTGCCCCTCCCCTCCCTCCTCCCCCCTCCCTTCTCCAGAGGGAGGGGGAACGGGAGGAGGAAGCCCAGGGAGTGGAGTTGGATCCTGGGGAGACAGATGTGTAAAATCCTGCTGGCAGAGGCTTGGGGTGAGAGGAAGGGGAAGGGAGGGGAGGGGAGGGAGGGGCGTCCTTGCTCTTGTGGGGCACCAACGATCTCCTGCGTAGGCCAAGCCGGGCCGGGGCCCAGACGTCCCCAGGACTGGTGGCCTCCTGCTCAAAGCCTCCAGGCCCACACGGGGCTGCTCTGCAGCCAGGCCCCCCCCTCCCCTTCGCCCTCCGTTCTTCACCCCTCCTGCAGAGTCCAGCACGGGACAGCACGGGAGGGACGGCTCCTAAACACACACGAACCCCGCAAGCCCTCCCGTGGGGCTGGGCTGGGGACATACTGGGAGGTGTTGGGGGACTACAGGCAGTCACTGAGGACTTCCTCCCTGGGCTTAGCTCTGGGAAAGATCTAGAAGCCTGGGGAGGGAGAGTCAGAGCCCCCAAGGGCTGAGGACAGCCAGACCCTCTCCCCTGACCAGCACCCTCATTCCTGAGGCTCCAAACTGCAGGGCCAGGAGCTTCAAAGGCTGGGGGTTCTCAGCGCCCTTGGTGGTGGCAGCTGCCCGCAACCTTCCCTGCAAACCCAGACGCTCAGGTTGCCGCAGTGAAAGGGCAAGCTTCCAGAACATTCCGGGAGGCAGAGAGCATCCTCTCTGTGCCAGTGACTGCTGTTCCTTCACCCGGGACCCCCTCCCCACGTGCAGGGCTTCTGGTGCTAAAAAGCTCCCCCTCTGAAGCTCCAGGAAGCCTAAGCCGACCGCATTGGCTGCGTGTCATAAATATTTATGCCTCCCCGACCCGAGCCCGTGCGACCGATGGGCGCAGAGGAGGATTCCGAGTCAGAGAACAGGGCCGTGTCCGCAGTCAGGGCCACGCAGGGACAGGCAGCCACGACACGGGGTGTTTCATGGGGAAAACGATGAAGTCACGTTTACGGAGCACTTCTGGCGGGCCCCATGCTCCGTTAAATGCTTCGAGATCATTATCTTATTTCGGTTTCAATAACCCTCCCTGGCAGGTAGAGAATAAGAGATTGAGGTTTACAGGCTAGGGAATGGAGGGCGGAAGTTGCGTAAAGATTAATTGAGTAAAGATCTCATAGATAGTCAAGAGCGGGGCGGGAGTCTGGCACTCGCCGCTCATGCCTGTAATTCTAGCTGCTCGGGAGGCTGAAACTTGAGGATCAACAGTTCAAAGCCAGCACTTTACTACCACGCCTCCACTTCCCACTTTTGTTGGCTAATCAGAGATACCAGTCTCGCAGATGATGATTATTATTGCTAACCTGGATTGAACCACGACCCTCCTATCTTAGCTTCCTGAGTAGCTAGGATTGCAGGTATGAGCCACCGTCGCTTAGCTCTCTCCCTGTTTTGCCTCGGCAGATTCTGGAATTCAGTCTAATCCAAAAGGTACAGAGAGCAAATGGGCTCTGAGGAGACAGCATTAGGTATCTGAGTAAATAGAATAACAATGTAATGTTTCTCTTCCACTCTGCCCAGCCCCAGCCCAGCCCCAGCCTCCCCGAAACAAGCTAAAGTGTTCAGAGTTTGCCTTTAAGTCACCGAGGGAAAGCGTTTGAAATTCCCATCCGCCCTGCTGCTCCCCCACCAATGATGTTTCTTGTCACCCGTTAACAGCATTTAAAATATTTACAGCCCTTTCTTTGCCCTGGGGGGTGTATCAGAATAAATCATTGTTACCACCAATAAATCAAAACCTAATCTCCAGAAGGCTCAATGCCTGTCTTATCCCTCAACTAACAAGTAGCAGATCTGTCCAAGGGAGGTGGTATCCACTCTGTCAATGTTCCCTCCGGTCCTCCGGTGAAGTCTATGCTGGGGGAGCCCGGGCTCCACACTGCCCCCTGGTGGAGCCGCGGTGGCACCTGCTAGCCAACCCTCCCCCCTCCCCCCGCCCCATTCAACCCAAGGCCTGCAGCCCTTATTCAGTATACTAACTCCTCCCAGATTTCACAACCCCCCCCCCCGCCTCTCTCTCTCTCTCTCTCTCTCTCTCTCTCTCTCTCTCTCTCTCTCTCTCTCTCTTTCTCTCTCTCTCTCTCTCTGTGTGCTGATACTGGGGCTTGAACTCAGGGGCTGGCTACTGTCCCTTAGCTTTTTTCTCAAAACTTTGTGCTCTACCAATTGAGCCACATCTCCACTTCCATTTTTTTTTTTTCTGCTGGTGGTTAATTGGAGAGAAGATTCTCACATACTTTTCTTCCAGGGACGGCTTCAGACCATGACCCTCAGATCTCAGCCTGAGTAGCTAGGATTATAAGCACTCTCTTTCCTTCCCTCCCCTTCCCCCCTCCCTCCCTCCCTCCCCTCCCTTTTTCCCTCCCTCCTTCCTCTTCTTTCCTCTCTCCTCCTTTTTCCCCCTACTTCTCTTCCTATTCTTTCTCCACCTGACCTTCCTTTTTTCTCAGTCTCTCCTTTCTTGTCCCACTTTTACCTTAGATTCTGTTGAATTAAAAAAAAAAAAAATTCCTCCCCACCACTCTCCTTTGAAAGCAGAGCTGCCTTTCTCCTTTGTCTCTTACCCTGGGATCAGAATAGAAGAACACATGGTGAATCACCATGCTAGACAGTGTATATATCTCAACTACCCACCTCCCCAAGTTCGATATTCCTGTCTTACAGAAAAGGAAACTGAGGCTTAGAGAGGTAACTGTACACGTAAGCTGGTAAGAGGTAGAATCCAGAAACCACACATCTTAACCAGAACTCTGCTGTAGACAATCTCAAAAGGTCAGGTTGGGGAGTTTGGGAAGTTATGTTGGGCACAATCTAGATCCATGGAAGATTTTTAAATCCAGAAAGTAATATCATAAAAATTTAAATCTGCATTTTAGAAATCTTTATGGGAAAATAGGTGGACACATTTCTCATTTGTTCATTCCAAATGGTTTGTATATAGGTATATCCTACTATTTATTCCCAATGTCTTAAAAAAAAATAAATGAAGTGTTTTATAATTTCTGCTTTTTGGTGGTTTCAGAGTGTGTGTGTGTGTGTGTGTGTGTGTGTGTGCACGTTGGTACTGGAACTTGAACCCAAAGATATAAACTCTAGCTTGTCTTTTTTGCTCAAGGCTAGTGTTCTATCATTTGAGTCACACCTTCACTTCTGGTTTTTTGCTGGTTAATTGGGAATAAGAGTCTCATGAATTTGTCTATCCAGGCTGGCTTTGAACTTTATTTATCAGCTCTCAGCCTTCTGAGTAGCTAGGATTACAAGTGTGAGCCACCAGCACTTAGCTATATAATTTTCTTTTTAAGTTAGAGAAATACATCTTCTGGGGCTGTGTGGAAAACCCCAAGGGTTTAGAGAGGCATTAGGGCTTGTCACAGAAATTCATGCGGTGGTATAGAGGTCTGAATAGAGGCCATAACTGTGGGGATGAAGGGAATAAACTGTTTTTAAAAGATATTGAAGGGCTGGGATGTAGCTCAGTGGCAAAGCACTTGCCTAGCAAGCACAACATCCTGGGGTCAATCCCCAGTACTAAAAAAAAAAAAAAAAAGAAAGAAAGAAAGAAAGAAAGAAAAGACACACACACACACACACACACACACACACACACACACACACACAGAGAATGGGCAGAGAAAATACACCCTGTGGTGAGAGGGTTAAAAAGACAGTAAGAATTTATGTTCAGAATTTATGCTCAGGGCTGAGCAAGTTTCAGGAAGGAAGTAGGAGGAACAGAAAATGTGCGTGGCATAGCAGTCCATGAAGGTCACCTTTACAACCCTCCTTTTGTGCACCTGAACCTGCTCCCTCCTTCTCCTGGTCCCTGACTGACGTGTCTCTGTCAATGTCTCATCACGTTTATCCACATGGATAGGTGAAGGTAGACAGGAGAGAACCCAAGGCAAAGCTCTACCCAGCCACCAGGGGCAGCAGCGGAGCCGAGGCAGCGTGAGTGGCAGGTGCGGCCTGGGCTGGAATCCAGTGAGGGGAGGCGTGGACCAGAGCCCCTCACCCTCGGGCTCCGTAACAGATCCTCAGAGAATGGAGATGAACTGTTTTCTTTCCGTTTTGCTTTGGCGTGTCCCTAAACCTCCTAGTTGAACAAACTTTCTACATACCTCCTGGTAATGAGGTTCTTTCTTACCCTGTTACCATCTCTGTGTTTTAGAGAATTTCAATTTGTAGTGAATATAAAATAACACATGCTCAACTGTGGCAGATTGGGAAAAAGAAGACAAATAGAGGAAAAAGTAAACCCACCTGCTATCCTGCCACCTACAGACAACCACTATTATTAATAATTGGGGATATTTAATTCCATTTTTCTTTTCTCTACCTATATGTGTGGTGCATACACTTCTCACAAGGACACTGTCATCCAAATCTATTGCACAGGTAGGTTACACGGCAACAAGAAAAACGACCTTGGGTTTTTCATGGCTCAATGCATTAGGAGTTCATTCGTTGTTCCTGTAACCATCTGACAGTTGTCCAGGTGCGCAGGGTGGCTCTGCTCCACAAAGTCACTCAAGGACGTGAGCTCTTTCCACATCATAGCTCCGTGGTCTCCTCAGGCCCTTGTTGCTGCTTCTCTACCCAGTTCTCAAAGAGGAAAGAGAGCAGGAACATGCCACACACACTGTTGTTTTCTTTTTCTTTTTGTCGGTTGTAGGTCTTGAACTCTGGGCCTGGACACTGTCCCTGAGCTCTTTTTGCTCAAGGCTAGTGCTCTGCCACTCTGAGCCACAGCCTCACCTCAGGTTTCTGAGTGATTAATTGCAGGCAAGAGTCTCATGGGGACTTTTCTGCCTGGGCTGGCTTGGAACCCCGATCCTTAGATCTCAGCCTCCTGAGTAGCTGGGCTCCTAGGCCTGAGCCACCAGGGCCTTGCTAGGAAGTAACAGACACTACTCCTTCCCTAGCAGCAAAGGAGGCTGGGAAGTGTGGCCCAGCCGTGTGATTGGCTGATATCCTGTTTCTGTTAACGAAGGGAGTGGCAGGCACTGCCTAGTGCAGCAGAGAAGCCAGGAAAGACAGGGGCTGAAGGGGCCACTTGGTCAGGCAGGCTGGAGGACGTTGTGTGACTGGGAGTGGAGGCCATGTCTCCATCAGGAAACTCCTCGGCAATCACGCAGCTAATATAATCTAATGGCGTGATGAATATTTAACTCGTCCTAAAAAGACGTTGAAGAAAGACACCAGAGAGCAAGACTGTCCGTGGCCACAATGGGAAGTGGGGGCACCGGTCCCAGTTCTTGGCCCGGCCCTTGTGAAGCGACGGTGGGGAGTTTGGTAGGCATCCGGATGTCAGGACTGTGACCCTCAGAGCTCAGCCTCCTGAGTAGCCAGGATGACAGGGGTGAGCCACCAGCGCCTGGCTTTTTTTTTTTTTTGTTTTTAAAAACTTATTTTTATTTTGTCTCTGATCTCAGGAGATACATTCAACCCAAATATCCACCAGCAGGTAGGTGGATGGGTAAGCTGCAATGCGTGCGTACAGTGGCTAAGCACATCGTAGTGCTGTATACAGTGGCGACTTACCACTGCGCAGCCGGCAAGGTGAACTGTGGTAGGGATATGACGAGTCTTAAAGCCACGCTGAATGAGAGGAGCCAAGTATAAGAGAGTGTATACAGTATGACTTCATTTAAATGAAATCCAATCTCCCAGCAGAAGGTGAATCTGTCCTGCTGGATTTAAGGGGGGAGTGGGGAGGGCTGATGGCTTGAGGTAGAGGTTAGACGTGCTGGATACATTGGCAGTGGTGAAGCCATCACAGAGATAGATCCATTTGCCCAAACTTATTTATTCGTTCAAACGATTTGCATTTTACTGTATGTCATTTACATACACTTCAGCAAAGCTGATTAAATAATGTTTTTTTTAAAAAAATACACGAGAAAGAGAATAATGAGACCCAGTCCTAAATGACATCAAAACTATAAATAGAAGAGCTAGCCTGGAATAAAACAAGTTACATTTTATTATCCTTGTACAGTACCTGCAAGGAATAAAGAGAGGGTGCAGGAGCATAGCGATCTGGGGGTCCGGTGACTTTGCGTGGAGGGGGATGGGGGTGGGGGATGGGCTGGAGCAAATCAAATTCACCCATCCCGGGTTGTCTATCTTCCAGGGGGCTTGGGAAGGCCTCTGTTGTTCGTAAGTGTAGAGGTGAACCAGGTGGATTTCAGAGTGCTATCATCTAGGAGGATAGATTCATTTTTCTGTCCATTAAGGAATTAAAAGGCAGGAAAGTGTGTTAAGGTAAACAGAGTAAGTTTACTTGAAAGTGAAGGGCAAGCCATCGGGACCGGGGTCTAAAGAGGAGCCCAGTGGAGGGGAAATTTCATAGTGCAGGGTTCCTCTGACAGCTCCTCCCCTGAGCTTTGCACCCACTTCTGGCTGACTCTCGCACGCACGCACCTCATTGGCTGAGTAGGCACCCAGGGCATTATGGGAAGAAGCACTGGAGCAAGAGCTCGAGGTACTATGGGAATTGCCTTGATGGGACATGTGTTATCTGCCATAGGGAAATAGTCCAGAGGCCCCACAAGAGATGAGTGGATCAAAAAAAAAAAAAATGGCACCTACACACAATGGAATTTCACACAGCCATTAGAAAGAATAAAATAATGTCGGTTGCAGGGAAATGGATGGAACTAGAACAAATCATGTTAAGCGAGGTGAGCCAAGCTCAGAGAGACGAATGGCGCGTGTTCACTCTGCTATGCAGAAGTTAGATCTAAAACGCACTGGGATAGGACAAATGACACAGGATTCTAGATATACGCACTGAGACCGAAAGAGGATACTCTTAGGCGAGAGAAACAAAGATGCAATGCCTAAGTGTCTCTTCATATTTATATAAAAATAATATGCATATTGAAAGGGACTCCAAGATATAAAAACAAAAGACTTTGTAAAAGTTTTTAGTGTTTGATGATTCTGTCTTCTTTACCTCCTATAGGGTGTATTCACACATGTATCTTTGGGAGTGTGGGGGGAGGGCTCAGAACTCAAGGAAAAAGGGCGAAAAGTTCAGCAGGAGACTCACTGGACACTGAAGAAAGTGAATTATGCAACGTGTGGGCAATGTAAAGGAGGGACTGGGAGAGAGGAAGGGACAGAAGACACTGTACACACAGAAATGTACTCATTACCTCAGCCATGTCATTGTAATCCTTCTATGCATCACCTGTATAAAAACAATAAAGCAAATTAATTTTTTTTTTTTTTTGGCCAGTCCTGGGCCTTGGACTCAGGGCCTGAGCACTGTCCCTGGCTTCTTCCCGCTCAAGGCTAGCACTCTGCCACTTGAGCCACAGCGCCGCTTCTGGCCGTTTTCTGTATATGTGGTGCTGGGGAATCGAACCTAGGGCCTCGTGTATCCGAGGCAGGCACTCTTGCCACTAGGCTATATCCCCAGCCCGCAAATTAATTTTTTAAAAGTGGTGTTGAGGGCTGGGGATATAGCCTAGTGGCAAGAGTGCCTGCCTCGGATACACGAGGCCCTAGGTTCGATTCCCCAGCACCACATATACAGAAAACGGCCAGAAGCGGCGCTGTGGCTCAAGTGGCAGAGTGCTAGCCTTGAGCGGGAAGAAGCCAGGGACAGTGCTCAGGCCCTGAGTCCAAGGCCCAGGACTGGCCAAAAAAAAAAAAAAAAAAAAAGTGGTGTTGAGTAGATAGGGTTAAAAATAGCATGGTGGACCTAACAGTTTCCTGCGTGTGCGTGCTCTCTCTCTCGCTCTCTCTCTGTTATCCAAGGGCACTCAAGAGTTCAAACTATGAGCCTGGGCTTATGCTCCTATTTTCCAGCTCATTATAGGTGCACAAAGCCGTTTTTGCTGTTGTGGTGGGAAACCTCAGATCCATAAACCATCCGGGACCTGAACCACTCTAGAATGCCTCTGACCACACATTATTATGCAGTTCAAACTGCAGGCTCGTGTTGTGATTTTTCTTTTTCTTTTTTTTTTCTTTTCCTTTCTGCCTTGGGTTTTAAGGCAGAAGAGACAGCCCAGCGAAGGCTTACACATGTTATTTGGAAGTATTGTGACAGCCAAGAAATTGGGCTAGTGTCAAGAGAACCTGCAGTGGCTGTTTCCTTTTTATTATTTTTTAAAAAGCAATTTTGATCTTTCAAGCCCGGTGAGAAAAAAAAAGTTTACTAAATATACCTCTATGGGGGTGTGTGTTGACTCAAGCATTTATCTTGTCTGTGATCTCTGGGAGGTATTCATCTTTGTTGTTGTTTTTTTTTTTCCCATTCTGGGCTCCATTCCCTGTACTTGTGAACTCAGTGGGATGAAAGGTTCAGAGGGCAAAGCCCTTTCCGGAGAAGGTGGGCCAGCTCCTCGCCTTGCAATGAGAGAGTGAGAAAACTATTATAAAGCTAAAAATAAAAGCCAATGTAAGGTCTTTGTGAGAAGTCCGGGGCGGGCTAGGCTGTGCCTCAAATCTATCCTGAGGACGCAACATTAGCTCTCTCACAGGTCACCCTTCCTGGATGCTGGCTTCCGTCTAGGCTCCAGGGGTTGAAATCAAGCAGCAAAACTGTACCTTAGGTTCTTCTTGGGTTTCTGGTCTTTGAGTGAAATTCAAGGAACTGGCTTTGATTGGCTCCTTCGGGCATCCTTTGGGTCATGTGCCCATCTCTGAGCCAATCATAGTCAAGGGGAAATTCAATCTGCTGATTGGCTTAGGCCCTCAAGCCAGAACTCACTTTCCCTGCCAGGAGGGAAGGAGGCTCCTCACGCCACAGGGACATAAGTGATTTCTCCATGAAGGACACAGATAGCGGTAGGCCCAAATGACCAACAACTGCCACACTGGGCAGCATGGGGCACGTGCTTCCAGACTGAATATCTGGCCCAGGCTCCTTAGAAGAAGAAGCGAGATCTGTGAGATGTAGAGTGAGGCACTACAGTTTAGGGTTCCCGGTTGCCATTCCGGGCTGAGAGGCAAGCAGTTTAGGGTTCCCGGTTGCCAGGGTAACAAATGTGATTTCCCAGGTCCCTGATAGGACCAGATCCATCCATAAAATAGCCTTTCCTGACCTTCAGAGAAAGGACATTCTTCAAGGAAACGTTCCACTTACCGGGGTTAGTAACAATGCTGGTAAAATTCCTGGGGCCAGCTGGGTACCAGTGGCTCACGCCTGTCATCCTAGCTACTCAGGAGGCTGAGATCTGAGGATCGAGGTTCAAAACCAGCCCAGGCAGGAAAATCCATGAGACTCTGATCTCCAATTAATCACCAGAAAACCAGAGCGGAGTTGTGGCTCAAAGTGGTAGAGCACTAGCCTTTAGCAAAAGAGCTCAGGGACAGCACCCAGGCCCTGAGTTCAAGCCCCATGACCAAAAAAAAAAAAAAAAAAAAAAGATGAGTCAAGTCCTTGATCACCACAGGACTGGTTCATCTGCAAGCAGAGACTCCCTCCTCCCACCAACGTAACTTTGTGGTTGAGTGCCTGCCTAGCATGCTGAGGTGCTAGATAAAATCCATCCTGAGAACCCAAACAACAACAACAAATCTCTTGTCAGACCATCTGGAGTCTGCTGTCGATGCTACTGTAGATGCTGAGACCTTAACGAATACAATAACTGGTGGCAGGAAGAGGAGTCCTAATGAAGTAAGGAGACTGGATCTAAGCAAAAGGCCTTGACGATAGAGGACGTCCTTTAGTTTACAACTGTGTTTTGATAAGTTCCAGACAAGTCTAACTCTCCTTAGATGATTGGTTCTTGATTTACTTTGATTGTGTCCACATCTAATTTGCTTTCTACTTTGTGAAGATTAATTCCATGTACCTAGTGGGGTTTGGGGCTATATAAGCCACGTGCCGGTTGCATGTAGAGCAGTAGGGCTTTGTGACAGGAGTCCCGGTGCCACCTGCTAGCGCTCCAATGGAGACTCCAAATTCGGCCTTTTAAATGGTGGCTTCTCTCTCTGTTGTCTGGACTGGATCTACCATACCACACTAGGAAACAACCTCCGAGATTCTGTCACCAGATTTCTCACTGAGGATCTAGACATAAATGACCTCGTTGCTGAGGGGAAAGGGGGACACCTGTGTGGCAGGAAGAAGCATTGGGATTGTTCAAATTGTCACTGGTGTTGCTGTGGTGTGGAAAGGCAAGGTTTAAGAACGCACTAATGACTAGCGTTTCATTGCCATGGCAACCATGATAAGTACCAGAACCACTGAGAAAACTACCTGTTTACTGGGCAGGAGGGGGAGGGGAAGAGGGGAAGGAAGTAAGGGAAGGGGGAGGGGAGGGAGGATCTTCCAACTTCCTACTGAAGACATGGGTGCAGAATCAGAAAGTTTCTACAGTGGCCTTCCAAGAATTCCTTATCTCATACAGCTGTGGGTCAGGCGTACAATGTAATTATGTGGATTGAAGATGTGTAATCCTGTTAGTTGTACAACCTTATCAAGTGTCTGTACTAACATCCGTGCACTGGCTGAGAAGAAGGACCGTGAGAGTGGGCCGAGGCCATTTGGAATAACACAGATGGAACCGAGCTGCTTGGAGCCCTAGTCCCCCCCCTCCCCCCCCCCCCCCCGCCCCGGATCTCCTTGCTGGAGAATCCGCATAAAGATGGTACCCAGGCCTTGCAAGACGCATGGCCCCAAGGCCCAGCCCCATTACCTCATTGCCTGCAGCCTCATAATTGGTTACATCTCATCACAGCCCAAAGGACACCCAGAAAGGTCCTCCCCACAAGAGGATGGGCTTTTCTCCCAAAGGAATTAGACTACTCTTTCATTTGTGTTGCCAGGAACCTTGGAACATGTATGGGAATAGATTCTAAGAGTATTGAGCCAAGGAAGATGAAATATGGTTAGATCCCATCAAATTCGTCAATATGGGTGAGTTCACCTGGGACTCAAGATATATTAAGGCACTTAAGCAGTTTGGAGTGGCTCTAATAGTTTGCCTGGTTGAGTAATTAAATCCTTGATTTAACAGTGCTCTACATCTAATGAAGCTGAGTACGCCAGAACTTCCCTAGCATATTGTAGAAGCTTAGTGTGATGAGAAACCAAAATGTATCTATTGAGTGACACTTCCTTAATTTCTCCCACAAGGCTCAGCAAACACTGCCCTAATAAAAGCATTTCAATTCATCAGTAAGATTGTCAGCATCCTAGAAAAGCATTCTGTCCTCTCTAGAGCAGAGTGATGATGGGAGGTGTCGCCATTGAATTGAGTGGCTAGCACTAACACAATGGGAGCCCACGGTGAGCTGGGGTTCCGTGAGTGACTGTCAGAGATCGAGAGGGGGAAGAACCAGTCACGTTAAGCCAGAAGGGAAGGATGGTAAGTAGGCTGTTTTGGATTTATGATATTACCTGAGGGCTATCAACACAATCCAATAGAAAAGTCATTGTGAGCCACATTAAAATTTCTAATAGCCATACCAAACAAGTAAAAGGAACAAGGTGATGATAGTGTTTAATAGTATATTTCAACTCACTGTGCTATTGTTATCACGATATATAGTCCACATAAAATACTGAGCTATTTTTACAGTATTTACTTGTACTGTCTCTGAAATGCAATGTGTATTTGCTATGTAAGCACATCTTCACTGGGACCGGCCACATTTCAAGGACATAATAGTCACGTGTGACTAGAGTTACCTGTTAGACCACGTAGACCTATATACCTAAGAGAATTATGATTGTGTTGGGTAGAAACCCGATCCAAGTGAAACTAGATTATTCTCTCAGAGAAAGGGAACTAATCAGACCTAGCAGAGGTTATTGGACATTGACTGAACCAATGCTAATCTCTGGAGGTTATAAACAGTTACTGTGGTCCATCGACCAGAGCGAATCCTCCCAAAGATCTGGCACTAAGTGAGGTATTATCTGGAGCTGTCTTAAATACTGTAAAAGCCACAGATTGAGTCTGCACTGCTTCCCCTTGTTCTTGAAAAGGCAATGGAATGGTCACAAGGAGCCAATAGAATAATCCATGCTGGTTCCAGGAGCCATGAAATGAGGACTGGGAGGTGAGAGAGAGCCAGAGGAAGCCTCTGGAAATCCAGCCTCACTTGTTCTCCAACTGGCCCCAGAGAGGAAACAAAAAGCAATCCCACATTCCCGAGGAATCTATCAAGTGTAGCCAATGTCAAGGCCTTGCAAGATGAAGGGATGTTGGTTCCAAGGACACTCCTGTCTAATATCTTCACTGTTGAGGGGAAAGTCATGGAGGTTGTGGAGAAGGCTTATGGGTTGCTCTAAACTTGGTTAGGACAAAGCTCCACTTTGTCCTGGGTGCCACAAAGAAAGGGAATCAGTGCTAAGTGGATCCTGGGATTATGAAAGAAATACTTGGATGTTCTAATCTGCCCCATGTACACAATCACCCATGAACCTGCCATTTTAGGGTGGTCTCGGAGCACTACAGGACTCTGTACCCAGCTCAGGCTGTGGTATAAGTTACTCTGTATGTTAGGATCCACTGGATTCAATGATACTTTGACTAACACAGAGTGAACCCTGGACTTTTGCCCAACTGGTTCTGTGATCTGAGCTGTCCATAATGAACTGGGAGTTATCCCATTCACCAAATCATCAAGTGAGGTGTGTGTGGCAATTCCACTACTGAAAACAGAACATTTTTCCATGTGAAAGCAAGCCTGAGTCTACATTTCCTGTGTCTGGGAGGCACAGGCAAATTGAGCTCCCCATTAATAACCTTCAGTCCTGCTGTTTTACCACCGCTTCCATGGCGTCATGGGGAATTACCTCTGACCGGTTGGTTAACAGAAGGAAAACCTGTAGGTCCAGTTTATAGAGAAGCCTATTTCGATCTTGGCACTAGCTAGAGGTGGATAGCCAATGTGCTACAATGCTACTCAATGGTAGCTTTGAAAGACAACTTTTCAGTGGCCAGAAACTTAGACAAAATATCTGATTTTGTTTGGAAGGAAAGATGAGCTTCAGCTCAAATTATACAACTTATTACCAATTATTCAGTCTCCTGGGCAGTGGTTAACAGGTTAACAGGCCAGGTACAATGGAAAGACTGAGCCGAAGAATGACTGGATGAAGAAGCCCGGGAAGAAGCATGTGGATGACACCTGCGGAGCGAGGAAGTCTGTGAGGACATTCCTGGCCCTAGGAAATGTGAACAGAGAGCATTCACTGCTTAGAAGGAGATTCTAAGATGCCCCCTTTGTTGCTATGGTTACCTTCTATGGTTACAAGCTACCATGCTACTTGTTTCCCCGGCCCATGTATAAAGCGGCCATAGTGGAAGGAAGGGACTCACCAAGGGCCCTCCGACAACCGCAACGGAGTGCCAACCTGCCAAGAGCAGATCTGGAAAGGGCTCAGTCCTGGCTCAGAATCTGCCAGTCACCTAACTTTGGATTCCTTCTGCCTTGCAACGGGCGGGGCTATGTCTCCATGACTAGGTACCTGTGTACACAGACTTGTCACCTTTGCCCAGTCAGAACTCCTCTGCCCACGTTATCATCAGGGACAGGGAATCCTGTTGCGAGGGTAGCTTAGACCACACTGCCTCTGACAAGGAGCTCACCTGTATAAAGCTAACAGGAGAGGATGCATGCCCGTGGAATTCCACCTGGACTGTGTGTCCCCAACAACTGGAGGCAGCCGGTCTGACGGAAGAGCGGAATGGCCAGGAGAGGCCCAGTGATGACCCTCGCATGGTGACAACACCGTGAGAGATTAGGGTGCCGTAAGTGTGTTGAATCTGTGACCCAATAATGGCGCCGTTTCCTTCAAAGCCAAAAGATAAAGATGTGGAAATCACAGGGGAGGGGTGGGAGTGACACACCTCACAATTTCACCTAGCAACACACTAGGGACGAATGAGCAAACACAGCCACAGTCCCAGTGACTGGAGGTTGACACTTCCTCACACGCTTCCACCCTGGTCACTAAGAGCTGAACCAATAGGGTTTGATGAGAGGCCCCTGTGCTTGGCACAAGTGATTACTTCCACTTGAATGGTGTCCCAGGACTAGTGGCTATTGCAGGGTGCCCCGGGGGATGGTTCTAGAATGTTCTCCACCATGACATTGTCAATGCAGGATAGGCTTTCCAGCCAGCTCAAAAGAACACAAGGGAGGCCCTGCGTGGGTGGGGCCTTTCTTCACTCTAGTGAGTGAGAAAACAAGGTTTGTGGAGTTCAATCCAATTCAACAGACATTGATTGGAAAGCTTTTGGAGCTAACAACGCAGCACAGTCAGCCAGCAGGTTCAGGACAGGAACTGTACTGGTACATTTTCTAAGTAAACTTGATTTGGAAAATTCTTAAAATATCTTCCTGAAATGTCTGACTCTGCCTTTTTTTTTTTCTTCCCCACTAGAAACCCAGCCTGGTGCGTTTGGTGGATGCTTTCTTTGATGAACAAGGACGTTAAAGAGCCTCAGGATAATTATTTCCAGAAGATCAAGTCTCAAGGTGATAATGTCGATAAAGGAAGAGAAGGTGATGGGGCTGAATGAACTGCATAGGAGAGAAATTATTACTTCATCACAAGGAAAAATTCCCACTATCCGCTTGATTCAAAACCATTTGCCTTTTGAAAGAGGAGTCCCAAAGGCGCCTTGGCTGGTAGGAAGCTTCTGGGAGCTGAGGATTTATGGTTGTGATGATAGTAGCTCTTAGCCCGTGATGCTTGTGTTTATGTGGAACACTATATTTTCACAACTCTTTCATTCTATTTTTATTGTGTTGGTCCTGGGGCTTGAACTCAGGGCCTGTGTGCTGTCCCTGAGCTTTTTTGCTCAAGGCTAGTGCTCTCCCACTCGATCCACAATTTAAATTCTGGCTTTTTTTTTTTTTTTTTTTTTGATGCTTAATTGGAGATAGGAGTCTCAGGGACTTTCCTGTCCTGGCTGGCTTTGAACCACAGTTCTCAGATCTCAGTCTCATGAGTGGTTAGGATTATAGTCATGAACCACATCTGGCTTGAGGCAGGGCAGGTTTTATTATTCCCACTGGGCCCTTGGAACAACAGGGGTGCGGGGGGGCCGAGTGACTTTCCTACCATCCAGGTAGCAGAAGACTTGGACACCAAATCCTTGCGTTACTACTCTGTTGGTCTGGCTTCTGTGCCGGCCCAGAACATGGGAAGGAGATATCGTATTTTCATGGATCTTGAGAAAATAAAAAATCTTGTGGGCTTCCATTGAACTGAGAAAGCCAGGCTGCAGAAAAAGAGGAGAAAAGTCAAGAGATTCCCCCCCCCCCGCCCCACTTTTTTCTTTTGTCATGGGGCTTGAACTCAGGGGTTGGGTGCTGTCCCTCTGCTCTTTTGCTCAAGGCTAGTGATCTACTTCTTTAAGCCACAGCACCACTTCCAGTTTTTGAATGCTTAATTGGAAATAAGAGTCTCATGGACTTTCCTGCCCGGGCTGGCTTCCAACCGCGATCTTCAGACCTCAGCCTCCTGAGTAGCTAGGATTACAGGCAGGAGCCACCAGCACCCAGCTGCCCAACAACTGAAAGGGACACAGCCCTCTCCCATGCTCCAGAGCCCGATCAACAGAGCACAAAGACCATTCTCCTCCTCCAGTGGCAACCTGCCCTTACCCTGACACTCCCAGTCAGGGCCTGGCACCTGCCCAGAGAACACTGGGAGATGCATTTGCTTTGGGAGAAGGGCTGTGGCTGCTGGATGTGCCTTCTGCTCCCCGTTTGTTCCACAAAGGCTGGAGAACTCCCTCTCTGGGCTAACACAGTGGTCCTCACCTATGGAGCAAACAGGGATGGAAAGAGTGAGGGGCTGGGAGGCAGGAGCTTGGGTTTGAAGTCTTGGCAAAGCAACATCAAGCAAACCGAATGGATTTTCTGGGGTTCAGCTGCTTTCCCATGTGTGTAAGAAAAGCAGAATTATCCTTGCCCCTCTTGAATTCCAAGATGGTTCTGGAAGGAAATGAGATATGCAAAGGGGGATGGAATGTGCTTTTTCAAAACAGGACTGTAGACAGTCCCTCTGAGAGGTCCACTGTGTGAGTTCTGGGCAGGGAGGGAGGGGATGAAGCTACGTTTTTTTTTTTTTCCTAAGTGTAAGGAGGCCCTGTGTCCCTATGCACACGTGACACACCTGACAGGTTTGCAGGGAACCAGTACATTATCTTCCTGTCTCCTCCAAACTCTGACCTTTATGTGTTTCCATCTTATGTCATCTTGTGCATCTGGGCCTTGGAGCTGATATTAAGGATGAGTTGCACACACCACTGTCTGTGACCTCAGTGAACATTTGCAGTCACTTTTTCTCTATGTATCAGTTTCCTACACCTGCGCGGTGCAGGAGGCTCATGGACCATGACTGGCTACAGGAGATTTGACAGTGTGCTTGAAAGTGAGGATGATAACAGTGCAAACCCCTGGTTGTGTGGTTGTTTACCCTATGTCTAAAGACACAGGATTGTGACTGACCTTTTGTATCAATTCCATTAAAAGTGGAAGTCCCTGTACGCAGTTAGCTCAGTGAGGAAATCCTGGATCCCTTACAGAAACCGCTTAAGTATTTCTTGGCTTTTGTCGTCTTCCCCTTGGAATGTGTTCTTTTGTCAATTTTCCTGTAATGTTCTCCCCCCCCCCTTCCCGCCAAGTATGCCCCAGGCTAATTTACTCCTATAATAATAGGAGAGGCTGGGGAGAGAGAACGTCAGTGTAACGGTATCTTTCTGTTAAATGCATTCCAGGCCCCATGGTGCTCATTGGAATATTAATGATTTAATCAAGAATATTCTGAGATATCACTGCATGGGCATCTCTTCATTCCATCACCCCGGAATGTGCTGGTTGGAACCGGCAGGCTCAGGCAAGGCGATCAGTTCTAGTAGATCACTTTGGAAGCCCTTTGGAAGACCCAAATAAACTGGAAAGTCTCTCTCCCCAAAGAGAAATGTGTGTCCTGGGCCATGCACATGACACATGACAGGGCCAGCTGGCTCAGGGGAGGAGGCGAGAGTTTAGGATGCACGGATGGGGTAGAGGAGAACAAGGAGGTGGACTCCTGAGCAGCCGAGGAGGTCTGAAAAGAAGGGATTGCCCAACTAGAGAGAAGGACCTAGTCTGAAGGGAAACACAAGAGCAGTCTGAGCACCTGGGCGTCTCAGTGTTACGGGGTTCGAGGGAGGGGATTCCATGTCTCTCCAAGAGTCTACCACTCAGAGACAGTCTCAAGCAAAAAAAAAGATGGATTTATTGGGGAAGCAAAAAGTGAACTGACCGGCCAGGGACACGGTACAGACTCAGGAGCTAACACTGTGACACCCCTCCCCCCCTCCAGTGGCCCCTCAAGTTGTTGGTGTTATAAAGGCAAATACCACATGGTCAAGCCTGGCCACACACAGGTGGCCAATGAGGTTACAGCACTCACAGAGAAACTGCATGTTCACGTCAGGTCACACGCAGGTGGCCAGTGGAGTTACAGCCTGCCTCATTGTAAACGTTTAAACCAACGATGCGGGCGGATATGCTTACTCACGGGGGCAGGGGGCAGGGGGCGTGGCTGCTCCTTCCTGGAAAGCAAAGGTGGCTGGGCTGCTTTACGACTGCCTAGCCCCTAACACTCAGCACTGGATTCCAGGCGTCCACGCCTCAGCCTGGCGCGGGGTAGACGTGTCACACACGTGCACACGTGCTTCGGTGGTTTTCTTACATTCAGAACGCAGGCCAGATGCATCCCTGTCTGTAGTCTAACGGAAGCAAGAGGCAGACCCACGCGTGGACAGCTATGGAAGTAACGGCCAGGATTGGGTTAGGATCGCTGGACAACAAGGAGCCGAGCCTGAACTCAAAGAGCCAGCGTGCAGTGCGTGGCCCCGTGGAAAGTCTTTGGGTCCGTTCCTTACAAACATCTCTACGGAGGGGCGCTGCCGGGCCTGGCTAGCCGGCCTTCCTCTGAGGAGGCGGGGAGGGGGTGGGAAAGGCCCCCCCCTCATAGCCCCTCACTCTCTGTCTTGGCTCTGGATTTCCACAGAAAGGTGAAGCAGGGTGAAGACGGGCAGGCACAGGAAGACAGATCGATGGCGAGCCCCTTGGACTCTGAAAGAAACAGGTCACCATGTCTCAAGGGGCGAGCCAAGAATTGCTCTTACCAGAATAACCTAGCATGCCAGTTTAATGTATGTTTTTTCTGTGTTCTGTGTTCTTTTAATCCCAGAATCTGCATCTTAGGGGTCCTGGTATTTTTTTTTTTAAAGCAAACTATTTAGCGTGTTTCTTATGCCCATGGTGTTAGAAACCATATGAGTTCTTGGAGTGTCTGACATATAGGAAGCACTCAACACAAATATGACGAAAAACTGACTGAATGAAAGACTGAATACATGCGTGAATGAAGAAGACTGAATGCATGGGAAAATGAAAGACTAAGTGCACAAATGAATGGGTGTGTCAGCAAGTTTATTCCAGTGAAGGCCCCCATCTAAGGGATGGGAGGAGAGGAGTATGACTACAGCACTTTATACATATGTATGGAAAGGTCATAATAACTTTAGTTTCAAGTTGTTTAAAGGAATAACTTTTTTTTTTTTAAGCTGGATACTTTATGCCTGGTACCGGGGCTTAAATTCAGGGCCAGGGCAAGCTCTTTGAACTTTTGTGCTCAAGGCTGGCACTCTACCACTTGACCCCTACCTCCATTTCTGGGTTTTTTGCTGGTTAACTGGAGGTTAAGAGTCACATGGACTTTTCTGCCCAGGCTAGCTCAGCCCTCAGATCTCAGCCCCCTGAATAGTTAGGATTCCAGGTGTGAGCTGCCAGTACTGGGCTTCCTGTTCACCCTTCGAGGAATGTTGAACTGGGCAGAGAATTCTAAGCAACTTGTTTTAGTTCTCGCTCATCAATTCTGACTTTATATAGGCTGAACCTTCTCATCTGCCCTTCCCCCTCTTAGCCTTACTTTCATGGTCTAATTTCTGTCTCCCTAAGCTGTGTCGAAGGTCACTCCTTCAACTCTAGCTTTTTTGTTTGGTTGGCTGGTTTTGGCCGGTTGTCGGGCTTGAACTCACAGCCTTGGTGCTGTCCTTGAGCCTCTTTGTGCTCAAGGTTAGCGCGCTTTCCAGGTGAGCCACGGCACCACTTCCAGCTTTTTGAAGGGGTTAATTGGAGATGAGCGTCTCACAGGGACTTTTCTGCCTGGGCTGGCTTCCAACCACCATCCTCAGATCTCAGCCTCCTGGGTAGCTAGGATTACAGGTGTGAGCCTCCAATGCCTAGCTATCACCTCTGGCTTTAAGAAAACATTTCCATTTACTTTTTGTGTGGTCTATTAAATTTTTTTTCATTTCTTTATTGTTAAAGTGATGTACAGAGGGGTTACAGTTTCATATGTAAGGCAGTGAGTACATTTCTTATTCAACTTGTTACCTCCTCCTTCATCTCCCCCTTTGCTGTTAAATTTTTATTTCCAGAATTTTCATATGTTCTTTTGACAATTACATGGTTGTTTTTATTTTGGCATGGCTTGTTCGTGTTGTTTTAAGGTTTGTTTATTCCTTCTTCAAGTATTTTAGCATTTTATTTATGGCACTAGTGATGAAACTGAGGGCCTTATGCATGCTAAGCCAGTGCTCTACCACTGTGCTACCCAGCTAATATTTTAAATGTATGTACTAAATTGTCTTTTAAATTGTTTTGCTATGTCCTGATATCGGGTGGGTGTTCAAATATTTCTATTTGATGTATCTGTGGACTACCTTCTAGGGTTTAAAGAAATGTTGTGATTGCAATATCTAATGATGATTAACTCTGCCACTTTCCCATGGGCCCTGGAATGTGGAACTCTTCTCTCCCCTCCCTTCCCCTCCCTCCTCTTTCCCTGCATATCCCTCCCTTCTTCTCCTTTCTCTTCCTCTCCTTTCCTTCCCTTTCCTCTGGGGGTGGGGTGGGGGGGGGTGGGCTGGAGCTTGAAGTCAAGGCCTGTGCTCTCCCTTAGCTTTCTCACTCAAGACTGGTGCTGTACCACTTAAGCCACATCCCCACCTCTGGCTTTTTGCTAGGTAGTTGGAAAGAAGAGTCTCTGAGTTGTCTATGTGGGCTGGCTTTGAACCCTGATCCTCAGATCTCAGCATCCTGAGTAACCAGGATTACAAGTGTGAGCCACCGGTGCCTGGCTCCCAATTGCTTGACAATGAGCCTATATACATTCATAGCCAGAGCCAACAGCAAGCTTTCCTCATCAGCTTCCAGGACGGTTGGCAGGGCTTGCTAATTCCCGTGGAATGGGGTCACTTGCTGTCATCATCCCTGCCTTCGGGATGGCTTATGCAGCCTGAGGCTGAGACTCGGCCCAACCATGGTGGGACTAGCCTGCTAGCCCTAGCACGAGCTAATTCCATCAGCTGCTTTGCCTTCAACCACGATCAGGCCCTGACTTTGCTCTTTGCTCAGCGAGCACCAGGAACTGCTCCCTCTTAACTTTGAGCTGGCTATGCTTTTCAGTTCCTCTTTATTCGACTTCCCCGTTCCCCCCCCCCCGCCCCCCACCCCCCAAGAATCTCCTAGGTGTGGAGAGGACCCAGCGCCCTTCCCACCCGCCCGGAATGTCCTCTCAGCCTCCCTTTTACCATGTGCAGCTTCTTCTTGGCGTTGGGAGAGACTGGCTTAATTCATCTTCTGGTTCGTTTGATGGCTGTTCAGAGGGAAGAAAGGCCCGGTTTCCTCAGAAGTTAGATGAGAAAATGAAGATTGCTCCCATTCAAAGGAGGGAGCCGGAGGGAGCGCAGGAGCGAGCTTGCTGGGGGAACGCGCTGGCGGGGGCGCCTCTTTTGAAAGACGTTCGAACCACATGGGGCAAGTGGAAAGCAGAGCCCGTCTCCAAGGAGGCTGGCGCCGTGAACAAAGGGGCAGGGGGCCCGGGAGATAATTAATATCAGCCATGCCTCAATCCTGGAAAGAGGCCCCAGGCTGCCTGGAGGCGGTGGTGGGGTGCTGAGCAAGGGAGCTGCTCCAGAAAGCTAGCTTATTTATAACCGTTTTGTTAATGACAAAGCATTCAAGTCATCCTGAGGAGTTTGGATTTAACCCTGCTCCTGCTGGACAGTCTCGTAGACTCTAAGGGGAAGTGTTTTGTGTTGTTGGCTAATTAGAGTGGGAAAGGAGATACCGTCCAATATTGGATTCCCTTCCCCCCCTGTGATTTCGGGAGGTCATCCTCCGGTACTTCCCTGAGCTGGGCAGTGCTGGCCATTTGTGGACAGTGTCTAGAGACCCGGAGGTGTGAGGAGCCCTGGCCCGCGCTGGACTGCGGCAAAGGGCCCTGAGGTCAGGAGGAGCGGAGTCTGTTAAACAAGGGCGGAGCGGGCACGTTTTTGGAGTGCTTAAGTGCTAAGGTGCAGGTGCAATCGCAAAAGACTCTGGAGCTCAGGGAAGGGTGGACCCCATGCCCAGCCTGCTCCCCACAAGCTGGCCAAGAGCAGCAGAGGAGCACAAGGTCTTGAAGGGAGTGGACCACTGAGTTCTCTTCTCACCCAGCTGATGTGACTTCCATTGCCGTGGCACAAGCAGCCTGATTATGGGAGCTAAATAAATCCCAAGGACACAATGATCCCAGGCAAGGGACGAGGGGAGAAAGGAGGGCAGAGGGGAGGTAGCTTTCGCACTGGCTTAAAGGAGGCGGGGAAGGAGAAGACACTTCGTTGGCGATGGAAAGGGGAAGGGAAGAAACTTTTGAACCCTACTGTGTAGGGGGTGGGGGCCCGAAGTGCCAAAGTAGGGAGGAGAAGCAACTGACTCTTGATGCTCAGGTGCTGCAAGGTGAGCAACCAGCATGCACCTGGCCCCTGGGCTGCTGAAGGCCAAGGGCTTTGGCGACACCTTCCCGATAAGGATGATGATGGTGATGATGGTGACAGTGGTGATAACGATGATGATGGTGTCGGTGATGATAATGGTGGTGATGCCAGGTATTCTTTGAAATATTTCCTAGGTCATACTTCATTTAATCCTCATGCTAATCAGTGAGTGAGGTAGACTGAGGTACAGACTGAATAAGCAACTTCCCAAATGCACGCAACTAATAACTGGAGGAGCTGTTTCAGGTCTTGGAAGAACAGCTCAGGGGCCCACACTTTTGAACACAGAGCTCTGATGTGCTTATAACAGAAAATACAAGTCAATAGCTAAGGATAAATCTATAATAGCATTACCAGCTGCTATGGCGTGCTCGTTCTATGTTAGACCCTGTACCAGATGCTTTAGAACCACAACTACACTGACCCCAGAGGAAAGTAGCAAGAAGAATTATTACTCCAGTTCTATGAGACAAGACAGAGTCCTAGCTGGGTGCTGGCGGCTCATGCCTGTAATCCCAGGCACTGCTCTTGCGGGGGGGGGGGGGGGGGGGTGAAATCCGAGGATCACAGTTTGAAGCCAGCCAGAGCAGACAAGTCTGAGAGACTTTTTTGTTTTTGTTTTTGTTTTTTTTTGGCCAGTCCTGGGCCTTGGACTCAGGGCCTGAGCACTGTCCCTGGCTTCTTCCCGCTCAAGGCTAGCACTCCGCCTCTTGAGCCACAGCGCCGCTTCTGGCCGTTTTTCTGTATATGTGGTGCTGGGGAATCGAACCTAGGGCCTCGTGTATCCGAGGCAGGCGCTCTTGCCACTAGGCTATATCCCCAGCCCTGAGAGACTTTTTTTTTTTTAATCTCCAATTAACCATCAAGCAGTCAGAAGTAGAGATGTGGTTCCATCCGTTCATCTATCCATTTTAAGAGTCCACAAGGTGTGAGGCAATTTGTACAGGAATAGTCCAGTCTTTAGGACTGATTCTCTCTCTTTCTCTCTCTCTCTCCCTCTCTCTCTCTCTCTCATACACACACACACACACACACATACACTGCCACTTGTAAGACTTGAACTCAGAACCTCATGCTCTTGCTTAGCTTTTTGTATTCACAGTAGGCACTCTACCCCTTGGACCACACCTCCACTTCCGGCGTTCCAATGGCTAATTGGAGACGAGTCTCCTAGATTTGAGCACGTGGCTTTCAGAACCCTTGACTTCACAGGAGGACAGACAGTGGAAGGGAAGGCTTTGGGGAAGAGGAAGGGTGGGGCACCTATCATATAGCCTCTATTCTTCCAACCAAGAGGGGAAGGAACTGCCGTGAGAGGCTGGAAGAGAGAAGACACTTGAGGCAAAAGTCGTCTTCCACAGTGCTCAGCTTTCCCCAGAAAACAAACGCAGTGGCACAGCCTGGCAGTGTGGGGGGCCCACCTGAGGCGGGGGACAGAGTCAGGAGCTTAGGGCACAAGCCGGCTCAGCAATAAGATTCCTTTCTGGTGGCCTTGGGCTGCTCAGAGTCAGGCCTAGAGCTGGCAGGCGGGAGGCGCGAATGAGAGCTAGCGAATGAGAGCTAGCCTCGCTCCGTGGGGACAGCATTAGGAAGTACATAGGCACGGAGTCTATTAGAGGCATAGCATTTGTTAACTGGCATAAGGTCACGGGTCACGAGATTGGAGGTATTGATCAAGTCCAGTCTACTGAGAACAACACCCACCTCCTCGTGCAAATCCTAAGCCCTGATTTTTTTGCTGACAGGCTCCAAGGCATCGAGGAAGCTTTGGTTCAAAGTGATGATTAGCATTGTCGATTGGGTCTAGAGGCATTGATTTTCCAATTAGCCTTAAGGGTGTACTGTGGCCTCCGGTGGGGTTGCCCTTGTTAGGCCTCCCTAAGTCCAGGCTGCCACTTGCGTAGGTGAACCTCTCACTCACCTACCTTAGACATTGCCTTGGCAATCACGGATGGACATTTCTTTTTTTTTTTTTTTTTTTGCCAGTCCTGGGCCTTGGACTCAGGGCCTGAGCACTGTCCCTGGCTTCTTCCCGCTCAAGGCTAGCACTCTGCCACTTGAGCCACAGCGCCGCTTCTGGCCGTTTTCTGTATATGTGGTGCTGGGGAATCGAACCTAGGGCCTCGTGTATCCGAGGCAGGCACTCTTGCCGCTAGGCTATATCCTCAGCCCCAACGGATGGACATTTCTTAACTCTTCACGTCAGACCGCCATCTTTCACCACCTGATCTTCCTGTCATAAGTCACACCCAGAAGACAGCCTACGACTCGTTTCTCTTTTACCCAACCATGTGAAAACAGGATGCAACCACCTGCCGGCATGTGGAGTCCTTGGGATTTTGACAATTCTGCTCCCTACGCCTCGCCTTGACTAATCTTGGTTTAACTCCATTACACCTACAGAGGGATGAGTTGTTGTTTGTTGTTTTAAAGTAAATTGGCTTGATGGGCTCATTCCAAAGTAGTCAACCTAAATTTTATAGGAAAGAAAACTCCTTTTGAATGCTCATGTACTATTTCATTAAAAGCATGTCATCACAAAAGAGCACAGTCGGCGTGGAGTTTGGACGGTGCTTAGCTGGCTGGCAGAGAAGGGGGAGCCTGGAGGGACACTGGAGGACATGGCCCCAGACCCTGCCAGGCCCAGCTGCACCGTGTGTATGTGTGCACACACGTGTGTGCATGTGTGTACATTTGTGTGTTCACACATGCATGTGTGTGCGTGTGTGTGCACCCGTGCACACATCGATACCGGGGCTTGGACTCCAGGCCTCCTGCTCTTGCTTGGCTTTTTCTGCTCAAGGGTGAGCACTGGAGCCACAGCTCCACTTGGGGCTGTTGGGGGCCGTGGATAACAGAAGATGAGAGTCTCATGGGCCTTTCAGCCTGGGTGGGTTTTGAACCTCAATCCGCAGGTCCCCGCCTCTTGAGTAGCTAGGATTATAGGCATGAGCACTGGCTGGTTAAGAGGCAGTGGGCTGAGCCGGCCTCTGCTAAACACCCACCGTGCCAAATAGTTCTGGGTGAGAGAGGGAGACTCGTGAAGTCTCTAGTTCATAGGCCGAGTGGGTCAGGTTTGTTTTCTTCTCTTGGAGACAGCTGGCTGAGCAAAAGTATAGGAACACTGGCATTCCCAAATTCCAGAGAGAGCCCAGCCTCCCTCCCGGCGGTTTCCAGGCTGAGCTGGCTTCGTGGGTTTGGAGCCTGGGGCCCTGCATCCACCACTAGAGGGTGCCAGGCACAGGACAAGAGCTCCGCGCGCAGCGGGAGGAGGCCCTGGGGAGAAGGTGGATGAGTAAGGGACAATCCGGCCGTCATTGCTGACCTTGACTGTGACTGCTGTCAGGACTTGGGGCCTGGCTGACCATGCTATGAGTGACCCCAGAACTCTGGCGTTAATTAACAGGGGCTGGTGACAGGAATTCTGGGTCAACAGAGGATGCCAGATTTCTGGCTGAAGTTACGAGGATTCTGGAAATGATAACCTGGGAGAGAGTTGGGGGATGGATGACCCTTTCCTCCCGCAGAGGAACCTCGGTTCTCTCTGACTTCTGCAAGGAAATGAAGAGAGGAAGCCAGATGGGTTGGGCTGGGAGAGAACCCAGGAGTCAGATAGTTAGAAGCAATCCCACTTATTTGTAAGCTACTTGCATGGTGTAGACCTGCGCCTCAGCTTCTTCCTCAGTAAGATGGGAAAATCTATACATAGCTCAGTAGGTTGTTAGGATAAAATGGCATTAAATCACCTAGCACACTGTGGGCACATTGGAAATTTTCCATCTGACCACAGTGTGGATGGGTCTCACTAGAACCTGGGGGGGGGGTGTGACTCATTCAACCTCCCCCAGCCTCAGTTTCCCTTTCCCTACCACAGAACGACCTCTTTCTAGTAGTAAGGCAATGGACCTCCATGACAACACCTATTGGCAATTTGACAGTGAGAGGGATGTGGACATAAATATTAAGTAGACGACACCGGAGGCACATTTGAAGTGAGTGGATTAAGCTGGGCACCAGTGACTCACACCTGTAATGCCAGCTAGCTGACACCAGCAGATCATCGTTTGAAAGTCCGTAAGTTTCTGATCTCCCATTAGCCATCCAAAAGCTTGAAGTGGAGGTATGGCTCAAGTAGTACAGTGCTAGCCTTGAACAAAAAAGGCTAAGGGACAGTGCCAGGGCCCTGAGTTCAAGCCCCAGTACGGACTCTCAAAATCCTCCAGTGACAAACCAATCTGATCCAACTTCCCATCATTACCTTTAATCCCTCGAGGCCTGGGCTGATGGTTACCCTTGCTTCCGGTTCTTCTGGTCTCCTTATCTGAGACTTCCTAAGGTCTAAACCCCGGCGTTCATATTCCCGCAGAGCATTCAAATATCCCTTTCTTTCTGAGGGGGAGCCTATTCCTCATGCCTTGACTGAGAGCCAGATTTAGGAGCTGAGTTCCACAGAGCAAGTTGCTGCTGACCAAGGAGAAGCTACCACAACGCCCGGGCTGCCCCGCTCTGCGCTTCTATGTGCAAAGCCAGCTTCTAGCTTGCTCAAGCCGCTCTATTTTGAATTTCCCGTTGTCAGCTGCAAGCTCATGCCTACCTAGTACATTCTCCTAATTGATTTTCATGCCTTTGGGCTCTCTTTCAAAATGTTCCAGCTGCCCAGATACCTGCTCTCTATTCCTGCCTTGTATGGACACCTTTCCTTTTTGGGGGGAAGGGGGCAGGGGATTGAACTCAGGGCCTCATGCTCGCTAGGCAAGTGCTCTACCACTAGAGCCATTCCCCCTAGTCCTTTGCTTGCATAGCTAGCTTTCAGATAGGGTCTCTCACTCTGCCCCCATGGCTTCAGGCCATGGTCCTCTACCACCACCTCTGGAGTAGATGGGATTATAGGCATGCCCCACTCGTTTGTTCCCTTCCTTCCTTCCTTCCTTCCTTCCTTCCTTCCTTCCTTCCTTCCTTCCTTCCTTCCTTTCCTTCCTCCTCCTCCTCCTCCTCCTCCTCCTCCTCCTCCTCCTCCTCCTCTTCCTCCTCCCTTTGGTGTTAGTAATGAGGCTTGAACTCTGAGTCTGGGTGCTGTCCCTGAGCTCTTTTTCTCAAGGCTAGTGCTTTACCACTTGAGCCACACCTCCATTCCAGCTTTTTGTGGTTAACCAGAACTAAGCATCTCACAGATTTTTTCCTGCCCAGGTTGACTTTGACCCTTGATCCTCAGATCTCAGCCTCTTAGTATAGGCATGGGCCACTAGCGTCTGACTTATTTCCTAACTCCGACCTAGAGCAACATGGTAGTTACTGCTCACCCATCTGTCTCCCCAGATAGTGACGCCTTCCCAAGATGGAGGAACTTTGCCTTAGCTTCTGTACCCAGGAAAGTTAACCTAATCTGGACCATAAGTCTTCAATAACCAGTCCATGAATGTTAATGGAACTAAGTGAGAAACTCTGCTCTTCTCACACAGAGCAGGATAGCACAACATTGCATATGTTGGGGTATACTATTCCTCCCTCTCTCTCTCTCTCGCTGCCAAGGCTGCTAAAAATTCTTATTTGCTTACTGATCATTCAACAAAGTTCATCTTTTATTCTATAGTGAAATGGAGCTTACTTTTACTACTAAGTTTTGTTGGATGGATGTTTTCTATCTTATTTGATTCTCTACAACACTGAGAGGTTGTGTGGGCGTGTGCATGCGTGTGTGTGTGTGTGTGTGTGTGTGTGTGTGTGTTCAACTCAAGACTTTAGGCTCTCTGTTAGGTCTTTGCTCATTGTTAGTGCTCCACCACTTGAGCCAAAACTCTACTTCTGGCTTTTTACAGGTTATTTCATTGCAGATAAGACTTGAGGACTTGTCTGCCCAGGCTGGCTTTGAACCACACTTCCCAGGTCTTAGCCTTCTGAGTAGCAAGGATTACAGGTATGAGTGGCCAGCACGAGATGCTTACTGAGCGATATTGAAAGCTGAGGCTCAGGGAGGCCAAGTGCTGACTCCAAGGTCACTCAGCAGGCTAGGGGCAGGTGCCATGATTCTTATAAAGAAGAGTCCGTCGTTTAAAACCGAGAGAAGCCTGAGTCCTAGCTTTACAGGGGTTCTATGGGCCTGGTTTCTAATCACGCCTCTCCATTCTGGTTTTGCCTCAGTTTCCCTGCGTGGTTTTGTGATGTGCACTCACTCAGAGTATAAGAGTCTTTCATATCTAATGAGGAAAGTGAAGGAGACCAAAGACACACAAAGGAAACCAGTGGGGTGGGGGAGAACAGGCTAGAAGAGCAAGCATGGTGGACATCCGCTCGACACTGCCCTGCTTGCGACCTGGACCCCCGAGGTCAGCACGGCTACCGTGTGCGATTGGCTCCGGATTTTAGGTGACCACAGAACAAGAGCTTACCTCACTCAGATCTCACTGCAGACTGGTCTCCCAGGGACTTGCAGAAGGCCACGTGCCGGGCACGTGCCTCGCCTGGGCTGCCTGGATTTGCACGCAGAGCCTAGGGCAGGAGCAGGGTGCTCCTCACGGTGGGCGTGAGCACTCCGCGGGCAGCCACCGGCTGCTAAGCCCTGCTTCTGCGTGCACATGTTTGCTTCTGCATGATTCATTCCAACGTTTCTGCTTTCTCCTTTATGAACCGAGTTATTAGCTTATCATCATGAATACTTACCTACTTACCAATCCTCACCTTCACCTGAGACATAGGAAGTAATTCATGTTCACAAACCACTAAGCCATTCAGCCAGCATGGAAGGCTCCCAGGCCTACCAAGAGCCAACCTTCACCTGCCCGGAGTCCTCTAGGCTTCCAGGCTTCTTGGAGGAGGTGGGCTCTGAAGTGCGAGCTGGAGGATGGAGAGGGAAGGATGTTGGATAGGGGAAGGGGCGTAAAGGGGGGACATACAGAGCTCTGGAAACCTGAGAAGGAAAGGGATGTGTTCGCGGCCAGCCTCGTGTGCTGGGGAGGCAAATGGCTAAGAAAGGAGTTAGGACAGCCCGGCCTAAGACATGTTATGCAACAGGCTTACATCCTGCAGGCATTAAGAGACTGTTCAGATTCTTGCCATGGAAATCACAATTCGTAGCCTTACCAGCAAGCTCAAAGTGGGGCAGAGGAGCAGGTAGAGTGACAGGGCAGGGGCCGACGGGAAGCTTCTGTGACTTGGGGGTGTGGGTCTACCTAAGCCCCCTTCTCCTACGCCTCCTTGTCCTTCACTCTCCCCTTGGGTCCCTTCCACGTCCCCGAGGCTCCGTCTCAGGGGCTGCTTAGGAATGGCTGCAGACGCTTGCCCCAGGCCGCCTCTCGGGAAGACTGGTCGCTGTGGCTTTGCGCTTCCCGCTGTCCTTCAAAGCTGGCCTGAGGGCAGCCAGGCACCGCTGGGCGACACCGGCTGGGCATGTAGAAGCTCCGGCCTCTCGGGGCCTCTGGCTCTGCAGCCAGCGGTCGCTGGGAGCTGCTCCGAGGGGGCTCGGGGACACGCTGGGGGTGCCACGACCCCATGACGGGCCCAGGGGTGGAATCAACACGTGTGCTGTGTGCTCACGTTTAGTCAGGGAGGTCCACTAGAAAGCCAAACACGCCTCTGACAGGGCAGAGGGGACCTGTGCCCCAACCTCAGGGCCCCCACTGAGTCTCCACCGGTGTGCCTCACTGACTCTAACGGAATCCTGATCCCCCACAGACACCGGGCATGAGCACAGTCGAGGCTGCTGGCATCGCAACCAGGACCCTCAACAGAACCTTCTCTGCTTCTTCGAGTGCCTCTCCAATCCGGGAGCTGTGGATGATTGCATTAATCACTGCAGTCCCCATGATTGCGGGGACATGCCAGAGACGCTCCCCCCCCCCCCCATACACGCACTTCCTGGACTTCCCTGTGGAGATAGCCTTTATTCCATGGGTCTGGACCCAGGGGAGCAGCACTCTACCAGCTGCCAAGGTGATCCACTCCGGAGAAAGCCATGGGAAGACGGTGCCTCAGCAGGCATGTAAGACGAACTCATTATCCACTGACCCCCCCCCCCCCACACACACACAGCTGGGAAGGTGGCCTAGTGGTAGAGCGCTCACCTAGCATGCAGGAAGCCCTGGGTTCGATTCCTCAGCACCACGTGAACAGAAAAGGTCGGAAGGGGCGCTGTGGCTCAAGCGGTAGAGTGCTAGCCTTGAGCACAGAGAGGTTCAGGGGCAGAGCCCAGGCCCTGAGTTCAAGCCCCGGGACTGGCAAAACAAAAAACAACCCCAAAACAAAAACACCTCACAGTGTCCCGGATGGCGGAGCACTCCTGTAATCCCAGCACTCAGGAGGCTGAGGCAGGAGCACCGTCGGGTGTGAGGCTTACCTCTGCTACACAGCAAGACAAGTAAACAAAGGCCTCACAGTGGCTAAGATGGCGCTCTGGGTTTCCAGTAGCCGGGGTCTGATGGTCCCTGAAGGATCTGGCTTCTTCAGGTGCCCCGTTCTGTCCCCTGGATAAGGCTGGAAGGCCTGCAGTGCAGTCTGAAGCTTGTCTGTGGTGGAGGATGAGGAAGGGTGGGGCTAGAAGCCTCCGGTCCTAACTCCGGTCAGGTCTCAGGGTTTTCAGCAGCGACACCAGTGGTAAGAAAGAAGCAAGCAGGCATCTCCCAGGTATCCTGATGTGGCAGCAGTCTTCCTCCTGCCCCCAGGTCATCAAGTCCTTGTGGGGCAGACAGGGCCTAAGAGCTGGGCCTCAGGTCCCATGCAGAAACTTTTGGCTGGACCCTGTACCCCAACATTTCCATGGCCAGGAGATTTGAATCTTGTTTGCTTTTCTCCCCTACTCCCCAGCAGCCCCCACCAAATGCAGTTAACACTGGGCCTCAGGTTGAGGGGCTCCCTAGTGGGCAGGCAGCAGCCCTCTGGTAGGAGGCCATGGAGACGAAAACCCGAGATGGTGTCTCATGCTTCGTCTACCCAACCAGCAGGAAATTCAAAGATCTTTCCCATGCTGCTTTGCACCCTGCCTCCAGAACACCACCTGATCCGGCGAGTCTCCTTTCCTTAGCCAACCCAGGGAAGCAAACCCTACCAGAACAGGAGGCAAAGTTCTCCATTTCCATCTAGTTCTCTATCTCCATCTCTGTTTCCATCTTAGTGCCCCTGGGGGCTAACCCTTCTCCTTCTGACTGGTGGGAGCTGGTGGGTACCCGGCTGGTATTCACAGTGTGCGCTTTAGGTAGGTAGGCTGACTAGATAAAGTTAGGATGGATAGTCCTTCACATTGCCCATTCTACAGTTTGACTGCAGCCATAAACAGAACAAGAGAAACATAAGAAACATAAGGAGTGTGGAGTAGATGGGGTCTCATACAAATCTACTCTTATCTCCCCAATTCTTTGTTTCTTTTCATTTCAGCTAAGGAATTTCTGGCTTCTCAACAGTCTTTAGAAGGAACTACTATGGGCTGATGTGTCAGTCAACTGATTGGATTGGGACTATTCCCAACGATTTAGGCTGGGGCTTTCTGTCTAGATCTGCAGGAAAGTGTCCTAACATCCTCAAATTCTCTAATATCCTACATCCTCTAATATGCTATTCTCGCCTCGATTTTGTTCTCTCATTATTCGTTCCTACATAAATGCCACCAGGTTTTTTGGTGATTCAACTTAATAACATAGAATACTCCCAATTTCTCCTCTAGAGTTTAACTGTATAATTAACCACCTCACCCCCTCTGCCTGCTGGGATCTGCCTTGAATTATTTGCTTCAGTCTGGAGATGGAGAAGGGCAATAATTCCTCCCCTAGCAAGATAGCTTGTCTGAGGTTTCTCAGAGAGACAGATCAACTTCCCCAGGATTCTTATTCCAACCACTGGGGCCCCACCCCTTCCCCATCAATATTCTGGCTTCCACTTTAGAAACGTGGGGAAGCCGTGAATTAACTAAATTTGCCACTGTTAAATGGCATCAAGAGGGCTGAATTCGGTGATTGTTTTTTAGATTCTTTCAGCCCTGGTACTAGAAACCACAGGAACCCCACAGAATGCTCCCAGGTTTCTACCCCTTGCCTTGAGCTGAGATTCATGAATTTGCACTTTGCATGCTCCCCTTAAGGCTTCCTGGCAGAAGTAAGTCCAGCCCCAACGCCTGTGATTCCCTCCCCGTTGAGCTTGGGCTCTCCTGGAACGGGAGGAGATCACCTCCCAGTTGCAGGTGCCTCATCCAGGGTTTACAGAAGGAAGCAGATGAGGGAGCAGAGAGAGAGAGACAGGAAGGAGGAAAGAAGTCAATTAATGCGGCCGGCTTACTCCTGGTGGTGGGGGGATGCTTCTGAACCATATCACAGAAGAGTCCTGGGAAGAAATGCGTGGGGATACTTATCCACAATTCCCAGAGCCCTCAGGGAAGGTAATCTCCTCCTCCCCTGGGACCTGGAGGCACTTGGTCACCAGGCTAGGTGACATCTGTGGCTTTGGAGAAAGCTCTGGGACAGGAAAGGAGAAAGGCACTGCCACCTACTCTAAGGTGACCTACCACAGCTGCATTGAAATTGCTGGTGCCCAGGGGACACGGCTCAGGCCCCCAGATCAACAGAAGGCCCCATCGCCTTGTCTATGCAGGGCAGACATGCCGGCGATAACTCAAGCCGCTGCTCTGCTCCTTCACCCCGGGGGCTGCTAGAGTTCGAGGCTGGATTTCCATTGCTTTCCGCTCCAGCCAGACCGATGACAGGCCCTGACACATCCGCCTTTCTCTGAGGGTCTGTGTCCTGCCACCACTGAAGATGTCACTTTCCATATCTGTCTTGGGGTCCTGTTGTAATCTGAACAGAGAATGTACGCACACACACACCCCACAAAAAAAAAAAAAACAGTAGAGAAGATTGGAGAAGTGTGTTCCAATAACCGGCAGCCCTCAGGCGAGCCGGCCAGCTGTTCAGAATTGACGGGATGCACCGCTGCGAGCCGGGGTGATCCATGCCCAGGCGGTGGGCGAGCACGCCACTGCGCGAGAGCACAGAGCTCTGGGGGCCCGTGGTCCTCGGGGAAGGAGGGGAGGGCAGAGGCAGGCATGAGGCTTCCGGAACACCTCGCGCTCCTCTCTGGCCACTGCGGCTGAGGGGCGAGGCAGGCCTCCTCCCTTCTTCCTCTGGCCTCGGGACTAAGCTCTTACCTCCTGGCTCTTATGCCCTTCTGTTCTAAGGGAGGTTATTAGAATTAATAAGCTCACTCATTCAGACTGTAAATCTACCGTGCTATGGGGAGAGAACATGTTTAAAATGTGTACACATTAAACCCAGTGGAGTAATTTATAGGTACACAGCCCGGTCATCGTGTGGGGCTTGGCAGCCATGCAAGTCTGGTTTTCCGAGTTAACCTATTCCAGCTCCATTCCTCCCCCCGGGGGCGGGGGGAGGCACAGGAGCCCTGTTTGCCCCAAAGGCTGAAGGCCTCCGCCTTGGACAGTGTAAGAGCCCTGCCTCCTTCAATGCCCCCACCGCGCCACCGGCCCTAGGGCGCCCAGGTTCTCCCCCACCCCACTCCATCCCCACTTCCTGTCCCCACCCTGCTCACTACAGCCTGACGCCCCCCCCTTCGCCATGGTCGGTGCCTAGCACACACTCAGGGGGACACTGCCGGGCTAGACTGCCCCCTCTGCCTGCGACAGGGCTCCCACTGGCCCCAGTAAATAAGACTGGCGTCTCCATTTCTGACCACTCCTGCTTTGCTGACTTCCAGTCTCTCACACAGCTTGTTTTCTTCCTCCTGTCTGCTTATAATTCACGCCAGCCCTGGATAATGGAGCTTTTGTGCTTGTCTCTAGGAATGAACAATTCATTGATTTCAGGTAAAAGCTGCCCTCTCTACAAGAGAATGGCTTCGATTGAATTGTTTATTTGTATGAGAAACAGACTTTCTCTTAGCTGGTGCGAGTACATTTTGTTCATTCACTTAATTCCTATTTATTGAACAGCTACTATTCAATCGCTGTGTTAAGTGCTAAGTATGAGGAGGCAAATAAGATATGGCTCTTACCTTCAAAGTTCTTACAGTCTAAAGGAATGAAAAATCCTGTACTAAAAGCAATACAAGCCTGGCTCTGGTAGCTTATGCCTGTAATCCTGCCTACTCGGGGGGCTACGTACAGGAGTTGGAGGCCAACTCAGAAAAATAATTGAGATTGCATCTCAGTAGTGGGGAGTCGAGGTGCAGTGGCACACACCTGTTACCCCAGCAACCACGAGAAAAGTAATAGGTGGATCATTATCTAGGCAAAAGTAGGGCCAGAGGCATGGCCCAGCAGTAGAGCACCTGAGTAGCATGTACAATCTAATAAGAGCGGGGAGCATGGTAAATGCTATTTTAATTGAATCACGAGCAGAATGTCATTTATTTTTAGTTGATTTTTGCTATTATGAGGAGTGTGTGTGTGTGTGTGTGTGTGTGTGTGTAGGTGTAGGTGTGGGTGTGTGTCCTGCGTGCTGTCCTGGAGCTTTTATGCTCACGATTAGTGCTCTACTACTTAGGCCACAACTCCACTTCTGGCCTAATGGACTTTCCTGCCCAGGCTGGCTTTGAACTATGATTCTCAGATCTCAGCCTCCTAAGTAGCTAGGATTACAGGTGTGAGCCACTGACTCTCAGTTTAGAAGGATTATTTGACTAGGGTCATATACCTAGAAAGCACTGGAACCTGGAATCCCAACCTCCTAGAGAGTACATGAGGGGGGGAAGGAGAGCAGCAAGATGGCGCGGAGGCTGAGAAGACTGCAGAATGGATGAGAATAACTGAGGCTGGGAAGCGTCAATCGTGGATGTTTACAAAATGAACTCAGAGAGTTACTCTAGGTCTTAGAAATGCATTTTTCTACTCACAGAAACCTATAGCAAGGAGAAAATGCGAAGGGTTAGGGGGTAAAAATGCTCCATAAATTCCAATGTCTCTAAAAGGAGAACAGAATAAAGGATGATGTTGGGCCAGACCAAGATGCATCGTCTTGGATGACACAGGAAAAATTAACAAAGCACAAGAGGTAAAAGCAAGGCTTAAACAAAGAAATCCATCTGTTTATTCTGTTTTAGGAGCATCAAAAAGGCTTTTAAAGGAAGTGAAATTCACATCACTAAAATAAACCATTTTAAAGTAAACATTTCCGTGACATTCAATACACTGACAATGTGCAACCACCACATCTGTCCAAAACATTTTCAACACCCCCAAAAGAGACTCCACCCCCATGGAACAGTTCCTCCCCAGCCCCGGGAGGCCACAGCCTTCCCTTCATGGAGTTCTGGATATTTCATAACAATGGAACCCAGCAGTACATGACCGTTTGTGTTTGGCTTTGCTCACCAGCGCCGTCGTTTTGTGGTTCACCCACACTGTGACCCATTGCAATCCATCCAATGTATCATGAGGTCTCAGGACCTCATGCTTGCTAGGCAGGGACACTACCACTTGAGCCATGCCCCCGGTCCTTTTTATTTCATTGTTTTCCATACAAGTTCTTCACTTTTGCTGAAGCTTCTCTGGATCACAATTCTCTTATTTTGTGCTGCTTTTATAGCTGGTGTGACACGCACCAAGCTTATTGGTTGAGAGGGTTTCACAGACGTTTTGCTCGGGCTGTCTTAGAACTCTCGTCCTTCTGATCTCCACTTCTCAAGTGGCTGGGATTACAGACCGAAGCCACGGTGCTCACCTTTCTCTCTCCTCTTCTGCAGGCTCTTGTTTTAGACTTTGAATGACAACTGCACAGAAGTTTATGTCCACATTTCCCTGAAAGCCACGGTATTTCCTAACCATGACACTCAAAAGCAAAGAAAAGACTACACTCTGTTCAGATAGACCTGGTGTTTGGGACTAGAGTAAGGGATTGAAGGTCAGGGAAAGGCTGGAAGGTCAGGGCAACTTGAGGCTGGAGGATTTGAACCCATCTGTGTTCTTCTGGGTCACAATGGAGAGAGGTCTAGAAACGGGAAGTTTCAACAGGACCAGTCTGAACCCTGCTTGACTGTGTTGTCTAGAGTAAGGAGAGAAATGAGGCTCTGTACCTATTAAATAGTTTCAATTAGGAAAGCTGGGAGCTTTTGTTTTTAAGTGCTTCTGTGACTAGACTGAATAGATTTGAGCTTCCTTCGACTGAGAAATCTGTTGATGCTCTTCTGTTGTTATGCTTTGTTGCCTTCTTTGATAATTTCCCATCTGTCTTCTCTTGGTTTCATAAGAAAGTTCCACTGGAAAATTCCAAATCAGCCTGTGATGGGGGATGAGAGTCGAGGCAAACGGGGCTCGCCCTGAGGGGAGAGAAGAGGCTGGGCGGTGCGGTACATGAGCCTTTTCTCCATCTGGGGGTCTTGGTATCTAGAACCGGCGAATCTTTCCTGGGTAATGCTCCAAGAACATCCCAATTTTTAGAAACCCTAGCCCAGCCCACTCCACGGCAGCAGAGCCCCAGCCGCTGTAACATTTCCAAACATTCCTCCACAGCGGCCCAACTCTGAACCCCAGGCCGAGAACCCCGGCATGAAAGACGGAAGAAATGGAGACTGGAAATACTCGAACCTGTGTAGAAGGGACTCCGAAAGATGCCCCGCCTTCTTCATAGAGGATTCTTCTGGAGCCCCTTGTGAAGACTCTTTCCCTCCCCTGTCTCCCCCTGGACTGCTCGGTTCCTCCTGAGCTTCACTCTGCCTCAAGCCATTTCCTCCCCCTCCCTAGTATGGATCAAAGGTGGTTGTGTTGTGGTGGTGGTGGTGGTGGTGTGTGCCTGTGTTGCTGTTTTACTGGAACTTGAACTCAAGGTCTGGGCGCTGTCCCTTAGCTTTATTTTGCTCAAGGCTGGTGCTCTCTTTGAGCCACAGCTCCACTTTTGGCTTTTTCATGGTTAACTAGCGATAAAGTGTCTCATAGTTTCATCTGCCAGGCTGGTTTCAAACTGTGATCCTCAGCTCTCAGCTTCCCGGGCAGTTAGGTGTGAGCTACCAGCACCCGCTCTTAGGCTTCCTTTAGTTTGTTCTAAAATCATAGTTTTTCAGCCAGGCACCACTTTTTTTTTTCCCTAGCAGTCTCCCCCACCCCACCCCCCACCCCCCAAATCATACCTCAGGCCTTCTGCTGTCTGGCTAGCTTATCAACCCTTGGTCTACGATGGGACTGGGCATGTCGAATGGCCACTTGACTTCTTCCAAATAGACTGGGGTGTGGATCGGGGGCACGGGGCTGTCCAGGTTAAGAGAACAGCACGGCCAAAGGCTGGCATGGGAGGAGCTGGAGTACTGGAGCCGGGACAGGCCCAGGAAGGCAGCAGGCTCCATGCTGGGGTGCCTGGAAAAGAGGCGAGAGAGCCAGGCTGGAGGCACATGGTCACCCTGAGCCCTCACCTGGACAACGTGCAGGAAGAAGATGGCCAGCCCTTCTCGGGAGAGCCCTGCATAGATTCAGCTTGACAATGCTGCGGCCATCTTGAATAGGATTTTCCTGCGTCGTTTCTCAGCCGGCTATCATTAGGCAAACCCATTTCACCGGAATATGGAGCTTCACAACTGGACTCTAGTGACAGGAATGGGCTGATGGTGTCAGGTTGGAGGAAGTCCCTTTTGTCCTGAGCAGGAGAGATGTCCTGTCTCTCTGATTCAAGCTGCAGTGGTCTAACTTGCCTTGCCGCTGCCTAGCACTGTGCTTCGGTCAATAACTCCCCTGATAAACTGCACTCTGAGCTATGCCAGATCTGTCTGCCTCCTTCTTTGTCTCATGGCACCTGGTAGCCTAGCCGCATACTCTGGGCTGTGGTTGTTCCAGGACAAGCTCAGCAGTGTGGACCTTTCATGATGTCACTGCCACAGGAGATGTGCGTCTCTGGGGACCGGAGGGGTGGGCTGTAGCTCAGAAGACAGGGCCAGAAGGAGAGGAAGACATCTTGTGGGTGTTGCCCTGTTGGGATCTGATGCCCGATGGGACGGTGATCGTGGGAGTTAGTCTAGCCCCGAGAACTGGGTGGGGTTGGGTAAATTGGCCAGGGCACCCACTAACCCACAAAAGTCCCTCACCCAAAAAGGGTGCAGTGCCTCATCCTGACTCCATCTTCTGATGAATTCCATCAGGCAATTGGCTCGACTATTTCTCAATTACCATTTCTCCTTCATGATAATATGCATCCTTTTCCTTCCCTACACACATTTCAGCACTTCCAAAATAGGGACGGGTCTTAAAATAGATGTGCATATTTATTATATAGTTCCTCTCTCTTTTTCTGAGGCAGCTATTTAATCAATGGTGCATCTTATAATCAATGGCATATCAGAATTGAGGAAATAGGGTAATTACTAGAATTGATTTCCCATTTTGATGTTGTATAGATAAGACGGGTTCAGGAGACACCTGTGCTTGCTCCCGAATGCCGAACTCTTGACAGACAGCCTCGACAGGCCCCCAGGTGTGGGCTGCGCCCCTCCTGCCTTGGAGAGCTGGCTGTTTGCAGGCTTTGTTTTGCCATTGGATGTTCAAAACCCAGAGGCACTCACAGGGTGCTAAACGCCACCTTCCCGTTGGAAATGTCGTGAAGAGTTGCTTTGGGCCTCCAGTAGCCCTGACTTCTCTGCTGATGGGTCTTTGTGAGATGCGGTGGCACTGTACCTGACAGGAGACAAGGGCATTCTGGGAGCTGAGATCCCTTCAGACCAACCCCATGGCTCGCACATCTGCCCTCATTGCCGTTCTGGCTTGGTAGTCTTCCTGCAATGGCTAATTCTCTGGGTCACAAAGGATTCTCCCGTAGCTGGTGGAATGTCGTTTCTGGGCAGGTCTGCGAAGGTGCACTTGGGAGAGATTAGCTAGCATTTACATCGACGGACTAAGCAGAGCCACCTTCACCAGCGTGAGTGGCCATCACGTACCACAGCTGGAGAACTTTTCTGCCAAGATGACATTTGGATATATAACACCATTATGGGCCATGCAAAATTACTGCCACACTGTCGGGCGCTGGTAGCTCACTCCTGTAATCCTAGCCACTCAGGAGACTGAGGTCTGAGGATCTAAGTTTGAAGACAGCCCAAACAGAAACTCTGAGAATCTTATCTCCAATTAACCACCCAAAAAACATTAAAAAAAAAAAAAGAAAACAGCCAAAAGTGGATTGTGACTCAACTGGTAGAGACATAGCCTTGAACAAAAAAGCTCAGGGAAGCTAGGCACCAATGGCTTATCCTTGTAATCCTAGCTACTCAGGAGGTTGAGACATGAGGATTGGGGTTCAAAGCCAGCCCAGGCAGGAAAATCCATGAGACTTATCTCCAATAAACTACTCAGAAAAAAAAAAAAGCTGGAAGTGGTGCTATGGCTCAAGTGGTAGAGTGCTACCCTTGAGCAAAAAGCAATTCAGGGACAGCACCCAGGCCCTGAGTTCAAGCCTCAAGACCAGAAAAAAATAAATAAATAAAGCTCAGAGGCATTGCCCAAGCCCTGAGTTCAAGCCCTAGGATTGGCACCAAAGAGAGAGAGAGAAAGAGAGAGAGAGAGAGGCAGATGGCTATGGGCAGCCAATGAGAAACATTTGAGAAATATACAAGAAATGTGCAAGTCCATTCTGTCACATATGATTTCTAGGTCCTTATTAAATGACCCACAGGCCAGACCTTCCATACTTCAGACCCATTAAGGGTCAAAATAGAAAAACCAGGCAGAGGAGGAAGTAGAAGTGTGACTCAAGTGATGGAACACCAGCCTGGAGTGCTGGGGAAAAAGCCAAGTGAGAGTCAGAGGCCCCGAGTTCAAGCCTTAGTCCTAGCACACAAGCATTTTTGAAGAAGAAGAAGAAGAAGAAGAAGAAGAAGAAGAAGAGGAAGAAGAAGGAATAGTTCCCTCCCTTTTCTTAAGCTGGCATCTCCAGGTCCTGCCTTACACCCTGCAGCTCCTGGTTCTCAGGCCTTCAGACTTGAGTGGATTCAATCACCAGCCCTCCAGCTCTCTGCAAATCATAGACAATAGATCACCGACTTCCCAGGTGAGCCATGTGTAATCCATGCTGTCTTCCATGTCTGTGTGGGTCCTGTTGGTTTTGTTTCTCTGGAGAACTTTGACTAGCTCATGCCTCATTCTTCTTCCTTTAAAGAGAGGGGGGCAGGATGTGGGTAATGAGGTAGGTGGTTTAGGCTTGCCTGGGAAGACACCAAGGTTGAATGATGGCCATTAATACCCTGTTGGTTGACTAGACCAAAGCAGTGGAGAACTAGGTCGGGGGCTTTGCTGCTGCGGCGCCTCTGCTGGAGATTCCAGGAACTGCCACGGTCGCCAGCCTTGAGAGGAAGAGGACACAGGGCAGGCATGGGACCCTTCTCCTCCGCAGGAGAAAGTCCCTCCTAACAAGTTCACCGTGGTCCCTCTGCCCAGGATGCCACTCCAACCTAACTTTTGTGGCCGTGGAAATTTCTAAGCTTTCCAGAAAGTTCCCTCTTCCTGGCTGTCCTTTGAGGGGTGCTTTCTATGTTGCAGGGTGTGGCTGAGGTAAGCTGGACAAGGCGTTAGGCTTTGACCGTGATCTAGGCCTGGTTGTTAGCAGGGTGCAGGGAAAGGGAGCTGCAGACAGAGAGGCAGGGCAGCCTCCACCCCCACCCCCACCCCCACCCCCACAAGCAGCGACTCCGCTTCGTAATTTCACTTAATGCCATTAAGGGGCCAGTTTGGGCCATTTGCTGGAGAGGACTGGAAAGGTTCCAGAATACTTGGCTAATGAATCCCAACTATTAATCTCATTACTTTTCTACTGTCTGCAGCCTCCGACTAAGTCACCCCTCCCACCCCCAGACCTCCTCCCTCTGGAGGAAGCTCTCTGACCCCCAAAGCTCATGGCATGTTCCCGTAAGCCAGGGCGGGATTTGCTTACCAGGCTAATTTTACCAGAAATTGAACAAGCAGCATGGCAGTCTCCCATGCCAGGCGACAGGGGCAATGGCTTAGGAGAATCGCCACCTCCATTAAAAAATCCCCAAGCGGTCATAGCAGTCTCACCCACCACACCGCCCCCCCCCCTTTCTGTCGTCGGTCATGGGGCTTGAACTCAGGGCTTGGGCACAGTTCCCGAGCTCATTTGCTCAAGGCTAGCGCTCTACCACTTTGAGCCATAGCAATACTTCCAGTTTGCTGATGATTAATTGGAGAAATGAGTCTCACGGTGTTCCCTGCCTGGGCTGGCTTTGAACTGCCTGGGCTGTAATCTAACATTTAACTCTAACCCATGTGCCTGGGGAGCACAGGGAAGAGATCATTGGTTAGAGTTAAATGTTAGATTACAGTCCAGTTCTGCTATTTACCTGCTGTGTGAGGCACATGACATCTCATGGATTGTGGGAGCTTCCATGGATGGTTCTTGAAGGTTCTAGGTCCTTGGTTTCTGGGGTAACTAATTTTTAACAAAATTCTATATGATATGTAGCTCAGGCCACACATAAATGAGTGTCATCCTTTATGAATATAGAAACAAAATAGTGTATTAGAGACTTCTGTTCCAGGGACATCGGAATACACATATGTTTCCCTGTCTCCCTGCTAAGTCTGTTGAAAACACTGCCATTGTATAAAACTCAGACCCAAGAGACTCTGATGGGCACAGAGCAGACTGAAGGCCTAGGGACTTGAGACCTGAGGAATGACATAAAGGTGAGCTCACTGGCTCATTCTCTCTTCCCTTCCCTTCATTCCTTCTCCTTTCTTCCTTAATTCCTCTCTCTTTTCTTTGTTTCTTTCCCTTCCTTCCTTCCTCCCTTCCTTCCTTTCTTCCTTCTTCCCTTCCTTCCTCCTTCCTCTTCCTCCCTCCCTCCCTTCCTTCCTCCCCCCTCCCTCCCTCCTCCCTCTTTTCTTTGTTTCTTTCCCTTCCTTCCTTCCTCCCTTCCTTCCTTTCTTCCTTCTTCCCTTCCTTCCTCCCTTCCTCCCTTCCTCCCTCCCTCCCTTCCTTCCTCCCCCCCTCCCTCCTCCCTCCCTCCCTCTCTCTCTCTTTCTCTCTCCCTTCCTTCCTTCCCTTCCTTCCTTCCTTCCTTCCTTCCTTCCTTCCTTCCTTCCTTCCTTCCTTCCTCCCTCCCTCCCTCCTTCCCTCCCTCCTCTCTCTCTCTCTCTTCTTTCTTTCTTTCTTCCTTTCTTTCTTTCTTGCTGTACCAGTACTAGGGCTTGAACTCAGGGCCAAGGTATTCTCCCTTAGCTTTTTCACTCAAGGCTGGTGCTCTACCACTTGAGCCACACTTCCACTTCCAGTTTTGGGTAAAGATAAAAGAGTCTCATGGACTTTTTCTCTCCTGGCTGGCTTCAAACTGAAATCCTCAGAGCTCAGCCCCCTGAGTTGCTGAGACTATAGACATGAGCCACAGGCACCTGGCTTGGATTTTTCTTTTTCTTCTCTTTCCCCACCCCCCTCCCTTCTTTTTGGTGCTAGTCCTAGCACTTGAACTCAGGTGCTGAGCTCTGACCTTGAGAATTCTTTGCTCAAAGCTAGTTCTCTACCACTTGAGCCACAGCTCTACTTCTGGGGTGGGGGGTTGTTTTGTTTTGTTTTTGGTAGTTTATTAGAGATAAGAGTCTCAGAGGCTTTCTTGCCTGGGCTGGCTTTGAACTAAAATCCTCAGATTTCAACTTCCTAGAATTACAGGCGTGAACGGCTGGTGCCTGGCTGGATTTTCTTTTTCCTTACATATCCCAGACTTAGAGCTGAAAACACTGGCAACCTAGAACCACCAATAGGTGCCAAAAACAGAAAAGAAAAATAAAATTTCTTTTTTTAACACAAGTGTGGCTCAGTCAAAGCATTGAGGAAAAGAGTATCGTAGCAAGTCAGAAAAGTGTTTAGAATGATAACTGCTCTAGGTAAGCCAAAAACTACAAGGGGAAAAAACCCCCAAAACCAAACCTGACTGGACCCCTTGTGCCCATACCAGAAGATAGTGAATATTGTGTTCCCCATCGCCAGTCCTGGAGGAGCTGGGTAGAGAAAGCCATATAGAGTGGGTGGTTGCAATAAGATGGGGAGTCCTACAATGGAATAGGAAAAAGCTCAAGTTTCAATAAATAATTTGTCATATCAAGAACCAGACAGATATCAAACCAACTGAAAAACAAAGGAAAATAAAATCACCAATGCCAAACACTGGGATGACAGAGATGCTACAGGGGTCCAACAAAGATTTTGAAGCTGCCATGATAAAGTACTTCAACACACAATTACAAACACACTTAAAAAAAAAAAGAAAGTCTGAGCAAAAGAATAGAAGATATGAAGAAGGATAAAATGGAAATTTTATAGCTGAACAATACCCCAAATTAAAAGCTTAGTGAATAAGCTCAATACGCAAATGAGAAGGAGTCAGGGTTTTTATTTTCAATCTGTGACTTGAAGCTAGAACAATAGGAATTATAATTCCAGCTACTCAGAAGGCAGAGATCAGTTCAGGCAAAAGTGGGACTCCATCACAACAGGAAAGCCAGGTGTGGTGGCTCACATCTGTAATCCCAGTTATAAGGGTAGCATAGGAGGGAGGATCATAGTTCAAGGCTGGTCCCAGATAAACAACATAAGACCTTCTGTAAAAAATAAGGCCCCAAAGGGCTGGAGGTATGGTTCAAGTAGTAGTGAAAAAGCATGAAGCCCCAAGTTCAAATCCCTCTACTACAAAAAAAAAAACTAGCAAATTTAAATAACTGAGGTAAATTAGTCTGAAGATTACCAGAGCGTCAAAAATCTGTGGGAGTGTAACAATGGTTCTAAAATCCATGCCACTGGGGGAAATGAGGGAGAAAGAGACTGTTCCTGAAAAATTATATACACAGCCTTGGTGAAAAAGGGCTGGAAATTCTGAATTTAACAAGGAACAAACTTTTAGATTCAGAGAAAACCCCAAACAGGATAAATCAAGAAAAACCCATGACAGAATATATCACAAACTTTGTAAAGACAAATAAATTGGGTGTTTTGTTGTTTTGTTTTGTTTTTTTTTTTACTTCTTGTTACTTTACCTACAGGGGAAACAGTTTGGTGACAGCTAATGTCTCACTAGAAACAATACGGGCAACTGTAAGAGTGGCAAGTTCACACCCTACACAAAGTGGAAATGTCTATTATGAACCAATGGGGAGGTTAAAGTATTCTCAAAGGAAAATGAAAATAATTTATTACTGGTAGATCTAGGCCAAAAGAATGACTAAAAGAAAATTTTGAGGGGCTGGGAATATGGCCTAGTGGTAGAGTGCTTGCCTTGTATACATGAAGCCCTGGGTTCGATTCCCCAGCACCACATATATAGAAAATGGCCAGAAGTGGTGCTGTGGCTCAAGTGGCAGAGTGCTAGCCTTGAGCAAAACAAAAGAAGCCAGGGACAGTGCTCAGGCCCTGAGTCCAAGGCCCAGGACTGGCAAAAAAAGAAAAAAAAAAAAGAAAGAAAATTTTGAGACAGAAAGGAAATGATGGAGAAGAGACTTGGAATATCAACAAGGAAAAAAATCAGTGAAAATATGGATAAAACAGAATATGCATTCTTTCTCTTCTAAAGTTTTCTATTTGACCTAGAAGGAAAACTATGATAGGATGATCCCGTATGGTTCTAAATTTATAGGAAATATTTAAGAAATTCTATTAGAAATAGGATGGATAGCCAGGCACCAGTGGCTCACGCTTATAATCCTAGCTACTCAGGAGGCTGAGATCTAAGGATCACAGTTCAAAATCAGCCTGGGCAGGAAAGTCCGTGAGACTCTCATCTCCAACAAACCACCAGAAAACCAGAAGTGGCGCTGTGGCTCAAAGTGGTAGAGTCCTAGACTTGAGCAAAAGAGCTCCGGGATAGCACCCAGCCTCTGAGTTCAAACCCATGACCGACCAACCTCCCACCCCACACACACAGAAAAAGGAAATAGGACAAATAAAAAGGCAGAATGTTTGCATACGACATTCAACCTGGTAAAATGATGACCACCAATACGAGTTATTGTGCGTAAAGCTATGCCTAGAGAAAACATTGCGCAACAAAAGAATACCCTCAAGAACATTAGTGATAAGTCAAATCGTACTCTAAATAATTTTTTTCAAGCAATCCACAGATTGACAAGGCAAGAGGAAAACAAAAACTAAGAAACAAACTAACGCGGCAGCTGTAAGCCCTAACTTAGCAATAACCAATTGCATTAAATGTAAGTGGCCCAAATAAAAGACCAGGATTAGTCAGACATAGTGGCACACGCCTCTAATGCCAGTATTTGGGAGGTGGAAGCAGGAAGATTGGGAGTTCCAGACTAGCCTTGGCTATACGTATTAGGGAGACTGACATAACAACAACAAAAAACTAAGATTAGCAGATTTGAAAAATCACTAACTGTATGGTGTTATAAGAAATTCATTTAAAGGATAACATTATATGCGAATTGAATGGAAAAAGAAAAGATAAGTGATACAAACATTAAGGGCCATCATATGCAACCAAATTAATATTCAATGAAACCATCAAAGACAAAACAGTATTTATGATAAAAATCTCAGTTCACTGAGAAGATGTAGAAATTGTAAATGTGAATGTCCCAAGTAACAGAGCTTCAAAAATATGTAAAGCAAAACTTGGTAGAATTGAAAGAATGGTCGAGTCGAAATTGTAAAGAACCTTTTTAACATTTCTCTGTCAAAAATTAAAATCTGTGAGGACATACAGCCTGGAAATATTCTTTTGCACAACATCTTAGTTGTCAATTTTATTTTATTAATAATTACAGAACTATTCAAAATATACATTTCATATTGGCTTCTGAGGTGGAAATTCAGGTTATTGATTTGAGATTTATTTTATGAGGAATCCAGAATCTGTAAGACTCAGTAGTGATAGTCCCATCTGTCCAGGAGATATATTAGGGAAGAACTGAATGTACTTAAGTGTGGACACTGCCAAAGGTTGTGGATTTATCTTCTTTAGAAAGGAGATTGTTTTTCCTATTAAAATATGTCAGATCAATCACACCTACAGTACTTACTCATGCTTCTTTCCAACATCTCTCTGAAGTGAGAATAAAATAATTGAAAGCCATAAACTCTCAAGGTCAAACGAGGTGAGAGTCATAGAAAGCAAATGTTTGTATATGTGCATTCATTTATGCACACACACACACACACACACACACACACACACACACACACACACACCCCAGACAGAATTGTTTGAGACAGGATCTCATACATAATGCAAATTGACCTTGAACTCATGACCCTCCTGCCTCAGCCACTTGAGTGGCTGGGATTACTGGCATGTGCCATCATGTTCATTCAGAATGTGAATCTATACGTATATGAGAAACTGTAGAAGCTAAAATGTTGATATGTGCAAATAACTGACTTAGCAGTCCAAGAAAAATGGAACCCTAGGAAACCCAACAAGCAATAAGCCAGTTAGCACCCTAGAACCGTGTTTTAGGATGGGAGGCACGTGACATCTCTGAAGTAAAAGTTATAGGGTGGGGCTGTCGTAAACATATCAACTGAAAGCTGGGCATTGGTGGTGCACAACTGTAATACTACCAATTCAGGAAGCTGAGATCTGAGGATCATGGTTCAAAGCCAGCCCAGGCAGGAAAGCCTGTGAGATTCTTACCTCTAATTAAGCACTGAAAAAACTAGAAGTGGAGCTGCGACTCGAGTAGAGAATTAGCCTAAACTAAATGAAAACTTTAAGAAAGTCTTAATGTCTTTAGATGCACACAAAAGACATTATATTCATGACACAAAATAGATGGAGGAGGAGGAGATAAAATCCTAAGAACATAGATTTAGAAGGGGGGTTGAGGTGGTAGTAGTAGTGGAGAGAGGGAGGGAGGGGAGAGGGGTGGAGAGGAGGAGAGGAGGACTTAAGCCAGGTGCTAGTGGCTCATGCAAGTAACCTTATCTACTTGGGAGGCAAAAATGTGAAGGATTGAGGTTCAAGGCTACCCCAGGCAGAAAAGTTCATGAAACTGTCACCACAGAGAAAATCTGGATGAAGCCTCAAATAGGCAGATCATAGTCTATCTAGGCTTGTACCTGGCAGGAAGAGAAAGCTGATCTTAAAATGTACCTTTAAATATAAATTACATTTTATATAGAAATTTCATATTTTATGTATGTTTTATATCCTTATATTTAGGGATATACCCTTAAATATAAACAGTGAAAAACAACCTAGTAAACACAGATCCTGAGTTCAAATTCGAGATACACCAAAGAAAAGATAAGACTTTCATCTCTAATTAACTACCAAAAAGCCCGACATATGTCTGTGGCTCAAGTGGTAGAGCACCAGTCTGAGAGAAAAAAAAAGCTTTCTATAAGCACTGAGAGAGAGAGAGAGAGAGAGAGAGAGAGAGAGAGAGAGAGAGAAGATAATAGCAGGGTTCTTGGAGTTAAATACATACATAGAGGAAACTTCAAATTTCAAAACCAGGTTGAAAAATAAGTTACAGAACTATCTTGGGAGTCAACAGATGGAGCAGATAGAGCAAAGTTAAGGAAATTAGAAGACTGGTTCATGATAACAGAAGTTCAGCAAGGAAAGAATAGCAAAGTACGAAAGAAATTAGCAAATAATTTTTCAAAACCTTTTTCAGAACTCAAAGGGTACAAAATGCCACGCTGACAGTTTTCATACTGACAGATTTCCTAGTGTGATGAATAAAAAGACCGACAACAGGGCACACACATAATTGAGAAACTTCTAGAAATAGAAAAATCTTAAAAGTTGCGGAGAGAAAGCAAAGCAAAACAACAAAGGATGAGGAAAGCGGTGAGAAGAGAAAGAAATGCACACAAACTTCTAAAGCAGGATTTGGTCAATTATGGCCCACGAGCCAAATCCAGTCTACAATCTGCTTCTCTGTTGTACCTGAGATAGGAAAGGTTTATAAGTTTCTAAAGAATTTTAAAAAGAGAAACAAAAACAATGTGGACAGAGAGTATCTGAGTTCCTCAAAACCTAAAATAGTTGTTATCTGCTCCTTTATTTTTTTTTAAAAAAAAGTTTTCTAGCACCCGTTTTAAAAGGTAATTATTTTCAAACCAACCAAGCTATAAAACAGATTTGAGAATATATGAAGCACCCTCTCCAAATCACGGTAGGAGACCAGCATTCATTACCCTGATATCACCACTTGACAAGAGCATCACATAAAGAGAAAGCTGTGGACCAATGTCTCTTTGGATGACAAACACACAACTACTCACCACAATCCTGGCTAACTCACTTCAGCCACATATCTAAAGGGTCACACACTGTGATTAAATGAGGTACATCCTGGAAATAGGAGCTGGATTTAATATACTGAAGTCAACCCGTGTAACAGCTTTCTGTCAGTATCGTAAAATGCCCGAGATAGTTAACTTATAAAGAGAAGAGGTTTGTCCGGCTCACAGCTCTGGAGGCGCCAGGCCGACGTCAGGTAGAGACATTGCTTCCTGCCTCGGTTGCAGCCGCTGGATGGAAACGGCAGAGCACGTGTAACAGAGCGGATGGCTTTCCTTCTGGCCAGGAAGCAAAGTGAGAGAGAGTAAATGAGCTGGGGTCCCAAGTTCCCTTTGGGAGCATTATCCCAATGACCTAAAAACTTCCCACAAGGTTCCTTCTCCCCAAGGCTCCACCGGCTTCCGTCAAGGACTCCTTGAGGACGGCAAAGCTGGGCTGCACAGGCTACAAAACAAGCAAGCAAACCACCGCCACCAAAGCAAATGGACAGAAAACCCATAGCAATTTAGTAATTAGCAAATATATATATATATATTTTTTTTGAATAGACATTTTTTTTCCCCAAAGGAGTCAAGCAGCATCAAAAGACGTTTCACTTCTTGAGTCACTATGGAAATTACAAACTCAAGGAAATACTACTTCTCTCTCGGTGGAGTGGCTGCAATAAAGACAGACAACACAAGAGCAGGTGTCTGTAAGGGCATAAGGTGGGTACGGCCATGTCAGAATGGAGTTTGGCAGTTCCTCAAGACGTTAAACATAGAATCAACACGATCTACTGCTTTGGTTGGTCCACGTGTTAAAAGCTTGGTCAACCAGCCAGTGGTGGTATTGGGAGGGAGGCGGTTGTACCTTTAAAAGGAGGGGCTTGGTGGCAGGAGGTTAAGTCACCGTGGGCGGGGGCGGGGCGGGGGTGTCTTTGAAGGGAATCTTGAGACCTTAGCCCTTTCCTAGTCCTTCTGCTTCCTGGCTGCCATGAGAGAGGGAGCAGCTCCCTTCACTCTCTCCCACAGAGACGTGCCACCTCGTGCTGGCCCAAAGTGACAGAACCAGCTCACCGTGGACTGTGAGCGAAAATAAGCCTTTCCTCTCACCAGCTTATTAACTTGGGCAACTTTCCACAGAGGTGAAACGCTGACTAGCATAACGAGCAACTCTACTCCTACGTGTCTACCGAAAAGAAATAGAAATGCGTGTCTACATAAAAACATGTACGTAAATATCCACTGTACCATTGTTCAAAATGACCCAAAAGTGAGATGGATTGAAATTGCCCATCAACAATATTTCCTGTCCTTCAACAATGGTATAAGCAAAACCTGGTATACCCCTACAGTGAAATAATATGCAGCGATTGAAAAGAATGAGCACTGACGTATATCCCTACACAGACAACCCTTGAAAAGATTTACACTAAGTAAAAGAAATCAGTAACAAAGGACTACACATTCCATTATCCTACTTATGTGAAACGCCCAGAATCGATAAAATCCAGAGAGTTAGAAAGTAGACTGACGGTTACCTGCAGTTAGAGGAATGGATTGGGGAAGAGAGATGAACAGAAGTAACAAGAGCTGCTAATGGGTACAAAGGAATGGTGGCGGGGGGGAGTATTCTAAAATCAAATTGGGATGATTGCATCACTGAATATCTCCCAAACACTGAACTAAATGGCTCAAATGGACACATTTCATAGTGAACAAAGTATATTTCAATAAAGCTGTAAAATACATAAATTTTCAGATATGCAAAATTTCAAAACATTAACCTCCTACCTATCTTTTTCCACAAGAAGTTAGCTGCATACACATTTTGCCAAAGGAAATGAATATATCAAGAAAATGAGGGAAAAATGGACTCCAGAAAATAAGAATTTTAACACAGCAAAGAAGCAAAGGGAACTCACAGATGAACCATGAAGGGAAGTTTCCAGTAATAGTTGTGCAACAAGCTTTAAAGCTTCACGTTGGAGGTAACAGAAGGTAGAAAATCTTCAAGTGGAGAAAGACAAGAATAGAGACAGCTAAGACCAATGCTTGCATGCATCGTGGTAACGTGTTCTGAGGTCAGGGCATTTGAACATCAGTTTGTGATCAGTACAGAGAAGCAAATGAGAAAAAAAACAAAACATGGAAGCAACTATTAACTCCAAGTAAAACATAAAGTTGTTTTATTGTCCAGTAGTATCCCTAGCGCAAAAAATTACATTTTCCTGACCCCAGCACTGAGCATCGATTCCCACCCACAAGGTAACATTACGTTGTGAGGACAGAGGAAAAAAACACCAGGAGCCACAGAATAACTGGAAGCAGTAGGTTCTAGGAAGCAAGATTTCAAATTGTCAGGATTCGAGTTTTTCATTACAGGGGTAATGGTGCTTTTTAATTAAAAAAAAAAATCCTGAAAAACGACACTCATGCACTGGTCTGGGTTTTTTTTTTCTTCTTTTTTATGATGAAGAAATTGTGTTCAAAATATGATAGATAGTGCAGCTGGAGCCAGCCTTTCCAGATAGCTCGACGGTCTCGTTGTGACCTGCCTCTCCTTCACTCCCGTGCTCCTCAGCGCCCTCGCAGTCATTGACTCAGCCCCCATCCACCTGCTCCTGTCCGTCTCACGTGGTGTGCTTGGCTTTTGCACCTGCTCCTCCTGCGGGCCCTCCCAGCCTAGCCCCTGCTTCCCTCGCTCTCGTTCTCCTGCTTTAGAATCTCAGGCATGGACCCTGGGCCCGCGAGATTCTGAATCCCGGCGAACGAGTCCGTCCCAGGCCGCTTCTCTTAGCTGCTCCGCCAGCCGGGTTTTCTAGACGTACTTCAGCACCGCTGTGACCCCTGACTCTTCCTGGGCCTGGAGCTGGACTAAGCTCGGTTGTCCAGGAGTGGACTGGCACGATGGATGGGTACGGTGTCCTCTCCCGGAATCGGATGTGCTAAGGAAACCACTGAGCGCGGGCTTACCAGCCACCCGGTCACTCCCCTGATTCAGTGACTCCACTGGATACACATGATCCCTCTCCAGCTACAGGGCCAGGTCTCCCTCCCCATTCCTGTACTTACATAAGTGATATTTTAGCCTAGATGTAGCACATTTACCTATATAAAGTTTTATCTTATTTTTTTTTAGGTCATCTATGGATCAAACATACTGCATACAACACAGACTTAAGCAGACGTTCCCAGGCCCATGGCTGGCAGGATTGATATGGTGCTTGGATGTACCCCCCACCCCCGACCCTTGACATCCCACGGAGGGCCATGATTGGGTTGAACGTGACCCGGAAGCGTCTGCGCTTATATGAGCCAGAACCACATATTAATGATGGACACTTGAAGGGGAGAGATCCTGAGTTTGCGGTTAGGCTGTGTCAATCCCACTAGCATGAGAAATTGCATGCAGCCACAGCAAAGCAGGCTGTGTAAGGAGTTTGCTGATCACCACTGTCCCAACCTGACACCTACCTCCTGAGACCAGGTATGTGGGCTACCCAGGGGGCACTTCCAGGGTCCTCCAGAAGGACAATCTGTTTTCCCTTTCCTAGGCATTCCATATCTGATCTAGCTGGCCTTTGATTAATTAGCTTTTCCTGTAAGGTCTTTCTCAAAGCCCTGATTATATATATATATATATATATATATATATATATATATATATATATATATATATATATATATAGAGAGAGAGAGAGAGAGAGAGAGAGAGAGAGAGAGAGAGAGAGAGCACCAGGCCCAGGTGGCTCACACCTGTTGCAAACCACTGTGAGCAGCCCACTGTGAGCTCCTTGTCCCGCCGTGATTGGGAGCAAGGCAATGATGAAGACAAGATCGTGAAACTGGTTTGGGGGCACCAGGGGGTCTGTGCCTCTAACCAGCAACAGACATCCAAGGTCCCGTGACAAGGTCCCACGAACAGGGCTTTGATTGATCATCAAACAGTGGAGTGTGTGCAGAAGGCAAGGTAGCAGTCTCTTTGAAGTTACCAACATCAGAGTTGGGTGGAACAATCCTAGGATTGGTGACTTCCTAGAAACTGGAAGTGAAGACCAGCAGCAAACAACCACAATCTGAACAGGCCCCTGCCTGGCTGGCTCCAAGGTCTAGGGAAATTTGGATGCTGATTAACTCGCCCCTAGGGTGAAATCTGTGGTCTTCGAAATGCGGGAGCAGTAGATCTTCCTCAGGCCACTCTCGCCTTCTGAGAATCAGAGAACGGCATTCCCGGGGCAGAGCTCATGGCTCTGCACTTACAGGTCCCCACACACCTGTAATCCTAACGCAGAAGGAGGAAACCTGAGGATTGTGGTTTGAAGCCTGCCTGGGCAGGAAAGTCCATGAGATTCTTATACCCAATTAACCACCAGAAAACTGGAAGTGGTGCTGAAGTGCTAGCCTTGACCTAAAGAGCTCAGGGACAGCACCCAGGCCCTGAGTTCAAACCCCATGACTGATAAAAAAGAAAAGAAAGGAAGGGGAAAAGTGAAAGAGAGAAAGAGGAAGAAAGAAAGAGATGAAAGGGAGCTGAGCTGGGGACCCCTCGCCTACTCCTTTTTTTCTATAAACCTCCCTCACCCCCGAATCTGGTACTCCCCACCCATGGAAGGAGATATCAGAATTGAAGTTATTTCCTGAGGGATATAAATTTCCTTCCACCTAAGGAGCAAGGACATACTGTTATGCAGTAAATTATCCAAGAAGCCACATATTGAAGGATGGAATCTTGGAGTTTTTATTAGAGCATGAGCAGTCTGCAGGCAGCCAATAGCTACAAAGGCCTGCAGCCCGCAAATACACTTAACACTGTCAGGATCCAGGCCAGAGAGGGGAAAAAAAGAACAAAAACCATACCAACAAACCAATTCAGCTCCAACGGAGAGCTGACTTGGGACACCATGGTGACCGGAGATGAGCCAGGGGACAGGACACAGGACAAGAACATGGAGACGTGGGGTGGGACATAATGATGCCTGAGCTGGCCTGACCCTAAATAGTCAGGTCAGGGGGCAGGGTCGCAGGAAGCTCCCAGTCCCAGGCATTTGACTGACAGGTTCAGTAACCTATAGGCCAAATGCCCACCCCTATCTCTTGGGATTCAGGAATCCCCATCACCTGGGGATGGGACTTCCCTTCCTCTAGGAATTCAGGCACACCCATCAAGACAAGATGCCAGATAGTACATCTCTCCGTGTGGCCAAATCTGACCTCCATATTACAACACTTACCTCAACAGAACTGAATTCAGCAAATTAAGGGGGGGGGGGAGGAAGGTGCCCACATGCTGGTACTGGGGCTTGAACTCAGGGTCTCACACTCAACCCTTATGCTCCAGGCTGGCATTCTACTACTTGTGCTGGTAAATGGAAGGTAAAAGTCTCACAAGCGTTGCTGCCTGGGGCTGGCTTTGAACCCTGATCCTCAGATTTCAGCCTCCTAAGTCACTTGGATTATAAGTGCCAGCCACTGGCACTTGTTTGGCACCGCACTTCCTGATGGGTGAGCTGCTCCGGGGGAACGGCAATGAGGAAGGCAGGAGGCACGGTTAGCCTGGGATTTGGCCTAGGCCGTTTCCCTGCAGTCTTGGCCTTCTGCCCTCTTTCCTCCAAAGGTCACGGGGCTCAGAACCTTTCTCATATCAGGACCCTGGAGTGGCACCCAGACTGCTGATATGACCACCAGAGACCTAGGGCGACTGGGGGAGGGGAAGTTGAGGGAGGGTTGGGAGCCAGGCCAGAGGGACAGACCTGCATGAGTTGGGGGGTGAAGGGAGCCGAGGGTGGGAGGCTCCCTGTCCTTACTCATTCCCCTGGAACTGTGAGGCCACCCTGTCTCCAACTCCACCAGACTCCTGGCACTCTCAGAAGTGCATCTGGGAGAATTAGCTGCTTGAATGCCTAATGTGACAGATACAGGAGCAGAGAGCATGCAAGAGCACGAGAGAGAGAGAGAGAGAGAGAGAGAGAGAGAGAGCATTATGAGATGGCAGGAAAGAGGCAGCGTCTTCTCTTCTTTGGAATTATTTAGGACTGTGTCGCAGGTGTCGCCTCTCAGAGCCTCCCCATCTTCCGGCAGCCATAGTGACACCTCCCAGGCAAGCATCTCCACTGTCCCCAAGTCTCTAGGCCTGTCTGTCCAAGCAGGGCTTTCCCAACGCCCTCCCCGCAAGCTCAGCTCGCACCTGCCATGCCCAGAGTACCCTCACCAGCTGGGACCCTCCCCAGCCAGGCTGCTCCGCCACTTCACCCAAGGACCTGTCACTTTACTGTCACCAGGCATCTCCAGGGGCTGTACAGTGAGGAGCCCCTTCTCCCCTGCCTCCTCATGTCAGAGCTACGAAATTATCCACTGAGCACACCGAGAATTCTGCATTAGACTGTATCACCTCCTGCCTGACTGTGAAGTCCTGCCTACCTGAACCCACCGCCCTGTGCTCTCCAGCACTCCGCCTCTTCCCCCTGTGTGCCCCCCCCCCACACCGCAGGCCCTGCTCCCCGTCTTTTTATTTATTTATTCATTTCTTTATTGTCCAAGTGATGTACAGAGGGGGTTACGGTGTCGTGCGTAAGTCCCCAAGCCCCTCCTCTGAAGCCCATCCTCTGTCTCCGTTGGGATCTCGTTTTCTCTTGCAGACCTCAGTCCAGGCTTGAACTTTGCCATGAGCTTCCCTGGGTTTTGATGGAACACAGAAGTATTTTACAATGAGAAGCTCGCCTGGTGCCGGTGGCTCACGCCTGTCATTCTAGCTACTCAGGAGGTTGAGATCTGAGGATCACAGTTCAAAGACAGCCTGGACAGAAAAATCCAGAGACTATCTCCAATTAACCAGTAGAGTCAGGAAATGGAAATGTGGCCCGAACTCCCCACCCCGCCACGCACACAAAGCAGCGTACTATGTTGCATTTGATTGCATTCCCTGTCCCCCTCAGAGCCGTGGAGCAACACAAGGCAGAACACTATAGCAGACTCCCTTCATCCTCACAGCCCCCAGCAGGGCACACTTGGGGAGCCCTTGAGGACTCCCCAGATGCTTTCCAGCTGGAAACACAAACTCTGAACACAAAGCTGCCTTTGCTCCTCCTACCTCAATCAGACTCCTCCCTCCAGTCCTCAGGGATTAGACACCCCAAGGAGCATGACGGGCTTTAGAGGAGCAGGCCGCCTGCAGACCTCAGGCTGTAAGGGGCAGCGGAGCAGCAGGGAGGGGAGGCCGGCGCTGGCTCAAGGTGCTGGTGCCGGATGGAGAGGATGGAGAACGATTGGTCGGTGTGACTCTATGAAGTTTTTCTCTGTGATCTTCTTTGACCATCGACCGCCCATGAGATGTACTAAGTAGATGCCATGATTCTGGGGGTTCCCCGAGGTGATGAAACGAGCAAGGTGGGAGGCGGGGATGGGAGGGCCCCTGCTCCCACAGCTGGTTAGGACCGCGTTGGTGCTTCCCAGCGGGGGCCCTCCCGGCCTCCCATGGACAGGACTCAGCTGCCTGGTAGAGGAGCCAGTGTGAAGAAGAGGAGCTCCCTGCCTGGGGCTATTTACACGCTTCCAATTGATTTGTTGTAACCTGTAATTATTTTGCTGAATTTTTTTTCACGCTCCATTTGGGCTTTCCTCTCCAGCAGACAGGCTACGGGCAAAAGCTGGTTGGGAGGTAAGTGGGAGACTAGAAGCTGTGAGAGGCTGTGGGATTGGAGAGAAGGGGACCCCGGATGTGGTTGGGCTTCTTGCTGTACCCCCCTACACACACACACACACACACACACACACACACACGTATCCATCTCTGCTCAGCTCTGCATTGCTCTCTTCCTTCCCAGAGCTGAAGTCAAGACCTTTGGGGCCAGATCTCTCTCTATCCCAAGGACTACCTCTTGTCTGGAACCCGCCAACCACAGAAGGCCATCCAGTGTCCTCGCTGCTTCCTACCACCAAATTACCTCGCCATTGGCACATCTATCAGGACACTACCTATTTGAAGGAAAAGAAGGAATAAGGCCAAGAGCTGGTGGCTTTCTTGTAATCCAAGCCACCTGTAGGCTGAGATCCAGAAGATCAAAGTTGAAAACCAGCTCAGTCAAAATAGTCCATGAGACATCATTTCCAAAAGAAAGAGCAAAAAGCCAGGCTAGAGGCGTGATTCAGCTTTGGGTACCTCCAGATGGCTGTCTTATCTACAACTTGTCAAAGGGTGTCTCCATTCTTCAATGAGAGGACTCTGTTGACTTTTTGAGCTCCTTCAGGAGTACACGGAGAAGATGAGCACGAGGGAGGGGGGTGAAGCTGGCGTTGGGGGAGGGTGGCCCACTGTGGGAGTACATGGGATGATGTTCAGGTCATGGCTTCCATTCAACACCATGTAAAACAGTAGACTCGTAGAAAGTCACGTTGGACGAAACCCAAGAGACAATCGTATCTGGAATCTCCATTTACAGATGAGAAACTGAGGCCCAAAAGAGGAAATCATGAGAGCAAAGGTGCATTGCTAGCAAGGGATAACACTGGGTCCAGACCCAGGTATGATACTGAGATAGCCTTAAAAAAAAATCCTATCTATCTGACGGCTATAGTGGAGCCTGCCTATAATCTCAGCTACTTGGGAGACAGAAGTAGGAGGATCATGGTACAAGATCGGCTGGGACTAAAGCTCAAGACCTTATCTGAAAAACAAGCTAAAAGCTAAAGATCTGGGAGTAAAGCTCAAGTTTTAGGGCATTTTCCTACCAAGCATGAAACTCTTGAGTGCAAACTCCAGAACCTCATGTGCAAGAGCTATGGGAACTTTTGACCCCCCACCCTCACCCCCCAAACTCTGAGGAGAGCTGGATGAAAGGCTGAGTCGATCTCTGGAGGCCAGGGAGGTAACCGATGGTGTCTACGCAATGCCGCTTTTGGAAGCCCTCAAAGGTTCGGGGAGCTCCTGAACAGCTGGACACCTGGAACTCCTGGAGGGCAGGGCACCCACGCAGGGCCTGTGAGCTCCATGCCCGTCCCCTCTACACCCCGATGCAGACCCCATCCCCATCCTTTGTAGCATCCTTCATCACAAGCCTGTACGTGTACATCCTTCTCCTTCCGTTCTGTGAGCCGCCTTAGCAGAGGCATGCCGTCCAAGGAAGGGGAGGACGAGCCCCTAACTTACAGCCTAGGCCGTAACCTGGACCGGAGACTGGCAGCAGAATCGGGGCGTATCTTGTGGGATAGAGGCTGCGACCCTTTAACCTGTAGGATCTTACGGCGTCCTGGGCAGATCAGGTCAGAAGGGAATCAAATTCTGGACACCTATTATTTGCTGGAGAGTTCGTTGGCTGGGGAAGAGCCCACACACCTGCTCACAGAAGTAGGTGATAGTACATTATTTTTTTTATTCAGACCACATCTCCTTGAAATCTATTCTTTTCTGAGAACAGAACTTGACCTTAAGTCTCTTGACTGCAGATACAATATCAAATTTATGGATGTATATATAATATTCCTGGAAATATGCTGACCACTATGAAGTCAATAAATGGACTTTCTGCCATCTGTAGTCTGACCGACAGCTTGAAACCGTCTTGACAATCATCCATAGAGGAGTCCATTGATTATCACTGTTAATAATCGCCATTGAGGATTGTCTCCACTGGCCATCAATGTAAAGTTAGTCTAAGGAGGAAGGCATGGACTTGAGGAATAAACACCCCAGCTCAGATTCCCAGCCTGCACTGTTTCTTGTATGAGCTACCCAGCCTTTCCAAACTTCCACTTCCCTGATTGCAAATGGCAGACAGCAATATCCACTTACAGGGATGTCGTGGGGGGTCGAAGAGATGTCTTTAGCCTTTGTGGTACAGAACCTGGAGTCTTACCAGGTGCTGACAGCTGTTACAGTGTAGGAGGGCTGGGCGGGGAGCTGGGAAAATATTACTTACCTACCTGTTGTGGGTCACAGTGGCAGCAAGATTCCACAAATTTGCTTTTCTCCTTATAATTGATAGCTAGCCTTGTGAGACATACCAATGTTAGTCCTATTTTATTGGCTACAGCGCACCTAGCTATTTATGCGGTTAAGATTTATTGTTCCAGGCATGTTCTCGCTTATGAGAACTACCTTGATTGCATTATTCCACCTTGCTTTAATATAATGGAATACCTGAGGCAAGCTAACTTAATAAAGAAAAGAGGTTTATTGAGTTCACAGTTCTGGGGGTTCAAGGGCAAGGCACTGGCACTGAGTCAGCTCTGGGTGAGGAGCTCAGGGTGGACGACATGGTAACAGCAGGACAGCATGTGAGAGAAAACCATCACAACTCAAGGCTGGAAGCTGGAGAAGTGAATCAGGGTTACTTTTATAAATACTCTGAGAGATCAGAGGTGTGGCAAAAAAAATAACCCCACAAAAACTACCTTAATCCCTCCGAGGGGTGGTGGCCCAATAGTCTAAAGACCTCTCAGTAGACTCTGCCTCCTAAAGGTCCTGTTGTTTCCTCACATTGCTACATTCAGGTGAGCTTCCAACACAGGAATCTATGGGGGACAAACCACATCCAGGACACAGCCAAGAACTAGAGGCTGCGTCATTGTCCAGGCACTGGCTGGGTGTCCTGAGGCTGCTACATCTTCCAGGCCTCACTTTTCTAGCTCAGGAAAGGCTCCCCCTCCACACCCCCAGATAGCCTGAATTTTAAGGGGAAGAAAGGCAGACAGGTGGAGTTACCATGGACTCGCTCAACCCCATGGCTGTCCAGAGCAGCTGGGAGGAGCCAGGTGCCCTCCAGAGGCCTCTTCCTTGATGACTCCTCCAGACTTGGCATGTGCCCGTCCGTGGTGGGCTGGAGGAGCCTCCTTCCCGCAGGACAGTCGCTCCTGGGCTGCTGCTCTGGGCTCTATGCCAGGCAGACTCTGGCATTCGCCCAGTCAAAGCCGAAGTGCAAGGAACGAAAGACAAGACAGGTGCTGCATGTCAATGACAGGAAGGAGGTAGAAAACGCTTTGCCCTGCTAGTCGGGGAGCCAGCCAGAAATGGAGGGGCGCGGTGGGGGGGAGGAGGCGAGGCAGGCGTATGTGCATGGAGCCTGGGCAGATGTGAGAGTGACCACATCTGCTCAGGATGTGGTTCCCGGTGAGAAGGGAAGAGGCCTGTGCATTTGGGCAAGTGTGACTGGAGAGCGTGTCTCTGGGACTGTGTTTGTGGCATGGGTGTTTGCGTGCGTGCTGTGTGTTGTGAGAGTGGTGGGTGGGTGTGAATGTGTGAGCTGTATACATCCAAGATGTAAATAGAAAGCAAAGAGACTGATACCATAAGCCACAGACAGCAACTTCGCAGACAAACACTGTGTTTCTGTACATGAGCTTGTAGATGTGAGCATGGGGTGTCACTGTGGTCTGAACGCTGGTGACCGCCGAAAATTGGTGAGTTACGATCTAATTCCCAAATGTGATGGTATTGAGAGAAGGGGCCCCTGGGAACAGGATAAAGGCCTTTACAAACTAGATGGAAGGGAGCTGGCTTAGCCCTCTGTCTTGGGAGAATACAGCAATGGGAACCATGTTCTGAGCATAGAGCTGCCTTCATCACTCACTGAACTTGCTTATCTTCGACTTCCCAGCTTCCAGAACTGTGAGACATAAATTTCCACTGTTTATGAAGTACCTAGTCTAAGGTGCTTTGTAGTAGCTAAGAAACAGCCAGGTGTGTAGCCAGGTACACGCATACCTCTTAGTACCTTGTGTATGTACACGTGTACCTCTTAGTATCTTGTGCATGTACGCGTGTACCTGTTAGTACCTTGTGTACTTCTTGGCTAGAATTGGGGACAGACAGGATACTCACATAGGACAATGATAGATTTCCATTCTCCTAAAGGCTTAGGAGTCTTGGTTACAACTTATTTATTCTGAATGAAATTCGTCAAATAAGGCTTAGCCATTGACTTAGACAGTTTTGTGTTAGTATATTTAAAAAAAAAAGCCTAAGGCTGGTTACTTCATAAAGAAATTCATTTAGCTCTCCGTTTTGAGTCTGAACATCTCCCCGCAGCCCCATCTGGCTGGTTTCTGGTAAGGGCCTCCTGGCTGTGTTATAACATGGCCAATGGCACCACGAGGCCAGAAAGGTCACAGGACCAGGGAGGAAGTGAGACTGGGAATTGGCAGACTCACTCTCCTGAGAATCCATCTCAGGAGAAGCAACCCATTGCTTCTCCAGGGGGGCCTAACCCAGTCACCTTCCCTCAAGCCCCACTTCTTAAAGGTCCTCCCCCCTTTCCGTGTTATTACACACGAACAGCTGGAAGGCAAACTAACAACCTGAACATTGATCAAGCCCCAACCACCCAGGGACACATCCCTGCTGGCAGAGCTACCAGGAGAGGCCTTGGGCCCAATGACTAAACAACCCACAAGATTGTTATGGCTCCCCCTCACTCTGTCCCTCAGGGAAAAGAAACAGCTAGTGACAGCTTCTCCGTTCCACAGCTTTGTGACACCAGCGTCCGTCCCCATTTCCCACCCAGGACCTGGTCCCTCCCTGCTCCTACGCTGGGGCTGACATCCCTTCTCTGCTCATTTCTCTCCGCTTTTGTCTAATGAGGTACAGGAGGCTGCCAAAACTGACAATAGAATTACCTGGGACGTTGGATTCTGCCAATCTCCATTAGAAACCCAGGGAGAGAACAGTCAGAGCACCAGGACACCTTGGTGCTGTTATTACAACCACAGGGTTTCCTGTGAGAATAAACAAAGCACCCTTCCAACCCCCCAGATGCTCACCCTGGGCTGGTGAATCAGACTGGCTCCAGCCTAGGCTATAGCCTCTACCCCCTCCCCTTCCCAAGGGGAAAGGAGAATGCCACACTCCTGAGCCCCTGGACACAGTAGGCTCTTCCCTCCCTGCGGGATTCTCCGATTTCCTGGGTGACTTGTGTCCCCTTGCTTATCTCTGAGCCTCTGGTGTTGCTTGGTTCATGAACTGCCACACACACACACCCCCCCCCCCCGCCCCAGTTCCCAGGATTTTTTGTGAAACTCAGTCTTTTTTCCCAATAGGCTCAGAAAGACTACCCAAAGGTGAGTCCTAGCAACAATGATGCTAGGGTGAATGGAAACACATATGCAAAAAACATGAGTCTCAACCTCATTATTTCCTCAAGAGTAATTCTGAATGGACCACATGAACTGGTGTATATATGAAACCATACATAAAGCTTAAAGACTCTACAGTTTCTAGGGAAAAAATCACAGGAGAAAAATCTTTCTTCTTTGTGATGAAACTCTTTTAATCTTTGTGATCCTGGCTGGGCAAAGAGTATTTAGATAAAATAAAAAATGAATTACTCTTAAAAGGGAAAATGATAGATTAGATACCATCAAAATTCGTCTATAAATGCTAATAAAATAAAAATCTCAGGCCCACAAAGAGAGCAGATATTTTCAAATCATGTTTTGACCAAGTAGATGTGTCTAGAATATATAAAGAAACCGCAAAACTCAGAGAGCCAGACATGGTGGAGACACTTATCATTCCAGCACTCAGAAGGCTAAAGCAGAAAGATCTTGAGTTTGAGGCCAGGTTTGGCTACATACTCAACCTAAAAAAAGGAAAAAAATTAACAATAAAAACACACCGATTAAAAGCAACAGACAGGGCTGGGGATATAGCCTAGTGGCAAGAGTGCCTGCCTCGGATACACGAGGCCCTAGGTTCGATTCCCCAGCACCACATATACAGAAAACGGCCAGAAGCGGCGCTGTGGCTCAAGTGGCAGAATGCTAGCCTTGAGCGGGAAGAAGCCAGGGACAGTGCTCAGGCCCTGAGTCCAAGGCCCAGGACTGGCCAAAAAAAAAAAAAAAAAGCAACAGACAGGAGATGTAACGCATGCTAGTCCCTCCTCAGGTAGATGCTCTCCGGGTAGATGGCGTGCACAAAGAATGATACAAAAGTTGACAAGGCCCAGAACCCAGCATCACAGTATCCGCTGAGAACTTGTGGGAGATACAGGACCTCAGGCTGCACCCCAACCCTGCTGGATGACAGTCTGAATTTCAACAAGATCCCTGAGTGATTTGCAAGTCATAATAGTTTCAGAAGCGTTCGACTGAATTACCTTTAGGATGCCTTTGCGGCGCTATCTGTAATGGCACACCATGGGAACTCCCCTCGGGGGGCTGTTAATACATATAGAAATGCAGGGCATAAGGCTGGGTGCCACAGCTCATGTCTGTAATCCTAGCTACTCAGGAGGCTGAGATCTGAGGATCACAGTTCATAGCTAGGAAAAAAATCCATGAGACTATCTCCAATGAAGCACCAGAAAGCCAGAAGGAGCTGCGGCTCAAGTGGTACAGCACTATCGTTGAGCAAAAATCTTAAGGACAGTGCCCTGTCCTTGAGTTCAAGTTCCAGTACTGGCGTGCCCTGGGCACACACACATACAGATCAGGACAAGGAAATTTTTGGAGCAACAGAATTGCTCTATATCATGACTGGGTTGGTGGATTCAACACCAATGGTGCTATATACCATAAAAAGTGAATTTTACTGTGTTCCAATTTGTAAAAGCAGACCAGAACATTGGGAGAACCTAGAATGTAATTACAAACTAACAAACAAAGCAAACTGTACTGCATGTGAATTATGAAACTCTACTGAAATAATGTAGTATAGATAGGAAAGAAAAAAAAAACTAGCCTGAGTAATAGGAAAACAGATTTAAAGACAAAAAGAACTTCCCACTGTACTGGACTGTGATTGGGAACTCTATGTCTCATGGGCTAGGGATTCACAATTGCGAAACAACTTCAGGTGTGAGCGCATTCTGAGAAACTTAGTTCTCACAGTGGTAGGTGTGTCCTATAAATTACTGCAAACATGAATTAGCAAATGCTGTACTGAAGCCTTGTTCCTAGGGGAAATAAAGGCTTAGGTGCCTAATAGCCTCTTGTCACACCATTTCCAACCACCAATCCATTCCTGGCCTTGATGCATGTGTGCTTCTGTGTATAAGACACCTTACCTGACACATACGTTGATCCATAAATGCAGAACCACAGCCCGCGGGCCTGGCCTCTCCCTCACGCCTGCACAAGGCTCACCTAACCCGTGTGCTTTCTCCATCGGACACTCCAGCCTTCTGCACTTAGCACTGGACAGCAATCCTCCTACTTGTGCTTCTCTGCTGGAATGACGGGTATACACTCCTGCACCCAGCCATTGGTCGAGATGGAGTATTTCAGGTACAGATCTCTTGACCCGTACCTCCCTAGTAACTAGGATTACAGACTTAAGCCACCACCCAGCTTTGGCGGGGAGGGGGGGGGGCATTTAAAAAAGGAAACTCATTGACTTAAAATATATATATATATATATACACACACAAAAGGATAATAAGAAAAAACATGGCACATAATAGATCATGTGAAGAGTCCTGATTTATAGTATGAGAGTTAAAGGCAGAAGGCAGATGGAGACTGTAAGGTCCATCTCTGGAAGGCTCCATGCAGATGCCCCCACCTCATTAAGTCTCCACCCAGTTACCTGGGTAACCAGCAGACCTGGAGGCAGTTACCTCCCCTTCTCTGAGGTCACATCCTAATCCACCTGGCCACACCCCTTGCCCCTGCCCTAGATATAAGGCAGGGCTGGGTGGGGGTCTCTCTCTCTCCCTTCTCTCTGGCCATGGATCATCTCGGCCACAGGCCAGCAGTTCGATAATAAACTTTCTCTCCTGCCTGAATACCATGTGGCTTTCTCCTTTACCGGCTACCTACTTTAAAAACCTAAAATAGCTCTGATCCATTCCGCCAGGAATGATCCCATAGGAGAACTCAAATCTTTCATGCTTCTCTCATGTCTGCCAACAACACCAGTGTGATGAGCACCAATGGTGAGGTTACAAACCTGAAGAAGTCATCTGCATAGCACAGAATCCATGACAAACAAGATCAGCCAATGGTATATTAGAAAATGTCACCCAGGGCCGGGGCCTGAGGTGCCATCTACCCACCAGCCTCTCTGAGGTCAGTCATGTTGGCCAAGTGTACCATACCTGATGGAGATTAATTCATAGTCTGGGAGCCAGAAGGGTCTCCAGAGACCAACCTCCACCACCCCTTCTGCAAAGGAGAAACCGAGGCCCGGGAAGAGAAGGGACGTCCCAGGTCACCTTAGCTCACTCCTCTTATTTCCCATAAGGATGTGGGGTGGCCTCAGTTTACCTCCTTCAGAACCAGAGGCCCTAAAAGCTGGGAGTTTTGTAGGAAGAGGGATGGAGGAGGGCAGGCCTCCACGGCCCTGGATGGCTCTGTCTACGGTGAGTCTGCCAGAAAGCAATTCTAAGCATCCGGTGCTGGATGCCAGGCTCAGCTCAGCCTCCTCCCTTCCCGCAGCCCTGCCCGGCAGGTGCTCTCATGCGTTTGTACGGCTCTAAGTGCCATCTACATGCAAATGAACACCTCAGCCCAGACCTCTGCCCCTGAACTCCAGACTCCAATTGCCAACCCTTTCTGCACTGGCCACCTGGCTATCTCAGGGGCACCCCAAGCCTGGCACCCCCAACCCAGACTCTGACGCCCCTCTTGGCCCCTGCGCCTCCCCCCATTCTTTCCCATCTTAGTCTGTGGTGGTAGGGACTGCAGAGGGACCCATGACCTGCGACCTAGGACCTGTCCCCACAGACTCTGCCCTTGTCCTCAGAGCCAGCCTCTTCTCACCTCACAGACAGTTCCCAGAGCTCATCTGGAAGCTTCCAGATTTGCATCTCCAAAGAAATGAAATTCCACTAAGTGCTGTTTATTTTTCTTTGTTTGCCCTGAGGCGGGCCCGTTGTGGCTCTGGGAATCTGGGGTGGGTAATCAAGGCAATTTCAGATTTTGTGGTTGGGGAGCAGAGAGGGACCTGAGGAGCCTTCACAATAAAGGGGTGGGGGGTGGGGGTGGACTGTAACTCCAGTTTGAAAGGAGAAAGGAGAAGGGGGAAGGGGAAAGATAAATGACAACAAAACCTGCCTGACACAATTACAGCCACATTTGCATAACAGAGAGGAGCGCTGGCTTAGGAGGAGTGGTAATTAGATTCTCCCGGTGATTATGGACACTTTCCAAAATGTTGGGAGAAGAGATGAAAATCCAACCTTGAAGTAGAAAAAAAGAATGTACAGGACTCAGGGTTGCTAGCGGGAAGCAGGCAGGGACTCACGGGCTGAGCGTTAATGAGCCATGGCTGCCCCTGGCCGGGTCGGTCAGCACCCAGCCCAGATCTCCCGCTTTTGAGGGTCCTGGTGGAGAAACCATGGATGACCCAAACCCTACCTGGGGAGAGTCCAGGCTCCACCACGCACCTGTATGACCTAGCATGCCAAGCTAGAATGCCTGGCGTTCCTGTTAGATGAGGTGTGGATAGGACTGTAACAAAATACCCGGGGCAGGCTCACTTGATCAAGAAAAGAGGTTTGCTTGGCTCGGTTCGGGAGTCTCACGGGCACAGCACTGGCATAGCTCCAGCCCTAGTGAGACCCTCCTGACCTATGGCGTCACGGTGGTGCACACGTGTGTGGGACAACGATGTTGTATTTTAAGAAGCCAGCCAGGGAGCGGTGGCACACATCTGTAATCCCAGCACTCGGAAGTCCGAGGCAGGGGGACCGTGAGCGCCCGGCAAGCCTTGTCTGCACGGCAAGACCCACGTTTAAAAAATGACAAAAAGTGGGGAGCCAGGAAGTGATTTAGCATTGGCATCACTATGACAAAACAACTTGCTCCTGTGGGGATCTCAGGGGTCACCCCAGACGACCTCCCTTAGTCCCTCTGGGACAGCCAGTAGCCCCAGTGAGCAAAGGACCTCCCCGGAGGGCTCGCCTCTTCAGGGGCCCCCAACACTCAGCACCCCCATACTAGAGATCGAGCTCCCAATGCATGAATGCTCAACCCACGTGCAAACCTGAGCCCTGCAGCCAAGGGCCGTGGGGGAGGGTGTGGAGGTGGAAGGCAGGCAGGACACCCCCCACCCCCAAGCGGCCCCCACCACCACCATTGCGTGGCTTCCTGTGTGGTTGATGGATGGATCAATGGATGGATGGATGGGTCTGTAGTGCAAACTTGATCCCTTCACAAGGAGGCAGCTGACCATGGGGAATGCTGAGAGGTTCACAGCCCTGCGGCTGGGGAGGAGGGAAGACAGAGACCGAGTTGGAGAGAGTCCTCCCATCAGCCCTTTCTCCCCCACCTTCTCCCCTCCAGAAAGCCCAGCATCCCAGAAGCCACAGCCAGTTGACACCTTTGTACAAATATCAAAAACCACGTGCAGCTATGGATCTTTCGTGATTAGGAACGGATCATTTGCAACGTATCGCCCACTGCTTGAGTTGGGAGTTCCTTGATGACAGGGACCAAACATATTATTATCAGGTTATTGTTATTATATTACTTAATATCACATTACACTTCTGGCACCAAGCACATAGTAGCTGCTCAGGAAATGTTCAATGAGTGACACACCACCTTTGAGACTCCTTCGCGGGTCTGTGGCTGGCCAGTGGCCAAGGATTCTTACAAAGCAGAGATGGCTTCACCGTGGGCTCTGCCCATCGTGACTGGGCGAAGTGACAAGGGACTTGGGGAACGGACTCCTACATGATTTCTGAGCAATGTGGGGATGTTGGAACAATACTCCGAGTTTCCAGGAAGAGTGAACTGCAAAGAGCTTCTTTAAAAAAAAAAAAAATCCATTTCGTCTTCACCTCTTGTCTGGATCCAGCATTAGAACCTAATTGCTATGATCACAGCCCCAATGAGTCAACATTGGTTCTTCTTTTAAAGAGGGGTGTGTGTGTGTGTGTGTGTGTGTGTGTGTGTGTGTGTGTGTGTGTGTGAGAGAGAGAGAGAGAGAGAGAGAGAGAGAGAGAGAGAGGGAGAGAGAGCGCTCGTTTAAGTTGTGGCTAGGGCAGTATTTCTATAAGACAAGCATCAGCTGAAGTGAAAAGTTTGTGTTCTGCTGGTTTCCATGGTAACCTGCTAGCTTCTTGCTCCTCCCTCCCCTCCCCTTCCCCCATAATGGAGACACTTCTTTCCTAAACCAAAGGGCCAAGGTTAGTAAGAGTCAAGGGACACCCAGTGAGTTTGTCAGTGTGGAGTGGGGTACAGTTCTTACTCCCTGCTCTAAGGTCTCCCCTCCTCAGAATCCTGTTGAGCCTCCATCCCTGCCCTGCAGTCACCTGCCCTGTTGCCAGCCCAGCCTGCCCGGGACTTAGTTAAATGGCATGGAATTCCATGCTCTCAAAGAGCAGGCATTATTTGGTATGGCTTTGTTTTATGATGTTTGTTTATGGTCAGTCCTGGGGCTTGAACTCAGGGCCTAGGCTCTGTCCCTGAGCTCTTTTGCTCAAGGCTAGCGCTCTACCACTTTGAGCCACAGCCCCACTTCCGGTCTCCTGGTGGTTAATTGGAGATAAGAGTTTCACAGCCTTTCCTTCCCTGGGCTGGCTCTGAACTATGATCCTCAGATCTCAGCCTCTGAAATAGCTAGGGTTACAAGCTTGTGAGCCACCAGCGCAGCTATTAATTTTTAAAACAAAAGAGGAGCAAAGGGTTAGAAGAGAGCCAGGAAGAAAGAAACAGAAAAAGAATAAAAAGACAGAAGGAGACAGCTAGGAGTCTCTGAGAGAGAAAAGATCAGAGATGAAGTTAGGAAACATGAGCCACAACCAGGGCACCGGTGGCTCACACCTATAATCCTAGCTACCCAGGAGGCTGAGCTCTGAAGATCAAGGTTCAAAGCCAACCCAGGCAGGAAAGTCCATAGACTTTTATCTCCAAGTCACCAGCAAAGAGCTAGAAGTGGAGCTGTGACTCAAGTGGTAGAGCACCAGCCTTGAGCAAAAAAGCTAAGCAAGAGAGCACTAGGCCCTGAGTTCAGGCAGTACCTGCACCAAAAGGTGGGCGGGGGGGAGGAAGAGCCAGTTCTTACAGAGATGGACCTAGAAGCGCAGAGAAGTAAACTGTCCAAGGTCACGCAGCAAGCCACAGAGTCAGGACTCCAAGCTTGTGTGCGACCTCTGCACTAATATGGCTGGAAGATAACTTAGCGACCACCTCTCTTTACTCAGCCAGCGTCTGTGACTTGCTCAAGGTCATACAGATGTGAGCCATAGATAATTAAGTCACAGCTGCTCCCTCCCTTTCTGGAAAGGATCAAGGAGGGCACAGCTCTCTCCGGTTCCTTCTCTCCCAACGCCCGCCCCTGCAGGTGTCAGGTGTCAGTCTCACCTGAAGGGGTGAAGGGGAGGAGGCTCTGCTGGGCAGTCCTGCTCCGAGTGACAGCACCGCCCACCGCCCTGTCATCTCTGCCTCGCTCATGGCTGTCAGACGCCTCCCAGCTCCAGCTGTCAGTCAGCAGCTGCTGGGGGATATAAATAACCAGCCGTTGGCAGAAGCGCCCTGGTGGGGAGGGGAGGGCTGGTGTGGGGGGGGGGCAGAATCAGGGTGGTGACAGGCAGCGAAGACGCTCAAGGTCCTCCTTGGGGCTCAGATATTTCAAGCTGCGTCTCAGAGGAGCGGGTTGGAGCTGGGAGGGGAGAGGGAGGGGCCCGCCAGCCAGCCCTGTCAGGGTCTCAGGGCTTCTGTCTGTCAGGCAGCCGGTGCAGGCCGGGACACGCCAGTCCTTCCTTCCATTTGGGTTTGTGGTAGGGCCCAGGCTGGCTTGGGACTTGGGATCCTCCTATCTCTGCCTCCCAAGTAGCTGGGATTACAGGCAAGGTCCACCGTGCCAGTTCATCTAATGCTCGAGGAAGGACATGGGCTCTCCGCTCCCCACAGACTGTGGGTCTGATTCCAGAGGAGAGGAGAGACCCTACACTGGGTAAGCTCTCGGAGACAGGGAGAAATGAAAGGCCTCTTTGAGCAGCACTGGAAGGGCAAGAGGACAATTTGAAATTCAAGCAGCATTTATCAGGTCTCCACCAGACGTCGGCCGCTTCTCTACACCTCGCGCATCTCCCTAATCCCAGGGGTGAGGACTATCTCTCTGTTACAGATTAGGCCGCTGGGGTGACAGCCAGAATGGAGAGAAGGCAGACTGGAGGAAACCTTGCTGATCCTCTGGTCCATCCCTGCATTCCACTGCAGCGAAACAAAGGAGCCATCAGCCGCAGGCCCAAAGACGCCCGCCTGGCGGGGCAATAAGGCTTGCTAGACATGGCCGCCTCTGCCCTCTTCCCGAGGCCAGGTGATTGACAGCAGCTGGATGGGTAGACCGAGTCTCCTTTAGAAAGTGACATAGAAAGGCCACGCCTCCTCTCCCTGCACCCCCCCCCACCCCCCATGGGAGCAGAGCCAGGAAGGAACCAAGCAAGTAAGAACCTGCTAGCCTGGAGCTGGTGGAAATCTCCAAGCGTACCAATCCTATCTATCCACTCATCCTGCCCTGCCTTCCTTGCCAGGGGAACCCCAGCCCCCTGTAGAGGGGCAACCTCAGCTCTCCTGCTCTTCCCCTCTGCTTCCTGCCCACCCTGATGCTTTCCCCAGAGGCCCTGCAGCCAGAACATTCTGCACGTCTCATCTCTAGCATCAGTAGGTAGAATACATTGCTTATCTGAGTCTCCTATAATGGAGACTGTCACATTGAAAGACAAACACACACACACACACACACACACACACACACACACACACACAAAACCAGTAGGAGCTAGGCGTGTTAACTTGGGCTTACGATCCTAGCTATTCAAGAAGATCATGATTCGAAGTCATCCCCGGTAGGGGTGGGGTTGGGGGGGCTTCGAGATCCCATCTCAACCAGTAAAACGCTGGGTGTGGTAACACATGCCTGCTATCTCAGCTAGGGCAGAGAAAGCATAAATGAGAGAATCACTGTCTAGGCCAGCCTAGAGAAAACGCAAGACCCTATTTTAAATATAAACAAAAAGTGCTAGAGGTCTGACTCGAGCAGTAGAGTTACCTGTCTAGCAAGCACACGACTCCCAAGTTCAAATCCCAATAGAGCCAAACAACAAAACCAATTGGTCTGAGGTAAAGCTAAGAATTTACTTCTCTCCCAAGCCCCCAGGTAATGCTGCTGCCACCCCAGTTTAGGAACTGTTGGTTGGCAGGCAGCTGGGGGCAAAGCAGACAAATTTTCACAGGGCCAGGTCTGGAGAATTAGGCCCTGAGACCCCCCCTGAGGGAAACCACAGACAGAGCTCAGCTAGGTGTGTGGGGCTGGGAACAGCAGAAACCCAAAGGGGGAGATCTTACTCGAGTCCTGCTAAACCGGTCAACGGGAGGGCGCGGCCCTGGATCTCTGCTTGAAGCACCTTCCGGGTGATTCTAACACAGATGGAATCCGGGATGGACTTGTCTGGCTGGGCCGTCTGCCTCCGCAGGTGGATGCGTACCAGAGGGACACTGTGACTGCACTCTCTCCGAGCTGCGTAGCCGGGGACCTGCGGAGGCAGCAATGGAGCCTGCATATAACCGTGGCTGTCCCCGGTCGGGGCCCAGGGTGGGCCGTCCCCGTGCAGGTGCGTGCGGGCCTCTGGTGAGACAGGGCACGGAGGCAGCTGTGGGAAGCCGGCCGGCTTGGAGGCAGGGAGGGAGGCCCGGCTGGCCAGCGGCTCCAGGATGGACGCCCTGGGCCCTCATTCTACACAAACCCTCATCCTTCCTTTCTTCCCATTGCTGGGGGTAGAAGAGAACTCCTCGGGGTGGGGGTGCGGGGACCCCTGCTCGATCGGGTGAGTGTTGGCTGATTATGGGAGTGATTACAGTCTTTAGAAGGTTTGCGACCTTCTTGTACCCTAAGAGGATGAATCATGTCACATGACTCACCATTCCCTAATTTTCATGTTGAATTTACGCCTCCAAGAAGAGTTGATGGCTGTAGTCAGCCTCCCACATCTATGGATTCCGCACGCAAGGATTCAACCCAATCCAGATTCAATATTGGGGATAACATCGTACCTGCACTAAACATCTTGAGTTTTTTTTTCCCTTATCATCCTCCGAATAATACAGCAGCAAGTGTTTACAACAACAAATAACAACTATTTACACGGCATTTACCTTGCACTAGGTATTATAACCTAGAGGCAGTTAATGAGAAAGAATGTGGCTAGGTTACATGCAAACTGCGGCATTCTCTCAGGGCACTGGGCATCCTCAGAGTTCGACAACTTCCGGGAAACCTGGAACCAACACACACACACACACACACACACACACACACACACACACACACACACACGCATGGAGACCCAGGGTGGACTGGATCTACAATGGCAGAACTGACCAGTGGTACCCAGATGTGGGGCGAAGGAGGAAGCCGCAGGTAGGTCCTGGGCATTGCTTTTCTTCCACCCTCAAGCACGGTAGGTCCGAAGTGCTGAAGGCAGCTTCATGAAGGGCTGCGGGGACCACCAAGGCCCAGAAGTGAGCCCCTCGCCCCCATCACGGCCCCTGAGCTCCGCACAGCTCTCTGAAGTGTGCCCTCCCTGGGATGCCAGTCTCCTCCCGCCCCCCATGCTAACCCTCGGGTTCTTCCAGAACTTGCCTTGAGGATTTCCTAGACCAGCTCGGAAGGCAGTGGTGTGATTCCCATTCCCTCCTCCACCTCCTCCTCCTCCTCCTCCTCCCTTGCTGGCTTCCGTCTCTAGCCAGCAAATTCCTCGAGGGCTCTCAGCCCCTCTGCGGTGAAGAAGACGGAGAAAACAGGTGGAGCTGAGCATCAGGTGAAAATCCTGAAGATGTCTAAATAAGGGATTCGAGCTGGGGAGGAAACTGAATACCTAAACCGTACCAGTTATGCCACCAGAACTTAAAAGACGTGTGCCTGGCCAAGCTTCCGAGTGGACAGGGCCCACAGTTCTCGCTCTCACAGTTTCCCCCAAATGAGGAGCATGTAGCTTCATCCCAGCACTTGCCTGCATCGAATGATTCTTTTCATGGGGTGGGAAAAGTGGCCTAAATTCCGCCCTTCCCTCTCCCCCCAGTTCACGGCATAGACGGTGGATGAGTCCCACCCCCTAACACGGAATCACACCGAGCCCCGGTCCGGCCTGGCCTGGGGTTAGGGGGTGGAAGGGAGGGAGTCGCGGCTCAGCTCTGTGATCTACACGGAACGGGATTGTGGGACGGAGTTCTGGTACGAGGGTGGGGCAGGGTTGGGGAGGGAAGAACAGCAAGTTGTACTAGACAAACCAAAAACACTCACTGCGGCCGCTAAGGAGGCCGGACATGTCAATCCAGCCGGAACGGAGACCCAGGGAGCACACAGAGAAGCCGGTGCGGATCGATACTCCAGAGTGCACTTAAATGCTGAGAAGGAGCTTGGTGTTTGAGGTCAGAGGGAGTTAAACGAAGAACGCTTGGAGGAGGAGATACATCTTGACCAGAAATTGGGAGAAAGAGAGCAACAGGTCTTTGGGAAAGGGAAGGCTGGGGTGGGGAGTGGGGGTCCCGGTACATGGCTACACTGAGGAGGGAAACAGTCAATGCTTGAGGCCCTACTGCTCCCACAACCCCAGCCAAAGCCCCTGCTGTTCTGGTCCTGGTGCGCCATCAGCTTCTCCTTTACTCCTAGAACTTGGGGATCTGCTCTTAGGAAGCCACAACCTTCCAAGAACCCTGCAGAACTCTGATTCCCTCCAGAGGAAGAAACAGGGGAGGGGGCACAAGTCCCACGGATATAGAAATGATGATGGTGGAGGACTGGGAATTGAGAGACAGCCACAGATGGAGGTCTATAGCCTGTGATGGGAGTAGAGGATGGGGTGGGAGAAAGAACAGGGCAGCCTTCGCTGTTGTCATGGCAACACAGCCAATCCAACTGTGCCGTAAACACGGCTGAGAGAGAGAGAGAGAGAGAGAGAGAGAGAGAGAGAGAGAGAGAGTGTGTGTGTGTGTGTGTGTGTGTGTGTGTGTGTGTGTCTTCCTAAGCTGGAGCCCCAGGACAGAAAGAAATGGGGACAGCAGAGCCCCAGGTGTGGGAGCATCCTGTCTGCACAGAGCATGGGGGCCCAGGACCCCCTGGCCAGGGGCTCCTCTCAGAGGCCTCTGTCGCCTTGGAACAGGCAGAGGACAGCCCTGCATGGGATGGGTGCACTGCCCCATGGGGTGTAGGGCAGAGGGGTCCCCGCCAGGTGGGCGCAGAGGAATCTCAGGAGGCCTAGGGGTTCAGGTGAGGACCCCCAAGCTCTGACGAGGCACAGCCCTGCTCCCCATCGTGCCCTCACCCCCAGGATGGGGTGCGCTGGCTCCAAATGGACCCAGGAGGGGTGCCCCTTCAGTGGGCTGCGAAAGGAGTCCGTGCCAAGCACCCAGAAAGCTCATGGGAGCCTCCCTTCCCCCACCCCTCCCTTCCCATTGCTTCCTCCCACTTCCTCTGCTGCTTTCCTTTCAGCTCTCCTCCTTCCTGCTGGCCTCTCCTCTCTCCCTCTTCCCTCGGCTTTCCTGGCTTTCCTGGCTTTCCTGTCTCTTGGTCCCTAGATCGCAGCCTTCTTTCTCCACCCCCCTTACCCCCACCCACCTTCTATTTAAATCGATACCAAAGCCAGAGGAGTGGATGGAAAAATACTGCACTGGGGACAGCAGGGACTTGGCAGTAGGCCTTTTTCTCCCTGCCACGCAGAACCAGAGCAGAAGGCCCGAGAGTCATTACTGCAGATGCAAGGCACCCCCGGCCCCAGCAGCCCCCCCCCCGGCCTGCACCCTGACCCCCCCCCCCACACACGAGTCAGGGAAGGGGAGAGTCCCACCTCAGCCGCCCCCTCTGCGTACCACCTGCCGCTAACTGCAGCTCCAGGCCCCTGAGCAAATGGGAACCCTCCTAGGACTGGTTGGTCTTGGAGTCAAGCTTCACAGGGACCCTGACTGTCATGCCAGAGTCTAAATCGAGCTGTGGTACCAGATGCTGGTGGCTCACGCCTGTAACCCTAGCCACTCAGGAGGCTGAGATCTGAGGCTCGTGGTTCACTGCTAGCTCCAGCAGACAGGTGGTAGGGATAAAGAAGGGGGGGATGCTGAGGTAGGACTCTCTCCTTCCCCTGACTCCCATCTCCTGCCCCTGGGGGGGAGGGTTATGTGGTTGGGGTTCAGGCTGTGACTGTGGGGTGGGGGGGTGGGGTGAGTGGCTGCCCTGGGTCTGGGGTCGTGATCTCAGAAGCTCTGCTCTGGTTCTGGGATGGCAGGCATTGAGTCTCATGGACTCAGCATCCGTCCTGGAGCTTGCAGTTGCTTCTCTTGGAGGCCAACCATGTCCGGAGCAACTTCCATATTGGAGCCCTTGGCACTGGCATGGATGTCACCCTGATCCTCCAGAGGGAACTGTGGGCCCACAGGACCCCACCCAACAGATCCAGACTCACATCAGTCACCAGTGTGTGGGGGGCGAGGCTGGTGAGGCGTGGGGCCAGCATCCACAGAGCTTCCTTCCTGCATCAGGGAGCCATGATGAACAAATGTAGGTCTTTGGGTGCCCTGTACAATGGCAAGGCAGGTGGTGGTCAGCCCTCGGTCAGCGGTACCCAGGGTGGCCTGTGTGTGCACATATACACGTGTGTGTAGCCGTGAGTGGCCACATGTATTCCCATTGCATCATGCAGTATTACATGTGCGCACGTGTGCTGCATGCACCTGTGCAAGTGTTGTGTTGAGGGTGTGCCATGTACACGTGCACGTTTTTGTATTGTGTTGCTCGTGTGCACATATATGTGTGCGTGCACGTATGGGTATGTTCACTAGGTGTTTGTGCGTACGTGTTGTGCATGCGCACGTGTATGTGTTCACGGTGCACACGGGATACAAGTGAGGTCCTGACCCGTGGGTGCACATGTTCTTACCGACTCGGACATGAAGGATGGATTCTACGTCCACGGGTGTTGTTGGGTGTTGTTATCCGCGCGGAGCGGTGTAGCTAGGTGTGCTTTGTACAAAGAGTTCTGGGCCACGGGGTCAGATAACCAAGACAGACACCTCACCGAGGAGGAGGAGGAGGAGGGAAGGCCGGGCCAGCAGGCCCTGTGTGCGAACAGAGTGGGCGCTGGCGGGCCACTGGGCTGCCTTCTGCCGCCCGCCCCCCCCCCCGGCCTATCCTCGCCGACCTCAGAGCCGGGCCTGGTTGTCAGATGCCGAAACACTGCAGAGCACCCTGACCTCCCAGAGCTCCTTCTCATCCATTACACCTCACTCGACCCCCATGACAACACGACAAGAATCACCATCCAGACTTCCACAATGGAAACCGAACCCAGAGAGGTTAAGCCACTTGTCCAAAGTCCCACAGCTCAGTGGACTTCGAAGTACAGGGGGTCCTCCTTACCCGTGGATTCCATATCTGTGCATTCACCAGAGTATTTCAGAAAAAAACACCGAGTTAATACCCAATGTGTACAGGCATGTTCCTTGTCACTTTCCCCATAACAATACAGAATAGCTATTTATTTAGCATTTTCATTGTATTAAGTATTCTAAGTCATCTGGTGACTTGAAGTACACAGGTGTGTGTGTGTGTGTGTGTGTGTCTGTATGTAAGTTCTGGGCAAACACTGCCACTTTACTTAAGGGACTTGAGCATCCATAGATGTTGGCGTCTTTAGAGCTAGGCCTTGGAACAAATCCCCTCGGACACAGGGATAACTAGACTTCCGGGCTGGGGGGAGGGGGAGGGAGAGGGACGCCATCTTTATTGAAGAAGAATGGACCATTGCTTTTCAGTAGTCTGATAAATGACAGGTCTGCCGTTGGTTGAATCCAGCCTGGGCCCTGCCTCTCTCTGGCCTCTTAGGCTTGGGCCAGGGTGTGATGTATGGACAGCCACCCTGTGGAGGAACACGAAACAAGAAAAAGTGAAAATGCCCGAAAGGTACAGTGCCCCCCAATGCACCTTGCTGTCCACGTATCTGCAGGCGCGTACACCCACCCACGCCCGTGCCACAGGTAGGACCGCTCCCAGAGCACAGGCCTAGCTCTTGAGGAGGTGCCGGCTGCAGCCTCTTCTCTCCACGCTCTCCCCGTGTGGGCAGGATGCACACACACAATGACTTAACAGTGAAAGAAAACACATAAACAAACGCGGAGCGACGGCCCAGCTGTGGGAGCCTCGCACAGTCAAGCGGGGGGGGGGGGGGGTGGCGGATGCAACAAGCAGAGAAGCTGAAGTGGGGGTGCTGGGGCCCCCTGTACACACACACGGGAGCGGAATGACTCTATTCTAGTGGGTACCCGTGTCCCGAGTGAGGTCCCTTGCACACCGGTTACAGGGAGCACTGTCGACTGGGCATCTTGGACCCCAGGCTCTGCCCTGGGGCTCGAGCCTCCGTGCAATGGCGGGAGAGCAGATGGCATGTCCCTGGCACAGGGCGAGTCAGGCCCTTCCACGAAGGCCTTGCACGGGCTAGGCCTGTCCTGACAGCACCTCCCTCCCAGTGGGGCCGGGACCCTGACCTCTCCCCTACAGGGTCCCTCCTCCCCCAGACAGGTGGAACAAGTTGGGAGAGATGCCACTGGACGAAGGGGAAACTGAGCCCCACGTCAAGGACCTGAGCATGGGGGGGGGGTCACGCCTGCACCCCTGAGGGTCTCGCCTGCCTGGCTCTCTGCAATGATTTCCTCATTTGAGGTCTTCCAAGGGCTGATTTAAATCAAGCTTTAACGCAAAACCCTTCCCCGCCTTGCATCCCCTGGTTTATTTTCCCAGGACTCCGGTTCCCTGCTTGTAATTTGAACCGCCCCGAAAAGACATAAACATCTCTCTATTTGAAGAGTCTCCGAGGAGCCCATTTCGGCTCACTGGCCCCTCTGTGATGGAAACCACACGGGGTGAGGTGCCAGCCCTCCTCCTCTACCCTGCCCAGGCTCGGCGCGCGCGCGTAGACTGGGCCCCCCCCCACCCGGGCTGCCGGGGAGCCCTCTGCCCCCCGACTGTGAGGATGTTCCTGCAGTTTACAGCCAGCTCCTAATTTATAAGCTGTTTTTACCGCGGTTGTCAAGCAGTCACAAACCAAAGAAATAAAGTCGCCAGAGGAACATTTCCATCCGCCTGGGCGCTCTCGGCTCATCGATAGATAGCATCGGGGCTGTGTGAAGGGCTGGAGGGGGGACCTGTTCCCATGGGGGCCCCCAGGGGGAGGACACGAGCCAGGAGACTGGTGGGGAACTCAAGGCCACCTGGTGCTCTGCTGGCCCCGTGGGACTCCTCAGGAGGGAGGCGCCCAGACCTGGGGGGGTGGGGTGGGGAGGGGAGCTTGCTGCCCCCTGGCCTGTGTGCTGGATGTGCTCTCCAGCTCCTCCATGGCTGCCACACCAGCTTCCTTCTGCCCGGTGTCAGAGGAAGAAGGCCAAGGGCCTGGCTGGATGGAGGAAGGCAGTGACTATGTTCACACACGCGCACACACACACACACACACACACACACACACACACAGTGACATCATCCCGCCCAGACATCTCAGCCACTGCTCAGCTATATACTGTCCACCCCGGATGGCCCAGGTCAGCACAGGACCGGACGTGACCATGGCCTTGTGAGGGGGACGGGGCACCACCCTGCTCGGGGTCTCCTCCCAGCAGCCCTGGGCCAGACCCGGTGACCACAGGGACAGGAGGGGTTGGCGTGAGGGATTCTGGGAGGGAGATGGGCGGGGAGCACACAGGGAGAGCAGCAGGCAGGAGCACGTGGGAACCACCCAGGAGGGGCTGGGGCTCACCCCAGTACTCCTGCGCCTTGGGGTGGAGGAAGCTGGCCCTGTCCCACAGGCACCTCCTAGGAGTGTTGAAGACTGAGTCCCTGGCTGGAGGAAAGGAGACGGTTACTTCAGCCACGGCGTGCAGGGAAGGTCACGGTTACCCAGTTGCTGGATGCTGTTTGCTGCGGCTCAGTCCCGGCTCCTCCCCTGCTGCAGTCAAATCCCGCCAGCGTCTCTCCTTCCTCCTCTACCACCCGGCCGTCACAGCCACAGGGAGTCTAGAAGCCACTCAACGATCACAGAAGTCAGGAGACACAAGTAGGCACTTTTCACCCGAGACTCCACTGGGGACAATGAGAGACAGAGAAAGCAAGTGACTTGCTCAAGGTGATCCATCCCTGGGTTGGAGGGGGGGCAGCACTCTGTGTCCTGCCGGGCTCCTCCCCCTGGCTCTCTCCTGACTCTTGACTCAAAGCATCAACTGAGTCCCTGAGGTTTGCAAAGCACTCTGAGGATAATAGAGAACGGAGTAAAATGAAAATCCTTGGCCTCTAGGAACTTACGGTTTGTGGAGAAAGGACATAGAAATAGAATTGGTAGCCCAAGCCAATGCCAAATAAGTCCAACCCAAGAAGGACCACAGAGGGTTAAAGCAATCAGGGGAAACCTGACCGAGGAGGCAGGGACTTCTGATGGGCCTTGAAGGAGAGACATGACTGAGAAATGTTATGGGGAGGGAGGATCTTTCAGAAGGCAGATGTGGAATGATCAAAGGCCCGGGATTAGTGTCAATATGGAAAGGGATCGTTGGGCCACACGCTTACATAGTTTTCCATTCCCTCAGTCACCTCCTTACTCTTTCACTCATTCCATACATAATTCTATTTGTGAGGCATTGAGCTACACCTTGGTGATAGAGAGATGAGCTCAGTCGGGTTGGTCAGATGACGCTACAGTAGAACATATTCAGGTAGACAAGGACAGTCGGCACTTCAGTCTGGAAGTCCTGTCTCTTGGGATTCAATCAACCCAAGACTGAAGATAGTGTTTTAAAAATTGTGTCTGTCCTGAACATGTACAGATTTTCCTCCCAGTTGTCACTCACTCAACAATTATTTAACCTAACAACTATATTATATTTGGTATTATAAATAATCTGGAGATAATTTAAATTACACAGGGGGATGTGCATAGCTTCTATGCCATTTTCTATAAGAGATTTGAGTATCTGCAGATTTGGGGCATGGGAGGGAGGGGGGCCAGAACCAATTCCCTCTCAAATAGCAAGGGATCAAAACTCTGTAGCATGATGCGGGGGCGGGGGGGGGGGATCCAAAGGAGGGGCGCTCACTCATCCTTGGGTTAAGCCAAGTTTTCTAGAAGTGGTGTTTATGCCGAAACAGGAGGGACACCCATACAGAATGATAGGAAAGCATTTCCAGTCACCATCATCATGATTGTCATTGTCAAAATAACTTACATTTATGGCGCCCTCGTTAAGTGCCAGAGAGCAGATTAGGCACTTTACATATATTTTCCTCTAATGCTCATGACAGCCCCCCGAGACAGATGCTATTCATTACCCTATTTAGAGAAAAACAAATGGGAGATGAGAGTTTACAAGGCTTGTCCAAAGTCACGTGACCAAGAGAGGCTAGGACAGTCAAGCCTTGGCTCACGGCCTTAGCCACCCTCCACGTCATCAGGGTCTTGCCACTTGCTGCAGAAACCAAATGGGGAAAGTCTCTTAGGTCCTTGATACAGTCACGGGAGAAGGCAAGAGGAAGCATGCTCAACCCGTGACGTGGGTCTGTGTCTTGTTTACCCCACTAGAGGATGTCTTCCTATCTCCCCACCGTACCCCCAGCTTGTGCCGACTTTCCGTACCCTCAGAGGCCCCGAGTTCTCCTCCCTGGGCAAGCCTGATCTTTTGGAGTGCGAACCTGCTCTTCCAAAATGCCAGAGCACCAAATGGCAAAACTATTTTCCTTCTCTTGTTTATGTCTTTCCCAACCCTTGCTCCCCCCTCCCCCTAGGAGAAGTGGCCCCAGAGGAAACAAATACACTCCACCAGAGAAACGAACTCTACGTCATTAAAGCAGAACTGTGGACCAGGGCGAGATGCTCATTTTCCCTGGAGAGGCCCCATGAGCACATGCTGGGCATCTGCCCTTACCTGCGGAGGGAACTCAGTGGCCCTCCCCCCTCGGGAGGGGCTTTGTCCAGGGGAGGGAGCCTCGTCTGTAAGGAGATGGGACACATTTCTGGCCATCTACCTTCCTGGAAGCCCCTACAAGATCAGGATGCGATGGCAGGCAGGGGGTGGGGTGGGGTGGAGGGGCGGATAAGTAGGCTTAGGTGAACAGCAGGGTTTCGAAGGATGCTGGCAACCGAGGGGGAGGAAAACAAACTCTTGTTTTTGGAGAGATTTGGGGACCCGGAGGGGTGAGGGACTAAAGGAGTCAAGTCTTAGAATGGCTCTTTCTTTCAGGCCTTTTCCCCTCTGGATCTGGGACCTGGAGCAGCCATGTCAACTACAGGATAGAAACTGGGGTCACCAGAAACACGATGTGGGGATAGGCAAGCGGACTGGACTCTAGGAAAAAGCAGCAGCAGAATGCCATCCTGTGGTAAACGGATTCTTCTAGTTCTTCCAACTTGAAGGTGAAGCTGATTAGGCTTAGGATAAACAATAACCAAAATAAGTTTACAGTCGTACTTCACAGGGCAGATAATCCACTTAGAATACAATACACCAAGAGCAGGCATAGGATGGAAATCTATAAAGCTCCCAAACGAGATTATGGTGATTCAGAGAAAGTGGATTCATCCTAGGTGAGGTGAACTAAAGTATTTAGCTGGATTCCTAATATTTGAAAGTGCCCGGAGAATCTGACCCCTTCCAAAATTACCCCGAGCACCATGCCAGACATCAAAGGCAGACACAGAAGGGAACACACAAGATGGAGACACGTTAAAAAGAAATGTTCTGTTTTGAAATGATTATAGATTCATAGGAAATTGCAAAATCTGCGCTTAGATTTCTCCAAAGGTAAATCACCTTATGTCAGTACAATACAATAAATACTACCAGGAAATGGATGTTGGTTCAATCCGCAGACCCTACTCAGATCTCACCCGCTTCACATGTACTTGTGTGTGTGTGTGTGTGTGTGTGTGTGTGTGTGCGCGCGTGTGTGTGTTGAGTTTCATCACATGGGAAAGTTCACGGTCATGATCACCATGATCAAGGCATAGAACTGCTCCATTCACAAAGACCCTTCCCACCGTCCCTTTAGAGTCACGCCCGCCCCTCCTCCCGGAGCCCTTTTCTCCATCTGCATAACTTTGTCATTTTGTGGGTGTCAGAGGCATGGAATCATACAGGATGCGACCTTGGAAGTTAGTTCTTTCTCACTGAACATAGGCCCTTGGGATCTATTCCAGTTGTTGTGCGGGTCAGTAATCTAGTCCTTTGCTCAGTAATATTTGGTGACATGGGTACACTGTGGTTTGTCTAATCATTAATCCATTAAATGACACTTGGGTTTATTTCCAATTTGGGGCTCTTACAAATAAAATGGCTATGCACAATTATGTACAGAGGTCTTTTTTTTTTTTTAATGACCATGAGACAAAGAGGGTGGTTGGATCTTGTTGTGAGTCTATGTATTATGTGCAGCTGCACTTGAGGATAAATGGGCGGGGAAGGACACCTCGGGCTCGCAGGAGTCTCCGCTCTGTGTTTCTAGGCTAGAGCCTGGCTGGAAAGGAACGGGTACTTATGACCCTACAGAGGCTGCGATGACAGTCCACACAGCTGGGAAACGACCAAAGGCAATTGGAAGGAAGAGCTATCCAAAGTCTAGAGCTATTCAGAGCAACCTAGGGAAAACTCAGAAACAAATTTTAATCAGCAGGGTGATACGAGCCTCTCATAAACCCCTAACCACGCTAGAAAGATGGGCTACTCAGAACGATTTTCAAGCCATAATAACGTGCTGATGATCCAGAGGCCTGTGCATAAAGAGCATAATCAAAGAGGTTTAACTGTTCACTAAGGAGCTTTATGGTCCAGCCCCAACTTCACCCCCCCCCCCCGGCCAGGCTCAGCCTCACCTACCTAGAAGGGCTGCCAAGTAGAAGCCCACTGACTCACTCCTTCATTAAACACTCTCTGAAGCCCTACTGTCTAGCCCCACATGGTGCTAGACTTCTGACTAGAAAAAGAAGAAGCCAATATCTGGATGGGGTGGGGTGGGGGGAGTCACATTTGGAAGTAAAACATTAAAACATCAGTTCCACATCACAGAAGATGTTGAGGACTGAGGTCTTGACAAGTCCCAAGACAAGTTAAGAAAATTGACATCTCACCAGCTAGCGCCTAGCAGAAGGCTGACTGTAGGGTATGTGGAAGAGGTGTCAGGTGTCAGGGACCTTAGGAGCAATGGCAAACACTCACTGTACACTTTTTCAACCACCAGCAGTGTGGCAAGCATGCTACTGTAATTTAATCCCATAAGGTTATCAAACAACATATTTATGAATTTCCTACTGGAGCCCAGAATGACCAAAGAAGACACAGGTTTCACAGAATGGAGAGAGAAACCGAGCGACTTGGACCCGTCCCTGCCTGGCGTGGCTGGTGCTTTTCTAATTCCCTGTGCTAGATCTTAGGGCAGAGATTAGAGAGCCTCAGATAGTGAAAGAGGCAGGAGCTTCAATCAAATTGGGGACTCAAGTAGTTTTTTATAAAAAGCTTATTCTGACAGTGTAAATGGTGATATAACAATGAAATTCCTGCATGTATAACTAATACAAGCTAATAAAAACAGCTTATGCATGATGCTATCATTCTATATTTGGAAAATAAAAATTATTTAATTTTTGTAACAAAAGCTAACATAAGTCAGGCCTGATACAACGGCTTCCGCCAATATTAACACCAAGAAAAGCAAGAGCTCCATGGAAGGCAAACTTCTAGAGCAAAAGACAGTAGAATTTCTGCAGGCACAAACTTATGTTTATCCCAAGAAGAGTTTGAGTGGCGGCGGGGGGGGGGGGGGGCGGGAAATTCAGCGTATTAGAAGGTTCTTGTGGTGACATGGAGAAGCCAGAAAGTACCAGCTTGAGCCCCCATCAGGGGCCTTGCATGCTTCTTGATCCATCTTTCTTTGTCCCCTCTTTCCAAGATGCCATTCGTGGGCAGCACTCTGTTCCTTGGTTTCTGGAGGTTGAGCAATGAGGAATCTAGTCCTATTTTGGATCCTGGAGCCAGCCATGGCGGGATGCCTCTCTTGGCCAGGAAATGGCGCTGAGATCTGCCTACGGGGCCCAGGCCTAGAGCACAAAGCTATCAGACATTCCTTGAACACTTTGACAGTTGGAGGGCAGAAGGGTAGACAGCAGGTATCCCCAGAGTCTGCACCCCAAAGTACCCATTGCATAGCATCTGGCAGGCCCCAAAAGCGTTTAGAGCCTCAATCCACAGAAAGAAGACACATCAGTATCTTCTCTTTGTCCTTAAGGGGTAGCAGGGAGGGTGGGGAAGACACATTCTAGATAATTTCACCACTATGGAAGAGGAGGAAGCGCTGAAGTAGCAGAGGAAATAAATTTACGCCATCTCAGCTAAAATCACACACAATTAAAACCTGGATCTGAATGTGCTTTCCTGTGCAGAGAGCAGCTTGGAAATGACATGCATTAGTCATTCACTCCAGCCACCCAATGCCCTGTGCTGGATGCCAAGCAAGGAAAGGGGCTGGCGTCCTGGCCTTCCCTTCCCCCATCTGGATGTCTGACGTCCCACCCTGGGACCCAGGCATCCGGGTAAGCTGGGTGTAAAGAGGCCTTACCTTCCCATCTGGGTGGCGCCTTGGGTCTCTGAAGGATATCGACCACTCTCTTCTCTTGCCAAAGGGCCCAGCAGTGACCGGATGACCCTGCTGCCCCTGGTCCTGAAAGGCTGCTCAGTATTTTGGAAGCCACCTTTGATCTCCTACCTTCAGTCCCTCCGTGTGCCTCTGTCCAAGGAGACGGGAGCTTTTCCTGCTTTTCTTCTTCCTCTGTGGATTTGTCTTTGTTTATGAGAGGAAAAAGGGAATTTCTCTGGCAAAGGAAATAAACCTATCTATCTCCTTTGACTCAGGCCTGCCATCTGAGCTGTTCAGGAGCTGGGATGTGGGGATCTAGGTCTGAGGTTCAAAGTCAGCTCAGGCAGGAAAGTCTGTGACGTTCTTATCTCCAGTTAATCACCAGAAAGCTAGACGTGGAGACGTGGCTCAAGTGGCAGAGTGCCAGTCATGAGTGAAAAAGCCAAGGGATAGAGCCCAGGTCCTGAGTTCAAGCCCCAGTACCAGCCCCCAAAGAGAGGCGTGTATGAATAACGAGCCTGAAGCAATGAAGCAGAGAACACCTCAAAGCCCAAAGGTTCCCAGGTGCCGGCCTGCCAGCACCTGTAGCCAGTGAGGAGCTCTTCTTCATCTCCCTGAGGTTAAACGAGGGGGAAGTGCAGCAGGAGGAGCAGTAAAGGAGGAAGATGAGCTTTCTGATCTGACAGTCACCATTTTAATCCCTTGATGGGCAGCTCTGGGGGACTGTAAGCTCTCTCTTCCATGAGAGGCCGGAGAGTTTGAGAGGAAAGAAGGAAAAAGCCTTCAAAAGCAGCACACTTGGAGCCAGGGGCGTGAGCCCGGTTCTGCGGAAAGCTCCTAATCACCGTGAGACTAGTCAGGGTTGACCAAAACCAAACACTGACGGCTTGGCATGGAACCGGGGACTCAAGGTCAATATTATTCAAGCTGCCTCTCGTGCAGGCCAGTCCCCGGGGCCAGGAGAGTAGGCAGCGCTGGCCTCTTCCAGAAGAACCACTCCATTATGGAGCATGACTGTGTCAGGCTATCTTGTCCCCAGCCCCCTCACCTTCTGCCCGCTGCAGACCTGCACCTCAGGACCTACCTCGGGGCCACTGAGCCCAAGCTGTCCTGAAGGGCCAGGACCGGGGTGAAGCAAGGTCGGCACACGGAGCCAGGCGCCGAGGGAAATCGTCACCCAGCGATTAGGGGATGGAAGTATGGTGCAGGGCGGGGGGGGGGGGGGCAAGGGGAGAGAGGGGGACAAGATACATGGGCAGATTCTGTCCCATGCAGGGAGAGCTAATGCGGAATCTGCCCTGAGAAAGACTTCCACTAGACACACTGGGGGCACAGCAACCAAGGCTGCACTCATTTGACAAGGAGACAGGGGACCCAGAGAAGGTGAGCTTTCCAAAACAAAGCACAAAAGCACAAAAGATCGCGAGTAAGTATAGACCTACTTCTCCGCAGTTGGTAAGCAGTGTTCCTCCAAGTGTGGTCCTCTGACTATCTCCATCAGAATTCTTCAGGAAGCTGGCCAAAAACGCAGCTCGGGGCCAGGCACTGGTGGCTCATGCCGGTAATCCTAGCTACTCAGGAGGCTGAGATCTGAGGATTGTGGTTCAAAGCCAGCCCGGGCAGGCAAGTCCATGAGACTTTTGGGGGGGGGTGTGGGGGGGTGTGTAGAGCTTGAACTCAGGGTCTGGGTGCTATCGTGAGCTTTTTTTTTTTTTTCCTCAAGGTTAGCACTCTACCTCTTTGAGCTTCAGCGTCACTTGCAGTTTTCAGGCAGTTAATTGGAGATAAGAGTCTCATGGACTTTCCTCCCCACCCTGGCTTTGAACCTCGATCCTCAGATTTCAGCCTCTTGAGTAGCTAGGATTATAGAAGTGAGCCACCAAAGCCTGGCTCTGTGTGAGACTCTTATCTTCAATTAAACACCAAAAAAAGCCCTAAGTGGAGCTGTGGGTCAAGTGGTAGAGTGCTTACTAACCTTGAGCAAAATAGCTCAGGGACAGCACCTACATCCTGAAGCGCGCACACACACACACACACACGCACACACACACACACACACACACACACACACACACAGGGATGGGCATCTTCTTCAGTTCCCTGGGTGGTTCTTCTGCACCAACCGTTTCACAAACACCCGTTTAGAAAGAAAAAAAATAGATCCAGCTATCTGTCAGGACAGATCTTAGACATTATCTTGGAGATCCCTAGGAGCCCTGAGGTCTGTGCTGAAATTAATTCAAATATTGGAAGTAAGACCATAAAGACTTCCTTCTCTGAGAGAAAATGAGGAGGATATAGGGGTCAGAGACAGTGCAAAGAAACAAGGATGAAATTAGGAGATATAGAGTCCCAGTTTCTTTGCCCTGTGAACCATTGGCAAAATGAGATGCCTAGAAAGGAACAGAGTCAGTCATGAAAAGGGGTGGGGGTTAGTCTGCTTTCAGATGTGTCCTGGGGAACAGAACTCTTGTCCCCAGCCTCAAACCTCTGAAAGCCTCCCTCTTGCCCATATCCGGTCTGTAAGTGGGGAAAGGATTCTTGCCAGTCTTTTCCTTGCTCCCTCTCCCCAAAACAATATTCCACTGGGGAACTCTTTTGAACACATTAAACTAAACAGCATGGGATTTGGTTACCATATTGCCCACTTTAACTGTTTTCCATACTCAGATTCAATTTAGGAAATACAAAGTACAGGTGTATCATTTACAGTTGATTAAATATGGTGTTTATGCTTATGTGTATAAAAAAAAGTTGGGCACCAGGACCTTGGTGAGGAATGTAATTTCCATTATCACCTTGTTTCTGGGTAAGTAAAAACACATTCCTCCGGCATCATTTTTACCTGCACTGCCTTTTCCAGGAACATAACCCACGATAAATCTGAGGATGCCCGGCTGTTCTCCCAGCGCTGCCACCTGCAGTGTGAATCTTCCCGCCTATGGAGCGCGGGGGGCCTCCCGTGTGGCTGAGGATCCGAGCTCCCTGAGAGCAAGGGCCCCATGAGCCTTCTTAACTCTGCCATACAGTCCTGCTGTCACTTGATAGCTATGGCCCAGAGGACAGAGCCGGGCAATAAGGCACCGGGGCGGGGAGAGATCAGGACACAGTGGGCAGGCCCGCACCAGCACATCTGAAAGCAAGATCCATCCCATCGCTTGAGTCAGAGGGACCGGGAGAATTTCTCTCAAATGCAGACTCTTAAGAATACAGAAGTGATTCTGGGACAGGTCAGTGAGTGTGCGTTTACATGCTCTCAGCGACTCTGACATCCGAGGACCGCTCCTCTAGGGCCACACCTGTCCTGGTTGGGTCACTAGCGGCACACAGTCCTTAGAGCTTCCCCCCCCACCCCACCCGGCAAAGCCCGGCCCAACATCGGGTGGGGGAGCTGAGGGGAGGCTCCATCCCAGTGGATGATCAAGAGGGGAGTTTGACTGTATCTTGGCCCATCTGCCAGACTCAAGAAGGGGCCTCCCCATCTTCTAGCCCACAGAACCCACACCCCAAATTCAGAGTCCTGATCCTACCACTAAAGATCCAGATGCAGTTGAACCAAGGATCATTCCGTTCTAGTGGTGTGTAACTCTGGCATCGCTCTCCCAACACAGCCTGATGTCCGAGTCCCAGGCCTCCTGGCAGGACATCATGCTTTGCTAAGCCCAGAGATTAAACTTGGAGGGCAAAAGTTCAATAACAGGGCCATTTAATCCTCCAAGTAATTACCTAAGAGCTTCCAGAGAACTGTGGGCTGAGTCCCCAGCTCTCCCTAGGAAACTGTCTCTGAATGGCAGCCATGGAGGCTGGGTTGACTGAGAGATGGCTAGCATTTGCTCACATGTGCGGAGTGCCAGGCCCTGAGCTTTCCACCAGCTCTGTTGTATCTCACGACAGTCCTTTATGAGTGAGAATTAGTGCCCTTATTGCTAGCCCTCATTCTAAAGAAGGGGACAGGGAACTGGCTTCATGTGTGGACTCTGCCATCCAATGGCCTCAATCTCAGACCTGAGCTTCAGTATAAACGAGTTACTTGAACACTGATCATGTTTTTCTATTTCCAGACTCCTGAGGTTGGTGGTGATTTCAATGAAAGAATTCATAAATTGAGATCACTAATCCTTGCATGTAGTAGACATGTAACACTAAATGTTACATTTATATGCATTGATATATATATGTGTTACATTTATATGCATTGATATATATATACATCGATATATATATATATATTTTTGGTGCCAATCCTGACACTTGAACTCAGGGCTTGGGCACTCTTCCTGAGCTTTTCTGCACAAGGCTAGCCCTCTACTACTTGAGCAACAGCTCCACTCCCGGCTTTTTTAAGTTAATTGTGGATAAGAGTCTCATGGACTGTCCTGCCCAGGCTGGTTTCAAATCATAATCTTCAGATCTCAGTCTCCTGAGTAGTTACGATTATAGGCGAGCCTCTGGCTGCATTGATATGTATGTACACATATATTAGGGTGGAAAATAGAGCTCAAAGAATGTCAGTACTTTTCTCCTAAAGCCATACTGGGTAGGTGGACAGGCAGAGTTTCAACCCCAGGACCTAAGTCTAAAACCTTTCCCACTGAATTGGAAGAAACTGGGAGTCCACTCCAGAAAAGGCTGTCTCACCCCCTCTCTACAACTGATACGACTCTCTTGTGCCTCAGCCAATGGCGAATGCCTTTTAACTCATTAGGCTATTCAATAATCAGGTAGTTCTGGATTTGATGACACACACGTGTAATCCTAGCATTCAGGAGGCTGAGGCAGGAAGATTGCCAGCTCGAAGGCAGTCTGGACTAGGTAGCAAAACATAATCAGTTAATGAGTACTCACTCTAAGGTCTTAGTCTCTTGCTGGTGTTCTGAAGGACAGCCTCAGTCCCTAGGATCCAACCCTCTGGTGGGGAGCCAAGAGACTAGGCAATGTGCATGGGTACTAATTAAGTAGGGTGTTGTGGGTGATGTCTTAGTCCTGGAGCTGTGAACAGCTAAGTCTCCTTTTCATGGTCAAGCCATCCACACTGACTTTCAAGGCCGAAAGACCCAACAAGGGACCCAAATGCTCAGACTTGCAAACTTGGACTCACGTTTTGGACTCTCCCACACAGTGAATCCTGCCCAGGCTTTCTTACAAAGGCCATCGACAGTGACCCCAGCTCCTTCCCCCTCTGCTCTCGGCAGCCTAGCTTGCTTCCCCCCAATCACTGTGCACCTGGCCACAGGTGAGCTGTTCTTCACCTCCTTCCTCAGCAGCTCCTGCTCTGCACACCTCCTGTGGTACTATAGCAAGAGGACTGTGAGAACGCCAGCTCAGAGTCCGCCTGGAGATGGAGCCGCTTCCTTAACCCCTCTGGGCCTCCATTCTCCACTCTGTTAAATGGGGATAATAGCCAACTTGGAAGATGAGATGGGAGCGATGTAAAAAGGTCTGGCATCTAGTAGCACTTCCGTGAGTTTCCATCCTTGCCCACCACCTGCCAGACAACCCGTTCTCCTCAGTTTGCCGCCACTTTCCTGCCTTGCGGGTCGCCATTTTCTCTGCCAGTTCACATTCTAGCCCCCTAGCGGGGCTCAGCTGGAAGCTTAGCTCCTCTATAAAACTTCCCATGAATAACCCAAGCCCATAATGGCATTTTCTTTCTGTATTTCTATGGCACATCCAAAGCCTTGAAATGTTAAAAATTTGTTTCCTGTACTACCAATTTGTCCCTCTCATGTCACTGAAGCCATTATGCTACTCTGACACAGGGGCTCAGCGGGGATGTAGGAGTGACTCTCCTTACTTGATAGGTGAAGGAAACGCGTCTGTGCACATGGATCATGCAAGCCCTTCATGCCCACTGTTCCAAGGCCTCTGGTATGCCAGTCAACAGGGCCAGAATGCCAGTCTGTCTGTAGCTTAGGTCAGGATGAAGCCGCTCAAGCCCTGACTGAAGGCCGCAGCAGCTCTGCAAGGCTGAGAAACCTCCATACCTTAGGCTCTCTCCTCCCCACCCTGCCCCCCACCCCATTGTTGGTTCTGCAGGCTCTGACTGAGCCTTACAGTAGGGGTGTGGCCTGCCTGGCGCTGAGCTGTAGCATCTCCTCTGAGCAGTCCAGCCTTGAAGACCCTCCAAAGGCCCAGGCCCGAGCCTTTGCCCCAGCAAGAGGTGCAGTCTCCTAAGCCCTGCCGGTGGCAGTAATCCAAACCTCCTAGTTTCTACATGGACAAGTTCCTGCTTACTACCATCCCAGCTTCGTGGTGCCCTGGGTGTGGACAACAAGGTGGAGAACCCCACCGTCAGGCCCTTGAAGGGGCCTGTCAGTTCCCACTGAGACTGACCTTTTGGATGTGTGTGCCAGTACTGGGGCTTGAACTCAGGGCCTCATGCACCTAGAGCACTGGCTGGCACTCTACCACTTGAGTCGTGCCTCCAGTCTAGCATTTTGCTTGTTAACTGGAGTCTTGTGGATGGTTCTGCCTCAGCTAGCTTCAAACGGCAACCCTCAGGTCTCAGCCTCCTGATGGAGCGAGGAATACACAGATATGAGCCATCTGTGCCTGGCTGACCTCCTTTATTGACAGGATCTTCCAGAATAGCTTTCTATCCAGCTCTGGAGGCAAGCTGGAAAGACAAAAGAGCTGGGGCTCGGGCGGGGGAGCCATTCCAGGAGGCCCCATTCTTAAGGGGATGTGTCTATAGGGTGAGCTTGCTGGTCCTGGGGCCTGAACTCCGGGCCTGGGAGCTGTTGCCGAGCTTTCTGGCTCCCGGCTAGCCCTCTACCACTCAAGCCTCAGCTCTGCTCTCAGCTTTTTTTGCCGGTTCATTGGAGATCCGGGTCTCACGGACTTTTCCGCCCGGTCTGGCTTTGAACTAGGATCCGGATTACAGGCATGAGCTTCCAGCGCCATTCTTTAGGGTGACAGGTGCCTGTGACCATGGACAGATTCGAACCCACCACGGCTCTCTCTTGCCCACTGTGAGGTTTGGAAGGGCTGGCAGCACCACGCCACCCTCCCTCCCGGCCCGGCCTGGCGGGGGGGGGGGGGGTCCCCAGGCGCACGGAGGACAGCTGGGGCTGCACGCCGGCCCCACCCAGCTCCCTTCCCCGGGTGCGCGCGCTCGGCTGGGGGCTCCGGGCACGCAGGAGTTAAATGGCAGCAGCGGGCCGGGAAGGGGGAGGCGCGGCCCGCAGCCCCGGGGGAGGCGGCGGCGGCGGCGGCGGCGGCCGGAGCGGGCAGCCGCGGAGGCCGGGGGCGCGGCGGGGGCGCGGGTGAGCGGGGCGCGCGGGGGCGCGGCGGGGGCCCGGGGCGCGCGGGGCTCTGGCAGACGCGCGCGGTGCGCACGGCAGCGCCCGGCCCGCACCCGCCAGCCTCGGCCGCGACCGGGGCGGGGGTGGGGACGGCTGAGCTCCGCCGTCGCCCTGCCGGCCGGCTCGGCCCCGCCGCCACGCCACTCCCGGGAAAAGTCCGCGGCGGAGCCGGCGCCCCCCCACCCCCCCCACCCCGCACCCCAGCCCGGCCCGGCCCCAGCCCCTCCCGGGCCGGAAGGAGAGCGGAGCGCGACTGCACGCGGCGGCGGCGGCGGACGGACGGACGGAGGGACGGAGGACGGCGGACGGCGCCCCCGCGGTGAGTGTGCCGGAGCCCCCGCCGCCGCGAGCCGGGCACCGGGGAGACACCGAGGCCGCTGGCGTGGCCGCGGGGGACGCGGCCGGCCACCGGCGCCTCGGGGCGCCCAGCACCCCGCCCCGGCCGCCCCCACTCGGCCTGACCCGGCCGGGGGCCCGGTGCCCGCAGGGGCGAGGGAGGGCGAGCTGGAGGAGGCACCGAGGGGAGCTGCCCCGGACCCCAGCGGCGGCGGCCGGGGACGTTGGTGGGGGGTGGGGGGGGGTGGAAGGAAGCTGGTCTGGCCCTTGATCACCCCGGAGAGGCCCAAGCCGCTCCCAAACTGTTGCTGGGGAGACTGGCCCTGGGTTGGGGGTGGTCGAGGGGGCGGGGAGGGCGTGACCGCGGGGGAGTCGGGGTGGAGGAGCGCCCCCCCACACACACACCCGGGACTTCTTCCTGGGAACCGGGGGACAAGGTGGCCTTGAGTCTGCTCCACATCTCGGATACCAGGAGCCTGGATCCCTCCAGCGCCGGGCACCGGGGTCTGCGCGCAGCCTGGGACGGGACACGGCGGGCGGGGGGGGGGGGGCGGGGGGGTTGGGGGAGGGCTGGGCCGGGGGGCAGTGCGGTGGGCAGCCGCAGACACGGGAGGGCAGGGCTGAGCACCCCCCCCCTCCCCACGGCCGCCAGGAGGCGAGACACAGGCTGGGCAGCCACAGGTGGGCCGTCTGTCCTGCTGGCATGGCAGGGCGGTGCAGGCACGGGCTGCCCAGCCAGCCAAGAGCCTTGCCGGGGCCCCAGCACCCGGCTCCATTTGGGGCTACGCTGAGCCGCCAAAGAGCTGGAGAGAGCAGGACCCTGCGGGGGGGGGGGTGGGGGGGGAGGGAGGTAGATCTCGGGGGTGCTGCTGTGTTCCCCCTCCGTGCCCGGCCTTCCTCCCCCACCACACGGAACAGGAAAGAAAATGTCAGCTGGGCTTTGTGCTCTGTTCTCAGGCTGCCGCAGCTCCCATCTGTTGAAGCCAACGCAGCTTCTAATTGGACGGCTGGCAGGGTTGGAAAGGGGGGTGGGCTGGGCACCGGCTCCGCTCCTTTGCTAGAGATGGACTGGCAAAGCCCTTTGCTGGAAGCCCCCAGGAAGTCGGAGAGTGGGGAGAACCGGCATCCTCAGGTCAGGGCGGGAGAAGTGGCTCCTTGCCAGCCTGGTCACCATCTTCCAGAGAACCAGGAAGAGAGAGAGAAGATCTAGGTCTCCTGGTTCACCCAGGATGATGGCAGGCTCCATGCCCCTCTGCCCTGCCAGCCCTGGACTGGCTCTGGCCCAGTGTTCTCTCTCTGGATGAGAAGCCCTAGTATGGCCTGTATCATTCACCAAAGTCCCTCCAAAAGAGCACTGGGTGCAGGTAGGGCTGCACACAGGACACTGGTGGTCCCCCCTCGCCTGAGGGGTCTACTTGCTACCATAAAAAGTCACCTGTCTGTGGTTTGGTGGTTTGACCCACTTTCCTGGGCAGGTACTGTTACAGGGAAAGAGAAGGGGATAGAATTCAGGGTCTGCCTCCCCCGGGCTCCTTCTCTTCCAGCCTAAGGCTCTCCTGGGCCTGGAATGGGACCTTGTTATCTTGTTATTTGGGAAAGATGGAACTCAAGGCCTCATGATGCTCTGGGGACTGAGATCTACCCAGGGTCTGGACCAAGGAGCGCACCTTCCCCTGACACAGCCAACTGTGGGAGAGTGAGCACTGGGGGGTGGGGGTGGGGGCTCCCAGCCAGCCCAGATGGGCAGGCTTCCTCTCTCCAACCCCATCCCTTCCCCTCCCCCTTTCACTTCTCAAGTGCAGCTCACCCCCCTTGGCCTTCATGCTGCCCTGCCTCTGTTCTTACCCTCCCCACCTGCCTCCACTCCTACCAGATCTCTGCCTCCACCATTGCCTCTTCCTGTAAGCCACAAGCTGCGTGCACAAAGCTCCTCATACATATATATATATATATCCCCGCGGGAGCATTTGCACCTTCTCTGCAGAGGGATCCCAGACCTGTGTGTACCTGGCTGCTGCATTTTCCTGGCCCCAGTGTCGCCTGCATCCTGCCATTCACTCCCTCGCCCTCCTACTCCACCTCCCTTTTATTATTTGGAGGAGAAATTAAAATCCATTGCTTTTTAAGAAATATTCATTTTGCCAGTTGCCAGTGGCTCTCGCCTGTCATCCTAGCTGTTCAGGAGGCTGAGATCTGAGAGTTGCAGTTCAAAGCCATCCCAGGCAGGAAAGTCCACGAGACTCTTCTGTCCAATTAACCAGCGAAAAGCTGGATGTAGAGCTGAGGCTCAAGCAGTGAGCACCAGCCGTGAGCAAAAATGTAAAGGGACAACACCCAGGCCCTGAGTTCAAGTCCCGGTACCAGAACACACAAAAAAATCATCTAACAAGCATTTATCGACTACCTACTGTGTTCCTCATACTGTTTTAGGAGAGTACAATAATGCATATCCATCCATGTGTCCAGTGGGGTGGAACTGGACTTGTGTTGCTTATTGAGCCCCTCCTATGCACCAGGCTGCATCAGGAGCTTCATAGAAAAAAATATTCTTCGTAGTCCTCCTCACTGGCTCTTAAAATCTGCATCATCATCTCCTGTTCTAGCTGAGGAAATTGAGGCCCAGAAAAGACGCACCGTTTGAAATCCCGGATAGTCTGCAGTTCCCTCAGCCACTGTGCTGTAGGTGAAATGAGGCTCGTGTGCTTTCCCCCCTTATCTAGAATCCTGACGCTGTGAACCTTGGCTGAAAGGTTGCGTGCACGAGCCTTCTCTAGTCAGCAGGGAAGGCTTCCTGGAAGAGCTGGACCTGGGGGAGGTGGCAGGGATGGCAGGCCGTCTTTGTGATCTGGAGACGTGTGGCAGGCCCAGCCCCACAGCCCCCCGCCCCCGGCTCCCACCTGCATCCAGGTAGAATGGTGAGAAACAACTGTCTCCATTCAGGGTGGGAGTAAGGCTGGCGTGGTTCCTGATCTCCAGGAGCAAGCTAAAACTGCACGGCAGAGGACAGGAGTGGGAAGCTTTCGAGCCCTCAAGGAAGGACAAGGTCAATGATTGGAGGCAGGAAATGGGCAGAGTGACCAAGTCTCAGGAAGGAGGAAGACAGAAACAGAAGATAACTGAGAAAGAAGGGGGCAAAAAAAGTGGCACTGTCTGGCAGGACCCACTGCGGCATGGCGTGGTAGGTCTGCCAGGAGAGACCACATTAGAAAGGTGCCCTGACCTTGTACTTCCTGCGGGGCCTGGTGACTCCAGCCTGCGTCGAAGGAGTTGAAGTGGTCAAGTTAACTCCCTCAGGCCTTTGCTTCTTCAATCCGCCTATCCTTCCCCAACACCTATTCTGTTAGGCCTTGATGCTGGGTGCTAAGACTGAGACCCACCGGGTGTTCACAGGATGGTATAGGTGCTAGAGTAAGCAGCTGGGGTTCCAGTGAGGCTCCCCCGCTTGTAGCTGGGAGACATTGGGCCTCAATTTCCCCATCCACGATGGGATAATAATAATACTTCATGGTTATGAGGATTCAAGAAGGTATTACGCGAAACCAGCCCAGAACAGTGGCTGGCATATAACAAGTGCTATGCAAGTCGTAGTGCGGCTGTGCTTTTTATTGGTCAGGGAGCCGGGCCTAGAGACAGAAGTAAAGTGAGAGCTGTAATTCGGGGCTGAGCAGAGGAGGTTGCCTGTCTGCAGACTAGGGAAGGCTGGCCAACACATGTGGCATTTGGGCCAAGGCTTGAAAAGGAGAGAGTTAGGCAGAGGTACTAGGCCTGGGGACATGGGTGCTGATGGTACCTGGAGCCCAGAAATCATGCAGGAAAGGGGATCATGGCATGTATGTGCCGACCTTTATGAGCATCACCAACACTGCTGAGGCCGGTCCCCTCAACCTCTTGGTCCCCACTTCCGGATGCTGGGCTTCCTGTGGGGACAGGCTGGCCAGCCTCCCAGGACAGCCCCATGCCCTTTGATCTAACACAGCCAGGCTCTGGCCTGGTGCAGCCCTCCTGAGCCAGGTTACAACATGACCTTGGCCTGTTACTCACTCTAAGTCATCCCCACGCAGCCTCTGCTCAATGGCCTCTGTCCTCTGGCTTCTGGTACATCGTGGGGACCTGGGAGATGCTTTGGCCTCAGGGATGTGGCTGCCTTTGAGGAAGGTGAGGTTAGCCAGGTTAGCGTTGGTATTCAGTTTGTCTCTGGGTGTTTCTCCCTCCCACACCTTCCCTGCTGCTCAGCATGTGATAGGCTTGCCTGGAGTTCCAATGTGGAGAGCAGCGTGGAGAGTTCCTGAGGCAAAGGCAGCTTCTCGGCTTTCACCTCTCACCTTGTAACGGCACAAATGATAAGGTCTGGCATTTAGTGAGCGCACAGTCGGTGCCAGGCACCAGGCGGATGCCCCATCAACCCCGTGATCCCTCAGGCGGAATCCACAAGGCAGGCTTACACAGGGAAAAGAAACTGAGGAATGGAGAGCGAGTTCTTTTTCTCTCTCGTGACTTCTGCCTAGGGCAGGCCTGTTACCTCCGTCTTCCTAGCTGTGCCTCCTCCGTGGCTAGGACCACTGGCCCACACACACCACAGGTCCTTTCTTGTTTTTGCCATAGGTCTTTGCTCACTTTGCCCAGGATTGGCCTGGAACTTTGATCCTCTTGATTTCACCTCCCAAAGAGCCGAGCCTGAATCTGCCTGGCCGAGATTTATTTAGCCTTCTCGCCGACTCCGGGGCACTGCCTCCTTAACCACCTCAGAACCCTGTGCTCTTTGCGGGTCTTTATGGGGGTCCACCTGCCCACGGTTCTAACTCCCACGGAAGAACTTTTCCACATTAGCCCTGTCATAGACAACAGCCACCTTCTCTGTGAGGAGGAGCTCCAAAGAAGGTCTCTCTGTCTCTTCCTCCTGCAGATCCGGGTGTTTCCTTCTGTCTGGGCTCAGTGCCTCCAGCCCCTCAGGGAAGCTGGACCCTAAGAGTTAGCACCCCATGGTGCAAGGGCGACTCGTCGTGACACTGAGAGCCTGGACACACAGAGCGCCGGGGTCCCCACCGCCAGTGCAGGGCTCCTCCTGGGGTGAGGCGGGGCTGTGATTGGGAGGCAGCCATCCTCCCCCAACACCTTGGAAAAGTGGGTCTGTCTTAGCTTATCCCTCCAGGGAGAAAGTAAAAAGGAGGCGGAGAGAAACACACACACACACCAAAAAAAAAAAAGCTGGAAAGGCCCAGTTCCTCCGGGGAAGCGTTCTCAAGAACACTGGGGACCAGAGTGTCTGCCTTAGGCCTAGGGAGACGGAAGGCCGATGACCACGGAGGAACAGCTGAAAATGTGACACCTATGTGTGTCAGTGGGGTCGGGGGGGGGGAACGAGATACTGACCCCCCACCTGCCTTCTACTTGTGAACTGGGGTCCCAGGGGAAGCCCTTTCGTAGTTGAAGTGTTTCCTAGAGAAGTTTGGGGTGGTAGGGGGAACACCTAGTCCCAGGGGACCTGCAGCATCGTCCTGCCCACTGCCCATCTCTGCACACAGCCCCGCCTCTGCCGTCAGATGTGGGGCGGGACCTGAGTCTCTTCATTAGCCACATTCATTAAGCTTCTGTGCTGGAGGGTACAGACAGCCGGACACAGCCATAAGGAGGTTACTTGTTGTGGTTTTTGTTTTTTTTAAATTTGAGGATACAGCAGAATAAATGTATAAAGCAAATGGCATATTGGAGAATGAATGGTAAATGCCCCCAGAGAAAAATGCAGTCAGGACAGGAGGCTGTGGATTCTGTAAGCATGGCGGCAGAGGCTTGCTGAGAAGGGGAGCGTGGGAAGGGGCACCAGGGCAGCTGGGAGGAAGGAGAGCAGGTAGTTAGTTCCAGGGCTGGGAGGCCCCAGGAGCATGAAAGATGCTAGACTTTGAGGAACGAGGAGAGGGCCCAGGATGAGGCTGGGCATGTAGGCCGGACCACAGGGTCCAGAGCCGAGTGAGGCGTTTGGCTTCCTCCAAGTGAGCTGGAGAGAAGTCGCAGAGGATCTGGATTTTCAGAACCCTCGAGGTCTGAGCCGCGCATCCCAGCATGGCGCTAAAGCAGCAGCTCATCGGGAAATTCCGACTGGATGCCGGCCAGAGGCCACAGAGTCAATCCCTTGGTGCCCACCTGTTTGTGGGGTGCATACCATGAGGTGTTGGGGCAGGGGAAAAACATAAAGACCCAGCCTCTGTCGGTAAGGCAACCTACAGATGAGTTGGGAGGCAGAACTGGTACTCAGGAAAAATAATGAGGGAATAATACCAGACAGTATTTAAAGCCGAGTGCTAAACTGTGTGATTTAGACTATAAATGTTATCAGAGCTGTGAGCTTTGTGTGGGAGTATATAGGGAACGCTTCCTTGGAGCCACGGCTGGTTTGGGCCTGGCACACCCAGTGGGATTTGGCTCCGCGGGGGGAGAGAGCTGAGGCAAGGGAGAGCCTGCGGCTTGTGGGGTGGGAAGGGGAGAGGGTGGCCACGCTGGCGGGGACAGCCGTGGTCACTGGTCACGGCTGGGAGGAAGACGCGAGCCCTCAGCTTTCCCCAGTGAGGGCTCTCTCCTCTTTGATCCCTTGAGGGTGTGAAGGAGCTCTTAAAGAACTTTGACTTTATTTTCAGGGGGGGCAAAAATAATGGCGTGTGTTTTTCTCCCTTCAAGTCCTGGGGCTTGAACTCTGGGCCTGGGCGCTGTCCCTGAGCTTCTTTCCCTCAAAGGGAAGGCTCTACCACTTGAGCCACAGTGCTATTTCTGGCTTTTTTTGAGTTCATTGGAGATAAGAGTCTCACGGACTTTCCTGCCCAGGCTGGCTTCGAACCGCGATCCTCAGATCTCAGCCTCCTGAGTAGCTAGGGTGACAGGCGTGAGCCACCAGCACCCAGCTAAATAATGGCTCTTGACGTCCATCTTCCAGGGGCTTTGCCTTCTCCCTCGCGGGGGCGGACCTCTGTTCTTGGACCTCCTTGCTAGAGGTGGCTTCCTAGCCAGCTCTCTACCGGTTCCCACGGCCCCCTACCCTTGTGATTCTGCTGCCTTCCACTGGGTGCTCTTGGCCTGTTGATGCCGGGGGGGGCATTTCCCTGGAATCTATCTGGACTCCATTATTTTCTACCCAGCTAGCAGCCCCCTTCTCTCCTTGCTTCCTCTCACTGCTAGGCTGCTGGCTGGTGAGATCCTCCTATCACGTGCCTGTGAAGTTTCATATGTAGTGAGCTGGATGTAAAAGCCCTCCAAAAGGAGCCAGCTCTTTCACGAGGGCGGAGAGAACAGGGGCTGAGCTCACATCTGCCCGCCTGCAGGAAGGAGATCTATTGGGGTGCCCTTACCTACCCAGGGTGAAGATCCGCCCCACCCCTAACACATACACATGCCCTGGGCCAAGAGTCGTGTGGGCAAAGCTGTCACTACTCATTCAAGAGCCCTCTGCCCTGCAGCTGAGTTCACTCTACCCAAGGCCCTGCTCCTTGAAGCTGCAGGGCTGAGGCTGTTGACCCTGTGGCTCACAAATCCAAGAGCAACTGGAGCTCTTGGCTGGAGCTGGGTAGAAGTCATGATCTCTAACTACTTGTCCGTAGGCATTTTAACCTCTCTGATCCTCAGTTTGCTCATGTCTAAATCCGGGTTAATAACACCCACTTCGTAGGCTTGTTCAGAACAACAGCTAACATTGGTGAGTGCTTATGAGCCACCCAGAGGCTTCACTGTATCTCATTTAATCCACACAGCCTAAGTATATCCTCTCCACCCCACCCCACCCATTCACATTAAGTAACTTGCTAGGAGACACACATAGACAGCAAGTGGCAGGGCAGGAAGTCAGCCCCAAATCCTTCTGTCTACAGATCTCTGGTTCAAACCACCACATGAAACTAGCCAATCTGGTCAGGCGCCTACTACAAAGTAGAAGCTCAGTAAATAAATGTTCGTTCCTCTTCTCCTCGTTTCTCCATGGCCATTCCTCCAGAGAATAGCTCTCTCCTACTGCCACTCCTTTCCCAGGATCCTCTGGGACACATGCCAGAAGTAGGAATGGCAATGAACTGCTGGTTTACACCAAGGGGAAGAAAATAAGGCCGAGAGGGCAAGTCATTTGCATAAAATCATAAGCCTCCAGGACTCTGAGTCATTCCCAGGGCCCCTTGCTTAGAAGAGTACTGTTATTCAGCCCCACTGGGTTCGAGACCCCTGGCAGAGGTATTTGCCAAGGTGAGGACAGGAATCAGGCTGTATGGAAGAAGGGTGAGGCCACCATTTCCCCTAGGAGTAAGAATGAGGCTGTGTCTCCTGCACTTGGTTCTTTCATACCCACTCAGACTGGAGGAGGAAGGTTCTAAAAGACTGTGCTTTCCAGGTGCCGTCTCTGGACTTGGTTGGGAACAACTGGAAACTGCTCTGGATTAGTGGTCAAGGTCAGAGGTAGAAAGGATAGGATCCCAACTTCATGACTATTAAAGTGGTACGCCTCTGTGAAGTGTGCAAGAACACACACACACACACACACACACACACAGTGCTCCACCTGACCTTACCTAGAAGTAGAAACAGGTGATTGTCAGTCATGTGACTGTGCTTTGGCAGCATATGGAATGGAGGGAAAGGAGCTAAGACACATCTCCCTGGAGCTCTCCTTTCTGGCTGATGTGTAGAGCATCTCCAGCCTAAGACTGCCAACATTTGCAGTGGGTGCCCAGACCCCAAAGTCCCTCCACATTCCCTTGAAAGCATCCGGGGTGGGGGGGGGGGCGGGGAAGAGAATGCCGGAGGAGCTGGGTCATGGCACTTCACACCTGAAAGTCCCCTAGTCGTGTGTCTCTCAGACGCATATAGAAATGGACACATTTTTCTTCCTTCAAAGCAAAATTGTATGCGTGTCCTAGGCAACACCACGGCTCTCCTATACCCTCGGAACCCGTGAGGAAATGAAGGTTATAGATGGAATGAAAGTTGCTGATCCGCTTCACATAAAGAGATTACCCTGGCGGAACAAATGTAAGCACCAGGGGTCCCCTGGAGGAGGTGTTACTACTACAGAGTAATGCCACGTGAGAAAGACCTGACCAGCCCTTGCTAGCGTTGAAGGATGAGGCCACCAGCCACAGAATGCAGGCGGCCTCTGGAAGCCAGAACGGAAGGAACCCTTGTCCCCCTGCGGCCGCCATAAAGGAATGCAGCCCGCCGACTCCTTGACTATAAAGTCTGAGACCCCTTTCAGTCTTCCGTCCCTCAGACCTCTAATAAGTGCCTGTTGTTTTAAGCCACTTAACTCGTGGTAATTTGTCATGGCAGCCACAGGGAATTAAATATAATACTCGGGGTGGAGTAGAACCACACCTGGCCTCCCCCTGACCAGCCAATGACCCCGAGGAGTCCAGTCTGAAATGAGTGACTTCCGGCGCAGGAGGACAGGGGACAGTATTGCTTGGGTTCTGCTCCGCCCTGAGCCCCTCACTGGGACTCAGTTTCCTCTAGACACAGGCCATGAGCCAGGCTGTTTAGGGCTGCACAGTTCCTTGCCGTGGGCTGGTATTCTTTTGCCCCTTAATCAAAACCCCTTTTCTGGGCAGAGACTCCGCCGCATCTGCCCTCCTGCAGCCCGCCTGGGCTCCCATCGCTCTGGCAAGCTGCAGGTGGGCAGGGCCTGGGGCTTTGGGATGTGGAGGCGAAGGAGAGGAGGCAGCAGAGCCCACACCCCGCCTGGAATCAGCACCCCGATAGCCCGTTAGCTCCCCTCCACCAGGCGTGTTGGCCTTCCCAGAAGTCCCCACAGCACACCTGAGCCACCGGCCAGCCCCCGGGGCTGCCAGTGCCTGGTGTCGGTCTCCATGGCAACCCCACATTTGCCCTTCTGGTTTCTAATGACTTATTGGCATGTGTGGTAATTTGCAGAACTTGCCAGGCAGAGCCCAGGGAGCCGGGAGGAGGGGCAGGAGGCAGCGAGGGGGACTGGGCACCGGGGTAGGACTCTGGCACTGGCTGGAGACACATCTACTTCTTCCTGTTCCGCCCTTCCTAGTCCTGGCTGATTAATACCCCAAGCCAGAGAACTGCCTCGGGTCCAGGGCCTCCGCTGTAAGGAGCATCAGCTTTCTGCAGGCCCCTGTGAGGGAGACAGATGAACAGACAGATGTCGCGCACAGCTGTTCACCTGTCAGGCAGACTTGGGCAGAGCCGACAGCCGTGTTCACCCGTGGCAGGTCAGGCACTCATGTCTTCCGTCACTCTCCTGCCTGCTCCCGGGGCTCTGAGAACAAGGAGGCCATTCTAGGCCCCGGGATCCTGCTGCTCCACCTCCTGGGGAGAGGGGTGAAGACAGCCGGTCCTCAGGACAGGTCTTTGCGGTTTCTAGGCCTCTCAAACACTCGAACTAAAGCAGGGCAGCACGGAGGGAAATGGCAGCTCGCGAAGGTGCAGGGAGGGGAGGGAGAGAACCAGCGGAGCCATCAAAGAGGAGGAGAGGGCCAGGGGCCTGACCCTTCTCCACTTTTCTCCGGCAAAGCTTACCCAACCTCAATACTGCTTCCCAGGGCGGGCAGTGGGGGGCCTCCGACTGTCTGCGGTTGCAGTCTTCTGCACACAACTTCCCTGCCTCCCTCTTCACTTCGGTCGCTTGTCGCGTCTCTCTGTGTTGTGCGGTTGTGGGAGGCGGCCCTGTGGGCTGAAAAGAGCATCATCTTTCAAGGTGGATCCATCGGGGTTAGAATCCCGCAGCCTTTGCTTACCACCTCTCCAACCTGCCGCACGCTTGTCTTTTACTTCTCTTTGGGCCTCTGTTTGCCGAGCTCTAAAATGGGATTCGTAGAGCCAGTTCATAGCGGTAAGGAAATAAAACCCACTGAGCCCTGCAAAAATGCCTGGCTCATAGTGGGCTCTGATAAACAGAATTTGAAACATAGCCTTTGCCAGGCGCTGGTGGCTCATGTCTGTAATCCTAGCTACTCAGGAGGCTGAGATCCGAGGATCGTGGTTTGAAGCCAACCTGGGCAGAAAAGTCCATGAGACGCTTATCTCCCAATTAGCCACTAAAAAAGCCAGAAGTGAAGCTATAGCTCACATGGCAGAGCGCTAGCCTTGAACATAAAAGCTCAGGGACAGTGCCCAGGCTCTGAGTTCAAGCCATAGTACCAGCACACAAAAAAAAACCTTTTCACTGTCTACTCAAAACCAGGAGCAAAGTGGCCGATAAGTTAAAGAATTCTGGTGGACTTGATGAGGTTTTCTTTTTTTAAATATTTGCAAATTGTCTGTTTGTTCAGTAAATGTTTATTGAACACCTACTGGGTACCAAGTACAGAGCCATGTACTAGGTCTTTCCTTTTTCTTTTTGGTGCATTCTCTGAGTATATAGTAGGGGGCTGTAAGTAACCGGATCTTCTGTAGCTTCCTGAGAAGTGGCAGGCCCCCCAGAAAGCCCTGCCTTCGGAAGGCTCTGCATTGGTTGTGTGCAGGGAAATAATCACCCAACTTCCCAGGTGGGGGAGTGTCTCCAGAGCCGGATAAGCACTGGGGACCACCGTTGTTTTTGTTTGTTTGTTTGTTTTTTTGTGTCAGTCCTGGGGCTTGAACGCAGGGAGGGCATAGGCTACATCCCCGAGCTTCTTTTGCGCAAGGCTAGCTAGCTCTCTACCACATCAGCCACAGCTGAAGTGTTTTTTTAATTTTATTTTGGTAGTTTAGCGGAGATAAAGAGTCTCACGGGCATTCTTGCCCGGGCTGGCTTTGAACCGTGGTCCTCAGATCTCAGCCTCCTGAGTAGCTAGGCTTACAGGTGTGAGCCACCAGCACCCGCCTGCTCCCCCTTTATGAGGTAAGGTTGAGGCTTACGGGAGCTGGCGCAAAGACGCACCCGAGTCCATCGCAGCCCCCTCATCAGCTGGTACTGGGAGGGACAGGAAGAGTGCCTGCGAGCTTGGATACTCGGTTCCCATCTGTGCCTGCAGCACACCGCGTGTTCCGTGAGCCTTCTCCAACACTGTGTGCCAGAGACGTGCCGACAGAATGCCTGGTGTCTGGGGTCCTTTGTCTCCCTACCGCCCTCGCGCACAGTATAGTCCATGTCCACAGCCATGAGGACTCAGAGGCTCCCGCCGGCCCACGCGCTGAGGGAGGGCTATGCACCTCACACACCTCCGTGCACCCGTAGCTCTCTAGCATGGGCTGCGGGCTCTGCCTCCATCACCTCCCATCCCCGTTTACCGGGAAGGGAAAGGACTTGCCTGAGGTCGCACAGCATGGTCGATCGATGCCGTGGGACTAAAGCGCCTAACTCCCGGCCTATGCCAGATCTACTACTGCCCTCCCGCTATCTCCCATAATCTCTCACCCTGAAGGGCCTACTTTAGGTGCAAAGACCCGTCATTTCCCTAGATCTTGAAGAACTGGACTGCATCTCTTGCTCCCTCATCCTCAACACAAGCCCCGCTGCGCTGCGCGAGGCTCCAGTGTCTTCTCTATGCTTCCTCCCTTTCCAAGACCACCGCCGCCGTCAAGGTGAGATCCGGGACGCCCCAGACAACAGCTCCCCGCCACCCCGGGGCCACAAGCCCACGGGCCAGCACCAGGAAATGCACCTAGGGGGGGCCGCCCCCGTTCTGCCCTCCGCCTCCACTCCCAGCTCACTGGGCCAAGGATTCCCCCAACACCACTTTTTAAGTTTTACGTTGCTGGAGAATTGAACCCAGGGCCTCCTGCATGCTAAGCAGCCGCACTGCTTCTGAGCTACGCCGGAGCCGCCCTATCACTGTCCTTGAGCTTCTTTGCAACCTTGGGTCTCAAGTCCAGGTCAATTCTGTGTCATCGCTTTCAACCATCCTCCTTCCAATAGCCTAACGTCTCTGAGGACCCTCTCCTCTCCCTCTCTCTTCCTCTCCCTCCTTCCCTCCCTCTCTCTTCTCTCTTAGGTTTGAATTTAGGGCCCTTGTGATTGCTGGGTTCACTGCACTAGCTTCTTTTGCCTATGGAGAGCTGACCTGCTGGGTCTTGCACGCACGCGCGCACGCGCACACACACACACACACACAGAGGCAGATGGGTACTTGTACAAACTCACCAATAACCCAACTTGTTCGTTCCTACCACATCCCCATGCTTTCCCTCCTGGCTCTCGCATGACTATTTCACACCTTCCTCCCCACAGCCCCGTTCCAGCCCGGCTTCCTCCCTGTTCAACCGGAGGAGAGTTGCCAGAAGTCAGGAGCCTTCCACTCCTTGGTGACCCCCGCCTCTCCCAGGGTTCTCTGGCCCCATGGTCTGCCTTCCCTGGACACTCGGATACCACCCCCTGGGGACTTAGCACCCCCTGCCCCCCGCCTTAACACAGCAGCGCTCCTTCAGGTGTGATTGGAGCTGCCCTCTCTTGACTGGGGACTCTGTCCGCGGGCCATCACCCGCGTGCTGCAGGTGACCTCGGGTCTCCAGTCTGCCTTGTCGCCTCATAGCCACCTGCCTAGAGGTGGCTGCATGTCCCCACGAGCCTCAAGGTTAGGCCTGCTGGGAGCCAGAGTCGCCCCTGCGCAGCTGCATAAACCCCGGACCGGAGTCACTGTCCGCCCTTCCCCTCCCTCCCGACATCCAGTCCGTCAGCAGGTTCCATCCGTCTCGGAAACAGCACTCGGCTCCACCCCGGCCCCCGGCCCACCTCCCCGGCCCCACCTCGGTCCACGCTGCCCTCTCCTCTTGCCTGGCCTCTGGGGTTGCCCTCGCCTCGGCTGTATCCACACCGTCCCTGCGTGGTCTGGTCTCTGCACTGCACCTAGAATCACCTGTTACAGACAGATCTGACCCAGCCATGTTTTCCCACATCTCCACCCCCACCCCCCACCTCCCTGTGTACTTTAGGGTGGCCCTAGAAAACTAGCCCAGACCTGCCACACAGCACCCCATCATGCCTCCTCCATGTTCCTACTCTGTACATTGGGCTTCCAGTTCCATCCCCACCCCACCCCACCCCCAAGCCTGGGGCTTGAACTGGGGGCCTGAGCACTGTCCCTGAGCCTCTTTGTGCTCAAGGCCAGCGCTCTACCACTTTGAGCCACAGCGCCACTTCTGTTTGTCTAGTGGCTCATTGGAGATAGAGAGTCTTACAGCCTTTCCTGCCCCGGCTGGCTTTGAACCTCGATCCTCCCATCTCAGCCTCCTGAGAAGCATGGATTACCAGTGTGAGCCACTAGCGCCTGGCTCCAGATTGTTTTGTCTTTCTGACCTTCACACTTGCCAGTTTCTGACCCTTCTTCACTATTCCCATCCCACCCTCCTCCCAAATTTTCAACCAAAGCTTAAGTACCCTTTCCTTAGAAAAGCCATTCCCAGGATTGCTGGCAGCTTTGGCCACATTATTTGAGATGGTTTTTTTTTTGTTTTTCCTCCTTTGTATTCAGAGTAAGTTGATTCCGATTCTCGATGTTTCGTATGGAACGGCACTTGTATCTGTGTTTTAGCAGAACTGTTCCTCTGCATCCTTTCCAGTTTCTTCTTGTTTCCTTGTTAAATTATATGGATAGTTTTGTGGGGGGGGGGGATGCCTCTACACCTCCAGAATCTCACCAGACTCCTGTTAAACACGCTCACAATGTCCTGTGTGCTTCTTTGGGACCACGCATCATGATACCCACTTTCCACGCACTCATTAGATAAATCTTGTCTCCACCACTAGCGGTGGCACTCCCCACCACCCCCGCCCCCACCCCCACGAAGGCAGACACCCTACCTGTTTAGTCCCCTTGGATCACGGGTACCTGGCATGGATTCAGACTGTTCAGAGGAACAAGTATGGCGATTGATACTTGTAATCCCAGCTGCTTGCGAGTGTGGAAATGGGGAGGCTTGTAGTTTGAGACCAGCCCATGAAAAACATTATTAAGAAACCCCAAACCAGCTGGACATGGTAGCCCATGTCTGTAATCCCAGCAATGTGGGAGACATAACTAGGGGATCACAGTCCAAGGCTAGCCCTGGGCAAAAAAGGTCTAAAAGAGAACAAAACCAGAAAAGGGGGCTGTGCCTCAAGTAGTAGTAGAGCACCTGCCAGCATATGGAAGACTAGTCCATGCTTATAACCCCAATCGATACTCAGGAGGCAGAAGGAGAATTGTGAGTTCATGGCCAGACTAAGCAACCTAGCAAGACCCCGACTCAAAAACAAATTCAGAAATGAATTCATTAACCAAAGTCTTTGCTCTCAACCTCCTTTCTTCTTTTCCTTCCTCCTTCCTTCCTTCTGATGAGAGGTCTTTAAATAGAAAAATGCTCTCACCAAGGGTGGTGTGGTCGACCAGATGACCATGCCTTGGCAGTCCTCAGCTGTATAAGGAAGCTGATGTCTGTACTACTGCCCTTCCTCACTAATAAAATGGTCCATATAGGAAGCTCACCGTGTGCTAGATGCTATTTAAGTGCTTCATATTCGCTCATTGAATCCTCAGGGTGAATCTGTGCTTACTGTAAAAATCAAAAGTTGTTCTGCTCTCCATTTCCATAATGACGCTATTTCCAGCTGTTGAAGGAAGCTTTTGCGGCTGGCTTTTTTGCATTGGTCATCATTTCTCTTAGGTTCATCCGAGGTGTCCTCAGTGTGACTGGTTTGTTCCTCATTGTCACTGAGTAGTATTCTGAGCTAGGGAGGTGCCTCCGTCTAAGCATCCACCATGATTCACCCCATGTTACAAAGGAGAAAAGTACCCAGGTCCCATGGCCAGCAAGGAGCACTTAGTAAATGGGAAGCCATGGGTGCCTGAGAATGGTGATTGGACTTAGCGCAATTGTGCCAGAGCTTTTTCTGTTCTTAGAACCCAGCCTGGTGTTTTACACATACAAGGCACTCAGAAAATACGTGCCAGTGAGGGTGTGCATAGAGTGGACCCTTGTCCAACTTTCCCTACACCTAGACACAGGTAAGGGAATAATACATCCCTCGTAGTGAGATGACCACACTCCCAGTTCCACTTGGAATACCAGGAAAGGAAAATTGGAGCAGTACATATGATCAGCTACAGGCCTGGCATTTTATTGCAGAAAGGCCCAAAGCTATTGCTTCCAGATTAATGCATGCCATATTTGCATGGTATTTTGGCTCTAATTTGCAGATTGCTCATTTTATCAAATGGCAAAACCACCTTTCCAGCCCCTGTTTCCTGCCACCACTAACGACCCACCCAGCGGGTCCTGGGTCAGGCTGGCCTGGAGCTGTGTGCAGAAACAATTGGTTGGAACCTGAAAGCACCCACCCTAAGCTGAAAGGACTGCAGGGGTGTTTTTGCTTGTAGAGGAGGTGACAAGTTATTGCCACTCAGCAGGGGCCTCAGGAGGTTTAATTAAGGAGGATTTGTGGAGCTGCTGGAAGTCTTCAACCTCAGGTGTAGAGAGCCAAATGCGATTAAGTAACTGGAAAGAACCACAAGTTGGACTTGTCTGGCCCTGGGCACAGCGCCCGGGAGATGGGTTTGCTGAACACCTCCTGTCACCCCTCTTTGGAGAGCCAAGGTGGTAAGAAACCCAATCCCTGCCTCCAGGGACACACTGGGGGTAAGGGGGGCCCCCGAAGTGGGACATTCATAGAGGGTATTTGGCAATGTACTGGTGACCTTGAAAAGGACCTATCCGGTTTGAGCAGATCAAGGCCTTACCAGGGGCCACCAGGCTGTGCCTCAAAGAACTGCCACTGGACATGAGTCACCCTCAAAGCCATCCAGAATAATTACACACCAGCCTCCTTGCACACGCCCCAGCACTGGTAGTCAGAGAGCGTGTTAACCTGAACACTGCGGAGGGGGCCCACACTGGGTTTGGAAAACCTAGTCCCCGGAACACGCTTCCCTGAAAGTCAGGGAGGAAATGTTACAGGAAAACAAAGTAGATGTTTAATATGACGTTCACTAACAGTTTTAAATGAGACTTCAGAGTAATCTTGGTCTTTTGGCAGCCATTTGAGACCGTTCCCAGAACCCTGGGAGCGTCTGAGCCCTCTGCCATTAGGGGAACTGCAAAGAGAGAGCTGGAGATTCACCATCCCACAGAGAGGGTGCTGCGGTCTGGATACGTGTCTCCCAAAGGCCCACGTGTGAGAGGCTTAGTCCCCAACGTGACACTACTGGAGGCGTGGAGCCTTGAAGAGGAGGGGCCCAGTGGGAGGTTTTAGGTCACTGTAGCGCGCCCTCCAAGCGGATTGTAGGACCATGAGGTGAACGGTCTTCTGCATCACATGCTCCCCGTGGGCCCAAAGCAACGGGGCCAATCAGTCATGGGCTGAAACCTCCAAAACCGTGGGGTCCTTATCAATCCTTAAGTTGATTAGCCTAGGTTTTCTGTTGCCGTTATGGAAGGATGGCTCGCAAATGGAATGGTATTTGGGAAGATGAAGTGGACTGTTAGGAGTGGGGCTGTTATCGGGGTACAGGGAGTGATCTGTCTGAATTAGGATCCATGTTCTAAGGACTACTCGGCTGGAAGTTTGGTACCTGGGAGAACTGATCGGAGCGGGAGACGGGCTCTGGATTCACGCTAACCGGATGTGAGACTGTATGAGGTCCTGAGTAAGAGTGCCAAGGAGGGGTTGTCAGCCAGGCTGGCGGTTCCTCCCTGGAGCTCCCAAGGGCTGAACGCTGGGAAATAAATGTGCTTGGATGGAGAAGAGCTATGTGCCGAGCAGGAGGGGTTTGTGCCTAGGGGCAGTAACAGGCCAGGGGAGGGGCATTTATTTTTCTTAAAGGTGGTGAGCAGATAAGCAAGCAATAGACTTGAGTTTCCTGAGGCAGTGGAGAAGGGATGAGATTGGTTTTTAAGAAGAGGAAATCGCCCTGTGAGCCAGAGGGAAGGCAGGCAGGATTGGCAGGCCCGGCCAGAGGTGTGCGAGACGGAGCCACGGGGCTGAAGGAGGCCACACCTGCCCACCTCCCTCGTCATGGGGTCAGGCAAGGTAATCGGCTCGGAGGACGGTGCAGATGGCAACACAGCCAGGAGATCTCAAAAGGACCTTGCAGAGTGCTGGAGCCGCAGCCAGAGAGGAAGTAAAGGATTAGAGCAGAGAAGATCATGGGATGAAGCCGGCAGTCATGAATCCGTAAGCAGAGCTGCTCCGCCAGCTTCCACGGTTTCCTCTGCGGTGCCTTAGAAGGGAATCGTTTCTAATGTTTTGGATGAGGTGCAGGCATGGCTGACCTCAACCCAGACCCGGCCCAGCCTGGCTCCTTTCCTGCGGACGGACAGCTCAGGTCGGAAACCCATTCTCCTTGGCCTCGCTGTCTGAGGCGTAGCCACGCGGCTTTGCTCCTTGGCCTGACTTATCAATGAATCCGGTTCTAAGAGTCCATTTGCCCTCCACTGCTGCCCGTGTCCTGTTTTCATTTGTCTCCTCTCCCAGATCTGGCAGGAGCAGCTTAGTAGCCTCGGAGGGTAAGGCTGAGAAGATGAATGCGGGCCGCGGGGGCTGTGTCCTGCCTCTCCATTAAGGAGGTGATGGAAGGCAGGGCGCGGAGAATGGATAATGTGAGGAAACACAAACAGACACAACAAGCAGCTCCCAGGATAATCCAAACAGCCTTCTCACTTGTGCTCGAGTGTGCGGCGATGATGAGAGCCCCTGATAGCTCCTCTAATTAGGCCTGTCTCAGGGAGTGGGGGAGGGGAGCGTCTCCCAGCCCCAAGTGGGCCGCCAGGAGAAACCGGGATGGGCTAAAAAGGGAGAAAGAAGCAAGTTGAATGCTCGGTGCCTGCACACACACACAAGCGGACGGAAGGCCCATCGTGGCTGCCGCTGTTTGAAGACTTGGCACCTGCAGTGAACCCAGATACTGGCAGGTCACCCCAGGACACGGGCTAAACCAGGGAGTGTGCCTGAGGTGCCCTGTGCGTCATGTCGGGGCTGCGATCCAGTAGCGTTTGGGAAATAGGATCTCAGGTCTCACCTCCGGCTCGACAACCCGCGTAGCCAAAGCTCACTGGACCTCCATCACCCCACTGGGGCCCTTTCCCTCAGCTCCGTCCCCCGAGCCAATCAGAGAGCAGCACGGGACACAAGAAAAGCCAGGGTCCAATCAGCGTGAAACCAAGCTGCCGCCTAAGTGGGGCCATCTCCTGTCCTCCTGGGCTTATGACAGATCCGGGGCTGTGGTTCTCAGCCTCTGAAGGATTGTGGCACAGTTCATCCCATCTGACTCGTGTAGTCCCAGGTCCAGATACTGATTAGCTATTTGACCTCGGGCAGGGTATTCTTTAGCTGAAGATTAATTTTTCATGTAATGCCTCACTCAGGTGCTTCTGAATAGCAAATAAGAGAATGTGTAAGAGGACATATTGTATATTCTTTGTGTGTGTGTGTGTGTGTGTCCAGTAGTGGGACTTGAACTCAAGGCCTTGTGCACTTGTACTCTACCAGTTGAACCATCCCTCTACTTCTGTTTTATGAATGGGTAATTGGAGATGAGGACTCTGGCTGAATTTCCTACCCAGGCTGGCCTCCAACCTCCATCCTCAGATCTTAGCTTCTTGGGTTTGGGATTTCTTTTTTTGGGGGGGGGGGGTGTTTGGGTTGTGTTGTTGTTTTTTTTGCCAGTCCTGGGGTTTGGACTCAGAGCTTGAGCACTGTACCTGGCTTCTTTTTGCTCAAGGCTAGCACTCTACCACTTGAGCCACAGTGCCACTTCTGGCTTTTTCTATGTATGTGGTGCTGAGGAATTGAACCCAGGACCTCATGTATTTGAGGCAAGCACTCTACCACTAGGCCCCATTTCCAGCCCAGATCTTAGCTTCTTGAGTCGCTAAGATTAACAGGCTGGCTACGTTTTGTGACTTCTTTATTGCCCTGCCACTGTACGGAGAAGCCGATAGGGAGGGCTGGCAGGGGATGTGGACAAGATCTTGGGGGCTGGAGTCGTAGGAAGCTGAGTTCCAGTTTCTCTGCGAGTCTGAACCCTTGGAAACATTGGTGAACTTCTCGTCCTGGTCCCAACCATCCATAAAACAGACCTAAGTAAACTGTGCCACAGACCTGTTGGACCCCCGGCTGGGTGGTGCTTGTGGAGGGTCTGCTGTCAATGCCGTTCTTTTGCCTTTCCCCAACCTCCAGGCCTTCAAGTTGAGGGCAGCTCAGAAGACAGCATTTGCATACATTTCTCCACCCTCAGCCTACTTTCCTGGCATTTACCTTTGGAAATGCCACCTGTCCGCACCCGCCCCAGGGCCTCATCTTTAGCCATGTATCTTCAGTCTTAAGAGTTCTTCTTCCTGTGGAACAGCGGGCCCTTGCTGAGGAAATGAAGCCCAGCCTGAAGCCCCAGAACTCTTAAATCATCCCAGGGCCTCCCCCTCGGCTAGGGCCCAGCTTTCCCCCCTTTCCCTCCTCCCAGCTGGTACACCTGCTGAGCTGCAGGCCACTCCGAGAGGCTCGCCCAGGGGACAGGGGTCCTGAAGTTTGCTCCTTACACGGAGAGATTCTCAATCCTCCATAAGAGGACTGCTTCTTGTCCCAGAGAGCAAGCACTTCCTGCTGTCACCTCTGTGATTCTCACCACACTTCCTGTGCCGTGCAGCTGCCCGCCCCCGCCCCCCAGCCCTTGTCCAGGGCATCTGGGGCGTCGGCTGTCTCTCGTGGCCCCCCGCAGGCGGGTACTTAGGCCATTCTGGCCATTCCGGCGAGGCAGATGTCTGCGCCCCTCTGTGGTCCAGCCTGGTCTGTGGACCTCCTACCTCGGAATCACCCTTGCGAGTGGGGGATGTGCAAAGCACAGGTTCTCGGCAGCCCCTTAGGTGAACTAAAGTGATTCCACGGTGCCCAGAAGTCTGCGTTCCAAATTAGCCCCCAGGGGAGTCTCCTGCACAGCATCTTGGAAACCACTGGGTTTTATTAAGGTAGAACTCACAGGGTAAAGCAACCAGATCCTAAGTATGCAACTGATGAATCTGTACAGCTGGGGGGGGTGGGGGGGGGAGGCAGTGCCCTTCCCTGTGACCACTCACAGTTGAAAGCATGGACAGTACAGACCACCCTCATCTCCCACCCCACCGCTCACTTTGATCCCTTACAACCCATAACTGGATGGAGTAACCATTGGGAGGCCTGGCAACCCGGATGTCACCTGGCTTTGAACTGTATCTGGAATAGGGTACTTCACGTACGTCTACCCTGCCTCCTCTTACAAGGGCCAAACACATCTCCATTTCATTTTTTGTTCTCCTGAGGAAGACCAGGTTTGTCCAGGCCCTAACCCCAAGCCTCTGTTGTGGCAGTTTCCTGGTCACACACACACACACACACACACACACACACCAGCCTTGTGGAGACCACAACTGGGTGTCGTCCTTCGAGCCCAGGGGGCACCGGAGGTGCAGCAGCTGGCGAGAACCTGGGCCAGCTCTCCTGCCTGCCCCTCTCCAGACAGCTCCTGGGGACGTTATTTGTTGTGTGTGGATTGCCAGAGTCCAGGCACATTCCAGATGAAATTGGCCAATTGCAACTACAAATGAAGAGACAAATGAGATGGAAATTGCACAGAACAAGCCGACTTCTCATCTGGAGGTTTCAGTGCTGACACACTGTGCTGTTCCTATTTCAGCCTCTCCTGCAGCTGAGGTCAGAGGGCTTTCCTGGCACTAGGAAACACCATTTCCTTCCCACCCAGGCAGGCAGGCAGAGGGGGGCGGGGGTGGGGTGTGTGTGTGTGTGTGTGTGTGTGTGTGTGTGTGTGTGTGTGTGTGTGTGTTGACAGGGCAGGCAGAGGATACCAGGCAGGTACCAGACAAGCAGAACAACACAGAGAGAGGATTCTGCTATTCCAAAAAAGGAACACAGGTTATTCTGACCACCTATGCGCCAGGCACCATGCTGGCCTTCAGACCGTAAAGCTACCCAAGACCTGCCTGGAAGGATTTTCCTGGACCGGGAGAGGAGAGAAATGGTGGGGGCTGGGTGATGACAGAGAAGGTAAGGAGAGATGGGGACACCTCTGTAGAAGGGAGGAGGAATATTCTGGAGCAGAAGTGAAGCAGGCAGGAGAATTGGAGATCAGACATATACCGGGAGGACGAGCAGGGGCCCCGTGGGCACGCTGGTGGCATTGGCGGATGAGGGGTTTTCCTGGAGCAGTAGGCACCAATGAGGGCAGCAGCTGCTCTTCTCCTGCCATCCCTACGCCTACCCCCGCCACTCAGAGAGGGCCGTGGTGAGGACCCCTCAGGGAGAGGTCCCACAAATGGCTTTGCAAGCATCAACATTTGTTCTTGGCAAAGGGTCAAGGCATGGGCCTGGGGTTGGCAGGGAGTGAGTTCGAGTTCGGTGTCTAGTGAAGGGCGGGGGGGCATACACAAGCTATCGGAGTGGTGGCTCGTTCCCTTAGGTGAAGAGAGACGTCTCCAAAGATCCAGGCACCCTCAGTCCATCCCTTTGTTAGGGGAGCTGCAGAGAGTGAGAAAATGCAAATTTGTTTTCATATGGACCTGAGCTAAACACAATTTTAGTAATAATAATAATAGCAAACACTTATAAAGCACTTACCACGAGCCAGGCTGTTGGAAGCATTTCACACATATTAACTCATTTGCATAGTAAGTGTGCTGGGGAGGAGAAAGAAAAAAAACCTGCAATGCAGTTCAAGGCCTCAAGTGACTTTTGAGCCCCCCTCACCCCCACCTCCAACCTGACAGTTGATTCTGAACTCTTGACCATGGTAAGAGCTCTGATCCAGCCTCCCCCTAGAGAGACCATGAAACACAAGCCAACGCTGGATACACTTTCCAGATCTCAGCAGACTAAACACTTTTCTCCTTCCTCTTTCTGAACTGAAATGCCCCTGCCCGGGCCCCAATCGAGGTGGGTGCTCGGACTGGGAGGAGGCCCTGGAGGAATGGTGAAGGATATGGCGGGTTACTGGGGGGAGGGGGGAGGACTGGTAGTCTACCCTCTGGGGACTATTGTGCCCAGAGCCAGAATCTGTGTGCATCACATCCCTGGGGATGTTGCTGAGCTTGATTGCCACCAGGGAACCAGTTTCCATAGCAACAGAGATGCAGTAGACCCCTGATGTTCTCAAGGGACACATCATAGCCCTTCATGAGCCCATGGATTAGAGATGACCACATAATTTCCCCCCATGAACTGCAGCAAAATAGGACCAGGAGATAGGATGAAGGTAGCTAGGAAGAGCACAATCACCTCGCCCCCACCCAGTCTCCCTGGGCCCATTTCACCACACACACAGCGTGCAATAAATCCTTTTTCATGTCAGATCAGGGTCACGGCAGCAAAATCCATCTTATGACAAACTTGAGGATGCCAGTTGCCTGCTGTTTCTTCCCAGCAACTCTAGCAGGGGGGAACTTCCTGTGAAACATAATAGACTACCCACGTCCATGTGTCTTTGTGCCACCTCCCCAAAACACACTAAAATGAGAGTTAAAAAAAAAGAAAAGATGCTAACCCACAGGGCCAGGCTGAGAAAAGACCAAGGCGATAAGCAACCTTTGTCCATTGTGGGACATTGTGAAGCTTACGGATTTGGCTTGACAGAGAAAGTAAAACTTTCTTCAGGGACATGCATGAATGGCAGTGCGTGAGAAGTGAGAAACGGATCCCCGCCACTGAGCCAGAGATCTCCAGAACACAGTGGTATTGCGGGCTATAGAATAGAGCCCCAAACAGTGGCGCTCGAGATCTCTTCCTTGTACCCCATTTCACCCCATAACTGCCCCTCCTTGATCTCCACAGCATCCTGGAAAGTTTACTTTCCACAGTCAGATCCCACCCACCTAAAGTGCTGCTGACTTGGGAAAATGGGGACAAATGTAGGTGACGATGAGGCAAGGTGTTAAAAGTGGAGACTTGCTGGAAATGTGCGAGACAATGAGGCTGCCCGTAGCCCCTTCCAGTTAGCCCTTGAAAATTCCCATAGTGGGTCCCACCGGTTAACAACCTCAGCCCAGGCGCCAAGAACTCTTCAATGCCTCCCTCAGAAATACAAGCCCCTAGGCAGGAACTATTAGATCTTTTAAGGAAAGCATCCAATATCTTTTCTAAAGCATAAGCCAAAATGAACAGAAAATAACATCTTGAAAATAGCAAATACTATGCAGAGATGGGAAAATTCAATATACCACACCACCATGATTGCTCTCCTCTGAGAAGAAGAGGATATTATACCCCCCCAAATAAGAACACAGGGCATTGTTTAAAGTTTAAAATATAGTTCACAAACCATAAAATGCATCCTTTCAATGGTGGGTTTTAATACATCCACAAGGTGGTTGCATACCACCACCACCACCACGATGTAATTTTACAAAGTTTTCAATAACTCCATCCATACTCAATCACTCATTCTCCACTTCCCCCCAGTCGCCATGAATTTGTCTTTTCTGATATTTCATATAAATGGAACCATCCAATGTGGGAGGTGTTATGTCTGGCTTTTTTCACTTAGCATGTTTTCAAAGTTCATTCATGTTGTTAGCAGGTACTATTCATTCCTTCTTGTGATAGAGTATCTTCATATGGTTCATATTATCCTATTTTTAATCCATTTATCAAGTGAGCAGCATTTGGATGGATTCTTTACTTCTTGAGGCAGAGGCAGAAAAGAAGGATGAGCGCTTGGAAATGAGCTCTTAGAAATTTAAGATAGGTGTGCTTTGGTTGGGTTGCTGTGGCTCACTCTGTCATCCTAGCAAACCCAAGGTGGAGGTGGGAAGACAAGAATCTGAGACAAGCCTTGGCTAAACACAGAGTCCACATGCAACTTGGGCTACACATAGTGAGACTCGGTCACAAAAAATGAGGAGGAGGAGGAGGAAGAGGAGGAAAAAGACATGAGGAACATTTGCCTAGCACACATGAGTCGCTGGGTTCTATCCCCAACACTTCTATCTTAAGTAAAGATGATAACTTTCTAGGCAATCACACTTAAGGAAAACAAAGACCATCACAAAAGTCAACTACAGTAGCCTATGCCCGCCCGCCCATCCATCCATCCATCCCCCAGGCCTGGTAGAGGACAGATACAGAATCAACACCTGAATGAATAGGCAGAGAGAAAGAATATGAAAGAGGAGATGCCCCGTGTGGTGTGAGGGTCAGTGTTGCTCAGTGGGTAAGAACACAGACTCTGAGACCAGACTACAAAGGTTCAAATCCCAGCTTTACTGTGTGGCCCTGGACAGATCAAGTCTCCTTGTGCCTTAGCTTCCTGTTTATAAGTGAAGATAAAAGCATCCCGGAATCATTGTAGGATGGTATGTATTAGAGCTGCAAAGGGTAAGAATCATTCCTTGCACATACCAGGCGGTTGCTAAGGATCAGCCTATTAGTGTTTCAAAAGGGAGGGGCAGAAATCAGAACAGAGGAAGGGTGAAGTTCATTAGTGATCAAGGAAGGCAATCAGCCCTTGAGCTTCTCCAGAGCACCTAGCCTGGGGCTGGTGGAGCCTGCTCCATCCATAGTCCTTGACATTTAGAACTTCAAAGTAGAGAAGGACGTGCCACCTCAGAGCCGCCGGCTTTTCTCCTGCAGATGGACGCAAGGCCAGAGTTCCAGTGTGTGCCCCTAGACGGCTCTCCTCCTGCCCTGGACCTCCGTTTCTTCCGCTGGAAACCCTGGGAAGTGAGGCAGATAGTCTGGCATAGGTGGCTCACACCTGTCATCCCGGCCTCTTGGGAGGCTGAGATCTGGAGGATCACAGTGTGAAGCCAGCCCAAGCAGAAGGGCTTTCTAGACTCCATCTCCAAAATAACAAAAAGCTAGGCTGTAGGTGTGGCCCAGGCGGTAGAGCACCCGCTGAGCAAGCCAGCAAGCTTGGCCCTGAGTTCAAGTCCCCATATCAGAAAAAAAAAAACAAGTGATGAAGATGCTGCTCTCATCCTCAGAAACTCAACCTCCTGAAAACCTTGCTCAGCCTTGCTTAGGTTCAAATCCCCAGTGTTGGGTTAGCAGGCTGCGGTCTGGCATGGAAGGTGCAGCTCTCCTAATAGAAACAGCTGCCGTTCATTCCTGTACCCGCTTCTCGTTGGGCACTCTTGACGCCTCTAATCTTACAACAACCCACCTGCAAAGTAGGCATTATTACTCTTAATTGTACAGAAGAGAAAACGGGAGACCCAGAGCAATTAACGTGTGAGTCATCCAACAGATAACGAGACAAAAGAGCCACGATCTGAACCCGGCCCTCCTCTGCTCTGCTTCCTCACCTAGGTCCTGAGCTGCTGGGCCAAGTCCGACTCCACACAGAGGGAGGAGACAGGCTGGAGGGGTGGGGTGGGGTCACGTAAGGGGGCAACAGCCCGGAGGGTGGAGGTGGAGAGGGCTCCCACTGCCCCCTCTGCTCTTCCCTCTCCCTCCCTGCCGTGGGGGCACGCAGCCACTTGTTTTGACAAGACGCAGAGCTGCCTGCGACCTTTGTCTTGCTTGCTTTGTCCCAGCCTCCTATTATCTCCCTAATTAAAGATGTCTTGAAAAATTTCTCCCTGCTGAGTGCTGCTTGGCAACATGCCGACCATGCCCGCTGGGAGAATCCATCGTCAGGCACCTGGTGCCCAGGTATGGGGGCCAGCTGGGGAAGGGAGGCGAGAGGAGCCAGGAAGCAGCAGGTTGGGAGCAGGGGTGGGGCTGGGCCGCAGGCGAGTCTCCGTTGCTTGGTCCCCATTCCACACTGCGTCCTCCAAGCTCCCCTCAGGAGTCCCCTGTGGTGACTCACCCGCAAGCTGCGGGTCAGGGCCTCCCCCCACTTCCTTCTGCAGATCATCTGGTTTCCCCAGGATGGAGGGGTGCGAGGAGGTGAGGGACTGCGGTGCTCAAACTGGGGAATGGTGATGAGTTACTGGGTCGCCCTTCTCTGCTTCTTCCTTGTTCTGGTCTCTGCCCACTCCAAGACCCCCTCCTCCCCCGGCCATGTAGGTTAGAGCAGCACCAAGTCACTATCTTACTGCTTGCCCAGCCGCCCGGACCAATCACGGAAGACGCAGCAGCGCACAGTTGCTTTCCTACATTTCCGACTCTCTGAAGTCCACCTGGGTTGACTTGGTTGCTTTCTCTGCTCCAGGTTTCAAAAAGCCAAAACCCAAGGTTGTCAGCCAGGCTGGACTTCTCAGGATGCCCGGGTGACTGGTGCAATTCAGCTCCTTGCAGGACCCAGATGACCGGGTTTCTATGCTGGCTTCGAGTCAAGGGCCACGCTGGGTCCCTAGAGGCCTCTCTCTGCTACCCGGTGCTCAGCTTCCTGCATCTCTGAACCAACAAAACGACATCAGGTCTTCCCACATGGGGCACCCTGCCCCCCACTTCCGCTCCCAAGTGGACAAAGGTCCCAGCTCTGAAGGACTCGGTGCAATTGGAACCTTAAAGTCTAGAACCGTACTGGCACCGGTGAGAGGGCCTTTTGCCGTGTAACAGTCACCAGGTCTTTGGGGCGGGGGTTCGTTCTCCCCTGGTTCCTGCAGAGCCCTTATTCCTCTGTCTGCCCCTTCGCTCACACATGTATGTCCAAGTCCACTGAGGAGAGACTGCGTCTGTGGCCTGAGCGGTAGTGCACGCTGGTGCCTAGCACTGAGCGAGCTGCTGCTGCTACCCTGGCTGCTGGCCACCATGAGGACATTAGGAAGTCTGGATAACAGTTTTCCAAGATATATCATCCCCAGCGGGGCTGGTGGCCATGGGGCCAGAATCCCCCTTCCGCCTTTCTCCCAACGTTCTCCCCGACTCCCGGCTAGCTGTGAGGCCAGCAGGACCCCCGAGGAGCTCAGACCAGTCCCCCCTGCCCCGAAGAGCACGGAAGTCACTGCCGGGTGGCTGCCCTCGGAGGTGGGTGACGGTAGAGGCTGGGGGCCTGCCCTCTGCAAGGTTCAAAGCCAACCCACCTGGGACTTGAAACAATTAATTTCCCCAATCTGCAAAAGGATCCGCTTCTGAAGAAAAACAATTAGCCCACTGCAAATTGTAATTGTCATCTCACTCCTGATTTTAATTTGGACTAATGAGGGCTAAGTGATTCCCAGCTCCCGCCTCTTCCCCCGCTGCTGCCTCCAGGCCCTGGGCCCTCACCTGCCATTTAACCCTTTGCCGCCCGCCCTCCAGCTGGGGCTGAGGGAGGCCTGAAGGCCGGCACAGGGCCGAGGGCGGGTGCCGCAGGAAGGGCAGAGGAAAAGAGTGTCTCCTTCCCCCTGGGGAGCTGTCTGTTTACAAGGCTCACAGGCAATCAAAGTTTTATTGAACAGAATTGACTACTGGCTGGCTCTATGTCACAGCCAGTTACCTCTAGCCGTGCAGTCCCCAGAGACGCAGCCACTCACCGGAGCCACTCGCGGGAGCCGGCGCCGGCTTCAGGAGCCAGGGAGTCTCTGCGTGGCCCGGCTTCTCCCCGACTCCCTTCTCTGAAGCCAGGAGAGGGCTCAATAACACACCTGCCAGCCACGAGCCGTCGGAGGAAGGGGCATTGCGGGAAGAGAATTGATTAAGGCTGACCCTGGTTCTAACTTGGGTTAAACAAATGAAGGCCGAGAGAGGGGGGGAAAGAGCTTGAGCCCAGCAGGAGCCCACAGCCCTTCCTGCTTATTATTGCCTGCCTAATTGACCTATCCCTGGATGCTTCTTCCCGGCTGGCCGCTCTAGCGGCCATGATGCAGGAAGGGAGGAGGGATATTCCCAAGGAGTAGGCATTCTGCTCCCACCCCCCCCCCCCACCTTGCCCCATTTCCGGTAGGTTGGAGTGCTTCGTTGACCCGTTCATTCTGCTGCACCTGTGTGCTTAGGCCCATGCCAGGTGCTGGGGATAGAGAAATCAGGCCCATCCCTCCCTTCAGGGACCTCATAGGCTAGTGGCTTCCAGATGCGGATCATTAAGGCCCGGAGCTTCCAATCCTCCACAGTCTGTGCTCCCTGGCTCTCCTGTGTCCTGGGTGGCAGCAGGCAAGGGGGTGGAGCCAGCCCTAGCGTCTGCCCTTTGCTGCAGAGACACCCTAACTAAGCCCACTGACCTCTCAGACATGACTGCCTTGTCAGTTCTTTGGAATTGGGAATCCCAAGCCCTGGGCTTCTTGATTTGGATATTGATTTGCTCTGTGGCCTTCTACAAATCCATCCACCTGGCTTCCTCTGTTTTGAAGCCAGGACCTAGGCATACTAGCGGGGCAGCACAGCCAGGATAAATGCCCCTGCCCTGGCCGTGTTACCAGAAAGTCAGTACGGCTACCCAGCCTCCACCCCACAAAAGAATTCAGGCAAATGCCAGGCGCTGCTTGCTTCACGCCTGTCATCCTAGCTACCCAGGAAGCGTGAAGCAACCAGTAAAAGTCCATGAGACTCTTATCTCCAATTAGGCACAAAAAGCTAGAGGTAGGGCCTGTGGCTCGAGTGGTAAAGTAGCTAACCTTGCACACACACAAAAAAAATGCTAAGAGGCAATGCCCAGGCCTGAGTTTAAGCCCCAGAACCAGCACGAAAGAAAGGAAGAGAAAGAAAAAGAAAGGCAAAGGGGAAGGAAGATGCACATAGTAATAGGACCATTTAGTAGGAAAGGAGCACATCCAACAACTCATCTCTGACAAGGATTTTTACCCAGCACGAGTTTGTATTGCAGAGTAAGAACTTGGAGTGTTGATCCTGGGCACAGCCACTATCCCCAAGAAGGAGGGAAGGTTACTCAGAGTTGGCCTCTAGGGCATGGTTTACTGGTCCGGAAGGGTAAGTTAAGGTCTGTTGTTTTAGGAGCTATTCCCGTGGTAAGGTAAATCTCAGGTGCGAATCCAGTCACGAGAAAACAGAGAAGCCACGTTTTGAGAGGTTGAACGAGGAGTCTTGATTGGAGAGCTAGCGTCTGCAGGTAGACTCCTCTGTCTCCAAAGACCTGCAGCCCCCCCTCGAATACACTGAACGCTGTTAGAAAACAGAGCAGGAAAAATACTAACGAACCAGATCAACTTCAGCGGGTTGCTGAAGTGGGACTCCATGGTGACCCAAGGAATTCACATGGGAGGTAGGACTTCCCCTTCCTCCACCATGACGACAAGATGGCACCAGTCCAACCCAATTCCCTCTCCACCACGTGGCCAAGGTGGCACTGGTTAGACCCAGCGTCCCCACTTCATTCTCCACCTGCCTTAGGCTGGAACACAGCCTGTCCTTAATCCTTACGTGGCTAGAACTCAAAGAACCCATCTATGACATCTCGTGACCTTGGCATGCCACCGAAGCTGCAGAGCCTAATTATTGCAGTGTGCCCCCTGAGGCCTGCTGACCCCTTCCTCCAGTGTCCATTTCCTTTGTATCCCCCGCCCCTTGCTCATAGGTAGCTACTGCCTAGCAGCCAAAACAGCCTGGAAGGGGCCTGCCACCACTGGGGGGGCCTCTGGTTCCGGAGCCCCCCCATTCCTCATCTGAAGTGGGGAAGGTGGCACCGACTCCATGGTCACAAGTCGCAGCAGGAAAAGAAGGTCCCCGGAGCCCCGGCAGTGTGGTTGGCATGGGAGAGACCCACGAGGTGCTGGGGGGAAAGCCCAGGGATCCAGGCATGGAGGGGTTTCCTTCCTCTGAGCTGGTTTTCCTGGGGGACCCTTGGGGTGTCTTTTCTTCTGACTGGGCCATGTCAACATGAGACAGTGGCACCCTGGGTGGGGGGTGTCTCCGGCTGCGTGGGGCCCAGACGCCCCTCTGTCCCTCCAGTGACTCATTCGGCTGCTTCTGCCCAGCATCCGCCAAGCCCTGACCCAGCTGGGTGCAGCTCGTACCCCTTCCTGGCACCTCTTTAGCCGAGTCCCCAACAAAGTGGAGGAAGTGGGGTTCAAACCTAATCTTTGTCATTCACGGTCTACGCGGGTAAATGCTCGATACCAACATACTGCATAGGGGATTTTAATACATGAGTGGGCACATTAGGAAACCAAACCAGGCAAACTGAGCATGAGCTCCACGTGTAAAAGTATCTCAAGTACGGTCAGGTCACAAACTTATTGAGATCTATTACTTTTTTTTCATCTAGTCATGGGTGACTCAGCACAAAAAAAAATCGCCTAGGCTTCCTTCCTGCTCTCCCGTCTGTCTTCCCCTTGCAGCTCTTTCGGGGTTGGGGCGTCCTCTCTTCTCTCCTCTCGCCTGCCCACCTTCTACCTCTTCAAATCTCCCTACCTTCTCCCTCCTGAGCCCCTGCTGGAGGAAGCCTGGCTGTCAGACAAGAAACCTTTAAATAGGTGAGACAAAGGTGACAAATGTTCCTCATTTACATGCAGGTTCTATCTGGGGTTTTGGCCCTGTTGAATGGCACTTCTATCCAAACATCTCATTTGGAAATGTCAGGGTGGCTTTTGATAAGTCATCCGTCACTCCGATGCCTGCTGACAGATGGGTAGCGGCGCGGTGCTGGCTGATAGACTGGAGAACGCACCTTTTGCAACTGTAGAGGAAAGAAACAATTAACCTTGCCAGGACAGGTTCCCCAAGGCCCTCTCGTCCTTCTTCCTAGCTTTCCCTTGACGTCCTGCTCCTTCCCTAGCCACGGGCAGAAGCTTCCGGTCACTGTGGACCAGCTCCGGCCTACAGAGCGGGTTTCCTCATACATCGTGAACCGAGCCAGCTCCGCTCACGGAGGTCCTGCGACCTCCCTGTAGGAAGGGGTGTGAAGAGTGTGGAGAGTGGGGGACCCCAGCTCTTGAGTTGGCGTGGCTGGCCTGGGCCCTGGGTGAGTGAAACAGCTCGTTTATGCAGGGGAGCAGCCTGCCCTTCTCAGTCATAGTTCCTGGCCATAACCATCCGCCTTCCTTCTTCTCCCCATCTCTAGTCTCTCTCACTTATCCTCCTCCCAGCTCCTCGCTCCCAAGCTGGGGAGCTGCGTAGTAACAACACATTCATCCATGCCCACCGAACCTACGTCCTCCCCATTTAAACAAGAATGCCTTGGCAGGGAGCGTTCACGAAGACCCAAAGAAAAACAAGAGACACAGGAAGTGGAAGCAGATGGCACCGTACTTCAAGACATGTATTTTTGACCCCAAACCAAGTACAACTCTGGCCCTTCCCTCATCTCTCACCCTGTACCTGGAGCACCCCTCTTCTTGTCCTTTCCTTCCCACTTCAGCCCTCCTCTCCACATCTTTGGAGTGGAGACTTTGATCAGGTGACCCAAGTATGGAGGGATGGCAGTTCTGGAGTTGGAGAAAGGAATCACCGGGCTGAGGGAGTTGCTGCGGGGTTTCCGGTCAGTATGTAGAGAGGGCCGGCCCTGCCCGTGGCGGTCAGGATCATGAAGGACAGGATACGAGTCGCAGGTTGGAAGGTGCCTTGCTGAACCCCAAGTTGTGATCCACGCACAGCTCATCTCAGCCAAGAAAGCTCTTCCCGCTGCCTCTCTGCAAGGAGATCAGCCCGTTCCATCCATCCATCCACCCCCACCCCCATCCCCCCCCCCCGCCCCCGTGGCCTGGGAAGGAGAAATGTCATTTCGCCAGGCCTTCTGGTTCACCATAGCGTGCCGGTGTACTCAGCCCCCTGTGCAGTCAGACATTGGCTCTACGTATGAAACCCTGACAGGTTCCCAGCCCCTTGGGGTGCTGGTACCTGGAACCCATGGGTGCCCTGCCTTCCACAGGGCACAGGGGTCACCGGGGAAGGCTTTGTAAGAAGTGGGGTCCCTGCAAGGTGCTGAGGTCTCCTCCGGCTCCTGCTGCCGGCCCTCCCTGGTGGGAGCATGTGAACCTGTAATGGCGCTGCCTAATCACTTGCTTAAACTAGACATTTGGGGCGTAATGACTCCTGGCTGGGACCAGAGAAAGCCATCAACTGTCCCCTGCAGGGCCAGGCCCTGCAGGATGTGGTCCCCCACTGGCCGCAGGAGCATGGGACAACTTCACCTGAGCAGAGGTGGCTGCGTTGGGGAGCACAGAGGGGAAGGGATGGGGAAGAGGGCTGTTTGCAAGGTAGGCAGGGAGCTTCCTTCCTCCCAATCTGCCGCCTCCTCCTCCCGGGCCCTCCGCACACCCAGACCGGAAGAGGTGATGGAGTACCGGGCTGAAGAGCTGGTGCATGGGGTCCTTTCTACCCGGTGGCGGTACTCAGTGGCAGCCCCCGGGGCAGCAAGGAAACACCGGCAAATGTCATCCATGGCTCAAGCATATATCACCCCCATCTGGGAACTCAGGAAACGGGAGCGGGCCACCGTGTGCAGATGTGGAGGGTGTCCCCAGGGTGAGACTTGGTATTCAGAGATGGGAAAGCGTTCCTTCCCCTTCGCTCCCCCCTCCCCTGGCCCTGGGGTGCATGGCTCAGACTTCTAAGCCTGGGCCGGGTAGCCCAGTCCAGGCCAACCATCTCCTGAGCCATCAGGGTCTCTTCGGTGCTTATGGCCCGGGAGCCTGCTGCTGTCCTGGGGTGAAGTACTGCTGCAGAAATGCCCGGGCTGTGTCTCACACAGGAAGGCCACCCAGGGTCACGAGGGAGCAATCACATGACCGTCACACTGGCCATGCCAGCTCCAAGCCTCTGGGTGGGCCTCTTGGCTACGCACCGCTGATAGTTACTTCACCTCCCTCCCTTATCTGTATAGTGGGGGTACCCGGGGTTCCCACTGCAGAGCTGAGGGCTTCAGTGAGGTCATGCAGCGGAGCCCCGTACCAGTCTAGAAGATCCTGGCCTTCACCCTCCGCCGCCTCTGGAAACAGTGGCTCTGGGTCCATAGCCCCAAGCGGCCATCTGTGAGCCTCCCAGCTGTGGGGAGCAGACGATCAGGTCACACTTGGGGGTTCCCCTCTGCTCGTGCTTTCACGAAGCCAAGGGAGACTAGGAGAAAAGGAAAAAGAAACCCCAGCAGACTCTCCTGTGTTCTTCCGGCTCCGAAGCTCCCGGGGGGAGCTGAGCTGTGTAATACAATGGGATTTAATAAAATGCCTTTAACTCACAAAGTTTGTCTGCTGCCAGCTCCTTAATTAAATTGCCTAATGCCGCTTTGCAATGGCAGCACAAACTCCGGTGTTTAAAGAGCATGGTGTTGCCATGGTACTCCCGCCAGGACGGCGGGCAGGCACCGGGGCTGGGGAGCCGCATACAGATGAGCAGGGAGGGGGGTGTGTGTACCGCAACCTCTCCGTCCGTCCGTCCGTCCTCCCTGCGCTCCTCCCCCAGCTGTAGCCGGGCGCATCGGCTTTTCCGCGGAAGCAAAGAATGATGACGAGCAGGGCTTTAGAACCGGGTCCGGAGTGGGATGTTCAGATCTGGGCTGGCGCCTGCTCTGCATAGCCAGCCCCGGGGCAACCAGGCCTCTCCCCGCCCCCATCCCGCCTGCTGCCTGCCTGCGGTCTCCCCTTTGCCTACTGTGCTTTGGATTAGAAAGCCAGAGGCCAGAGTCAGATTGATAGGAGCAACAGGGTTTGTTCTTTCTGCCGTGTGTGTGTGTGTGTGTGTGTGTGTGTGTGTGTGTGTGTACATAGGACAGCTAATGACCCCGAGTGGAGCCTGGGCGGCCTTCCTGTGTGTGACAGGTGCAGCCTGAGCACTTCCGAGACACTGACCTAGGGCTCCGGCAGGCTTCCTCCAGCCGGGCCTCTTGCTCGACTTTCTCACTCAAGGCTGGTGCTCTACGGCTTGAGCCACACCTTCATTCCAGCTTCTTGCTGGTTCATTGAAGAGTCTTAGAGATTCTTCTGCCCTGGCTGGCTGGCTTTGAGCTGCGATCCTCAGATCTCAGTCTGGGTAGCTAGGATTCCAGGCCTGAGCCCACCAGCGCCCAGCAGGTTTGTTCTTGCCTTTGTGTGGAGATGGGAGAGAGACTCACTTGCTTACCGGGTTGCCAGCTATAGCTCCGCAGTAAAACCAGCTGAGGAGACCGCCCCCCCCCTCCCCCCCGCCGCGCCTGTGTTTTATGATGAACAGTTTCCAACAGGAAGTGAGTTTAAATCTTACAGTGAGCTACCATGCACCGTCCCCCTAGATTCTACTGTTAACCTTTCACATTTGCTTTATCGCTTAGCCGCTCACCAATCTATCCATCGATATATCTTTTTTTTTTTTTTTTTGGTGCATTTCTGAGAAAATTGCAATATACTTCTTAAGTATTTCAGAGTCAACAACTCTAGGTTCAGTTTTGTAGAATAGATTTTGGGGTTTTTTTTTTTAGTTTTTATATTCAAAAAGAAGTCTACATACAAAGAGATCCTGGATTTTTTTTTTTTCTTTCTCAATACTACACCTGACTCGAACAGTTCAGAGATTGATTTGTTTGGTCTAGAGTAGACGGCAGCTATCCATATTTTCAAAGCTCCCCTCGTCGGGTGTGATGGAGAGGGTGGAATTGATTGGAATACAGCATTAATGAGTAGGGAGATGAAACAGTGAATCCCCACCCAATGGGATAACTGATATAAGCCAATAAAGAAAATGATTAAAATTAAATTTAAAAAGCTGGGTGCCAGTGGCTCCCACCTGTGATCAGGACGCTGCGATCTGAGGGGTCTCAGTTCAGAGCCAGTTTAGGCAGCAAAGTCCGTGATGCTTTTATCTCCCAATTAACCACCCAAAAAGCCAGAAGCAGAGCTGTAACTCAAGTGATAGTTAACCTTAAGCACAAAAGCTCCGGGGGTAGCACCCGGGCCTTGGGTTTAAGCCCCGGGACTGGCACACCCACACTCGAAAGATAATCCTCTCTTGGTTCTGAGTCAAAGGTGCAGCTCTGGTTGAAAACCACAGAGGAGCGAGGTTGCCTCGTTATGCCCCCCAGGCAGTGTGCTGTGTGCTGGCCGCTTCCGCCTGTCCCCTGCTTACCCCGCCCACATCCACGTCAGCACGCACAACCGTCCTTGCGTTACTGCCGTCGGGGTCTCACCAGCTCAGCGCCCTCTCCGTGAGAGAATCCCTATCTGTTCCCAGTTCTGTCCACACCACAGCAGTGGGGTGGACACGGGTGGCTCGGGTGACAGGGTCCTTACGATGCCCAGGCGTGTGGCAGTGGATGGACAGGGGGGTGGCAGCAGACAGCGGGGTGGTGACTGTCCTGGTGTCTCTGCTAATGTTGCCCATCCCTGTGAGACCTGTGTGCCAATGAGTGCTTGGTCACGGCAGGGATACTGAGCAGGGAAGGTGGTCACATGACGAAAGACTGGTCCCCTCCCCATGGGGGACACCCCCCCCACACACACACACACTACTGCACGGTGAAGCAACTTGTGAAATGTTGAGCTCAGGTGAGAACCCTCCCTCAGCCCCTCCGAACCTCCCGGGGCCCCTGGGAAGGGGGTTCCTGCAGAGCTGAACCCCGGCTCGGCCGCCCCAGCCGCTGGGCTGGGAGACCAGACCATTCCACCGCGAAGCAGGGTGGATCATTGGGACATTTGTTTAAGGTGAACACTGGAGCTGGGGTTGGCCAGCCATCTCCTGGTCGATAGAGATTTTATTTGCCGCCTGTGTGGTTTCCTGTTCTCTTCAAGCCTGCTAAGCTGCAGAGAAAGGACAGAGGGAAATTGTTCTCAGGGTCCCTCCCTCTCCCTTAACCCGAGCAGTAGGGGGCACAGATGAGCACTGTCTTGGAGCACTCCTGCCTTCTGCCTGCGGTGCTTGGCTGGCTCCCCTCAGAACCACCCAGCATGCTTCTGGAACACAGTGCTATTTTGACGATCTTGTTATTGAAGATGGGGTCTTGCTGCGCATCCCAGGCTGGCCTTGAAGTTGCAATCCTCCTTCCTCCAATTCCCCAGTGCTGGGATTACAGGTGCCTTGCCACACCCTGCTAAGAACACGAACACACACACACACACACACACACACACACACACACACACACTTTCCAGAGAATGGTGCTTAAAAAAAAAAAGTACTTTTCAAAGCCTGGTGCCAATGACTGACACCTGTAACCCTAGCTACTCAGGAGGCAAAGCCAGCCTATTCAGAAGTCCGTGACATTCTTGTCTCCAAAATACCAGAAGCAGAGGTGTGTTGCAAATGGTAGAGCACCACTTTTGAGTAAAAAAAAGCTTAGTGACTGCACCCCGGCGGAGTTCAAGCCCTGGTACTGGCATCAAAACGAGAAGAAAAAAAAAACTTTCAAATTATGTCATCCGAACCTTTTCCTTTTTTTTACAGATCAGAAAAACTAGGGTCACATTGGCAGCAAGTGGCGTGTCCCTAGAGAACGTGACCACAGAAAAGGCTACCATGTATAACTTGAGCTCAGTCCCAGGATCCGACTGGACTGGTCCTGCTCCCCTCACAGATGAGATGGCTCTTGGGTCTTTTTACAGATCCTCTCCCCTGAACACAAACCTAGGTGATGTAGTATGGAACTCACAGCCCGGGTACACTTAGGTTTTCATTCGACCTGTAAAGAGAGAGGGTGGGAATCCTCACTCCATCTTCAGAGGAAAACCCCAGGGGATCGTGGAGGATGAACGTCTTTCTTGGTTTACACAGGGTCGTTAAGCCGCAGTGTAGGGACTAGAACCCAGAATCCTTGTATCAGCTTCCCAGGGCTGCTGTGACAAAGTACCACAAACTTAACCACCTTAGAACAAAGATAACCTTTGAGGCACTCAGAACTTTGAACTCGGGGGCCTTGTACTTGCTCACTTGCTTGCCGAGTTGTGCTTCACCGCTTGTGCGACACTACCAGCCCATCCTTCTTTTTGCCAATTGTGTAAATAAGAGTCTCGGGGATTTTTCTGTTTAGGCTGGCTTGGAACTGCAGTCATCTGGGATCGCGGCCTCCTGGGTAGCTAGGATTACAGTTGAGAGCCACTAGCAACCGGCTTCAATGGGGAAGCCAGAAACCCAAAGTGTGCAGGGCCACCCTTCCTTGGAGAGACAGCTCGCATCCTTCCCTCTGCTGGCTTCTGGTGGTGACTGTCCGCAGGGGGCATGCCTTGGCCCACGATGACACCGCAGTCTGTCTTCATGTGACATCGTCCTTCTCTTAGCAAGGACCAGGATCATCCTGGATGAGGCTCATCCCTGGTGACCCTCATCTCCTCTTGATTACATCTGCAAATACCCTCCTTTCTGTCACCGTGTGTGCGCATGCACGCATCCGTCCTGGGGCTTGAACCTGAGGCGCTGAGCTCCCGTTGGCCTCTCTCAAGGCTGGCACTCTACCGCTCGAGTCACAGCACCACTAAGACCCTATTTTCAAATAAGATGTTCATAAGGAAGCAGAGTTAGGACCTCAATAGCCTTTGGGGAGGTGGGGGGTGGGGAACACAGTCCCTGGCCAGCAGCCTTCCAAGTGTCCTTTGCATCCTGTTCCCTTCTCCCTTCCCGCCTTCCTCCCCAGTCTCCTGTCACCAAGGTCAAGGCTCCCGTCCCCTGCAGCCCAGCCTCCAAGGCGGCTGGAGCTCTATTTCCTGCTCTCTCCCCAAGTTATTACCAGCTGCTCAAGTGGAATCATGAAATATAGGTGGGCTTTTTGTCTTTTTTATTCTCAGACAGTAAAAATCATTAAGGCTTGCTCTTAATTAGTTTAATTTTGAAGCTTCTAAATATTGATTTAGCCTATACTCCTTTGTACTTGCTGCAGTCACTGAATTATGCCTTTTTTTTTTTTTTTAATCACAGATGGAAGGATTTCTCTCCACCATGCTCTCGGGGCTCAGGGAACTGTGGGCTCCTTCCCCCTCCCTCCCTCCGGGGCTGGAAGGCATGGCTGGGTGTGGGGAGGGAACACCATTGTGTGGGAAGGTCTTCCCTTGAGGAAGGGCTGGGAGTTCAAGCCAGGGCCCAGTTCTTTTCTGCTGGCTTGGCCCAGACCCAAGGGAGCTCAGTGGAGAGGAAAATCAACTGGAAATCTCCACATCCCATTCTGGGCTTGAGGAAGGAAGAGGTGAGAACACCCGGCAGTGGGGTCTCAGGAGGGTGAGAACTTGCAGGGGGGGGGGGTCTAGAAACAGACAAATCCAGGCTTCACTAGCTAAATGTTCTTGGACAAGGACCCCAACCTCTCCCGTCAGTGCAATGGGGCTCACTGTTCCCACCTTTCGGTGCTACTGTGAGCACCCAATGCCTCTCCTGCCAGGCATGGGCTCAAAGCCAGGCTCCGGGGCAGGCCCCATCGGTGGCTACGTCATCACCCTTGCCCTCCAATGGGAAAAGGAGGACTGGGCTGGAAAGAATAGTGTGTCCTCTCGCCTCGGCCTCCCCGCTTGTTCACCGCATGACCTTGGTTGGGCAAGTCACTCCATAAGTTTCCATTCAACTAGGGAGGGTCATTCGCATCTGTGAGGAGCAGAGGTCTTCAGGGTGCTGCTGTAAGAATACCAAGGACTAACGAACGTTCTTTAAAAAGGACAGGCATGTATTTATTGCTCACAGTTCTAGAACACGGGAAGTTCAAGATCAAAGTACCAGCGTCGAGTGAGCATCCTCCCTGAGGGGAGGAATACTGTCTGCAATGGCAGAAGTCTAGCAGAGAGAAAAGGACCCGACTGCCTCCCACCTTTCCGTGACGGCGTTAATGCCTTATCACCTTGATACCGCCCAACACCGTGGCGCTGAGGACGAAGTTTCCAGCACAAGTTTAAGATCATGCACTCAGGCTGTAGCAACAGAGGGTGATGGATATAGAAGCGTTCTCACTGCAAGGTGCATCTGGTCTGGAGGAACATTTTGTCATCGTCCTGGGTATTAAACCGAGGGCTTCAGACGTGTTAGGCAGGCACTCTACCGCTGTGCCTGAGGTTACAGGCCTGAACCAGTAATCCGGCCTGATTATCATCAATAATGGTGAGGGTTATGGAAGACTGGCGTCAAGGTGGCAGCATCTGCCCCCTGGGGCTGCCCTCTGCCTGCAGGATTCTCTCCAGCCCGTCTTGGCTCACATCCGACACTTTGTCCCCGAGCTCTGCCCCTGGTGCCTCCTGCCAGGGCCAAGTGCCTTCCATCATCCGCCCTGCTGACCCAACCAGCCCTTCCCCAAAATATTTCTAAGTGTCATAGAAGTGCAGTGAGCATTCTATCAGTGTCATCCATTTTCGTGCACAATTCAATTGTTCTTCGCAATGTGCCTCAATTATTTGCCCAACTTCCTTCATGAGGCAGAACTCCACTCTTCTCAGTTGGGCTTTGCGATGGCTTTTTATACTCTAGAGGGCTTTCTTTGGTTTGCTTTGAACCTGGGAATCCGCCACGCCTGCACCTCATTAATTTCATCCCAACTCCCTCACACACGTAAAGTGCCTACAGTCAGGGCTCTAGTAACGCTCCTGAGGTATCGGCATTCCTTGCGGGCTAGGTGTGTGGTGAACACCTGCAGTCCCAATACCTAGGAGAGGCGGAGGCAGAAGGATGGCAGGTTCAAGGCCAGATGGAGCTACGTGAGCCTACCAGATCAGCTTGAGCTACATGCCAAGACAGGGTCTCAGGACCCCATGGGGGGAGGTGAACGGTGGCTGTGAACATAGCTCAAGTCGTAGAGTGTCTGCCGAGCAAGCAGGAGACCCCGAGTTCAAATCCCAGTAGAGCCAAAAAACAAATAACAAAAGGCTTCCCTTGTGTCCAGAACAGAGGATGAGAGGCCGGGGCTGAAATTCCCTGGAGGCTTGGGACAGGAGTTGGGAGGCTGCATCTCAAAACGCGTTTTCTCGAGCTGCCAATACTGCTGCTCCAGGGGCCATGGTTTGAGGGCCCCCTGCTCTAGCCTCCCCACTGCTCAGCCCCGCACCCCTCCCTCTTCTGTGTCCCCTTTGGCCCTGTGGTGGGGGGTGAAGGGAGGAGAGAAGGAGCGGGAGAGAAGAAGACAGAGGCGGGCCGTGGGAGAGGGTAAGTCCAGCAGCTTGGCGAGGACAGGCAGGCCATCCTCACTGCAGTCGAGGGGCAGGGAGAAGCACCCCCAAACCTCTGCGCTGCAGCCAGTTGTCTCTGCAGCCTGCCTAAGGCTGGGGTGAAGGCGACCAGCCCCACGCCCCACGGCCGCCGGGACCCGAGCTCCTTGGGCTGGTGTGATTTATCTCTGCGCGCCCTGGCAGACCCGCTGAGGGGCCCCGTCTCCTTGCCTCTCCGCCTCATCAATTTTCATTCTGATTTCATTTTCCCTTGCTGCTAGAAGAGGCTTGGCCTTTCCCCGTGTTTAACTGGCCTGTTCCCCATTTGCTCTGCCGAGAGCTGGCCCATCCCGTGTCCGGGGGGCCGGGGGTCCTCCCCACAATGCCACAGAGGAGAGAATTCCAGAACTCCTCCAAAGCAGGGCTCACCTCCCGCCTGCCTGGGCTTCCCTACCAGCCAGCGCCGCAGCCGGGAGCCCCTCTCCTGCCCTGCCTTCCAGCAGCTTACAGTCAGAGAGGAGAGATTCAGGACTTACATTGTACAGCCAGTCCTGAGGCTTGAACTCAGGTCCTAGGTGTTGGCCCTGAAGCTTTTTCATTCAAGACAAATGTCTACCACTTGAGCCACAGCTCCACAGTTGGCTTTTTGTGGCTAGAGATGAGTCTCTTGCAGACTTTCTTGACCAGGCTGGCTTTGAACCACATATCTTTAGATCATCGCCTCTTGAGTACCTTAGGATTACAAACATGAGCCACCAGCGCCCGGCAGGAAGCAAATTCTTAAGAAGATAGAAAAGGGAAGAAAGTGGACATTGGGAGTCAGAAGACCTTCATAGAGGAATTCCCCAGATACCCAAGTGAAGAAAAGTCCTGGCAAGCACCAGCACCTGCAGGTGCAAAGGCGGGGGAATGGGAAATAGCATGGCTTGCATCTCTCTGAAACCATCCCTGTTAGGAACGTCTCAGGATATTGGGGTGTCCCAGCTCAAAAGGCATGCAGCCAAAGTTTGCTTTGCAGAAAGATGTGCTACTGACAGAAGGCCCAAGCATGGTGGGTGGGCATTCTACCCAGATTTTATCCCTAGTGCGGTACTTCCCTTCATTCTGATTGGTCAGAACATGGGTACACACTCTCACATGATTGGCTTGCTGGAAAGGGGGTTGATCTGAGCAATCAGCCAAAACCAGGACATCTGATCGAGGCAGGAACTCAGATCTACAACTGATACTCAGCTGATGTGCTTCCGCTCGAACCACACACACGTCCAGCTCCTAGAAAAACAATTCTTGTAACAGGATGTGGCATCATTAAAGTCACCGAATAACTGTGTGTATGTCAAGCAACCACGTTGACAGAAAAGATTCCAACTCCTACATTCCCCCGTGCTCTTGCCCCTTGCTTACCTACTGTGGTTAAGGAGCTTCCTGAGGCCCGACCTACAAGAGCTGGCCCCGAGGAGGGAGCTCGGGAAGGTCCTGGGCTGGCAGGTGATGTAGCATCTTGCTGGATGTCCAGGCCTTTCGTGTTAGCTATCCCCATCTCCCCATCACAAAGGCCTTCTGTCTTCATCACTCACAGCCTGAGCACTGTTTCATATTGTTGAGGTATAAAAGATACACAGGAGAGTGTTCAGAGGGTGCCGATGCCCATGTAGGAAAGGGCAACCCCCATTCCTAGGCCAAGATACATTCCAGGGGGCTGGGAATATGGCCTAGTGGTAGAGTGCTCGCCTCGTATACATGAAGCCCTGGGTTCGATTCCTCAGCATCACCTATATAGAAAAAGCCAGAAGTGGCGCTGTGGCTCAAGTGGTACAGTGCTAGCCTTGAGCAAAAAGAAGCCAGGGACAGTGCTCAGGCCCTGAGTCCAAGCCTCAGGATTAGCAAAAAAATAAAAGTAAAAAAGATATAATCCCAGCATTCCAGAAGGTTCCTCTGGACCCCTTCCAGGTCAGTAGGCAGCCCCTCCTCACACATTAACCAGGGCCCTGCCGCCTGTCCCTATTATCAGGTTCATCTCTGAAACCCGGCATTCCCTTTCCTCATCCATTACCACACGAGACCAGGCTCTCCGTTAACACTCTGCCATTAGGGAACCTTAAATTCACTGAATTTGTCCTCTTTCTCCTCACGTGTACCCGTGATCTCCAAGGTCACGTACTTTGCCCAAGGTCACACAGGGAAAGACAGAGCCAGGGCTCAAACGCCGATCCCCGGGCCTCGATTCCCCTCGGCTCCACCGTTCGTCCTCTGTATAAGTTAGACACAGAACCCAGGCTCTGGGAGACTGGCTAAGCAGGGAGCCGACCCCAGCGCTGAGGCGGGAGTGCGGAGCCCTGCTCCCCTTCCGGGAGGTGTGCAGACGACCCGGCAGGCCTCCCCCCTCCCGCTGCGCCCCTCCCGCCGCCCCGCGCTCATCTGCCGCGGAGGAGGCCGGAGTTTATCAAAGCTGCGTTCAATTATGCTGCGCATCTGTCTCCGCAGCTCAGGGGGACCCGGCACCATGGCAGCCAAGTCCAGGCAATCGATCACAGCCTGCCGGCCATCCTCCCTCCAGACCCTCAGCTCCCAGGGGCTGGGCGGGGCACGAGGCAGGGAGGGAGAGACTGTGTGCACCCAGTGTCTCCTCTACCCCAACACCGGGCCGTCTCGGTGCCAGGGAGGAGGGGCAGGGCGGTCTTGATCGGACACCCACCCACACCCCGCCTTTAGGATTTTGCCAAGGGCCTCAGCTTAATAGGAGTTCCGGAAATGTGTTTCGCGCATGCTGCATCCTGAGGCGCTTCCTGGAGGAGGTAGGGCGGAGCCAGCCCTCCCGAAGAGAACAGCTTGTCTTTGGAGTGGCCCTGGCTCTGCTTCCCTACTGTGGGCTCCGGGATGCTCTGCCTCCCAGCCTGCATCCCGGGCCCAGATGGGAAGCCGGCGGAGCCTGGCGTGCAGCAGCCGGCTCGGTCCCTGCAGGTCCAGGCCCACCCCCACTCAAGCACTGTGCCCCAGGGTAGAATCCCAGACACCAGAGGGGGGACCCCAGACAAGCCAAGACAGGGCTCTTAGCCTGTAATCGAAGCTACTCATGAGGCTGAGAGCTAGGGGTCAGGGTTCAAGTCCAGCCTGAGCAGGCAAAGCCGGGAAAATCTTATCTCCAGTCAACCAGCAAAAAGCCAGAAGTGGAGGCTTGGCTCCAATGGTAGAATGCCAGCCTTGGCTCAGTACCAAGCAAGAGTATGATGCCCTGAGTTCAAGCCCCAGTGCTGGCAAGCAGAAGGAAGGGAGGAAGGGAGGGAGTGAGGGAAAGAGGGAGGGAGGGAAGGAGGGAGGGAAGAAGGAAGGAAGGAAGGAAGGAAGGAAGGAAGGAAGGAAGGAAGGACAGGAGGGATTAAGTTATCCTCTCATTGCCTTCACACAGGGTGCTGAGAGGATTCACTATTGTGTGCACGTGTTCTTCACATTTTACCATTTGTTTCCACTCACGAGCCCTCACTGCGCACTCAGTCCTGTGCTCGGAGCTCTGGGAACACGTAAGGCAAGGCCCCTGGCTGCAAGGAGCTTGCAGTCCATTTGGGAAAATTGTACATGTGGGTCGTCTGAACTCCTGGTCACCTGGGAGATTAGAGACACTGGGAAAGACAGTTCGCTGTCTCCGCAGCAGCCGGCCCTGCGCGTGCAGGTGCACCACGTGCAAGCGAGCCTTCACCGGTGGTGCTAGGTGAGGGGGCAGCTTTGAGCTCCCTCCCGGGAGATGCCCTGTGCTTGGCAGCGAACCTCAACTCACCCGGGCCTTCACCCCACTTGGAGCCCAAGGCACAGTGTGAACCTGAGTCCTTAAGCTGCCGCCTCTCTGGGTCCTAGGGCCCAGCCCTCAGCCTCTGGCCCGGGATCTGTGGGCTTGCTGCGTCCACCCAGCTACTGGTGCCCAGTCTCTTCCAGCCCTGTTTCTTGATCCGCAAATTGGAGGTGTGAATGCTTATCCTATAGGACAGTGGTGACATTAATGAAATACAGTCCCCGTTGATGATGGGTAAATAAATGTTCTTGCCTTCTCTGACACCTGTGATGGAAGACTCTACCAGAACTCAGATTTCCACTCAGGAGTCCGGCAAGGCCTGAGGAGCGAACGCGGGGTCTCTGGTTCTGGTCCACGGCTGGGCCCGCCTCCAGGGCCGTGCAGCCCGGCCCTGGGGACCTGACAGAGAAGCTAGGTTGGTGACACCCACCCAGGAGGGAGGAAACAGCAACCGCTTGGGCTCTGGTGAAGGAGAGCTCCTGGAGGAAAGGCCCGGGAGCCACAGAGCTCCATCCTACACCACACGAGAACGCGTGGCTGAGTAGGAGCACAGGCCAGAGGCCTAGGCCGCAGGGGAGGAGGGGCCGTTTCGTGGGAGGCCTCTGAGCTTGAAGTCTTGAAGAGCAAGTAGGAATGGTCTGGGCCACAATGAAGGATGGCTTGTCGGGGCGACCTCCACCCGACGGGTGTGCGGGGCGGGTGGAAACAAACGCTAAAAGTGAGCCGGGCCGGATTACAGAAGGTCTTACCGGTCCGGCTGAGAATCTGCACCCAGGGCTCCCAACCCTACGGCTGCCTTTTCTGGGAAGCACGCACACACGATTGGAAAAGAAAAGCCCATGCTTGTAGGAGGGGAAGGTGCCAGAATCCCAAGTGATTGGCTAGGAGGGAAGTCAGCCTGGGGGGATGTGGGGGTCAGAAGCCGCTGTCCTTCAACGCCAGCGTCCCAGCGAGTCCAGCCAACATTTCAGAAACTGCTCTTGTTCCCACTGCCCCTTCCCACCCACCTCACGGGAAGGATGTCCACTGACTAGCATTTATCTTCCATTTTCCCGGTAAGCCACAGAGGGACCAGGGAAAGAGCAGGAACGGTCAGAGAATCTGTCCTGCATCTCTCTGGGCTCGGGACTGTGAGGATGATGATCATTCCAGCCCGTTCGCTCTCTTTCCCTCCCAGACACACGCCGCTCCCTCCCAGGGCTCTTCTGGGAAGATTCATGTGTTCCCTGAGCACGTGTTAGAAGAGGACTCGTGGGTCTAAGGACTACAAAACAGGGGGCCTGGCTGGGGCCCAGGCCAGCCCCTCTGTGGCTGCTCTGGCTTCTTGAGTTGCCCGGCGGAGGGAACGTGGCTGGGGAGGGGGGGGATTCGCACCCGCTTCCTGGCTGTCACCCTAACTCCGTCCTTTCCTTCCAGGGTTGTCGGGGAGGACGGCAGTGATGAACGAGCGGGGGGCCCCCCGCCCGTGGCACAGGGATGAGGAGCCGCACCCAGGAGGGCGTGGCGCGATGCCCGCCCACCCCCAAGTAGAATGAGCACCCGGGGAAGGGGCACCCCCCGGCGCCGCCCGGGCTGCTGACCCTCGGCCCGCAGACCACGAAGCCCAGAAGGCCCCCCTGGACCCCTGCCCCCGCAGCTCCACCATGAGGCTCCTCGTCGCCTCCCTCTTGCTAGCCTGGGTGGCCGCCGCCACCGCCGCGGTGCCCGTGGTGCCCTGGCGGGTGCCCTGCCCCCCGCAGTGCGCCTGCCAGATCCGGCCCTGGTACACGCCGCGCTCCTCCTACCGCGAGGCCACCACCGTGGACTGCAACGACCTGTTCCTCACAGCCGTGCCCCCCGCGCTCCCCGAGGGGACGCAGACCCTGCTCCTGCAGAGTAACAGCATCGTCCGCGTGGACCGGGGCGAGCTGGCCTACCTGACCAACCTCACGGAACTGGACCTGTCCCAGAACAGCTTCTCCGACGCCCGCGACTGTGACTTCCGGGCCCTGCCCCAGCTGCTGAGCCTGCACCTGGAGGAGAACCAGCTGAGCCGGCTGGAGGACCACAGCTTCGCCGGCCTGGCCAGCCTGCAGGAACTCTATCTCAACCACAACCAGCTCTACCGCATCGCCCCCGGGGCCTTCGCCGGCCTCGGCAACCTGCTACGCCTGCACCTCAACTCCAACCTGCTGAGGGCCATCGACAGCCGGTGGTTCGAGACGCTGCCCAGCCTGGAGATCCTGATGATCGGCGGCAACAAGGTGGACGCCATCCTAGACATGAACTTCCGGCCCCTGGCCAACCTGCGCAGCCTGGTGCTAGCGGGCATGAGCCTGCGGGAGATCTCCGACTACGCCCTGGAGGGGCTGCACACCCTAGAAAGCCTCTCCTTCTACGACAACCAGCTGGCCAGGGTGCCCAGGCGGGCCCTGGAGCAGGTGCCCGGGCTCAAGTTCCTGGACTTGAACAAGAACCCGCTCCAGCGGGTGGGGCCGGGAGACTTCGCCAACATGCTTCACCTCAAGGAGCTGGGGCTCAACAACATGGAGGAGCTGGTCTCCATCGACAAGCTGGCCCTGGTGAACCTGCCCGAGCTGACCAAGCTGGACATCACCAACAATCCCCGGCTGTCCTTCATCCACCCCCGGGCCTTCCAGCACCTGCCGCGGATGGAGACGCTCATGCTCAACAACAACGCGCTCACGGCCCTGCACCGGCGCACGGTGGAGGCCCTGCCCAACCTGCAGGAGGTGGGGCTCCACGGCAACCCCATCCGCTGCGACTGCGTCATCCGCTGGGCCAACGCCACGGGCCCCCGCGTCCGCTTCATCGAGCCCCAGTCCACCCTGTGCGCCGAGCCCCCCGACCTCCAGCGCCGCCCCGTGCGGGAGGTGCCCTTCCGAGAGATGACGGGGGACTGCCTGCCCCTCATCTCCCCCCGCAGCTTCCCCTCCCGCCTCCGGGTCCCCAGGGGGGGGAGCGCCGCCCTGCACTGCCGGGCACTGGCCGAACCCGAACCCGAGATCTACTGGGTCACCCCGGCCGGGGTGCGACTGACACCCGCCCACGTCAGCCGGCGGTACCGGGTGTACCCCGAGGGGACCCTGGAGCTGCGGAGGGTGACGGCGGAGGAGGCGGGGCTGTACACCTGCGTGGCCCACAACCTGGTGGGGGCCGACTCCAAGACGGTCACCGTGGCCGTGGGCCGCGCCTCCTCCCAGCCGGCCGGGGGCGAGGGCCGGGGACTGGAGCTCCGCGTCCAGGAGACTCACCCCTACCACCTCCTGCTGGCCTGGGTCCCCCCACCCAACGTCGTGGCCACCAACCTCAGCTGGTCCAGCGCCGCCTCCCCCCGGGGCCGGGGAGCCCCAACCCTGGCTCGCCTGCCCCAGGGCGTCCGAAGCTACAACGTCACCCGCCTCCTCCAGGCCACCGAGTACTGGGCCTGCCTGCAGGTGGCCTTTGCCGACGCCCACACCCAGGTGGCCTGCGTGTGGGCCAGGACGAAGGAGGCCTCTCCCTGCCGCGGAGCCCCAGGGGTGCGCCCCGGGCTCCTCGCCGTGCTGGCCCTCGCCGGCCTCCTGCTGGCCGCGGGGCTCGCCGCCCACCGGGGCGCGGGCCGGCCCGGGCCCGGGGCGGGCGGGCGGCCGCTGCTTCCAGCCTGGGCTTTCTGGGGCTGGAGCGCCCCCTCCGCCCGGGTTGTGTCTGCACCCCTCGTCCTGCTCTGGAACCCGGGGAGGCATCCATCCAGGCCCTCGGAAGCGGGGAGGCCCTCGCCCCCGCTCCAGCATTCCTGAAGCGCGGCCGGTACCCAGCGACGCGGGAAGAATGAGGAGGACTTGTGGGGTTTTGTGTTTTGTATTTTACCCAAAGGGCCGGGACCTGAGCCCGGCACCCTGGCCCAGAAAGTGGACGGGCCACGTGCTTGAGGCCTGGCAGCTGGACAGGCAGGGCTCTGCCCTGCGGGGACACACCCATGGCCTCCTGGAAGTGGCTCTTCCGTCCTGCGGGTCCTCCGCTGCCGCTCGGAGGGACATCCGCGAGGAACAGGAAGGACTCTGGCTGGAGCCTCCACTCCCCCTCCTCTCTGGGGGGCCGCCCAGCCTCTGCTTGGTTGTCTCCTGCCTGCGCCCCCAGGCCCTTGGCCTGCAGGATGCTCCCCCCTGCTCCCCTTCCCTCTCTTTGTACAGTCGCAGTTGCTTGCGCGTCCCCCCCTCCTGGGCAAGGGCTGAGAAGAGGCCTCTCCTTCCCATCTCTAGGGGACCCCCCCCACCCCAAAGTGGAAGTGACCTCCAGCTGGATCTGATGGACATTTGGGGAGAGGGCGCCCAGGATCGCCTCATCTCGCAGCCTGGGATCTCGGAAGCTGACTTTCTATCGGGCAATTTTGTACCTTTGTGGAGAAATGTGTCACCTGCCCCCCACCCCCAAAACCCGATTCACTCTTTTCTCCTGTTTTTTGTAAAAAATAAAAATAAACCATAATAATACGACAGTGATCAAGAAGGGGAAAAGGAAACGAAAGGGAAAAGAGTCCTTGACATACCAGGTGGCAGGAGAGACCTCTGGGCCCTGGGGTCTCTTCAAAGCCTGGAAGAGGCAGGGGCGTGGGGCTGGGCAGGGAGTAAGAGGGACCACAGGACAGAATTCACTTTTTGAGTTGGATTTTGGCCTCTGGATCTGCTCCAACCCCCACAGCTGTGAGCAGCAGAAACGGCGGGGGTGGGGGGGGAGAGACAAAGAGCAAGAGAGGCTGAGAACCCGCCAAGAGGAGGGAGGGAGAAAGGAGAATGGAGGAGGCCAGAAGAGGAGTTGGAGAGAGAAAAAAATGGCGACAAACCCAGAGATAGAGAGGGCAAGGAAATTTCCACTGCCAAGCACGGTTCCCCTTCTCCTGCTCTGATAAGCAATTAACATGCCAGTACATAGGAAGCCCTTCTCGGCTTCGGCTTATTTCTAATTAAACCAACCCAAGAGGCAGAGTCATGCAGAGAATTGTAAATCAAGACCATAATAAGAACTCTGGTTCACTGGGGGCGGGGGAAGGGGAGGGGCGGGGGTGATGGCGGGCTTGAGGAGGGGAGGGCTATGGGATCAGGAAACTGCTGCATTTGTCTGTCCATGCTAGCTTGGTATAATTTTCAAGGAGCCTGATTTGCCTTGGTGATTTTCCTTCCCTTTTAATGGATTGACTTCTGTTGACCAGATGTGAAGAAGAGTCTCACAGGCTGGGCCCTGGTGGCTCACACCTGCGATCCTAGCTACTCAGGAAGCTGAGATCTGAGGAGCACCGTTCAAAGCCAGCCCCGGCAGGAACATCCATGAGACTCTTACCTCCAATTAACCACCAGAAAACCGGAAGTGGAGCTGTGGGCTCAAGTAGTAGAGCGCTAGCCTTGAGTGGAAAAGCTAAGGGACAGCACCCGGGTCCCGAGCCCCAGCACTGGCACAGAAAAAAAAAAATGTCTCACAGACTTTCCTGCCTAGGCTGGCTCCAAACCTTGATCCTCAGATCTCAGCCTCCTGAGTCATTAGGATTCCAGGTGGGAGCCTCCAGCGACCAGATAGATAAGCCTGGGTTTGGATGCCTCCGTCCTCCTGGCCAGAAGCTCCACGGGAGCAGCCCTTGTTACGCACACACGGACACGTGGCCAGTCCCACCCTGGAGTTTCGAATCTGTGAGTGCCGGACCCTGCCGGAGAACTTGCAAATCTCCCGGGTTTTCAGGTGAGGGTGCTCGCGTGGGCACCGGTCCGCAGCAGCTAGGACTTTCCGCTAGCCTTGGCTTTTTTATAGACAGCAGAAGGGATAGGAGAGGAGCTGCAGGTTGGTGCCTTTGCTCCCCGAGCCCCCATTTCAGTGTCTCCTCCAGTCCTGAGCCCCGCAGGTCCCTTTGAAGCCGCTCTTTCCCAGAGGCGCGGGGTCCCCATTTCTCCATGTGTGGTTGCAACTCAGCTACTCAGCAGCATAAAAAAATGGCTCTTTCTGGATGCCTGTAATCTTAGTTACATAGGAGGCTGAAGGCTGAGGATCAAGGTTTGAAGCCAGCCCAGAGAGAGAAGTCCACGGGACTCTTATCTTCATTTAACCCGCAAAAAAGCCAGAAGTGGAGGTGTGGCTCAAGTGGTGGAACCTGGAGGCAAAAAAGCCAAGTGAGAGCGTGAGGTCTTGAGTTTAAGCCATGTGTGCACGCACACTCATGCACGCACGCACACACGCGCGCGCACACGCACATACTGAATCTCTTCCAGGGGAAGAAAGCTTTGTAAGGATTTACACTGTCTCTCATCTGAACCCCCAGGTCCCAAACTGGTTGGCCCCTGGGTAGGTGCGGTGGAAAAGGAAAGTAGCTAATGCGCTCCTTGATCCTGGAGTGAGAAATGATGCTGATACGGCCACTCCACCACAGCCGAAGAGGGAGGAAGGGGTATTCTGTGGGCAGGGCCGCATGGGCAGCCTCTCCCCAATACAGAACTAGACTCGAGGCCCCCCAGGAAGGAGGAGAGTGGGACCCTGTCTTGCCCTCATCATGGCTTCTAATCAACATAGCCCAAGGGGGTGTCAGCTGCTTTCGCTTCCACACCAGACTGTGCCTTTGGTCAACTAAACCTGCCGTGTTTGCAACCAAGTATGATTCAGCTTGGTTTCTTCGGTATGTTTCAGATTGCTGCTTTTCCCTTACATCCTAAGTAGAAAATCATATTTATTTCTGCTTGAATCTTCATCTGTGACTTAGGGCCTATAAACTTCCATCTGTTGAGGTGATTCCAAAGCCAGCCCCATTGTTAAGCATATCCAACTCCCCTCTCTCCTGCGTGTCTCTGGAAAATTCCACCCTGCCTTTTTATGTCCTCATCCACAGCTGTGAGGGTAGAGTAGCCCTGAGCTAGGACACAGTTCTGTGGCTCATGACTGCAGCCTTCCCGCCAGCCTGATGTTGGCCCATTTATCAACACGTCTGGCTGCCCAGCCAGCTACAAACCACCTAAATAGACTTTCGCGCAGCCCACATTGGCGCATTTCCTCGGCAGGGCCCGTCCAGGAAGACTCTGTGGGAGGCTGGGCCGAAAATGTAGTAGTGAGTTTGTAGCAGCCCTAGGGATGCAAAGGCTGGTCACCGTATCACAGAAGTAGATGATACTGGTTGCACACGTATAGGGGACCCACTGGGGCTCTCTCAGATGTGTGTGCGTGTGCACGCACGAGCACACACCTGCCCTTCCTGGAGCTTGAGCTTGGGGCCTAGGTGCTATGTCTTAGCTTTAAGCTCAAGGCTGGCGCTCTAACCCCTTGAGCCACAGCTCTCCTTCTGGCTTTTTGGTAGTTAATTGGGGATGAGACTCTCACAGACTTTCGAGGCCAAACTAGCTTGAAACTACGAGCCTGAGTAGCTAGGATCACAGGCTTGAGCCAGTGGTGCCCGTCAACACCACACTTAACTACCATGCTAGCTACCGTGCTAGCTCGTGCCGCAAGGGTTGATTTCCCGTGTGCCATTTCATTTCCTTCGCCACCACCGCCTTACGCTACGTAGCATACCCTCATCTTCATCTTACAGATGTCGATGTGAGCGCTCAGAGAGGTTGAATGATGTCTCCACCGTCCGCAGCCAGTAGGTGGTTAAGCCAGGATTTAAACACTGTCTGGTTCTAAAAGCTCGGTCTTCGCCACCCAGCTCTACTGTATTCAAATTCACGTGCTTTAAAAGTATGTCACGAAGCTTTCTTCTTCTTCTTTTCAAGAACACGAGAACCGGGCTGGGGATATAGCCTAGTGGCAAGAGTGCCTGCCTCGGATACACGAGGCCCTAGGTTCGATTCCCCAGCACCACATATACAGAAAACGGCCAGAAGCGGCGCTGTGGCTCAAGTGGCGGAGTGCTAGCCTTGAGCGGGAAGAAGCCAGGGACAGTGCTCAGGCCCTGGGTCCAAGGCCCAGGACTGGCCAAAAAAAAAAAAAAAGAACACGAGAACCTCTGAAATCCGTGCGCCTTAGCGAGCCCCCTGGGCAGTCACTTTTATTTTTAGGTACTGTCCTCTCAAAAAAAAGAAGACACTCCGGATAACGTGTGACTGTATTGTCGGGGCTTGGGCTTGTATAACCTCTGGGATGGCGTCTTGAGAAGCTCAGCGGATGACTCTCCTCTGACCACTCGGAGGCCCGCACGCTCCAAAAGCGTGGCCTCCCCGCTCACGCCCCGTATTCCCCCCCAACTCTGAGCACCGCTTCTGACCGCCGTCCTCACCAGGAAGATTTTTGTTTCTGGACAGAATCAAGCCCAGAACAACCGCGCCCAGGGGCTTCCTCTGGCTCTGAGATCACATGTGAGAGGCGGCACCCAGCCAGGTCCTGCCCCCGCACCCTTGCGCGCCACGGGCTCCGTCTCAGTGCTTCCTCCGGCTCCCCGGCCTCTTTGTGGCATCAACGGGAAAAACAGCCAGGCGGCCTGATTCCCTCCTGCTCCACGGCTTCCCCCAGCCCCTCCACTCCCTGACCGCGCCGCCTCTGCTCCTGGCGGACCCATCTTCACCCAAAGCTGTGAGACGCTCCACCCCCTTCTCTACCATCCCCAGCCAAAGAGCTATCCCCCACCCCACCTTCAGCACTGCTGAACCCCCAAAAAGAGCCTTGGTTGCTCTCGATTGAGCCTACAATAAGACCAATAGCACCTGGGCGCTGGTGGCTCGTGCTTATAATCCTAGCTACTCGAGAGGCTGAGACCTGAGGATCAAAGTTCGAAGCCAGCCTGGGCAAGAAAGTCTATGAGACTCTCATCTCCAATGAACCACCAGAAAACTGGAAGTGGCGTTGTGGCTCAAAGTAATAGAGCACTAGCCTTGAACAGAAAAACTCAGTGACAGCTCCCAGGCCCTGAGTTCAAGCGTCATGACTGACGGAATTAAAAAAAAAAAATCAATACAAAATGTGGACCGCTGTGGTATAGGACTCTTGGCTCATCACATCATCTCCTTCTCATTTGGCCCTAACAAGAGCTCAGTGAGGTAGGCAGCACAGGTCGTATTTTCATCTCCATTTCATGGAAAGGAGACTGAGGTTTAGAACAGTTACATAACTTACCCAAGTGGACAGAGTGAATAAGAAAAGAGCTGGAATTTGGACCCAAGTCTTCTAATTCCAAATTTCCATGTTCTTTTCACTTAGCAGTCTGTGATGCTCTGTGGTACGCTGCTCAGGGATGCTGGGAGAAAATGGTCGGTGACCACCCATGATACCGAGGAGGATTCCAGGCGCTGGGCATGGATGGGGTGGGCAGGAGGGACACCCACTGGGTAATCCCAGGACCCGCGGGGTGCAGCTGGCCAGAGCCAAGAACCCACAGCTGAGGAGCAGTCACTTCCCTCTACCAGAGCTCCAAAGGCCATTGACCCCCCCAACTTCTACAGTTGGAGGGAGCCCCAAGGAGCCGTCTGGATCAGGCCCCTGCGTTCTAAGCCTAGGTAGCATCTCCTTGTATTCGATAGTGTGTGGGGTGGGGTGCTGGAGCCCAGGCGCCGCGTTCTCAGGAATGAGTGAGGAGGATGGCTGTCATTCCCCTCAAGGCCTCCACTGGATTCAGTCGCCGAAAGATGAAGAGTCCACAGATCTCTGGATTGCTTAAAAATACAAAACCCAGCCAGGCACTAGTGGCTCACACCTATAATCCTAGGTACTCAGGAAGCCGAGGTCTAAGGATCACAGTTCGAAGCCAGGCTGGGCAGAAAAGCTTGTGAGACTCCTATCTCCAATTAAACACCAAAAAAGCTAGCAGCGCAGCTGTGGCTCAGGGGGTGGAGGGCTACCCTGGAGCAAAATAAAAGCTAAGGGACAGCAACCCAGGCCCTGAGTTCAAGCCTCAGGACTGGCACACACACACATACACATACACACACACACACACACAATCTATCTATATCTATCTATATGTGTGTGTGTCAATATGAAATTTCCTGGAGAGAGGGCACCTTGGATTTAATAAGATTCTGAAATGGGTCCAAATTCAGAAAGGTCAGGAACTACAGCATTAAAAAGGTCCGAGAGTTTCACTCACAACTAAGTGATGTGCGGCTGAGTTGCCAAGGGAGACAGAGCCACCCACCCACAAGTTGACAGCCTGTCAGGGAGAACTGGATTGATGAGCAGCTACCACGTCTGCACCAAAACAGGATTCAGACCTACACAGGTGCACGCTTCCTTTAAAATTAGGAAAACGAAGTGAATTCACAGTTTCCATTTGCAAAACAAGGGTTCCTCCGTGGGCTTTTAACTCCGCATCTAAGGTTCAGGCTTGCAGCCCCCCCAACGCCCATGAGCTGGGCGGAACTCGGCTGCTCTTCCCCCACGCCAGAGCCCCACACCAGAGCTCGCTCTGCCCATCACTAACACCCATCCGACCAGCAGGTGCCCGGGAGGGCAAAGGAGTCACCCACGTGCCCCAGGAAACCTACCCTAAAAGCCCCTCCCCTCTTCAGATCTGGGGAAATTAGAATTACCCGTCCCCCTTCCCCCCTGTGCCCATCCTCCACCCCCACCCCCACCCCCACCCAACCCCCATTGTTCTGAGCCCCTCCCCCGTGCGCAGGCGCATGAGCTCTGTGCACCTACGTGTGGCTTACACAAACACACGACTTCCTAAATGTCGTAGCAGCTCGGCTCCGTCCCGCAGTCTCCACGCCATCTGCCAGAAGCTATTTTAAGCACCTAATAAAACTGTTTTAGAATGGTTCCTGGGGTGATCTGCCCTTTGCCTCCCCGGGGCAACAGCAACGGGGCTCCAGATGGAGTTAAATGCTGCTGTACAGCAAAAACATGAGGAGAAGGAATCAACCTAGAGCCAGCCAGCGACCCCAGCGGCCTCGCCCTTGGCGGCGTGTGTGCCCGTGTGCTGAGAAGGAGCAGAGGGGAAACGGGACACTCAGGCCTGGAGCAAGGCACAGACCCTGGATCCCAATCGCGCCCTCCTCGTTACTCTCCATGCTCTGTTCCCCTGAGCGGAGAACGAAATCTCTGCCCTCCTCAGTGAGGTTCTGTGGCTTGAGCCGCATCCCAGCGGGAGGGAGGTCTTCACGAGACCCCCGTGCACGTTCCCAGGGTGGGCTGGCTGCCCAGGGACCACGTGCTGAGAGCCGGTGAGGGCTGACACGAGCCGGGGGTGAGGGCCGGCTGGGGGAGATGTCGGGAAAGCCCCCACCCCCACCCCGGTCACCCCGGAACACAGCAATGCTCACCCTTCACTGTGCATTGAATCATCTGGGAGCTTTAAAGCAATCCTGGTGCCCAGCACCACAGACCAATTCTCAAAGGCTCCAGAGGTGAGATACAGACGCGATGATGCGTTAAGGTTCCCAGGTGACTTGCGTATGCAGTCAAAGGCGAGAATGACAGCTCAATACATTTCAAATGCCCCTATGAGCTACCCCTGCTGCCCTTCTCCTCGGGGCCTTCCTCCTCTCGTCTTTGTCTAGGATTCCATCTCCCTGTCTCTGGGGAGGGCGGAGGGCATGCTCAGTTTTGCCTCAGTGCGTAGAGCAGGCGTGCATAGCATGGGCAGGGTAAGAGCTGCTTCCTCCATCCAACGCCTAACCATTGCCGCAGCTGGTGCTCCACTCGCCCCTCTCCGCAGGTGCCTTGGGGGTGGCAGGCATGCGTACAGCCCACGCCCCTCCTCACCTTGGACCGTGACATGAAAGTCGGAGAAGAACAGGCCAAGAGGGGCTGGGAAGGTGGCCTAGTGGCAAGAGTGCTCGCCTCGTATACTTGAAGCCCTGGGTTCGATTCCCCAGCACCACATATACAGAAAACGGCCAGAAGTGGCGCTGTGGCTCCAGTGGCAGAGTGCTAGCCTTGAGCAAAAAGAAGCCAGGGACAGTGCTCAGGCCCTGAGTTCAAGCCCCGGGCCTGGCAAAAAAAAAGAACAGACCAAGATTTGGAAGACTCCGGTTGCACCCACCACCCTCCCACAGATCTCATGAACTTCCCATCATCCTGTCAGACCTTTACTATTTGAAAGCAGGAAAAGCTCACACCCCGTCAGCTTAGTAACTCCACCTATTCGGTGGGGAAGCCTCCAGCCCCGGGGTCAGGTAAGAGCTGTGAAATCACTGGGTGGATGATGGGACAGACAGACATCTTCCCGTGTGTTTCTCAGTGGCTACTTGTGCCCCACCCCCACCCCAGCCCCTGTCGACAGTTTCCCACGGCCCTCGAAGGATGTGATGAACTTCCAAATGGCCCTTGTCAGAATAAAAATCCCACATTTTGTTGGAAAAATAAACCCCACTACCTCTAGCTCCTGCCCACTACCTCTAAATCCTGGGAGCTCCACCGCCCAGACTCCACCTCTCACCAAGCGGACGGCTCCTCCGTGCGGCTCCTTCCAGGGGCAGGGGGAGAAAGCGATGGGCAGATCCGGGGTTCCTTCCCCTCGACGGCGGGGTCAGCAAGGCACCACGGGGTCCTCCGACGAAGATGATGGTCTCCAGATCCCACAGGTCGTGCTGAGAAAGGAGTTGATCCAACTCAAGAACATTCAGCCATGAACAAACCAGCCCCGCTTCCAGCGGAACCCACAGTTTGTGGATTGCTAAGAAACTACCGCCACCCCAAAGTGAACATCACATAAACCACCTGCAAAGCAGAATGGCAGAGCTGCCTCCACCAGGCATCCGTCTTGATGTGGTCGATGTGTGCAGTGTTAAAAGTGCTTAAACCAGAGGCTGGGGATATGGCCTAGTGGCAAGAGAGCTTGCCTCGTATACATGAGGCCCTGGGTTTGATTCCCCAGCACCACATATACAGAAAACGGCCAGAAGTGGCGCTGTGGCTCAAGTGGCAGAGTGCTAGCCTTGAGCAAAAGGAAGCCAGGGACAGTGCTCAGGCCCTGAGCCCAAGGCCCAGGACTGGCAAAAAAAAAAAAAAAAAAAAGTGCTTAAATCACACCACAAAGAGACTGGGGGAAAAAAATAAAGAGACTGGAGGAGACCACAACACAGCAGTTACCTCAAAAGGAAATGATTTGGAAATAATAAATAAGTAAATGGTGTGCGTCTGAGAGCTCTTTGGGTACATGGAACACTACAGTATTTATGCAAAACAAGAACTCTGTTAAAAGAAATAGTGTTACCTTCAGGAACTGGACTAGCTGGTTAAGGAGCCTTGTCTATAGTGTGTCAATCACAGAGACAGTGATGAGAAACAGGTTAAGGGGGAGGGCAAGTTCAGAGCATGGGAAAAAACGAACACTAGGAATATAACTCAAGTGACCGCCCTCCACCGTCCCCCCCCGCCCAGGCAAGCTCAAGACCCGGAGTTCAATACCACAATAACTGACTAAATAAGGAGAGCCAGTTAAGACCAGAATGGTTGGGAAAGCTACTGTTGGGAACCTCTACTGTTACCCACTACATTCTAGTCAAGAGATGCCACAAAACCAGGCATGGGAATCACACCCATAATCCTGGCTGTAAACCCGAAGCAAACGTTGGGAGGATGGAAGGTCAAGACCAGCCTGGGGAAAAGTTAGTGAGACCTCCATCTCAACCAATAATCCAAGTGGTCTGATACATAGGAGACCATCCATGGGCAGGAGGACCAGAATCCAAGGCCAGCCCCGGGGGAAAAAAATGCAAGACCTTATCCAAAAAATAATAATAATAATCCTCAAGTTCAAGGCTCTGAGTTCAAGTCCCAGTACCATAAAGCCATCAAGGAGGGAGCTAAAGACCGACATGTGCTCCCCAAGTCTCAAAATGCCCTAAGGACATCCCCCATGCCCAGCACACTCAAGAATTAAATTGCACCACTGACGGTCAGGGTCCCAGGAACTCAGCCGTGCCATGCATTACACCCCCGGGGCAAGAGAGGAGGCCGAGCCCGAGAGACCAAGAGGGCCCCCAGCTTCGCAGGACCATGCCCAGGGCTCCCCAAGGGTCTGGCTGCTTTCACCGGGTGGGGTGGGGGAGACAGGGAAGTCACCCCTGAGCAGTTGCCAGCCTTCCCCTGTGCACCGGCATTCCCCTGCAAGGGAAAGGCTCTCCCACCCGGCACAGCCCATCCCCCCATCCCCTGCCTCCAGCTGGACCCCAGAGAGGCAGAGCGGGCAGAGGACTCGGGGGGGGGGGGGGGCGTGGGTGTGGATCCCTCGGCAGCGACAGGCCCTCCCCCCACTATCTTCACAGAGAAGACACAGGCCGAGATGGTTAGCGAGGAGAAAGTAAGTTATACGTGTGTGCACAGAGAGGCGGTGGCGGGTGTGAACGGAGGGGCGGTTAGGGGCCACCCCGCTTTGCCTCCTTCTGAGCCCTCATCATCCCTGCGAGGGGGGTGGGCGGGGACAGCGGTGTGGGTGTCTAACTCCACGGGACCCCCATTCCCGCTGCCCCCACGAGAGCTAGGGCACTCTCCCACCCTGGCCTCGGCTTTGCTTTATTTATTTATCATTAATTACAATGATTACTAACACTACTATTATTATCTGGTTTATTCTCGTTTAATTTTACTTGTAGTTTTTTTGTAAGCGCATATTTCTTGGGATGGGTAGAATTTTAACTCGGGGCTTTGTACTTGCTCAGCTAACTCGCCCAGCTGGTGTTCTACCACTTGAGCCGCACCTCTAGCCCAGCTTTCCGCCGGTTATTTTACAGCCGGAGCCTCCCAGACTTTTCTGCCCAGCCTGAATCCCCTCGATCTCGGCCTTCTGGGTCGCTACCAGGGCCCGTCTTCATCTAAACCATTTCTCTGGGCTCAAGAGTATTAAGTAGGGCTGGGAATATGGGCTAGTGGTAGAGTGCTCGCCTCATATACAGGAAGCCCTGGGTTCGATTCCTCAGCACCACATACATATAGAAAAAGCCGGAAGTGGTGCTGTGGCTCAAGTGGCAGAGTTGCTAGCCTTGAGCAAAAAGAAGCCAGGGACAGTGCTCAGGCCCTGAGTTCAAGCCCCAGGACTGGCAAAAAACAAACAAACAAAAAAAAGAGTATTAAGTATGTTGATGAGAATGTAAACCAACCTCCAGCAATCCTTATGGCCTGCAAACCTGAAATTGTGCGCCTGTGAAACGAGCCCCTACGTGTCTCCTTCTACCCAGGCACCCTCCTGGTCGACTTTCTGCTGCTGTAACTATGACGACTCCACCTGCTTCCGGTAGGAGGCGTCCCGTGGAGTTTGTTCTTTGGTGGCCAGCTGGTTGAGGTAGTGTCCTCAACATGGGGTGGGCTTCCCTTCCTTTTGAAGACTTAACAGCATCCCTCGGGGGATATACCTACAGCTTGCATGTCCAGCCCCCTCCCCTCAGCTACCGTGTGCAGTGAGGCCATGAACATGGGTGTGTGCTATCTCCTCAAGACGCTGCTTTCAATTCTTTGAGTGCACATGTTAAAGCTGTTTTCAGTTGTTGTTTTTTTTCTTTTGTGCCAGTCCTGGGTCTTGAACTCTAGATCTGGGCGCTGTCCTTGAGTTAGTTGTTTTGCACAAGGCTAGAGCTCTACCACGTGGACCACAGCTCCACTGGCAACTCTTTGGTGGTTCATTGGGAGAGAGAGTCTCTCTGACGTTTTATGTTAGAGCTGAAGTCTCTCTGACTCTCCTGCCCAGGCTGGCTGCACACCACAATCCTCAGATCTCAGCCTGCAAGGATTAGAGGGGTGAGCCTTGGGCACCTGTCTGGTCCCCAGTCTCTGCAGAGCAGCCTTCCTGATCTACATTCCCACCCGCGGTGCACAGGGTTCAGATTGCTCCATCCTGCTTGGCAAAGAGTCCTATTTGTAAAGAGAATGAGGGGCTTTTCAGACCTCTGGACCTGGGGTGAGAGCCCAGGTCCCCCGTTGGGTTTGACTAGCTGTAGCGTGGCTCTTTCCGGTCTTCTCTTCCAAGTCTCCAATTCCATTTCTGGAGAAATCTCTTGATGTTCCCGGAGGCCCCAGAGGAGCCATGCCCTCCAGCGGGCTGGGCTGGGAGGAACAAGGGCAACGAGGTAAACCACCAGACGCAGGTCCCCAGCCCGCCGCTCCGCACTGAGGCAGATTTGGGAGGAGTGGGAGGTGGAGGAAGGGGGGGTGGGGGGCTCCCAGGCCTCCTGTGCGGGCACCGAGTCCATGGCCCAGGAAGAGGAGGAGCAGCCGGGCTGGGGAGGGGCGTGGGCTGGAGGGGCTGTGGGAAATCAACACCGCGGAATCCGCTTCTGGCCCTGTCCCTCCATCCCCGCGCTGTCCCGCTTCGCCGATGAGCGGCTCCAGCCTCCCCTCCAGACCTCCTTTCCATCCTTCATGCCCTGGGCCTGAACTCTTCTCCATGATCTCCCTCTGCTCTGAGCCACAATCCAGTGTGTTCCGGTTGCTGGAACATTCCACTCTCTTCTCCTTGGGTCGTGTCTCTCTTGGACCCTCGTATACAATATTCTCCTCCACTTGGAACATTCTAGTCCACATCACTCTCTGTACAACTCTTCCTCTAGCTAGTTCTGTTTATCCTTGGGGCGGGGGGGTCTCAGCCTAGATGTCACTTCCTCCAGGAAGCCTTCCTTGACTTCCTCCTGTCTGAGTCAGGACCACTTCAGTCCTACCACAGGGTTTATTCAGCATTTATCGCACTGGGTGTGTTCCCACAGATGTCCTAAAGTGCTAGGTTACTTGAGAGCAGCAGCGTCTTGTCCACTTTCCTTCCTAGCACTGGGAACCGGCCCTGGAGGGGCGGAGGGGTTGATTTCCTGTCTTCTGCGTAGTGAATGAATGCTGCATCCATGTGAAGACTGACTGACCCACAAGGAGCTCTCGGACTTCCATCCTCCCTCTCAGCCTTCGGAGAACGAAGCACTCCAATGTGCCACTGGGTTGAGTTCAAACTTAGAGCAGGGCAGGGTGGCTCATGTCTGTAATCCCAGGTGTTCCAGAGACAAAGGTTGGAGAATCAATTTTGCCCTGTAAGACCTTACTTGAAAAATAACCTAAAGCAAAAAGGGCTAGAGGTATAGCTCGGTCACACAGTGACCGCCTAGCAAACATAAAGTCCTGAGTTCAAATCGTAGTATCATTGTGGGGCGGGGGGGGGGGCGGGAAGGAAAGACAAGGGAAGGGAAGGAGAGAGGAAGAAAGGAAGGGAGGGAGAGAGGGAAGAAAGATGGAAGGAGGGAGGGAGGGAGAAGGGAGGGGAAAGGGAAGAAAGGAAAGGAAGGGAAGGAAGAGGAAAAGGGAAGGAAGGAAGGAACGAATGAAGGAGGGAGGGAGGGAGGGAGGGAGGGAGGGAGGGAGGGAGGGAGGGAGGAAGGAAGGAAGGAAAGAAGGAAGGAAGGAAGGAAGGAAGGAAGGAAGGAAGGAAGGAAGGAAGGAAGGAAGGAAGGAAGGAAGGAAAGCCAGACAGATCTTTGGGCTTCTTTCTTGTCACCTGGCCTTTGGTGTCTCCCCAAAATTATAGAAAAATAAAAATAAGCAAAAATAAAAAAAATAGGGTAAAGTCACACAGATGGACACAGATCCTGGAATTCCTTTGGAAAGCCTCCAGAACACTGTGGACGGTGGTGTATTTTAGTGGGCCTGTCTTCCTCCTGCCCTGAAACACAGAGCAATGGAGAGTTTATGGTTTCTTCAAGCCCCTCCTGGACTTCCCAGCTTCTGACCAATGACCAGCCCTGCCCTCCACAGCCTCTCCTCCTCTCCCATCCCCTCCCCTTGCGGGGAGATGGCTGTGATCTACGGGGGCCACCCTGGGAGCTAGCCCTGCGCCCAGGCCCCCTGCAGCTAGGTGTGACAGTGATGTATCTCTCCAAGCCCGGCTCTAATCGGCTATTTCCCAAGGAGTGTGGAGACTTAGCAAGACAAAAATCTCCCCTATGGCCCCCAGAATCCTTTCCCATAGCTGATAAACAGAAGAGCCATGACTGCAGGGAGAGGAGGGAAGGCAGGAATCCATCCGGAAGTGCCAGCACTAGCCAGGGCCTCTGACGCTTGCACGTCCTGGGAAAAGAATTGGGGAATTCAATGTGAAAAGCACTGTCCCCATCACTCTAACCTAACACCAGCAGAACCCCAGAGAAGGTCCACACCCATTTGCTCCCCACTCCAGTGCTGTCCCTGAAGGGGGCCGGGCTCAGAACTTCACAACCATCTTACTGGTATTTAGTAAACATCTGTGAGGGGCTGGGAATATGGCCTAGTGGTAGAGTGCTTCCCTCGTATACAGGAAGCCCTGGGTTCGATTCCTCAGCACCACCTATATAGAAAAAGAAGTGGTGCTGTGGCTCAAGTGGTAGACTGCTAGCCTTGAGCAAAAAGAAGCCAGGGATAGTGCTCAGGCCCTGAGTTCAAGCCCCAGGACTGGCAAATAAAAATAAAAATAAACATCTGTGAGTCACGTGTTTGTGCCAGTTATCTTGAATCATTCCAACAATCCTTGGAGGTTTTGTGATTTTTTTTTAATCTAAAGCAATATATAAGTCCAAGTTTTAATAATTATTATCATTCAGCATTAAGTTCATAATGACATCATTTTATTTTGGTTTTGGTTTTTTGATGACTAATAGATTGTATGCTTTTAGAATAGTTCTAGGTTCACAGCAAGAAGCATGATGATAAAAAAAAATCTGTAATCCTAAGACTCAAGAGACTAAGATAGATGGGTCATGAGTTCAAGTCTAGCCGAGGCTCCATAGCAAGATTTTGATCTCAAACAAAAAGACAGGCCCAGCCTGTAATCCCAGCTACTCAGGAGGCTGAGATCTGAGAATTGTGGTTCAAAGCCAGCCCAGGAAGGAAAGCCCATGAGATTCTCATCTCCTATTAACCACCAGAAAACCGGAAGTGGTGCGGTGGCTCACATGGTAGAGCACTAGCCTTGAGCTGAAGAGCTCAGGGACAGCGTCCAGGCCCAGAGTTCAAGCCCCAGGACTGATGAAAGAAAAGAAAAAGAAAAACAAGAACCATTGCCCAGCATCCTTCCCGCCACAGCCCCCTCCCCCATCCCCTCCTGCTCTACACTTAGCTTCAGACATAGGACCACACGTGACTCAGAACAGACCCAATGGAGCTGCTGGCCTCGTGTTCTTTCCTGCTTTGAACAAAGCTCCACAGTAATTCAGTTAAGCAGGCCAGGACAGCAGAGGAATTTCTCTTGCCAAAAAAGCTAATGGGAGGTGAAATGGCATTAATATCAGCGTAGTGTCTAGACGGGAGGTAATGGTCCTGAAACAATCCTCAGCTCAGTGATAACGTGAGCTCCCTCAAGAAGGTCAGCGGGCACGGGGGGCTAGCGGGGGCCCCTGCTGCACCGTGGCCTAGGCCAGCCATCTCCAGATGCCACCGTTCCCAGGCATTTCAGAGGGGACACTCAGAGCCCTGCCCGTGGCACCCAAGTAGCTGAGAACACTTTCCAACCACCAAAGCTAGCTAACAAGAGCACAGCGTCTTGTCATAATATAAATTCACACAGCGCAGACTCAGGTTGAAGAGCTTCAGCTACTGAGTCAGATACATCTGGCTTCAATTCCTGACTCTGCCATTTACTAATTGTGTGACTTTAAGGAAGTTATTTAAAAGTCAGGTTTTTGTTTTTTCCATTGGAATGTATATATATAATAAGACGATATCTTGGGTTAATGCATAGAAAGTAGAATGTCTCGGGGCTGGGAATATGGCCCAGTGGCAAGAGTGCTTGCCTCGTATACATGAAGCCCTGGGTTCGATTCCTCAGCACCACATATATACAAAAAGGCCAGAAGGGGCGCTGTGGCTCAAGTGGCAGAGTGCTAGCCTTGAGCAGAAAGAAGCCAGGGACAGTGCTCAGGCCCTGAGTTCAAGGCCCAGGACTGGCAAAAAAAAAAAAAAAAGAAAGAAAGAAAGAAAGTAGACTGTCTCATAATAGCAAGCACTTGACAAATTGTAGCTGGGATTGTTATTATGAATAAAAACAAACAGAGCCAGTGGCTGCTATCAGAATGGAGGGTGGTTGAGGGTGGGCTGGGCGGGTCCCTGAGGTTCCTTCCAGTCCAGAGGAGATAAGAACTCATTTGTTCCTTTCCCTTTTTTCTCATTCAACATTCGAAACTGTTCAATGACAGGAACCACACTAGACGCTGAAGAGACGAGGGGAGACGGCCCCCCTCTCCCTTCTCTCCCCTCTGAGACCTCTGGAATGATTCCCAACCTCCAAGCCGTCCCCAGATGGCCAGAAAGATGAATTGTTGGCATGTATCACACACACACACACACACACACACACACACACACACACACACACACACACACACCACTGCCGTACCTTATCAGCATGACAAACACCAAAGCCTGCGCGAAGCATAAATATGTAAAGACTCGGCTATTCATTCATTCCTAGAGCTGCCTCTGTCTCCCACACGGCCTGCAGGATGTCTCTGAAATCTTTTGATCTATCCATAGCAACAAGATATCTCTGCCATCGCTCACTTCCCCAGGAATCTATTCCTTGGGCAAAGAAACAAGTAGGTAAACACAACAAAAGGTCTTCAGGAGCTCCCCTCATATATACGCACGCACCATTTAAACCAACAGGTTTGGGGCTGGGAATATGGCCTAGTGAGTGGTAAGAGTGCTCGCCTCGTATACATGAAGCCCTGGGTTCGATTCCTCAGCACCACATATATAGAAAAAGCCAAAAGTGGTGCTGTGGCTCAAGTGGTAGAGTGCTAGCCTTGAGCAAAAAGAAGCCAGGGACAGTGCTCAGGCCCTGAGTTCAAGCCCCAGGACTGGCAAACAAACAAACAAAATGGCAGGTTTAGCTAGTGGCTCATACCTGTCATCCTAGCTACTCAGGAGACTAAGATCTGAGGATGATGGCTCAAAACCAGCCCCAACAGAAAAGTCTATGAGACTCTTACCTCCAATTAACCAGAAAAAAGCCAGAAGTAGAAATATGGCTCAAGTGGTTAAGCACTTGACCTGAACAGAAAAGCTCAGGGACTGTACCCAGGCCCTGAGGTTGAGCCCCAGGACTGGCACAGAAAAAAAAGAAAAAAAAAAAAAAAGACTGGTTATAGGAGATCCTCACTCCACTAAAAATATCTACTTTAGGAAGACAAACTGTAACCCATCCATGGATCAGATATGAAAGAAAATCAACCTGGCATAAAGCAGCTGGCTAGTCCCCCGTGTGATCCTAAATCAGGAATTCAGATTAGTTCCTGCTTTGGAATATCACTCAACAATGGCAGAAACCAGGTCAGCCATGGTGAGTCTACGCAGTTAGCGTCACACCACGCCCTTAACTGGCCACCAGGGCCACTTTGTTCTGAGGCTCACTGTGCAAACCCTGAGTCACTGGGAGGAAAAGACTAATAAGCATCCACAAAGTCGGTCATCTGGTCTGCATGATTAGCAATAGGAACTCAGTCGATAGCCACGTGAAATACTAATCTTGCCCTATTCTATGCCTATTCTAAGAGGCTAATCCGCACAACTTCTTTCCTAAGCTTCCTTCTTACCAGTCCTGGAATCTTACCCCTTCCAAGTTTTGTTTTGTTTTGTTTTGTTTTGATCATCAGATCAAACCATTACCAGATGAATTCGTGAGAGCCGAGCCTCCTGCTGCCTCTCGTTGCAAGTGAAGTAATCAACAAATGGCACTGCCCTAAGTGCTAACCCCCGGAGGACTTCCGCCGCCTCTTCCAGGGGCGCTCCTGAATGGACGTGTAATGCGGAGGTATTTCCTTCGAGTGGGTGGGTCCTAGCATGTCATGAAGATGAGTGGGAAGCCGTGTTGGCTGCTGTCCTTCATGGTTGGTTCTCCATGGAGCCATAGGTGTAAACTGAGGCAGAGGTGACAGTGCTGGAGTAAGCATGCTCAAAACTTCAGCGACCTGCTCGCACATTTACATGAGCCACCAGTGTCTGTGTGGCCAGGGTCTCGTCTAGCACTTGCCCTTGACCGCGGAGCGCTGCTGGGCAGGCCCGCATAGGTGACTAGGTTGGCCACGATGGGCAGCTTGGGTTGCGTGCTGATGGGCTAGCAGTGGTCAGAGGTTTAGTCCACCAGGGCCAGCTACAAGCCAAAATCATTACCCTCAGACGGAGAATAGAGACCTGATGACGAGAGGCTCCCAACACCCAGGGACCTTCCCTGGGTTTCCCCTATCACAGTCTGTCAAAGGTTCAACATCTCCCCATTGGTCTACCAAAGCTAAAGAGACTGGCTCTCAGTCAAGGCGGAGTAACAGGCAGGAGTTACTCCCCCACCCAAAACAACCAACACCCAGACAAAATACAGCAAAGAACATTTACAGTACACATACCAGATAATGGCAGTGATTTCCGGAGATGGGAAACAAAGGAGGTCATCGCTATGCTATGCATGCTCTGCCTTCTCGTCTTAGAAGAGCTCCCAGCCACGGTGGGGGGGGAGGGGCGGAGACACAGGTTACCCAATAAGGTAACTGTGTCACCCCCACTTGTGACAATGCTGAGAGAGAAAGGTGGGTGGGATTCATAGGAAAGAGCTGGGGAGAATAGCACTGCACAGAGAGAAAGTTATGGAGAGATCGAAGGGGAAACCGCCTCCCTTGGCCGGTATGGTAATTCACGCCTGGAACTTCAGCTACTTGGAAAGAGGAAATCATGGCCCATTTCTTAAGTCCATGGTTGGAGGCCAGCCACTGTAGAAATAAAGAGAACCCCTCCTGAAGTGCTCCGCTGAGCACTGATCGGAAAATGAAGACAAAGAGCCTATGTGAGGTGAAAAAAAATGGAAAGGAATATGCTGGGCGCTGTAGATAGAGCACTGTGCCTCAGTACCCCGGTCATTCCAGGCCTCTGGGAAGCACTTGGGAGGCTGAGGTAGGAGGATCACAAGTTCAAGGGCTACAGTAGTGAGATCCTGCCTAGCAACTCCCACATATACAGAGCAACCTAGTCCTCAGAGCATAGTTTTTCAACTTTCTCAATTGACACGTTAGGCTAAAGAGTTATTATATAACTATTCTAAACATATATGTATTTTGTAACAAATCAAAGGCACAATAATCATGTGCCTCTGATCATAAAAAATAATATTTGTTGAAACGAATTCCAGGAAATGGAAACGAGGGTTGTTTTTGTTTCTTTGTTGCTGTTTCTGTTTTCCTTTTGTCTTGCTTGTTCATTTATCTGTCTTTGGGAGGACAAGGGGGACACAGAAATGGTGGGACAAAGCAGCAGTGATACTCCCTAGACATGTTGAAAATGAACTATATAACTTGTGGGAGATGGGAGGGGGAAAACTGGGAGAGAGCAAGGGAAGGAGCGACACTGTCCCAAAAGAAATGTACTCTTTATCTGACTTAGGGAACTGGAACCCCTCTGTACATCACCTTTACAAGAACAACAAAGAAATGTTCAAAAGCACACGAAGCAAAAATGGACACAACCTGTACATAGGGGAATTTATAGCACTCAACATCTATGTTATGAAAGGAAGTTTACACTTCCTCCTATCCCTGCCCCGCCAGACAGCAAGGCATCCTCCAGAAAGACGACGCGATCGAGGCTCTCCCGCTGGTCCCTTGTCACAGGCGCCGAGAGGTTGCCCTCTGGCTCGGCGTCTTCTCTATTCCACTTGGAATAAGAATTCCGGCCCCTGGGGTCGCCCTGGGAGACGGAAGGCCGGAGATGGGCCCACGTCTCCAGTCCAGTTCGTGAGGGAAGGCAGAGCCCAACGACCCCGAGCCATGGAGGCCCCGGGACCCTTCCCTACCACAGACTTGCACTTGTTGCTCCTTCAGCTTCGGAGGAAGGAACTCCCCTTATTGTTTTCTGGTGGTTTGGGGGAGGGGGGGGGTGTTGAACTCAAAACCTGAGCCACACCCCTAGTCCCCTTTAGCCCTGGCCATTTTTCAGCTAGTATCTCACCTGTCCAGGCACACCTGGACCACAATCTACCTCCTGGAGGCTTCCCATCCTAGCTGGGATGACAGGTGTGGCGTCCGGCTTCTTTCAGCTGAGATGGAATCTCAGGAACTTTTCTGCCTGGGCTGGCCTCAAAACATCATTCCCCTGAGCTATTTCTTGCAAGTCGTTAGGCTCACGGGGGTGACCCGACGGAGCCTGCCAGCTGCTCACGGCTTGGGGTTGGGCTCAGATATGCTCCGAAAGGCCTAGATGCAGTGTATTCACACCGCTCCGGCGTGACCACTCCACACAGCTCTCCTCTGACGGCCACGCCTACCACAGTGGGTAGTCTTGAAACTGTCAGTCAGCATGAGGGACCTCTGGCCCTGGATCCTGAAGAGATGGCGTACCTGCCACAACACTGGCTCCTCTACCTGGTTTTATTCCTTTTCTCTTTTCTTCTTTCCTTTGTTCCTATGAACTGCCTTTGCCCTTCTAGAAATTTCTTTTTGCTGTAGCTTTCTAGGGCCAGTTTCTGATGCTTGCCATAAAGAACTCTACACTTGGCATCCTATCCTCAGTCATTATCTGTTTATTCCCTTTATAGAATGTGTGTGTGTGTGTGTGTGTGTGAGTGTGTGTGTGTGTGTGTACACTCACATTGGGGCTTGAATTCAGGACCTGGACACCGTCCCTGAGCTTTTAGACTCAAGGCTGGTGCTCTACCACTTGAGCCACGGCTCCCCTTTTGGAATTTCGCTGGTTAATTGGAGATAAGAATCTCACAGACTCTGAATCGTGATCCTCAGATCTCAGCCTCTTCAGTGGTAAGGGTTACAGGCTTGAAGCACTGGTGCCTGGCTTGAATTTTTGAAGCTCTAACATTATTTTTTTTATTTGTTTCCATTGATTGTCTGTTTCTACCACTCCGTGTAACCAGGGACAACCTTTTCAGTCTGCTGGCCTCCAGTCTATCACGTAGCAAGGGATCTCAGAGGAAGGCAGGCCTGCCCCTGGGAAGGCGTGGGAAGCAGACAAGGCAGGGCTCGTGGGAGCCAGTGGGTGAAGACCGCCTTGCCAAGAGAGCCACAGATTCCAAGACCACGTCTCTCCTCTCCTTCCCCCCTTGATCTCTACCAACCCCAAGGAAATCTCCAGCCGTGTCCTGTAAATCTTTAATTACAAGAAAATCGCAACCCGACCAGCCAAGCACACGTACAGTGTTGATAAATATTTAAAATTGCTACAGCAGCAGATCTGAAGGGATTAAGAAAAGATATATTGGAGTGACAGTTATTAAACACTAAATCCCGGTAAACGTTACACAGCAGATAAATAATGCAAACTCCTGACAGCCTCTCTGCGGCTGACAAGACGAGGGAGACATCTGCTTGGGGACATGGTGTCAGAGGAGACAGCCGGTCCTTCTGGGCTGTGGCAGGGAGACTGGAGGAGAGGGGACAGCCATTGGCTTCGCTCTCTGGCCCCTGGAGGCTCATCTGCTCAGTCCCTGGGCACTAGACCGCCCTGGAAGAGCTGTGGATGGTGGAAGGAGGAAGGGAGATGGAGGAGGATAGGGAGGCAGGGAAAAGGAGGGAGGAAGAGAAGGAGGAAGGGAGAGAGAAAGGAAAGAAGGAAGGAAGGAGAGAGGGAAGAGGAGGGAGAGAAGAAAGAAGAAGAAAGGGAGGGAGGGAGGAAGGAGAGGGGGAAGGAGGAAGGAAAGGAGGAGAAGGAAGGGAGGGAGGAAGGAAGGAAGGGAGGGAGGGAGTAGGGAAGGAGGGAGAGGAGGAGGGAGGGTATATAAAGCACTCTAGGAGCGGGACTCTTCCTCAAGCCTAACTCTGGAATTGGCCTGTTTGGATCGCCACCATCACAGAGCCCTATGGAAGGAAGAGAACCAGCATTCCACTGCTCTTCTCTTCACCTCATGGCTGCTCGTGCGCGTGCGCGCGTGCGTGCGTGCGTGCATTGGTAGTGGGGCTTGAATTCAAGGCCTGGGTGCTGTGCCTTAGCTTTTTGTTGCTCAAGGCTGGTGCTCTACCACTTGAGCCACAGTTCCACTTTTGGCGGGGGTGGGGGAGGGGCGTTGGTTGGTTAATTAGAAATAAGAGTCTCTCAGACTTTCCTTACCCAGCTGGCTTTGAACCATGATCCTTGGATCTCAGCCCCCTGGGTAGCGATGAGCCATCGGCGCCCAGTTCCTTTCACCATTTTTATTTGCTTCTTATCCATCAGTTTTCCAATCGCATGTCCCCCCACTTGTGAATTAACCCACTCATTCCTATATTCACTAGGTCTTTCATACATTTGTTCAAGCACTCATGCATGCACTGGGTTACTCATTACTCACTGATCAAGCATTTAACGAGAATTTCTTGCAGATGGAGAGAAACAGTGCTTAGGAAGACCTGGACATGGCCCTCATCATTATCTGAAAGCCAAGGAGAGAGTAGAGATCGAGATCTGAGCATTTAGGAGGTGACAGGAGCCAGAAAGAAGAAATATTACTATATATCAGACTCCTTCTTTTCAGATTCCATAGTTGCTGTTTGAGAATGCAGTAAACACCATAAAAAATCCTGTATCTCTTAGAGATGTGTGCTGTTATTAAGACGCAGGACTGAATTACAGGTAGGACAAGGCTAGCTGGTATGTAGAAGAGAGGGCGGCATCTGATAAGGCCTGCAGAAATCAGGGAAGGCTTCCTGGGGGAGGAGATACTTGGCAATAACCAGATGTGCTCGTCAATTTGCAGTGCAGGTTCATTTGGTTATTGCAACCGTCCCATCGGACTGTCTTTATTAGTTAGGACATTGGAGATCAGCTCATCTAAGATTAAAAAAAAAAAAAAAAGAACCAAGATGGGTTCCTGCTCAAGTCCTTTGGGTCTGGATCAAAGCCAGCTTAGGTAGAAGTCTGCCAGACTTCTTCTCCAAATTAACCAGCAAAGGTTCAAATGGTAGAACACCAGCCAAGTGAATGAGCATAAAGCCCGGAGTTCAATCCCCATACTGGGAGGGAAAAAAGAAAGAAAGACAAGAAGTAGCCAGGCACTGGTAGCTCACACCTGTGATCCTAGCTATTCAAGAAACTGAGATCTGAGATTGCAGGTCAAAGCCATTCTGGGCAGGATAGTCCATGACGTTCTTATCTCCAAATAAGTACCAGAAAAGCCAGAAGTGGCGCTGTGGGTCAACGTGGTACAGCACTAGCCTTGAGCAAAAAAGCTCAGGGACAGCACCCAGGCCCTGATTTCAAGCCCCATGACTGGCAATCAATCAATCAATCAATCAATGAGACTGAGTCCCAAAGTAAGATAGTTTCCTTCATTCACCTGCTTCCTCAATCCCCTTTTCTACAGTGAAAATAGAGAATCTCTCTCTCTCTCATTAAGGACAGCAGAACAAGGCTATTTGGGGTATTTACTGGAGATATAATTTACATTCAGTAAATTGTGCAGATTTTTAAGTTCAATAAGCCTAGACAAACACAAATACCTAGGTAAGCAACAGGAAAATCAGAACACGGAAGAGTCCCACTACCCAGAAAGTTTCCACTAGACGTACCATGGTCCTAATTTCTATGATTTAGCCAGTTCCTGAACTCAAATGAATATAGTAATGTATATGTGGCTTATTTTTATTTGTTTACAATTTTGGGAAGTAAACTCGGTGCTTTGTCCATGCTAGGCAAGCACTGCACTGCTGAGCTACATTCCCAACCCCGAAGTGCTTTATTTCCCTTAACATAATAAGACTAAACTGCAAAAGGTGTTCATGGCTAGGCGCCACTGGCTCATGCCTACAATCCTAACAACTCAGGAGGTCGAGATCTGTAGATCTTGGTTTGAAGCTAGCCCAAGGAGACAAATCCAAGAGACTCTTATCTCTAATTAACTGGCAAAAGCCAGACATGAAGATGTGGCTCAAATAGGAGAGCACCAGGCTATAGCAAAATAACTAGGGCAGAGTAAGAGGCCCCGAGTTCAAGGTACAATACTGGCACAAAGATTTTTAATTTTGTTCTAATTAGTTAAGGATAACCCCTGTCCAGTTCTGGCTGAGTTACAGAAAAGGCTAGATTGGTTGGCGCTGGCTGGACTCCCCAAGTCCAGAGGCCTGTTCCCATACCCCTGCTCCAGGGAGCACTTAGCCGTCCCTGCAGAGCTGGACTCAGAGGCTCGCTCCAGCCTTCCCAGGACAAACAGCTCATCCCCACTGTCTGCCAGATCCCTCCCGTGTTTCCAGCCATCCTGCACTTGCCTCATCACGCCTTCCTTTGAGGAAGGCCCACCCTCCTCCTCCTCAAAGATCTGGGTGGCATCTTGGTCCAGGCGTTCTAGAAGCTTGCAGCCTCTAAGGTGGACGCCACTTTTCCCAAGAGGGGCAATGACCTCACCAACCTCAGCGTACCCTGAACACTCCAGTGGAGTCCCCTAAAAAGCCTGAGCTGCCAGAGCTGAGTGAATCTCTAATTGCAGTCCTAGACATTACAGAAGTAATGATCTGCAATTCAGAGCACCCCTCCCCCCGGCTGCTCCGCGCTAATGTGCCCTGTGGCGTCCTTCCAAGGACTCGGAAAGGACAGCTCTCTCCTACCAGGTATCTTCCTCACGCCATTCGCTCTTCCCCAGAAGGAAGGGAGGGCCGAATCAGGGAGCTGGCCCTGCACCAGAGTACATCCAATAGTCAATCAACAACCACTAAGGTAAATGGGGAGTGCACCTACTCTGGTCTTTAACCATCTGCACTCATGTACTATTATCCTACTTGTCTCTGTTGGTCTCTGTCTCTGCATCTCATGCAGCCAATCATTCAACAAAGAAGACACTTGAGAAGCAACTCAGTATGTGCAGGGCCCTGATGCTGGAGCGCGATCATCAGCTTTGATCCCCAGATCACCGAACTCTGATCTCTGGGACCCTGGAATAACTGGGCCCCAGGTGCTTTGTAAACTGGCAATGGTCAGGTGCACACTGTTACAGTCTCCCGGTGAGCAGATGAGCTAAATAAAACCAACTTAGCAGGCGCCCTGGCACACAGTGCTACAGATGTTTTGTTTGTGTAGTGCTAGGGCTTGAAGCCAGAGCCTTTTTCTTGCTAGGCTAGCGCTCTACCAACTTCAGCTATTCTTAGCCCTGTGAATACTTTCTACTCTTATATCAATAAGTTTCACTATGTACAAATCACAGTGCCAGACTCCAAAAATAGTTCCATCTCCCCTCAAGGAATTTAAATTGTGTGTGTGTGTGTGTGTGAGTGTGTGTGTGTGTGCGTGCACGTGCATGCGTGCGCACGCTAGTACTGGGATTTGAACTTTTTCATTCTTGGCTGGTGCTCTATCCTTTGAGCCATGATTCTGATGCAGTCTTTTCCTGTGTGTGCCAGTCCTGGGGCTTGAAGTTAGGGCCTAGGCGCTGTCCATGAGCTGTTTTGTTCAAGGCTAGTGCTCTACCACTTGAGCCACAGCTCTACACAGCTTTCTGGTGGTTCATTGAACATAAGAGTATATCACAGGTTTTCTTGCCCAGGCTGGCTCTGAATCGCAGATCCTCAGACCTCAGCCTCCAGATACCTGGGATTATGGGTGTGAGCCACCAGCGCCATCTTGAATGTGCAGGCACACCCGCCCTGTGGGTGGGGGCGGGCAGAGGAAGTCGCAGGACAGAGCCAGGGAGACAACTGGGAAGGGAGCCAGCGGGCAGCACTGAGGCAGCACAATTGATGCTGAGCTCACTTCCACAGGGCCGGGGGGGGGGGGGGGGGCGGGGGGTGAGCAGCTGGTGAGCCCCGCGGTGGGAGGGGCCAGGCCTCTGGAACCCCAAAGCCGAGCATTCTCCAGAGGACAGCAGGGAGGGCAGGAGAGGAAGCAATGGCAGCGAGCCGGGGCCCGAAGGCCATCCGCGTGACCCAACAAAGTCGCTGTCCATGAGAAAAGCACCGACAAGCTAGACTTGAGGACGAGTAGAAACTTCTACTCTGAGAAAAGAGAAAAACATCGCCAAGAGGATGAGGAAGGCAAGCCACACGCTGGAAGAAAGTATTTTTTCCAGCAAAAAAAAAAAAGCTGGGCTGGAGGCATAGTTCAAGTGGTAGAGCACCAGCCATGAGCAAGTTGGGTGAGTTTTCAAGTTGAAGGCGTTGAGTTCAAGCCCTGGTACTGGCAATAATAATTATAATAATGAACAAAAGAAAAAAAGTGGGGGGCTGGGGATATGGCCTAGTGGCAAGAGCGCTCACCTCGTATACATGAAGCCCTCGGTTCGATTCCTCAGCACCACATATACAGAAAATGGCCAGAAGTGGCGCTGCGGCTCAAGTGGCAGAGTGCTAGCCTTGAGCAAAAAGAAGCCAGACAGAAGGGACAGTGCTCAGGCCCTGAGTCCAAGGCCCAGGACTGGCAAAAAAACAAAAGAAAAGAAAAAAAGTGGGCTACAGATCTTAACAGACACATCAACAATGAAGATGACAAATATACACATTAAAAGATGCTCCCAATATGGTATTTGGGAAATGCAAGCTAAAATGACAGTGACACACTCATCAGCGTCTCAGACATTGACGTTATCAAGTGTTGGCAAGGACGTGGAGCAGCAGGAATGCCCTTCATTGCTCTGGGAATGCAAAAGGGTTCAGCCACTTCAGAAAACAGTTCTGCAGTGTTTTTTGTTTTTGTTTTTGTTTTTGCCAGTCCTGGGGCTTGAACTCAGGGCCTGAGTACTGTTCCTGGCTTCTTTTTGCTCAAGGCTAGCACTCTACCACTTGAGCCATAGCACCACTTCCGGCCTTTTTCTATATATGTGGTGCTGAGGAATCGAACCCAGGGCTTCATGTATACGAGGTGAGCACTTTACCACTAGGCCATATTCCTAGCCTCTGCAGTTTCTTATAAGACTGAAAATACTTCCAGCATATATACGACCTAGCACTTACAATCTTGGTGTTTACCCAACAAACTGAAAACTTCAATCCGAGTAAAACCTGCACATAAATAAGTATTTATAGTAGCTTCATGCAGAACTGCCAAATCTTGGAAGAAGTCAAAGTATGTCTTCATAAGGTGGATAGATAAATAATATTCTGCTAGGCACTGGTAGCTCATGCCTGTAATCCTAGCTGATCAAGCAGGTTGAGATGTGAAGATCGTGGTTTAAAGCCAGCCCAGGCAGGAAAGCACATGGGACTACGTGGGACTCTTATCTCCACTTAGCCACCAGAAAACCAGAAGTGGCACTGTGGCTCAAAGTGGTAGAGTGATAACTTTGAGTGGAAAAAGCTCAGGGACAGCACCCAGGCCCTGAGTTCAAGCCCTAGGACTGAAAAAAAATACATATTTTCTGTAGTACTACCAGACCACAGGATATTATTCAGCACTAAAAAAGAACCGTATCAAGTCATGAAGAGATAGGAAAGGACAAATTTGTATTACTAGCAAAAAAAAAAATCTATTGAAAAGGCTACATGCTATGATTCCAACTACCTGACATTCTAGAAAAGGGGAAACTAAGCCAGGCACTAGTGGCTCACAGCTATAATCCCAGCTACTCAGGAGGCTGAGATTTTAGAATCATGATTCAAAAACAGCCCAGGAAGAAAAGTCAATAAGACTCTTATCTCCAATTAACCAGCAAAAAGCCAGAAGTAGAGGGATGACTCAAGTGGCAAAGCACCAGCCTTAGCAACAAAGCCAAGAGAAAGCACGAGGCCTTGAATGGAAGCCCCAGTCATGGTGGGAGGCAGGGGAGAAGGGGACAGTGTAGACAAAAAGATCGCTGGTGCCAGGAGACGAAGGGAGGGAAGAAATAAAGTCAGACACAGAGAATTCCCATGGCAGTGAAACTATTCTGTGCGGCGCTGCAAAGATGGATCCACCAACAGAACGCGTGTGTCCAAACCCAGGGAATGCAAGGAGACCGTGCCCTGCTGCGGGCTGTGGGTTCCGGTGACCGCAGTGCATCAGTGTGTCAGTTCCTCAGCGGTAACAAACGGGCCGATCCAAGGGTGGAAGCCAGGCACGGAAAACCTGTGCCTTCCTCGGTCTAGTTGAGCTTAAACCTTCTCTAAAAAGTAACGTCCAAGCCAGGCGTTGGTGGCTCACGCCTGTAATCCCAACCACTCAGAAAAAGCCAGAAGTGGCGCTGTGGCTCAAGGGAGAGCTCTAGCCTTGAGCCAAAGAAGTTCAGGGACAGAGCCCAGGCCCAGAGTTTAAACCCTAGGACCAGCAAAGTAAATATGATTATAATATACTATACTATAATATAATATAATATAATATAATATAATATAATATAATACAGAAAGTCCATCCAGGCAGCAGCGGTGAGGAGAGAAAGAGACAAGTTACCAGTCTGATGTGTGTGTGGAGGAGTGGGGTAGTGAGCATGACAAGGGGCTCCGGTCCCGCCCAGTCCCCCAGCTCTGGCGCCTCACTGAGGATCTTGCTGGACCCAGACAAGGGAGCCCAGCAGGTGGTTAAAACCGTGCCCCGTGCAGAGCCAGGGCGGGCCCTTCCTTCTCTAGTCTCTCCCGGGCTCCCACCCCAGGGCAGGTGATAGAGAGCTAACTGTGGGTTCTTTGGCTACATTGCTTGACAAGGCACCTTTGTCCAGCCTTTCAATCCCCTAAGGGCTGGCCCCATCCCCCAGGGGCCCAGCGCTTGGCATGGTGCCTAACACTGCACCACAAGGCACAGTGCGGACGCTGAAGGGGGCCCTGCATACCTGTGGGCATGAATTCCCTGGGAAGTGGACACAGTGCACCCATTTTCCAGATGCTAATTAACAGGCCCACGGGCCCATGGGTAATACAGACATTCATCTTCAGACTCCTCAAACACCCAGCTGGTGCAAAAACCGGGGGCCGCTCTCAGCCAGTTGGGATAGCAGAAGCAGTGCTTCCCCCCCCCCCCAAGAACTGAATCTCCCTGGGGGTAAATAAGGACCATAAAGGCTTTAGTGTGATAAGATGTGCACAGCTTTTGTATGGGGGGGTGGTTGTGGTTGTGGTTGTTTTTTTAATGGGATAGCATAGGAATCCTGTCCCAGCCTCCTAAATGCCAGGATTATATACATGGGCCACCACACCTGGCTTGCAACATACTGTTGAGATCGCCTCCCTAGTAAATGTCTTTTTAGAAACTATACAGAAGGGAAGGTAGGTATCATTCCATTTCTAATGAAGAAATGGAGGTTCTGAGAAAAATGACTCATCCGAGATCCTGTGAGCTAGAAAGACTTCAAATGGGAGAGATCCCGGCAGGGTAGAGTCTTTCATAACGATAATCCCAGCACTGCCAAGCCTCAGGAGACTGGGGCTTGAGAATTACGAGTTTAAGGACAACCAGAGCTATATAAGGAGATTCTATTCTTTAAAAAGAAAGAGTAAAGTAAAGGAGGTAGGAGGCTGGAGGCATAGTTCAAGTAGTTGAATGCCTGCCTAGCAAGTTCAAAACACTGAGTTCAAACTTCAGTACTGCCTAAATAAATAGTAGGAGGGAAAGAAGAGGGGAGGGAAGGAGAGAGTAGAGAGAAGGGGGGAGAGAAGGAGAGAAGGAGGGAGGGAGGAGGAAATGGGAGGGAAAGAAGGGAATACTAAGCAAAGGTCTTTCCTTTCAACCAGGTGGCTCACCTGGCTGGTGGCTCACCTCTATATAATGCTAGCCACTCAGGAGGCTGAGATATGAGTATCACAATTCGAAGCCAGCCTGGGCAGGAAAGTCCATAAGATTCTTATCTCCCATAAACTACTCAGAAAAGGCCAGAAGTGGCGCTGTGGCTCAAGTGGTAAAGTGCTAGCCTTGAGCCAAAGAAGCTCAGGGACAGACCCCAGGCCCTGAGTTCAAGTCCAAGGACCTACCCCCCTCCCTACATACACACACACACACACACACACACACACACACACACACACACACACATCTTGCCTTTCATATGAGTGTGAAGTGAGGAACCACCCTACCCTTTGCCATCTCCCATCAGGTATGAATATCCACAGACTGCGAGGTCTCTGTCCCTGGGGCTGGGTCTCACAGTGAGGCTGATAAGGTATCCACCTCCTCCCCACTTGGAAGCAGGAATTCCCAGCACTCCAAGCAGGGCGGCAACAGCCCAGGGCTCCTTTGCCTCAGTGACTGCAACTCTAGATTTATGAAGGAGGACTGCAGTTGTTTCCCACATAAAACATCTTTATGGACTTGCAAGCGCCAGACTCTAACATTGGCTCTCCAGCTTGGACCTGCCTGGGTAAGCTATGCCAGTCGGTTAGTCTCACACACACACACACACACACACACACACACGGCCCAGAAACCCCTAAAGCCTGTGCCCATTACAGGCATAGCAGCTGCCACTGCCAAGCCTGTAATGCTAGGCTGAGCTGAAAAGGGAACATCAGTTGACAGTCCTGTCCTGCCTGTGACCAGTTTGGATGTCTGTACAGTAATGCATATATGCACTTGATTAACTGCCTTCATTTGTACGGATGTCTAGGAAGTCCCCAGAGGATCAGCTATCCAGCCACCCCTTTTCTGGAAACATCACATCTGCATGGTAATCACAACAATTAGCTCAGCACATAGCCTACCTAGTTTGGGCCAATCACTGTCCTTCCCTGAGAATTTGTATTTAGAGACAAGAGATTCCAGTGCAGTATGACTTAGTCATCAACAAAAAGGATATAAGCGTCAGATATGTTTGTGGCGGCCTTCTCCTTCATGTAATCAAGCAGAGAAATCCAGTCTGCAGCAAGAGTAAAGAATGAGTACAGCTTCCCAAAGGGGGCCGGCTATATTCATGCCTTTGCGTCCCATGATGCACTTAAGATTCTTTTAGCCAAGTGCTAGTGGCTCACTCCTGTAATCCTAGTGACTCAGGAGGCTGAGATTGGAGGATCGCAGTTCAAAGCCAGTCTGGGCAGGAAAGTCTGTGGAGGTTCTTATCTCCAGTTAATTACCAGAAAACCAGAAGTGGCGCTGTGACTCAAAGTGGTAGAGAGCTAGCCTTGACCGAAAGAGCTCAGGAAGAGTGCCCAGACCCTGAGTTCAAGCACTATCACCAAACAACAACAACAAAAGATTCTTCTAGTAAGGTTCCTCTTTTGCGTAGAGTTGGCTTTTGTCACTTGCGGCAAACAAAGGGTTCACACGGTATAACTCAACTGTCCTCAACCAGTGGTAGTTCTGTTCCCTGGAGAGCATTCAGCCAGGTCTGGCTGGAGATACCCTCGATTACCATAACCGGTGGGAGAAGGTGCCACTGGCCTCTGGGAAGGAGCCAGGGACCTTGCCAAGTGCCCCTCGACGACAGGACAGCTCCACAGCTAAGAGTCATCCCGACCAACGTGTCAGGAATGCCAAGGGCATTGCGATCCGAACCCACGCTGTGGCTTAATGCACCGTGCGAGTGTCAGGCAGAAGTGTTATCACGTCTTGCTCCTCCGCTGGGCAAAGGTTCTCTTTTAAACGTTAGTATTGTGCTAGTGAGAGTGCACTCTACCTCACAGAGCACGAGTGAGCCGTGCAATTAGTGCAAGCTCTCTGAAGAGTCACTTAACAAGCCACACATCAGAGGCCTTGACACCCTCACCCCTACATCAGTAATATACTTTGTAGAAATTATTCATAGTACAAAACCTTAAGTCAGAGATAAAAACGAAGATTTATGGCGAAGGGTGTTCACCGCCGCTTTATTTATAATGGTGAAAAATGGAAACAACTTAAAATGGCCAACCATCACATAAATTATGATACATTCATAGCACAAAATAATATACGGAGTGCCTGAGACCATGCTTGTGAAGATAATTTAATAACATAGCAAAATACTCATTATATTAACTAAAAAAAAAACACAAAATACAAATTTTTTGAAATATGTATAAAGCATAGGAATCAAGGCTGCAGGGAAATATATCAAAGCATTCAGCCAGGCACGGTGACTTACCATCACAATCCCGGCTTTTCAGAAGGCTGAGATCAAGAAGACTGCAATTTGAAGCCAGCCTGGATCAAAAAAAATGTCTGAGGGCTGGGAACGTGGCTTAGCGGTGGAGTGCTTGCCTTGCATGCACGAAGCCCTGGGTTCCACTCCTCAGCACCACACACACAGAAAAAGCTGGGAATGGCGCTGTGGCTCTCAAGTGGTAGAGTGCTAGCCTTGAGCCAAAGAAGCTCAAGGACAGTGCCCAGACCCTGAGTTCAAGCCCCAGCCAGGACTGGCAAAAAAAAAAAAAAAGAGGTTCTCATTTCAATCACACAAACCATGGCTATCTCTAAGTAGAATTATAGCTAGTCTTTGTTAACTTATCTTAAAAATAACATTTTCTGCCGGGTGCCAGTGGCTCACTCCTGTAATCCAAGCTACTCAGAAGGCTGAGATCTGGGGCTGGGGATATGGCCTAGTGGCAAGAGTGCCTGCCTCATATACATGAGACCCTGGGTTCGATTCCCCAGCACCACATATATATAGAAAACGGCCAGAAGTGGCGCTGTGGCTCAAGTGGCAGAGTGCTAGCCTTGAGCAAAAAGAAGCCAGGGACAGTGCTCAGGCCCTAAGTCCAAGGCCCAGGACTGGCAAAAAAAAAAAGAAAACAGCCAGAAGTGGCGCTGTGGCTCAAGTGGCAGAGTGCTAGCCTTGAGCAGAAAGAAGCCAGGGACAGTGCTCAGGCCCTGAGTCCAAGCCCCAGGACGGCCAAAAAAAAAAAAAAAAAAAAAAAGGCTGAGATCTGAGGATCCTGGTTCAAAGTTAGCCCGGGCAGGAAAGTCTGTGAGACTCTTATCTCCAATTAAATACCAAAAAAGCTGGATGTGGAGCTGTATGTAGTTCAAGTGGTAGGACACTAGCCTTGAGCAAAAATGCTAAGGGATAGCACCCAGGCCCTTCTGAATCCAAGCCTAATACCAACACACACACACACACACACACACACACACACACACACGAAGCACTTGGAGTTTCAAATACTTATTAATTCACCCTCATAGAAACCCTTATTTATTCATAGTTAAATAACCTCCAAGTGTTGAAAGCATATTAGGGAAGTATGCAAGGCATTTCCATTTTGATCTCTACAGAACATCCAAAGAAATATGGAGGTCTTGGTCAAGGCCACATGGCTGGTGGGCAATGGATCCAATCCAGAGCCATTTATTGCTAGAAACAATTACCTGTCTACTCTACTTCCTGCTTCACTGGCAAAAGATTTGTGAGCCTGGCAGACAGGTGGATGAATCATTCGGAACCATGGGAGATGGAAAAGCGACGACTTCCCAGAGCAGCTTTCGGATCAGGAGAGGCAAATGGTAAGACACCTGCAGGAGGCAAGGGAGACTGCAGACTGCGCATCTGTGGAGAGGGGCAAAGGTTAGGTTATTGTGAGTGTTAAAGAAGGTAGTAGGGGGGTTGGGAGTATGGCCTAGTGGCAAGAGTGCTTGCCTCATATACATGAAGCCCTGGGTTCGATTCCCCAGCACCACATATATAGAAAATGGCCACTGCTGTGGCTCAACTGGCAGAGTGCTAGCCTTGAGCAAAAAGAAGCCAGGGACGGTGCTCAGGCCCTGAGTCCAAGGCCCAGGACTGGCAAAAAAAAAAAAAAGAAGGTAGTAGGGGAGGTGCTATAATCCTCCCTAGTCAGGAGGCTGAGATCTGAGGATCGAAGTTCAAAGCCAGCCTGGGCAAGAAAGTATGTGAGACTCTTATCTCCAATTAACCACACACACAAAAAGCCCCAAGTAGAGCTGTGGTTCAAATGGTAGAGCATGAGCTTTGAGCAGAAAAGCTCAGAGAGAGCATGAGACAGGCCCTGAGCTCAAGTCCTAGCTAGGTCCAGGGCAAAAAAGCAAAATCCATTTTAAAAATGTTTTTTTTAGAAAGAAGAGTACTTTGATGGGGGCAGGCAAAGCTGTAGATAGAGCCCATAAGAAAAGCATCCTCTCCCCAGAGGTAGGTCTATCACAGAAGGTGCCTCCAAGGGAGGGGCAAGTAGATGGATTTTGTTAAGGGCTCCAGAGAAGGCCTCCTTCAAGACACAGAAACCCTAGCCTCCATGGGAGCAAGAGGCCCTGCTGGCAAAAAAAAAAAAATAAAAAGGCATGGGAAGTCCAGAAGTAACAGTGGAGACTGTTGGGAACCCAGGATGGCCGGCCTTGGCTTGTGCAAACTTTCAAACCCAGTGCAAGAGAAGATGCCTGTGGTCCAGCATCCTGGGGCGTTATAACTGGGCAGGACCAATGTTCACACTGCCAACAGATGGCTGAGCACACAGTGCTCTACTCAAAGCCCGTGCGGTGACAGCAGGACCACCTGAGTGACAGCCACAGCAGCTCTCGAAGGAGAAATGCCAGGGCAGCCGGAGCCAATTTCCACTCACAATTGGGTTGTTTGAGTTCCGACACGTCAGGGCGGTGGGGGGGGGGGGGGGGAGGGATGGTTGGAGATTCTCCCTAGGGAGATCATCAGGCTGAATGCAAAGGCCTGAGTTTGAATCCCAGGATTCTGTGTCACAGGCTCAGTCACGTGACCCTTCCCGTGCCCAGAGCTTCCATAGCCTCGCGTGCAAAGGAGGGACAGAGCCCCCCACGCCCCCACCCCCACCCCCATGTTCTCTGATTCTCTCAGGGCCTCAGTGTCCCCTTAGGCAGAGGAGGTAGTAAAAGTGCTTGCCCCAGGGCATGCTGGGCATGGGGCTTAGCGGTAGAGCACTCGCCTAGCATGCATGAAGCCCTGGGTTCCATTCCTCAGCACCGCATATACGGAAAACACAGCAAGTGGCGCTGTGGCTCAAGTGGTAGAGTGCTAGCCTTGAGCAAAAAGAAGCCAGGGACGGTGCTCAGGCCCTGAGTTCAAAGCCCAGGACTGGCCAAAAAAAAAAAAAATAAAGTGCTTGCCCCATAGGGTCATTGCTGCTGCCGCCAACACTGCTGTTCTCAGGCTAATTTGAGATAACAGATGTGAACCTTGAGGAATACCAAGCGCCCCGTGACCAAATAAATGGCGCTAGGTCACTCATTCCACTTCCTGACTCATTTCTCCAAATCCCCTCTCCCCCCCCCCAACACCAGGCAACTGGAACTACCAAACAGAATCTTCCCCAGGAGTTCCCCAAGTGCCCCTGCCACCAGCACCGCCACCCCCCGACCCGGCCTTTCCTGGTGGCCTTGACTCCTCCTCGCCCACAGACCCGACTCCCCCTCCTCTTCCGGAAGTCCTCCTCGGCCCTCCTGAGGTGGACCTCCGGCCTCACACACGCAATCCTCTGTTGGCAGCTTCTGTTTCCCTCTGCTTCCTCGCTGTGAGTTCCTGAGGTACAGACGAGGAGGCTCATTTTGTCTGCCTACCCAGAACCTAGTGACGTCTAGGCTTTTTGTTTATTTTTATTTCTTTGCCGTGCTGGCATTGAACCCAGGCCTCGTGCTCTACCACTTGAGCTGTATCCCCAGCCATGGTGTATTATTGAAGACTTGGTACATACATGTGGATTTGAATGAATGAGTAAATAATATAATGTATATGAATCACTCTTTACAGTCTTTGGAATGATCATCATTAATAGTTCATCCTGAAAATTTTCATTCATCACCCACTAATCTTTGCAAGGCTCCACCAAGTGCCTTGGGCGGTACATAATGGAGTCCCTACCCTTGGAGACTTTACAGGGGAAAGAGAGAGACGCTCTGGTATAATTTTATTACCTTCAATGACAATCACCAAACCATATTAATATAGAGGTGTGCTATAAAAGAGCTGGCCGCAGCTGTGGCTGCCCAGTCGGGGACTCTACCCCCACCCCCTGGGAGGCAGAGTCCATCTCTCCCCTCCCTGCCTTCAGTCTGTCTCTTCCTTCAGTTCTAGGACTGTAGAAGAGAACTTACTCCCTGGCCGGCTCCAGGTGCTCCTACCAGCACCCCCAAACCACACAGGGTCACTTTCACTGAGCAGCCTGCAGGCAGCTGAAGCTGTGGGGACAGGGTCCCAGGCACTGGCTTCGGAACCCGAGTCCTGGTTCGGCCCCCTACCCGCTGTGTGACTGACATCTTGACTGGACCCCAGGATCACTGCCACGGGCGAGATGGTGACTCCTACACTGGAGAACTGGAGCGTCATACGCAGGGAGAGAGAGAGAAAATGGTCCTGTTTTACCGCTCATTGCATGTGACACAGAGGCAAGTACAGTTTTTCTAGATGAGGAAATCAGACCAGGAAGAATTGATTTGGCCAAGATTTCCAGAGGCCTAGTGGGAGAGCCCACACCAAGTCCACTCCTTCCTCTGCTACAGAGAGATCTGTCTTCTAAAGGCTGGTGCTCCGTGATCACCACTCATACGAAGAGCTACGACACCGAAATCAAGCACTGTCTGGAAGGACACTTCCAAGAGAGGCTCTAAGATGCCCCAAACCCTTATGAGCCCCGAGACCCTCAGGATGTCCTTTGCCCCGTCTCGGCCTCCCCATCCTTCCTTGCAGAATTCAGCAGTGGCCCTAGCATCTCTAAGGTCCCTTCCACCCAGACTTCCCAGAGATCCAGGAATCCTTCACTGCCCCCTCCTCTAGCCTCCTGCCCCCACCCTGAGCCCCAGCTGTCAGCACAGCAGCTGGCTGGGAGGTGGAGAGGGGAGGAGAAAGGGAAGGAAGGAGAGGATGTACTCTCGCTGCCTTGGGCATCTCTGGTTAAGTTTGTGGGCCCCCCCCCCCAGGTACCCTTGATCTGCCAGTATGTATTAGTCAGCTTCCTTGTCCTTGTGCCAGAATGCCCAGCATAAACAATGGAAAAGAAAGAAAGATTTCTTTTGCTTGGAGTTTTGGAGATTTTAGTCCAGCATGGTTGGTATGGAGGGTGTGGCAGAGCAGAGTAACTCACATCATGGTGGCCAGCAGAGAGAGAGAGAGAGAGAGAGAGAGAGAGAGAGAGAGAGAGAGAGAGAGAGAGAATACTAGCACTCTACTTTCTCCTTTTCTTCCCTCTAGGCCCTCGGCCTATGGGATGGTGCCAACAATATTCCAAGAGGGTCTTCTCTTAGTTAATACACACACACACACACACACACACACACACACACACACACACATACCCCAGAAATATGTTTCTTTTTTTTTCTTTTTTTGCCAGTCCTGGGCCTTGGACTCGGCCTGAGCACTGTCCCTGGCTTCTTCCCGCTCAAGGCTAGCACTCCGCCACTTGAGCCACAGCGCTGCTTCTGGCCGTTTTCTGTATATGTGGTGCTGGGGAATCGAACCTAGGGCCTCGTGTATCCGAGGCAGGCACTCTTGCCACTAGGCTATACCCCCAGCCCAGAGATATGTTTCTTAATCTAATCAAGTAGACAATAATCAACTCAACATCCAAATACATTTCCTTAAACCACCTCTAACCCCCAGGCTCCTGACAATTTCATCAAGCAAAATGCATTCAGACCATCTCCAAGAGTCCCCCCAACATCTCAACAGCTCCAGCACTATCCAGGTTCTAACACCCCTCTGAGAGCCACTGCAAACTCCTAGCGCTGAGCCTTGGTTAAAAAACATTTCCAAGATACAACGGCACAGAGTATACATTTCTAATTTTAAAGGGAGACGTAGAACAGCAAGGAAGGATTAGATCAAAACAAGACCAAAGGGGCTGGGAATATGGCCTAATGGCAAGAGCACTGGCCTCCTACACATGAAGCTCTCGGTTCGATTCCCCAGCACCACATATATGGAAAACGGCCAGAAGGGGGCGCTGTGGCTCAGGTGGCAGAGTGCTAGCCTTGAGCGGGAAGAAGCCAGGGACAGTGCTCAGGCCCTGAGCCCAAGGCCCAGGACTGGCCAAAAAAAAAAAAAAAAAAAAAAACAAGACCAAAAGCCAGCAGAGCACACAGGAAATCCTGTCGCTCCACGCCTGGCATCTGGAGCACGTAGAAGGTGACGTGAACACCCACAGGTTTGTGCAGCCCGGCCCCACTCGCTTGCCATCTACAGGCCATATGGCCTCTCTCTCAGACTGGCTCCACTCCTCGCGCCGGCCTTGTTTGGCATGCCTTCTACATCCTGGCATCTCTGACTCCCGGGGTTCTCGGCTGTGTCTTTGGCCTCACCCTTGCCGCTTCATGCATAGAGCCCTCTCAGGGGATGCCTGCGGGCACTGAAATCTGGGAGGGAGCCTCCACGACCCCGTAACTCTTGCATTCTGCATGCCTGCAAAGCCAGCATCACGTGGAAGGTGCCAAGTTCTGCTGCCAGCTCAAGCAGGAGCCAGGCTCCCCTGGACCACAGCTTACCGTGGCCTCACCGTCTAGATGGCTGGCGGGACTTGGAGCAATGTTTACATGTCGCCACCTCAAAAAAAAATCTCAGGACCTAGCCAAAATGTGCACAAACTCTCTGCTAGAATTTAACACAAATGGCCCCTAGTTCGATTCCTAGAAGACTCCTCATGCTCACGTGACATTTTATGAATACAATCTTTACTGCTCACATTCCTGTTGGCATCTGGTCTTCTTGAGCTCCCACCAGAATTGCTTTTTCAAGTGTGCGTCTCCAGATTTTTGGTGGTTGGTTGGTTTTCCAGTCCTGGGGCTTGAACTCAGGGCCTGGGCACTCTCCCTGAGCTTCTTTTGTTCAAGGCTAGCTAGCACTTGCTACTTGAGTGACAGCGCCATTTCTGGCTTTTTCTGTGTATGTGGTACTGAGGAATCCTACCCAGGGTTTCATGCGTGCTAGATAAGCGTTCGACCGCTAAGCCACATTCCCAGCCCACTCTCCAGATTTTTTAAAAAGACCCTCCTGAAAACTAGTTCCGAAGGCTTCCAAAACACACCATCAGATAGTCACAGCAATAGCCCTTCTCCTGGCACCATTATTCTTTGTTAGTTAGCTTTCTGTTTGCTGTGACACTTGAGAAAAACAGTAAAAGGAGGAATTGCTGATTTGGGCTCAGGATTCCAAAGGGCTCAGCCCATTATGAAGCAGAGTGCACGGTAGAGCAGAGCAGCTCACATCTCTATCCAGGAAACAGACAGACAGACAGTTGCCAGTGCTCTTCTTTCTCTTTATTCCCCTGTAGTTCCACCCATATCCCCAACCTATAGAATACTGTCACCAGGGAATATTGTCATTCAGAGAACATCTCCCCATTTTTAATTAATCCTCACTGAGAACATCTCCATAAGCTGGGTGCCTGGTGCGGCACACAGATAGTCCTAGTTATGCAGAGGGCTGTGATCAAAGCCAGTCGGGGCAGGCAAGTCCATGAGCCTCTTATCGCCAATTAGCTACTGAAAAATAATAAGCTGGAAGTGGAGCTCTGGCTCAAAGTGGTAGAGCACTAGCCTTGAGAACAAAAGCTCAGAGACAGTGCCCAGGCCCTGGGTTCAAGCTCCAGGACCAGCACAAGAAAAATAAACAAGAATGAGACCTACTTAAGGACTGGTACCAGACTAAGCACTAGGGGAGAGCACTCTCCGGGAGGGCCAATCAAAAATAAAGCTGCCTCTGTTGTACATTTGCTCTCTCAGGGAGCTGTCTGCAGGAAACAAGATGTGGAGGGCCACAATACACCCAGACACCCAGACAAGGAGAGAGAGAAGAGCCGAGGAACGCTGGTGAAAGGGAGAAGCCGTGGCCCCAAGATGCGCTCAGCTCCCTAGGATCTCCACAGCGACCCCTAGTGTCCTCTCCTCAGATCACCGCAGCAAACCCAACTGAGGATTCCTCCCGTGCCTGCCCTCCATTTCTGTTCCCTGCCGCTTTCAACCCTCACTGCCCATATTTCTTCTCTTTGGGGCTCCAAGCCTTTGCAACTGCTGTTTCTTTGCTTGGAGTGTCCTTCCGTCTTCTGCACTCCAAAGAGTCCAACTTAAGAAAAATGTTTGCATGGAAAGGCAGAATAGGTTGCTGTTATGTGTGTGGAGTTTACAGGCCAAGTGCCTGGATCACGAGGACTTGCCAGCTGTGTGACCCCAGGCAAGCCATTTAATGTCTCTGTACTTTACCTGTCAAATTGGGGCGATAGCAGTAACTCACGGCAGGGTTGTGGTTAATGAGCTAATTCCCACAAATACCTGATTGGAGGAGTGCAGCCTGGAAGCTCAGGCCAAAATCACCGCTGCGGCCCCCGCCTCTGGAGCAGCTGGCCAGGGCTGCTCTGCGCTCCCCTCAGTCAGCAGGGGGCCCCGCCCGCCCGCTGCCGCTCCTGGGCTCTCCCAGGAGGGACCTCCAGGCCCCCCGAAGATGGGCTTCCCATCAGCACAGCAGCTGGCCTCCTCCTAAGAGGAAGTGTTAAGTCAAACGAAACGACTACAAGATGAATTCCCTTTTGAAACTCCCGTAAGATCTATGGAAGGAATCCACATTCTTCCACCTATCCTATCATTGCTCTCTCGCTCTCTCTCTCTCTCTCTCTCTCTCTCTCAATAACTCATAACCCTGGCTTGATTTTGCAGATAGAGCATCCCTTTTCCTCAACATCCTCTACTGAGGATGCACACTTTCTCTGCAAAAACATCATCCTCCACAACTACCACGAAGGTAGGAGGGCGAGGGTGGGTGGGAGAGGGGGTAAGTGGGTAAGCTCTGCCACCGCAGGAAAGAATGAAGCCTAAAGTTCTATTAACATGGTGCTCTATCCTTCAAATAGACACAATAATCTCTCCTGTCTGCACTGCACAAATATTTGCTGAATGAATGGCTGTTAATAGCATGTGATCCTGTCTTTCTTGCTCTGATACATTATAAAGTCCATGTAGTTAAATCAGCATCAAATTGAATTCATATGCTGTCTCGGTTTGAGGACCCCAGGCCAAGGGAAAGAAATATTTGTTCAGAAGAATGTTCATCTGAGAGTACTGGCCTTCTGTGTTTGGAAGAGGATAGGGCTTGGTAGAGGGGATTTGAGAGTTGTCTCTCTGCCCCTATCCCCACCAACTGTTGTTCTCTGGCCCCAGGTAAACCCAGAGTGTGGCGGGGGGTGGGGGGGTCCCCTTCTATGTGGAACTGTGTCCGGAACTCACAGGCTGCTCCAGTGAATGGTTACCACGTGCGACCTCATTGTGCCATAGCTGAGCCTAAAAGAGGGCAGGAGGAAGGGATAATTTCTATGTGACAGCCTGCCCTTGACTTATTCACTGCAGATATTAAATCTCTCCATAGGGCCATGGCTTGCCTATCTGTCCATGGTTAGAACTCTTCAGGGAAATCACATGTAGAACGTGGTCATTATCTGTGTACAGAGTGTACTGAGAGGTTCAAGGAACAATCTATGTGAATCACCGAAGGGCAGAAAGGACTTTGCCAGGGGAGCTGAGGGAGGCTGGAGCAAAACCAGGAGATAGAAATAAGACTTGTGCACTAATCACAGAGCAATCAGTGGATGGCAAAGGGCCCAGAGCCACGGGGTCTGTCCAAGGCAGAGAGAAAGGCCACTCCTGCCAGGGCACTCTCATCCGTCCTGATGACGCCATTTCTCTGGAATCCCGGGCCTCCTGTTTTCCCAGTTTGGCATAGATATTCTCTGTCCTTGATCCTGTTCCCTGAGCTGTCCCGGAAGCCAGCCGCTGCTCTGCCTGCCCTGGGCCAGTCCTGGAGGGTGTGGCTTTGGCTAGTTCACTTAGGATGCTATGGGCTGGATCTGGCCTACCTCCATTTCTAAGACCAGCAAATTCCTCTTGCTATGCTCTGTCTCATCCTCTCGCTCTCAGGGTGCAAGAAGAAAAGAGGGCAGAGATTCTCATTGCTCTGCCACTCACTTACCTGTGTGATCCTCCCCAAGCTTCTTCTCTCTCCTGGAAATCCACCTGCAGCCCTCAGTCTCTGTTAAACACAGAGGCCCCTGCTGGACAGTGCACTCCTCTTACCTTCCGGGCCACTGTGGGCTGTGCTCTAACCTTTAGATGGAAACCTGGTGGCTCAAGCTTGTAATCCTAGCTACTCAGAAGGCTAAGATCTGAGGATTGCGGTTCAAAGCCAGCCCAGGAAGAAAAGCCCATGAGATGCTTATCTCCAATTAACATGAAGAAAGCCAGAAGTGGAGGTATGTCTCAAGTGGTAGAGAGCCAGTAAAAAAATAAATAAATAAATAAAAGCCATTCAAGAGCATGAGGCCTGGGCTGGGGATATGGCCTAGTGGCAAGAGTGCTTGCCTTGTATACATGAGGCCCTGGGTTCGATTCCCCAGCACCACATATACAGAAAACGGCCAGAAGTGGCGCTGTGGCTCAAGTGGCAGAGTGCTGCCTTGAGCAAAAAGAAGCCAGGGACAGTGCTCAGGCCCTGAGTTCAGGGCCCAGGACTGGCAAAAAAAAAAAAAAAAAAAAAAAAAGAGCATGAGGCCTGGAATTCAAGCCCTAGAACCAGCACCAGCACCACAAAATCCCACCTGTTGCCAGGTTGCGATCTGTTTCTGACATGATTTTCATAGCAAGTGTGCTATGACTTCTAGGTCACTGCCATGTTTATGGGGAGCACTGCCGGCCCAGGTGCAAGGCTGGGCAGGGGATTTCAGTGCTGGTGATGGCCTTGAAGAAGGAACAAGTCTCTTGACTGGAAGGGCTATTGTATGTGTCCACTGACAGACTGTAAGTTCTGGATTCAGACCACAGAATTAAACGCTAGCACAATCTCCCAAGCAGCCTAGCCTTGGACCTGTCATTTAAACTGTCCTAGCTCCTTGTCAGTGACAGATAAACATATCCACCTCACAGATCTGAAGAGAGGATTTCATAAGCAAGTGTTTTCAGAGGCTGGTGCAAAGTTAAAACCATTCTTCTAGGCATGGTAAGGCTGTACTTAAAGCATCGCAGAGGGGCCACAGGTAAAGAGGTTATTGTAAAGGGAGTTGGCCCCCCAAATCTGCAACATGTATATATCCCGTGGATTTCTATCATTTATAGTCATCATGGAATAATCGTTCTATACCTTAGGATCCTCTTTTAAATGTGAAGACCCTTGTGAAAGACATCAACACTGTAATGTAAAACATTCGATCAAAGGATTCTTGTTTGCCAGACACAGTGGTTTATGCCTACGATTCTCGCCACTCAAGAGGTTGAAATCCAGAGGGTTGTGATTCGAGGCCACCTGGAACAGAAAAGGCAACAGGGCTCTAACTCCAAAATAAACATCAAAAGGTAGAGATGGAGGTATGGCTCAAGTAGTAGAGCACCAGCCAAGCAAGCAAAGGGAGCTGAGCAAGCCAGAGGTCCTGGGTTCAAACCTTAATGCCACCAAAGTAAGGATCCAGAGCACCTTGGAGCACAGAAACCAACATATAACATGCATAGAAGAAATACCTGGGCCCAGGGCCTAGGCTTACTCTTATCGTTGACTTCATTCTACCTTCAAAACATTCCACCTTCACAATAACCTTCAAAAGTAGTTATTATCAAAGGACAATAAGCCAGGCACTGGCAGCCCATGTCTATAATCCTAGCTACTCCAGAGGCTGAGATACGAGAATGAATCGCTGTTCAAAGCCAGCCCAGGCAGGAAAGTCCAAGAGACTCTTCAATTAACCACCAAAAAGCCAGAAGTGGTGCTGTGACTCAAATGGTAAAGCACTAGCTTTGAGCACAAAAGCTCAGGGACAACATCCAGGCCCTAAATTCAGGACTGGTACTCCCCAAAAATTAATAAGGCCCCTGTACAAATATAATATTAACATGTGCCAAATGACAGAATTTAAGTCAACTGTTCAAAAGAGAATCCAAAAGGTAGAAACACACACATTATTAGGAATGCTGAAATTAACTTACTTAATAGATGGAAAAGCAATCAACATCCATCCACAGGGAAATAATAAATTATACCCCCACTAGAAGCAATTTGTACTTCTACAAACAAGATAATTTGCATTACTATCAGTTTTCTTTAACTCATAAGATAGCTCAAAGACAATGAAAGACAAAGACACCTTTACCCATTTCAAAATCCTTTGCAAATGTTCCTACCATAATTATGCTTATTTCACTACAAAGTACAAAGGAACAGAGATGGGCACAGAAAGTGGGAAGGGGAAAATTGTCTAGTCTAGTGACTGGTGCCATTTTTCTCCTATAGAACTGCACTACATTGGAAGTTATATCCTTCCTAGATTTGTGACTTTAAAACACCCTTTTCTTAAGGAACCCTATTACACGGTTGGTGGAAATGTAAACCTATAACCACTCTGAAAGTTGGTTTGGGGGTTCCTCAAAAAAACTAAACATGACCCTGTGACCCAGCCAAACCACTCTTGGGTGTCTACTCAGAAAATCACAAGTCAGGATACAGTAAAAAAAACAAACACTTGCACATCCATGTTCATTACTGCACTATTCACAATAGCTAAGTTGCAGAAACATCCCAGATGCCCTCCAACAGATGAATCGATCAATAAAATGTGGTACCTATACACAATGGAATTTTACTCATCCATTAGAATATAATTAGCTAGGCACCAGTGGCTCATGCCTAAAATCCTAGCTACTCAGAAGGTTGAGATCTGAGGATCCTGGCATGAAGCCAGATCCAGCAGAAAGTCTATGAAACTCTTATCCCCAATAAACTACTCAGAAAAAGTTGGAAATGGGGAGGGGGAAGCAGGGGAAAAATGAGGGAGGAGGTAACAAGTTGAATAAGAAATGTACTCACTGCCTTACATATGAAACTGTAACCCCTCTGTACTTTACTTTGACAATAAAGAAAAAAATACAGCTGGAAGTGGCGCTGTGGCTCAAGTGGTAGAGTGCTAGCCTTAAGCACAAACAGGCTCAGACACAGCACCCAGGTCCTGAGTTCTAGCCCCAAGACTGGCAGGGAAATAGAAAGGGAGGGGGGATGGAGGGAGGGAAGAAGGGAGGGAGGGAGGGAGGGAGGGAGGGAGGGACAAATAGTGTATGCTTTCTTATATGTGGAAGTTAGATCTGAAATATAACTAGACCTGATAACCTATATAACTCTAGGCATTCACACACAGCCAGCCAGACTAAAGGAGGATACCCTTGGGGGTGGATCCAAAGGTGTAACTTCTCTGAACATTTAAAACATTATTTATCCAAATGAATTCCAGGAAATGGAGACATGGGAGGTTTTTGTTATTGTTGTTGGTAATGGTTATGGTGGTATTTGTTTTTGCTTTTGGGGTCTTTTAGGGAGGCACAGAAAGGGATGGAAGAAGGGCGAACAAATGCAATTTTGCTATTCAGAATACACTACATGGAAAATGACCCATGTAACTTGGGGGCAGGGACAGGAAGAGGAAACTGGGGGAAAGCAAAGAAAGGGGTGACACTATCCAGAAAATAAGTGTACTCATTACCTGACATATGAAATGGTAACCCCTCTGTGCAGCACCTTAATAATAATAAAATTTTATTTTTTAAGAAAATATCCTTTTCTGGGTCTGGAAGAGAGTAAGAGAAGGGATGACACTGTACGAATGCAAATGTACTCATTATCTGCCTTATGTAACCGTAATCCTTCTGTACATCACTTTTATACTAACAATAAAGTAAATTTTTAAAAATACCCTTTTGGGGCTGGGAATGTGGCCTAGTGGTAGCATGCTCGCCTAGCATGCATGAAGCCCTGGGTTCGATTCCTCAGCACCACATAGACAGAAAAAGCTGGAAGTGGCGCTGTGGCTCATGAGGTAGAGTGCTCTCCTTGAGCAAAAGGAAGCCAGGGACAGTGCTCAGGCTCTGAGTTCAAGGCCCAGGACTGCCCCCCCCCAAAAAAAATGTACCCCTTCCTTTATGAAACAGAGGTTTATTCAATGCAATAGTAATTGCTGTTTCCAAAATGTTCCTATTTAATGAAAGAAAAGCTATCAATCCTATGTAAGTCTCAATATTCAAAACCATATGTTTCTGTTATTGTTGCGTTTTACCGCTTTTAATTAGACAAGCATCTGGAAGCATTCTACCGCCAAATCTAAAATTTGGCGTTTAGGTAAATTGGTTGAGGTATAATTCCTGAGCGCATCGGGCTTTACATTCTCCGTGGAAGACTTAGCTAGCCCGGCACACACACGCTCAGGTGGAATATAGAAGGCAAAGGAAATTATGAGCTATAAATAGACTCTATAGACGGTGCCAGGGGAAAGGGAAGGTAGAGAAAAAAAACCAGAAAAATCACCCTCCCTGGGACTGGCCCGTACATTCACTCTCTATGTTGAACCGCATGGCCCAGCGTAGGGTCTGAACGATTGTGTGCCCTCGTTCACGCTGAACTCAACCCTCAGTGCGAGAGGATGAAGAGGTAGGCCCTTAGCCCATGAGGGTTCTACTCTTCTGAATATGATTAGTGTCTTTATAAAAGAAGCTTGAAAGGTAAGGCTGGAAGTGAGGCTCAAGTGACAGAGTGTCTACCGAGCAAGCATAAAGCCCAGAGTTCAAAGCCCAGTAATACCAAAAAGCAGGAGCCTCCCTCCTCCACCTCCTCAGGAAGGTTGAGGGAGGCTGCTTGCTTCCTCTGTCACATGAAGACACACAGGAGGAGACATCTATGAGGAACGGGCACTCGGCACGTGGCTTGTGGGTTTCCCAGCCTCTAGAACACAACGAATGATACAATCTGTTGGAAATTTTGTTCTAGCAGAAGAGATTTTACCTATATGGCCCACTCTGTGAGTTCTCTCTGGAAGAGAGAACTGTTTCTGAGGCTTAGTAAAACCTGCCCTACAGGGGCCGGAGGACTCAAGTGGTAGAACACCTTGCCTTACAAACATGAGGTCCTGTGTTCAAACCCCAGTACTGGCGGGGGGCGGGGGGGGGGGAGATGTTCTTTAATAATAAACTCACCCTCTGTATAACTAATGTACGCTGATAATAATAATAAATAAACTGACCTACCCTACAGTAGCCACCAGGCCAAGAAAGACAAGCAACAGGGACCATCTCCCTTCCTGGGAGCCCACCCCAGGCACAGGGATGTAAACAAATCCAGGAACAAGAGAGAAGAAGGATTGCAGGAGACAAGAAGGATTACAAGGCTTCAGAAAAGACCGATTTAGTATCTGGTGAAATGGAGCTGTGATTTCTTAGTGCGTTAGGTAATAGCATTTGTGGCCTGGCTTTTCAACTTCTTCACACAGCCGTGTGGTTGACAAAGCCCTCTTGTCTCCTACACATTTGACTACCCTGCTGATAAAAGTCAGACCTGGTCCAAGACGAAGGCACTGTTCTCAATGGCACAATACTGCCGGATTACAGAGTGAGAAGTCCAGTAGGCCCGTCCGTGAGAGATCAGGGAGAACGGGGCACTGGGATTCAGATTTCATTGTAAAGGTGTCCAGGATCCCGTTAGGACCCTGAAGGGGAAAGTGGATTGAGTCCAGTGGAGAGCTGGGCACCAGCCTAAGTACCACCATCTTGCAGTTCCTGCTTCCTGCTGGCCTAATAAGAGGGAAGGCAAACGAGAAGGGAAATGGTTCCTGGAGGTGTTTAAAGAAGAGTGTATTTAAACTTAACTCATAGGGTAGCTGAACAGCTGGGTTGGAAAACCGGTTGTTTAGCTCTGGGGTTTGGGGCAGGAACTCACTGGTGAGAAAGAATAAAAGCAGCTTTGGAACAGGGACTCGAGTGACTTGTGAGCTGAGGAAAAATTGCCAGGAGGCGGTTAGTGCTACAGCCCTCCACAGAGCTCTAGAGTTTCAGTTTTTCTGGTTCTGCCTTCAAGGACTTACAGTGCTGGACTTCCAGAATCTATGCTCCCGGGACTGGAGGACTGGTGCAGGAATCTCTGCCTCAGAAGAGCCAAAGACCTCAAGGAGCCCCCAGTAGTCCTTGGGCCTGTCTCCTTGCCATTGGCCAGCTTAGATCAGGATGCTGGTGTGCACTGTGTGGACAGCCCCAAAGGGAACAGGGGTGTGGCTCACAGGTGGAGTGTGTGCTCAGTATCACAAGACCCTGGGCTCAATCCCCAACATCTCCTATCAAAAGAAACCAAATCCGAGCCAAAATCTGGGGGCTACTCAGGAGTCCGAGATCTGAGGATTAAGGTTCAAAGCTGGCCAAGGGAGATAAATCCGAGAGACTCATCTCCAGTTAACCAACAAAATGCTGGACGTGGAGATATGGCTCAAATAGTAGAGCATTAGCCTTGGGTGAAAAAGGCAAGCAATACCAGGCACCAGTAGCTTACACTGGTGACCCTAGCTACTCAGGAGGCTGAGATCTGAAGATCACAGTTTGAAGCCAGCCAGGCAGAGCAGTTCATGAAACTCTTAGATCCAATTAACTACCAAAAGAGCTGGAAGTGGAGCTGGCTCAAGTTGTAGATAGTCTTGAGCAAAAAAAAAAAAAAAAAAAAAAGAGGAAATACAGTATAGAGACAGTGCCTAGGCCCTGAGTTCAAGGCCCAGCACTGGAGCCAAAGAAAAAGGAAAAAGAAGAAAAAAGGAAGAAGGGAGAAGAAGGAGGAGGGGGGTAATGGGGGGAGGGGAGGGGGAGGGGGAGGGGAGGGGAGGAGGGAGATGAGGAGGAGGAAGAGAAGGAAAGAAGAGGAAAGAAAAGAAAAAGGCAAGCAAGGGTACTATACAAGGCCCTGAGTTCAAGCCCCCATATAGGCATACACACAGGTACAGGTGTGGGCACACACACGTGCACGCACACACACTCACAAAGAGACGAAACAAAATCATGTCTTCCTGCTACCCACCAGTACAGTGGGCACACACTCTGCAGCATGTTACATGGGACTGGCCCTCAGATGACCTGATAGCTCACAGGCAACCCAAATCCACCTGCATTTTATATGTAAGAAATATAGGCTACAAAAACTCCACACTGCCACCTGAAACACCGGGCCGGAGACGATGGTCACTGGAGCCTTGATATGAACATTGCTCTCAAGCTCACCCTAATCCTCAACAGCCCTTCTGTCCCCAGCTCAGATGACTCCCCTGTCGATGAGATCCTTCTAGATTCACAGGTGTGAGTGAAGGAGATCACACCTAGTTCCAAGTGTCCACTAGCGACCATGAACCAGGCTCTGGAAGGCAAGAGCCATGCTTTCCCTCCAGGGATTTTCTTCTACTGTCCATTTTATGGCCTTCATTATAGGAAAATACACATTTGTACTCAGTTACTGTGCCCAGTCACCTAAATCAGTGGTCCCAGGGCTGGGGATATGGCCTAGTAGCAAAGAGTGCTTGCCTCATATACATGAAGCCCTGGGTTCAATTCCCCAGCACCACATATACAGAAAACAGCCAGGAGTGGCGCTGTGGCTCAAGTGGCAGAGTGCTAGCCTTGAGCAAAAAGAAGCCCAGGGACAGTGCTCAGGCCCTGAGTCCAAGGCCCAGGACTGGCAAAAAATTAATTAATTAATTAACTAAATCAGTGGTCCTGAACCAGTGGTATGATCACTTCGGCCCCACCTCTTGGGGCTATATTTGTTAGTTTTTATTGATTTGAAGCCAGTGGCTCACACCTGTAATCCTAGCTACTGAGATCTGAGGATCACAGTTCAAAGCCAGTCCAGGTAGGAAACTCCATGAGACTCTTATTTCTAACCACCAGAAAACCAGAAGTGGCTCTGTGGCGCAAGTGGTAAAGTGCTAGCCTTGAGCTGAAGAGCTCAGGGACAGCACCCACACCCTGAGTTCAAGCCCCACAAGTGACAAAAAAAAAAAAAAAATGCCTGACCTAAAGCGTTTATGTTGGCTCACAGTTTCAGGAGGTTCTATCCATGGTGTCTTCGTGTCTCACAGTGATTTCATCATAGTGGTGGGAGCTGTGGAGGAAGGAGCCATTCAGTGTAGGAGATGGCTATTCCTTTAAGACCTGGGGCGGCTGGCCGCTGGCCCGTCCCACTTCCTTCCGGGTTCTGCCGGATTAGATGCCAAACTAGCCCTGCCTCTCGTCTGCAAGCATATGTCTTGTAATGGCGCCGGAGACCCCAGAGACCCCGGTCCTTGGGGGGCTGTGGTCTCCGCCCATAGAGGAAGTTCCATGACATCACCGTGATGGACATGATCATTAGCCTATCGCTAGCACCAGGCCAGTCCCTCCCCTTCACTCGTCATCATTGCTATAAGTCTGTTAGCCCCTCCCTTGAATAAACAGAACGCTCTTTGAAGCTTCTCCGAGGTGCCCACTCACCCCTGTCTTCCTTGGCAAGTATAGGGAGGGGGCAGGGTATTCTCGCAACCATGCGCTGACCGAGGCTGCCCGTAGACCTCGCTTCTGCTGTAATTCCTACTGTCCAGAGGATATGCGTGAGAGCGATGGGGACCACACGGAAGGGGCAGATAGGCCCAGGATCTCTACACGGACGGAGGTGTAGAGCTTAGCCCAGCAATTCAGCTCATGGCAGACAGGAAGCAGAGGAGGAGGAAGGGACAGAGATCAGTTATCATCCTTAAGTTCACCCCCACACTCACCTGCTTCCTCCAACGACGCCCTTCCTCCCGTTTCCTCTACCAGTCTAATTAGCACCACTTCTGGGGACATATCGCTCAACACATGAGCCTGTGGGGGGATATTTCATATTCAAACTATAATATTCTGCCTGTCCCTCAAGGCTCACGGTCATCTCATAATACAGAATGCACTTAGTCCATCTCCGTGAATCCCAATGCCCCACTTATTCCAACACTCATCAAAAGTCCAAGTTCTTGCACTCTCACTTGGACCATTTGTTCTATTTTAGAATTGGTGTATATCATGAAGCCTTACCCGACTAAGTTCTGTGTGTTCATTCATATTTTAATGTTTAAATAAAAAGACTATAGCCAGGTACCAGTGGCTTCATGCCTGTAATCCTAGCTACTCTGGAGGCTGAGACCTGAGGGTTGTAGTTTGAAGCCAGCCTGGGCAGGAAAGCCAATTAACTGCCAAAACAAGCGTTGGAACTGGAGCTGCAGTTCAGGTGGTAGAGCACTAGCCTGGAGCAAAAATCCTCAGGGCAGTCCCTAGCCCCAGAGTTCAAGCCCCAGGACTGACACAAAAACAAACAAACCAAAGACTCTATACTTAATCCTTTAACTTTCTGGCTAGCATTTGGTAAGTAGTGACTAACTGAATAAAACTCATGAATTCTTGTAAATAATAAATATAAGCACACAATGAACTCTTTTATTTTTTATTATGTGTACAGAGTAGTTACAGTTACAGTAAGTCAGGTAAGGAGTATATTTCTCTTTGGACAAAGTCACCCCTTCCCTCGCTCTCTCCCAGTTTTTCTCTCCTGTTATCAACCACAAGTTGTATGCTTTACTTTCAACATAGTGTCTCCTGAATATACAATAAATTCTTTAAAAAAAAAAAAAAGGTCAAGTTCAAAGTCTCCCCTGAGACTCAAGGCATATATATTCTTAGCTATATGATCCCCTACAAAATAAAGAACAAGTTACCTATTCCCACGATACAGTGACATGGAATAATAAACATTTCCATTCTAAAAGGAAGAAAAGGCGAATAGAAAGGAAGGATGGGACCAGAATTCAGCAGGGAAAAACACTAAGTCCTGAGGCTGCTTATCTGGCACTGGGTAGCATGATGTGAGCCCTGACAGCGTACGCAGCCCTTCCTCTACAAACTTGCCCTCTGCGGCCCTTGTGGCCTCTCCCTTGGGGAGTTCCCAACTCATTGCCTGTAGCTTTTCCCAGCAGGAGTGTCTGGTCCATGTTGGAGGCACCTCCACTGTGCCCCGAGGTCTCCAGTCACCTTGGACTTCACTCTCCCTGCCTGATACATCACCTTCTCAAGGCTGCAGTCTTGTCAGACATCTGCCCTCTCAGGCTATTCTTTGAAATCCATGACCCTGGAACGTTTTTGCATTGCACATCCCTGGAAAACCACTGTCAAATGGACACGACCAAGATCTGCTACCAGCATGAGGAGTGGCTGGGCCTCCTGAGACCCCAGCTACAGTGGCAGCCCTGTACGAGCACAGGCACTCTCTTCTCTAGGGGACGTCTCTCAAATGTAGCGTGGAGCTTGTAAGAATTAGCCCGGCCAATTCTTGAGTCGCTTTCAAGGCTTTCAATTATTCCCATTGTCCCAAACTAAACCACTTGGCTTCTTTTTAATAGTACCAATCTCTTCAGAAACCATGCCTTCATTTCCCATTTTATGCTAGGTTTTCTTTTTCTTTTTCTTTTTTGTGCCATTATTTAGTAGTTGAAGTCAGGGCTTTGTACTTTCCCTTGGCCTTTTCTCTGCCCTTCAAGCCACACCTCCATTTCCTACATTGGGTTTTCTGACCAAACCACATTATCTTTCTAGCCTGTCTACTCCTTGGTTCTATCCTTTTCTTTGTTTCTTGGTCCAAGACTGGAACTCAAACCCAGTACCTGATGCTTTTGCTCATTGGCTAGTGCTCTACCAAAGGGGCCGTGCTCCGACCCCCTTGGTTCTGATTCTCACTGTAAACTTGGGTAAAGGCAACTCGCAATAACCATGCCACAGCCTGATTGTTGGTCCACCTTGAAATGTCCTACACATTAGTCTGTCACCTTAAACCTGGTCTCCCACGAAGTCTCAGGACACAGACAAAATGTAGACAAGTTCTTTGCCACATAACACAAATGGCCCCTAGTCCAATTCCCAAAAGAGTTTGTGTTCCCTTGGGCACAGCCCTTTGTGTCTACATTTCTATCTGCATTTTGGTGGGATGATCCCTTTCCAGGCTCACCCCTGGGCTTTCTCTAGTCCACCCCTCCAAACGCCTTCACAAACCACTTCTGAAGGCTTACGAACAATGTGATCCAGTTTCGATGTGATCCAGTTTAGCCACAGCACGATGCCACTTCTCGGGTATCTATTTTCTGCATTAGTTACTTTTGTGTCATTGTGACAAAATACCAAACATAACTTAAAAGGAGGAAACATTCATTTGGGTTCATGATTTCAAAGGGTTCTGTGCCTGGGCAGCACATCATGGTGGCGGGGGGCATGTATCTGCCCATGCACATGAATTCGAGTGCCACTAAAATAATTCTAGTTCTTCACCTCCTGGTGCACAGGAAACAGAAGAAACTAGAAAGTAACTTCAAAGATCCAGGAATAACCCTCAAAGGCACACCCCCAGGGATATTTTCTGCAGGTAGGTCCCAACTCCCAAAGATCCCACCACCTGCCAAAGAAGCGCCAACAGCTGGAGACTAAGTGTTTGACATATGAGCCCACTGTGAAGAACAGTTCACATATTCAACCACGACAACTATTTTAGAAAATTTTTGATGTTGGGGCTGGGGATATAGCCTAGTGGCAAGAGTGCCTGCCTCGGATACACGAGGCCCTAGGTTCGATTCCCCAGCACCACATATACAGAAAACGGCCAGAAGCGGCGCTGTGGCTCAAGTGGCAGAGTGCTAGCCTTGAGCGGGAAGAAGCCAGGGACAGTGCTCAGGCCCTGAGTCCAAGGCCCAGGACTGGCCAAAAAAAAAAAAAAAAAAGAAAATTTTTGATGTTGTCATCATGACTAGGAAACATTGGCTTGGGGTCCAGAGATGATAAATATCTTGATATGTAAGGGGCGGTGCCATTTTTTTTGACGTGTGGAATTAAATCCCCCCTCTGTAGGACTAATGTAAGCTAATAAAAACAAATAAGGAAAAGTGGGTCCGGGTGGCTCACGCCTGTCTCATCCTAGCTACTCAGGAGGCTGAGATCTGAGGATCGTGGCTCGAAGCCAGGCCAGGCAGGAAGGTCCGTGAGACTCTCCCCTCCCATTACCTGCTCAGAAAAGGCCAGAAGTGGTGCTGTGGCTCAAGTGGTAAGAGTGCTAGCCTTGAGCACAAAGAGGCCCAGAGATAGTGCCCAGACCCTGAATTCAAGTCCCAGGACCGGCAATAAATAAATACATAAAAAGTTAAGAAATAAATTTTAAACATATTTTTAAAACCCACCACACCAGAATAACCAGCAAGATAACAATAAAAAGCTGGGCTGAAGGTGTGGCCCAAATGTTAGCGTACCAACTGAGTAAGCAAAGCCAAGAGAGTAAAAGGCTCTGGATTCAAATCCTTGTACCAGAAAAAAAAAAAAAAGGCCTCATTTCCCCTGGAGGAGAAATGCTGATATAAATGAAATGCTGACTAATTTTATCCTGTATCATTTATTTAACTGCTCAATGCCTATGTAAAATGCGAATAATGTATTTTATTGACATAACACCACATTTCTTTCACAGAGCTGTGAGGATTATACTAAAGCAAGACAGTTGACATTTGCAAAGCACACAATAAATGTTAGCAGTGGTGATTAATGTAGAAAATAGAACTGTAAGACAAAAATATGCCTGCCTATGGATCTGAATTCTAATTCTGCTAAAATAATGCTTACTATCTGCTTGCTATCTATGTGTCCCTGGTCATGTTGTTTCTCTTCCTTAAACAATGAGGGTTGATACCAGATTTCTGGAGTCCCGCTCATGCCAAATAGTCTGCAGTTCTGTGTTCCCAAGAAGAGGCACCGCATACCCTTTAGATTCTTTCAAGCTTTTCAGCAGAATGCTGAAAGCTGACCTGGGATTGTATCTCCTTCCCCACGAGATTAAAGAAGAAAAATGGCTGCAGAACCCATCGTACATACAGGACAGATATGCTGTTACATATTCCCCCTGAATTCTGTTTTGAGGGAGGCTGTGGCAGTTGGTGCCCTTGAGTTCTCCTCGTGGTCCCCCTTCCTCAGATGGAAAAAGTCTCTGCCCAGGATACAAGTCGTCAGGGGTTGAGACTCCCTAACAAGGTCTGTGGCTCTAAGTTTAGAGCCCTGTTCTAGAACAGTGGTTCTCACCACAAAGGAATTCAGGAAACAGCCTCGGAGGCTTAGACATAGATCCTGGCCCCTGCTGCCTGCTGGAAAGTAGGTTGGCCCTGATTGGGCCATGGACATCAAAGGTGAGAAACAGCAGTGCAGTTCATTTGAATAAACCAGGAAGAAAGGAACTGCAATGGGTTATTACTGAGCGAATAGTCTGTAACTAGGTTGCAGACAGCCTTAAGGAGATAGAGAACATATAGTAAAAATGCACAAAATTAAAAATGGAGATAGAACTCTTGGTGGCTGGTGTGGAGTTAGAGGATACCCTTTTCACCGAATATCTCACTGATGGGTTTAAAGAAATCGTACAGATAATCTCTCAAAACATCAGGAGTAAGAATATTTGAAGACTTAGAACTAAGGGGTTATTTTAGAGTCATGTATACTGTTTTAAAGGCAGAGGGACCTTCTTCAGGTTTTATGGATTACTGGCGCCCTCTGGTGGAAAATATCAGCCATATCCACTAGTTAGATGCCAGTTATTTAGTAGTTATGTGTTTGAGGAATTTGTAACCTGCCCCCTTCCCCTAGCTCCAACGGTGATAGAACAACAACAGGAAGAGGAACTATGAAGTGCTAAACCCTTGCATGCAGTGCTCATTTGTTCGGCACAGTTGTTTTACAGACCAGGAAGACAAGACATCGTGACCTAAGACATGGTCACTGAGCAAGCAGCTAACGAGCAAGCCTAATGCCGTGCCCCAAAATTTCCAGGAATACTGATCAGTGTGTCAAACACAGGCACACATACACATTCTCATGAATGCTCACACACCCAAACACACATGAAAAGAGGGGAAGGAGGAGAAACATGGCCCCATAACAACTCCTTTACCCAATCTGAGCCGAGTACTTCCCTAGGGTTTCAAGATTTCCACTTTACAGCACTGGAAGTTTAAATTCTCTTTACCACAATTTGAACACATGGTTTTATTCCCACTAGTGATTCTCACCAAGGTTAATGATGAGGGAGAAAAGCCTCAGACTGGGAGGTGAGAATGCTCAGATCAACCAGGCAATTTTGCTGTAGCATTCTAGCCTTTTTAAAAAAGTGACCAAGCCATTGCTCTTAAGGCTATGTAAACCTAAAAGATAATTTTTATATGTCATGCCATAAACTTAAAATGAGTGCTCACTCTCCCTTTTTCCCTTCCTGGAAGGTTTCTCTGTATGTGGAAATCTGTGAGTCCCTCAGGCCCGGCAGAGTAGTTTAAGCTTATAATCCTAGCTACTCAGGAGGCAGAGATGAGTGAGTGAATAGAAGAGAGGGATTGTAGTTCTTTAAGGTCAACCCAGGCAAAAAAGTTAGGGAGACCTCATCTCAAAAACAACAAACAAAGCTGAGTATAGTGGCAAGTACCTGTCATCCTACCCACCTCAGAGGCCTAAAGCAGGAGCACAGTCCAGGCTGGCCTGGAGCAAGTAAAGCAAGGCCTCACCTAAACAATACTTAAAGCTGCTGGGCGCCCGCGGCTTGTGCCTATAATCCCAGCTACTTGGGAGGCTGCGATCTGAGGGTCACGGTTTAAAGTCAGCCGGGGCAGGAAGGTCCATGAGACGCTTATCTCCGATTAAACATCAAAAAAAAAGCCAGAGTGGAGCTGTAGCTACAAAAGCTGTAGTAGAAAGCTAGATTTGAGCCAAAGAAGCTCCAAGACAGTCCCTAGGCCCTGAGTCCAAGCCCCAAGACCAGCACAAAAATAAATAACAATAACTAAAGCAAAAATGTCTGGGGTGTGGCTAAAGTGCAAGCACGAACCCTCGGTACTACCCTGATTTCTCTCAAATCTATGCTGGATGTCTTTTAACACACTAGGTTAAATCACTGACTGCAACGCTTGGTCACCTTGAACAATTAAAACATCTCTTCCACTTAAAGCACCTAGTGGATTAACAGATTTCAAGTCAGTGTCTAGGAAGCAACCAGCAAGCATTCTTCCCAGGCCCACTGCCATTACCTTTGGAGTGTCATCATCTCCAGCGCAGATTGATGCAGCCCCTGCTTGTTCCTGCCTCTGGCTCTACAGTACTCCGGCTGGCTGAGTATCAATGCAGCCAGATCCATCCTTCATTAGTGAAATGAAATGTCACTCTCCTTTAAAACCTGCTCCTGGAAGGATGAGATTCACTACTTACTAGTTTGCTCTACCACGTCAGCCCACTGCCCACTTCCCACCCCAGCCCTTCCTCTAGTCACACCTCCACAAAGCTGGCTCCAGCCCCGTGCAGCAAGTTTCTCAAACAAGCTGTTCTCTCACCTTCAGTTCAGCTGCTGCTTCCTTGGCCATTGTGGAAACCACCGTCTGGACCCACACAGTGAATCTTTTTTCCCCCTTTGGTCATGGGACTTGAACTCAGGGGCCTGGACACTGTCCCTGAACTTTTCTACTCATGGCTAGAGCTCTACCACTGTCAGCCACAGGTCAACTTCCAGTTTTTCTAGTGGCTAGTTGGAGATAAGAGTCTAGCAGAGCCAGGTGCTGATGGCTCACACCTATAATCCCAGCTACTCAGGAGGCTGAGATGTGAGGATCGCGGTTCAAAGCCAGCCCAGGCAGAAAATTCACCATGAGATTCTTATCTCCGATAAACCACCAGAAAACTGGAAGTGGAGCAGTGGCTCAAAATAGTAGAGCACTGCCTTGAACAAGAGCTCAGGGACAGGAGTCAGGCCCTGAGTTCAAGCCCCATAAATCACAGAATCTCATTAACTTTCCTGCCCAGGCTAGCTTTGAACCATGATCCTCAGATCTCAACCTCCTGAGTAGCTAGGATTACAGATGTGAGCTACTTATGCCTGGCTTAGCCCAAACTTTTTAGGGAAAAAAAGGTATTGCCTTTGTAAAAGCATATGTAGGGGGGCTGAGAATATGGCCTAGTGGTAAAGTGCTCATCTCGTATACATGAAGCCCTGGGTTCGATTCCTCAGCACCACACATATAGAAAAAGCCAGAACTAGGGCTGGGAATATGGCCTAGTGGCAAGAGTGCTTGCCTCGTATGCATGAAGCCCTGGGTTCGATTCCTCAGCACCACATATATAGAAAACGGCCAGAAGTGGCACTGTGGCTCAAGTGGTAGAGTGCTAGCCTTGAGCAAAAAGAAGCCGGGGACAGTGCTCAGGCCCTGAGTCCAAGGCCCAGGACTGGCCAAAAGAAAAAAAAAAAAAAGAAAGAAAAAGCCAGAAGTGGCACTGTGGCTCAAGTGGTAGAGTGCTAGCCTTGAGCAAAAAGCCAGGGACAGTGCTTAGGCCCTGAGTTCAAGCCCCAGGGCTGGCAAAAAAAGCAAAACCAAACAAAGCATATGTAGGCTGAGAAGGTGGCTTAATGGTAGAGTGCTTGCCTATCATGCATGAAGCCCTGGGTTCAATTCCTCAGTACTACATACAGAAAAAGCCAGAAGTGGCACTGTGGCTCAAATAGTAGAGTGCTAGCCTTGAGCAAAAGCAGCTCAGGGACAGTGCTCAGGCCAAGTTCAAGCCCCAGGACTCGCAATCAATCAGTCAATAAAAGCTGATGTACTAGCATGCTCTTTGTAAACTATTCTTTGATATCACTCCAAAGAGCAGAACCTGAGGGCCATGGACCACTAACTTCAAGGAATCTCCTAAAACTTAATGTAAAATGTTATGCTGAAGTTTCATCAATTTTTTTAAATGTCTGTATTGTTATGTATGTGATGTACAGGGGTCATAGTTAGGTTTCAAGAACTGAACTCCCAGAGACCCTAGCACATGTCTGAAAAACCCTCCATACACCATACTAACCCTAATTTAAACACCCAGTAAACTCAGTTTTTAAAAATACTCAGAAAATGTGAGGACAAGGAACATGAAAACAAAGCAGTAAGTAATATGGCAGAAAGCTGCTGGTGTTTTGGGTTTTGCCAGTCCTGGGGTTTGAACTCAGGGCCTGAACACTGCCCCTGGCTTCCTTTTGCTCAAGGTTAGCACTCTACCTCTTGAGCCACAGCGCCACTTCCGGCTTTTTTCTGCTTATGTGGTGCTGAGGAATTGAACCCAGGGCTTCATGCATGCTAGGCAAGCACTCTACCATTAAGCCACATTCCCAGCCCCTGCTGTTGACTTTAAGTGCAATAAAATGAGACCAAAAATAGAGAAAATGAGATTTAGTATTTATGTATATAATATTACGTATATAATGGTAATTATGTAGTTCCCCAATAATGACAACATACAATAAAAATGAAAAACATTTAATGCACAAAAACAGTAAAATCAAAAGGCATCAGAAGCATTACATAGTGCAAACAGCAAAAGGATACAGAGCTATTAACTTACTGGTGCTTATAATAAAACTAGGCAAGATCTGTGAAAATGTCTCCCTCTGTCCTCATTTCCTAAGCTGGCCTCTACTCAATTTCTTAAATTGCCTTTTGTCCTCATTTGCTACTCCCATTGCCTGTGACTACCTGATTAGAAATATTTGGAAAATTGCATGTTTTCTGATTACTGGCAATGTATTTCAACACGATCTCTGGAAGTATACGTACACAAAGATCACAGCAAGGCAGTCTGCCATCCAAATCTACACACACTCCTCTGAGAACATCTGGAGACAGAGCTCTTTTAATCAAGTGCCTAAGGACAAGGAAAGGACTGGGGCTAGAAGTGTGGTAAAGGGCTACAGTAAGCAACACAGATGCTGCTAGGCAGGCATAGAGAGAGAATGAATGTAAGCTCAGCTTCCAAGACATGAGGGATTACGGACATATACCCCAGAGCTCGATCTACCAAGGTCAGAATAGCTTCTTATCGTCCTCAAGGCAACCCTAAGTTTTTAAAGGTTGTTCTCCATTCTTAATCCCATAACAAACTATGAGGTAGAAAGGGTGAGTACATATGCTCATTTTACAGATGAGAAAAACTGATCCTTAAGAACTACAAGGCTTGGGACTCAAGCAAATGGGATACTCTCTATCCAAGAGGCACTAATTAGTGCATAGCATAAACAAAACAGTCTGTTCAGACATGGGTTGCAACTTCTGTGTCAAGCGCTTGGGAGACCAGGGAACATTTCACTTCCTATTGGTTTAAAAGGGGGGCAGGGAGGAAAAAAGATCAGAAAAGACATCATGATCATTAAAAACAAAGTTAAAAATGAGTCCAAAACTACAGAGAAAACAAATACCCTTTGGATAAAAGGAAGGCTGACTTCAATTTTTAGTGCTTAGACAAAAGGAAAGCTCATCACCCTGTCAATCACACAAAGCCCTTGATTTAAGCTGAACGGCAGCTCTGACATTATAGCTTTCCTTCCACCACCTCACTCAAGCTGAAGCATAAACATTCCTCAGGAAGAGGGGTCTTACCTAAAAGCACTATAGTTACAACCATCCCTAGGGGCAACACATAAGGTCCCTGGTATAAAAACCGCATCAGAAATAGTAACTTTGAACTAAGTCATAAGAAGAAACAGTAAAGTGTAAATGTATGATGGCATCCAAGTACTTCTTGTGTGTGTGTGTGTATAAAACTTTAGATAAGAAATTAAATGCTCTGAACTCATCATGACTGTCCATTTTCAATAAAGCATTTATAAAATTATAGCAACCACACTGAGAAAGGGATTGCTCCAACAGCACTTCCTGGCCCTTTTATCTTTGGCCTCTCCGCCTTTAGGAAATGGGGAGTTCTACTAGTGGTGCTGTGCTCCCAGAGCACACGAGGACCCTCCATGAAGGGAGTCAACCTGCAAGGGACGCAGCATCATGGACTTCAGATATGCTACCAAGAAGCACCTGCCACGTCCTGCAGATGTACCTTTGTAACACTGCAGTCATTCAAATGGGTACCACAGGAGGCTCCAGAGAGTTTATTAGCATCATTTAACCCACTAGCCAATAGTGGTATTACTTGGGATTGCACGTTCATTACATAAAAAGAGCTTGGGCTTACAGGACATACTCCCACAGGAGAAAAATGGTTGGTGGCTTCCACAGAAGCAGCAGATAGCACTGGCAGACAAGTAAAGGAACACTCTAGTTAACAGAGAGAATATCTCAAAACCACACACACACACACAAAAAAAAAAAAAAAAAAAAAAAAAAAACCGCACCTCCCCAACGAGGTCTAGGAAGCCACTTGAACTACTTGCTATGTGAGCTACATTTCCAGCTTAGCCTCGAGGCCTAATCCCCTCCTGTGCGAACCTGCACCTCACCTAGTCACAAATCTGAGAAATTCCAACAAAGTAACCTCACTACTCTCTATGGCAGTGTGCAAAACTTCCAGACATCTGTAAACACCGTACATTTTACTTTTGGCACAGGGGAGGGCTTGCAATGCCTTTATCTTCGAAGCACAGGCTCTAAACACAGTAAGTTTCATCTTTTAGCAAAGGTAACCTCAGTCTTGACAGTGTGTGCGCACACGCACACTCATGAAAGAGAGGAACCATCAAACTCAATTCTTCTCTAGGATACAGGTCCGAATAATTTAAATATATAATGGGCTAAGTTGAAAACAGATTCACAGTATCTACAGCCATGTACTTTCACATAACTGGGGGGAAGCGAGAGATTAAATTGCTGGTTAGGAAGTTTCCTTTTAAAAGTAAACCAAGAAGGTAATCTTAATTACAATAGTACAGTAGAGCTCAAGAACAACAAATTTTCATTAATGATTTTCAAACCAGCCAATATTGCACTGAATTGACACAAATAATTAAGACCATAAATTTTTTCAAGTCACATAGTGTAACATACATCTAAACATACACAAATTGTAACTAAAACTCACTCTTGTTAAGCTTGGCAGTAAAGACTGGCAGTTTAGAGGCTGACCTAGCTAGAACCCTATCCACTGTTCCAGCCTACAATTGGAAACCTATGCTATCCCTAGATTGGACTGTGGAGATGACCAGACCAGTACAAAAGCTTGGTCTAAATTTAGAGTCTGATGTAAGTACATTTTAAATACAAAAGCATGTCAATTGCTGTTGAGTACACTGGAAAGGAAACGAGTTAACAATGAGACAGGAAGTATTTTTGCTGTGATCTAAAAATATTTTTCCTAAGGATTAATCATCTCTGCTCTGAATTTTTGTTTAAGAAATCATTTGTAAAAATATTAATCTCAATGACAACTAAAATAAGAAACTCAGTGCCAATATGGTAAGATTTCAGTCTATGGCACAGTGTGGCAGAAAACATTGAACTCCAATGACACCTGCTTGAAAAGATCCTCTCATCCAAGTTTTGTTGTTGGGTGTTTTTTTTTTAAAGCACAGCTTATTGATATTTAGGGTTTCCTTACAATGTTCAAATGAAAACATTTGAAAACTGAAATGAAGAGGAGACAAACCAAACAGCATGCTGAAAAGCAAGGTAAACTGACAGTCTCCAGAAAATCAGAGCTTATGTTTCTGTAATTAAAACAAACCAATGAATGGTGGTGGTGATCTTATACTAGTAAGCTCTGAAGACTTCACAAACTGTGCCTCATTTTAGGGACAGTAAAAGACAATCTGTACTCTGGAGGCAATAAAAAAAAAAAAATTTGAAATAAACCAGGTAAGCATGGGTTCAACTCAAAAACACATTCACAGCACTACAAAACAAAAACCAAAAACAAATCTTCTAGTCTTCTAGAAAAAGTACTTAGTGCTAAGGAGGGCAGTGAATGAGCCAGAAGAGGAGGAAGGCTGAGTAGCCCCTCAGGCTAAGGATGAACCAAAATTAGCATTTCGTATCTACAAAACATAAATAAAATGTTTAATTCTTAAGTTTTCTGGGGTTTTTTGTTTAAAAAAAAAAAGCTTATAAGGGATCAATGAACAGAATACAATTGCAGATTTCCAATCCAGTTTATAACTTAAAAAAAAAACCATTTGACTGGCAAAAGAAAAGAGAAAGCTATTAAAGTATTAAGATAAAGAGTGGTGGAGGAAATTAACTTTAGGAAGTTTCAGAGCACTCACCATATTCTAGCAACACATTTTCCTCCAGTGGCTAGTATTGCTTCCTGGGAAAACAGTGCATCCTTCGGGATGCTTTGCTCTCCAGAAAGCAGCAACAATGGGGAAAATGGTTTGGTTCCAATGTACACCTTACTTATTCTCACAAAGCAAGAGGTAATATGCGGATTGGCCAAGACTGGCAACACCGAACCCCCTCTTGAGATAAAGTGTTCAGTTTGTTTCCTCTGAAGTCTCTCATTTTGGCTGTAAATCCACTTATATGATTTTAGCCATTCCAAATTCCACATGCACCACCTTTAAAGTAGTTAACAAATTATGACAAGGCTAACAAGTATTTCTCGAAGATTAGCCAGCAGACTCCCTCTAATTTGAGGTCTACCACATGTCATTTCACTTCTTGTACAAAGGGACTGAATATGTGAGTGCATTATAGTTTTTTAAAAAATGAGTAATTTAAAGAAAACTTTGTTTCTGGAAAATAACTATGGTAATGGAAAGTATTCTGTTGCCTACTTTAGTACCTACAAAAACAGGAAAGAAAAAAAAATCTTTCCTTTTAGAACAAGGATTCTGAATGCGTACTCTATACAACACTTGAATAGGAACTTGTGTTCAGGGGATTGGAGCCCTTTGAACCAAAAACCTAGGTGATTCTTATGACCACCCTGCTAAATTCAAAAGCCCTAGGGCCTTGGTCTGCAAAATTATACATTCACATCCCTGATAACACTTGAACATTTTCCTCAGTATATCCCTGGGGCTGTGCCAAGATGTTCCCATGAGTTTAGCAGATCGGGATAGCTATAAAGAAATCCACGTTAAAAAAAAAAAAAAAGAAAAGAAGAAAAGAAATCCATCTGAGCTGGGAATACGGCTTAGCGGTAGAGTGCTTGCCTTGCATGCCTGAAGTCCTGGGTTCGACTCCTCAGCACCACATAAACAGAAAAGGCCAGAAGTGGCACTGTAGCTCAAGTGGTAGAGTGCTAGCCTTGAGCAAAAAGAAGCCAAGAACAGTGCCCAGGCCCTGAGTTCAAGCCCCAGGACTGGCAAAAAAAAAAAAGCTATGCCAGAGGGGTATTGCTGTTATTTATTCTTCATCTATTAAGCTGAACTAAAACAAGTAATGTTTTCTGACTTAAGTTTAGTCTGATTTGGCTGAACTGTTTGTAAATGAGAACAGGCTTTGCCAGCTTATACAACAGGACTTTTTCTAAAATCAGCTAAATCTACAGCCCCAAGGCTTTAATAAAATTTTTTTAAACTTCTGCAACATAAAATATATCGAATGGTTTATCCTTTGTAAGTACTTAAATTTTAAAAACTTAGATATCAAAGGCCAGGCACCATAGTTCATGCCTGTAATCCTAGCTACTCAGAAGGCTCTGAAGATCATGGTTCAAGGCCAGCCCAAGCAGGAAAAGTCTGTGAGACTATTATCTCCAATTAATGACTAAAAGTCCAGGAGTAGAGCTGTGGCTCAAGTGGTAGACCACTAGACTTGAGCTGGTGCCCTAGCCATGAGTTCAAACCCCAGGACCAGCCTCCTTCCCCCTCCCCAAAAAAATTAGATGTCAAATTAAAAATGTGCAAATGGAAAGCTAATCCAGGGTGAGAGCCAAGTTACGGTTGAAGGATGGCCTAAAAGGAATAAAGTGAACACTTTGGGTTGACAGAAACATTCTGTAACTTGTTTGGAGTGCTTAGTCCTCAAAGGAAACACTCCACCACATGTTAAGTCTATCTACAGTTTTTAAATGTGCAAAAGATTACAGACAATTGTCTCAAAAACATTTTATCAGTATGTTAGCAAAAATGTTTGTAAACTATTGTACTTAGGCATGTGAAGGAAATCCTTGTATTTCAAGACTTGTTTTTAGTAGATGGTTATCCATACCTGTAATCCCAGCTACTTGGGAGGCTGAAGCAAGAAAATCAAGAGTTTGAGGCCCATTTAAGAAACATAGTAAGGCTGTAACAATAAAAGGGTGTGACAATGGCAAAGCATGTGTTGGAGGCCTTGGGTTTGATCTCTAGCATAACAAAAACACACAAAGAAATAATAATAATAAAAATAAATAAATAAACCTGTGTTCCAGTTTTTCTGAACCAGGTGGTCTCATTTCAACAGTGATCAGGTAAGGAGGTTTTCTCTGTTAGCCTAGCATTTTTTAAATAACTGTCTTGGATCCTGACAACAGAAGAATGTAAAGTAGGATAGAGAACAATTAACTAAACAAAGGGTTAGTTTCAAACAACTTGGTAAGTGAATAAATGAATGCATTTTGGTTTCTACTGATATCTGTTTCCTTCCAAATCATTATCTCTGGAGGGACAATGAAATGCCTTACATATTATACCGTGTTCATATAGTCCCCAAATTGACCATCTAGTTATAAAATATTCTTAAATTTTGTGTAAGATTAGAAGCAAAAATGACCCAAAACAGAGATGTTTACATGAGCAAATGAACACATACAGTGGGCCACACTGAGTAGAGAGGCCCAATATTGATTGATTTACTTTTCTTTGGAGACAGTCTCACTGTCCTAGACCCTGTAATTCTCCTGCCTCTGCCTTGCAAGAATACTGATGTTTTGCTGAATGACTTAATCCTCTCTACTTTTCTACAACTGATTCAGCTATGCTATAAAAACCTTAATAACCAACTGTATCTCTTTCTTGCAAGTAGGGCACAAAGCCCCAGTCTTCTTTAGTCTTCTGGCACACTGAAAACAAGTGGTAAGATGGCTTGTCTTCCCATGGATAATGTTCCCATCTCGTGGTCTTTTCTCACATAGGCTACAAGGCTTCAAGATATTCTGGCAATCCTCCATGCTTTCTGTATCTGTTCTGTGCTCTGAAAGGTTATCTGATAGTTTTCCCAGGCTTGAAATAGTCTCTTGGCTTTCAGAACTGTGAGCCAAATCCAAGAATTCCACTGAGTTACAGGGGTTAAAAAGTTTGGAATTTTCTTCTTTTACATAGACATCTTTAGGTCTAACAACTGGAGCTGAAATGGTTCTTCGACAATCAGGGACATCAATTCCTTCATTTTCCTTCTTTTCAGGTATGGCAGAGATATCAGATGTGGAGAAAGAATGAGTTAATAACTTAGAACAGTCTGAATACCAATCCTTCCTCAAGGCCCAGCAACGAAAACAGTATCTCTTGCTTGGAGAGTTAAATTTCTTACACTCAGTACACTGCCACTCATCCTACAAAGAGGCAAATACAGCCAATTAATATCCATTTTATGGTAAGCTAACAAAGAGACGGTAGGCTATCACTTCACCAAGCTAGTGATGGCCTAGATATTTCAGGCGGGAAATGAACAAATCCTGCAGCCACGTGGAAGAAAGTCTTTAGGAGTTTCACACTTGCTTTCTTTTCTAAGCATAATTATTCCTTTGCCCAGAAACAGACAAAACAAATAAAAAACAGGTAGTATGCTCTCTCCTAATAATTAATACTTTAAAAACTTAGCAAAGAGGAAGCTAAAACTAAAATGAGACTTTAGAATTATTTAGTTTTACTCGTGCTTTCTCACTACTTCTGGGACCATGTGTAGCTAATTGCATGACTAAATCACACCCTCAAAAAGCCAATGTCTTTGTCTTTGAATGCCAAATCATTTCCCCCTACTTTTCTATAGTCAGTGAATTTCAAATCTGTGCTTGATTTTAAGGTAGCTAAGACTTAGATCACGTCATGCGTGCTTAATGTGCCTTTGGTTAGATCAATGATTTGACACATGCAGACTTGATTTCTTTCAGGATGAAGGCCAAACACTTCAAGTTTAGAAGTCAACTCAATTGCCTACACTGAAAGAAAGGCAGGGATATATGGTCATTTGTTAAACTATGTTTTCCAGTGAGCCACAAAACAAAAGTTAAAAGTATAACAGTACACAACTATTCAACTGGCATCAGTTTTTTCTTTTCTAACGAAACATAAAATAACAAAGCTTACTAACCTCCATAGCATCCTTATTTGATGAAATACAACCTATTGGCACAACAGCTGTTCTGTACCCAAATAGCCCTAGATGTCTGATTAAGATGGGAACGTGTATCTCAGCTATTTACATTATGGTTAAGAATACTTACTGGGGGGCTGGGGATATGGCCTAGTGGCAAGAGTGCTTGCCTTGTGTACATGAGGCCCTGGGTTCGATTCCCCAGCACCACATATACAGAAAACGGCCAGAAGTGGCGCTGTGGCTCAAGTGGCAGAGTGCTAGCCTTGAGCAAAAAGAAGCCAGGGACAGTGCTCAGCCCCTGAGTCCAAGGCCCAGGACTGGCAAAAAAAAAAAAAAAAAAAAAAAAAAGAATACTTACTGGACCAGTATGTTCCATTTTATTACTTAGCTATAAACAGGCAGGTAGGTCATTTGCAATAAATTATCAAAAAATAATTGGTCAACAGCAGTACAGAGTGGGGGGGAATTAACACCAGAGAAACAAAAAATGCCTCTCTACCAAACCAGCAAAATGAAAACTCCTTCCTACCTACTCCCTATCACTTTTCTCCCAGTTACCTAAATGAAAGTAAGCATAAAGAAAACTAGAAGGAAATAGCATAAGAATTTTGAAGGGCTGGGAATGTTGCTTACTGGCAGGGTGCTTGCCTAGCATGCATGAAGCCCTGGGTTCAATTCCTTAGTACCACATAAACAGAAAAGCTGGAAGTGCAATGTGGCTCAAGTGGTAGAGTGCTAGCCCTGAGCAAAAGAAGTTCAGGGACAGTGCCCAGGCCATAAGTTCAAGTCCCAGGACTGTCAAAAAAAAAAAAAAAAAGATTTTGAGCTAGACTTAAAATGCCAATGGTAACATATTCACACCCATTACCTGACAGCTTACTAACTAATCTCTAATAGTCCTCCATGAATATTAATCTGCGTGGAAACTAAACTTTTTGATTTGGTTCTTAAGAAAATATTGGAAGAAATCCTTTTTGTAACTGACAGAGTGTTTCAGACCCTAGTTCTATCTATCCCTGGGATACAGAGGTGCTTAGTGGGGAAAAGCAGGGTCACTTTGAGTAACTCTATCTCTACTGTGTTATGACCAAAAAGTTTGGTGGCAGGGACACAGGCATTTTTGGGTCATCCTTCTCCAAGTAAGGAAAGAACAGATCAAATTATCCCTTTGCCTTCCAAAATTCCAATAAAAACCTCTAACAAGATACGAATGATCCAACACCTCTTAGCAACTAGGAAAAGTGGATAGAAATGGGGAAGACACCATTCTTCAACACAAAGAGGCTGCTGGGACTACATCACCTAAACATGTGGCCAATACAAAAGAGTTTTAGCTGGATAGTCATACCTCAGAGGTAACTTCTATATCAGTATCACTACTTAAGGACTTGGAGTCCTCAAAGTCATCATTTTTTACCACTTCAATCACCTGTGAAGGCAAAGACATCTCATTAGTATGGTTTACCTGTTTTAGATGAAGGACAGAATAGCTTCAATTTAAAACTCAGAGGGGCACCAATGGCTCACAACTGTAATCCTAGCTACTCAGAAGGTTAACATCTGAGGATCACAGTTCGAAGCCAGCCCCGACAGGAAACTCCGTGAGACTCTCATCTCCAATTAACCACCAGAAATCCAGAAGTGGCACTGTGGCTCAAGTGGTAGAGCACTAGCCTTGAGATGAACAGCTCAGGGACAGTACCCAGGCCAGCACAAAAAAATTAAAACTCACTTCCTGCCTCCATTGCTAGCACTTAAAAAGAACAGGACAAGGCCTCTGGGTGCTTACCACAGGCTATGACTGTATAGAAAGAGGAGGCCGGGCTGGGAATGTTGCTTAGTGGTAGAGTGCTTGCCTAGCATGCATGAAGCCTTGGGTTTGATTCCTCAGTACCATATAAATAGAAAAGGCCAGAAATGGTGCTGTGGCCCAAGTGGTAGAGTGATAGCCTTGAGTAAAAGAAGCTCAGAGACAGTGCCTAAGCCCTGAGTTCAAGCCCTAGGAATAGCAAAAAAGAAAGAAAGAAAAAAAAGGAAAAGAAAAGATAAAACAAAGAGGAGGCAGGGTAAACCTGGCCCTTATTACACCTCAGCCCAGGCCCTGTCCCTGGTCTGAATTGTGAATAGGGGAGACATAAGCTGGGGAGAAAAAGAAAAAAAAAAGAGAGAGAGAGAGCACACAAATGGAAGACACATACTTGGCTGACATTTTAGTAGCACAAATGATTTGAAAGCACCCATGGTTACCGACATTCCACATTCACAAGAAAGAAGTGTCCCCTTTTTTTTTTTTGTTTTTGTGCCAGTACTGGAGGTTTGAACTCAAGGCCTTGTGTTATTGCTTGGCTTTGCTACTCAAAGCTGATATGGTACCACTTGAGCCACAAATCCACTTTTGGCTTTTTGGTAGTTAATTGGAAATAAGGTTTCCTGAACTTTCCTGCTGGGTTAGCTTTGAACCTCAATCCTCAGATCTCAGCCTTCTGAGTAGCTAGGATTCCAGGCATAAGCAACTAGCAACTGGTTGAAAAGTGTACAAATTTAAAACTTTAAATAGTGAATAATATCAAAACAGACTATGAGCTGTTAAACAGAAATGTTTTTATCATGGGAATCTAGATAGATGTGAATGATGAAAACTAGGCATTTATTTAGAGTTTTACTTTTCACATTCAAAAGAGAAAAATTAAGTTATACTCTGGTAGCCTTACAAAAAGCTGTCCACACATGAGAAAATTTAAATTTAAAAAAGGGAGTATGTTCTAAATATTTTTTGGGGGGTGGGGGCAGTCCTGGGGCTTGAACTCTGATCTGGACACTGTCCCTGAGCTCCTTTTGCTCAAGGTTAGCCACTTGTTGCTTTTTCTGAGTAGTTTACTGTTATCTCCAAGTAGATAAAATAAGAGATAAAACTCTCACAGACTTTCCTGCTCAGGTGGGCTTCGAACTTCAATCCTCAGATCTCAGCCTCTTGAGTAGCTAGGATTATAGGTGTGAGCCATTGGTGCCTGGCCTGATCTCCAATTAATCACCAAAAAGTCTCAAGTGGAGTTGTGCCTCAGTGGTAAAAGTGCCAGCCTTGAGTTCAAATCCCAAGACCAGCACACACACACAAAAAAGAGGAAAATTATGTGAGCAATTTATTGTTTAAAGAGATACAGAAACCTAAGAATATTATACCATAAACACATAAACAGAAGTTTTCTAAACATACCTTTTTGTCATTCACTTTCCCTACTTCTGGTTCCGAATCAGCAGCTCCAACTTTTATTCCAACACCTAATTGCTCTGATACAGACTCATTTAAAAACCACAAATCATCTGTAGTGTCTGAAACAATGGCAGTACCTATATCCTAACAGAGAAAAACAAACATGAGCTCCTATAGTTGATGGCTCCTCACCAATATTCAGCAAACACAACCAAACTCAAAATTTAAACTGCTGACACTCCATCTCCAAAGAACATCTCCTCTTTCCTCAACAGATACGTAAGTATTCATTCAGCAGGTCTTTTCTTGGCAAGTGCTATAGTTAATCCGGTATTTAATTAAGAGTACCTGGCAAAGAATTTCCAAAAGAAAATGAGGTATAATTTCCAAGACACATACTGATGAGTTTAAAAGGAAAGGACTCACAGTGGCTTAACTAGAATGCATCCTCATTATTCCTCTCCACAGGTAAGAATTTAGAAAATACTACATTATTCTCGCTTTAAATGATCAATGATTGTTTACTGAAGAAATATTGATGGTAAGGGAACCTTTCATCCTGACACATCTGAACAGTTTTGCTATGACATTCAGGTGGACCACAAATTCATAATCTTCCTCAACTTTCCACATATTTGCACCCACACATGAAACCACATTTGAACTGTTGAACAAATTTAAATGTATGGAAACTCACTTTTTTCATTCATCTATGGGTAAACACACAATAAATACATATAAAAAATATAATCATTAAGCCACCAGTGTCCAGCAAAATTGTTTTAAGGGGGAAGAATGAAGGAGATAAGACGGGGGATGTGTTTGGAGTTCACAGTATAAATACAGATGCTCTAACAACCCTTCTGCCTAAAAATAACTTTGAAAGTATAGAATGATGTACAAAATGACAAGTGAAATGAAGAATATAAATTAAGATAAAGAAGTAGGAGATTCAGGAGGATGCTACGTTAGTTAGGTTTTGCAGGGCCATTCCTTGTAGAAGTCCAGCTACAAATGTGAATGGACCTCACTGGAGCAATATAGCATGACATCCTGGTAGCTAAGGATAACCTCTCTAAAGAAACTGCATTTGAGTCAAGTCTGAAATCAGGAAGAGGAAATAAAAGGATTTGAGAAAACAAATTTGTTCTTTCCCAGAAAGTGAAAGAATAAATTTAAGTTGCCTGAGAGAGAAAAGAATTTTGGGTCACAAGTGTGGTGTCTGAAATGCAAGCATTAAATAACAAAGAATGATAGGAGGAGAGGCAAACCATGGCAAAAGGAGTCTAAATTTTATTCCACTCTTTTTTTTGTTTTGTTTTTGCCAGTCCTGGGGCTTGAACTCAGGGCCTGCGCACTGTCCCTGGCTTCTTTTTGCTCAAGGCTAACACTCTGCCATTTGAGCCACAGGGCCACTTCTGGCCTTTTCTATATATGTGGTGCTAAGGAATCAAACCAGGGATTCATGTATACAGGCAAGCACTTTTTGCCACTATGCCATATTCCCAGCCCTCCACTCGCTTTTTTAAAGTCACTGAAGAATTGTAAACATGCAGTGATATAATATCCATTTAAAAATTACTGATGGTAAAAAAAAATTTTTTTTTAAATAGAAATACTAGTGGTAACCCAAACCTTTTGCCTTGACTGTCCAAACATTTTTGCTTTTGCTTTTGAGTCATTTGCACTAAGTAGCTCAGGAAGGCCAGGAATAAAGAGCTCAGCTCTTTTATAACCTGATATGGTTTGTGACAAAGCAAGATCTCCATGATGTTTGACTAAAATACTGGGTAATTTATGAGAAAGAAAAAGCTAGGGATAGAATGTTTAGTAAAGCCAAGTTTTATTTTGTTTTGTTAAATCAAGACTTTATATTAAAGGGGTATGGCTCAAGTGGTAGAACACTCTCCAGGAAGTGCCAGGCTCTAAGTTCAAACCTCAGTACCTCCATAAGAAACACACACTCACTCACACACACACACACTCTCACACACACACACACTCAATGTCAGGAACTCCGGGCTGGGAATGTGGCTTAGTGGTAGAATGCTCTCCTTGCATGCACAAAGCCCTGGATTCAATTCCTCAGCACCACATAAACAGAAAAGGCCAGAAGTAGCACTATGGCTTAGGAGGTAGAGTGCTAGCCTTGAGCAAAAAGATAGTGCTCAGGCCCTGAGTTCAAGCCCCAGGACCGGCAAAAATAATAATGATAAAAAAATGTCAGGAACTCTAAAAAAGTAGATGTTAAGCAAGGAGTTCAATATGGAAGTTAGGCATCAAGGAGCAGAGACATAGACCTCGGTATCATATATACAGAGTAAGCCAAAACAGTCAATAAGAATTCTTAAGGGCTGGGGATATAGCCTAGTGGCAAGAGTGGCTGCCTTGGATACAGGAGGCCCTAGGTTCGATTCCCCAGCACCACATATGCAGAAAACGGCCAGAAGCGGCGCTGTGGCTCAAGTGGCAGAGTGCTAGCCTTGAGCAAAAAGAAGCCAGGGACAGTGCTCAGGCCCTGAGTCCAAGGCCCAGGACTGGCCAAAAAAAAAAAAAAAAGAATTCTTAAAGAATATAACATGATCAAGAATACAAAGAATTTTACTTTTTTTTTTGGCCAGTCGTGGGGCTAGAACTCAAGGCCTAAGCACTGTCCCTGGCTTCTTTTTGCTCAAGGCTAGCACTCTGCCACTTGGGCCAAAGTGCCACTTCTGGCCTTTTCTATATATGGTGCTGAGGAATTGAACCTAAGGCTTCAAGTATACCAGGCAAGCACTCTTGCCACTAGGCCATATTCCCAGCCCCAGAATTTTACTCTTCAAAACAAAGTGAGGGGCTGGGGATATGGCCTAGTGGTAGAGTGCTTGCCTCGTATACATGAGGCCCTGGGTTTAATTCCCCAGCACCACATATACAGAAAATGGCCAGAAGTGGCACTGTGGCTCAAGTGGCAGAGTGCTAGCCTTGAGCAAAAAGAAGCCAGGGACAGTGCTCAGGCCCTGAGTCCAAGGCCCAGGACTGGCAAAAAAAAAAAAAGAATGCCAGCTGAGTAAGTAAGTGAAGCAAATACAAGGCCCTGAGTTCAAATCACAATGCAGAGGGTTGAGGGAGAGAGGTAGAAGAGAATGGAGGATGTCGTTCCCATTCAAATGTGAAGTTTACCTGGTTTGTCTGTAAATCAGTTGATCCATTACTTCTAGGCGTACAGTTGTTTCTCAAATTTCCTAAAAACCACCAAGGCAGGCCAGCTACATCCCATTCCTCAAAATCAAGTTCCAGCCTAGATGTTTCATCTTGAGTTAAATTTCCTATCAAATCTTCATCTACAGAAGTCAAAGGAAAATAATAATATATGCTTAACACTTAAGACCCAATGCTTACTCTTATCCGGAGTTATGTAACTCTAACCAGTCTGTTCATCACCTTTATAATAGCAATATAATTTTTTTAATTGAACTCTGAGGGCTGGGAATATGGCATAGTGGTAGAATGCTTGCCTTTTATACGTGAAGCCCTGGATTCGATTCCTCAGTACCACATACACAGAAAAAGCCAGAAGTGGTGCTGTGGCGCAAGTGGTAGAGTGCTAGCCTTGAGCAAAAAGAAGCCAGGGACAGTGCTCAGGCCTTGAGTTCAAACTCCAGGACTGGCAAAAAAAAAAAACAAAACAAAAGAAGAACTCTAGGTCTGGGCACTGTCCCTGAGCTCTTCAGTTCAAGTCTACCACTTGAGCCACAGCTCCACTTCCCATTTTCTGGTGGTTAACTGGAGCTAACAGTCTCTTGGACTTTCCTGCCTGGGCTGGCTTTGAAACATGATCCTCAGATCTCAGCCTCCTGAGTAGCTAGAATTACAGGTATTAGCCACCAGTGCCCAGTTTGTTCGTATGCTTTTAAGCATCATATTGAGTAGAAAATAAAGACTTGCATTTTAATTTTAAAATTATACCTTTAATATTATATAGACTAAAAAGTTCTAAAGCACATAAGTAGTCCAAAATTCATTTTATGTTCAAATGCTTTTGTAAAAAACAATATACCATAATAAATTGATTCAAATTTAATTTAAACATTTAGAGGGCTGGGGATATGGCCTAGTGGCAAGAGCGCTTGCCTCATATACTTGAAGCCCTGGGTTCGATTCCCCAGTACCACATATACAGAAAATGGCCAGAAGTGGCGCTGTGACTCAAGTGGCAGAGTGCTAGCCTGGAGCAAAAACAAGCCAGGGACAGTGCTCAGGCCCTGAGTCCAAGGCCCAGGACTACCCAAAAAAAAAACAAAAAAAAAACATTTAGAACAACTTCAACAACTTAACCATACCTAACTAGCTGGCAAAGATCTGGTGACTACTGGGCTTTCTACTACTAGGCTTGACTACAAGTACATATATTTAATCATGTTTGCAAACTTCAAAATCTATAAAATTAGTCTTTACTTCAAAAGGTCAAGACAAAACATTCCAACCAGCCAGGTACTAGTTGCTCATTCCTATAATCTTAGCTTATTCAGGAGGCTGAGATCTGAGGATCTAATTCAAAGCATGAGCAACGAAGTCCATGGGACTCTTAATTCCAATTAGAACTAGTTTTGAGCAAAAAAGACAAAGCACCCAGGCCCTGAGTTCAAGACCTAGTACTAGCAAGAAAGAAAGCCTAATTAAATCAAATGTATACAGGGCAGAAGGGGGGGGAGAGACAGAGCACTTAAGAAAACGAGGATAAGAAAACAAAGTCTCCACAGCCTTAATCCAAAATTACCTCCTCTAGAATTTCTGCATTTATGCTGTGAGATAGGTATCGTGGAAATATCACCTTCTTCAGTTCGTTTCCTGGAACTGGGCTTTCCCTCTGCACTTTGCTGAAAGAAGGGAGAGAGGTGTCTATCAGTGCAGTAGAAATGACTGAGACCAGGGGATGTAGCAGTTCCATTCTGGCTCACCAGTTAGTGTGCAACACAATGGGTTATGCACTTGAGAGAGAACTCTGGATTTCACAACCAGTCATCAAGTAAAGCTAACATAACACGTCTTCTCAATCTCTATGAAGAGAACAAACTAAGAAAATCCCATACATGGGGAAAAATAGAATGCACAAAGGCCCAAATATACTTTTTTAAAACAGATTACCTATATAAAACCACTTGCCTACTACAAAATAGCACAATCCAGAAAACATGTGAAACTCTCACCACAGATTATTTTCCCATGTCCGTGAGGGAACTTTATAAAATTGCCTGACATAAACTTAACTACAACAGCCTAGTAAAATCTAATAAAGTAGTTTTCCTAGACATTTATGTAAATACACAATCTGAAATACACACACACACACATCCACACAGGCAAACACAAACCAAAGAAAGTGCAACTGGAAGAACTGAAGATCAGAAGTGCTACATCCCGAAGAAAGGTTCAGAGACTGGAACTCTGTTATGAGCAGAACAGAGAAGGTTCACTCTGTCCCTGGTCTGTGAACTCCCAAGAATCCTTTCTCGTTAAATTCTTACTGTACTGAGGGAAAGGCCTTGGGAGTTCAAGATCCATAGGTACAGAGAAGGGGCCACTCTGTACAACAAAAGAAGTCACCATGTGGTGATTTTACCTTCAGTTGGTCTTGACTTGGAATATCCATACTGTGATCCTGTGCGAGAGCCAGAGTCTGAGCAGCATCTGGATAGCAAGTAAAACAAAAGGAAAACCTTCCCTGGTAATAACCATTCTTTCCACACAAACAGGACCACAGCAAACAACCCTGAAGCCAGGTTTGGTCCCTGCAGACATACTTCTATATGTTAGCTAGAAAAGGCTCTCGTGTGCAAGAAGGTAAAAACCAAAACTAATTTAAAAAAAAAACAGAGACCAAGACAGGCCATGTTCAAAACAATTCCAAATTATAACCTGGAAAAAAAGTGCAATGACAAAAAAATGTTCTTCATAGCAAGCTTTCAATTTTTTAATGCAAAAAGCGACTCCAAGCAGAACCAAATTTACTCAACTTACAACAACAAAAAATATTGGGCCTTTTAAATTTAATTTGTATTTTTAAGTGTTAAGATTTAAGATATAAAAACCTGGAATTTTTCCCATTTGTTTCATGAACAGTAATAGTTCCTTAAGTAACCTGCATTCTATGTGTCCCACCATCTGAATGTAGATTGGAATTTTTTTTCACAAGCCTCATTTTTTCCACATACTATAAATACTTTTTAAGAAGGAAGAAGAACCAGATAAAGTTTTTCTCAAAGCCAATGAAAAGCACAGAAAAATATAACCTAGCTTACAGAAATTCTTAAGATATTATATTAGCTGAAAAGACAAATATTTTCAAGCACTTGGAAATTTTTCAGCAGAACAAAAGATAAAAACTCAGCTTCAGAAAAGAACGAGGCTGCAAAGAATTTAGGAACTTGAACAGTTCTTTGCATGAAGCTATGTGTAAAACACACTTCAATAAATCTGTTTTGGATCAGGTCCATCAGCTACTACCAGTTCCAGAGTTAAGACATTTAGAGGAAATACCATCACCATCTAAAATGGATTATCAGAAAAATAATACAGATTTTACACTGGTCTGACCATTCTAGACACCAGTGGCTCATGCCTGTAAATCCTAGCTATTCAAGATCTGAGTGGCTCAGGGTCGAGATCTGAGGTTTGAGATTTAAAGCCAGCATGGGCAGAAAAGTCCAAGACACTCATTTCCAATTAGCCAGACAAAAAGTGAAAAGTGAAGGTATGGCTCAAGTGATAGAACATCAGCCTTCAGTGAAAAAGCTAAGGTAGAGCAAGATCCAATATCAGCACAAATATACACACACAAAAATGAAACCAACAAAAAAAAACACCTGACAATTCAGCTGTTTAGCTCAAAGAAAACTTGTTTCAAAATTTTAATAAGGAATATTATTTTTAAAGTATTGTTATGGCTAAGTGAACATATTAATAAGTTCAGAGACAACATTTTCTGATCACAGTAATCATCATTTAACTAATATAAAAGGTTAGGTCAATGTTAGCAGTTCTTTAGTAAAGCAATTCTATTGTTGTCATCTATATTATCAAAGCCTTGCTGCCTCACTTTCCCTTTAAATAATGACATTTTTTTTCAATCATCAAAATAAAGTTCTAGCCTATATGCAAAGATGTAAAAGGTCCCTAGGCGAATTTTCTTGGGCGTAGGCCATGTGGCTACTGTATATGTTTTTGGTACACTGTGTATTGTATATATGTCTACCTGACCTAGGGAAGGGAAAGAAAAACAGGGTGTAAGATATCACAAGACATGTACACACTGCCCTACTATGTAACTGTACCCTTTTTGCACAACACCTTGTCAAAAAAATTTTGTTTAATTAATAAATTACAAAAAAAAAGATGTAAAAGGTCTAACCTATTTGCAAAGCATCATGAAAAGCACTTTTCTATGTTACTAAGATACACTTTGAACATTTAAATAATTATCTAGCTATTCAGAACTCTTATGTCTCCTACAAAAATTAAGTTTCTCAGCAGCATTGCAGTAGGCATAACTTTAGGTTTCTTAAAGGCTACCTGACATAAAAAACAATTGTATCTAAGCAGTCTTACAAGCCCATATTGCAGACAATGCTGGGAGTATGTCAGAGCAGGAGAGCCACAAAGGTTAGCTCTGCTGTGAGGATCAGACAAAAGACCAAAGCCAGGTCATTCTCTAAAACTGTGGCTAGATTTCTAACACAATATTAAAACATGGGATTAGAGAACAAAGAAAAGGAATGACTTTGAGACACAGAGAAGAGCTTAGGCAGAATTCAAGGTCTTGAGACTTGGGCTGGGAATATGGCCTAGTGGTAAAGTACTCATCTCATATATATGAAGCCCTGGGTTTGATTCCTCAGCACCACATATATATAGAAAAAGCTGGAAATGGCTCTGTGGCTCAAGTGGCAGAGTGCTAGCCTTGAGCAAAAAGAAGCCAGGGACAGTGCTCAGGCCCTGATTTCAAGCCCCAACTGGCAACAAAAACAAACAAAATCAAGGTCTTGAGACGGTAAGACTAAGGGTGTAATATTAATGTTGATAGAAATAATTGGCAACTCATACTAGATTTGTGGGTAGAAAAAGAAAAAGTTAAAATAAAATTTTAAAAAACACTTCTCAATTTCCAATGGCTAACCACAAGGACCAATACAAGGGTAAATTAGAGCAGGTAACCAACCAATCAGCGTCAGGTGGCACCGTTTCCTGGTGCTGAACTATGGCATGTCAGATGCTGCCATTTGGGAATCAAGGTAATCAGTAGACAGGAACTCTGTATAATCTTTTTTAAACTTTGTTATTATTTTTGTGCGTTTTTGTAGACAACATCTTGCTATGTAGCCCTGGCAGGCCTTGAACTCATCATCTTTCTGCCTTGGCCTCGAGAATGGTGAGATTCATCAGGTACATATGATCATTCTGGCCTTTTACCACTTAAGTCTGAAATTTTTCAAAATGAAAATTTAAATGAAGATATTCACAGGGAAAATATGTCCAAATAAATTGGGAAGGGGAGACTGTTACAAGCAAGGGTTAAGGAGACAATGTATGGCATAATGAGCAGAGCAAGGACTAGTCAGTCAGAAATCTCTGCTCTACCCAATTTACCAATGATATTGGGCAAATCATTCATTCTATTTGAAAATCCTGTTTCTGTATCTCCAAACTAAATACCTCACAGGCTAGTTGTGAAGATGGACTGAACTATTTGATACAGAACTGTGTGATGTAGCTCAATGGTAAATTACTTGTCTCCCTTGCTTCCCATGTACAAGGCCTTGGGTTCAATACCTGGCACCACTACCAAAAAAGAAAAAAGAAAAGTTCTATAAAATAAATGACATGTTACATTGTGCAGAGAAAGTACAAGAAAGAAAATGAGAGAAAAATGATAATTACATTCACTCCAGATATCCAGAGAACTACCCAGAAAACAAATTAATCTAGAAAAGTAGATCAACAATATAAAAATTATAAACTTCTTCATGTATTTTAAGCCATCCATGACTATCCTAAGAATGCATATTACTTCACAAATAACTAAATTTCAATAAAAATTTCTCCTTCAAGTAGAAATCCATGGCTACAAATGGCTCAATGAAAAAAAAAAAAGGCTTCAAAAATCAATGTAGGGGGGCTGCAAATGTGGCCTAATGTTAGAGTGCTTGTGTAGGATGCATGAAGCCCCAAGTTCCATTCCTCAGCATTACACATACAGAAAACGCTGGAAGTGGGGCTGTGGCTCAGGTGATAGAGTACGAGCCTTAAGCAGAAAGAAGCCAGGGACAGTGTTGAGGCCCTGAGTTCAAGCCCTAGGACTGGCAAAAAAAAAAGTCAATGGAGCCAAGTGTCAGTGGTTCACACCTGTAAGCCTTCCTACTCTGGAACCTGTGGTCTGAGGACTGCAGTTCAAAGCCAGCCTAGGTAGGAAGCCCATGAGACTCTTATCACCAACTAATTACCAATAAAAGCTGGAAGTCGAATTGTGGTTCAAGTGGTAGAGTGACAGTCTTCAGCACAAAAACTCAGGGACAGCACCCAGGCCGAGTTCCAAGCCCTGGGACTGGTATACACACACTTTAACAAAAATCAGTGGCTCCTGCCTACAACCCTAGCTAGCCTGCACAGAAAATTCTCAAAAGTCATCTCCAATTAACTAGCAAATATGCTGAAGTGGAGTTATGACTCAAGTGGTAGAGCCACCAGCCATGAGGACAAAAGCCAAGGTTGAGCTTGAGCTCAAGACCCTGAGTTCAAGCCTCAGTACAAACCAAAATACAATAAAAATAAAGCAATGTAAATTCCAAAATCATGCTTCAATGTGAGCCAAATTTCTTTTTCTGCTATGAGAAGATCAATCTTCAGTGGGAAAGGATTATTCCTAACATATTTATTCAGTAAACATAATCAATCTAAAGAGATCACATACTTGGACTTTCTTCCTAGGGCTATGTTACTTAAACTCTAATTTGAAGCTGACAAAAGGACTTCATGGGGGCTGGGAATGTGGCTTAGCAATAGAATGCTTGTCTTGCATGCATGAAGCCCTGGGTTCAATTCCTCAGCACCACAAAAACAGAAAAGGCCGGAAGTGGAGCTGTGGCTCAAGTGGTAGAGTGCTAGCCTTGCAAAAAGAAGCCAGGGACAGTGCTCAGGCCCTGAGTCCAAGCCCCAGGACTGGCCAAAAAAAAAAAAGCACTTCATGTAGGAATCGAGAGACAAAATTTCACTACTTGGACATAAATGAGAAATGGGTTAGAATCTAGTTCAAACTATTTTATTCACCTATCTCTACCACACCACCATTTTGAAACTATTAGAGTCCAAAGCAGCAATTTACTGCAGTTAGTAAACTAAATTCAAAGGACAGTATTTAAAAGGTCTGGAATAAAAAGGATAGACAAACTGACATTTAAAAAACAGATTACTAAAATCATTAGGTGAAGGCTGGAATTGTGGCTCAGCAGTACAGCCTGCCTATCAAGTGTAAGGCCCTGAGTTCAAATTCCAGTACCATAAAATGTGTATGTGTGTATACATAGATGCATCATATATACATATATATACACACCATTATGGGCAAGGGTCTTAGAGAACCTTTATAATAGATGGATCAGACTGACACTACTAGAGCTCACAGAATCTTAACACAACTGAAAGAAAGGAGGACAAACAGACCTTACATGACTGATGTGATGAAATGGAAGTACTAAGAACCATCTATGAAGATCTCTTGGCAAAGAAATGTAAACTTGAATCTATTCAAGCATTACTAGTTTACCAAAACTAGGGAGGACAAAGAAACAAGTTAAACAATCACAAGGATACAATGCGTGAAATTCTACCAGATAAATGATCCATCATTTCTCAAGTGGTAAGTGACAATGAAAACAAAAGGAGTCTCCACATGACAACTGGGTTACTATAGTTAACCTACTGTGTATTCAAATGGCTACAAGTGAGGACTTTTAATACTTCTGACACACACAAAAAATATCTGAGGTGACAGATAGGACTAATTCAATTATTGCACATACATTCTATACATGTGAAATAGGTGGTATTCCATGAATATGTGTAACTATTGTATGTCATTTTTTAAAGACAAAGTTTTATTATTTAATAAAAATGTTAAGTAAACCCAAATCAAAAAAACACACAAAAAGAAGATAGTTAAGTTTTGTAGACTGAAGACAATTATGACATATTATCAGCCAAATATGATATGTGGACTTTGGCTCCTGACTAGAACAATCCAAAAATAAAAGGTATTTTTGAGGTAACTGGGGAAGACTTATTAAATAGAATTATGGAATATTTATTGTGTTATTACTGAATGCAATAATGATGTAGTTTTGTTTGAAGGAAGAGTTCTGATTTGTGAGATGTTTTTAATGTCAATATAAACAAGTATGATCAAATGTTTATAATTACTAAGTCTTAGGAGGTAAGCATCTCTAGTCTCAGTATCCAATGTTTATCGTTATTAAGTCTATAAGGTAGGCATCTCTATTCTCAATATGCTTTCACAGTGAAAGATTTAACATAACATTCTGTATGACAAATTATAACCCTCCTAGTCACACAGAAGATAGCATTCCATTTTCATTTCAATCCCCCTTGCTTTCCCATCATTTGCCCCTTAAACTCAAAGCTGTGATAATCAACTGAAGAAATATGTGACATACCTGTGGTAGAGGTGGGTAACGTGACAAGATTCTTTCTTAGCATATCATAGAGAGGGCTGTTAAAGAAATTAGAAAAGAAAATTAACAACCCCAAATGCCATTCTAAAGACAGTAGTGAAGCTGTAAAGCTGGGTGCTGGTGGCTCACGCCTATAATCCTAGCTACTCAGAAGGCGGAGATCTGAGGATCATGGTTCAAAGCCAGCCCAGACAGGAAAGGCCATGAGACTCTTATCTACAATTAACCACCAGAAAATCGGAAGTATTACTGTGTCCAAGTAGTAGAGCATTTTAGCCTTGTGCTGAAGAGCTCAGGGACAGTGCCCAGGCCCAGAGTTCAAGCCACACAACCACCTGGAAAAAAAAAATGGATCAAGGAAGTAGAGATGTGGCTCAAGTGGTAAAGCATCAGCTGTCAGAAAAGAAAAAAAAAGATCAATTTACATTTTATTTCACTAACAGTAACTCAATGGAGAGATTTCCTTTGAAAGCTTTTCCTTCCTTCTAAGAGTCAAATTTTACATTTACATTGGGAAATAAGAGTGGAGGAGATGAGTAAGGGGATGATGAGTAAGAGACAAAAAGTCCAAAAGAAAGAAGTTATGAATCCGGACACAGATAGTTCATGCCAATAATCCTAGCTACTCAGAAGGCTGAGATCTGGGGATTAAAGGTTGAGTCCAGCCCAGGCAGGAAAGTCAGTAAGACTTATCTAAGATTTAATCCCAATTAACCACTAAAAAGGTTAGAAGTGGAGCTCTGGTTCAAGAGGTAGAACGCTAACCTTGAATGCACAAGCTCAAGGACAAGTGTCCAGGCCCTAAATTCACACCTCAGTACTGGCATGTGTGTGTGCATACTCACACAAACACACGTGTACGTATGCTCACACACACAAAGAAAGCAGTGGTGAGTAGGCTAGAGAGAGAACACTGGCTTCTCAATTACTAGTTGAACTGGACAAAAAAAATGACTATATGTCCCATAAAACTGGAGGTATTGGGCAGACTTGGCTCCACTACAATTGTTATTGAACTCATCATCAGCCTCAAACTGCCCAGCTACATCATTTAAAAACAACATCCTTCTCATCAGCTCATTCTTCCCCTCTCTACTACTAGGTCTGGACCTAGCTACATCAATCAAGCTCCTACCCAGGACAGGACACATCATCTTCAATCTGAATCTGTCCTTCAACTAATCCTTTGTGACCAACTGCGTTTCTTCAACTCAGTTCAAATTTTACTCCCTCAGGAACCCCCTTAGCACTCTAAATCCTACAAAGCTCCTGCTTTATGTTCCTCTTTTTTTGTTTTTGCTTTTTTGCCAGTCCTGGGGCTTGAACTCAGGGTCTGAGCACTGTCCCTGGTTTCCTTTTTCCTCAAGTCTAGCACTCTTACCACTTGAGCTACTGCACCACTTCTGGCTTTTTCTATTTATGTGGTGCTGAGGAATCAAACCCAGGGCTTCATGCATGCAAGGCAAGCACTTTACCACCAAGCCACATTCCCAGCCATCCTCTTTTTTTATAGCACTACCACAGTGAAATTCTGCCAAGCATGAGTGTGATTATTTGAATGAGTGTGGTGGAAGAGTATCTCACTACTCTCTAAACTCCATCTAGTCAGAATTCTAGTCTTGCTCACTACTGTACTGCCAGGGCCTCACTGGCTACATAATGTATGTAGGCCATTAAAACACTCGACTCAAGAAATAACCACTAATAACTTATGGAGATCTACAATTAGGAATAAGCACTCAAAAACAAAACACGCAATCCTTCACTCTTTTTACCTTGGATCTTTCACAGAAAAGCTCTCACGTCCTAGTAGTTCTCCCAAAAGATCTCCACCACAATATACCATATGCTGCTCTTGTTGATCATAAAGCTGCTTTACCATTATATACTGGCCTAGATAGTGCATTACCTGCATGGGAAAAAAAACAAACACCATGAAATTATCTGTGCAATTGCTCCTAATTCAATAAATTATGAGTAAGTAAAGCAGTTTCTAGAGAAAAGGAAAACTGCCCAAGCCTGTAAACTGACAGTGTCCAAGGGTCTACAACAAGATAGTCACTACCAACTACTAGATTCATCCACTCATTATCTGTCCACTCATTATCTTTCCGGTCATTTACAAGATACACACATTTTATTAACAAAACATCTGATAAGGAAACAAGGTAATGATTTACTTAGTGTCTCTTTAAGAGTTTTCTTACCAGTCTAAATGAAAGGAGTATGTTTTAAACCATGGTTCTTGCATGTAATCCTAGCTACTCAGAAGGCTAAGATCTGAGGATCAAGGTTCAAAGCCAGCCTAGGCAGGAAAGTCCGTGAGACTCTTATCTCCAACTAACCACCAGAAAACTGGAGTGGAGCAATGGTTCAAGTTGTAGAGTGGTAGCCTTAAGATGAACAGCTCAGGGACAGTGCCCAGGCCAAGTTCAAGTCCTACAATGGACAAAAAAATAAAATAAAATAAATGAAGGATCTGGGGATGTCCCTCAGTAGTGGAAAGTATATGAAAGGCCTTGGGTTTGAGTTCCAGCACAGCAAAAACAAAATAAAAACAAGGGAGAAAATATGAGAATGGTAATAGAAGGTGAAATGCCTCCAGATTGTTTGAGAGGCATAATGGATTGAGAGAGCAATAATACTAATAGGTGTGGATCTTCTAAGTGCCTTAAAAAAAAAAAAAAGCAAAGCCAGCCAGGAATTAGTGGCTCACGCCTATAATCCTAGCTACTCAGGAGGTTGAGATCTGAGGATCATGGTTCAAAGCCAGCCCAGACAGGAAAGTCTGTGAGACTCTTTGTTTTTTGTGGGTTTTTATTTTGCCAGTCCTGGGGCTTGAACTCAGGGCCTGAGCACTGTCTCTGGCTTCTTTTTGCTCAAAGCTAGCACTCTACCACTTGAGCCACAGCGCTACTGCTTTTTCTATATATGTGGTGCTGAGGAATCAAACCCAGGGCTTCATGTACAAGAGGCAAGCACTTTACCACTAGGCCATATTCCCAGCCCTCTGTGAGACTCTTATCTCCAATTAACCACCAGAAAATTGGAAGCTGCATTCAAGTGGTAGAGTGCTAGCCTTGAGCTAAAGAGCTCAGGGATAGCACCCCAGGCCCAGAATTCAAGCCCCACCACTGACAAAAAAAAGAAAAGAAAAAGCCAGAAGTGGTGCTGTGGCTCAAATGGTAGAACACTAGGCTTGAGCAAAGGAAGCTCAGGGACAGCAACTAGGCCTTGAGTTCAAGCCCCAGTACCAGCACCAAAAAAAAGAAAAAAGAAATGAAAGAAATCTGGGTGCCAGTGGCTCATGCCTATAATCCTAGCTACTCAGGAGGCTGAGACCTGAAGAACATAGTTCAATGCCAACCCAGGCAAAAATGTCTGTGAGATAATTCTCTCCAATTAACCGCCCCCCCCAAAAAAAACCAGAAGTAGAACTGTAGCTCAAGCAGTAGAGTACTATCCCTTAAGAAAACCCCTTAAGAAAAATAAATAAATAAATCACCTCGGGCTGGGAATATGGCCTAGTGGCAAGAGTGCCTTGTATACAAGAAGCCCTGGGTTCAATTCCCCAGCACCACATCTATAGAAAACAACCAGAAGTGGCACTGTGGCTCAAGTGGCAGAGTGCTAGCCTTGAGCAAAAAGAAGCCAGGGACAGTGCTCAGGCCCTGACTCCAAGGCCCAGGCCTAGCAAAAAAAGAAAGAAAGAAAAAAAAATCTCAGGGACAACACCTAGGCCCTGAGTTTAAGCCCCAGGATGGACACACACACACTTGAAAATCTTATTCATTCTATTTAGAAAGGATTAGGTTTCTATTCTACATTTTCATCCTAAGTCTTGTCCACTTAAGAAATTCAATTTGCCTTTATAAAAAAATTTTAAATGCTAAATGTTATCTAAATGCAAAAGTGTTTAAATTAACTCATAGTGCTCAAAGATTATCTGACATAGTTGGGCTGGGAATATGTCCTAGTGGTAAAGCACTCATCTCATGAAAAACTACATCAAATTCCTGCCTAGCAGCATAACTTGTAATAACTAATGTCATCTCTTAATCTGTATATCTTACGTTTTAACTCTCAGATCAAAGAATTTGAGGTTAATCCTTATCACTTCAAAAGGAACCATAAGAAAGGGATTAACATGAAGTGACAATCTTTAAGAAAACAAAAGTTGTTTCTCCAATACCTCAGAAGTAGAAACTCCTCTCTCAGCACTGATTTCAGCTTTGTGTTTGCTGGCTTCTATATCTCAAATGCTCTTAAAACACTATTTTCTTTGATGGCTTACCTCTTTTACAGTGAACATTTCACCTTGTGCGCCTGCTGCTTGGAGTATCTTCAAAAGTGGCGGTTTTGGTCGTACCTGATGCACACATAAAATAAATCTGCTATTTACCTTTCAATTAAGATTTGTAGCTGAGTGCACTTGGCTCACACCTGTAATCCTAGCTACTCAGGAGGAGTTCGCAGCCAGTGAGGAGACAAATCCCCCAGAGTCTTATCTTCAATCAGGAAAAAAAAAAAGCCCTGAGTTGAAGCCCCAAGACCAGCATAAAAAAAAAATTGTTTTTAAATCTCCTAGCCAGGTGCCAGGGCTCATGCCTATTATCCTAGCTACTCAGAAGTATGAGATCTGAGGATCATGGTTCAAAGCCAGCCCAGGCAGCAAAGTCCATGAGATTTTTTTTTTTTTTTTTTTTTGGCCAGTCCTGGGCTTGGACTCAGGGCCTGAGCACTGTCCCTGGCTTCTTTTTGCTCAAGGCTAGCACTCTGCCACTTGAGCCACAGTGCCACTTCTGGCTGTTTTCTGTATATGTGGTGCTGGGGAATTGAACCCAGGGCCTCACGTATACGAGGCAAGCACTCTTGCCACTAGGCCATATCCCCAGCCCCGTCCGTCCATGAGATTCTTATCTCCCCTTAACTAGCAAATATTAAAAAATGGAGCTGTGGCTCAAGTGGTAAAGCACAAGCCTTGAGGGGAAAACAAAGCTCAAGGGACAGCGTTCAGGTTCTAAGTTCAAGCTCTAAGACTAGCACACAAAAGTGTTCATGCGCATGTGTGCGCTCACGCGCGCACACACACACACACACAAACATAAAGGTATCTTTTACTTTCTTTTGAAGATTAAACAAAAAAAGCAGACAAAAGTAAACTATCCAGGTATCAAAGTGTGCATGAAATGCCATTCCAGAGGCTGGGAATATGGCCTAGTGGCAAGAGTACTTGCCTCATATACATGAAACCCTGGGTTTGATTCCCCAGCACCACATGTATAGAAAACGGCCAGAAGTGCTGCTGTGGCTCAAGTGGCAGTGTGCTAGCCTTGAGCAAAAAGAAGCCAGGGACAGTGCTCAGGTCCTGAGTCCAAGGCCCAGTACTGGCAACAAAGAAAGAAAAAAGAAATGCCATTCCAAGCTAGCTATCAGGAGAGTTGAGTAAGGCAAAAAACTGGAAGCTTCAACAATAAACTAGTAGTGACAACCAACAAGGAGGCAGCTATTACTATTTAGTAACACGTACATACTTCACACCTCTGAACATATCCTGAGTATAACCCTACATATAACTCTAATTAAATTATCAGTAGATAAGAAAGCTCTAGAGCTTTCTAAGTGGTGGCTCACATCTTAGCTACTCAGGAGGCTAAGTGAGATCTGAAGATCAAGGTTCAAAGCCAGCCAGAAAAGTCTGTAAGACTCTCATCTCCAATAAACTACAAAAAAAAAAAAACCTAGAAGACCTCAGAATCACATAAACAGAAAAAGCCAGAAGTGGCGCTGTGATTCAAGTGGCTGAGCACTAGCTTTCAGCAAAAGAAACTCAAGGACAATGTCCATGCCATGAATTCAAGCCCCAGGACTGGCAAAAAAAGTTCTTCTAACTGGGAAGGTTTTAGTGTCTAAAAAGAAAACATATAGAATGGAATCAGCCACATCAGCCATACATGAAAAATAAAGCAGGCTGGTGGGTCTCAGATACAATCTTGTGTCAATAAAATAAGCATCAGGATGACCCATGTGACAAACTTAAAGAATCTGACTCAACTATGCCTAAAGTAAAAATTATCAGCATATGTGTACTACCTTTCAGTTTTGGAGACCTTTCAAGATCTCTCTCATCTGTTATAGCTGAGGAAGTTTGCCTTCTATGTCAGTATTCATATAGGTGAACTTACGTTCTGATAATCACACATGGCTTATTTCATGCTATGCAATCTCAGCTGGCAATCTCCTAATTCCATCATGTCTTTTGGAGGCAGTAAGGAGGAGAGGAAAGAGGAGAGGAGAAGAGCACTCAAGCAAGCACTGCTACTGAATTCATAGTCAGTTTTCACAAAAACACTGGTATATGCCACATTTCTTCCTCACCAATTTCAAATCCTACCTTCTTCATATATTGAGGTACCATACATTAACACAGTATGTTATAGAAAAAGATCTAACAGGACACACCAAATCTCAGGGAAAGATTTTTTTTTTTTGTAATGGGGCTTGAACTCAAAGCCTGGGCACTGTCCCTGAACTTTTTCGCTCAAAGCTAGCACTCTACCACTTTGAGCCAAAGCACCCACTTCCAGTTTCCTGGTGGTTAACTGGACATAAGGAATCTCAAGGACTTTCCTGCCCGAGCTGGCTTCACATCATGATCCTCAGATCTCAGCTACCAGAATAGCTAAGATTACAGGAATAAGCCACTAGCGCCCACCTTCAGGCAAAGATTTTATAAGAGGAAGAATGTGGAAGGTCAAGAGATCTTACTATAAATACCTAAAGATAGATAAAGTTTGGATTGCTTTGTTAGAATACTCTAGCTAAATTTAAATTTATTTTTTTAAAGAAAAACTAATTACAATAAAGGGATAGACCGAAAACAAATTTACATAACCTGATTCCAAATTCTCTACTAGCCACCCCTAAACTAAGAGCATACCATGCTTTCAAAATGTATTCTGAGTTATCTGTGGCCTTCAAATATTTACTCAATAATAAATTAAAATTGGTGAACATTGCTACTGTTTACCCACATCCCTAACATTTTAAAATACAAGCATTTCTACTCTGTGCAACAGTAGTCAGTTACATGACCCAATTTAATTTCTTAAAAATAAACAAAACAGAAACACCAAAAGTTACTTACCTGACTGATTTGTTCAGGAGAGATTCTGCAAGGACTGTCAGATGTTGAACACTGGGCAGAAGTGGAATGTGATGTCATTGTGGCAGCTAATATTGCAATCTGCTGATAACTAAAAAAAAAAAACAAAAACATATTTACACACCATAATCTAAACTTGAAAAATCCTCCTTTAATCCAGGCCTCTGTGGCTCACACATGTAAGCCTGGCTACTTAGGAGACTGAGATCTGAGGATCCATGTTTTAAAGCCAGCCAGGGCCAGAAAGTTCATGAGACGCTCTATTTTTCAATTAACCAGCAAAAGGCCAGAAATAAACATGTGGCTCAAGTGGTAGAGCGCCAACTTTGAGTGAAAAAAGTTAAGGAATCACATCTAGGAGCTGAGTTCCAGACCCAGTACCAGTAAAAAGAAAAAAAAACTGTCTTTAGCATTTTAAAAAGCAGTCAACATGTCACCAAGTATTAAAGATATGCATAATTCAGAGAACTTTATACAAATGCAACATGCTCATGCTGAGGTTTCCCATACCTATTTTGGTCGCCTTCTAGACGGATCCAGCAAGAAGAAATTTCAAATCAAAAATTAAAGTTTAGATATATATTCCTTAAGCACTTAAAACCACAAGCCATCTATGCAGCATGAAATGGAAACAAGTTTGGGCTTGTTCCACCCTCCATGCTGATGTTAATGAGTAAATGGTTCAGCTGAAAGTCGGTTACAATCTTTCCTTACTGGCTACCAGGTGGTACATTATCTCCTCCAGTAGGCGGTGCCCTGGAAAAGACAGCCCAGGGGGGGGGGGGGGGGGAGAATTACCAAGATTCCAAAGCACTTCAAGGAAAACCTAGGCAACATGTTGTAACAAGTCTTGACAAGGGGCCACAGAAAAGTGACTCATTTTCAGCCCCAGTTACAACAGCTTTTAAGTGTGCCAAACCTAAAAAGAACTTGGCAACTACATACCTGCAATATGGACACTTATAGGAAGGAGGGAGGAGAGGAACACCAAGTGAAGCATATAAGGTTTAAATTTCTCCACTGTGTATTTTTAAATAAGCCTGTTTGAGTTTGCCTTCAGGCTTTTTTTCTAGTAAATAGATGACAATTGGTGAAAGGTGTGACTTTTAACAAGCCACATAAAAGAGCGAAAACAGCCTACAGATGTGCTTAGCAGAAGCTAACAAAATCTCCCACTCTTTGGCATGTAAAATCTACCGCTTCTTACTACACTCTACCTGCTTCAGCTACCTTCCCATTGAATTCATCTCCTAAGAAAACACTTAAGCCCACTCTACTCAGAGATTCATTAGGTAGATTTTTTTACCCAAGTGCAATCAGAAAATAACCAAGAAAAAACATGCCAAGTGAAATGAACTCCATGTTACGGAAACAAGAATTATACCACTGTTTTAATTATTCTCAACATGCCATGTGAACTCGTACTACTTTTTTTTTCCTTGTTTGACTGAGTGGTTTATCTAGTTTTGTTTCTCTTGTAGTCCCTTCCTGTGGCTGTACCCTTACTACCACTGTATTACATCCGAGTACCCTGAATATTGTCTATATGGGTAAAAAACATATTTTTAATCCCCAGGTCATATATCACATCTCAGCTGATGTGGAATGCTCAGTCACCCCACATGATGACCAGTTGTGCTAACCAGATTTGCTGTTTCCCTAACCTTAATTTTGCAAGAACACCTCTCAAAAAGAAAATGGAAGCCAGGTGTCAGTGGCTCAAGCCTGTATCCCCACTGTTAGGTTAAGTAGGTAGCCGATAAAGGAGAACGCCAGGCAGTATTCAGGCAGAAGAGAAAAGTTTATTACCAAACTGCTGGCCTGTGGCCCAGGTGATGCGTGGGCATGGCCAGAGAGAAGGGGTGACCCCCACCTGACCTGCCTTATCTAGGGCAGGGGGGGTGTGGCCAGGTGGATTAGGCTGTGACCTCGGGAAAGGAGGAGGTAATTGCCTCCCTGTCTGCTGGTTACCCAGGTAATTGGGTGGAGACTTAACCAGGTAGGAGAATCTGCTTGGGGCTAGCTGTTCAGAAGGTTGAGAATCATAGTTCAAAGCCAGCAAGGACAGGGTAGGAAAGTCCATGAGACTCTTACCTCCAGTGAACCAGCAAAAAGCTGAAGTGGAACTGTGGCTCAAGTGGTAGAACAGCAGCCTTGAGTAAAGAAGCTCAGGCATAGCAGCACCCAGACCCAGAGTTCAAACCCCAGTACAAACACAAAAAAAGCAGGAAGTGGGGGGGGAGTGGGAAATCGTGACCCAAGATCAAGGGATAAAGTCCATGCGCTCAATTGAAGTGGCAAAGTGAAGTTTATATTCACTGAAAAACTGCATGCCTTTACTGTAAGTTGGGTGAGTAAGATAGGTGCTGTTATTTCTAAAGCTTAAGATGTGAGCTAGGCCCATCTAAAACACAGCAATGCATCTGCCAACTAGGGGAAGTTTACAATTTGTCTCAGAGGACAAGGCAGATTCACATACCAACTTTAAGTCTCCTAGTCCTACTCTATTTTGGGTGTTTTTTTTGTGTGTTTGTTTTCATATTATTTCCTGGTTCTAATGTCAAACTCCGACCCTTTCAATATTCATTCATTTTAATTTCCCAATCTATCCTGTCTCATACTCCTATCAATATAGAAACCTTCTATGAACTTTGGTAACAGAATTGTGGTGATTTATCCCCACCAGCAACCAATTTTACTGTAGACACTACAGTGTCCATAGGTGTTCTACCTGGAGATAACATAGATCCAACACGTTTAGGGCTCAGTCTCCGTTAAGAACTTTAGCAAGATAGCACCTAATTTCAAAATGTGGGATGTGTCTTTTTTTAAGGCAATAAACAAGACCACAGAACTTGATCATCTTTATCTCATGTGTGTCTTGTAGGCAGTAATCACTGAGTTCAGGACACATGACCCCTAAATATACTAAAATGGCTGTTAGGAGACAAGAATGTGCCAGTGTAAAAGATGTCTTTGGCAATTTTTTAAATTTTATTTGTATTTATTTATGATCTAGATGGCCCAGGATAGCCTTGAACTCTTGAGCTCCAGTAATTGTCCTGCCTTAGCCTCTTCAGTAGCTAGGAAGGTGTGAACACTCTGAACTGTTCTGGAAATTTTTGAGCTGGTTATCCTGAAAAACTGTAGCTATTTTTTTTCTTTCTTTCTGTTTTTTGTTTGGTCAGTCATAGGGCTTGAACTCTGGGCCTGGGCACTGTCCCAGAGCTCTTAAGCTCGAAGCTAGTGCTCTATCTACCACTTGAGCCACAGCACGACTTCTGGTTTTCTGGTGGTTAATCAGAGATAAGTCTCTCACAGACTTTCCTGCCCAGGCTGGCTTTGAACTATAATTCTCAGATCTCAGCCTCACGAGAACCTAGGATTACAGGTGTGAGACACCAGTGCCTGGCTGTGGCTATCTTTAAACAAACAAATCATCAGAAAAGAAATCTGCAACAGTAAAGTATCTGTACTAGAAAGAGGCCTAGTGAGATAATTTTTATTTTCTGAGATTTTATCTGCATAACCTTTATTCACCATGAAACCACTCCCCTCACAGTCCTATAACTTGCATCACCATGCCACGAAGCTCCAATCCCCAATGTTGTTTCCTACAGGAGGTTCAATCATAAGAACTTCGGAGTTCTATTTTGTGAGCATCTGTGCATATGTACATAATTGAGTTTGCTCCCTGTTCATATCTTATGCCAATTTAACTTGTAGCACAGCCAATGTGTTCAAAAATGTAGAGACTCCGGTTTTCATCCCGTTACAGTAGACACCTCCATTTCTGGACACTTAGTAGGTATGGTGTATAGGCTTTTGTGATCTGTCTCCAACTTGCTGCTCATTTCATGTTGGTGTTCTCCAAGTCTCCATTCTACCACTCAACATCCCCCAAGCCCAATGATGAATTTAATTTCTTGAACCTGTCTGGCTCCTCTACTACTTCCCTTTCAGCATTTTTTAGGACTATTTTCAAGCTGCAATTTGTGCCCCAACTGGCCTGTACTCCTCCCTAAATAAGTGGAAAAGAAAGCAAAATAGTGCATAATAAAGTCAACTTTTATACTGTGGAGCCTGTTTCCATTATACAAGAATAGCCAACGGGGGCTGAGAATATGGCTTAGCGGTAGAGTGCTTACCTAGCATGCATGAAGCCCTAGATTCGATTCGTCAGTACCACATAAGCATAAAAAGCTGGAAGTGGCACTGTGGCTCAAGGGGTAGAGTGCTAGTCTTGAGCAACAGAAGCTCAGGGACAGTGCCCAAGCTCTGAGTTCAGGCCCCAGGATTGGAAAAAAAAAAAAAAGAAAAGAATAGCCAACACTTATAATTAAGCATCTTTGTGTCAGGCACTCTCTAAATTACATTACACACAATACTCAATGTGATCTTCAGACAGATCCAAACTTGTTTTGAGAACAAGGAACTGGAGAAGATAACTTACACCAAATCAAACTTCAGCACTCTGGCAACAGAAGCCAAAAATCTTTTTTCCTTTTTTTTAGGTTCCAGTCCTGGGGGCTTGACCTCAGAACTGGGTGCTGTTTCTGAGTTTTTTTGCTTAAGGCTAGCACTCTACCACTTAGGCCACAGTTCCACTTCCAGCTTTTCGGTGCTTAATTGGTGCTAAAAGTCTCATGGACTTTTTCTACCTGGGCTGGCTTTGAACCACAAGCCTCAGATCTCAACCTGTGGAGTAGATAGGATTATAGGACTGAGCCATTGGTGCCCCGCTATAAAGCATAAAGCCTTGACCACCACCCATCCTGTATGAAACAGGTCACACTAATAAAATAAAAATTGTTATGTAACTGATCATAATGCAAAAGTTTTTTTTCCACTAGAGGTCATGATTAAAATTTGAGGGGGAGAACAGAATGAGGAAGAGTAGTGTGGGGGATGAATTATAAAGGGTGCATTGCGTATATGTGTGGAAATGCCGCAATGAATCCTCTGTACAATCAGTGTATATTAATAAAAATCTTGTTTTTATTTTTTGTGCTGCTACTGAGGCTTGAACTTAAGAGCCTGGGCACTGTCCCATTCTAGGCTGGAGCTCTACTACTTGAGCCACACTTCCACTTACAGCTTTTGGGTGGTTAATTAGAAAAATGTCTCGCTGACTTTACTGTCCAGGCTGGCTTCAAACAGCAATACTCAGATCTCAGCTTCCTGAATAGTTAAGATTACAGGTGTGAGCCACTAATGCCTGGTTTACTGTACTTTTTTAAAAAAACAACGTTATCCTGACTAGTACAGTGAAACAGACAGAATATTGAATTATAAGTACATTTAACTTAAGATACCTTCTATCAGCAAAACATGAGGGCAGGGACTAACCTTAAAATGAGACTTAGCAGTAACAAGATTCCAAATGTCTTTGGCAGATACTTCTTCCACAGGCCTACATCCAAAAAGTTTGGAGGAGGGGCTGGGAATATGGCCTAATGGTAAAGTGCTCCTATACATGAAACCCTGGGTTCAATTCCTCAGCACCACATATATAGATAAAAGCCAGAAGGGGCGCTGTGGCTCAAGTGGCAGAGTGCTAGCCTTGAGCAGAAAGAAGCAAGGGACAGTGCTCAGGCCCTGAGTCCAAGCCCAAGACTGGCAACAAAAACAAAACAAATAAACAAAAAGTTTGGAGGCGCTACCTCACCAGGAAAGGTCTTTTCCTGAACACGCTAAAGAATAGCAATTAATTTCTCTCGGTGTCGCTTTAAAATAGTAGCTTGCAAATTTCAGGGTGTCCAAGAATCACTGGAAAGTGTGCTGATTAAAATACATGGGGGAGGAGAGTCAAAAAATACATTCTACTAGGGGCTGGGTGGCTCGCACCTGTAGTCCTAGCTACTCGAGAGGCTGGGACGTGAGGGTCGCAGTTCAAACCCAGTCGGGGCAGGAAAAGTCCCGAAGACTCATCTCCAGTGAAGCACCAAAAAGACCAAGTGGATCTGTGGCTCAAGTGGTAGAGCACCAGCCTTCATTCAGCAAAAGGCTGAGACAGAGCCCAAGTCCAGAGTAGTAACACGGGGGGGGGGGGGGGGTGGGAGGGGAGGAAGAAGGGGAAGCAAACTCAAAAGAGACTCAGTTTCGGGAGGCGCGAGCATAACCCCAAAGGAGCAAGAAAAGCAAGGTCACTCCCGTCTTCCCGCTTCCCGCAGAGCATGCCCAGGCCTACGGCCCGTGCCCCGCGCCCCATCCCCGAACTCGGGGTCCGGCCTCCCGTAACCCCACCTCCCTCCGCGCCGCCCGCCGCCTCCCCTCCCCCACCGGCCTCCCGCCCGCCCCGCGGACGCCGCCACCCACGCCGCAAGCCCCGCCCGCCCGCCCGCCCGCCGTCCGCTCCGAGGCCCGCCAGCCTCCCGGTCGGCCAGCTCCTCCGGGACCCTGCCCGCGCCCCCCCCCCAACCCCACTCCCCCCGGCCAGCTTCCGGGGCACCCCGCGGACCAACCCCACAGCCCCACACCTTACGGCCTCTCCATGGGTCGCGCCCCCTCCGAGCCCCCGGGGGGTGGAGGGAAAGAGTGTCAGTCGCGCGGCCTAAGGCCTCAGCAGCATTTTGGAACGGCGAGTATTGAGGACGCAACTTCCGGCCTCCCACCGCCCCCGCACGCTCTGACGCCGAGGGCCTTCCGGTGAGGCTTCCGGGGGGGAACCATAGAGAGGGCCCAGCTGGAGGACTGGAGGGCTAGAAGGGCTCGGAGCTCGAGGCGGGCGCCACCCCCGCCTTGCCTAGCGTGCTCCCGGGCAGCATCGCTTCCTTTGGCTCCCCCCGGGGCTGGCTGCGGAGCGCACGCGGGCCGCTTTCTGAAGAGGAGACCTCAGTGTTCCGCGGGCAATCAGGAGATGGGTGGTAAAAAGCGAACAAGTCGCAAACGACCGAGAGACAGAGGTCACTTGGATCTCCCAGCCAGGTCTTCTGATCTGATTGCATTTCTATAAATGCTCCTTGGGGCGTCTTCCACGTGCTGGGGGTACCTAACGGGACTGCCCCCACCCCCACACCCACCCCCACACCCAAGTATTTCATTTATTGCAGGGTAATTCTGAGTGTGAAGCTTACCTGAGCTGAAATGGTTTGCCTTGTAGACTGGTTTAAGTCTGGACTTGGGGAGAACAGAGCATCGTTAAATGTCATTCTGTTACTTGAAGACAAGCACCATCCCCTTTCCCTCCCCAACCCTCTCTTTCTCTGCAGGCCAGAGCCCCTTAAGTATTTAAAGTGTGTGTGAGAAAGAGTCCACTTACCACCCTGGTTACTATCTTCTAGACAGTGACTGTTTTATTTAGAAATGTGTTTCCCGGACATAGATTCATAACCACAGTAAGGAAAATCGAGCAATATCTACCTTCACTTGCACCACTGCACCTTGTTCTGCGTCTGGCAGAATCTCTCACTATACCTTCAGAGTTCTATAAAAGGAATACAGAAATCGGTCTTGGCTGGGTGCTGACGGCTCAGGCCTTGTGATTTTAGCTACTCAAGAGGCCGAGATCTCGGAAGCCAGCGGGGGCTGACAAATCTGGAGACTCTTAATCTCCAGTTAACAACCGGGAAGTGGAGCCTGTGGTTCAAGTGATAACAGCACGATCCTTGAGGGGAAAAAGCTAGACAGATGTACAAGACCCTGAGTTCAATCCCTATTACTGGCACATACAAAAACCTTCCTTTTGTGTTGCTCACAGCTAGTTTACCATCCACAACCACTAAAAACAATGGACAGAGAGAGCTTTTTCAAGTAAATAATTATTACCTGTTTTCTTTCCTTAATTCTCAAGCAGGAACTTGTATCTTTTTTTATTGTATTTGCTAACTTATGTACCTACTGTCACCTAGAGTCTTGTATTATGATACTCTCATGTAATTCAGTTTGTTTAGGGTTTACAAGTATTTGCACAACACCTGCATGCCAAGCACCAAGCTAGAGGCTTCCAAAACAAGCCCTGGAACCTGGTTAGTGGAGAAGTCAGACTGACTAGGTCAAAGGAATGTTGAAGGTAACTCTCTTAGCTTCCACTGGAGGGTCAGGACAATATCCCCTTCATTTGTGCATTTTATTATTTTTGTTGTTGTTGTTGTTGCCAGTCCTGGGCCTTGGACTCAGGGCCTGAGCACTGTCCCTGGCTTCTTTCTGCTCAAGGCTAGCACTCTGCCACTTGAGCCACAGCATCACTTCTGGCCGTTTTCTATATATGTGGTGCTGGGGAATTGAACCCAGGGCTTCATGTATACAAGGCAAGCACTCTTGCCCCTGGGCCATATTCCCAGCCCCATTTGTGCATTTTAAAACAGATCAACTATTGGGTACTGGTGGCTCATGTTTATAATCCTAGCTACTCAGGAAGCTGAGATCTGAGGATCATGGCCAACCTGGGCAGGAAAGTCCCATGAGAGACTCATCTTGAATTGATCTCCAAAAGCTGGAAGTCATAGAGCACCAGCCTTGAGCAAGAAAGCTCAGGAATAGTGTCCAGGTCCTTAGCTATTTCTCTCAAAGCTGGTGCTTTACCACTTGAGCCACAGTTCTAATTCTGGACTTTTCATGGTTCACTGGAGATAAGAATCTCACAGCCTTTCCTTCCCAGGCTGGGTTTGAACGTCAGTCCTCTGATCACAGCCTCTTAAGTAGCTTGGGATTACAGGCATGAGCCAACGGGCATCCTGCTTTTAATATATTTTACTAAAAGATTCTTCTCTGTCTTTAGGTTATAAGGACATGCTCATGTCTTCTAAAAGCTCCAAAGATTTGCTTTTCACATTTAGACCATTTATCTGTTTATAATTGACTTTTGTGCATGTTGTGACATAGCAATCAATTTTATTGTTTCAATTTCAACAATGTTATGGCCCTATCACTGAATCTATGGGGGGGCAGTGGGGACAGTGCAGTCATGAGTCATGGGGCTTGAACTCAAGGCCTAAGCGCTGACTGTCCCTATACTTTTTCACTCAAGGCTAGCACCGTACCACTTTGAGCCACAGCGCCATTTCCAGTTTTCTGGTGGTTAACTGGAGATAAGAATCTCATGGGAACTTTTCTGCCTCAGCTGGCTTTGAACAGCAATCCTCAGATCTCACCCTCTTGAGAAACTAGGATTACAGGCATGAGCCACTAGTGCCTGGCTTTGGTCTACGACTCTTGGATTAATCTTTTTAACATAGTCATTAAAGGTTTTGTAAAATGAATAGCTGGGGCTGGGAATGTGGCTTAGTGGTAGAATGTTTGCCTAGCACGTATGAAGCCCTGGGTTCGAGTCATCAGTACCACATACACAGAAAAAGCCAGAAGTGGTACTGTGGCTCAAGTGGTAGAGTGCTGGCCTTGAGCAAACGAAGCTCAGGGACAGTGCCCAGACCCTGAGTTCAAGCCCTAGGACTGGCAAAAAAGTATAATTGTAGTGAAAAAATTAATAGGATTTCAAGACGCTGGATGGGAGAAGGGGAGTGAAAGAAAGAATGGCATGGCGTAAGTCGGGGAGAAGAATGATACGGAGTTACAAGAAAGTCAAGATTTCACACTGAAGCATTGGTTGCTGTGTGCCAACTAACATAGGACTAGGACAGGATGTTGAACCACATTAGTATAATAGCTATCCTATGTGGCTTGAAATGTGGTTTGTCCAAACTGACATGTGCTCTGAGTACAAAATACACATCAGATTTCAAAGACTTTGTAGGCTGAAAAGAATGTGAAACATCTCATAACATTTTATATTGGTTGCTGGATAAAAGATTTTTAGAAATACCAGGTTGAATAAAATTATTATTAAAATTAATTTCAGTTGTTCCTTTTTTTCTTTCTGAAATGTGATTACTAGAAAATGTCTAATTATATACGTGGCTTGGATTCTATTTCTGTTGGATGGTGCTAGCTAGTGTGGAATGCTAGCCAGACAAGGCTGGAGCACGGTTTTGGAGGATTCTGAATGTGCATATATTCAAAGCTCATTTTTAAAAGCTTCTATAAAAAACCTTCCAAGTGTTACTCAATACATAGCAGGGAAGAATCAAAGGGTTCTGAGCAAAGAAACGGCCATCAAATAACATTCTTTATTTCTCAGCATCCCGCCTACACAGAGCCAGTTTTAGAAACCATTCTACATTATCCCTGGATAGAATTTCTCTGGGTGTAATTCTTATACAGAATGCTTACTTGTGGTAATCCTTACTGTTGTTTTTAATGGAACAAATGTGATGTGTGCTTCTTTGGGAAGTTGGAATATTAATGTGTGTCAAATGTTTAATAGGGAGGAAGGATCTTCTCTTGCCTGAAATGAACCTTTTTTTTTTTTTGCCAGTCCTGGGGCTTGGACTCAGGGCCTGAGCACTGTCCTTGGCTTCTTTTTGCTCAAGGCTAGCACTCTGCCACTTGAGCCACAGCGCCGCTTCTGGCCATTTTCTATATATGTGGTGCTGGGGAATGGAACCCAGAGCTTCATGTATAGGAGGCAAGCACTCTTGCCACTAGGCCATACTCCCAGCCCTGAACCTAATTTTATCAGCTTTCATAATTCTCTGTATCTCTCCATGTGAATCAATTACATCAAGTCTTTGTTGAAATGTTGGGTAGCCTCCAGTCCTTGCCATAATGTCTTCTCAGGACTCACAAACGCTTATTCTGTATCAGACACAGCTCTGAATGGCATTCAGAGGGAGGGGGGAGGGGGGAGGGGGGAGGGAGGGAGGGAGGGAGGGAGGGAGGGAGGGAGGGAGGGAGGGAGGGAGGGAGGGAGGTCGGTCTCCGCTGCAAGCCCAGAGCCGTTCGTATTACAAACCCCAGAGGCCTCGCCCGGGCTGCGGCAGGTCCCCGCGCGCGCGCTCTCTCCGCGGCTTGGAGCGAGCTGGGAGGAGCTCGGAAAAGGCGCGGATTCTGCGCAGGACGAACCCGCCGTGCGGGGCGGGGCCAGTTGCGCAAGGTGTGCTCCTCCATAAAAGGCGCTAGAGCAAAGCGCTTGCCGCAGGAGCCCGGATAGCTCAGTCGGTAGAGCATCAGACTTTTAATCTGAGGGTCCAGGGTTCAAGTCCCTGTTCGGGCGTCTAGTTTTTTCTTGTCTTTTCAACAACCAATTAATTCCTTGACGCATTTCTGATCACCAAGCTCTGCTGTCCTTCTTAATGCTCACCACAAACAAATCAACGTACGCTCTTCTTCCCTCGCAATACGTTTATTCCGGGGTTTGGGGGTGTGTGTGTGGGGGGGGGGGGGTGAGATGAGGATGCGGAGCCCTCGCGCCAGATTTTTGGTTGAGAAAACTCAGCAACCCGAAGAAACCCATTCCTCCTCGTCGAGTGTGCCGTGCGTACCCAAAACCACGGTGCTCGCCCAGACCCAAGTCGTTTCCCACCATCACCTCTCCTCCCCCTGTAAGAAGGCTCGTGGCCTCCCCAAGACAGTTAGTTACGGGTGTACCACAAATCAGGTTTTGCAGGTAATCCGGTAACCGCTGGAATCCTGAACCCCCCCCCCTGTGGGCGGATCAACAGAATCCGAAAAGATAAAGCGAAAAGAACGCGCACGCCCGAACAGGGACTTGAACCCTGGACCCTCAGATTAAAAGTCTGATGCTCTACCGACTGAGCTATCCGGGCGCTCTGGTGAGCGGCTTCGCTTTTGTTTACTTGATATAATTATTGACTGGTTGCTTCTGCTAAATTCTGCTTTGGGACTCCTCCCCCGCCCCCGCCCCCCCCTCCCGGATTTCAAGTCTTGTTTTCATGACATAAAGCAATATTTCCTTAACTTAAAAAAAAAAAATTCCGCCCACTTAGTGCATGTGTTTATAGCTTCATTTTCCTTGTTTGATAAGTTACCAGGATCTACTAAATTCTCTGAAGTGAAATTAATAAGATGCAAACGACAGGAAAATAATGGGCAGCCTGCTTCAAAAGCAGGCTGGAAGCATCCTTTGGTCACGCTTGTTTTTCTCCTCTCTCTTCCCAGGAAAGGATCTCTCAAGTGAGCCCCGCGAAAGCATTGTTTCCACCACCAACCATCCATCCCTTCAAGGAAAATCACCCTTTCAAAAACTTTCCTTCACCAGATGAAGAAGGAAAGGCAGGTGATTCCTGGACAGGGGGGCTCACATGGCAGGTAAAACAGGAGTGGTTGTGGAAAGGCGGGTCCGAATTTAAGCTGTAGGAATTTCCACTTTGTGATTTGTGTCTTTTCCTCCTTCTTTCAGGAAAGCACAAGTAAGTTACCATTTTTTTTTTTTAACACATGCTCACCAGAGGAATCCTTTGGACTGTAATACCAATCACGCCCACCGGGGGGTGGAACAGAGTGGTTAAGGAAAGTCTGCTGGATCAGCCTACTTTGTCTAGAACCAGTTCATCAACCCTGACTCACAGGGTGTGCAACAATACTGAATGATGAAATTTCAAAGACTGATAAGGGAATTCGTTTTTGCTTGTGAGAACTCCTGAACACAATGAACAACAAAATAACTCAGCCTTATGGGAGGGATTTTCTTTTCCTACAATTGTCTGGTTCTTTTAGAATAACGTCCACCAAACTGAATGATGCTGAAGAGGCCTGGGTTTCCACGTATAAAATGAGGGAAACTGCCAAGCACCAGTGGCTCAGTCTGTAATCTTAGCCACTCAAGAGAGGCTAGGATCTGAGGATTTTGATTAGAAGCTCGCCTTCCCAGGCAGAGAAGTTTATAAGACTGTTATCTCCAGTTAATCACCAAAAAAACCAAAAGTAGAGCTGTGGTTCAAGTGGTAGAGTACTGATCTTGAGCAAAGAAGCTAATGGACAGCACCACACCCAGCCTTAGGTTCAAGCCCCAGGAGCAACACAGACACGCACACACACACGCACACACACACACAGACACAGACACGCACACACAGAGAGATGGCACATGGCTTCTAAGAAAACTTCTATGCTTTTCCCCATAAGATAAAATAATTCTTAACCTGATCTAAGCTACAATTTGGCCCTTTCTCTACCTCCATGCACTCCAGCCAGGCTACATTATGCAACATCTTCTAAATATACCAGGCCTCCCTATGGTCTCAAATTCACTACTTTCTACCCTGACTGTGTGCCTACCTCTCTGCTGTGGAAGTACCGGGTGCTCAATAAACAATGTATTTTTGCTGTTCCTGAATTGCTTTCTGAAACTTGTCCTTTGACAGACTGTTGAACTCAATCTGGCCACTAGAGAGCAGGCTAAACTCCCAGATTGTATAGTTGAGCTGCTCACTAAGCTTACTAATTCTTTTAACACAGGTATGTGTGAACAGGTGTGTATATCACCTAAGATCTACACTCTTTTTTTGGGGGGGGGGAGGGTGCCATGGGCTTGAACTGGGCAATATCTCTGAGCTCTTTTGTTCAGGGCGGATGTTCTACCACTTAGAGACACAGCCTTACTACCGGTTTTTGAGTGGCTCACTGGAGCTAAGAATCTCATAGGGACTTTCTGGCCGGGGCTGGCTTTGAAGTGTGATCCTCAGCTCTCAGCCTCCTGAGTAGCTAGGATTACAGGCGTGAGCCACCAGCACCCAGCTTCTACACTCATAAAATGTAATGCGGACTGGCAATGTGGCTTAGTGATAGTGTTGTAGAGTTGACTCCATCTTGATTAGGGGAACATGGTAGGAAATGTTGGAGGGAATAGAGCTGACTCCATCTTGATTATTAGTTCAACCTGACCTCCAAACTCTGCTTCTCTAAATGGCTTGCTTAACTTGTTATTTGCTATACCCCTTGTGTCAACTTCCTACATCTGTGCCACACTTGCTTTGTTGCGTGCTCTACCTCCTGCATCAACCTCCTACATCTGTGAACTTATTGCGTGCTCTACAACAGTAGAGCGCTCCTTGCTTTGCATGAAGCCCTAGGTTTGATTCCTCAGCACCACATAAACAGAAAAAGCTGGAAGAGGCGCTGTGGCTCAAGTGGCAGAGTGCTAGCCTTGAGCAAAGAGAAGCCAGGGACAGTGCTCAGGCCCTGTGTCTAAGCCCCAGGACTGGCAAAAACAACAACAAAAACAAACTATGTGGCTGGGGATATAGCCTAGTGGCAAGAGTGCCTGCCTCGGATACACGAGGCCCTAGGTTCGCTTCCCCAGCACCACATATACAGAAAACGGCCAGAAGCGGCGCTGTGGCTCAAGTGGCAGAGTGATAGCCTTGAGTGGGAAGAAGCCAGGGACAGTGCTCAGGCCCTGAGTCCAAGGCCCAGGACTGGCCAAAAAAAAAAAACCAAAACAAACTATGTACCCTTTGAACAGCACCTCTCATTTCCTCACCAACTGCCGGGCTGGCAATGATAATTCTGCTCTCTGCTTCTGTGAATTCCACATAAGGGAGACCATATAGTATTTGTCTTTTTGCATTTGATTTCTTTCACTCCAGGTTAATGATGAAGTTGCAAATGGCAAAGTCTCCTTTATTTTCTTTTTAATTTTTGGCAGTCCTGGGGCTTGAACTTGGCCTGGGTGCTGTCCCTAAGCAATTTTGCTCAAGGCTTCTGTTTTTTTGTTGGCTAATTGGAGATAAGAGTCTCATGGGGACTGGGAATATAGCCTAGTGGTAAAAGTGCTCGTCTTGTATACATGAAGCCCTAGGTTCGATTCCTCAGTACCACATATATAGAAAAAGGCAGAGGTGGCGCTGTGGCTCAAGTGGCAAGAGTGCTAGCCTTGAGCAGAAAGAAGCCAGGGACAGTGCTCAGGCCCTGAGTTCAAGCCCCATTACTGGCAAAAAAAAAAAAAGTCTCATGAGACTGCCCTGCTTGGGCTGGCTTTGAACTGTGATCATCACATCTCAGACTCTTGAGTAGCTAGGATTAGAGGTATGAGCCACTGGTACCTGGTGGTTCCTTTAGTGTTAAGGCTGAATAGTATTCCACCACTTATGTGCCGCATTTCCTTTATCCATTCATCAGTTGGTGGGCACTTATCTCTTTCTACTTGTTGGCTATTGTGCCTGGCATTGTAATAAAGATGAGGTACAGATGTGAGTGACTCTCTAATATATTAATTCCATTTCCTCTGTGTGTGTGTGTGTGTGTGTGTGTGTGTGTGTGCGCGCACGCGCGCACATGCTGGTACTGAAGCTTCAACTCAGGGTGTGGGCACTGTCCCTTGGCTTTTTTTTTGCTCCAAGATGAGCACTCTATTACTTGAGCCACAGCACTACTGTTGGTTAATTGGAAATGAAAATCTCATGGGCTTTCCTGCCCAGTCTGGCTTCAAACCTTGATCCTCAGATCTCTGCCTCTTCAATAGCTACAATTATAGGCATGAGCATGAACTCAGGGCCTGAGCACTGTCCCTGGCTTCTTTTTGCTCAAGGCTAGCACTCTGACACTTGAGCCACAGCGCCACTTTTGGCCATTTTCTATATATGTGGTGCTGGGGAATCGAACCCAGGGCTTCATGTATACGAGGCAAACACTCTTGCCACTAGGCCATAACTAGGCCATATTCCCAGCCCGAGATCTTAACTTTTTAAGCTCTTCATCCCCACAGTGTGACAATCACTCTCCCCCTATAAGCTAGATCCGAGTCTTTATCTTTTCTCTCAGTATTTATTGAGCATCGGCTTTAAATCAGGCAATTAAGTTGAAAAGTCAACACTAGGTATTTTTCTTGCTTATAAGGTGGATCTTCCCTTCCCATCCATCTTCCCTTCTCTCTGTCCCCTTCCAAGTAAAGAAATTGCTCACAACCCGTTATAACACCCCACAACTAGGGTCATAGTCCAGGCAGCTATGTGTAGACTCTCTTAGGCACCCCCTGTAGGACGTTTCCTGGAGACCTAGCTCTGGGTTTATTATGACAGTTGTAACAAATCACCCCAAATTTAGTGCATTGAAGACAACACAAGTATGTTATCTTCAGTCCCTTCAGTCTCTTCAGTGAGAAGTCCACTGTGGGGTCAGCCAGCTGAAATCCAAGTGTCATCAGGGCTATTTCTTCTGGAAGCTCCAAGGAACAGGAGATGTTATTCAAAAGGTACAGACTTTAATCTATGAATGTTGGAGATCTAATTATTGTGAGGTGACTAGATTATTACATTGCATTTTTTTTTTTTGGTAGGTCCTGGGGTTTGAAATCTGGGTCTGGGCACTGTCCCTGAGCTCTTCAGCTCAAGACTAGCACTCTGCCACTTGAACCACAGCACCACTTCTGGCCATTTTCTATATATGTGGTGCTGGGGAATTGAACCCAGGGCTTCATGTATACGAGTCTAACACTCTTGCCACTAGGCCATATTCCCAGCCCTGCTTCCAATTTTCTGGTGGTTAATTAGAGATAAGAGTCTCACAGACTTTCCTGTCTGAGCTGGTTTTGAACCGCAATCCTCAGATCTCAGTCTCCTGAGTAGCTAGGATTACAGTGTGAGCCACCTGTGCCCAGGTACATTGCATTTATTGCATGTAAGATCTATACATGAGTATACATAGGGTGAAATCTCTTGTTTTTTCCATCGTTGAGAGGATGGTCACATTCCTTGACTCAGAACTTCCACCCAACAACTCGAAATTGAGAAATACTACATTTTGTTTGTCATTCTTTCAACATACCTCTCTCTGCCTTATAGTAAAGATTATCGTGTGTGTGTTGGAACTAGGGCTTGACGTAAGGGTCTGGGCATTCTCTCAGCATTTTTGCTTAAGGATGGTGCTCTACCACTTGAACTACACCTCTATGTCTGGCTTTTGGTGGTTAATTGGAGATAAGCATCTCCTGGATGCTTTCTTCTCCAGGCTGGCTTTGAACTAGGATTCTCAGGTTTCAGCCTCCTGAGTTGTTAAGGTTACAGGTTTCAGGCAAGAGTGTCCATTTTAAGGACTGTTGTGATTAGATGGGATCCATCTGGATAATCCAGGATAATCTCCAGATCTTTAACTAATCACATTTGCAGAACCCTTTCACCTTGTAACAGAACACATCCTCAGATGGCAGAAACTAGTAAGTGGCCATCTCCTCCTTCAGGAGGTTGTTCTTCCTTCCAGGGATGAGGAATCGTTTTTGTTTTTTCCCTGCCAAGTACCACTTAGATGCTTATGACATCCTCAGTGACTTGGGTCAAACAAGATTATCAATATAGGCAGACAGCCGTGGAGAGCCATATGAGAAGCACGTGTGTCTGTTCTCTCAGGTACCTTAAGCGGCCTGCCAGCCAGCTGTTACCACCCAAGCCAGTGATGCAAAGTGAAAAGAACAGAGGTAAGGATGGGGAGACCTGGGTGGGAAAGACCCATTCCTGCACAAGGGTCGGGGGCGGGGGGGGGGAGCTTGAGGCCCCTGGATCTGCAGAGAGCTCAATAATACCAAAATGTAGCCATTTATTCTCTTAAATATTCAAGTGTATTGGTCTAGGGAGACAAAGATGAACAAGATCAAGTCCTTGTTATCTGAAGCTAGAAGGAAAAGCAAGGGCCAGTTGTGACAGGACTTGTTTCAGAAGTTTGAACTGTGTGTATGCGTGCGTGCGTGCGTGCGTGCATGAGTGCCAGTCCTGGGATTTGAACTCAGGGCTTGGGCACTGTCCCTGAGTTCCTTTTGCTTAAGGTTTTGTTGTTTTCAGCCAGTCAAGGTCTGGGCACTGTCCCAGAGCTTCTTTTGCTTAAGGCTAGCACTCTACCACGTGAGCTTCAGTGCCACTTCTGGCTTTTTCTGTGTATGTGGTACTTTGGAATCGCGAAACCAGGGCTTCATGCGTACTAGGCAAACACTCTACCACTAAGCCACATTCCCAGGCCTCCCCGCCCTCAGTTGTTTTCTGTGGCCATTTTAACCGTAAGCCTTTTTTTTTTTCAACCTCCTCTAAGGCCTTCTCTCTTAACACATTGCCTACAGACAAGTAGCAGGCAGTCCTCTAAGTCTAACCTCTAGATTTTCCAGTTTGCAAGTGCATCTGCTTGTGTATCTCTCCTCTTGAAGATAATCTGGCCAACTCTATCCCAGGATGTCCCATCTCTGTCCATCTTCCCTGCCTGGGACAGAGTTCAGAGCTCACTTGTCCTCTTGCTTTTGTGGTTTTCCCTCTCAAACTAGGAATAAGTTTAACTTTTTTTCTCATCTTAAAAAGCTCTCCTCTAGGTGTTGGTGGCTCATGCCTGTAATCCTAGTTACTTAGGAGGCCAAGATCTGAGGATCGAATGTAGCTGGACCAGAAAGTCCATGAAAAAAAAAAATCCCTGCCTTCTTGAATTCCTCATTCCCCTCTCTCTTCCTTCTCTTTAGTCGACAAGCTAGATCGTGTCTTTTACTCTTAAAGCCACTCAAACCTGGTTTAAGTGTGACTGCTCTCACCTCTTGGGCACCAGAGCACCAGAGACTTCCTGGCCATTCCAAACCTCTCCCTCCTGGATGTCCCCTTTGCCCTTGTGCTGTTTTTCACCCTTTCCTGACAAGCTCTCTCCATACCCCTTAGATACCCTGGGCCCCAACCTCTCTGGCTACTTCCGGATTTCTTTTGCAGGCCTCTTCCTTCCTCTGATCATACAGTTACTACCTGTAACTTACAGTCTCAGGGACAACTGAACCCATCATGTTCAAATTTAAACCCTTAATGGCTCCCCCACACCAAGGTCCAGACTTATGAATAGTTCTTAACATTATCTCTAGTCTTGACTATCTCTGCCACCAGTTCCTAAGGCATCCACAGGGGTGCAGCTCAGGATTCTTCCTCTCACCAACTCTCTACAGTCAATACCTTGTTATGTTGTGCCAAGTCGGGAAACGACCACCAAGAAGGCCACCGAGACTCAGACGTTCCGAAATGCAAAAGCAAGGCAAGGCTTTATTCAGGCGAGCTGCAACTCGGGCCTCGTCCTACCCACCGACACAGCGGAGGTTAGGAGGGAGCCCTGAGCTGCGATTACACAGGGCTTATAAAGGCAAAAAACAAAGTTACAGCCATCAGGTGTTCAAGCAAGACAAAAGAACAAAGTTACAGCAATCAGGTGTTCAATCAAGCAAGCCCAGGACACGAGTACAAATCTGATTGGCTCAGGGTTCGAGGCATTCTAGGGGTGGTCAGAGTTAAGCATTCCCAGCGGCTAGAGTTCTTGACCGGCTGGGCCCTAATAAGCTTGTCCTGGGTTCGCTCACAGGGCCTGCTTATCTCAGGTTCACGTGGTAAAGTGGGGTTCGCGTGGTAAAGTGGGGTTCGCGTGGTAAAGTGGGGCCTGACTTCAAAGTCTGGCACTTCAGTTAAATATCACTTATTTGACATATTCTCTCATTCTACTTTATTTCTTTTGTGTGTATGGGCACCCCACCTCTCTTTTTGCTGGTTAATTGGAAATAAGTCTCATGGACTTCTTTACCCCACTTGGAGTCATGGAGCTTGAACTCATGGCGTGGGCACTGTCCCTGAGCTTCATTGCTCAAGGCTAGCACTCCACCATTTGAGCTCCACTTCTGGCTTTTTTTTTTTTTTTTTTTTTTTTTTTTTTTTGCTGGCTAAGGATGAGAATCTCTCTCACAGACTCTCCTGCCTGGGCTGGCTTTGAACCAAGAGTCTCAGACCTCAGCCCCTTGAGTAGTTTGGATTAGAGGGGTGAGTCACTGGTACCTACCCTTGATGTACTCTCTCTTATGTTTATCAGTTCATTTTTTTATCTCTGCCACAATTCTGAGCTTCCTTGATCTCCCAGCCAGAATGTAGACTCAATCTCCTTGTTCATCTCCCAGTTTACCCTCCTGTGACACCCAGGTCCCAGCGGAAAGCAAGTGGCACTTTCTGATTTAGGGTAATTTGGGAAGAGTTCTTAAAAAAAATTAAGGCTGGGGGTGTAGCTTAGTGGTAGAGCACTTACTTAGTATGTGGGAGGTACCAGGCTTCACCGCACTGCAAGGCTGGGGGGGGGGGGGGGAAGGGGGGCAGCAGGGAATAGGAAAGCCACAAGGCTACCCTGCTGTATACCAGTCCAGCAGCAAGCAGCAGCCCACCTCCAGGTCTGAACCGTCAGGGTCAGGAGTGATGATTTGAAACAGGACAGAGGGAAGGAAAAGTCAGACTAGGACTACCTAGAGGGAGCTTTGGTTGACCATGACTCCAAAGAATATCAAGTCCTTGCAGGAAGGGAGGGAAGGGATCGATCCAGGAACATGCTTCCCAAGACCAGTGCTTCATAAAAGGTACCAAGAGTCAAAGACCAGGAGGTAACATCTTAAAGTTTTTTGTCCTATTCGTTGGGTAAGAGGGTCCTATGCCTCCCCTCTCCGCTCAAGTGGGAAGAACCCCCCCCCCCCTCTGGCTCAAGGCAGGGGTTCTTTCCGGCCTGGCTAGCCTGAAGATGTGGGGCCATTCCTCAAACCCACCTTGAACCTCAGCCCGGGGAGCCTTCCGAGGAATGCTTTCATGGGACTCAAAGGAGGGGGGTGTGCTCCCGCAGCGGAGCGCTCAGTGTTGCCGGCAGGGTTCCTGCCACAAACACCCGCACCTAAGTGGGGAGCAGGGAGCTCGGGGGTTCGGAGCTCGAGCGGCACCGGGCGCCGGCGTGTGGCCCTGGTCACGCACCGCGCGCGCCGAGGGCGGGAGAGAAAGGAGCTCGGAGGGAAGGAGGGGGGGAGGGGGGAGGCGGGGAGGAGAGAGGAGGGGAATCGATCAGGGAGGGGAAGGAGAGGGGGGGAGATCGGGGAGGGGCAGGGGCAGGGGAGGGGAGCGATCAGGAGGAGGGGAGCGATCGGGGAGGGGCCGGGGGAGGGGAGCGATCGGGAAGAGGGGCAGGGGCAGGGGAGCGGTCGGGGGAGGGGGAGGGGAGCGATCGGGAGGAGGGGGCAGGGGGAGGGGAGCGATCGGGAGGAGGGGCAGGGGGAGGGGAGCGATCGGGAGGAGGGGAGGGAGGGGAGCGGTCGGGGGAGAGGTAGGGGAGGGGAGCGGTGGGGGGGAGGGGGAGGGGAGCGATCGGGAGGAGGGGAGGGAGGGGAGCGATCGGGGGAGGGGGAGGGGCGCGGTCGGGGAGGGGAGGAGGCGGGCCGGCAGCGGAGGGGCCGGCCGGGGTTCCCGCCCCGCCCTCCGGGCCGGCACACGGTGGCGGGGCGCCGCGGCGGGGCGGCTGCTGTGCGGCGGGCCGCGTCTGGCGCGCGCGGAGCGGTCGGTGTCCGTGCAGTGCGCCGGCCGTCCGGGAGATGGCTTCTCCCCGCTCGCCCGCCGCTCCCGCCATTGTCTGCGGGGTCGCCTGATCGCGATCCGGCGCGCGCGCGCTCTCGGCGCCCCGGTCCCTCCCCGGCCGGTCCCCGCGCCCCCTAGCTCGGTGGACCAGCGGAGAGCGCCGCGTCGGGGAGGAGGCGGCGCGCGCGCGGCCACCGCACGCCGCGCCGGTGCTGGGGACGCCCGGAGCCCCGGAGCCGCCCACGCCGCCGGGCTCCGCAGAGCCCGCCGCCCGCGCAGGTAGGACTCGGCGCGACCGGCCCGGGGGTGGGGGGCGGGGGTCTGCGGGGGACCGGGAAGTCCGGGCGCCCGAGGTCGAGGGTCGCCCCCTCCAGCCGGGCGGCGACGAGGTGCAACAATGGAAGCGCGGGCGCTGCCCGCGGCGCGCGGCGCCCGGGCCCCGGCGCCCAGCAGGTTGCTCGCCCCTAACCCCGCGGCGCGCCTGCGGCCCTGGCCGGCGCCCACAGCCTCCCCTCGGATCACGCTTCCCGGCTCCTGGGCGGCCAGGAGCCTGCTCAAGGCCCTGGGTCTTGCTTACTCTTTGAAGAGGAGAAATAAAAAGCAAAATGCGTCCTGGAGGAGGGGGGGGGTGATAGGGGTGGAAAGTCAGCGTCCAGCCTGAGGACTCTGTGCATTTTATTTTATATTTTAAGCCGGGGAGAGTAGGATTGGCTTCTTCCTTATAAGGCTACTGCAGCAAAGGCAGACTGAAAACGCTTGCAAGAGGAGAGGGTCCCCGGCCTGAGTTCCACGGCCCACTGGGAAGACCCCTGCCCTCCTGGCCTGTACTTGTCTGTCGTTTTTTCTTTAGCTCCCCATAGCGACAGCGATGGCTTTGATGTTGGGGGTGAGGGGGGCATTCGCAGCTGGAGGCCCAAGCTAGGTTGCCAAACTGGGGTGGGGAGCATAAGGGCTTGGCAGGCTCCTGGATTGTGGAAAGAGGTTACCAAATGCATGAGGTTCCGTGGTCTGTACGCACACCCTATTTGGCTGAGGTTGGAGTGTGTGTGTGTGTGTGTGTGTGTGTGTGTGTGTAGGTAGGTAGATAAGATCTACCAATGCTCTTGTTTCTTCCAAGCCAACTTTCTTTCCCTCCAGCACCACTCTCTTTTGGGGGTCTTTGTGGCTTTCCTGGCCCAATCCCACCATTCATGCTGGGTATGGAATCTATTGTCTCTGGCTGCCCTGATTTTTCCCCCCCCTCCACTCTGTTAGGGAGTTGTGTGCCCTGGGCTGGTTGATCCCAGCAGGCACCAGAGATTCTTTACACAGAGATTTATGCAGCTACTCAAACTCCCCGAAGTGGGCCAAGGCTGTCCCTCCTTCCTTCTCTAAGCTACCTGATTGTCTGGGCTATAGCCAAGCAGGTGTAAGGGATTCGCACTGACTTCCAGCTGTGAATCAGTCTTGACTGAAGATTTACTCTGTTCCTGTACTAGGTCTAAGGAAGGAAAATGGCCCTGACCCTCAAATACTCTGTCTCTCCCCAACTGTCGCTGTGCATCCCTGAGCATAGAGGCAATGAGCCTTTGGAATCAAAGCTCCTCTAGGGCCTGGCAGCCCCATCTGGGGCTGCATCCATGGAAAAATTAAGTCGAGGCACATTTTATAGCTCTGCTTGGCAGCCATCCTCGGAGGAGACAGTGGCTGTGAGCCGGAGCCCTGGACCCAGGCTGTGGCTGCTTCTCCTTAGGCTGGTGGGTGAGGCTAAGGTTTCATTTCCATGGCTCTGGCCTTCATGCTGAGTGTACATGGGTGTGTGTCTGTGCATCTGATCAAGCTCTCAGGCCTGGCCAGAGGCAGGTTGTCCATTTTCCTCTCCACTGGGTGCCTGGATGAGGGAGAGCCAAGGAGGTGTGCTGTCCATTTTTCTGGGATGTTCCTTTGGGCTTGCCCAGTGATCTGGAATGCCTGTGTTTTGCCATGATGTCGTTTGTACTTTCAGCAGACACTCCACACCCTTGTGGGCCTTTGGTGTCTCCTCTGCTGTGCCTCCTGGGCTCAGAACTTTGCAGTGTCTCCTCTCTGGTCCTTCAACCTTAGACAGCCCTGTCATGAAAGGAGTGTTTGTTCCCTGGGGTTGGGGGGCCGGAGGAGTTGTAACTGACAATAAACTTGAAGCACCTCATGCTCCCCAGATGTGAACTTGGACAACAGTGCCATCAGGCCCCATTTTGAGACCTGGTATGACTTTCTAGATGAGCGTGCAGGGACAGTTTGGGCACCTAAGGTTTTAGTTAGCATGTTTGTAAACTGGGGAGGGGGGGGAAGTACTTGTGTCTTGTTGGATTGTTTTAAGGATGAAGTGCACTGCTTGCTACAAACCTAATGAACAGACTAAAAGGGTATGCAAAAGCTCTCCGAAAACTATCCTGTAGACAGTACTCTACAACGCTGGCTATTTATCCTGGGTTTTAGCATCTGTCACTGGGCAGGGGGTGGGGAGTACAGCTAGAGGTGCCTGTGGAGTAGGATAAGGGGGGGGCGGGATATGGAGTAGGGAAGGTGGCAGAACATTTGCCTTTTGGCTAGCAAAGACTGATTTGACAGTACAAAGGACATTATTCCTTGGGTATTTTTCTCTAAATGGAGTTGAGAACGAGGAGAGAAAAGCTGCTTAATATTTGTAGGAAATCGGGGAGGGACAGAGACATTCCACAGGCTGCTGCTGAGCTGGCAAATAATTTGATAGCTCACTCTTCCTGAGGTCAGCCAGCGAGTCAGTCACAGAGGTGGGATTTGAAGCAGGAGACCTCAAGACATCCATACGCCGGGCTCATATCTCAGTGCCAGAGGTAGTGGTGTAGGGAGAAGCGAAAAGGCAGCATCATTACTACATAACTTGTAGTAGGTCCCTTGAATGTCTGGTTACCAGACAGGGACCTCCTCAGATAATTAACTTCTCAAGGACAGGGGCCCAGGGGCTGTTTCTTCTACCCAGCCCTAGTGCACCCTGACTATCACCTTCATCCTTGGTCATTTGGGGACTGAGGCCCATATATGATCATTCTTTGGGCTCTCCTTACTACTTTCAAGGATGAACAATTGGAATAATCAGATGAGGTAATTTTGTCATCTTCTAGGCAACTCTAGTAAAATAGATTTGGTACTGGGGAGCCGGGAGGCTGGGAAAACGAAAGCAGATTTCTTATGTCACCTTGTTATATGTTCATATCAGCATTCTTTGTAAAATGAAACCCGAGGATGATTCTTACATTCTCTGTGGTCTATAAAGTGTTGAAGCTACGCCCTGGTGGCTCACGCCTGTAATCCCAGCTACTCAGGAGGCTGAAATCTGAGGATCATGGTTTAAAGCCAGCCTAGGCAGAAGAATCCCCATGAGACTCTTATCTCCAGTTAACCACCAGAAAATCGGAATGGAGCTGTGGCTCAAAGTGGTAGAGCAAAAAGAGCTCAGGGACTGCACCCAGGCCCTGAGTTCAAGCCCCACAACCAACAATAAATCAATAAATAGTTAGGACTGGAAAGGACCTTGGAGATGACCTCGTGGAGAAGCGGCTCTTCCAGGTCACAGCAACCCCGGAACTCATGCTGTGTCTCCGGTCACAGTGGAACCAGTGAAAGGAGCCGACCTTTGGCACTTGGCACCTTCTCTGTGGTTTCCTGGTTGAGAAATTCTTTTTCCCTCTGAACACTGGTGTGGGAATTCACTCACCAGAGATGAGTTAAGGAGTCTGCAAACTCTTGAGCCCTGTTCTGCTTCCTCTTCTTGAGAGTTCCCTGGGGAAGCCTCACCTAGCATTGCATTTTTAGAGGGAAGTCAAGGTCATTCGCCTCTCTGGAAACTTCCCTGTGACTGCCTTCCATATCCTTGGGGCCTGTCCTACAAGTTAGATGCTACTTCATCTCTGACTATATACTCCTCACCGTGGAAATGGGGACCAGGCCTGAGGCTTCCTCCACATACATAGTTCATTCCCACACTCCACACCCATCTCAGTTAGGCCCACCTGAAATAAACGAGAGGAGGCATTCTCGCCAACTGAGTCTTTTTCTCAGATTAGTTGTTAAACTTGGCAGCAAATCAGAAGGAGAGAGTAGAGGACCAAGGAGAATCCATTTTAAGTAATAGTAATTATTTTATGACAGTACTAGGGCTTGAACTCAGGGCCTGGACACTGTCTCTTAGCTTTTTGTCAAGAGTGGTGCTCCACCACTTGAACCACAGCCTCACTTCTGACTTTCTGGTGATTCATTGGAGATAAGAACCTCATGGACTTTCCTGCTTGAGCTGATTTTTGAACCGTGATCCTCAGATCTCAGCCTCCTGAGTAGCTGAGACTACAGGTAGGAGCCATCAGCACCTGACTTTATTTTAAACTATTACTATAGTTTGTCTTGCCCAACAGAAGAAGTAGGAACGTTTCTTGTGCAGGTGGTCTAGATGATAGTAATGGGGGGGGACTCTTTCTCGGAGCCCTACTTCCCTGTACACAGAGCGCATGTATGTCCCTGACCCGCATCTAATAGGTGGAAAGGAAGTTGGAGTGAGTAGACTTGATTCTTCCCTAGGAAGGAGAGATTGTTTCTAACCAGGGGTGAGTAATGGGAACCTGGGAGAAGGCAACTCTATGTTCCTGAAAGGACATTGTAGCCAGGGAGGTCAGAATTTCCACATAGACCTTAAGAAGCGGAGTGCGATTAGGCTAGGCTGCTCACTGAGTGCTACGTGCGAGGCCTACCATGACCACCGACCGATTCCAGGGCCCAGCTGGAGGAGTGATGGTAGGTTGCCTGTAGCTCTCTCCACATGCCTTCATTCTCTCCCAGACCTTTCTGTTATTAGCTGGCTCTTGGGGAGGGTCCATCTCACACAGGAGTGGGGTCTCCTTGATCTTGCAGGTCCTCTCCAGCACAGCACAGAAGGAGCAGTGGTTCTGGAGGTAACCTGACCTAGACTCAGTCTTTTTTTTTTTTAATTATTATTATTTTTTCCAGTCTGAGTGCTTGAACTCAGGTCCCGGGCACAGTCACTGAGTCTCTTTTTTATTTTTATTTTTTGCTCAAGGCTAGCACTCTACCACTTGAGTCACGGCGCCACTTCTGGCTTTTTCTGTGTATGTGGTGCTGGGGAATCGAACCCAGGGCTTCATGCATGCTAGGCAAGCACGCTACCACTAAGCCACATTCCCAGCCCCTAGACTCAGTCTTGTGTTCTAGAGGGTGGGGTGGGGATCAGTAATTGAGCCCCCCCGCCCCTCCATCCCCGGTTCACTGTCCATGGATCTCTGCTACCACAACCCAAACAAAATCCAGTTTGGGTTCTTCTCCAGGTAGTTGTACATGTTTAAGAGGAGTACATTTGTTTATTGAATCCATTTGAGAATTTTTGTTTGCTTGTGCCAGTCCTGGGGCTTGAACTCAGGGCCTGAGCACTGTCCCTGGCTTCTTTGTGCTCAAGGCTCGCACTCTACCTCTCCACTTCCGGCCTTTTCTGTTTATGTGGTGCTGAGGAGTGGAACCCAGGGCTTTGTGCATGCTAGGCAAGCACTTTACTGCTAAGCCACCTTCCCAGCCCCAAGGGGTGGGGGGGGGAACACATTTTGAGTGCTTACCAGTAATGTTGAAGTACTTTCTTTCTTCTACTTCTTTTTAAAATTTGGTGCTGGGGATTGAACCCAGGGTCTCAGGATTGCTAAGCACACACTGAGCTTTACCACTGAGCTACACCCCTACCCCAGACTTGAGGTCTGTCCGATGTCTGGGACAGGCAGCCTCCTAGAACTTGTCACTGAGTGGAAAACGTAGACAGGTAAATAGGCTGTGGTGAGGGAAATATAGGGTGCCTTGTCAAGTCCTAATTGGGGCTTTGTGGTGGTGGTGGGGGCTCAGTCCTCTTGAAGGAAATTAAGTATTTAGCTAAGATACGAACAGTGGGAATTGGGGAAGGATAGGGAATGAAGTGTGTGGTGAAAGATGTGGCTGAGAGTAGTTAAATCAGACCAGAACTTTCCAGAGAGTTAGTAATATAGCACTCATTCATTCATTCATACATTGAGTCAGCCGTGAGGCACTGAATGTACACTGATGCTCTTGAGAAGTGCACAGCAGTGAAGGAGACAGAGTTTATACTCTGGAAGAAATTAGTTCAATAAGCGTATTGAAGCCCGGTGATGGTGGCTCACGCCTGTAACCTTATCTCCTGGGGAGGCTGAGATCTGAGGATTGCAACTGGAAGCCAACCCAGGCTGGAAAGTGTGTGGTAAGCCTCTTGTCTAGCCACTTAGAAGCCAGAAGTGGAGGTGTGGCTCAAATGGTGGAGCACCAACTTTGAGTGAAAAAGCTCAGGGACCTCTGTGTGTGTGTGTGTGTGTGTGTGCGTGCCGCGCACGCGTGCGTGTGTGTGCTCACCAATACTGGAGCTTGAACTCAAGGCCTCAAGTTCTTGCTCAGCTTTTTCCACTCCAGGCTAACACTCTACCACTTGGACCATACCTCTACTTTTGGCTTTTTGCTGTTTAATTCGAGAAAAGAATCTCACAGACTCTTCTGCCTGGGCTGACTTTGCATCTTGATCTTCAGACCTCAGCCTCCAGAATATCTAGGATTACAGGAATGAGCCATGAGCAGCCAGCTTAAAAATGAAGCTTTTTAAACTACCTTCGTAGATAAAGGAATTACTGGTGGTAAACCTCAGATGAGCCCTAGGAAACCATGAGCACTTCCTCCCCTGTGGGTGATATAAGGTGGAGAGAAAGGTTGATAATTAAGTTAGGGGAAAGGGCTGGGAACTGTGATGGGCCCCATGTAGAGAGAGGTCTTGAATATCTGACAGGGAAGGAGAGGCACCAATGTTTGCCTTAAAACAGTGACCTGAAGCCAGTTGTTGTTGGCTACACCTGTAATCCTAGTTGTTCAGGCGGCTGAGATCTGGGGATTGTGGTTTGAAACCAGCTTGGGCAGGAAAATCCACAAGACTCTTTTTGTTTTTTGGTTGGTTGTAAGGCTTGAACTCAGGGCCTGGGCACTTTGCTGGAACTCTTTTTGCTCAGGGCTAGCGCTCTACAACTTGGAGCCACAGCTTCACTTCTGGGTTTCTGGAACCTTTGTTTGTTTGTTTTTTTTTTTTTTTTTTTTTTTTTTTTTTTTTTTGGCCAGTCCTGGGCCTTGGACTCAGGGCCTGAGCACTGTCCCTGGCTTCTTCCCGCTCAAGGCTAGCACTCTGCCACTTGAGCCACAGCGCCACTTCTGGCCGTTTTCTGTATATGTGGTGCTGGGGAATCGAACCTAGGGCCTCGTGTATCCGAGGCAGGCACTCTTGCCACTAGGCTATATCCCCAGCCCCTGTTTGTTTGTTTTAAGATATCTCACAGACTTTTCCTGCTCAGGATAGCTTTGAACCATGATCCTCAGATCTCAGCCTCCTGAGGTGCTAGATTACAGGCTTGAGCCACCAGTGCCTGGCTCCATGATACTTAAATTTCCACTTAGCCAGCAAAAAGCCAGAAATAGAGCTGTTACTCAGCCTTGAGTACAAAAGCTAAGCAACAGCATCCCGGCTCTGAGTTCAAGCCTCAGAATCGGCGCATGCTCACACGCGTGCACTTGTACACACACACCACAAAACAAAGAATGAGGGAAAGAGACTTAGGAGAGAAAGATGGCTTACTTATGGTGCTAGATATTAAACCCTGGGGGGGCACTCCTCCCCCCCCTCTTTCTTGAGTGGCCTGAGAGAGCTTGGGGGTGTGCTAGAGTGATAGCCAACATCAGCATGAATATTTGCCCAGTATGATGAGCCTGGGTTTCCATGGAAGGATGGGAAAAACATGGTTTATGTGGAGCTCACATGTGTTTCAGTTTAACTCTTACTTTTCCAGTATTGGGGCTTGAACTCAGGGCCTTGTGCTTACGAGGCAAGTGTTCTACCAATTCAGCCACCCCACCCATCCCCAGCCCTCCGTTTAATTTTTTTAGTCTATCATTTCGGTATTGTGAGATCTTGGGCAAATCACACAATCCCTTTTCCTGTTTTCTGGTTTCCTCACCCATAAAATAAGGATAATAATACCCACATTTAAGGACTACTGTAAAGATTAAATAAAACAATGCTTGGAACACAATACCAAAGGAAATAATAGAGTCCTGTTTTTGTGAAGGTCATGCCCAGCTTTCCTCCCTTCTCTTAGAGCCTCACCTCCCTTCTCCTTCTGGTTCTCCAGGGCTGTCACAGACCCTCACTGAGGGTAAATGCCCAGAGCCACTGATTTACAATGTGGAAATGACTTTGCACTTGACATTTATATGCTTTGTAAATGTATTTTATTTTAGCCCAGCTAAATTAACAACAGAGATCTAGCGGTGCTCTGTTTTTATTTCTTTTGTGCCAGTCCTGGGGCTTACATTCAGGGCCTGGATCCTGTCCCTTAACTTTTTTGCTCAAGGCTGCTGCTCTACCACTTGGGTCACAGCTCCATTTTCAGCTTTTGTGGTGGTTCATCGGAGATAAGAGTCTCATAGACTTTCCTGCTCAGGCTGGCTTTGAACCGTGATCCTCAGAACCCGGCCTCCTGAGTAGCTAGGATTACAGGCGTGAGCCACCAGTGCCAATAGCTCACAAGTTTACTCTTACCAGGCACCCTGAGTGGGGTTTCTTTCCTCCATGGACCTGGGTAAAGTAGAATTCTTGGTTGGTCCCTGGTTCATTGTCCTGGACTGGCAGAGTAGGATATCCTTTAGAGGCAGAGAGTTTCCATCTGGGAAATGACATGGCCACTAGGCAAGGTGGGCATCTTGGTTAGACTGAGCTGTACCTAGCCAAAGCCGGAGTTGAAGGAATCAGTGACTCAGTGAGACAGGGGTGTCCATCTGAGAGGGCTGAGACCTTCTTGCTCTGGGGCTGAGAACTGGAGGCCTATTAGACATCCACCTCACCTACCTCTTTTCTCTCCTCTCTCTTCTCTCTCTCCTTTCCCCTCCTACCCCTTCCTTCCTCCTTCCCTCTTTCCTTCCTTCCTTTTTTTGTTTTCCCTTTTTGCCAGTCCTGGGGCTTGAACTTAGGGCCCGGGTACTGTCCCTGAGCTTCATTTACTCAAGGCCTTCACTCTACCACTTGAACCACAGCTCCACTTTTGGATTTTTTTTTTCTTTAAGTGGTTGATTGGGGATAAGAGTCTCATGGACTTTCCTGCCCTGGCTGGCTTTAAACTGCCATCCTCAGATCTCAGCCTCCTCAGTAGCTAGGATTACGGGTGCTGGGCCTCACCTACCTCTTAAATAGCTCATTCCTCCCAGCCTACCATCCGGGCCCTCACATTCCGCTCTTTCAGTGTAGCTGGCCCTGGAGAAACGGCACCGCAGCTCCAACGCCCTGTGTAGATTAGGGCCAGAGATCTGGTGGTCTGTTTTTATAGGAAGCATCAGAGCCGCCTTTGGAGTTAGAATGGCCTGGTTTCTTTTATCTTCCAAATTCAACCTCTGACTACTTTTCTCAGGTATCTTTGCCAGTGGCACTTAAAAATGTGACCTGGAGGGGGCCAGGGATGTTCAGGGAGAGAGGGAAGGAGTATAGAACATACAGGGTGCGTCGGGAGAGCTATGTAGGGTCTATGGGAAGAGCTTGGGGGTATGGGAGTGCATGTTAGGGGTACAGGGCCACAAGGTGGGACAGTGTAGGGATTGTGGTTGGTGTGACGGGAATAGGGTAGATGTGGAGGGGGTTGTGAGGGGCCTGGGCTAAGCATGGCCTAGGAGAGGCATGTATTAGGAATATGTTAGGGACCACGATGGGAAAGGAAGGGGACGGGGAGGAAGTGGGGCGTTGTGCGTCGTTCATGGCTTTGGGTCTGAGGATGGCTGGAATGGCCTTGATTGGGAGACAGCATTCATTGAGGGAATTCTGCTCTGTGGCCAGCCACGTCTGCGTGGCTGATTTAGGCATGCCGTGGCAGAGGGACAGTGGGCAGGAGTTGGGGACACGTGGGGTGGGGGGCAGAGCCTTCTCCTCAGGGTGGGGGAAGGAGCTTGTGTGGCACGCTGCCTCCCCCAGTCCATAGACGGCTGGCTTGGCCCTCAGCCCTTTTCTGTTGGGTTTCCTCCGGCCCTCCCGAGAGCTGAGCAGGTGGCGCTCCGCTGTTGGCAGTCCACTAGAGCCGCACAGCGTGCCCCTGCCCCCTGGCTCCCACACCCAGATTTCCAGGCGGTCACGTCTGAGCTTCCCACAGGGGGCTGCCGGCCGACTTCCCTCCTCCGTGTGCTGGGTCATTCTAGTTACCGTCCCTTGACTCGCCTGGCCCCAGGGTTCTGGCGCAGGGCCCCCGAGCGTGTGCTCACGAGGGCTGAAGTGGGTTCTGAGAAGCACGGTCACAGTAGAGTCCCAATATCAGCTCTCCAGATCCTTCCTGTCTGGACAGTGGCTCACTGTGAGATGCGGGGCAAAGTCACCCTCAGTGCGCCTCTGATGTCATTCAAGAGGGAGATCATCTTTCCGATGGCTGAGATGAGTTGCAACCAGGAAACATTGAATTAGTACAACTGAGTGAACTGGCGACATTCTCAAGCCTTCCCAGAGGGCACCCTCCTGCTGAGGATGGTCTTTTTATGTTGTTGGTCTTGAGGCTTGAACTCAGGGCCTGGGCACTGTCCTTGTGCTTTTGCTCAAGGCTAGCACTCTACCATTGAGCCACAGCGCCACTTCTGGCTTTTTCAGTTTATGTGGTACTGAGGAATCGAACCCGGGGCTTCATGCATGCTAGGCAAGCACTCCACCACTAAGCCACATTCCCGGCCCCCTTTAGCCTTCTTCTTCTTCTTTTTTGGTCTGGTCGTGGGGGCTTGAACTATGCGCCTGGGCGCTGCCCCTGAGCTTCTTTTTGCTCAAGGCTAGCACTCTACCACTTGAGCCACAGTGCCACTTGTGGCTCTTTCTGAGTGGTTTTTCCTTGCCTGGGCTGGCTGCTCACTTGGATCCTCAGATCTCAGCCTCTTTTGAGTAGCTGGGATTAACAGGCACGAGCCACCAGTGCCCTGCTGGAGGGGGTTCTTGGTGGCTTTGTTTGGTGTCCTCTCACCCATCCTACTTCTCTAAAGTTACTCTGACAACCTACCCTCTTGTGTGGCGTAGGGCCCTCCCTTGACACACCCCACGGTGCTGTCTCCTGCTTCCCTGCAGACAAACACTGGTGTGTTGGCCCAGCCCACAAGAGGACCTGGCAAGTGTTTCCTAGTGCAGGCTTGACCCTGCTCTGCCTCTCACTCTTTCTGCCTTCAAGGCCTCCAGGCAGAGCGGGGGCCTTGTTAAGTTTGTTCTGGCCTGGCTAGGAGGGAGCAGCTGTGACCTGCTTTCTGGACTCTTATTTCATGGGCTGGTCTCCTCCAGGGAGATTTCCCCACCCCCCGGAGGAATCCTGAAAAACTGGATTCCACGGGACATGAGCTGGGGGAGGCCGGAGGTGATAGGTTATGATCTGGACCTGCCAGGAGGCGTCCGTGCACAGAGAGAGGTTGAGGAGAGCTACGATGATGCCCTGTCCCCTGTGATACCCGTTTCCTGTGTCTGCTTCCAGGATGGAATGTCAGCTGATCCCCAGTACAGCAGCCGCAACACCTTAAGACCCAGGAGAGTTCTGAGGTGTCCGTTGGCTGTTTGCTCTTCCAAATTGGGGATGGGATGGATGGTGTAGAAATGTGTGCAGTGAGATACAGGCGTCATCCACTGGAAGCCATGCCGGGTAAGGGGGGGGGGGTGGTCTATCGTGGGACCTTTCCTTGTCGTCCTACCATCTCCTCCCTTCTGTGGAGGCCGAGGATGCAGGAGTAGTCTGTTGTAATTCCTGCACTCCTCACCGGAAACCCAGGGCTGATCTAAAGGAGAGAGAAGCGCTATTTCTTGGGGCTGCAGTGAGTGAGGGAAGAGAGAGAAAAGGAAAAGGCATTCAGCGTGGACCCAGATAGGGGAAATGTGGCGGTGTTGGCTCCCGGGGTGACTTCTGAGCTAGAAATCCACACGATGCCAAGACGCTTCTTCCCCCTTTGCCAAACATTCCATTCAGCCGGTTGCCAGCTCTGGGTCGCCGGTCTTACCATCTAAATTGCAGCTCTAGAGGAACAAACTTATTTGGAAGGAGCTGCGAACCATTGTACCTCTTTCCAGGCCCGCCTCTCCAGCCCCTCGGGCTCCGGAGGCTGCGGGGTGTGTGTTGGGAGCTGTGATTTCTGTGGGTTGTATGGGCCTGTATGAACAGAACACATTGTATAGTCAGTTTCTGAGCTGGCATCTGGAACTCTGAATTGAGGTTCTGAATCGAAGCCGGTGGTGTATGCAAATCCTACCTTCTCTCTGTCCCACAGGCTCCTAGCACCTGTCCCTCTGCTTGTCTGGGGCTCAGCAAGCTCTTTACTACACTTTTTTTTTTTTTAAATGATGCCAGTCCTGGAGCTCAGGGCCTGTCCTTGGGTGTTCTACCACTTGAACCACAGCTCCACTTCTGGCTTTGTGGGGGGTGGGGGTGGGGGGGTGTTGCTTAATTGGGGATAAGAGTCTCATGGACTTTCTGTGTGGGTTGACTTCAAACTGTGATCCTCAGATCTCAGCCTTGTAAGTAGCAAGGGTGGCAGGCGTGAGCTGTGGGCACATGGCTATTGACTAAACTTTTGTGCTTCCTTAGCCTTCAGGATAGCTATGGTAACTAAAGGGATGAAGAGTAAGTAAGCCCTGGGTAGAAAAGATGTGCCCCGTGGGGCTGCTTTAATTTGGTTAAGAGGACACCAGAGAGAGGAAATACACAGGGAATCTATTTCTTTTTTTTTTTTTATCTTAAAAAAAAAAAATTACGCCGGGCTGGGACTATGGCCTAGTTAGTGGTAGAGCGCTTGCCTCGTATATGTGAAGCCCTGGGTTCGATTCCTCAGCACTACCTATACAGAAAATGGCCAGAAGTGGCGCTGTGACTCAAGTGGCAGAGTGCTAGCCTTGAGCAAAAAGAAGCCAGGGACAGTGCTCAGGCCCTGAGTCCAAGCCCCAGGACTGGGAAAAAAAAAATTACATGCACACACACTATTTTTTTTTATTTTTATACTGGGACTTACACTCAGGGTCTCCTGCTCAGGCTTAGCTTTTTTTGCTCAAGGTTGGTACTCTACCACTTGAGCCACAGCTCCACTTCTGGCTTTATGGTGGTTAATTGGAGAAAAAGAATCTCCCAGACTTTTCTGCGCAGGCTGATTTTGCACCATGCCCCTCTGATCTCAGCCTCCCAAGTAGCTAGGATTATGGGTGTGAGCCACTGGCTCCTGAATCCACAGAGGGAAATATCCGAATTTCCTCACGTTTGGAGCTCAATGAAGACCGCACAGAGGCATCATAAGCTAGGTAATAGAAAACCTTGTTGCTACGTGTGATTCAGTAATGGACGGACACTAAAGAGGCTTATAGAGCTGTAAGAACCCTGTGGATTTATTAATTTTTAAAAAATTTTTGTGGACCGTGGGACTTAAATTCAGGGCCTGGGTGCTGTCCCTGAGCTCTTTTGCTCGAGGCTACTGCTCTGCCACTTTGAGCCTCAGCACCAGTTCTGGTTTTTGAGTGGTTAATTGGAGTTAAGTGCCTTACGGAGGTTTCTCTGCTTAGGCTAGCTTCGAACTGCTATCCTCAGATCCCAGCCTTCTGAGTAGCTAGGATGACAGGCGTGAGCCACTGGTGCCCAGTTAACCCCAACTTTGGTTGGAGGTGGGAGCAGGTCTCCTTCTGGATGAACTTCCCCATGGGAGGAATTGGATTCCTGGGCCAGAGAGTGTTGATATTCTCTCTTCCGGCTGAGCCAGGGCAGGATGGCTAGGTCAGCAGGTGTGTGGCACGAGGTATAGGATGTGGATTTCTGGCTGCAAAGCCAGTGGGATTTTTTTTTTTTTTGATATGGGTAAGTTGGCAGGTGTTAGGGAATGGGTCCTTTCTGGAGAGAAAAAAATCTGCATGGCTCCTAAGCCCTAGTCCTCGTCTGTCCTAAGGGCAAGTGCTAAGGGTATCTAGTTTCAGGGAACTTCTAGAACTGAGTTCATTTCTTTGCTACGACTTGGGGTGCCCCACACCCTGGGGTTGTCAGCCCCTCCATATTTTTACCATCTTCTTCGAGAGTTCTTCATGCTCTGTACCCAGTGAAAAGGAGCCAGGATGTGCCCGGCCTCCCTGCTTGGGGCCTTAAGGGAGGACTGAATTATTCACGCAAATGTCTGTCGCCTTTGCTAGACCGTAGGTCCCCTGGAATTGTGCTGATGCTATCTGAATGAAAGCACCTCGTCCTTGAAGTTCTAGTTCTGAGGCGAGCACTCTACCACAAGGCCAGATTCCCAACCCCGAAGATCTAGTTCTGTAGGGAAGAGGTTGACCCAGAACCTTTCTTAGCCTCTTCAAGCCCTCTGATCCCTCCATCGGGACAGCCAGAAGCTTCTCCAACACAGTGGTGCCACCAGCCCTGCCCTCTGTGGCACGAGTTCACCCGAGGGAGGGCCCTGCCTCCCTCCACCCTTGGAGCCATTGTGTGGTTCTGCCTGACCCCGCTGCCTGCCTTCCAGTCATCTGTGGGCAGCTGTGTGGAAGGCATTGATGTCTGGTGCTGCCTACACACTGGCACCAACCTGCTGGGTCATAAACATGACCTCTTCCTTCACCAGCTGACCGCCTGGGGCTTTTTCAGGTCCCTTTCACTCAACTCTCTGTCTTCACCAGAGTTCAGAGGCCCTGGTCTGTGGGGTTGAACCTGGCTGCGCCTCGAATCACCTGAGAGGTTTTTGAAACCTAAGAATTCTAGGCCCTGAATCAGAGCCTCTGGGGGCGGGGGGGCGGGGAAGGGCCCAGAAATTTATATGTTTGAAAAACTTCCACATGTCAGTGACAGGCATTCAAGCGTGGACTATGTACTAGCTCATATTATTGTGTCAACAGTAAGTTTTGTGGGGATGATGAGGGCGATGAGTGTATTGTGGTTACATAACAGAATTTCCTGGTGCTCTTCTTTCTTTCTTTTTTTTTTTTTTTTCCTCAACTTCGAATGGGGCTTAGAATTAAAGCCTTGAATATGGGCTCTGGTGGCTCATGCCTGTAATAAATACCAGCCACCCAAGAGGCTGAGATCTGAGGATCACAGTTTGAAGCTGTCTAGGGCAGAAAAGCCTGTAAGACTCCTACCTCCAGCTAACCAGGAAAAGGCCGGCAGTAGAAGTGTAGCTCAAGCAGCGGAGCGCCAGCCTTGAATGGAAAAAAACCAAGCGAGAGCTGGAGATCCTGAGTTTGAGCCTCAGTTCCGGCACAGTAAACAAACACATAGAAAATCCCTCCCTCGCAGCTCCTGAGTACTACGGCACTAGAATCATTCCCAGTGTGTCAACCTAATGGAAGCTGGCCAAGAAGGAACTGAATTGGGGAGAGAAGAGGCAGGAAATGTAAGACCCTCGTTACTGCAATACTTAGCCTCTTGCTCCTGGAAAATGAAACCCAACTCACCCTGTCTCTGTGTCCTTGGAGCTGGTTGCTGCCTCCTTCTCCCCTTTCTCCACAATGTCTCCCCTGCTCCCTTCCCCCTGGATAATGGCTCTCCTGTCCCTGTCTCCTCACCAGATTCCCCATCTCTCAGCATCAGGGTGAGCCACTTTGGGAAGGAGCAGTGGCTAGGGTGGCCCTGGGCATGAGCTGTGTCCGCAGACTGGGCTTTTCACGCTTTGGCTTTTCCTTCTAATGTCTGACTTGGGCGTTCAGAGACGTGTCACTTCAGGGCATCCATCAGTAGCTCGGAATCAAGGCATCCGGAGTGTTCTGTGCTTTTTTTCATCTCTCGGCGCACCTCCTTAGTTCCGCATTAGAGGAACAACTGCCTCCCCGTCCCCATCACCGCGTCTAAACCTTCTCCCTGCCTGAAGCTCTGTCTGCCCAAGGGCGTTCTCCTCAGTGGAAATGAGCTGAATTTGGAACTTGAAAGGGGTAAAGATAATAAACTTGTTTTCTGGTTGTTGATTGGAGATAAGAGTCTCATGGACTTTCCTGCCCAGGCTGGCTTTGAATTGCAATCTTCAGATCTCGGCCTCCTGAGTAGCTAGGACTAGAGGCGTGAGCTACCAGTGCTGGGCTTAAACTTATATCTTTGAATTCAGTTCGTGTGTGTGTGTGTGTGTGTGTGTGTGTGTGTGTGTGTGTGTGTGTGTGTGTACGAACTGGTACTGGGGCTTGAACTAAGGACACTGTCCCTTAACTTTTCCTGCTCAAGGCTGACATTCTACCACTTGAGCCACAGCTCTACTTTTGGCCTCTTGATGGTTCATTGGAGATAAGATTCTCATGGACTTTGCTGCCCAGGCTGGGTTTGAATCTCGATCCTCAGATCTCAGCCTCCTGAGCAGCTAGGATCACTGGTATGAGCCACCAGGGCCTGGCTTGAACACATTATTTTATGAGGCAAGCACTCTTGCCACTAGGCCATATTACCAGCCCATTGAACACATTATTTTAAAGGCATGTTGGAGATGTGTATAGATGGCTTTAGGGAACAGAAAGAAATGGTCCAACAACCTAGGCATCAGAGAAAGCTTCCTGAAGACCATAACCTCTGAGCAAAGCCCCAGATAGGTAAATGAGAGCCTCACAATTGAATAGGACTGGGAAGGCCTTGAACCAAGTCATAGCCGTGTCAGACACATCTTCATGCTTGACTGGAGGTGAGAGAGATGGGGCCGGTGATAGAGGCCTTGTGGAGAGAAGTCCAGTGTTCCCAGCCGGGGGGAGATGCTCAGACTCACCGACTCACACGTGAGAAAGCCCTCTGGCTGCTGGGTAGAGAAAGCCTTGAGGAGGGAGAGAGCCCTGTCTCGGTTGGAGGCTCTGGTGGGAGGGGAGGCTGAGAGCTTTGGGCTTGGATCGGGACAGACAGGCAGGCAGTTAGGTTAGGAGACAGACTAGCTGTGGGGAGTTTTAGAAGGAAAAGTCCGGCCTTGGTGGTTCGATAAGGGGGAGAGGGGAGGGGAAGGAGGGATCCAGTGTGACTGTAGGGATTCTAATTCTGGGTGGCCATTCAATGAGGAACCGACGGGGTGTAGGGAGGAAAGAAAGGGTGTGGGGGGGGGGGTGGCATCTGGACTTGGAGATCATGGAGTGGGAAGGGAAGTCCGGGGGAACATTGGGCGGGAGGGTACACACAGGAGAGGATTGTGTCTCACCGGAGGCAGGAACCTCTGCTCTCCCCAGGGATTAACTGGAAGAAAGGGAGGCTGAAGGCAGGGTATTTCTGGCTTTTTTGTTTCATCTCACGGTGCTGCCCAAGGCAAATCTCAACACACTGCTTGTCCCAGCTCAGGGCTGAAAATAGAGGGCCGCTTTCTGGATGCAGAAACCTTAAGTTGGGCTGGAGTATAGCTTGGTGGCTGGGTACTTGCCTAGCACGTGTCAAGTCCCAATCAGTCCAACGTTGAGTCTGTTGCCAGCATCTCCTATCTGCAAAGCACTAGGGAATCTTTTCCTGGGTCCACTTTCCCAGCTCTGAATAGCCAAGTTCTGAATATCTCCGTCTGTTCATCCATCCCTTTGCATCTCAAATAGTAGTATTCCCTTGGACTCTCTGTGGCTTCACAAATAATTCCTCGGGAGCCGTGGAAGGAAGGACGGGGAAACTCAGCAGGTGCATAAATGGGCAGAGAGCTTTTGTGGATACCTCACCTGGGCTCAAGCCAGTCTTTGAGGACCTGCGTCCTGAGTGCTTTAGTTGTCGGAGCCACTGAGCTATCATGGTTTGGGCCGGGCATGGGCCCGGGCATGGGAAGGTACCGCAGCTAATGGGAGACTCTCCTATTTTGCACGGAACGGAACGTACCCCTCAAGGATCTATGAAAGCTGAATACCAGTGGCGCACACCCATCATCCTAGCTACTCAGGAGGCTGAGATCTGAGGATCGTGGTTTGAAGCCAGCCTGGGCAAGAAAGGCTTTGAAACCCTTATCTCCAATAAACTGCCCCCCCCCCAAAAAAAAAAAAACAGGAGTGGAGCTATGGCTCAAAGTAGAAGCACTAACCGGGAATAGCAAGTAGGCCATGAGTTCAAGCCCCAGGACCAGCACCAAAAAAAAAAAAAGTTGAACCTTTTTTCCTCTTGATGTTTTTAACTTTGTAATTATGAAGAATAACATGGTTCATTTGTTGGTTGCCCCTTGAGTGAAGCCACACAACAGAGGAAACAGCTTTTGATGACTTTGTAAAATGGCAACTTTGCTGCTGGTGACAAGGCTTAGAACTAAGTCTGCCTTTCGTTCAGAGTAGTTCATTTGAGATTCCTATATGTTGTGTTTGTCAATGATCCATTCCTGTTCATTGCTGTCTAGTATTCAATGATAGCTATGTAGAGTTACCTTTTTGTTGTTGTTGTTGTTTTAGAAAGCTATGCATTTGTTGATGCATGTGTGAATCATTTCTGATTGGGGGATATTACAAATAAAGCTCATATATAAATTGGTATAGAAGTTTGAGTGGTATAGAAGTTTTCTTAGGTATGAGTAGGATAATTACCTCTGTGTAAGAGTATATTTACCTTTGTAAGAGGCTACCTAAGTATTTCCCAAGGTGGTTGTATCATTTATATTCCCATCAGCAGAGCATGAGAACTGTCCTCTTAAAAAAAAAAAAAAAAAAAAAGCAAGATACTGGTAGCTCATACCTATCATCCTAGCTGCTAAGGAAGCTGAGATCCAGAGGATGTTGGGTCAAGGCCAGTCCTTGCAGAAAAGTCTGTGAGCGGGCATAAGATCCTGAATGCAAACCTTAGTCTTCTCTCCCCCCCGCCCCCACACCTTCCCCCAAAAAGTTTAGGAGGTAGGTTATAGGGCATGAACTCAGGACCTAGGCACTATCCCTGCCCCTTTTCTTTTTTCTTTTCCTCTCTTTCTTTTTCCTTCCTTCCTTCCTTCCTTCCTTCCTTCCTTCCTTCCTTCCTTCCTTCCTTCCTTCTTTCTTTCTTTCTTTCTTTCTTTCTTTCTTTCTTTCTTTCTTTCTTTCTTTCTTTCTTTCTTTCTTTCTTTCTTTCTTTCTTTCTTTCTTTCTTTCTGCTCAAGGCTAGTGCTCTGCCACTTTGAGCCACAGCTCCACTTCCAGGGTTTCTGGTGGTTAATTGGGGATAAGAGTCTCATGGACTTTCCTGCCCAGGTTGGCTTCAAACCGTGATCCTCAGATCTCAGCTTCCACAGTAGCTAGGATTACAGACATGAATGAGCCACCAGCACCTGGCAACTTTTTTTTTTTTTTTTTTTTTTAAGGCCAGGGATGGAACCCAAGGCCTCATACCTGCTAGGCAAGCATCCTGTCAGCTCCATTTCCAGCCCTAGACAGCTGTCCTCTTTAATCTAACTGAACAGCCCTCACATCTGCCTTTTCCTCTTCGTGGGTAGAATGGGATCCTCTCTTTCCTTGGGCAGAGAGAACAGAGATGAGGATGGGAGTGAGGATGGGAGGTGGAGACGTGGATCATGAATAGATGGATGGGTGGATGGATGGAAAAATAAAGCGGTGCTGGTATCTCTTATTTTCTCCATCTTTCTGGATTTTTCTTCCTTCTTGTCGTGGACACTGAAGAAACACTCCCTGGCCTAGATTTTGTCACACGCATTACATCACGGGGCAATCTCTTCTTGTGACTGAGTGGCTTTTATTTTCCTCTCTTCGCTTCTTGCCTGCAGGTGCCCAGACGCCATGCCCCAGCCCTCCAGGCCCGACGCTGGCAGGAAGTGAAAGGCTTCCCGGTCTCTTGTGTCCCCGTCCTCACCATGTCTTCCACTCAGGGTGGCGGGGAACACTGGGAGTCCCTGGAGTCGGTGGGCATCAGCCGCAAAGAGCTGGCGATGGCCGAAGCCCTGCAGATGGAGTACGATGCCCTGTCCCGGCTCCGGCACGACAAGGAGGAGAGCCGGGCCAAGCAGAACACGGAGCCCGCCCTCATCAGCTGGGACGAGCCCGCCTTGGACTTCTACAGCAAGCCAACAGGAAGGCGGAACGACCTCAAGCTCTTGCGCGGTCTCTCTGGCTCGGATCCTACCCTCAGTTACAACTCCATCTCCCCACAGGAAGAGCCACCCAACCACTCTACCTCTCAGGGCCCCCAGCCTGGCCCAGAGTCCTGGCCCAAAGGCTCCCTGTCTGGAGATTATCTCTACATTTTTGATGGCTCAGATGAGGGACTCTCGTTGTCCCCAGGACCAGGGGACAAAGATGGCTCTTGTAAGAAACTATCCCCACCCCCTCTGCCTCCGCGGGTCTCTATCTGGGATACCCCTCCCCTGCCTCCCAGAAAGGGGTCTCCCTTGTCATCGTCTAAAAGCTCTCAGCCCCATGACATCAACACTTTTTCTCTGGTCGAACCAACTCCGAGCAAAATTCTGGGGCCGCGGATCCTAGAAGAGGGAGAGTTGCCGGGAGGCGGGGGCCAGGGGCACCTGCTCGGCTCTGTGGAATATGACGGCATCAGTGATGCAATTACAAGGCTCAACTTGAAGTCCACCTACGATGCGGAGATGATGTGGGGTGCCACCAGGGACTGGAAGGAGGGCCGAGGACCCCTGGATTTCAGCAAAGACACCCCTGGGAAACCTGTAGCTCGGAGCAAGACCATGCCCCCTCAGGTTCCCCCACGAACCTACGCCTCCCGCTATGCCAACAGAAAGAATATGACTCCCGGCAAGAACCGCCGGATCTCTGCCGCTCCGGTAAGGATCTCTCTGTTCCTTCTGTCCCTTGCCCTTCCAAGCTGTATCATTCAGGGACAAGGACCAGGCCTGTTTTGCCATTCCAAATTCGAATCCGCCCCCTTTGATGCTCCCCTCTACTTCTGCCACTGGGATTCTGGATCCTTGTTGGGGGATAGGCTTGGTTATAGAAGTTAGGGGGAGGGGCTGGGAATGTGGCCTAGTGGCAGGAGTGCTTGCCTTGTATACGTGAAGCCCTGGGTTCGATTCCTCAGCACCACATACATAGAAAATGGCCAGAAGTGGTGCTGTGGTTCAAGTGGCAGAGTGCTAGCCTTGAGCAAAAAGAAGCCAGGGACAGTGCTCAGGCCTTGAGTTCAAGCCCCAGGAGTGGCAAAAAAAAAAAAAGAAGTTAGAGGGAGGGACACTAGACACGTGGCTCTTTTTTCAGGGTCAAGTTTCACATATTTTGGCCCCAAATGCACTTCTAGGGGTAGAATTCTTGGAAGCTTGATTGTCCCTTTCTGATGGAAGGCGTGTCCGGAGCTAGGGAACTGGGCACCGAATGTAACTCAGTGGCCCTCGGGAGTTGAGCCTAGTCGCTTCCGGTTCCCCAGGCCCGGCTCTGCCGAGGCGCTGCATGGCCGTGAAGCTGTTGAGGACAGGTCACGCGTTCAGTGCTCGCTCATCACATACCAGACTCCAGTCCAGATCTCCACAACAACCCTGCCTAAGAGTCCAAAGCCACACAGCTCTGCCTTCAGAGCTGGCTCTCAGCCCCATCTTCCTGTTCCAAAGGCCCCCTTCTCTTTTGCCCTCCCCCTCTCTCCCTTCCTCCCCACATTGATTGGGGTAAATACACATCACACAGAACTTACTATCTTTTTTGTTTTGTTTTGCTTTGTTTTGCCAATCCTGGGGCTTGGAACTCAGGGCCTGAGCACTGTCCCTGACTTCTTTTTGCTCCAGGCTAGCACTCTACCTCATGAGCCACAACACCACTTCTGGCTTTTTTCTTGCTTATGTGGTGCTGAGGAATCGAACCCAGGGCCTCGTGCATGCTAGGCAAGCGCTCTACCCCTAAGCCACATTCCCAGCCAGAACTTACTGTCTTAACCATTGCTAAGTGTAGTTCAGAGTCAGTGGATGTAGTCTCACTGTGGTGCCTTCACATAGCTGCCTGCTCTTTTTCCGTTGGGTAACAACAAACAATACTGGTTGGAATCATGTCAGCATGCAGGGAGAAGCAGAAACGTGTTTACATTTCACTCCAGGTGGGCTCCATACACCTGCAGCATCTCTGTGGGTGGGACCTAAAGGCCACCTTGTGTGTCCCTCTGGAAACCCTGGCTCCAGGGTTGACAGCGTCTGTGGCAGCTGGCAGCTTATGGGTCTACCTCATTGCGCCTGTGTACTCCTTGGCCGTTGTCTGAGGGACACCGGGCTTTCCCGCCTCGTGTCTAGCCTTTGGGATCCATTCCAAATCCGGACAGCTATCCAGTCCTTCTTTCCTCTGCTTCTGCTGAGTCCCGTACTGCTGAGTCCTGTACAAAAGCAGAATCAGATCTGGGATGAGCCGGAGCTCCAACACCCCGGGGCTTTTTAAAGGGCCTACTTTGAGAGGTGGAGCTGTTCAGCTATTTATAGGGATTGGGAGAATCCTGCTCCTGGCCGAGCTCCTCGCCCAGAGCCAGGCTTGCTGACGAGTCAGGCCACCCTGGTAGGTAGTCACCTCTGTCTTCTCCCTTGCCCCCCGCCACTTTCTCCCTCCACCCCCCCCCTCCAATCCTGTGTGTCATTAGCTTTCCCAGAGGGAACCTGGTCCCCGAGTCTCCTTGAAGAAGCGAAGGCAAAGCCAAAAGCTCTTGCCAGTTTTGAGCAAGAGGGAAATGCGGCCTGGGTCCTCCCCACCTCAGCCCACTAGGAGGAGGGGGGACCCCTTGGGCCCCCGGCCTGTCCCCCCACCCCGCCTTCGCCGGGCTGGCCGCCAGAGGGACCCTCCTAATCCCAGGCCTGCTGAGCCATCTCTGGAAGTGGCTGGCTCCACATGCCAGCCGGTTACCCCCGCTGCCAGCCACTGCCTGGCAGACCCCCCCAACAAGCATCAGGAGATGCAGCCAGGGCCTGCCAGCCGGGCAAACGTAAGTGGCTTTTGTTTTCTTACAGTGCCAGTGAGTGGTACGGAACGGGCTTGAAATCGCCTTCAGTAGCTATTCTCTTCTCTCTGCCTCTTGCTTCCTCTCTCTCTCTCTCTCTCTCTCTCCTCTCTCGGGTTAATTGCTGACAGTGGTACTATTGTTTTGACTGGGGCACAGGCATGCACTTGGCAGAACCAGGGCCTCACATGCCAACTGCCCCCACGCTGCCCTCCCACCCCCTCCATGTGCCCCTCCCACCCCCGATGCCCCGGGGTGCGAGGCAGGAAGCGCGGGGAGATGCTCTCCCCCTGGGAGCAGCTGCTAGGACCTCCGCCTGTGCCACAGGGAGCAGAAACCTCATTCCCTGCGTGGCCACCCTGGGCAGGCCTCCGAACCCCACAACCTGTTGACCTCAACTCCCCCCCTGACCCCCATCACACTTGCTTCTCCCTAGGGTTCATCTGAGGGCTTCTTTAGGGCCCCTGCTGTGTGACCGGGCTAGCAGTTCTGGGATGGGACACGGTGCAGGGGTGGGGGGGGGAGAGGAGGGGAGGGCTTTGTCTGAGAATCCCAACTCCACACATATGTATATGTTCTGGAAGAGGAAGTGTGGAACCTGGCAGGGCAAGGTGCCCCACATTCCAGCGCCCTGGAGCCTGGAGGAGCCAAGCCTTCTACCAGGTTTACCAGGTTCTCTCCTGCTCAGTCCGCCTCTCGAGCACTTTCTTCATAGTGCTTACGGGAAGGCACATGTTTCTGAGTCATTGCCCCTATTGAAGGGCGCACTCTCTCTCTCTCTCTCTCTCTCTCTCTCTCTCTCTCTCTCTCTCTCTCTCTCTCTCTCTCTCTCTGTCTCTCGTCCTTAAGGCTTTTGCTCAGGGGTAAAGCTTGCTTCCCCAGGGACGATTTGGGTCACCCCTCTGTGCTTGGCCTAGTAGAGAGGCTGGGGTCAACAGCTGCCCTTCTCTGCCCCCCACCGAGCCCCTAGAGACCGTCCTGCTGCAGCTCATAATGCCCTCGCTGCCTGACCCGATCAGCTCCTCCTCCCACAGAGTGGGGGGGTGGGAATGGCGACCGGCCCACCGCACCCCAGCTTTCAGACTCGGTCCGAACTTCAACCCCGTTTTTCCTGACTTGAGTTTGGCCTTCCTAAGATAGATCTCTAGATGTCTCGTCATTTCTCGGGCTCCACTGACGGAGGAGAGTAGCCAGGGAGCCTTTCCACCTGGAATTTGGGGTTGGATCTAGGAGTCCCTTCAGAGAAGGGCTGCTATGGGGAAAAGGCACTGAGCCGGCCACTCCTCCCTCGTAGGCGGGTTCCCGGCCTCATGCTGTCGTCAATGGCCACGAGTTGTTTGAGGTCTCGGAAGAGAGAGATGAAGAAGTTGCTGCATTTTGCCACATGCTGGATATGTAAGAGTTTAAAAAAAAAAAAATGGGCCGGGGATTTGGGAGAACTGTGGAGGTGGGAAGGAGGGCTGCTCATTTGGGATCTTCTCTTTATGAAGGAAGAAGAGCCATGTTAGGTTAACCTTAAACAGGTGCTAGTTGCCAGCCACCAGTGCCTCACACCTGTAATCCTAGCGACTCAGGAGGCTGAGATCTGAGGATCCTGGTTTGAAGCCAGCCTGGGCAGACAGATCGATGCAACTCTTAGCCCCAATTAACTAGCAAAAAGCCAGAGGGGGGTGGGGTGGCTCAAGTGTTAGAGCACCAGCTTTGAGTGAAAAAAAGCTAAGGGGCAGTGCCCAGGCCCTGAGTTCAAGCCCCAGTTCCCATGCCTCCCACCCGCCTCCAAGTTACATTGTTAATAACATCCATGAAACCTTGATTGAACAGTTATCCTCAGCACATCAGGCTGTGGTCCTCCGTTGTCCTTAGGAGCAAATATACCCCAGATGGAGATCAATTCAAGCTTTCTTGGATGAAAAGAGAAAGGAAATGAATTCATAAAAACCTTTCTGTTAAATGTATCCTGGAAAGCCTTGTCGTGTTGGAACTCTACTTTTCCATGGTGGGAAAGATTTTACAGCTGTTTAAGGGATGGCAAAACACATTTTTTCCCAGAGCTCCCTTCCCACTGCCCCCAGCCGGCCCGTAGATCGGGAGGGCTGAGCTGCCTGGGGACAGGGGGCCTCAGGGTAGGAGGGTCCCTGCAGACCTCTGGCCCCTGCTCTCTGAGGGCCCAGCAAGGGTCCTTCCTTCTTTCTTCCTGCTCAGCCTCCGACTGGGCTGCGATATCCAGGACTATACCCTCACCGGCTATGTCTGGAGTGCTGTCACCCCGAGCCCAGAGCACCTTGGTGACGAGGTCAACCTGAAGGTCACCGTGCTGTGTGATAGCATTCGGGAACCTCTCACTTTCACCTGCAATTGTAAGTTCCTCGGGGTGGGGGGCCCTGAAGCGTCACCTCACTTGGTAGCACAGATGGGCAAAGGGGAAATTCCTTTTGGGGGGGGCCAGGGTCTAGGACCAGCTATCTATGTCCACCGTGACTTTTCCCCTAGCCTTTAGCCTATTTGCTGGCCCACTTTATCTGGTTGGTGAGGTGCAGGAGACCCCTTAGCTGGGGATGGCGGGTCTGGATGGGGAGGCTGAGCCGTGCCTGCCTCGTGCCTACGTCTCCCTGCCCCACCTACTCGTAGGTTCCTCCACTGTCGACCTGCTCATCTACCAGACCCTGTGCTACACCCACGACGAACTGAGGGAAGTGGACGTGGGGGACTTTGTGCTCAAGCCCTGTGGGCTCGAGGAGTTTCTACAGAAGTAAGTGAGCATGGGCGGGGGGAGGGGGGAGGGGGGAAGGGGGGTAGTTCAGAAAGGTGGATGGAGGCAGCACTTGCCTTCTGGGTGGGAGGATTGTGAAGGGCTTGGGGGATAGCGCTAGGCACAGGACGGACAGCTCTGTCCCACTTTGCAATGAGGACTCGTGCTCTCCGGAAAGACTTCCTCAAAGAGCTCCATCTTCCAGCAAGCTTGGCTGAATCCTGAGCCAAAGCTGCTGTGGAAAGATCGTGGAGCTGGCATCAGGCAGAGGCGAGGTCATATCTGTGTGCAGACTTGTGCTTGCTTAGGAGTGTCTGGACTTGGGGAATAGGGCCTAGGGGGCCCTAAGTGGTTGTCACTCCTGCTTTTCAGAGGATCTATGGCTGGGGATAGTGGAACCGGGCAGAGGTGTCCTTGTGAAGCTAGAGGAGAAATGCCATTGTTGTCTCTACTTGGTTCCTGTGCCAGCACGCCTTTTCCCTTTCTCGGGCCTGTGCAGCTGTTAATCCTCCTCCCACAGGCTGGCTTCCAGCTCCCCTCCAGCCAGGACCTTTTGCAGAAGGTGGCCTCCCTGGAAAGTATGATGTGGTCAGGCCGAAGCACCCCTCTTTCCGCTGCCCCAGCACGCTGGAGGGCTGGGGTGATGAAGGGGAGGCGGGGTGAGGTTCCCACCCCTCTGGGAGCCTGGAGGTAGCAGACAGATCCAGAGGTTTGCTTTCCAACCTCTGCCATCTGGTTGGCTTCCGCCTTCCACTTCCGGCTGTCTGGGGTAGGGCAAAGTGAGGCTTGGGCCTGCTTTCTTAGCAATGCCCGCTAAATGCCACCACACCCTTTCTCTCTCTCACCTGTAATCTAGACGCAAAGATGATTGCCCATGGCTAGAACACAGAATTGGCAGTGAGGACCGAAGACTCATTTCTTGGCTGATTTCTTCTATCTTAGGAACACACACACAATATATATGTATATGTATGTATGTATATATATGTGTGTATGTATACACACACATTCATTCTCTACATTCTTAGCTGGAAGTTGAGGGAAAGGGATGGGCAGGACCTACATGGCACAACACCAGGGGACCTTCAAATATGCCCCGTGCAGTGCTTGCGTGTGTCCTTGCTGGGGAAATGGAACGGGGTCCTAGATTTAGGGTTTCCCGTCAGTAGGAGCCTTAGGCAGCTTGCTGCTGGCTGTTAGAAGGAAGTAGGGATTTAGGTTGGGTGTGTCAGTGGTGAAGGTGAGCCCAGCCTGGGTGAGGCCCTGGTAGAAAAAATAGTGCCAAGTGCGAGTGGCTCATGCCTATAATCCTAGCCATAAGGGAAGCTAAGATTGGAAGACTGAGGCCGGAAGCCACCCTGGGCAGGAAAATCGGTGAGACTCATATCTCCCTTAACTGCCCCCAAAGCCAGTAGCATCATGGCGCAAGTGGCAAAGTGCCAGGCGAGCAAAAAACAAAACAAAAAAACAAGCCAAGTGAGAGTATGAGGTCCTAAGTTCAAACACCACTACTGGCACAAAAGAAAAAGATGGCAGAAAAGGACATAGTTGTGAATGAGTGATGAGGAGTAAGGAGCAGGGAGGACCAGCCCTGAGGGAGGACTGCATCTCTACGGCAGCTCCCCGTCCAGGAGCCCTGGAGCCCAGAGGTAGTAGGAGCTGTCAGGTTCCACCTTCCTGCCAAGGCCCGTATGGAGTAGGCCCAGGGAGTGGGGCAGGGCCCGTGGTCCCCAGGTCTTGCCACCCACAGGGAAGGTCAAGCAAGCCCCAGAGGGGCCTGTAGCCGTGCCTCCTGGTCTGGGACACCTGCCTGCCCACTCCACTTAAAACCACAGTCCTGTTTCCTAGGTGGAGAGGGCCTTCTGTGTGGGGGAAGGTGACAGGGCTGGGGCGAGGGTTCCAGAAGGCTGCTGGTTCCTCAGGGAGCCCTTAGGGTTCCTAACCCTGCCTGACCAAAGGGGCTGATATTGAGGGGAGGTGTTGGTCCAGGATGTAGGCTGCCCTCAGATAAGAACCTTGAGACAGTCCTAGGGGAGGGTTGGGTTTCCTGCTACCTCCCCTGCCAGCACCACATTCTTCCTTCCTCCCAGACCCTCCCACCCTGCCCCAGAGCCCAGCCTCTCCAGTGTTTTGGTAACACTTCCATCACAGCAAGGCAGGTGCCAGATTGGAGGCGCCCGGTCGCCTCAAGGTCTGGACCAGCCTCAGACTTTGCACCTTCACCGGCTTCCACACATCCCCCATCTGGCTTGTTCCCCTCCTCTTCCCTCTATTTCCGGCCTAGATTCCCAACTCTGCTAAGGAAAGAAGTCTGTTTCCAGCTTCTGTTACCCAGCTGCTGGCCCTGGCCCTGGCCGCTTGTGCTGGCCTGGAGATGGAACTCCTGTTTCCCTTCTCTTGGGCTCCTGATGGAGGTGTGAGGTGTGAGGGAGGAGAGCCTGGATGGTAGGAGGGACCCCTTGGTCCCCTTCTCAGAATCGGAAGGCTCTCCCCTGTAGGTGCTGAGTAGTGAGGATGGCACATAGATCCTAGGAGGTCTGCAGAAACGTCGAGGTGATTCACAAGCAAGAGACACCGAGGGAGCTGAGAGACAGAGCGGGTCTGGAGAACTCGGGACCTCAGCACCCTAGTTGGTCATGTGGAAGGAGGGTAGCAAGACCAGAGCTGGGACAAACTCCCAGAACGTCTGCTCTTGGTTGTCTCCTGCACGGATGTAAACATTTTGTGGCTCGCCTCTGTTCTGGTCCCCACTCTACGGTTCCTACTGTGGCAGGTCCTGCCCTGGGAATGAACCAGGGATAACCGTGCGGGGAATAAATACCTGGAAGGGTCAATATTTGTGCTGCCCAAGGGCTGAACATTACAGATGGCTTTTATGCCTTCCCTTAAGTTCTACCATGACATTTTCTAGGAAGCCAAGAACAGAGGCTACAACATAGATCCTCCTCCCCCACTCCCTCCACCTGGTGCTCTCTCCCCAAGGCCATGATGCATCTCTTCTCACTGAATCTCCAGGAGGCTAATGATCTTGTCTTCCTACCCCACCAGCAAGCATGCCCTGGGCAGCCATGAGTACATCCAATACTGCCGCAAGTTTGACATTGACATCCGACTACAGCTGATGGAGCAGAAGGCCGTGCGCAGTGACCTGGCCAGGACGGTTCGTGTGAGGGGTGATTGCAGAGAGCTGGAATGAGCCGAGGGAGGAGACGTGGACATTTAGGTGGCAGTGGGGTAGGAACGGGAGTGCTGGGCTGTGAGAAAGGCACCTTCGTGCCTCAACAGAGTCCTGCTCACACAGGTGAACGACGATCAGAGCCCCTCCACCTTGAACTACCTCATCCATCTACAAGAGAGGCCAGTCAAGCAGACCATCAGCAGGTGAGAGCCCGGGGCGGGGACCAGCTCGGTGTGGTCCACACAGGAAGTGAGACAGCAGTAGGTTCGCTTTGCTGCTAGAGTGAGATGCTTGCGGCTGTCCAAGGTTGGGCCACACAGTCTAGTCAGAGAGGATCTTCGCTCCAGAGTGTGCCTCACCTCTTTCCTCGGGTACTTAGCTGCCCTGCTCTAGGCAAAGGGTGGGGAAGCAGGAAGGAGGCTCCCTTCCACCTTCACGGGGCATGCAGAGAGTGCTAATCCCTTGCAGTCAACACCTGATCCCTAAGCAAAGGAGAGGGGGCAGAAGAAGATGGCTCTTCCTAGGCGCTGGGTCTTTCCTGACCTCCCCTGTGATTTCTCCCCCTCCCCCCCCGCCCCACTCCCCAGGCAGGCCCTGAGTCTTCTGTTCGACACTTACCACAATGAAGTGGATGCCTTTCTTCTGGCTGATGTGAGTATAAATCCAGGGGCCAGCCAGGGAGGGGCAGCTGGAAGGTTCCTTTCTCTTCCGCAGGCTTCCTAGAATCAGCCAGCACCATGAGGGATCTGGGTAGACCTGACTCCCTATCAGCAGAGGACTTTTAATCCCCCTGGCTCAGAACTGGCTGTGGAGCCCCCCAGTATTTGAGAGGAGCCTGTTCCTCTGGAGGAGATGTAGGTCTGAAGTAGGGTGTCTCCATGCTGAGGGGCCTGGAGTTGTCACCCAGCCTCTGCACACAAATGTGCACTGGTGGGTGTGTCCTGTGAACCTCGCCTAGCTTTTGTTGAGCTAGTGTCATGGGTAGAAACCCTCAAGTGGGAGGTCTAAAATGTGTGGAGCGGCCAGCTTCCGTTTCACTTGGACTCATGTAGACCCTCAAGCTGTGAAACCATTAGAATAAATATGCTCAAATGGCACAACACTAAGCCAGTTGTGAAGCTTGAACTCAGGGACTGGGCGCTGTCCCTGAGCTTCTTTGTGCTCAAGGCTAGTGCTCTACCACTTTGAGCCACAGTGCCATTTCTGGTTTTCTGGTGGTTACTTGGAGCTAAGAGTCTCATGGACTTTCCTGTCTGGCTGGCTTTGAACCACAATCTTCAGTTCTCAGCCTCCTGAGTAGTTAGGACTTCAGCACCCGGCTGAAATGATCCTTTCACATACCTCCTATCTCATGATCCAGTGAGTAGCCAAGACCTCTAAGGCGATGGGCAGTGTGTCTAGCTCATGCTCTACCCACTACCGGGATCCCTTCTCTAGTGGCCTCTGCTTGAACATGCGCAGTAATGAGGAGCGGACTCTCTGACCAAGGAGTCTGGGCTGACAGCTGCAGTATGAGAATTGTGACAGCCCATGTGGAGCTTAAAGAAGTGACACGATAATCTAACGCTCTTAGTTACAAGAGGGTGGCAATAAGTTAATGAAGGGCTCCTGGAGGGCACTGGCCGCGAAGGGGGAAGGCTCTGTGAAAGAAGTAAGATTTTACCTGGTCCCTGGTTTAAATTGACACAGGTAATCAGGGCCAGACAGGACAGCGGATTCTAGGCAAGTACTCCACCCCTAAGCCACATGCCCAGCCCAGGACAGCAGATTCTAAATGAGAAAACCACAGGAGCCCAAGTACAGAGGGGAAGGGAGCGCACAGCATGAATATGGAATTGATTGGGACTGGCCAGGGAAGTCTGTGGTGCAGGTCATGAGAAGTAAGCCTGAGTGGGCAAGTGAGGTCTTAGCACGGCCTCTCTAGCCCAGTCCCTGGTCTCTATGGATTGGTGGGGGGGGGGGGGGGTCCCTATGGATTGGGGGGTGTGTGTGCATGCACGCACCTCATGTATGTACTAGGGCTTTAACTCAGGGCCTCATACTCTTATTTGGCATTATCACCTAAGGCTGGTTGGTGCTCTACCACTTGAGCCACACCTCCACTCTTGGAGTTTTGCTAGTTAATTGGAGATAAGGGTCTCATGGACTTTTCTGTCCTGGTGGGCTTCAATCCATGACCCTCGGATCTCAGCCTCCTGAGTAGCTAGGATTATAGACATAGGAGACCAGCTCCCAGCTGAAACTGCAGGCCTCTAGGGGAAACACTGCATGCGTAGAAGCAGATGAGCTGTTGCGGACTGGCAGTGGCTAAGGAATAAGAGGTGGTTTAAGGGGCAGTGGCTGAGAGAAGAGGACAGGTGGCTGTGGCTCTTTTTAATTCAGGGTGAGTTACTATTTGCTGGGGAAGAGTACTCGAAAGTAAATATGGCCCAGGCACTGGTGACCGACACCTGTCATCCTAGCTACTCAAGAGGTTTGAGATTTGAGGATGGCAGCCTGGGGAGACAAATCTTAAGAGACTTACCACCAACATCCAGACGTGAAGCTGTGGCTGGAGTGGTAGAGCATCAGCCTTGCTCAGAAAAGCTAAGGGTCAGTGCCCAGGCTCTGAGTTCAAGCCCCAGGACCAGCACCAAAGAAAGAAAGAAGTATGACTTCTACAGTTCCTCTTTCTTCTGTGGTCCCTACCCTTCTTGGCTCATTCTTTTAAAGACTGGGAGGTTGGTGGGGGAGGGGGGGTCACAGAGCATAGAGCTGAGAGAGCCTCACGGCCTGGCCTCCCCCAGGGAGACTTCCCGCTGAAGGCCGACAGGGTGGTCCAGTCTGTGAAGGCCATCTGCAATGCCCTTGCTGCAGTGGAAACCCCCGAGATCACCAGCGCTCTCAACCAGCTGCCGCCCTGCCCCTCACGCATGCAGCCCAAAATCCAGAAGGTAAGGGGCCCAGGGTTAACCTGGGGAAGGAGAGCGGCCATCCCTCACCTGGCTGCTACTTGCTGACTGGAAGTTCACGTGCTCAAAGGCTCCATCTTTGTTGTTGTTGTTTTGTTTTCTTGCCACTCCTGGGGCTTGGACTCAGGGCCTGAGCACTGTCCCTGACTTCTTTTTGCTCAAGGCTAGCACTCTACCACTTGAGCCACCGCGCCACTTCCGGCTTTTTCTATATATGTGATGCTGAGGAATCGAACCCAGGGCTTCATGTATACGAGGCGAGCACTTTACTACTAGGCCATATCCCCAGCCCCAAAGGCTCCATCTTTTATGTAGAAGCAGGTCAAACATGATTTCCTGAGAAACTGGATACCATGTGTATCCCCTTTCCTGAGAACAAGGATGGACTGGTGCCTGCCCCCTAGACTGACTCTGTGAGCCTGGGCCCGAGAGGCTTCATAATGACCCCCAAAGCGTTATCCATCAGGGTGCAGAACCAAACTAGGAGGAGCCTCTTCCCCCCCAAAAGCTCAGGATCCCTGTAGTGGGGACAGGACCAGCAACCACAGCCCTGTGGTCCTCAATTAAGGGACACAGGAGGTGGGCTCCCGCATTCGAGTGCGCGAGATAATTTTTATGCCAGTGACTCACTCTGTCCATCCCGCAGCTCTGGTGGAAACCATTGTCCCCCCTCCCCGGGGGATTCTCTGCTCCTCGCATTTCAGCCCAGTCTGACCATGATGCACACAGCTGTGACAAACCCTTCCTCCAGCTGCGATGGAAAGGGCTGCGGCTCTTGGAACTCACTGTCTCTTTTTATTCCCCAACAGGATCCCAGCGTCTTGGCTGTCAGGAAAAACCGAGGTAAGGGAAGGTCTCTCCTTTGTCTGGGAGGGGCAGCCGAAAACGGGTTTGGCCCAGATGCCTTTCCTAGATTTGCCCATGCGTGTGTGCGTGTGTGTGTGTCTGTCTGTCTATGTCTGTGTTTGTGTCTGTGTTTTCTTCTGAGGTGTGGACACAGCTGGAGCCCACGTTTCTTTCCACAGATTATTTTCTCATTAGTCTTGCTAGTCCTTTATGGTGGCCCTGGAAGAGGGTGCTGGGGTGGCGGGCGGTGGGGGAGAGCTGGCCCCTCGCATCCACGTGGCAGAGCTATATTTGGGCTGGTTGTGATTTTTCTCCAGGCAGCACACAACCCTCATTTTCAGAATGGGCCTTGGGAAACCGGAAGAGGGAATTTCTCACTAGGATTTCTTCATTCTTTGTGTGTGTGTATGGGGCGGGGGGGTGGAACCCAGTACCTTGCACATGCTAGGCTACCAGTTACAGTCTTGCCAGGTTTTTACTTTGCCAAGATAGGACTATGTAGACCCTTTCCCTTCTTCCCCTCCTCCCCCCACTCCTTGCTTGCTTGCTTGAGCTCAGGCTCTGGGCACTGTCCCTGGGCTTCTTTTGCTCAAGGCTAGCACTCTACCACTTAACCACAGCGCCACTTCAGGCTTTTTCTGAATAGTTTATTGGAGAAAAGAGTCTCACAGACTTTCCTGCCTTGGCTGACTTTGAACCAGGATCCTCAGATCTCAACCTTCTGAGTAGCTAGGATTACGGGCACGAGCCACCAGCACCTGACTGGATCTTTTTCTTTTGGCAATAACTGATGTCTGAACTCAGGGCCTTGTACTTGCTACAAGGCAGGCAGTGTACCACTTGGGCCACGCCTCCAGCCCAACAACTGGCAGTTTTATTACTAAATGTCCTAAAAGAAAGGACATTTCAGCGCTAAGTAATATAAAAGGAGCAATCTATAAACAAATGAACAAAATCCCTCCTTTAAAACCCGCGGTCACTTTATGAAAAGCTCAGGAAACGCTCCTGCTTTTTCTCCACTCCACCACCGATGGTTGAGCTTTGTTGCGGCCATTAGGGACCAGCTGACATTAGGGGACCCCTGTCCCGGACTATCCCATCCTGGCCATTGTTCTGGCAACACGCTGGTGCTGACAGAGGGCCTCACGCGCTGCCCTTGATCCCATGCTTTCACAGAAAAGGTGGTGGAAGCCCTGACGGCCGCCATCTTGGACCTGGTGGAGCTGTACTGCAACACGTTCAACGCAGACTTCCAGACGGCAGTGCCCGGAAGCCGCAAGCATGATCTGGTCCAGGAGGCCTGCCATTTCTCAGGGGCCCTGGCCTTCACCGTCTATGCCACCCACCGCATCCCCATCACCTGGGCTACCAGGTGGGCGACTGTGCCTTGGACTTAACACGGGTGGCCTTGTGTGGCATTCTGGTACAACAGGGCAGAGGGGAGTCCAGGCTGGTAAAGGTCTGAGAGACAAGGTCCCCTTGGAGATGGAGAAGCACCTGCTACCCCTCCGTGCTGGCTGCCTCCCCGTCCTCCTGTCCCCTCTGAATCCAAGGCCAGCTGAGGGAGTGCGACAGATGGCTGGTTCCCAGATAGAGCCCACCCCAGGGCCAATGATTGCACTCCCCTGCAGATGCCCAGTGGGAGGGGCTGGAGGTGGGAGTGACCCTTTGTCTGGGGTTCCCTAGGCTTACAGGGGTGAGTGGAGGAGGTGGAGGAGGGCTGTCATTTGGTAATCCCCAGCTCTTCCTCCCTGCCCTGCTGTGCCCTGCCATCTCAGCATCCGAGGCCAGTAGGGGGGTGGGGGTGTTGGGGGGGGGGTGGAGATAGGCATTTGGCCCCACTCGCCCTTCTTCCCGGCCCCTCCTTTTCTCTTCCTTTCCCCCTTCTCTCTTTGTTCTTTTCCTTAATGTATTCCTCTGGGCTATTGGCCGAGAACAAAGGAGGCAGCCTGGGAAACCAGGGCCTTCTCTGACCTTTTCTGTCAGGCACCTGTCATGAGCCACGGGGACCCCCATGTGTTGGCATTCATGGCAGCATATGTCGTTTTCCTCCCCCACCCTGCCCTCCCTGTGCACATTCACACACATATGTATACACACACGTGTGCACGGGCACCCCCATGGGCTGGACCTGACTGAAGAGGAAGCTAGATGGTTTAGTCCTGTGAAAGGAAGAACAACACCCCCCCCCCCCCACCATGCACACACCAGCTCAGCATGGAGCCTGAAACCCTGCAGAGAAGAAGGATCTAGGTTGAATTGCTGCCCCTCCAGTGTGCTTCCTTAAATCCAACTTGCCCCCGACCCCAGGTTATGGCTCCAGAGACCCGGAGCCCTGCTGTCCAGGAGAAAGAGAGTTTAGCATTGAGGAAAGGCGGAGATGCAGGGTGACTGAGACCGGGTTTTGAGGCGCTGGGTATCCTGATGGATTCTGCTCCTTCTTCTGTAGCTACGAAGACTTCTACCTCTCCTGCTCTCTTAGCCACGGTGGCAAGGAGCTGTGCAGCCCCCTGCAGACCCGAAGGGCTCATTTCTCCAAGTACCTATTCCACCTCATCATCTGGGACCAACAGTAAGCCATTCCCCCCCCCCCCCCCCCCCCGCCCCCAGGTCCAAGAGGTCTGGGCCTGTGCATCTGCTCATCCTAGAGAATGCCCCTGGGGCAATAACCACGCTCAGACTGCGAGCACAAGCCGGGGTAGATCAGGTGCCACCGAAAGCCTTCATCCTACAGATCATTCAGCCTCTTGAGCGTCCACTTCTCCATTTACAAAGTATTTATTTGTGCCACTGACTGAGGCTTGAACACGGGGCCTGGGCACTGTCTTTTATCAGCGTTTCAGTGGTTAATTGGAGAGAGAAGAGTCTTACGGACTTTTCTGCCCGGGCTAGTTTTGAACCCTGACCTTAAATCTCTCCCTACTAAGAAGTGAGGGTTACAGGCATGAGCTATCAGCACCCAGCTACTTCCGGACTCCTAAATGGGGACAGGCATAATTTCTACCTCTTCAAGTTGTTAGGAGGAGTCCACGTAAAAGCATCCATAAAGTCTCTTTGTAACTTGTTAAATCATATACGTGTTACTTGTTGCTTTTAATAATAGCTCATTCTTTTGATCTTGTGTCTCTTAGAAAGTTTTAACTAGTCTGGGGAGTCCTCTTCTCTTCCCAAAGTTTCCTTAGAATGGGCACAGAGGCCTGTGCCAAGGAATAAGGTTGTCTTTCTTACCCTCTAATCCTCTGCTCTCACTAGTGTCTCTATAACTAGGTTTCTCAAACTAAGAAATGGGGACATTCTTTTAACTGGGAGGCAATTGGCATTGAGGTAAAATAGTTATTATCTGAAACCACGAGCACAAGACCGTATCACTCACTATTTGTGAACAATAATTTGATGTCGGGAAGGCAGACATCAGCCAAGCAAGGCAGGAAGGAACTAGAGGTGAGGAGACCTTGAATGGCAACTTGGCAGGTGATGGCCTGCCCTATACCTTGTCTGTGCTGCACTCCATCTGTCCTCCAATCAGAAAACCCCTTGCTTGCCGCCCCCAGCTTCACTTCCCCAGACTGATTATATCTGAGTCCTCATTTGCAGAGTGGCACATATAACTTAAGCATTTGGAGTGCATGGTAAAGAAACCAAGGAGGTCCTTGGGGAGGCCAGAGATGCCCAGATTAGAGAGACAAGAGCCCAGAGACGTGGATCAAGCTACATATGGACAGCTGTCCTTTGTACTTAGGTAATTCTTAGAGCAGTAACTGCACTGTTGTGAGTTACAGACATCGGTCTCCTTGGGGACAGAGCTGCATTGCACAGCCCCTGAGTTTCACTGTCTCCTTGGGATTCTCTGCCCTCAATTATTGCTACTCTCCAGGGAAAGGAGTCTGGACCAGGAAGACTCCTAAGAAACTGACTTTATATCCTTCTTTAAAACTCAGGACCTGGGTGCTGTCCCTGAGCTAGCTTTTTTCCTTTTTTTTTTTCTTCCCTTCTGGTCTGGGGACTTGAACTCTGGGCCTAGGCGCTGTCCCTGAGTTCCTTTTGCTCAAGGCTAGAGCTCTCCACTTGAGCCACAGTGCCACTTCCTCCCTGAGATAGATAGATAGATTGATTGATTGATTATTTTTTGCTCAAGGCTAGCACTCTGCTACTTTGAGCCATAGCCCCACTTCCTGTTTGGGAATAGTTAATTGGAGATAAGAATCTTGTAGACTCGGGGCTGGAATATGGCCTAGTGGCAAGAGTGCTTGCCTCCTACACATGAAGCTCTCAGTTGGATTCCCCAGCACCACATATATGGAAAACGGCCAGAAGTGGCGCTGTGGCTCACGTGGCAGAGTTGCTAGCCTTGAGCGGGAAGAAGCCAGGGATGGTGCTCAGGCCCTGAGTCCAAGGCCCAGGACTGGCAAAAAAAATAAAAAATAAATAAAAATAATAATAAGAACTGTAGGGGCTGGGAATATGGCCTAGTGGTAAAGTCCTTGTCTCGTATACATGAAGCCCTGGGTTCGATTCCTCAGCACCACATATATAGAAAAAGCCAGAAGTGGCGCTGTGGCTCAAGTCGCCGAGTGCTAGCCTTGATCGGGAAGAAGCCAGGGACGGTGCTCAGGCCCTGAGTTCAAGCCCCATGACTGGCTAAAAAAACAAACAAACAAACAAAAAAACCAAGAATCTTATAGACTCTCCTGCCCTGGCTGACTTGGAACTGTGATTCCCAGATCTCTGCCTTCTGAGTAGCTAGGATTACAGGCATGAGCCACAGAGCGCCCTGCTTTTACATCCTTTTACCATGCATAGTCAGAGAAATAAAATGAGCCCAGCCTAACCATTCCCAGTCTGAAATCTCCATCTTGAATCCTAGAGGGCAGAGCCATGTGAAGAGCATGGTCTCAACACTGCCTGCTTGGTGCCCCAAGAGAGACCTCTTGGGGGCTGGGAAGGTGGCTTAGTGGTAGAATGCTTGCCTAGCATGCATGAAGCCCTGGGTTCAATTCCTCAGTACCACATAAACAGGAAAGGCCCGGAGTGGTGCTATGGCTCAAGTGGTAGAGTGCTCGCCATGAGCAAAAACATCTCTGGGACAGTGCCAGGCCCTGAGTTCAAGCCCCAGGACTGGGGAGAGAGAGAGAGAGAGAGAGAGAGAGAGAGAGAGAGAGAGAGAGAGAGAGAGAGAGAGAGATCACTCTTGGCCCTTCTTAGGCTAGAGCATGCAGGTGAAAGCACCATACTGTTGAGGTTTGGGCTCAGGCATTTGGGTGCGGCTGTCCTCTCTTTCCTACTGTAAACGCCCCCTGGGGAAGCCAGTCATTCAGTTTGAATGGAGATGAATGGTTGGAGGGGCAGTTAAGAAACTGGACTTGATAAATGCTCTCTCTTTCCCTGCCATTGTCTCAGCTGGCTGGCCCTTTCACTTCCGGTTTGTTTCCAGATGTCTGGTACAGGAGGATATTTGCTTATGAAAATAGTCCGTTGTAGCTCAGTTTCAGTGCAGTAACCACAATGTCACATAGCCAATTACACAGACAGTGTGTTCACACACCACACAAGCCCAGCTGTTTCCACACAAGGCCCCTGAGGGCAGAGGTGTGAACTTACTTGCCCAAAGTTGTGAGTGGCCAATGCATACTGAAACCTAGCACATTTAATGTTGAGAAAACGGGCTGCTGGGAGGAGTGAAGTTTCTCAGGCTAGGAGGAATGTGAAATCTACAGCCAACAGTCATTCTGCTGACCCACCCGGTCCAAGGTTCAGGGAGAAGGTGTTTTATTGTTGCGTGGGTACCAGGATACTCTGGTTTAGCTTTTACAAGGCAGGCACTCCACCATGTGAGTCACATCTCCCTCCACTTGTGGCTTTTTGGCTAGTTAATTGAAGATAAGTGTCATACCGACTTTGCTGCCCAGGCTGTGTTTGAACCATGATCCTCGGGACCTGAGCCTTCTCAATAGCTAAGGTCACAGGTGTGAGGCATCAGGAGGAAAGTGTTAGGAGCTCAGGTCTACTGCAAGTCTGAGGGGCCCCGGACCCTGTTTGCTTCTCAAGTGTTCCGCTTTCGGCTAGAAAGTTCCTCTTTTCCTTCAGCCGTGATGCAGGATGCTTCTCTTGGGGCGAAAAGCAGGGGCTCGGAACCAGCTTCCTCTCCCGGGGCTGTGGGGTCAGCTGACTCCCCCACTGCAGCCGTACGGGGATCAGTTCACTCTCAAAATAGGCCCAGCGTTGAGCTCTGTCACCGCCAGCCAAGCCCAGCCTGGCATCGGCTGCTGGAGGGGCCCTAATTATAGCTGTGGGTCCCCCCCCCCCCAGGCTGGAGGCAGCTGGGGCGCAGCAGGGCTGTGCCAGTCCGTGGCAGGCACAAGCGAGCGCCACACTTAGGGGAAGATTCCCCCCCGCCCCACCCCACCCCAGGAATGAGGGGGCTGCTTTATCAAACACTGCTGACCTTGGGGGTGGCCACCTTGCTTCTATGCCTTTGTGCCCTCTGGACATAGAAGCTTCTGGGCCCTGGGCTGGCCTGAAGGGTGTGGTCATGTTGGACTTGGACCCTGGGACAGCTTCCCAGAAAGGTAAAATGGGTCCTTCCTCCCTGCAGCTCCCCCAGCCCCCCCTGCTTCCCAACCTGAACTGGGAAGGAGGGGCTGGGTGTGGGGCTGGCCCCCAGCTCCGGACAACAGCTGGATGGATGTGGGGAGCTGAACAGCTGGATGTGGGGAGCCCTTGCTTGCCATCCAGGTGGCCTGCTTACCACTTGGGGCCTTGGGAAGCTGCTTCTCTCTACCCCTTCGGCTTTGCGCTGGTGTGGGGCTGAGGACGAGCCTGCCTGTCTGTCCCCCTGGGCCTGGGGGAAGGCGATGGGGGAGGGAAAGCTAAATGAGCTGAAGGCAGAGAATGCCGGGGCCTCTTCCTGGGGGGGGGGGGGGGGCGGTGGTCCTGGCAGGGAGCAATGAAGGAAGGACAGAAGAGGAAGACCAAAAGGGCCCTCTTCCTGGGGGGGGGGGGGCGGTGGTCCTGGCAGGGAGCAATGAAGGAAGGACAGAAGAGGAAGACCAAAGGGGCCCGTCTCTCAAGAGGAGCAGCCATGGCCCTCTGGTGAAGTGACTTCTGCTTAGGACCCCAGGGATAGCCTGGGAATCGGGTGATGTTCGTCCCCCTCAAGGACGTGGCACTCCTAGGAAGTCTTCCCCCAGCCCCCCCCCCCCGCCCCAGGAGGGGTCTTGCTTAGGGTCCTGTCCTAGTTGTGCAGCAAGGCCTCCCCAGGGGAACACCTCTGACCCCCTGAGAGGGAGGGAGGAAGGGAGGGAGGTAGAATTCTCTACTTCCATCTGACTTCCTGCCCCCCCCCCCCACCATTCTCCCCAGGATCTGCTTCCCCGTGCAGGTGAACCGGCTGCCCCGGGAGACGCTGCTGTGCGCCACTCTCTACGCTCTGCCCATCCCTCCCCCCGGGAGCTCCTCCGAGGCCAACAAGCAGCGGCGGGTGCCCGAAGCCCTGGGCTGGGTCACTACCCCACTCTTCAACTTCAGGCAGTACGTGAGCCCCAGAGACGCCCTCCCTGGCTTCGGGAAGGAGGGGAGGGGAGGGACCTGGAGAGAGGCGCCTGGTTGCTGGTCAGGGTGGTTAACCCCACGGGCTCCTTGGTGAAGTCTAGAGGCTCCAGCCATGGCAGAAAGGCCAACACGCAGAACCCGGTGATCCGGATGTCACCAAGAGCGAGCGGGCAAGACCGGTGACGACTGATAGGTGTCAGGACCCGAGAAGGCAGCGCCTGGCAACATGTCACTGGGTCTTGTTACCGGAAGGACTTGAAATGTCATCTCTGCCAGCCTCTGCTCCCCGAGGGCACCCACCCCCTTTCCCCCCAGGTTGTCCTGTCCTGTCCTGTCCAGGGAATGGTTAGCTCAGAGAGGCTTCCTGCTGTGGGAAGCACTTTCTAGAATTTAAAAGAAGGTGGAGGCCATGGTTCACTGGGAAAGAAGGGAACTGGATGGTGGCTTCAAGGGTTGAGTGGGGGAGGGGGGGACTTAGCCAGTGGATCTGATCTGGTGGCTCATGTCACTCTCCTGCCTCAGAGTCCTGACGTGTGGCCGGAAGCTCCTAGGCTTGTGGCCAGCAACACAGGAAAACCCCAGGGCCCGTTGGAGTGCTCCTAATTTCCACCAGCCAGATAGTGTCATCCTGCAGGTGAGACCCCAGCCCGCTCCAAGTGTTTCCCCCGAAGCTGTGGGCTGGGGCAGTACTAAGTGTGGGCGTGGAATGGTGCTATGGCCCGAGTGAGTGATGAACGTGGGGTGACCCAGAGCGGGGGGGGGGCGGGGGAAGGGTGAGCTTTGGGGTGCCCATCTCCCATCTCCTAGAGGTTAACTTTGCTATGGGGCTGAAGGTGGGGTCTGAGCCCTTCCTTGCCCAGAGCTTAGCCACGCGATGCCCCTGGTTTTCAACTCCCGTAAATCCAATCAGATCTGAGCTGCCCCTGGTGGGACCCAGGGGAAGACCCTTTCTAATCAGTCACATGGGGTTCCAGCAGGGTGGGCCAGGGTGCCTTTGGAGGGCAGGGAGGACTGATCCGGTCCTACGTCTAGTTACTAGCCCTCAGCTCCCCTTTCTCGTGGTCAGATGTTTGGGGATGGCATGGGGGAATGTCAAAGGTTATAGAGAATGAGACATAGCGGTCCAGAATGCATACTCTACAAAGGCGTGTAGTTTTGCATCCTATTCATTACTCTATCCCTAGGGTTTAAATATTACCCGGCACCTTGTAGTTTTCAGTAAACACTTGTTAGATGAAAGAACGGAGAACTCCTTGGGTGAAATGTTTCACTCAGCTCTGACTTCTACTTTAAGACAAAGAACATCAGTGGTACTAAGCAAACAACATCGCGTCACAGGCCGCGGCGTGGGTAGTGCCCGCACCCAGTGTGAGGTCCAGGCGCCCAGTAGCTGCCATGCTTCCAGACCCAACTGAGGGCTCCCCAGATTTGACTTCTGGGGCCGGAAACATGTGCTGAGGAATCGAACCCAGGGCTTCACCCATGCTAGGCAAGCACTCTACCACGAGGCCACATTCCCAGCCCTCTGTTTCCTTTTAATTGTTGCTGCACGTTACAGCGGATGGGGACTTTGGGGGTCACAAAGCTGGGACCCAGGGAAGTGGCCCACTTTCATTCACGTGGCCTCCTGGCTCCCCTCCCTCCCTCCTTTCTCTGATCCCCTCCCAAGATCGACTTCCCCACCTCAGCCTTTGACATCAAATTCACCAGCCCTTCCGGAGACAAGTTCAGCCCCCGCTATGAGTTTGGCAGCCTCCAGGAAGAAGATCAACGCAAGCTTAAAGACATCATGCAGAAGGAGTCCCTATATTGGTGAGGCACAGGGTTCTCCCACGAAGCCTGTGGTGTTTATTCTGACTTTGTCTCACCTCCCGGTCCTGCCCTGGAGTGCAGACGTAGGCAGGGTATGATGGCAGGCACCACCCCCCCCCCCCCAAAAAAAAAAAACCTTTCTCCACGAAAAGTAGAAAGAAAGGACTCAGGAAATGAGATCTGAGAATACCCAGCTTATCAGAGGAGCAAAGCTTCATCCCCACCCTAGATCTACTGTCCATTATTTGCCGTCTGTTGGGACAGCTGGCTACAGTCCTCACCTCCCTTCCCCCACCTCCTGTCCCATCTACACCAGCAAGAAGCCTTTGCATTTTTCTGGCCTTGTCACTTTCCAAAAAGGATCAGGTGTCACTGCAAGCTGGCAGCTCTCAAGGGTAAATGAGTCCAGGCTGATCTCATCCCTGGGACTGCTGTGATCACCAGCATTGAAGAAAGAGCTGGAGGAGCTGGTAGGGTTGGGGCTCCTCCCCTGCCTGGTCCACCCCCCCCCCCCCCCATCCATCCCTCTGCTCCTTGGTCCCCGTGCACGCGGGGACCAAGGGAGGTAACTCATCCATGTCCACTCAGGGAGCCAGAGTAGTTGAATGACTGCAGCCCTCTCCTGCCCCTATCCTTCTGCCCCAGCCCATTACTTCATTAGCCTGGGCTTCATTTGCCCATTAGACACCTGATCTCAGGCAAGTTCCAATTAGCCCCAGCCCCTATAAAGCCCGCAGCTGGCCGCTGTCGGGCCCCAGGAGGCTGTCGAAGCCTGATAGGTGCCGCCCTCTGGTGGCTGTACTTGGGAGTAGCGCCCTCAGGACCAGCCCTGGTGGTGGCATCTCTGGTGCCCTTGGCCCCTGCGTGGGTTCCGCCTGGGACTGAGATGTCCCTGAGTCAGGATCAAAGGTGCTATTTAGACATTGCTCCTCGAGCTTTGCTTTTCCCCTCCCCCGGTGGTCTCTGAAAGGTAACCTGATGCCTCCCTTCCGCAGACATTCTGACTCCGTTGTTGACCTGGGCCGTCACCAGGCCCGTAGGTGATGGGAACGTGCCGGGGAACTTGAGGGGCCCTCGAATGGCAGTGTGCACTGTTGTGTGGAGTGCGTGTGCTCCGCCCTCTGCCTGACTGTCCGCGTCCCTCTTCCCCCCCGCCCCCCCACCCCCGCCAGGCTCACGGATGCCGACAAGAAGCGCCTGTGGGAGAAGCGGTATTACTGCCACTCTGAGGTGAGCTCGCTCCCTCTGGTGCTCGCCAGCGCCCCCAGCTGGGAGTGGGCTTGCCTGCCCGACATCTATGCCCTCCTGAAGCAGTGGGCACACATGAACCACCAGGATGCCCTGGGACTCCTGCATGCCACGTGAGTTGCAGCATCCACCCCTCCCCACCGCCGACCTGGCAGCCCTGGGGGGGGGGCGGCGGGGAGAGGGATGGGGGAGCGGGCGTGGGTATTCAGCGCGTGTTCATTTCTCTCTTTGCTCTGTCTTCCTCTCGCTTCCCTGCAATGTGACGGATGTTTTCCAAACATAGAACAGAATTGGAAACGGCCCAGCGAGCACCCATATCCCCGCCACCTAGGCTCTACCATTCCCATTTGCCTGATAGTTGCATGGCTCTCCTCTCAAGCAATACAAGTTTCTCCTTCTTGACCTTTTTTGTCAGTTGTGGGGGCTTGCGCTCGGGGCCTGGGCCCTGTCCCCGAGCCTCTGTCACTCGAGCCACAGCGCCACTTCCTGTTTTTGAATGGGTAATGAGAGATCAGAGTCTCACAGGGGCTTTGAACCATGATCCTCAGCTCTCGGCTTCCTGAGTATTTAGGATTACAGGCGTGAGCCACTGGCACCTGGCTAATTTTTCCTTTATTAGTATGGATTAATTGTAAAAAGGGGTTTCGTTGTTGATATTTCTGCACGTGCATAGGATGTACTTTGGTCAGATTCACACACCCCTGTTTCTGCGTGTGCATGTGTGTGCACACACTCGCGCGCGTGTATGTGCTGGTACTGAGGCATGAACTCGGGATCGGGCCACTGTCCCTTAGATTTTTCTTTTGCTCAAGGCTAGCACTCTACCACTTGAACCACAGCCATACTTCCAGCCCTTCAGTGGTTGACTGCAGATAAAAGTATCAGGGATTTTCCTGCCCAAGCTGGCTTTGAACTACAATCCTCAGGTCTCAGCCTCCTGAGTAGCTAGGGTTACAGGTGTGAGCCGCTGGCACCTGACTTCAGGACTTTTGAGGCAACACTTTTGCTAGACTCCCTGACACTAATCCTGTCAGATACATTAGCTTATATTCGATTCCAGTGGTTTTCTGTTATTTGCCTGGCTAGTTTTAGCCAAAGTAGACTTGTTTCTGGAGGAAGATCCTTGCCCAGAGTTTCAGTCCAGAGACATTACTGCTTTTTCCACTGGCTTGTATGCTGTTTGTTTTGTTTTGTTTTTGTTGCCAGTCCTGGGCTTGGACTCAGGGCCTGAGCACTGTCCCTGGCTTCTTTTTGCTCAAGGCTAGCACTCTGCCACTTGAGCCACAGCGCCACTTCCAGCTTTTTTCTGTATATGTGGTGCTGGGGAATCAAACCCAGGGCTTCGTGTATACGAGGCGAGCTCTCTGCCACTAGGCCATATTCCCAGCCCTGGCTTGTATGCTGTCTTCCCCTCCGTGCTCTGAAGCTCCGGTGTGAAGGAACTTGGCTCACAGCTGTGCTCAGAGCACACAGCTGGGTTGTCAGGGGTCCTGGGCTCTGTCTTGCAGCTTCCCAGACCAGGAGGTGCGGCGGATGGCTGTGCAGTGGATTGGCTCCCTCTCCGATGCCGAGCTGCTCGACTATCTGCCCCAGCTGGTGCAGGTGAGTGGCTGGACCTTCTTCCGTGTGTGTGTGTGTGTGTGTGTGTGTGTGTGTGTGTGTGTGTGTGTGTGTACTATCCTTTTCACTCAAGGCCAGCATTTTGGTGATTAATTGGAGACTTTGGTGATTCCTTGGACTTTACTGTCCAGGCTGGCTTGGATTCTCCATCCTCAGCTCTCAGCCTCCTGAGTAGCTAGGATTACAGGCGTGAGCCACCGGCCCCCAGCCCATTCCCCTCAGTTCTGATCTTCCCATTCTCCATTCCCAAGTTAATCCACACTTGACTCAAGAGCCTGGGGGCTCAGCAGATAGTGCTGGGTATAGATTTCAGGCCATTAATAGAGTTTCATGTTTGCTTCCTCCTGAACAGGCACTAAAATATGAGTGCTACCTGGACAGCCCCCTGGTTCGCTTCCTCCTGAAGCGAGCTGTCTCCGACCTGAGAGTGACCCACTACTTCTTCTGGTAAAACCCATGTGCAGCAGGTGGGAGGCAGCGGAGTGTCCCCTTTTCTAGGAGTCTTTCTCCCTCAGGCACGCGGGGGTGGGGTGGGGGTGGAGCCTGAGTGTCTGGACTCTGTGCAGGATGTTGCTGATCTACCTACCACGTGACCTTGGCCTGGCTAGCATCTTTCTCCAGGGTCTCAGTTCAGCCCCCGTAGCTCACTGAGTGGGCCTCATCTCTGTCTGTCTGTCCACCTTGTCCGTGAACTGTGGAGGGGCTGTAAGCTCTAAGCTCAGGACAGGGTGGACACCGTGAGCATTGCCTTCTGAGCACACCTTCCTCCCAGGTGGAGTGGGTTTTCTGGTGAGATGGGCCACGAGGCAGCCCCTTCTTCTCTCACCCTCTGTGGCCCCCGAGTGGCCTGACTCCCTTCTCCTCATGCCTTGCAGGTTGTTGAAGGACGGCCTCAAGGACTCCCAGTTCAGCATCCGCTACCAGTACCTGCTGGCAGCCCTGCTGTGTTGCTGTGGCAAAGGGCTGAGGGAGGAGTTTAACCGCCAGTGCTGGCTCGTCAATTCTCTGGCTAAACTGGCCCAGCAGGTCCGGGAGGCCACCCCTTCTGCACGGCAGGTGAATGGGGCAAGGCCGCTTCTAGCTCTTGCCCAGGGATGAATGCAATCAGCAGTTTACGTCTCAGATCTCTTGAACAGTAGGGTGGCACGTGATTGGTAGGCTGTGTTTGGTTTTGCAAGATACTGAGCATCTCTATGTAGCTGTTTGTCTTCGGGACTAAGCACGGCGGAGTAAGTTGTCCATTGCACCAGAGGCCTCAGGCAGAAGGGTCAAGTGAGGGCTGAAATCCGGTCACGTTTTGTTTATTTGACAGTGAGCCAGGCTCAGGGTTGAAAAGGGTTTTAGGGGCACCTTTATCTATTTGCACAAAGACACTGTGTTAGGACAGCAGTATTCCTGGTTGGGAGATTTTTATATTAGAGTCTAGATCCTAGCTGGATATGGTAGTACACACCTGTAATCCCAGCACTTGGAAAAGTAAGACAGGAAGATTGGGCGTTTCAGCCTGGGCTGAAACCTGTTTCAAAAGACCATATAATAAATATATATATATGTATATATGTACTATACAACTACATATCTAATATATATGTGCATACATATGTATGTGTATATACATACACACACACACATTTTGCTTTCTTTCTCCCTTTATTCTTTATTTTTGTGTGTGTGTGCCTAAACTGGAGCTTGAACTCAGGGCCCAAGCACTGTTCATTAGCTTTTTTTTTTTTTTTTTTTTTGGCCAGTCCTGGGCCTTGGACTCAGGGCCTGAGCACTGTCCCTGGCTTCTTCCCGCTCAAGGCTAGCACTCTGCCACTTGAGCCACAGCGCTGCTTCTGGCCGTTTTCTGTATATGTGGTGCTGGGGAATCGAACCTAGGGCCTCGTGTATCCGAGGCAGGCACTCTTGCCACTAGGCTATATCCCCAGCCCCTCATTAGCTTTTTTTGATCAAGGTGATGCTCTACCACTTGAGCTACAGTTCCACTTCTGGCTCTTTTGGTGACCAGTTGTGGTGGTTCATTGGAGCTAAGAGTCTCACAGCCTGGCTTCGGACCTTGATCCTCAGATCTCAGTCCCCTGAGTAGCTAGGATTATAGGCATACGCCACAGTACCCAGCTCATTAGCTTTTCTTGGCAAAGCCTGAGCAGGACTTCCCCATGAGGTGTTCTGTGCCGGCTTCCTGCTGTTCTGAATCTCCCCCTCTCCCTCCCCCCCCCCCCCCCGGAGGTATTCGAGCTTGCTGCTCCTGCACTGAGCCAGCCTGGGACTCGGGCAGAGGTTCTCCTTCCTAAGGGTGCCCTGGCGTGTGTCAGGCTTGGCTGTGGCGGCACCTGGGAGCCCCTCATGCCCTCTCCGTCCCTCTCTCCCTGGCAGGGCATCCTCCGCACTGGCCTGGAGGAGGTGAAGCAGTTCTTTGCCCTCAACGGCTCCTGCCGCCTGCCGCTCAGCCCCAGTCTCCTGGTGAAGGGCATCGTGCCCAGGGTGAGTGGCTGTTGGGTGCGGGGCTCGTGGAGGGGGGAAGGCCTCACGGCCCTGCTCGCCGAGGGAGAGCCGGAAGGAAGGCTGCCCTCACAGGTGAAGACTCTGCAGGACTGGGCGGGGGTGTCGAGAGGACACCGGGGCGGAAGTCAGGTGACGCTGATGGCAGCCATCGAGGTTGGTCCTGTTCTGAACTCTGTTTTACGGAGGAGTACAATGACCGAAGATGCAACTTAGAAGTCATGAGAGTAGTGAGCGTGTGCAGGACAGAGGGAAGGAAGGCAGGGAGGAAGCATTTGGGCTCCCGAGAAAGCAGGAACTGACAGTGAGCAGGGCTCGGATGGATGGGCAGCCGGAGGGGGGGTGGCATCGTGGTCCTGCATGGAGAGGTGGTTTCCTTCCTGGCCATGGGCAGCCTGACCTTGTCCACGGCCCTGTCCGCTCTGCAGGACTGTTCCTACTTCAACTCCAATGCGGTCCCCCTCAAGCTCGCCTTCCACAACGTGGATCCCCTGGGTGAGCACGTCCGAGTCATCTTCAAGGTACGAGCACCTCCGGGTCTGCTGGGGTGAAGGCGGAGAGAGCAGGCGGAAGGACGCCGGCACGGGGGGCCGTAGGAGGCTTGTCTTCCCGCTCTTCTCCGCGGCCTATTTTGTGGGATCCAACTCAGGGCCTTGAATATGCCAAATACACATTGGATCACTGTCACCGCTCTTGCCTACACCTAAATCTACCGCTTCTCTTGGTTGTGGCCTTCCTGGGGTTCAGGCTCAGTCTCATACTTGCTAGGCAGGTGCTCGACTATGTGAGTCACACCACCCTGTTTGCGTTGGTTATTTTCTTTTTCTTTTTTTTTTTTGGCCAGTCCTGGGGCCTTGGACTCAGGGCCTGAGCACTGTCCCTGGCTTCTTTTTGCTCAAGGCTAGCACTCTGCCACTTGAGCCACAGCGCCACTTCTGGCCATTTTCTGTATATGTGGTGCTGGGGAATTGAACCCAGGGCTTCATGTATATGAGGCAAGCACTCTTGCCACTACGCCATATCCCCAGCCCCTGCGTTGGTTATTTTTCAAGACAGGGTCTTTCTTTATACCCAAGCAAGCCTGGCCTGTGATCTTCCTATCTGTGTTTCCCCTGTAGCTGAGCTAACAGGATCCCACCACCACGCCCAGCCATTGGTGGAAATGGAGTCTTAGAAACTTCTTTTTTCCCAGGCTGACCTTTCAAACCATGATCCTCCTTGATTTCTGTCTCCCATATAGTCGGGACTACAGGCTTGAGCCACTGTGCCCAGCATGCTGCTGCCGTGTGTGTGTGTGTGTATGTGTGTGTGTGTGTGTGTGTGAGAACTGGGACTAGCACTTGAACTCAGGCCTTATGCTCTTGCTTGGGTTTTCTCTCTCATGGTGCTCGATCACTTGAGCCGCAGCATTTGTCTGGTTGTCTGTGAGATTGAGTCTCACAGACTATTCTGTCCAGGCTGGCTTCAAACTTGATCCTTCAGATCTCAGCCTGAGTAGCTAGGATTATAGGTATGAGCTGGGATTACAGGTATGAGCCACCAGTGCCCCAGTCTGCTGCCCTCTTTAATAGAGTAAAGAGTAGGGAGTACAAGAAGGTTTAAAGGAATTCTGCATGAGAAGAGAGGGCTAAGGACAGTGTTAGCCCTGTGATAGGACTTTCTGGGAGGCAGAAGTGACCCAGCAGTGCAATGGGTAAGGTGGTAAACTGTTGAACCTGGGTAACTGCAGTCGAAATCAGGACACGGGGGATGCAAGGCGAGTGAACCAATGCATACTTTATTCCAAGAGGGCCAGGGTTTATATAGGGTTAGAAACCAATTTTACAATTACAGGGTAAAAGATCAATACAGCATGACATTTGTCTCAAATACAGAAGTGGAGGAAATTTCCTACTGTGAGGGCAGGAACTTGATACAAATGCCTTTCTAATTACAGGAGGTAGTGACTACAAAGATTGTTGATGTCAAAGCAAGGAACTGTATACAACCTAGGTAGAACTATAATACTAGCTACTATCTCAATCTTGACTTCTCCAAGTACTTGTGAAAATAACAGTGAGGAGACTTTTCTGTTTATAGTGAGAATCTAACATTAAAGGCAGCTGGTCAAGCAAGTCTCCTCAGGGAGACTTGCTAAGTAGGGGGAAAAAGGAGATTCTCACAACAACTGGTGGCTTCCTTTGGCCCACAAACACCAGAAATTCCTTACTGGGAATGAGTTCCCAAGGGCCTATTAGTGTGCTAATGAGGCATCGGAGTAACCGTGCCGGGGCTAAATTTTTCCACTGGTTGGAGACTTTAATTCTCCAACAATTCCCCCTTTTTTATTAATTTTATTAATTTTCCACAGCCGCTTCTCTAGAAAGTTTAAGGGCAGTTAGTAAAACATCAGAGGAATTATTCCTAGTGTAACGCTTTGTTATAGCTATGATAGAACAATATCCTAAGAAAAAGACACATATCATAAGTATTAAGGCAATAGAAGCACTTCCAACACTATGGGTAATACTTTGCCACCACCCCCTAGGGTCTAGTCCTTCTAAGGTCTGAGCTAGTCCTTGGGCTATATCATCAATAGAAGAGGCATCTGACAATTCCTTTTGAAAAGCTTCAAAAACCTCCCTGTACAAGCTTTGTTCACTTAACGTACCATTTAGTAGGGCTCCATCTATAAGCATTTGTATATCATTCCATTCACATTCAGAGGCATTATATTTATAAGGTGTTACACAGACATGACTAGAATTCCAATCACAAGTCAAAAACAATCGTTGCTGTAAAGCCAAATATTGCTGTCCAAGCCAAAACACTCCTCCTTTAACAGCTTCTATCTCATCTTGAAGGTGGGCATTCATTTCCAGCTGATGTTGCCACAGATTGTGGGAGTCCTGGTGCCACTGCACCATAAAGTCATGAGTTTGTACGGATTGTCGCAATGCGGCTCCAGATACTGCTGCAGTTGTAGCAATGGCAATCAGTCCAACGAGTCCTGCAATAATCTGTCCAATGGCACGACGACTCCTCTTCAGAAGCCACTTAAAAAACTGCATTACTAATCCTTGTACAGGTCCTCCAGCCCAGGGACGATGCATACGAACAGGAACCCATAGGGAGTTGCGCTGGGTTAAAATCATGATCCTATCTTGACTAAAATTAAAGGTGACATTGTTATTCAAGCAAGTATACAATTTACAATTTATGCAGGTAATGGCATTCTTAGTTATGTTTATGGGGCTGACCATCAGTACTTGTGGAAAATGAACACAAGCAGAGATATTATAGGTCTTTACAACTGTGAAGTTGTAGGAGGCCGAGGATCTTTTAGATCCTGAGTAAGTTCCATTGGCCAGCAATACAGGAGCCAGAGTGGCTGCTAATTTCCAGAGATGACGTTGTGGAGGAAATAGCTTGCTTACGTGGACGAGAGCAGGCCGGGGGTCACTAAAGCCTGCTCCAAACCACCCTAAAAGCTGTTTAGCAGACATGGCATTGGACATGTTCATAAAGTAGGGTCACAAGATGAGTTATATTCAGTGCAGTTTTTCAACCACACACCAGAAGGTCCCCAATCATACCAAGTATGCTGGGATGTATTCCAAATAGTTGGAAAAATTCCTCGACAACTTTCCCAATGTCTTTCAGTAAAGTTCAGGTTCAGATAAGTAAAATTGTCACATTTAGGCAGGCCAGCAGGGCTAGGATAATTCTCTAATTTATAGGTATGAGATCCCACAGACCAGGAAGACAGTCTAATCAGCCGAGTTCTACTGGAGTTATATGAACCTCCATGCTGAATCCAATATTGATATCTATAAGGGTAACATGGGGAACGGCCTTGACAGATAGCTTTAGAGAACTGAGAATAAGAGAAGTTAAATGATCTTTCCTCTTCCATAGGAAAGACTGGAATGCCAGACCCATAGGGGGAGAGAGTAAATTAGGAATAGATGTAAAAACAGAGACAGGGGCTTTTGTCCATAAATATGGACGTAATAAAGGAGGGTTAGAAAATATAGGCCCAATACATTACCTCTGATGTAGCCCCTACAGGTTACCAGTGCACACCTGTCCATTTGAATGGCCTTATCACTTGAATGAGAATGTCTCACCCCCTTGATGGACAGAGGGGTGTTTGTTGCTGGATCCACTGGAGCAGGTGCTAGAAAGATGGGCTGTCTTCTGTAGAAACATAAGCATACCCTCGCCCCTGGGTTAACAACTCCCGGGGGACCCAATCTAGCCCAACTCCCAATCTAATCCAAACCGGCTGCGGTTTGTTTTGCATAGGCGGAGCTAGGAAGTGTCGCTCAGCTCTTGCTAAAACATCTCCTTGAGGCAAATTTAAAAAGTTAAGGACAAATAATGCTTCTGCAATGACAGCTCGGGCTGTTTTATAAATACTTTTCATAGAAGTTGCATATCCCTCAGTACTATCCATACTCCCCCTCTTTAGTTTTTTAATTTGTGTTTTTAATGTATAATGAGCTCTTTCTACTATACCTTGACCTTGAGGATTGTATTCAATTCCTGTAACATGAAAAATGTTATGAAATTCTAAAAATTTTCGTACTTGTTTACTGGAATAAGCTGGTGCATTGTCAGTTTTTATTTGAGAAGGAATCCCCATGACTGCGAATGTTTCTAGTAAATGTTGAATGACATGAGTCCCTTTTTCCCCTGGTAGAGGTGTTGCCCAAATAAAAGAAGAATGTGTATCAATGGATACATGCACATATTGTAAGCGGCCAAATTCAGGGATGTGTGTTACATCCATTTGCCAAATTTTATTAGGAGCAGTTCCTGACGTGTCAATTAATTTTTGAGGGCTACATAAATCCGAATCTCCTTGAAGAATGGAAAATAGGTTAGGAATTCTGGGAAATCCTAAGGAAGGGCAAAGCCAATTGCTGTCCCTAGTAACTTTTGAAAATTATTAAGAGTTTTAAACTCTTCAGTACGAATTTTTATTAATTGGGGGGTAATTACTTGTCTTCTAACTAAATGTCCCAGATACTTAAATGGTTCTTCTGTTTAAATGAATTTTATCAGGGGCAATTATTAAATTATACTGTTGAAAGTCTAAAGGCAAAATTTGTAACAATTTTGATACAATATTTTTATTAGGTGCAGCAAATAATAAATCATTTTATTGAAAACCTGTAAAACAAACTGGAGTAGTAATTAAACAATCATCTTGATAGCCATCGTTTACCTATATCCAACCTAAAACAAACATTTTAAATTTCATATCTCAGAATACATTTTTGATCTCAAGTCTTTTACCAAGCCTGGTTGTATTAAAAGAAATCTGGAGCCTAGGTATCACCCATTGCTTCATGCTGCTTGTTTTTCACTTCCAAATTTCTTATCTAGAAAGGCATTCTAAAACCTTTTAAAGTAGAGGCTTTCACACCTTTACCTCAGCCTGTATTTGCATAGAAAAACTGAAGCCCAGGGGGCACATTGCCTCCTGGTTGTCTGCTTTAAAAGAGCCATTTTCCTATATACAGAGAGTTAATGAAAGTTGTGTACTTCTATCCCCCATTAGTTTACATACTTTAAAATATTTACCTGATTATATGTGACTTAAGATTTAGTTAATCTTACTGTTACATTACAGTTTACACTTAAAAAATTTAGTACCTGATTCATTAAAGTGATACCCAAAACAATTGTAACAATAGTACACTTAGCAGTGTGCCCCAGAATTATAACCATGAGATTTCAGAGTTAGCATATTTGCCTTTTTAATACATCCAAATTGCAAACCTGTACAGAAATCGAGTTATATCAGGTAAATAAACTTTTAAATCTCCTTTAAGATATTCCAATTTTAATCCATCCTAAGGGGCAGTTTTAGAAGTATCAGTCAAATCATACATTTTACCCTGAGGTTTCCAATGTTTATACCTAAAAACAAAAGAAATAAAAGAAAGGCCTCCATTGGCCTGTCCTATAGAATGGGCCTATCTCCATCCTACTCCTTAGAGCTTGATGAACTGCCTTGGGGCCAGCTTGCCCTCTCCCACTATGAATGGACGCCACCTACGGCTGTCCCATCACGTGGATCGGCTAAACTGCACTTTTGTCAGTTTACCCCTCACTACTGAGGATAGGTTCAAGGGCCCATGCTAAGTTCTTATTTATTTATTTATTTATTTTTAACCATGAATTAAAGAATTTTTAACTATAGTTCCTTTTAAAATAAATAATCCTTTAAAGCTTTTGGTAATGCCCAAATTCGATGATCTTTTGAAGTTTAAAGTTAAACTAACCTATTTTTACATCATACATTTTTAATCTTGAACACATTCACACCCACATACATTTGTGCGCGCGCACACACACATACATACATTCACATATGTAGGTATTAATGTAAACAGAACTTAAAAGCAGTCCAAACAACTATCAGCCGTACATTTTTTAGTGGCAAAAGGTATATTTTCCAATCTTACTCTTGTAATGACCAAAACTTAAACCAAAACCTTTAATGAATGATTTTAACATTGTTTAGTCTTATTCACTAGGGCCTATTAGTTTTAGCAAAGTATCTTAGCATACTATTTAATTTTTAGCTGAAGATAACTGGGTTGGGGTCCCCTGGAGTATTACTGAGTCCACCTAGCACTTGACTCTTAGTATTTACTCTCAGGCTAAGATTAGCCTAGCCGGCTGTTTGAACTCAGCTCTTAGCAGCCTGCACTATTTCTGCCTTCTTGCAGAAGGAGACACAGTACCTAGTAAATGTTTTGCCCATAGACATGTAAATGGACAACAGAAATAAGGGAAACAAAAGTTTATGTTTAAAACTGGTACCAATCTCAAAGACAAAACTAGTCAAGACAAAACAGAACATAGAAACAGAGGCTTTTACGCCTTGGATGGCATGTCCAGCGTCCACAAGCTGCCAGCCAGAGTGATGGAAAGTCCATAGGGCCCTGAAAATTCTCAGGGGGATCCTCCCCAGTGGAGATTTCCATCCCTTGGCAATCAACCTGCCGAGGCCGCCCACCAGAGGACTTTTTTCCCAATTTAGCACTCCACACGAAACACAACTAATCAAACAAGGACAAAGACACATGAAACATGTAGCGCAGGTGCAAATTAAAAGTGCAATTGCAGTAAAAATTCTCTTGAGAAGTAAAAGAAAAATCACTAGTCCTTCCCCAATTCCAGGCTGATGGACTAAAACAGGGAGTGTCAGCTCCCCTGCTAGTGCCTGGTTGTAAAGAAAAGATGATGGGGAAGCCTCCTTCACGGAAAGGGAGCCATGAGACGGCCCTGTATTACAGCTGTCCTAAATTGAGTGAATCTGGTCAATATCTTGATAATGACGGGGCTGTGCCACACCTCTGGTTGGAGGGGGTTCAATGACAGGAAAAGTTTGATAGCAAGAGAGAGAAGCAGAACCATAGGACTTAGATTAATTAAAGTAAAAGTGGGCTCCGCGGCCGCAATTATTTGTTCTTTACTTTTACCTTCCTGACTGCCCCTGGCAGATCGAAAGAGCATCTGTAGCACTTTGACTGCACTGCTGAGCTGCCTAAATTAGCATCATTCTCTGAAGGAGCATAGGTAGAGGCTGAAGGCTTATTTGATGTTAATTTTTCTTTAACAAAACTGACAGGAGATAGTTCAGGTGTTGCCATGTCTTTTAGCTCCTGCCCAATTTGAGTTTTTACCTCCCCGGACAAATTATAAGCCTTCATAGCTTTTTCCACATCAGCCTCTGGCTCAGCAGCTGATGTTATGATAGCATCAGGAGACATCATGCTCACGGCTGTATGTATTAATGCCCAAACAGACCAAAATGTAACTGGAACCTTGTCTCCACACCGATATTCATTTTTTATATTATTCTCTACTCGTTCCCAGACTTTTAAATCTAAAGTATCTCCCTCTGGGAACCATAGATTATACTCCACTACCTGTACACACTCATCTCTTTGTGAACACGAGACCATAGCTCCGTCCCGTTTCAATACATGGTGGATAAAATTAGAAAATGGAGTTGGTTTAGCTTGTCCCATAACCCCGTAATTTTTTAAGAATAGGAGCTCACCACACAGATCCCTTGTCTCCTGTGAATTACACACAGATCCCTTGTCTCCTGTGAATTAAAAATATCTCTCACCTCACTCGAGAGCTCGGCAGTTCCGCAATCTCCTGTGGATCAATTGTCAGGTCCCTGGGTCCGGACGCCAGATGTTGAACCTGGGTAACTGCAGTCGAAATCAGGACACGGGGGATGCAAGGCGAGTGAACCAATGCATACTTTATTCCAAGAGGGCCAGGGTTTATATAGGGTTAGAAACCAATTTTACAATTACAGGGTAAAAGATCAATACAGCATGACATTTGTCTCAAATACAGAAGTGGAGGAAATTTCCTACTGTGAGGGCAGGAACTTGATACAAATGCCTTTCTAATTACAGGAGGTAGTGACTACAAAGATTGTTGATGTCAAAGCAAGGAACTGTATACAACCTAGGTAGAACTATAATACTAGCTACTATCTCAATCTTGACTTCTCCAAGTACTTGTGAAAATAACAGTGAGGAGACTTTTCTGTTTATAGTGAGAATCTAACATTAAAGGCAGCTGGTCAAGCAAGTCTCCTCAGGGAGACTTGCTAAGTAGGGGGAAAAAGGAGATTCTCACAACAACTGGTGGCTTCCTTTGGCCCACAAACACCAGAAATTCCTTACTGGGAATGAGTTCCCAAGGGCCTATTAGTGTGCTAATGAGGCATCGGAGTAACCGTGCCGGGGCTAAATTTTTCCACTGGTTGGAGACTTTAATTCTCCAACAGTAAACTGCTTGTTCCTGGTAGTGTTCTAGCAGAAGCTGTGACAGACCACGATGGAAGTTGAGAAGGAAATTAATGTATCAGGTGCAGAAACCCTATGTTTGCTTCAAACTGATGCCTCCATGGTTCTGAGAAGTAAATAGTGGTCTCAAGAACAATCAGGGGCTGGGAATATGGCCTAGTGACAAGGGTGCTTGCCTCGTATACATGAAGCCCTGGGTTCGATTCCTCAGCACCACATATATAGAAAAGGACAGAAGGGGCGCTGTGGCTCAAGTGGCAGAGTGCTAGCCTTGAGCAAAAAGAAGCCAGGGACAGTGCTCAGGCCCTGAGTGCAAGCCCCAGGACCGGCCAAAAAAACAATCAGATGGGGAAACAACATACACACGTGGGGGTGGAGGTGTGACTCAGCACTAGAATATGTGTTTATGGGCTGGGTGCCAGTGGCTTACTCCTTGTAATCCTAGCCACTCAAGAGGCTGAGAGCTGAGCATCATAGTTCAAAGCCAGCCTGGGCAGAAAAATCCATGAGGCTCTTATCATCTCCAATTAAGCACTGAAAAAGCCAGAGCTGTGGTTCGAATGAGAGCACTCACCTTGAGCTCAAGGACAGTGCCCAGCCCCCGAGTTCAATCCCCAGGACTGGCAATAATCATCATCATCAGAATAGCAAGGGCTGTTGGTGTGGCTCAAGCAACAGAAGAGCACCTGCCTAGCAAGTGCCAAGCCCTGAGTTCAAACCTCCAGTACTACTGTAAAAAGTCAGGAAGAGCCAGCAGCGACACCGCAGGGGTGAACCGCGAGTGGGTTGATGTGTCTCTGGCTCTTTGACGTGGTGTGCACAGAGGTGCAGGGCTGCCCCTGTGGTCTGGGTGGCCGGGAGCTGGGGAGGCCGTGGAGATGACTTGTGCTCCCTCTCTTCCTCCATCCAGTGCGGCGATGACCTTCGCCAGGACATGCTCACTCTGCAGATGATTCGAATCATGAACAAGATCTGGGTGCAGGAGGGGCTGGATATGCGCATGGTCATTTTCCGCTGCTTCTCCACGGGCCGGGGGAGAGGTCAGTGTGGAGCGTGGGGGCGGGGGCACCCCCTTCGCTGACTGCCCTTCTGACCACGCCACCACATGAGCTGGGGGGTGAGGAGGGAGAAGGACAACGGAAGTTCCCATTCCAGTTGACCTTCTGGAGTGGCTTGGGTCAGAGACAGGAGAGGAAGACAGTGACACAACAAGCTGACGTGTAACAGACTGGATCAGACTGGACTGTGAAGGCGTGCTAGCGACGACGGGAGGAAATCTGAACGTAGACTAGGTTTGATCCAAGAGTGATGGTTAGGTGTTGGGATGTGACCGCGGCGGCCTGGTGATGATGTACCTCTGATGTCTTTATGAATGAAATGACACAACTGGGACGGGCTTCCCGGTGCTCCAGTGGGGTGGCAGGAAGTGGGAACTGGGGAGGGTGGTTATGAAAAGATAGAACCTGATCACCAAATACAAATCCCTTTTGAAGCTGGGTGACAGTTACAAGTAAATGCAGAAGTTCTTTTTTATCCTCCCCGTTCTTGTACATATTTGCAGATTCCTCTATTCAGAGCCCAAACCCAAAAGGAAACAGTGGCCACGAGCTGGGGTGAACCGGGAGTCCTTGTAGAGTTGTGAGATGTGGGGGCGAGCAGCAGACTTTCCCTCCAGTCTCACAGACGTGGCCCACGAGGCCCCAGAGCTTAGCACGCCAGGCAGCGGTGCCCCTTCTCCCCACAGCCCCCTTCTCTCCGGAGTGTGACCCTCACCCCGTCTCTCACAGGGATGGTGGAGATGATCCCCAACGCTGAGACCCTGCGCAAGATCCAGGTGGAGCACGGAGTGACCGGCTCCTTCAAGGACCGGCCCCTGGCCGACTGGCTACAGAAACACAACCCCGGCGAGGACGAGTACGAGAAGGTAGGGTTGGTGGGTTCCGCAGGATTAGTGGACCCGGGAGAGGCCCCGGAGCGGCCCAGATCGAGCTTGATGCTGAAGCATGGCTCTGTTACCTCCAGGCCACTTAGCTTTGCTGGGGTGAAGGATACCTCTTTCTCTCTCTCGGGGGACTGTGTATCTCCATCGGGGTCAAATGGCTGTTGTAAGGCGGTGTATCAGGCTTGAAAACTCTCCGTTTCCTACGTCCTGGAGGGAAGTCTTGGAGGAGGGGCCTGGCTCCTCAGAACTTCCTCTTTGCAGCTTCTGGTTGGTGGCTCTTCCAGAATGCTCAGAGGAATCCTGTGGTGCCTTATAGGACCAAGATGATTGGCAGGCTCTGTTCAGAGATCCTTTGATCCAGCTACAGAGATGTTTTATTATATAGGTATCTACTGGGACTTGGGCTTGAACTCAGGACTTCCTGCTTTCACTTGGCTTTTCTGCTTAAGGCTGGCGCTCTGCCACTTGAGCCACACTTCCACTTGCAGCTTTTTGGTGATTCACTGGAGATAAGAATCTCTCAGATATGTCTGCTGGAGTTGGCTTTGAACCTCAGTCCTCAGATCTGAGCCTCCTGAGTAGCTAGGATTTATAGGCATGTGCCACCCCAAACCTGGCTAGATGGAGATCTTTCTAATCCAGTGCTTTCGTTTCATGAATGTGAATTCATGCTCGCACTTGTGCCTGGCTGGGCACAACTGTCACTCAAGGCCAGAGGAGAGGTTATGCACGAGAGGGAGGTGAAAGAGGTCTGATGAGAGAAAGGAGATTCGATTACGAGGGGAGCTCTCCTGGGTGGTAAGTCTTGGCGCCTTTTCCTAGCTTCATGACCCTCGCTTCTGGATTAATGAGATAGGGAGGGGACAAGACACAATAAGAGTGCCAGAATGCTAATTTACATAAATGACACTTCAAGAAGATCCAAATACTAGTTTGTACTGGCTAATGCATTTCATTTCCTGGGGGAGGACACATGCACACACAGGCAGCCAAATTATAACCAGAATGTTGTTCAGTGAATGTGTGTGTAATTAGATGATCTAAATGGCCCTGAGTGTTTGCATTCCCCAGGGTTTAGTCCCTGGCCTGCTGGGCTCTTTTCATTCTTCTTGTGCCAGCTCATCCATCCCCTCTTGTTACTTCTGCAGGAAGGACTTCCAGAGCCCTTCCTCTTGCCCTCTCCCTCCCTCAGCCCCAGTCTTGGGGGCCCGCTGGCTTTGGACTACTATGTCCCCCCCCGAACCTCAAATTCCCGTTGGGCCATGCGGCAGCGGCTCGCACCTGTAATCCTAGCTCCTCAGCAGGCTGAGGAGCGGAGCATAGCTTGAAACCAGCCCAGGCAGCAAAGTCCACATGTCCACTCCAGGTCACCAGCACAGAGCTGAACTGGACGTGTGGCCTGAGTAGTAAGGCTTCCTGGTGGTTCCTTCTGCCTGGCTTTTGCGGGACCAAGCCCCAAGTCGACCCTCCTTCCCAGTTATCTGCACTCTGTCTTGTTCTTGCCATGTTTAATTGCCTTATTATCGTGCTACTGCTTTTGGGCTTAGGGCGTTTGCTGTTGTCGTTGTTAATGTTAGTGCTGGGGCTCAAATCCAGGGCATCATGAATGCCAGGCAAGCCCTCTCCCACGGATCCACAGGCCCATTCTGTACCATTGCTTCTCTTCAGCTACTGTCCCCTGACCCGCCGGAATGCCTGTCCTGTCACCATCCTCTGCTTGATTTCACAGGCTTTTCAAGTACAGCCTGTTTGTCTCTGCTTTGCTCTGCGTTGGACCTCCCGGTGGGTAACAAGTATAGCAGGGCCCACAAAGCCTTTTGAAATTCAGCCCTCCTTTCCCATGGCGTGGTGGCCTCCCCAGTGAAGGGACAACCTGCATGCCCTTAATCCCCCTTTGCCTGCAGAGCCATCCCTCACCGCCACTGCCTCTACTCTTGGAGTAATCTGATTCTTTCCTCCTGCCTCCAGCCCCAGCCACATGTGGTTTTTGTATCAACCGCGCGTGTCTTTCAGGTATTGAACACCTGTCTAAAAGAGGTACTGTGCTGGGTGCTGGATTTCCAAGTACTCCTGTCCATGTACTGAGGACTTACAACAAGTATGGCGGAAGTACATATAACATGCATATACACACATAAAGCTGGCGTCTTGCCCTTGGCATCTTCCTACTAGAAAAGTACTAGAAATTCCTTTTCTTCCTTTTTGTATATGTGTGTGCTGCACTAGGGCTTGAACTCAGGGCTTAGGTGCTCCATTAGCTTTGTTCTCAAGGCTGGCATTTTACCACTTGAGCCATTTCTGGCCTTTGGCTGGTTAATTGGTTTTGGTTTTTTTTGCCAGTCCTGGGGCTTGGACTCAGGGCCTGAGCACTGTCCCTGGCTTCTTTTTGCTCAAGACTAGCACTCTACCACTTGAGCCACAGCGCCACTTCTGGCCATTTTCTATATATGTGGTGCTGGGGAATCGAACCTAGGGCTTCACGTATATGAGGCAAGCACTCTTGCCACTAGGCCATATTCCCAGCCTGGCTGGTTAATTGGAATTAAGAGTCTCATGGACTTTCCTGCTCAGACTGACTTTGAACTGTGATCCTCAATTCTCAGATCCAAGGTAGGTAGGATTACAGATGTGAACCATCATTGCCTAGTAAGTAGCAGTTTCATATGGTGACTTCTAGAAGAAACAAACTAGAGATACTTCTCTCTTGGCCACCTACTGGGCAAGGAGAGCACCCCTATCCTGTGAGTGAGACCCTTACCAATCAGGGGAGTGGCCCTTACAAAGTGTAACTTTTTTTTTTTTGTCAGTCAGGGCTTGAACTTAGGACCTGGGCGCTGTCCCTGAGCACTTTTGCTCAAGGCTAGCGTTCTATCACCCTGAGCCACAGCTCCACTTCTGGTTTTCTGGTGGTTAATTGGAGATAAGAGTCTCATAGACTTTCCTGCCTTAGCTGGCTTCCAAACCCTGATCCTCAGCCTCCTAAATAGCTAGTGTTAGAGGTGTGAGCCACCAGCACCCAGCTGCGTGTAACTTCTTGCCATTCAGGCGCTAACACCTGCCTAACTCTGGTGGCGCTAAAAATGTCATTCCCCACAGGCCCACAGCTGTTTTGTGAGCCAGCACAACACTCATTTAAGGAACAAAGAATACCTGTAATGGGCAAGATTGATGGAGATGAGGTCAAGAGTGGAAGTAAGGGGCTGGGAATATGGCCTAATGGCAAGAGGGCCTGCCTTGCAATACATGAAGCCCTGGGTTCTGTTCTTCAGCACCACATATATAGAAAACGGCCAGAGGTGGCGCTGTGGCTCAAGTGGCAGAGTGCTAGCCTTGAGCAAAAAGAAGCCAGGGACAGTGCTCAGGCCCTGAGGCCAAGCCCCAGGACTGAGCGGCCAAAACAAAAAAAACAAAACAAGGGTGGAAGTAAGAGCTCAGTGGTAGAGCACCTGCCCTGCAAGTGAGTTCAAACTCTAGTGCTGTCAAAAACAAAACAAAACAAACAGGAAAGAGTGGCAGTGAAGGTATGAGTTATTCTCTTTATCAAGTGGATTCTTCCATTGATAGATTTCTTTTTTGTTGTTGTTGTTTTGTTAGGCCTGAGCCTTGAACTCAGGGCCTGAGCACTGTCCCTGGCTTCTTTTTGCTCAAGGCTAGCACCCTACCTCTTGAGCCACAGCACCACTTCTGGCTTTTTCTGTGTATGTGGTACTGAGGAATCGAACGCCCGGCTTCATTCATGCTGGGCCAGCACTCTACCACTAAGCCACATTCCCAGCCCAAACATTCCGTTCTTGATTTCCAGGGAAGTGATTGGTTACAATTGGACAAGTAGTGGTGGGTTAGGTATCTGGTCACTGGCTTTGGAAGAAGCCTTGTGGAATAGTCAGGGAACTTGGGAGATCAGATCCCTAAGCCTGAACGAATGATGGCATCTGGGGCTGGGGGGGGGGGCTCCAGGGAGGAAGAGCAGTGTGAGTTGGGCTGATGTAGAAAGCAGTGGGACTCCAAGACTCCTGAGCAATGGGTGGAAAGTTGCAGAGGGCGACGGGGGAGGGGGTTACGGGTGGTGATCTGGCAAGCTTTCTCTCCTTCCAATTCCACGCCTTGGCTAGTTGACTCTCATCCCCAACTCTTTTTTTTTTGGCCAGTCCTAGGCCGTGAACTCAGGGCCTGAGCACTGTCCCTGGCTTCTTTTTTGCTCAAGGTGCTGAGGAATCGAACCCAGGGCCTCATGTATACGAGGCAAGCACTCTTGCCACTAGGCCATATCCCCAGCCCCCAACTCTGAATATTCTAACGTGGAAGGTTCCCTCTGCTGAACATCTTAAGTTTGGGGGGAAATTTTCAAACCTCAAAAGAGACTTTTGTAGCAGAAAGGGGCCCATCTGCCGACTCCATATGTTTTTTTGTTTTTTTTTTTTATAAGAGACAGATGTTGATCAAGTAACATGAAGTGGACCTGGATTGGGAGTGTGGCTCAAGAGATAAAATGCTTTGCCCCGCAAGGTCTTGAGTTCAAAATTCCCCCAAAGGAAGAAGAAGAAAAACAGTAGACCCGACTCGTATCACTGTGATTCCCCCAACTCCTCCTCATCACTGTCATCCCCCCAGCTCCTGTCAGCGTCACCACCCCAACTCCTATCACTGTCTCCCCCTCCTCCTTGCCCCTGCAGGTTTCAGTATATAGCCCAGGCTGACCTTGATCTCACTCTGCAGATCCCTGGCCTCAATTTCATGATCCTTTTGCTTGTGCCTCTGAAGTTGGAACTACCTGTGAGCCACTGTGCCCCGCTTCCCCTCTCCTCCTTTGAGCTCAAAAAATATCTTCTCTTCACACGTTTTACCAAGTAGAGATGGCGACTTCTCAAGTGTAAAACGCTGCTGCAGGTGTGAGCCTGCCTCAGCTCTTCTCCCAGGAACGGTGACTCTCATTAGACACGGGTTGAGCCGTCAGTCGCTGCGAGCTCTGGGAGTGGAGTTTTATTTGGGTCAGGAAGAAGGATGGAGACATTCTGGGTAGAGTCAGGAAGTTCTCCCTTAAGTCCGCGACTCAGGCCCCACTTGAATTAGAGTCACCACGGAAGTGCTGGGAAAGTTGTCAGCATCAGGGTCTCCCTTATCTGTCTGAGCCACTTATTTCCCGGCTTTCCTTCCTTTCCTATACTCAGAGCCTGGGCGCTGTCCCTGAGCTCTTTTGCTCAAGGCTGTACTCTATCACTTCGAGCCATAGCTCCACTTCTGGTTTTCTGGTGGTTAACAAAAGATAAGGTTTTCAAGGACTTTCCTGCCTGGGCTGGCTTTGAACCATGATTCTCAAATATCAGCCTCCTGAATAGCTAGGATTACAGGTGTGAACCCTCACCCCTGGGCTCCTTCCATATTTTTCTATTCCAGCTTACATGGGAGGGAGAGAGAGAGAGAGAGAGAGAGATTGAGATTGAGATTGAATGTGACAAGGATGAAGGATAAACAGATAGGTGTGACGTACTGTTGGGGTTCACAAGAAATAACAAGACCAGTGCTAGCAGACTTCAGCCTGACTTGCCCTGAGCTGCCTCCAGACAGCTGCTGCTGCTGCTGTTGTACTGATGCTTGAACTCAGGGCTATGCTCTTGCTTGGACTTGTTTGCTTAAGGCTAGCGCTCTACCACGCAGAGGAGCCAAGGCTCCACTTGCAGCTTTTCAGATTGAAGAGTCTCACAGACTATTTTGCCCAAGCTGGCTTCAAACTGCAGTCCTCAGCGTCAACCTCCTGACTCGCTAGGATTACGGGTGTGAGCCATAGCGCCAGCTCGGACGGCATTGTGTCCTCTCCCCCGACCTGCCTCTCTTCTCACAGGCTGTGGAGAATTTCATCTACTCCTGTGCCGGCTGTTGCGTGGCCACGTACGTCCTGGGCATCTGTGACCGACACAATGACAACATTATGCTGAAGACCACTGGCCACATGTTCCACATCGATTTTGGCCGCTTCCTGGGTCACGCCCAGATGTTTGGCAACATCAAGCGGTGAGTGGGGTCCCGAAGCCACGTGCGGACGACAGAGGTTAGCAGGGTTGATTCGGAGCCGAGACAAAGCCCACACGGTGGACAGAATTGGGCCTCAGCGCATTGTCCCTGGGCTGAACAGCTATGGAGAGGACTGGTAAGGAGGTCAAGTCCTGGAGGGCTTTGCAGAAGGCGGGGACCAATGGTTGTCCCTCCTTTGTGCGTGTGTGCCTGTGCGCGCACACAGGTGTGCCAGTACTGGGACTTGAACTCAGGGCCTGGGTGCTGTCCTATAGCTTTTTCACTCAAGGCTGGTGCTCTACCACTTGAGCCACAAGCTCTACTTCCAGCTTTTGGGTGGTTAATTGGAGATAAGAGTCTCAGAGGCTTTCCTTCCCAGGCTGGCTTTGAACCACAATCTTTCAGATCTCAGCCTCCTGAGTACTAGGATTATAAGTGTGAGCCACTGGTGCTTGGCTGTTCTTGCTCTTTAATGAGGAAGGCGATGAAGCTAGACTGCAGGAAAAGGAAACACAGATTAGATATCTAGGAGAAAATAGTGCTAGTTCACAGACAAGGAACCATTGAACACTATGTCTGGAGATTTTGTAATATTCACAGAGCGGGGGCAGAGACAGCCTCATCTATCCAGGTTTGAACTCCCGATGAAGGATGGAGGCAACTGCAGGTGGACTTGCTCCTCCAAGTTGACCTGCTACCTGTGTGCTTCCCCAGGGATCGCGCTCCGTTTGTCTTCACCTCGGACATGGCGTATGTCATCAACGGGGGTGATAAGCCTTCCAGCCGCTTCCATGATTTTGTTGACCTCTGCTGCCAAGCCTACAACCTCATTCGCAAGCACACCCACCTGTTCCTCAACCTTCTGGGCCTGGTGAGGAGCTCCATCTCTCAACACCTCCTTCTTACCCGGCGCCATCCTTAAGACGGCCCTAGCTTGTTTCCAAAGGCTCTCGAAGGGCTGGGAAGGTGGCTTAGCGGTAGAGTGCTTGCCTAGCGTGCACGAAGCCCTGGGTTCGATTCCTCAGCACCACATAAACAGAAAAAGCCAGAAGTGGCGCTGTGGCTCAAGTAGTAGAGTGCTAGCCCTGAGCAAGAAAAGCTCAAGGACAGTGCCCAGGCCCTGATTGAAGCCCTAGGACTGGCGAAAAAGAGAGATTCTTGGATAGCAGCGTCTCTGAGCCCATCGAGTACTTGGCAACCCTAGATAGAAGCACAGGGACCCAGCTCACCTGATGAGAGCGATACGATGTCTGGTCCCCTTATCTCAAGCCTTCCACTTCCTGTGGTCGCCAACCACTGCCCACAGCATCTGTCTGCTGCCCTCTAGAAGGAGCAGGAAGCCAAGCTCTAGAAAACCTTACCTGAGGGTGGAGGAGAAGTTCGGCTTCTCGGTCCCTAGAGTCCCCTTCTCCCTCTTTCCTCTCGGTGTAGATGCTGTCCTGTGGGATCCCTGAGCTCTCGGACCTGGAGGACCTCAAGTATGTATACGACGCCCTGAGACCCCAGGACACGGAGGCCAATGCCACCACCTACTTCACGAGGTAACCGGCGGCCTAGGTCAGCCCTGCGCACGCTCGCTCACTAGCCCCGGGCTGTGGAGTTGGAAGAACGAGCCGGGTGGTAATGGGAGGACTTTGCCTAGATGGCAGCTCCTCCCACCACCCTCCTCCCTTTACCCAACAGGTTGATTGAATCCAGCCTGGGCAGCGTGGCCACCAAGCTTAACTTTTTCATCCATAACCTGGCCCAGATGAAGTTCACGGGCTCCGATGACAGGCTGACCCTCTCCTTTGCCCCCCGAACGCACACCCTCAAGAGCTCAGGGCAGATCAGCGATGTGTTTCTCTGCCGTCACGAGAAGATCTTTCACCCCAGCAAGGGCTACGTGAGTGTTTCCTCACCTCTGACTCACCCTCGCTTACCCCGTTCACCTCGGCCTCTCGGGGTGTGACTCTGCTCACAGAATCATGTGTTCGCTGAGACTGGGGTCTTTGCAGATATATATAGTCAAGGTGATGCGGGAGAACACCCACGAAGCTACGTACATCCAGCGGACGTTCGAGGAGTTCCAGGAATTGCACAATAAGCTGCGGCTGCTCTTCCCCTCTTCCCTCTTGCCCAGGTAGCGTCCCCCTTTCCTCTGTGGGGTTACTGGGGAGGAAGGATGGGGCTGGCGGGTCTTCCTTCAGTGGCAAACCTTTTCTACCAGAGATCTATCCACCTGCTTTACTTGGCCTGATGCGTGGCAACCGGTGCGCCCCCTGCTGGCCAATGCTGTTACCGTTTTAGGGGTCTTGCTCTATCTAGCCTTGACCACGAACGAACTCCCATCCCCGCCAGATTTCCTGCTTGCTGTAGCGGAATGTGAAGGTGTTTTAAAGTTTCCATCTCATACAGAGAGTTAAAACCACCTTTCCAAGGAGTAAACAAAGTGCAGCCTATACATCCGATGGAATACTATTGAGCACCGGAAGGGAAGGGCTAGACATCAAAAGATAAAATGAGCTGGGTTACATTAAAGTGGTCGGAATGTGGAGTTCAGGTTTGTAAGATTAAGAAAGGTGGCCTGATGGTCCAAAAAATAAAATAAAAAAAGTATTCATCACCTGACTTAACGAAACGGGAACCTCTCTGTGCGTCACCTTTGTAATAGCACTGAAAAGTAGATCAATTAAAAGGTCAGTCCAGCACTGCGAATGCACTTAATGCCAAACCGTAAGTGTAAGATGGGAAGTGGCGCTGCGGCTCCACTCAAAAAAAAAAATCTCAGGGACAGCACCCAGGCCCGTGAGTTCAAGCCCCAGGATTGGTACACATATACAAAGGCTTAAAATGATCAACTTGGTGTCATGCACATTTTTTTCAAGATTAAAAAAAAAGGGGGGGGGGCTGGGACTATGGCCTAGTGGTAGAGTGCTCGTCTCGTATACATAAAGCCCTGGGTTCGATTCCTCAGCACCACATAAATAGAAAACGCCAGAAGTGGTGCTGTGGTTCAAGTGGTAGAGTGCTAGCCTTGAGCAAAAAAGAAGCCAGGGACAGTGCTCAGGCCCTAAGTTCAAGCCCCAGGACTGGCAAAAAAAAAAAAAAAAAGGAAAATTTACATTGACAGGATAAACGGGAGGCTCCAAAGCCTTGCAGGCATTTCTGAGGATTGCCCAGCTGTTAGTTTTCCTGGTAGTGCGTGGAATTGGGCAGTTTGCGACTTGGGCACAGACTGGAGAGAGGGGAGGGATGGAGTAGAGAAGCAGCTGCCAATGAGGGTCAGGTGGCTAGAAATGGAAATGGAATGTGGACTGGGTCTCCTTCTTCCCCCTGTCCACCATCTTCCCCTTGGGTCTCTCCAGCTTCCCTAGTCGCTTTGTGATCGGCCGCTCCCGGGGAGAGGCTGTGGCGGAGCGGCGGCGGGAGGAACTGAACGGCTACATCTGGCACCTGATCCACGCAGCCCCTGAGGTGGCCCAGGTAGGTCTCCCCAAGGTGGTGGCCAGAACAGAGCAGGGAACTCTGGGAAGTCAGGCAGAGGACTTGCCTCAAAATAGCCTGCTGGGCTCTGCAGAAGTCGGATGTGGCTGCGTCCGTGGAAGGCCAAGAACGTATTCAATAACTATGGTGTCATTGCAGCATCTTAAACCTAGGCCATATTCAAAATTCTCTTCCTTCTCTCTCTCTTTTTTTTTCTTTTTGTGCCTGCTCTGGGGTTTGAACTCAGGGCCTGAGCACTGTCCTTAGCTTCTTTTTGCTTAAGGCTAGCACCCTACCATTTGAGCCACAGCGCCACTTCTGGCTTTTTCTCTATATGTGTGGTGCTGAGGAATCAAACCCAGAGCTTCATGCATGCTAGGCAAGCACTCTACCACTAGGCCACATTCCCAGCCCGTGAATACATTTCTCTTTTGGACGTCGCCCTTTCTGTCACTTTCCCCCAGTTTTCCCCTCCTGTGCCTGCCCACAAGTTGCATAGTTCATTTTCCATCCACATGGTGTGCACTGAATACAATGACTGCATTTGTTCACCCTTCCTCCCTCCCTTTCTGTGTCTTCCCTCTACCCCTCCTCCCCTAAAAAAGACCAAAAAAAAAAAATCCCCAAAGCAAACAATACTACCATTACCAACAACAAACTCCAAATTCTCTTTTCAGTGGTGTTTTTGGAGATCAGGCCCCAGGACCTTGTATACACTAGGCCAGAGCTCAACCACTGAGCCGTGTACTTGCTTCTCCCTAAATTCTTTTCTACAGTTGGTTTGTTTGAGCCATCACCTAAATAAGAACTATTTATTATATTTGGTTAGCATATTCCATAAATCACCTCTTTTTTTTTTAGAGACAGGGCTGGCCTTGAACTTGTGATCTTCCTGCCTCTGCCTCCCTAGTGCTAGGCGTGCACTAACGACTCTCCTATTTCAATTGGGCAGTGTCTTACTGAAGACTGTCCCTATTCTCTGATTCCATTCCAGTGTGATTTGGTGTACACTTTTTTCCACCCCCTGCCTCGGGATGAGAAGGCCGCAGGCACCAGCCCCGCTCCTAAATGCTCAGGTATGGTCCCTGTCCGGAGACGACCCTGCCATCCGCTGAAGCATCCAGGGTTCCTCTCCTGCCCTGACCTCTTCCCAGTCCTCTTTTCTGCAACTATGTCCTGTCTCTTTCGAACTTTCTGGGGAATCTGGTTTCACACTTATGGGTCCCCAGGTCCTGGGGCTGGGTTCCCTAGAGGGTGGATATACTGTTAGCGACTGTGCCCACAGATTGGGTAAACCCATCCAGATCCAACTCTAAACCATGTTCCAGACCCCACTTATGGCTACACGCGGTGAGGATCGGAACCGGACATTCAGGAGTTGGGGTAGGGGCCAAGGCACGGTTGGCCTGTTGACGGTTCTCTGTCTCTTTTGTTCCTAACAGATGGCACATGGGCCCGGCCTGTGGGGAAGGTGGGAGGGGAGGTGAAGCTGTCCATCTCCTATAAAAATAATACGCTCTTCATCATGGTGATGCACATTCGGGGCTTGGTAAGTGCTGCGCAGCCCTCATTGGGTTCTTTATTTTATGCTGTTTCTGCCAATCCTTCTCTGTCCTCGGTCATGAGAATAACCACAGAGGTTTACTGGGCATGCTCTATGGGCCTGTGGGTGAGTGACCAGACAATTGAGGATACAGCTGCTGGCTCACTGTGGTGTCTGGCCTCACCGTCCAGAAGATAACGTGAGCACCAACCTCCCGAGGTTGCTACACGGATTAAATGAGATAACAGTGCCTGAGACCACTTACCTTTCAGACTTGACTTTATTTACTTATTGCCAGTACCGGGGCTTGAACTCAGGGCCCTGTGCACTTGATTGGCTCGCTTTGATGCTCTACCACTTGAGCCACAAGCTCCACGTGTGGCTTTTTGGTGGTTGCTTAGAGATAGGAGTCTCAAAGACTTTTCTGCCCAGGCTGGCTTTGAGCGACCGTCCTCAGATCTCGGCCTCTTGAGTTGCTAGGACTATAGGCATGAGTCACCTTCACCTAGTTTACTTTCCAGATTATTGTTGTGATGGTAAGGTGTGGTAGGAGCTAGGCAAGAAACGATGAAGCAAAGAAGGAATCCTGGGTGGGAGTTTGCCTAGAGTGGTCAGGCCTCAGTGAGGAGGAGCTCGATTGGAAAGATGGAAGGAGGTGAGGAGGGAGCTTTGTGTGCTGTAACTACACTCAGAGCGATCTGCCCGGGCAGGGGACAGAGAGACTGGAGAGCCCTGAGATTCCAGCTTCCTCTATTGGGCAAGCGTGTCAGGACTGCAATAGCCCAGTGGCTGGCACTGATGGGGCAAAGGGCAGAGAGCAGAGGGTGAGGTCAGAGCACAGCCCGGACTGCAGTGAGGACTCTGGCGTCTTCCTTGAATGAGATAGGAATTGCTCCAGGGCTTTAGGCTGATATACGATCTGACTTAACTTTGTGTTTTTGTGGGTTCTGTTCTGGGGCTTGAACTCAAGGTCTGGGTGCTATCCCTGAACTTTTTTTTTTTTTTTTTTGGCCAGTCCTGGGCCTTGAACTCAGGGCCTGAGCACTGCTCTTGGCTCCTTTTTTGCTCAAGGCTAGCACTCTACCACTTGAGTCACAGCACCACTTCTGTATATGCAGTGCTGAGGAATCGAACCCAGGGCTTCATGTATACGAGGCAAGCACTCTTGCCACTAGGCCATATTCCCAGCTCCTCCCTGAACTTCTTTTGCTCAAGGTTAGCCCTCTGCCACATGAGCCACTTCAGCTCTGCTTCTGGCTTAGTTTATTGGAGATGAGAGTCTCATGGGCTTTCCTGCCCGGGCTTGCTTTGAACCTCCGTTCCTGAGGATCCTTCGGCATCCCAAGTAGTTAGAATTACAGATAGAAGCTTCCATAGCTACCCGCCCTGACTTAACTTTTAAAAAGGATTAATCCAAGGATCCAGGATGTAGCACATGAGTAGAGCGGACTTAGTATGTTCAAGGCCCTGGGTTGGGCCCAGGGCATTTAAAAAAAAAAAAATCAGCTACATGAATCAGAAGTTGGCTGACCTTGAGCAAGCAACTCAATCTTTCTAATTCCTGTCCCCACCTCTTAGGGGTCAAACGGATCAAATGGCGCAAGATGTCTGGGACTGGAGGGACTCTCACGATGAGTCACTCTAAACAGACCCCATTATGGGATGTCCTGGGCATTTACATAGAAAGTATTTGTGTGATTCATGATCATGATAGTTGTTTTTATCAGCATCAGGACTGAGCTTGGAAGCAGAAATACGAATTAAGTTTGTTTTTCCAAAAGCCAGATGTAGCTAGAAAAAGCCAAGCAAGATTGTGTGGCTCTGAGTTCAAGCTCCAGACTACACACACACACACACACACACACACACACACACACACACACACACACGAAATCACATGTTGGGAGGAAATTTAATGAATGATAAGGAAGATACACTATATAAGAATCTTTTTTCTTTTCTTTTTGGCACCTTTCCTGGGGCTTGAACTCAGGGGCCGGGCACCATCCCTGAGCGTTTTCGTTCAAGGTTAGCACTCTATCACTTGAGCCACAGCTCCACTTCCAGCTTTTTTATTGGAGAGAAGAGTCTCATAGACTTTCCTGCCTGGGCTGGCTTCGAACCATGATCCTCAGACTCAGCCTTCTGAGTAGCTAAGATGACAGACACATTAGCCGCCAGCGTCCAGCTTCTATAAGAATCTTTATCTTTTGTTTTCATTCTGTTACAGCAACTGCTCCAGGACGGAAATGACCCTGACCCCTACGTGAAGATTTATCTCCTTCCTGACCCTCAGAAAACCACTAAGAGGAAAACCAAAGTGGCCCGGAAGACCTGCAACCCCACCTACAACGAGATGGTGTGTGGGGGAGGGGGGAGGGGCAGGGCAGGAGTCAGCCAACTGTCTGCTTCTGAATCAAGGCGTGTAAGAACGCCACACCTGGTGACTTAGGGACTGTGGCTGCTTTCGCTTTGCAATGGCAGGCATGAGAAGTTGTATCGTACCTTGTATTCCTGTGTTTCCAATCGGTCCCCTTTAAGTCAAAAGCATTCCGACTCCTAGGGTCCTGGGTTGCATATGAGCAGAGACCCCAGTGCTTGGTGCTCTGGGGGCTTCTGTCTATAAACCTAGCTACCCAGGTGGCTGAGATCTGAGATTATGGTTTAGAGCCAGCCCCAAGCAGACAAATCCAAAGGACTCTTCTCTCCAGTTCATAAGCAGAAGGTACTGGCATGTACACAAGTGTACACACACAGTCGTGGGTACGCGCACACACACAGCTCTTACCTGCTTGAACTCTGAGCAGAGAGCAACGTTCTCTGGATTCTCCCTCGGATTCCGTGTGCCTTCTGTACTCCCTTGAACTCTGCCCGGCTGGCAGATAAAACGATCTTGACCTCAGCCAACTCTTAACTGCCCGGAACTTGAGCCTCCCCCCCATTTTATGTTCCCTGGGGGCTTTTTTAGGGGGAAGGGTGGGGAGCGGTCTTGAACTCAGGTCTGGGTCCTGTCCCCGAGGTCTTTTACTCAAGTTAGAGCTCTACCCCTTTGAGCCACAGCTCCACTTCCAGTTTTCTGGTGGTTCATTGGAGATAAGAGGGGACTTGTCTTCCCCAGGCTGGCTTTGAACATCGGTCCTCAGATCTCAGTCTCCCGAGTAGCTGGGGTCATAGGCGGGAGTCTCCGAGCCTCCTCCCTTACCCTTTCCCCCTCTTCCCACCGTTGGCAGTTGGTGTACGACGGGATCCCCAAGGGCGACCTGCAGCAGCGCGAGCTCCAGCTGAGCGTGCTCAGTGAGCAAGGATTCTGGGAGAACGTGCTTCTGGGAGAGGTGCACATCCGCCTGCGCGAGCTGGACCTGACCCAGGAGAAGACCAGCTGGTTTGCCCTGGGGTCTCGGAGTCATGGGACCTTGTGAGCCCCACAGAGCCACAGCCCGGAACCCCAAGAGCTAGGGGAGAGGGCTTCCCCACTGGGCTGTTCTAGCCCTCAAGACGGGGGGTGGGACCCCCCCCCCCAACAGCCTCCCTGTTGTTGGTCCACGTGGACCTGGCTGCTGGTCCAGCTGCCTCCAACACCCCGCCCTCCGCAGACGGAACGGGGGTGAGGTGGGGTTGGGGTGGGGGGGGGCTGCCGCCCGGCCCTTTGGAAGCTGTGATGCTGCAGCCGAGTTTTAAGAAGTTTACCTTGTGTCAAGGGAGCAATGCCTGGATTGGGGGTGCGGGGGGTGGGGGTGCGTGAGTGCGGTGGGGGGATGGGGAGGGGAGGGTGGATATCTTTATTTTTTATTTTTAAAAAATGAGATAGTAATGTTGTCCCTAAGTGGGACCGGAAGCCTTGCCGGAAGGGACATGCACATCCCCCCCCCCCCCCCAAGGCAAGCGAGGAAGACTCGGACTTTCTTTTTCTACGATGAAGGTTCTTAATGGACTTTCTCTCTAGGATAATTTGATTTGGGTTTTCTAGCTCTAGGAATTATCGGGGAGGGGCTCGGGAGTCCTCGGCCAAGCCTCCCCTCTCTGGGGCAGGCTTGGGAGGGGCCGGGAGGGCTTTCTGTACTGGACTGAAGCCCCTACCGCTGGGCCCTTCTGATTTTGCCTCCAAAGGAGAGCACCATGATACCTACCTATGTAAGGAAGGGCCCTTTTCAGGGGGCTCCGCCAAGGACCTAGATTCAGGGACCCATGCTCTTCAGGAGAGGAGTGTTTCCTCTTTCCAATGCTCTGCTAGGACTTGGCCTGAATACCTTCTCCCCTCGCCCCCTGGGGTCTGTGGGTCCCCCGTGGGCCTTCGGGTCCGTGGGTATACGCTGGGGGGTATTTTCCCCCCTTAGCTTTTTCCCTTTGGTCACTTTTTCCGGTGAACCCCCCCCACCCTTAGATTTAGTTTCACCCAGGGCCTGTAGGCAACAGATGCCAGTGTGACTGCCTGCTGATAGTTTCTGGAAAGTTCCATAGCTCCCTCAACCGCCCTCTGTTGTGCTGCTTTTCTCTCCCAAAACTCTGTTCCTGTCCCACCTTTTTTTTTCCCCCTAAAAATTTCCCTCATTCTGTAGGGCCATAAACCATTTAGGCTGGAGCCAAAGATGTCTAGTGGGGAGTAGAGGAGCCTGGCATTGGGGTTCCAGGGGCTCCAGGGGTGGGCTTTGCTGCCAGGCCTCTTCCCCTATCTAGGTGGAGGAATCTGGTTGGGAGCCTGGATTGTTTCTCTGTGGCTGAGCTCTAGCCCCGGAAGGGAAGAACTGAACTCTTATCTCTTCCTTAGTCTTTATTCCCTATCAGGTGAATTTAAAATCCATGTCCTTTTCAATGGAAAGAGTTGGCTTTCTTTAAAAAAAAAAAAAGAAGAAGAAGAAGAAGAAGAAGAGTTTGAATTTGACTGTAATGTCACCTGACGCGGCCAGTTGTGCCCGAGTCTGGGGAAGGAGTTCCTGAGAGGCCCTTCCATAAACAGTCCCTCAACAGCTTCCTCTCTGACGCCAAGCACTGGTCAGAAATTCCCCCGTTCCGCCGATCCATTCCATTACTGGAGAAAGAAGCTCTGCCTGTTGAAGCCACAGGGCAGCAAGGATCTTTACCTTTTCTTTTAGACGAGAACTGCATCTGAGCATGAGTGGTGGGTGCCTGTCATCCCAACCCCAGCTTCTCCAGAGACTGAAAGTGGAGGGAGAAGACGGAATGTTCAGGGTCAGCCAAGGGAAAGTTAGTGAGACTCTTATCTCAAAAGGGCTGGGAGCATAGCTCATGTAGTGGCGTGTTTGCTTAGTAGTGTAGACAAGGCCCTGGATTGATTTGATCCCCAGTACTGGAAAATAAATAAATAAAAATGCCAAGGATCAAGCAGGCTGCTGAGAGGAGGGGCCGGGAGAGTGGGGGAAGGAAAGGGGGCAGCCTTTCCAGATGTTTGGACCATAGATGTGTTACTGGCTTTTGCCTGTAGCTCATTTGATTCTGACCTTCTGTGTCCCTTAATTTAAAGAGGTCTGTGTACTGTACCCACTTCCTAGACCCTTTGTATCTTCTACTTTCTCGGAATTGTAATTTTCTAATAAACAACATTTGACAAAAAATGAAACCACTCAAGATTGGTTGATATGTCAATGGTTAAAGTTTCCTATAAGATCAATAATAGTCTTGGTTTTGCAAATGGAGACATTTACAGGCCCTGAGGCATTACAGTAGGTATTTTTGCATTCCACAACAATTCCATCAAGAAGATATTACCCTTTTTTTTTTTTTTGCCAGTCCTGATGCTTGAACTCAGGGCCTGGGCACTGTCCCCGAGCTTCTTTTGCTCAGGGCACTTTGGCTCAAGCACTTGAGCCACAGTGCCACTTCCGGTTTTTCTATATATGTGGTATGAGAATCGAACCCAGGGCTTCATGAATGCTAGGCAAGCACTCTACCACTAAGCCACATTCCCAGCCCTTCCATCTGTTTTTCAGATGAAGAAGCTGAAGCTCAGAGAAATTGAATAACTTGGCCTGTGGACATATAAGTCTTACAATCTTAGAGCTGGGATTTGAACCTATATTTATTTGACCCCAAATATGTGCAAGCCCTCTTAGGTAACAAGTCATAGTCTCCCCACTTGTCATGTTATTTGGTAGTTTTCCAAGTTTTTATACATATGACATCATGTTTTGTCATTACATGATTGTAATGGTTGGAAAGCCTTACTAGTGTTAAAGCATTGACTAAGTGTAAGGAAAGCTTTTGGAATTATACACTAGATATTACACCAACTTCCCAGCTGGGGGTTACAAAATTAGTTTAAGATTGAAATCTAGTCCTGGGTTCTGTTCCTGAGCTCTTCTGCTCAAGACTAGTGCTCTACTACTTGAGCCACAGTGCCACTTCTGGTTTTGTGGTGGTTAATTGGAAATAAGAGTCTCACAGACTTTCCTGGCCAGGCTGGCTTTGAACCATGATCCTCAGATCTCAGCTAACTGAGTAGCTAGGATTACAGGCGAGAGCCACCAGCTCCAGCCAAGACAATTCTCTTTATTTAAGAAGCCTATGGCCTGGAGATATTATTTTTATTGTTGTTGTTCTTGGTCATGTGACTTGAACTCAAGGCCTGGGTGCTGTCCGTGAGCTTTATCGCTCAAGGATAGTACTCTATCACTTTGAGCCACAGAGCCACTTTTGGTTTTCTGGGGGTTCATCAGAGATAAGAGTCTCATTGACTTTCCTGCTGTGTTGGCTTGGAACTGTGATCCTCAAATCTCAGCCTCCTGAGTAGCTAGGATTCCAGGCATGAGCCATTGGCACTGGCTAACCAGGCGGCACTTTCTAACTCTCAAGCTATTAGGACAGATGGTAGCCCTGAAATACAACCCCCAAATGGAAAGTGAAGGTGATGTGACTCCTGTTTAATTATTTTGCCCAGAAGTTAAACAGACCTCCAATATTTCATCCCATGGAATTTTATGGGAGTTTCAATGGATTTTTTTTAAAGCAGTAAACAAAGTGATTGCTGCAAGATCTGAGGAGTTGCCAAGGCCTAGACAAATCCCTATAGACCTGTTAAAAGTTAGAACTTGAATCCAACAAGGGTTTTAGTTAAGGATATTTCTTGGCCAAATGGGGTAGAAATCTGAAGCCCCCCAAGGGAGTGGCAATGAGAACAGGGGAGAGGGGAAGAGGGAGAAGGGAAACAGTAGAAACCCAGGGGACACCCCCCCCCCGCCCCCAGTCTCCAAGTTTAAAGAGTAGCAAAAACTGAAGTTACCCAACTGGATGAGATTTAGAGGGTGGTGTTTAGATGGGATTCGAAAGGTCAAAAGTACAGGCAGAATTCTAAGTTGCAGACTAATTCTGCTACCTGGGATTTGACCCATTCAGCAAACCACAGGAGACCTCTGGTCAGGGGAGGCGGCAGGCACTGGCGGCTGAGTTAGCTTACATGGATCCTATCTTCCAGGAAAAAGCAAGGGAGCCACCCAGGAAAATACATCAAGCTGTCTATATGTCTGTGGGTTTCTTATCCATGGGTTCTGAACCCCTGGGACTGTCCATCCAAGAATGAAAAACATTTGCAAAAAACCCCTGCATTTGGATTAAACACACAGAGACTGATTTTCTCATTCCCTAAACTAGGTGATACAGCAACTATTTACATAGCATTTGCTTGGTCTTAAGCAAGCATTTGCTTGGTCTAAAAATTAAGTACAGAGATGATTTAAAGTATTTGGGGCCTGGGAAGATAGCCCAGTGGCAAGAGTGCTTGCCGCGTATACATGAAGCCCTGGGTTCGATTCCCCAGCACCACATATACAGAAATCGGCCAGAAGTGGCTCTGTGGTTCAAGTGGTAGAGTGCTAGCCTTGAGCAAAAAGAAGCCAGGGACAGTGCTCAGGTCCTGAGTCCAAGCCCAGGACTGGCAAAAAAAACCAAAGTATTTGGGAGAGCTGGGCACCCATGGCTTATGCCTGCAATCCTAGCTATTCAGGAGACTGCGGTCTGAGGATTGAGGTTCAAAGCCAGCCTGGGCAGAAGAGTCCGTGAGACTCTTATCTCCAAGTAACCAGCAAAAAACCAGAAGTGGAGCTGTGGCTCAAGTAGTCGAATATCAGCTGAAAAGGCTGAAAAATAGCCACCCAGGCTGAATTCAATACTAGCCCCCAAATTAGGTAGGTAGATAGGTGAGTGGGTGGGTGGGTGGATGGATGGATGAAGTATAGGGGAGGAATCATGTAGATTATATGCAGATACCAGGTATCTTATGTCAGGGACTCAGCATGATTTCATCTGCAGGGGTTCCTAAACGCAATACCCCCACTGCCACCACTACATGCCCACTAAGGGACAACTGCAACCACAGTGTAGTATTGGCATGCGCAAGAAGAGGGAAGGAAGGGGGTGGGCAGAGTGGGCTTTGCAGAGGAGATACTTAAACTGCATTTTCTTCCTTTTTTTTTTGAGATAGAATCTCACTCTATAGCCCAGACCAGCCTGTGACTCAAGATCCTCCTGCCTCAGCTTCCTGGGTTGCTGGGATTACAGGTGCACCATAACCACACCCAGATAAGGCTTGGCATGTAGGAGGCCCAAGGTTCAGTTCTCCACAAGGCAAAGGAGTCAGGGATAACCCCCGGGGTTGGAGGGAGGTTTTCCTCACTCCAATGCTAGAGCCTCCTGCTTGGGGTGAGCTATGAAGACTTTGGATTGTGTTAAGTTTAAAATGTCAGATAAGGTGTTCCAGGGGAGACACTGCACAATGGAATGAGGTGGAATTCTAGAGCACGGGAGCTGTCAGCCTGGAGCGTAGCTGTGGATGTCATCAGCATTTGGTGGTATTTGATTTCATGGAACGGTGAAATCTAGGTTAGAGAAGAAGCCACACAAAACAAGACCTGGGAGGAAAGAGACCAACGGAGGAGGAGGAGGAGGAGGAGGAGGAGGAGGAGGAGGGGGAGGAGGGGGAGGAGGGGGAGGAGGGGGAGGAGGGGGAGGAGGGGGAGGAGGACAAGGCACTGAAATGATAGGAAAACCCAACTGAAACTCGGAGAAACAACAGTAGATGAAGTTTTCTAGGACTTCCTGGAAAAAAAAAAAATCCAGCCAGACTGAAAGGTTTAAACTGCTCCAGAGGCTGTGCGTCCTAGAGCAAGGGGATAGCAGGGTTGGTTTCTCTGAGGGCTGAAGGGAGAATCTGTTTCAGATCTCTCTCTATTTAGTCATTACTAGCCAGCAGTGTTTGGTATTCCTTGGTTCACAGCTGCACCACCCTGATCACTGCCTTCGTGTTCCTGTGAGGCTTTTCCTGTGTGCATGCATGTGTGTGTATCCAACCTCAATCTTTGTGAGGACACTGTCAAATTGGATTAAGTGTATCCTAAGGACCTCATTGAACTCCTTTATCTGCATAGAACCTACTTCCAGATAAGGTCACACAGACAAATTGGGGGTAGAGTTTCAACTTTTTTTTTTTTGCCGTCCTGGGGCTTGAACTCAGGGCCTGAGCACTGTACCTGAGCTTCTTTGGCTCAAGGCTAGTTCTATCACTTGAGTCACAGCGCCACTTCTGGCTTTTTCTGATGTGGTGCTGAGGAATTGAACCCTGGACTTAATGCATGCTAGGCAAGCACTCTACCACTAAGCACATTCCCAGCCCTCACAATCTTTTGAGGCTCAAATGGAAGAGCATCAACCTAAGAGTGGAAAAAGCTGAGCAAGAGAGCAAGGTCCCGAGTTCTAGCCCCAGTACCAATACCCCCTACACCAACTCTTTGGTACTGGGTATAGCCAAATGTTCTTGGTGGACTTGAAACTGCTGTAGAGTAAGTGGTGGGGTAGAAGCCACAGTGAAGTGAGTAGAAGAGAGAACAAGGAAGCCAGGTGTGGTAATGAACTAGAATTCTACTACTCAGGAGGAAGAGGCAGGAGGACCCAGAGTCCTAGGCCAGCCTGGACTGTACAATAAGATGCTGGAGAAGAGAGAAGAGAAGGGAAGGGAAGGAGGGAGAGGGGAGGGGAGTTGAGAGGACTAGAAGAGAGATGAGAGAGAGGAGGAGGGGAGAGTCGGAGCATAGATAGTTCTGGAGACATTAACTGTAGTGTTACAGAGACTTGGAAAGTGGATCTATCTGGGAGAGTTTCTGAAGATAGTCTTAAACTGTGCTCATGTAAATGATCTATTTGTGAGATAGAAGCTTCTCTGTTGGAGTTGGAGGTGTGGCTCAGGGGGTAGAGTGTCAGCCAATGGGCAAAAGTGTCAGATCTGAGTTCAAGTCCCAGCCTCAGGAAAAAACAAAGAAATTCCTCTCTGATTGGGGAGCAAGGATAACAGAGGCTCGAACTGCTTGAGTAGCGATCAAGAGCCAGGAGCCAGGAAGTGTCCTGGCTTGGCAGTGGGTCTGTAGAGTACCTGAGTCCAGACGCGGGTGAGTTTGAGGGGTGAAAGGATGGAGATGGTTTATGTTTGGACCAGTTTTCTCAGGGAGGTCTCATGGGACGGATTGCAAGCTGAGAACAAGTGGGGATTGAAGGAGGAAGTACCGGGAAACAGAATCAGCTCGTGCGAGAAGCACAGAGAGGATGTGATTAGTGACCACGAGGGACAGCGGTTGGCTGGCATACTAGAACGATCTCCAGCAGTTACTGCTACATGAGGGCAGGCATGGAATGGGTGGGAAGCTGGGTCTAACTAGGGTTGGAATTCTTTTTGTTGTTGTTAATCATGGGGCTTGAACTCAGGGCCCGGTCACTGTCCCTGAGCTTTTGCGCTCAAGGCTAGCGCTCTGCCACTCTGAGCCCCTGCTTCACTTCTGGTTTTCTGGTTGTTAATTGGCGATCAGCGTCTCAAAGGCTTTCCTGCCCAGGCTGGCTTCCAAGTGCAATCCTCAGATATCAGCCTCCTGAGTAGCTAGGATTACAGGCGTGAGCCACCAGCACCTGGGGAGGGTTGGAATTTTGTCAGACAAATGTTGGAGTGGGAGTGAGGCAGGAGAACCTTTGTGAGGAGACAGTTTTAGTACTGGATGGAAGGAAGTGGTACCTCACCAGGGGTGGTGGCAATGCTTTGTGCTCTCTTATGGCTTCAGTAGCAGTGGAGGGGCACAAGGGCCAACGGGCTGGGAACACAGAAGTGTGCGGGCTACTTGAAAAGGAGTCATAAAGTTAGGTACTTTATACCTCCAGCCTGGCAAAGAATCTTTAAAAGGAAATGCACTGCAGAGTTAAATTTCTGCCCAAGTACCAGTCAGCTTGCCAGTCCAAGGACTTCCTGCCTTCACCAGCCGGCATAGAGTCATGGCAGCCCTTTGTACTGAGCTGCCCTCCCTCTGACCTCTGGCTCACAGGGAAGGCTGGTTTGCCCTTTATCTTCCAATTCCGACTACAAGGCAAAGTCACAAATCCCCAGAGCTTTAAAAGGCTTAGTGATTGCCCTTTTCCCTCTATGTTGCGACCCAACATGTGGCCCTTGTTCCTGCCACAACCAGGAATAAGGCAGTAACAGAGACTCTCTGAAAGTTTCTATTGTGTGTGTGTATGTGTGTGTGTGTGTGTGTGTGTGTGTGTGTGTGGTACATGTGTTTTCACTTGGCTTTTCGATCAAGACTGGAGGTCTACCACTTGAGCTACAGATCCACTTCAGCTTTTCTTTTCCTGGTCCTGGGGCTTGAACTCAGGGCCGAGGTGTTGTTCCTGAGCCTCTTTGTACTCAAGGCTAGCGCTTCCATCTTTTTCTGAGTGGTTTATTGGAGATAAGAGTCCCACAGACTTTTCTACTCAGGATGGCTTTGAACCGTGATCCTCAGGTCTCAGCTTCCCGAGTAGCCAGGATTAAAGGTGTGGGCCACCATCGCCCAGCTCCTACTTCAGCTTTTGTAGTAACTAATTGGAGGTAAGAATCTCAAACTTTTCTGCCTGGGCTGGCTCCAAACCATGATCCTCAAAGCTCATCTTCCTGAATAGCTATAATTACTGACACGAACCACCAGTGCCTGCTTTGAAATGGTTTTAAAACAGGATCTAGAAGGGTATGCAGACCATATTTTGGGAACCACTGTGCTAGTTATTAGGATACAACCCTCAGGGAGCTTTGTGGACCAGGAGATGGGCCTATTTACAGGGATGCAAAGCTCAATGGGTTAAATTTTCTAATAAAATATAGTAACCTAAGTGTTGGGGGGGGGGGTTCAATTGTGACTAGAAACATCAGCAATGGCTTCAACCAGACATTTATGCAATCTTGAGGCTTGCATAGATATTTAACGGGGATAGATGGGGGCTTTCCTGGTGGAGAATAGCCAAGGAAATGGATGAATCCAGAGTAGAGATAAGCCCAGTGGTGTAGGATATTGTAATAGGGAGGTCAGATCTGGCCAGTGCCATCATTAACTGTGGAGGGGCATCTGATTGACTCCAGGTCAGATTAGAGCAGAAGCCAACTCCATCTTCACTAAGATCTCCCACCCTATCCAGGGAAGTTCCCCTTCGCTGTGATAAGATTGTGTAAACTACTTGATCACCTGAGGCGTGGAAGGTTCAAGGAACGTTCAAGGTTAAACTTGTGCCCTCCCATGAGTAGGTGTATCCACCTGCATCCTGTGAGCCCCGCCAAACCCATGCGCCAATTCTAACTAGAATGATAGGTTGGTTCAAACAGATACTGTGAGACAGACTGTAACCCCATTGGTCACCTGCGTGTGACCTGGCATGCTGTGAGTGTTGTAACCTCATTGGCCATCTGCGTGTGGCAGGCTTGACCATGTGGTGTTTGCCTTTATAACCCAACCCTGAGTGTGGCCCTGGGGGCACGGTCCCATCTCCCCAGTCTGGGCTGTGGCCCTGGACGGTCAGTATACTTTTTACCTCCCCAACAAATCAATCTTTTTACTTGAGACTGTCTCTGAGTGGTGGACTCTTGGAGGGATGGGGGATTCCCCCCACCCTCGGACCCCGTTACATTGTGGTCCCCTCCCTTGGGGGGGTCCCTATTACAGGTATAACATGTATGAAGAGAGGAAAGGAAGAGGAGGCTGGAAGAGGATTGTGGGAAGACAGGCTGAATAGAACTTTTATTCTGTAGGCAACAGAAAACAATGGAAGATTGTAAAGTAGAACAGCACCAGAACATTGGCTAATGGGTGTGCCCTGAACTCTGGGCTATGCACTATATCAGAAACACAGAACTCTCATGGATCTGTTGAAAGAGAAATGAACAGTATCAGTCTTCCTTTTCTTCTGAAGGAACCAAGGCTTCCAGTAATTGATTTTCATACTTGAATTTCTTTTCTATTATGAAAACTGACTTCTATTATCGTAAGGTTTGCCAGAAAAGAAACCTGCCACATGGTTCACCAGGCAGAAAGGAGTTTATTGGGGGAAAAGAAAACTGTCAGCCCACATAAGATAGACGCGTGGGGAGACAAAGGGGAAGGAAGAAGGGGGAAAAAAGACAGAAAAGAGTGAGAGAAAAGGAAAGTGAGAGGGAAAAGGAAAGAGAGTGGGGACTGTGTTGGGCTGGATTATGTAGGAAAAGGCGAGAGGTATGGCCAGGTGGATTAGATGTGACCTCAGAGAAGGAGGCGGTAACGGCCTCCAGGTGTACGTTATTACCTAGGTAATGCAGGTACTGGGCACAGACTTAAACAGATGGGGGGGGGGGCAGCTGCTTGGAGCCTCCTGGGGGCGAACCTTACAATTATGAACACATTTTTCTTAAGTTCTTAGGATTGAGAAATCAGATTATTTCCAGATCTTCCTAAAAAGGTCATAAGGGGAAGAAGACAACAGAAATTGGAGACCTCCTAGTTTCCTAGAAGGAAGTAACTGTTACTTAAACAGGTCCAACAGCGGAGGAGGAGGAGCAGTTGATCTCCCCTTGATTCCCCCCACCCCAAGATATTTCTTAGTTCCTAATTCTCGTAATCACGAACCTCCTTTTGCAAGAAGTCATTTGACTTCACAGCTAAGGGATTAAAATATTTTAGCAGAAAGAAGTAAATTAACCGAGATCAAACTATGAGAGAGTAAAATTAACAGCCATGAAGATTACCAGTCAATACTACCCCACCCCTCCCCAAATTAAAGGACACTGGTGGCCTAAGGCTTCCTTCTTTGGGTGTTGTGTTCTGTGTTTCTGGTTGCTCGGGTGGTAAATAGGAGCTGACCATGTTGCCTGCTTGGGCCCCCTTTGTGACTTCAGTCAGCCCCATGATGGTCGGGTTAGGGCCAACCTCTGAGTTCTCATTCACGTGGAATAAACAAAGTCAGCTCAACGTTGAGAAGCCTTTGAACCTGGCTTCCAGGCGGGGCTAAGCGGTGAGGAAGACACCCTGCGGGCCCAGGAGCGCAGGGATGATTCTCGGCCTGCTACCGACTCACTCCAGACACCGCCAGATCCGCGTCCAGCGCGGCCCAGCCCGCCTCTGAGACCTCGGGTCGGTCATCTACCTCGCACCCCCGCCGTGGTGCGATCGCCACGTGTGCCGGGTAAGGTGTCAGTCCTAGGACTCGCACTCCGAACCCGGGCGCTCGAGGGGTAGCAGTAGCTCCCGTCCCCTAGAGCCACCGCCCCACTTCCATCTTTCCTGGTGTTTAGTTGGTGATTAAGAGCCTCAAGAGGCTTCCCAGCCCGGGATGGTTTCGAACCGGGGCCCTCAGATCTCAGCCTCCAGAGTCGCTAAGATGGCAGGCCAGAGAATTCTGTGATCCAAGGAACCCCTTCGCCTCCCCAAGCTCTTCCCTGGGACCCAGAGGGCGGTGCGGAGGGTGCGGTCTCCTAGGAGACCACTGGGAACGGACTGCGCCTGCGCGCCGCCAGAGCCCGGCTGATGCAACCTCCCGCGTGCGAACGGCGCCACCGAGCGTAAGGAAGCCGGCTGGGGATTTCAGGCGTGACCAATCAGCGGCCGGGCGGAAGTGAGGGAAGTCCCGCCCCTGGGGCTGCGAATGACGTTGGGCGGCGCTGGGCTGGTGTCGCAAACGCCGAGCGTCCCGGGTCTCAGCCGGCAGCTGGCGGCGTCCCTCCCTTCGCTCCTCCGGCCTGCGGCCATCTTGGGCTTCCCCCAGCTCCCCGGCGTCGCGTTGCTCCGCGGCTCGGTGACGGTCCGCGTCTCCCGGAGAGTCGGCGCCGCCGCGAGGAGGTCGTTTACCTATGGTGGAGAGACCGCGCGCGCAGTAGACAACCGGCTTCCCCCGCCAGGATGGAGGACGTCGTCTGGGCCGCCGCCCGCGCGGGCCGCCGGGCTCCACCGCGCTCTGCCGCCCGCTTCCGGAACCGCGGCCTGGTGTGGCTCTTCCGCGGACGCCAGGACCGGCCTGGGGTGCCGACTCCGCCGCTGCGCAGCGCCCAGGCGGTGTAACAGGCCTCCTCCTCGCGATCCCGTCCGGCCTCCGCGCTCCGCGCTCCGCGGGACGACCCCCCTTTCCTCCCCCCGCCAGCCCCAGAGACGGCCCGGAAGTCGGCGATGGAGCCTGGTACGCGCCGACCGCGCCAACGGCCCGCCCCGCGGGCGGCCGCCTGGTTCCGGCTGCCCTTCTTCCCGCGGCCATGTCAGGCCGGCTTTTCCAAGTTCCCGACCCCTCCTGCCCCCGTCCACCCTGGGGACCCTCTCCTGCCTTCCTCCGCCCAGCCAGAGGCTCGGACCGGCTACTGGGCCAGACTGCTTTCCCAGCTCCTCGCACCGCTCCCGGGCTTGCTCCAAAAGCTGCTGTTTTGGAGCCAGCTTTTCAGCAGCATGATTCCCACCAGGTGGTTTGATTTCGCCGGAGGCTACAGTGCTCTGAGAGCCTGGAGGGGACGGGAGGAGACAGCCACTCCCACAGCGCGGAAGTCTTTGAATTCGCTGCGACGGGACCCTCCGGATAGTTCGGTGGCCCGCTGCCTGGGTTGGTCCGAGGAGGGTCTCCTTTGGCAGTGCCCCTCCTCAGACCTAGAACTGGAACTTAAAGCCAAGCTTGGAAGGCCTTTGGACCCGGCGGCGCACACTTTGTTCCTGGAGCAGCAGCTGTGGGGGGAAGAGCTGTTGCCCAGTAGCCTTCAAGCCCGTCTGTTCTTTGACCAAGAACTTGGCTCTTCGCCCTTCGGGTCTCTAAACATTCAGCGCTTAGGCAATTTCAACGTCGTCTCTTATTTGCTGAACCACCACTACCTGAACTGTCTTCCCTACCTAGAGCTCAGCAGTCAGAACAGCTTTGCAGGTGGCGAGCTCGTTGGTTTCCAAACACTGACCTCAGAAAGCAGCAGCCTTTCTGAGGACCATTGTCACCCCCAGCCTCTGCGAGCCGAGATCTGTGCAGCCTCTTGGCAGGAGTGTCCACCACTTTCTAGAGAAGGCCTTCCCGAAATCCACCACCTTCGCATGAAACGACTGGAATTCCTTCAGCAGTCTCACAAGGGCCAAGAGTTACCCACGCCTGACCAAGATAATGGCTACCACAGCCTAGAGGAGGAGCACAACCTTCTCCGGATGGATCTGAAACCCTGCACAGAGAACTCGACGCAGCCTGTTTCCCCTACTGGAGTCGTTCCTGAGACATCCTGGGAGCTCAATGAGGAAAAAATACAATTGTTGACTTCAGAGGTTCCACTTGTTCCTCAGAAGCCAGGCCTTTCGGAAAGTGAGGTGCCCGTGGAGAAGAAGCGTGAAGAGGACCAAACCGGTATACTTGACTCCTGTGTCGTGGAGAATGACTTTCCCATTTCAGCCAGGCCAGCTTGTAGTAACAAGCTGATAGATTACATTTTGGGAGGTGTGTCCAGCGACCTGGAAACAAGTTCCGAGTCAGAAGGTGAGAGCTGGGATGAAGAAGCTGAGGATGATGGTTTTGATAGTGACGGCTCACTGTCAGAATCAGACCTTGAAGGAGACTCAGAGGGACTTCACCTTTGGAACTCTTTCTACAGTGTCGATCCTTATAATCCCCAAAACTTCACAGCAACGATTCAGACTGCTGCCAGCATTGTTTCTGGAGAGACTTCTGATTCGGGGAAGGATTTGCCTTTGCCTGGCAAGTCTGATCTACAGAGTTCTCCCCTTCCTGAGACTCCTGATAGTTATTCTGGAGAGGAGGATGGCTGGGAATCCAGTGCAGATGAGGCAGAGAGTCTCAAACTGTGGAACTCTTTCTGTAATTCTGATGACCCCTACAACCTTTTAAATTTTAAGGCTCCTTTTCAAACATCAGGGAAAAAGTGGAAAGGCTGTTGTGGCTCAAAGAGCCCTTCTGAGTCCACAGTGGCCATTTCTGAGTGTCATACCTTACTTTCTTGTAAGGTGGAACTCTTAGGGAGCCAAGAAAGTGAATGTCCAGACTTGGTTCATCGTGAGATTCTTTCTGGAGAAAGACACACACATATCAAAAGAAAAAAGGTTTGTTTCTTTTCTTTTAACATACCTGATAATTTGTTTTGATAACTTTATGACTTAATAATTTTGCATGTTTTTGAGGAAGTATTCTTAAGTTCCTGTTTAGATTGAGAAATGTTCAAATAATTTCTCCAAGAGAAAGATTCCATTAGATGTTACCATAATGTGTTTTAATTTGGGTTGGTAACTTTGGGTTTGCCTATTATAAGCTTCAACAGAAATATTCATGTGTGCATGATTTAGTTTTTCCATAGATTAAGAAGGTCCTATTCTAGCTAAGGAGTTTTACATTGGTTTAATATGTGGCCTTTTGCTTCAAGTATGTAGTAACATGTGCATGGTAATCGTTATTCCTATCTATTGAAACCTAGAGAGGTGATAACAAATAGCAAGTCACGTTAATCTGGTGGTTTGCCCTGAAAGGAAGTATTAATTTTAATACCAGTCTCTATTTTTTTTTTTTTTTTTTGCCAGTCGTGGGACTTGGACTCAGGGCCTGAGCATTGTCCTTGGCTTCCTTTTGCTCAAGGCTATCACTCTACCATTTGAGCCACTGCACCAGTTCCAGCCTTTTCTGTTTATGTGGTGCTGAGGAATCGAACCCAGGGCTTCATGCATGCTAGGCAAGCACTCTACCGCTAAGCCATATTCCTAGCCCCTACCAGTCTCTCTTGAGTGACGGTTGAAAACTACTGAAAATAGTATGACCTTTATAAAAAATCTTACAAGTTATTAGTGTCCAGTTATAAGTTAATCTAAGAGAACCATGGGTGGTCACTTACTTGGCTTGATTTGAGTAGTTGCTTCCTATAAAGCTTCTTGAGTATTTTACTATTTAAATGGCTGTTACATTAACTTTAGTTTGGGAAGAAATCTCCCCCAAACACCTGGGTTTCTTTCATTGTAAAGAGAATTTCTTTTTTTTTTTTTTTCCTCCCTTTGGTTTCTTGTTTTTTGCCAGTCCTGGGGCTTGGACTCAGGGCCTGAGCACTGTTCCTGCCTTCTTTTTTCTCAAGGTTGGCATTCTACTTCTTGAGCCACAGCTCCACTTCCAGCTTTTTCTGTGTATGTGGTACTGAGGAATCGAACCCAGGGCTTCATGCATGCTAGGCAAGCACTCTACCCCTAAGCCACATTCCCAGCCCCTCCCTTTGGTTTTTTGAGGCAGGGTCTCCTTGTATATCTCCTTGTGAGCCAAGCCCAGGCTTGGCGGGAACATGAGATCCTTCTATTAGACTCCCAAGTGCTGGAGGTACTCGCACACCTTGCTGAGGGGGACTTTTAGCTTCCTGTACTATCATTTGGAAAAGGAAAGTAGTGAGTTCTTTTTTTTTTTTTTTGCCAGTCCTGGGGCTTGGACTCAGGGCCTGAGCACTGTCCCTGACTTCTTTTTGCTCAAGGCTAGCACTCTACCTCTTGAGTCACAGTGCCACTTCTGGCTCTTTCTATATATGTGGTGCTGAGGAATCGAACACAGGGCTTCATGTACACGAGGCAAGCACTCTACCACCACTAGGCCATATTCCCATCCCAGTAATGAGTTCTTATTAACCTCGTGGTCTGCAGCATGAGGGAGTTTCAAGTGGACACCGTAATCTTTTGATCCAAATAGCCAGCTCAGTACTTTGGAACTATTCCTGGGGTAGAAAATATTTGTAAATAGTGGCAATTTTATCTGTATTCCCAGAATAAGTCATGTTAAAAAGTTAGTTCACACTTTATGACAGGATAAAAAAGCTTCTGGTTTATCCTTTTATAAGAAGCCCCTGACAAAATGTCCTGCTGAGTTGAGGCCAGACATAAGTGGGGTGAGCACCTGACATCTGAGATTCTACTCCTGAGTGCTTTGGTTGCCAAGAGATGGGGGAGGCAGCCAGGTTTGGGAAGTTAGCTTCACTCTCTGGCTTTGGTCCACCATTGATCTGCTGGAGACATCTGTTGTACAAGTATTGCAGGATTCATTGTTTTCTATTTTTGCCATGCTGGGGATTGAACCTAGAGCCTCTTGAATTCGTTGTACCTCTGTGCTGCACCCCAGCTCCAGTCTCTCCAAGTTTAAATGAAATGAGTTAAACGGGCCCAGTCCAATCTCTTGTCTTGTAGTTGCTCATTGAATGAAATGAAATGAGTGAAGATAGGAGACTATTGACTGAATTAGAAACAAACCTACAATAGGATTGGAGGCATGGCTTAGTGCTACCTTGCCAATCTTGCAAGCAGAGAGGCTGCTCTGAGTTCAAACCTTCATTAAAAAAATCAAAACGGATTCTAGAAACAGACCTACAAAAGAATGTGTCTAAATATGATAAGACTGTCGGATAGCTGTTGACTGCCATTCTTTAGGTTTATGGGAACAATGGGTAAGTGCCTTGATTTTAGAAGCTTCAGCTCTAGGAGTTTGAAATCCTTTCTGTCCTGGCAAAACATAGTACAGATTGTGGAGCCAGACAAACTGGATCCTGTTTACACCCCTTAGATGCCAGGTGATCTGCACTCACTAGTTAACCTCATGGGGTTGATGTGAGGATTAAATGTGATAAAAATGAGAAAACTCTGAATAGAGCTTGCATGTATGTGGTAAGCACTACCCTAGTGACACAGTGGCTGAGTAACGACTAGAATGCAATATCTAGTAAGGTGTTACATCCCTATTAATTGTCCTCACGGGCATTCTCTGGCCTGATGTAAAGGCAAGGAAAGGAGTAGGCCTCAGCGGGATTAGCTGATGTAACTGTTAAACATACTTGAATGCAAGCTTTTACTTTGAGTTTGATGTCTTAGGAGGAAATGTCCTTAGTAAGAATTAAGTAGGATTGTCACTCATTCTGTGTCATGTATATTATGACAACATGAAAAAACATGTCAGGTGTACTATGACAAAAATACGAACAATTTCATGTACAGGTTGAGCCTCTCTAATGTGAAAATTTAAAACCTGAAACTTTTTTCCCTTTGGAGACAGATTTTTCAGCTTGTTGACCAGGCTGACCTTATACTTGAGATCCTATTGCCTCAGCCTCCCCAGTGCTGGGATCAGGTCACTCACTACCTGCCCCAACCTCCCCACCCCCTCACCCCCACCCCTGTAGTTATGGGGATCAGATCCAGGTGCTAGGCAAATGCTGGCCAACTGGGCTATACATCTCCAAGATCCAAAAAACTTTGAAATCTAAAATACTGCTGGTCCCAGGCAATTCAAGTAAGGGATTATAAACCTGTGTATGTTAGCATACTGGATTTTTTTGTCTTAACCACTAAGTCTCTTGTAGTGACATCCTGAAAGATTAATTTTGCTATAATTTGTTTACTAAGGTCTCTTTTGTTTATTCTGTTTATTTGTTTTTGTTGTCAGTCCTTGGCCATGGGCCTGAGCACTGTCCCTGGCTTCTTTTTGCTCAAGGCTAGCACTCTACCACTTGAGCCACAGCACCACTTCTGGTCTTTTCTATATATGTGGTGCTGAGGAATTGAACCCAGGGCTTCATGTATACGAGGCAAGCACTTTACCACTAGGCCATATTCCCAGCCCTATCTCTTCTATAATATAAAAGTAACTATCAAATTCTTAGCAATTGGCAAATGCTGAAAAGCAAAAACTTCAAAAATGAAAAATAAAATTGTTTAAAATTTTTTCCATGATAAGAATATTGACATCCATGGATACAGTGGTTAGTCTCCGAAATAGTTCTTTTGAGGAAAGAATATTATAGAACTGTATTTCCCTAAAAATGAAAGAATAGCAGGAACTGATAATAACAGTAAAGCTTCAATTCTCCCTCTGGATTCATTTTATATGCCAAAGTTGGGTAGATTTTGTGTGTGTGTGTGTGTAATGTTTTAGATGCTTTTTATTTTATTCAACTACTATCTGCTTAGAACTGTTTAACTTCACACATACTTGGGAACAAAGATTCTTGAAATAATTTAGTATTGAGAGAGAACTACTGGCCTCAGTGCTAATTAGAAGATCCTAGAAGGTTATTAAAGTGAGTCTTTTTCTTTATAGGTAACCTTCCTTGAAGAAGTTACGGAGTATTACATAAGTGGTGATGAGGATCGCAAAGGACCATGGGAAGAATTTGCAAGGGATGGATGCAGGTTCCAGAAACGAATTCAAGAAACAGAAGTTGCTATTGGATATTGCTTGACATTTGAGCACAGACAAAGAATGTTTAATAGACTCCAGGAAGTGTGCTTTGAAGGACTTTCTGTTTTCAAACAATGTTAAGATGAGTTGACAGCCTATAGCCTTCGCGTACACTACCTCTTTCTTAAGAGGCTTTAAAAATACACACACAACAAATATTGACCAATTTTTTTAAAGAGATATAAAATTGGCCCCAGTGAAATAGTTTAATTTTTGCAACATATCTATCCATTAGAAATATCCAGGCTTAAGGTCAGCTTTGATAATGAAGGATCTGTGATTTTTTTTTTTAGTCCTCTTCAGTTTAGTTGGATGTTTTTAAATGTTCTTTGTTTGCTTGAGGTGAACAGGGAGACCTTTTGAGTTACAATTTTGCACTTTAAAAACTTACTTTCTTGGGAAACAATATAGGGCTTTAAAGCCCATTTTCAGTTCTAATTTAAATTATGTGCTTTTGTCCAAAATTACCAGGTTCCTAATTTTTTCCAAAATAAATGGGCTTTTTATTTTTTTTTTCATTGTATTCATTGGGCCCCTTTACCTTAAGGCTGCAAAATAATAATCTTGTACGTTGTATACTAAAAGCACATATCTTGTGCCACTTTTTTCTTATTTTAAAGGTGACTTTAGTTGAAAATGTGGTGAATTTTTTTTCTACAAGTTCTACTTAAGGTGTTTCCAAGGACTGCCAGAAAATTGCCCTCACAGCAATCTCTGCAGCTTTGGGAAAGCTATGTCTATCTGCCAAATGTTAGCATCTAATATATTTGGTTTCTATGCAGACTGTTTTTGGAGAGGTTTTTGTGTTACTGAAGTTCCAGTTGAATGTAGTTCTTTGCATCTTTCCACAGAGAAATTATAAAACACTCGAGAATAAGTAATCACTGCATCATAGGTGTTTATTTTTTCAACTTTAGAGACTAATAAGAGACATCTCAGAGTTTTGATTTTTATAGTATATGCTCTCAACAGAAAATCAGTGTTATTCAACATCATGCCTCAGCACTGTCACTTTTAAAAACTTATCAGGGTGACATTAAACTTGGAACTGGGCAGTTCTGAATTTTCAAGTGTGAAATGTAAAATAGAAGCTTCAGTCAATATCCAGGTTTATTGTGTTCTGCTATTTTAATAATAGAAAAGCAATGGCAAGGCCTCTTTTACAAAAGGACGAACTAGATTTAACAACTTGGAAGTCTTAATACCTTTAGCTCAAAGTTTACTTTGCATCGCTTGGTTATGCTTATTTCATTTAGCTAGCTTTCCAACCTGTTGGGCTGAAGTAATGTTAACCAACTCTGATGGTCACTTTTTACTCCACACGTCCCCCACCACAGGAGGTTAGAAGACCACTTATTTTGAACTCATTTCAGCATAGGGATGAGTTTTTCAGAAGTGCTTATAGGGTTACTACCTCAGTTTATGATCTACCTGGTCATTATTTTATTTCCATCTGGTTTGCTCTAGAGATCTGCCTCCGATGTTAGTGTATATATATATTCATTACTACACTCACTGAAGGTGCAGCATATGGAAGCTGGCCAAGTTACTGAAGAGACCTGTGTCCCTCCACTTAGGCAAACACAGCCTGGTAAAGCACTGTGAAAACAGGTGCTTCAAGCCTGGGTCGTTTGGGAAGCAGGCATCTCTCACTTAGGACCATGTGCAGGTGGTCTTTTAAAACCAGACTGAAGTACAGTAGATTATTTGAGACTTGTTATATTTTGTGTTTCTGGAGTCTAGCATATCTGTGAATTTGAAAGTGATGGGACATCTTTATAGGTGTTGGATTTCAGAAAATTGTTCTTGAGACTGCTTCCACTTCCAGAAAAGTAAAAGCTTGGTTCAGAATCTCCTATGTACTGCTCTCTCCTTTAGAAGTAATAAGATTGTGATGATGACAAAGGGACCATTTATAAATTAGACTGGACTAGAGCTTAAATGTAGGTTGCTTCTTTAGCATAAGGCCCTGAATTCAATCCCCAGTGCCACCAACTGAAAAAGGAATACTACCTACAATACAAATTGTACAAATACAAGTTTGCACAGTGGTTTTCCTGGCTACCAGGCCCAGAGTAAGCTAAAAATTATACTGATGCTGGGCATGGTTGTACATGCCTGTAATTCTAGCACTTGCAAGGCTAAAGCAAGAGGATCTCAAGTTAAAGTCAGCCTAGCACCTCTAAGGCCAGACTGATAGGTATCATAAGACCTGTCTCCAACAACAACAAAAATCCAAATCAAAATTCTTGTCAGTTTATCCAAGTTCTGTATGTTAGAAGTCCCCTAACCAATGTTAAGAATAAAATGCCTGAAGGTCTTTCGTGCACATTTTATACATTAAAGTCGTGTCATGGTGCTTTACGTGTGAATGTAGCATGAGAAGAGCTTTGTACAGACAGGTAGCATTTCTATTTCTCAGTGATGAGATGTGACAACACCTCTTCCATCTAACTAGAAGTCAAACCTATCAGATTTTATTTTTTTTATAATTTATGGAAGGTGAAGTTTAGGCACTGGCAGACTTCTAATTGGCTTCTTCAAATCCAGTGATTTAAATGTAACCAGTTTGTTGGAATTTTATTGTTGAAATTCTATTTTATTTGTATATATACCTGTTAACTAATCTGTAAATTGTAATAAATATATTTGCAATCATGAAGTATATGTGATTTTTTTTTTTTTTTTGGTACCAGTCCTCGGGCTTGAACTCAACTGCAAAGCACATTTAGGAAAAGGGAAATTGGCTTAAGAGTACAAACATCCGGGGCTGGGAATATGGCCTAGTGGCAAGAGTGCTCACCTTGTACACATGAAGCCCTGGGTTTGGTTCCTCAACACCACATATATAGAAAAGGCCAGAAGTGGTGCCGTGGCTCAAGTGGTAGCGGGCTAGCCTTGAGCAAAAAGAAGCCAGGGACAGTGCTCAGGCCCTGAGTCCAAGGCCCAGGACTGACAGAAACAAAAAAAAAGTATGAACATCTCTTCTAAGAGCCAATTCTGAAATTAGCTCCAGCTTTAGTTCTGCAAAGAAGACTGATAAATGGAGTATTCATAGTCAAATTCATATGGGCATAACTTTCTCCTAAACAACAGGAAAGTGGATAGTGCATTATTCATGATAACATGGTATTGCAAGCCAGCTTCCCCATTTGTGAAATTGAATCAATGTGATAATCACATCAGGAAAAAATTACACTATTTACTCAAGAAAATTGTACCCCAGCAAGCCCATTAATGAACTAAGGAACAATAGCATTCTTTTTTTTTTTTTTTGGTGCCGGTCCTGGGGCTTGAACTCAGGGCCTGAGCACCATTCTTGGCTTCTTTTTGCTCAAGGCTAGCACTCTACCACTTGAGCCACTACTAGCATTCTTAAGCCAAAGCGTTTAGACCTTCCCAGCTACTGGAAAGTTACTAAAGTATTTCTGAGGACTGCAGGTGTGGCTCAAGTAGAGCACCTGCCTCACAAACTTTATGTATGTATGTCTCTCACACACACACATGTACACACAGGAAAGAGAACCGTTGAAAATAATGTACAAATTGAATCAACATTATTTTTATTTCCAACTTGGGGCCAGTTTAAGCACTTTTGATGGTCTCCAGGGAAACACATGAGAGCAGCCACAGTGATAATCAGTCCAGGCTTGTTCCCTATTCTGATACTTGAGAAACTACGCTTTTTTTTAATTTATTTTTTACATTGTTTCTGTGGTATGGAGATTGAACACACCCTTGTCATGAGCCTAGCAAGTGCTCTGCCACTGAGTTACATTTTCAGCTCTCATTTGAAGTTCAAAGCAAGTCTCATCAGTTCTGATAGTTTCAAGTAGATATTTTCCTTTGGAGACTTCTTTTGGACACCTGTGTCTTTTGAAAAGTAAAAGTGGAAAGAGCCATTTTTTCCCCCTTTTAAAAGTATATGTTGGGCTGGGAGTATGGCTTGCCTAGCATGCATGAAACCCTGGGTTCACATAAACAGAAGAAGCCAGAAGTGGCACTGTGGCTCAAGTGGTAGAGTGCTAACCTTGGGCAAAAGAAGCTCAGGGACAAAGCCCAGTTTCTGAGTTCAAGCCCCAGGACTGGCAAAAACAAACAAAATTGTTATTTATAAAAGCCATATAGACCTATACTTAGTCTTGATACATTGTTGGGTCTTTCTTGGTGACGCTGGGCAGGACCTCTCACAGGTACTTGCTGGTTTGTGAGGCTTGGTTTCTCCCACTGACCCAGCATAAAGGCTGTGGGTATTTCCTCATTTAACTGATTATGACAAGCATGCTACTCATTTGGAATCATTCTACCTCAGCCATTGGGATTCCTTGCTTATCAATTTTTTATTTATTGCCAGTCCTGGGGCTTGAACTCAGGGCCTGAGCACTGTCCCTGGCTTCTTTTTGCTCAAGGCTAGCACTCTACCACTTAAGCCATAGCACCACTTTTCTGTGTACGCGGTGCTGAGGAATTGAACCCAGAGCTTCATGCATGCAAGGCAAGCGCTCTACCGCTAAGCCATATTCCCAGCCCCTGCTTATGAATTTAGATAATAAAGTTTCCCTGGATTTCCAATGAGACTAAACGTGTCAGTTTATGACTTCAAAACATAGTGATAAATCTCTTAGTGGAAGGTACAATATGACAAATGGATTTTTTTCCAACCCTGTTCACTTGAAGAATTTATGAAGAAAACCTGTGATGCTTTCAACGATTATGTTCCTGAGACAGAGTTGACTTCAGGGAATTTAAGGAGAAATCATTCTATGAGTTCTATTGAACAGGGCTGTTGGGGGTAGGGATTCCTGGAATGGCATCATTGACTTACCACTGCCCCACTCCTTAACTGGAGATCAGAAGTGTATTATGGGAAGCGATTTGTTTGACCAATGGCACAGTTATAGCAGAGATCTAGTAAGGACTGACAATCTTATTTGCTGTAAGGTCTATCTAGAAACTTGCACTATACAGGGCAAAGCTCTGAACAACTTTTCAGGTTTTTTTTTCCCCCTCTTAATCTCCTTTCATTCTCTTCATCTCAGCACTATCCCTATGGTTTTGCTCCCTTATTAGCTAGATATTTTACATTCACTGTTTTCTAGATCCTCCCTTAGAAGGCAGGGCATAGGCGCTCACAACAAAAGAACCACCCAACTGTAAAGCTGCTACCTAACAAGAGCTAAAGACCAGAGCTCCGGACTCAGCACAGCTTTCCCTACCAAAAGTTCGGTAAATATTTGTTCTCTGAAACCTGAGTAACTAAAGATGTTTGGGGGAAAAAGAAAGCTGATAATGCTGTTTGTTGATTTTTTTTTTGTTTACTGTTTTTGTTTGTTTGCTGGGGCTTGAACTCAGGGCAAATACTTTTGTTCCTGAGTGTTTTAGCTCAAGGCTAGTACTCTACCATTTGAGATACAGCTCCATTTCTAGCCTTTTGGTGGTTACTTGGAGATTTTCCTGCCTTGTCTGTTTTGATCCTCAGATCGAAGCCTCCTGAGTAACTAAGTATACAGGCGTGAGCCTCTAAGTGCCTTGGTTGTGTGTGTGTGTGTGTGTGTGTGTGTGTGTGTGTTGCTAGTCCTGGGGCTTGTACTCTGCCTGGGCACTGTTCCTGAGCTTCTTTTGCTCAAGGCTAGTGTTCTACCATTTGAGCCACAGCATCACTTCTGCCTTTTTCTGTTTATGTGGGACTGAGGAATCGAACCTATGCTAGGCAAGCTCTCTACTGCTAAGCCACATTCCCAGCCGCCTGGAAGAATTTTGAAAAAGATATGGGGATGTGTTTCCTGAAATTGTTTTTTTTTTTTTACATTGGGTTTTTTTAAATTAAATTTTATTGACAAGGTGATGTACAGAGAGGGTACAGTTACGTAATAACATAGTGAGTAGTACATTTCTTGTCTTATTTGTTACACCCTCCCTCATTTTTCTTTCCCTTCCCTAGCTCAAATAAGCATATGTACAATATCCAGTGTACCAAAATCATACACAGTGACCACAGGGGCTGCTCCAAAGGAAATTCACCTAGTACATGAAACATAATGACAACAATAAAATCCTCCTGTTTCCATCTCTTGCAGTTCATTTTGCTTAGCCTCATCTTATATAATCATATGTATGTAGCTGTTGAGCCCTTGTGGTCCTCTGATACGTGTATCCTAGACCTTTTTACGTTTATTTAGTAATTGATTGGTTTTAGAGACATACTGTAAAGTCACTGACGAAAACATGTGGACATACCATTTGAAAAGAAGTTTGTCATTTTACAGACATGATCTCTACTGTTCTCTCCCCCTCCCCCTAACAACCACATAGCAGAGAGACCATGTGCCTTTGTTCTCTGTGTTCTATGCTTGTCTCACTCAATATTATTTGGATCTGACCATTTCCCTGTGAATGCCATTATTTTATCATTCCTAATCGCTATGTAGTATTCCATTGTGTACAGGTACCACATTTTTTGGATCCATTCATCTGTAGTGGGGCATCTGGGTTGTTTCCATATTTTGGCTATTGTGAATTGCGCAGCAATAAACATGGATGTGCAGGTGTCTTTATGGTATCCTGGATCCTGTTGTTCAGGATAGATGCCTAGGAGTGGTATGGCTGGGTCATAGGGTAGGTCTATGCTGAGTTTTTTGAGGAACCTCCATACTGTTCTCTAGAGTGGTTGTACTAGTTTACACTTCCATCAACAGTGGAGAAGGGTTCTTCTTTCTCCACAGCCCCTCCAGCATTTGTTGTTTCCTGAGTTCAGAGTATAGGCCATTCTAACTGGAGTGAGGTGGTATCTCAGGGTTGTTTTTATTTGCATTTCCTTTACTGCCAGGGATGTTGAACATTTCCTCATATGTTTCTTTGCCATTTTTATCTCTTCTCCTGTGAATTCTCTCTTTAGCTCCTTTGCCCATTTAATAATTGGTTTACTGGGTTTGGAGGGGGTTAGTTTCTTGAGTCTCTGTAGATGATGGATATTAGGCCTTTGTCTGTTGCTGTGCTGCTGTAGATCCTTTCCCATATGGTTGGATGTCTTTCTAGTTTGTGGCTATGTCTTTAGCTATGCAGAAACTTTTTATTTTGTAGTAGTCCCATTTGTCGAATCTCTCCCCTATCTGTTGTGCCCCTGGGACTCTATTCAGGAGCTTCCTTCCTGTGCCTATAAGTTCTAGCGTTTTTCCTACTCTGTCCTTCAGTAGTTTCAGAGTTTCAGGTCTGATGTTGAGGTCTTTAATTCATTTTGAGTTGATCTTGGTGCATGGTGATAGGCTAAGGTCCACTTTGCATTTTCCACATGTGATTGCCCAGTTTTCCCAGCACCAGTAGTTGAAGAGGCTATGTTTTTTTTCCATTGTATGTCTTTAGCTCCTTTGTTGAATATCAGCTGACTGTAAGTATGCGGATTTATTTCTGGGTCTTCTATCCTATTCCATTGATCTTCGGATCTGTTTTTATACCAATGCCAGGCTGTTTTTGTTATGACGGCTCTATAGTAGAGCTTGAAGTCTGGTATTGTGATACCTCCTGTGCTGCTTCTTTTGCCTAGAATTGCTTTAGCTATTCTAGGTCTTTTGTTGTTCCATATGAATTTATGGGTTGTTTTCTCTATTTCAGTGAAGAATGTAGCTGGATTGCGTTGAATTTGTGTACCATTTTTGAAATGGTTTCTTTTCAAGTAAAAAGATGGATTTATTGGGGAAGTTGAAATTGTTGTTTTTTTAAAAACAAATTTCATCATGTGAAGACTAGATCCCCTTTGGATCTCAAATATCACCTCCAAGGGACATCTGAGGCCCTATCTATTCCCCATCTCTTCTTCCCTTCTCCTGTTACCAATTCAAATCCCTTTCCCTCTGACCTCATCTTATTAACACTTCCAATGGCCTTTTTTTTGGGGGGGGGGGTCCGCCCACCTTCACTTGGCTCTAAACCCCAAGACAGTAGGGATCCGAGCTCGGCACCTGGGAGTTATAGACAATAACTATTTGTTAATAAGTTAGTAACTTTCTTAAAGTCACCTTGATTGAAATTTCATCAGCCCAGTCATATCCAATCAGACATCAATTTGCCACAATCACAGAAGACACAGTTGCATAGAACTTAAAGGTCCTTAGAGAACAGATACAGTAAGTTCTAACTAAATTTGTAGAATGTAATTGCAGATTTGAGGATGGCTGGGGACACCACATCAATTAATCTGAGTGTCATTAATAAGGTGCATGTTAATTTATGAATTTAATATGTGATCTAATCGCCCGAGGCCTTTCTTTTCCGGAATGAAGACAACGTATCAGAGTGCCGGAATATTCTCACATCAAGACAGCCCCACAAGCTTGGCATTGGGTTTCTAGCAATGCTCTCTTACTTCCACCAGATGGCGTCACATACCACATCAGAATGCCTGATGGGTTGTCTCCTGCTCATCCTTGGAGGTCCATCTCTCCATGTGTAAACCTGGCAATCTGCCTGCCCGGCGCAGCCTGGTCCATTGTTGCTCCACCTTTTCATGGCAACTGCCCAGAATGGGCACAAGCAAAGGATCCCAGGCCTCCTTGTCTAGGGAGAGGGAGGATAAGAGGAGATCCAGAAGATCCTAGGTGAAATCTAAGGGCTGATAAACGTTTGCTGGGTTTTGTATGTTAGAGTTTTCCCAGCTAGTGCTGGGAAATACCTTTGTGTTCTTCAATTTAATTCCCGAGCTCCTTGCCAGTCATTGTTTAATGGGAAGAAGGAGCAGGAGCCTGAACTCCCCTTCCCTCTAGGAACATCAGTCTGTCTAATGACTTACTGTATATGGGCCTGGTTGCCAGGAGGAAAGAAATCTCTGGGGGCCGACTGTGCTGGGTTTCCCTCAGAGAGTTACTAGCCAAGGCCCAGTAGATATCTAGGAGTGGTCTTTGGTAGGTTGGTGTTGGTGCCAAATGAGCTGTCCCCGGAGCCACTTGCAGAAGTAGAGAATGGAAAGCCATCGTGCATTTGCATATGATTTCCCTGTGCCAGGTGACTATCAGCTGTCCCACTGGGCTGCTCTTCCGTTCTCTAGTTTCTGCTTGATTGGACTGAGCAAGGTGGGTTAGGGTTTCTTTTCCTACTCCTAAGAATTTACATAGAAGGGTTTGGTTTTCTTTTTGCATTTCTGATTGCTGAATTTTCTGGACATAGATGTCTGAACAGATCCCCTTCCCTAGGACTAGGTGCCAAATGTCACTGCTCAACGGGCGTAGGGAAGAGCCCAGTTTTGCCCAAGGAAAGACTTTTTTTTAAGTTTAATTTTATTGTCAAGGTCACGTACAGAGAGGGGTTACATTTACATATGTAAGGTAGTGAGTACATTTCTTATCAAACTTGTTACCTCCTCCCTCGTTTTCTCCACCTTCCCTCTTCCCCAATTACCACCCCCCCCCCCCTTTTTGAAAGAGAAATTACTGTATTGAGTTACATACAGAGTGGAAGCAGGTGCCTGTTCTTGCGATTCATTTCCAGTAGGACAGCTAGTTATAGTAACTGGTCTTTGTATCTATGCCACTCAGCACAGACCTTGCCCCAACCCCACTTGAGTCCTTCGGGAATACTTACCTCCCCCAGTCAGGGTTCGCTCTCCCCTCTCTAAAGGCTTCCCTGAAGAGACTCCATCCCTCTCTCTGAAGGGTTTGTCATCTTTTTGTTATTATAGCATTCTACACCCCCCTCCTTTTTTTTTTTTTTTTTTGGCCAGTCCTGGGGCTTGGACTCAGGGCCCGAGCACTGTCCCTGGCTTCTTTTTGCTCAAGGCTAGCACTCTGCCACTTGAGCCACAGCTCCACTTCTGGCCATTTTCTGTATATGTGGTGCTGGGGAATCAAACCCAGGGCCTCATGTATATGAGGCAGGTACTCTTGCCACTAGGCCATATCCCCACCCCACCCCTCCTTTTTATGTGTGTGAGTTCTGGCTCTTGAACTCAGAGCCTAAGTGCTTTCTCTGAGCTTTTGTGCTCTACCACTTGGTCACAACGCCACTTCCAGCCTTTTTAGTGGTTAATTGGAGATAAGTATTACAGACTTTCCTACCCCAGCAACTTTGAACTTAGTATCTTCAGATCTCAGCCTCCTGAGTAGCTAGGATTACAAGCGTGAGCCACCAATGCCCAGCCTTTTTTTTTTTTTAATTTTGAGAGGGGGTCTTGCTAACTTTCCCATGCTTGCCTGGAAGTTATTACATAGACCAGGATGGCCTCAGACCTCTGATCTTCTTACCTTAGCCTCCTGAGTACTAGCATCACAAGCATGAGCCACCAAACCCTGCTGCTTTTTACAAGTTCTTAAGGTAGAACTTAGACCACTCATCCAAGACATTTTGTTTCTTCTAATTAAATCTTGAATGCTGGGCTGGGAATGTGGCTTAGTGGTGGAGTGCTAGCCTAGAATGCACCTAACTCTGGGTTCGATTCCTCAGCACCACATAAGTAGAAAAGGCCAGAAATGGCGCTGTGGTTCAAGAGGTAGAGTGCTAGCCTTGAGCAAAAAGAAGTCAGGAACAGTCAAAGCCCCAGGACTGGCAACATAACAACAACAAACTCTATTGAATGCTGTAAATCTCCCCAGAGCAGTATTAGAAGTTTCCCGTCTACATTTATATATTGTGTTTTTACGTTTGTCCCGTTCCAGATAGTTTCTAATTTCCTTTGTTCTTTCTTCTCTGTCTCAGGGCTATACAGAAGTATGATGTCCAGTTTGAAGATATTTGGGTACTTCTCAGACTGGAATTGGCTTCTGATTTAATTTCATTGTGGTTAGGAAACACTTAAAAAAAAATTGTTTCCGGCCGGCGGCGGCTCACACCTGTTTTGTTTCCGGCCGGCGGCGGCTCACACCTGTTTTGTTTCCGGCCGGCGGCGGCTCACACCTGTTTTGTTTCCAGCCGGCGGCGGCTCACACCTGTCATCCTGGCTACTCAGGAGTCTGAGGTCCGAAGTTGCAGTGAGGCTCAGTGGCGGTGGACATTGAATTTTTTTTTGCCACCCCACTACATGGACACACAGAGCAGAGCACAGGTTACTTAAGAAAATAAAAGAATAGGCCATTTCTTACTCCCTAGCATATTCATGATGTAAATGAATATGTAATCCCAAGGTTCATTAGCTTCTGCCTCTCAAGCACCGTCCCTGGCTTCGTTTTGCTCAAGGCTAGCACTCTACCTCTTGAGCCAAGATCCACTTCTGGCTTTTTCTATACAGGTGGTGCTGAGGAATGGAACCCGGGCTTCATGTATACAAGGCGAGCACTCTACCACTAGGCCATATTCCCAGCCCCCAAAGAACCATTTTAAAAATTTATTTATTTATTGTGCTGATACTGAGGCTTCAACTCAGCGGCTGCTATCCCTTATTTAGCCCTTAGCTTTCTTACCTTTTTCTACTCAAGGCTACCGCTTGAGCCACACCTCCACTTCCAGCTTTTTGGAATTAATTAGAGATAAGAATCTCACAGATTTCCCTTCTTGGGCTAGTTTTAATCCGTGATCCTCAGATCTCAGCTTCCCGAGTAGCTAGGGTCTCAGGCATGAGCCACTCTGACACCTGACTCCATGTTTTAATTATTAAGGTGAAGCAAGGCCTAGCAGAGAACTTGACCGACTCTTGCTAATTTGCTCCTTCAGTATCGCTTATGAGTGCAGCGAGAGGCCTTGTTTCACCTGCTGAATTCATTTACTCAGAATACTTACCTCAGCGTTTACTATGTGCCTCATGCTGAGCCAACAGCCGGGAGCACAGATTTGAAAAAGACTGGCATGGTCTCTGTTCTGAAGGCGCTTACACCCCAAACGGGGGAGCGAAGAAAAGAAAGCCAAGATGAATTAGCGCTTACGACGCTGACACGGAGGGCGTGAAGCAGGGGAGGGGCGGAGGCGACTTTGGCACGGTGATGGGGGAGGAACTGAGTCAGATGGTCCCGGGAGGCAGAGTCAGGGAGAGGGCTCAGGCAAAGCTGGGTAAAGAGATGGGCAGAAGGGGCTGGGGAGATGGCCTAGTGGCAAGAGAGCTTGCCTCGTATACATGAGGCCCTGGGTTCAATTCCCCAGCACCACATATACAGAAAACGGCCAGAAGAGGCGCTGTGGCTCAAGTGGCAGAGTGCTAGCCTTGAGCAAAAGGAAGCCAGGGACAGTGCTCAGGCCCTGAGTCCAAGCCCCAGGACTGGCCAATAAAAAAAGAGGGTCAGGAAAGAGAGTAAGACCATATGGGGCCGGGGGGGGGGGGCTGCAATTTTATTTTCTCTCTGAAAAGCTCTGTAGTAGGCCATGCCTGGAGTGGTGATGCATGCCTGTAATCTTAGATTCTCGGCAGCAGAGATAGGAGGATCCAAGCTTGAGGATGGCCTGGGCAAAAGTTACTGAGGTCCTCTTTGAAAAAGCTGGGAATGAGGGCACATGCCCCTAATTCCAACTCTCTGGAGAACAGAGCTAGGAAGATCTAGGTCAGAGCAGCCTTGGCAGACACCCAAGACCCTTTCTGAAAAACGATCTGAAAATAGGAAGGCCAGGGGCCATAGGTCAAGTGGTACAGTGCTTGCCTAGCAACCGTGACACCTGAGTTCAACCCCTGGTACTGGTGATAAAGCTGGATAAAGGTGAGGGAGGAACAGAGGAAGAGTTGCTGAGATGGTGTATCAAGACTTGGAGGGGGCTGGGATGTAGCTCAGCGGCAAAGCGCTTGCCTAGCAAGTGCAGGGTCCTGGGTTCGATCCCCACTACCAAAAAAGCAAAAGCAAACAAATTACAGTTAAAACAAACAAACCCAAACAACTTTACCAGGCGCCAGTGGCTCATGCCTGTCATCCTAGCTACTCAGGAGGCTGAGATCTGCGGATTGAGTTTTAAAGCCAGCCTGGACAGGAAAGTCCCCAAGACTCTTATCTCCAATTAGCTGCAGGTGAATCTATCACATGAGCCCCACCAGGAAACCGGAAGTCGCACTGTGGCTCAAGTGGCAGAGTGCTAGCCTTGAGCAAAAAGAAGCCACGGACAGTGCTCAGGCCCTGAGTCCAAGCCCCAGGACTGGCAAAAAAACAAAAACAAAAACAAAAAAACAACTTTCTAACGCAGTTCTGGAGGCGTGGCTTAGCAGTAGTGTCGTCTAGTCTGCATGAGGCCCTGAGTTCAAATTCTATTATCAGGGAGGGAGGGTCCCCACTCCCAAGGACTTCATTGTAATAGCACGGGTATCAGGTAAGCTCAGCTGCTTCCTTCCCGGCTGTGTTTGGAAGGAGAATGAGAAGTGGGAGTTGGATAGAGAAGAGCTCGCCAGGCCCGGGAAGCCACTGTGGAAAGGTAGACAAGGAACTGTAGCCGTGTGGGAATGGCGAGGGTAGAAGTGGAAGAGAGGAGAGAGGACAGAGCTCTCAAACACATCCTAGAGGTCAGCTAAGATATAAACTGAAAAGCATTGCACTTAGCAGCCTGGGAGTTAGTGCTTATCTTTATCAAATAATGACTTTCAAGGTGTTGTGAGGACAGAAATCAGATCTTGAGTAACTGAGGACAAGACACAAGACCTCTCAAGTACACAGACCACCTCTCTAAGAAACCGCAAGTGACTGGAGGGAGAAATGGCAGCTTGGGGTGGAATGGAATGGGGTTGGATTTTGCTGGGTTTTGTTTTTCCTGGTACTGGGGCTTGAACTCAGGGCTCTGTGCTGCCCTTTTCTGATCAAGGCTAGCACTCTTCCAGTTAACCACAGCCCCACTTCTGGCTTTTTGGTGGTTAACTGGAGATAAGAATCTCATGGACACTTCCGCGCTAGCTGGTTTCAAACCGCAACCCTCTCATCTTAGACTCCTGAGTAGCTGGGATTACAGGCCTGAGCCAATGACTCCTGGCTGTTTTACCTTTCTTTTTTTTCTTTTCGCTGGTTCTGGGGCTTGGCACCATCCCTGAGCCTCTTTTGCTCAAGGCTAATGCTCTACCACTTGAGCCACTTCTGGATTTTTTTCTGAGTGGTTTACTAGAGATAAGAGTCTCATGGACTTTCCATCCTGGGCTGTTTTTAATCCATGATCCTCAGATCTCAGCCTCCTGAGTAGCTAGAATTATAGGCATGAGCCACCAGTGCCTGGCTTTTCTTTCTTTCTTTTTTTTTATGATAGGAATCTTGCACTCAGTTATAGGTTGGAGGAAAGGAGTCAAGTGAAGGAGAGCTTGAAAATACAGGGGGAAGGAGGGGAAGATGATTGATGGCGTAGGATTGCGGAGAAGGGCACCTGTGAGGACGAGCACACCACATGCTTAGCTGTGCGTCAGAGGAAAGAAACAGAAGATTGCTAGGGAGGAAAGGGGCTGAAATGCATGTGTTGTTGGTTGAGGCCATTCCTTCTGATTGCCTTCATTTTCTCCTGGAATAACAATGCCGTCGGCTGCTGAGAATGAATGTAGAAACAGCAAGGGGCACGTGAAAGGCTTGAGAGGATGAATTTATAGGATCATCAATGTGTTTAATTCCTCAGTGGCTCGGTGTGATATTTTTCTGGGCGCAGGAGATAAAAAATGGGCAGATGGGTCCAGAGTAGAGTTATGCATTGTCACACAGCTGAGACCCAAGGTACTGGCTGGTGGTGGTTGTGGTGGGAAACGAAGTGACAGGCTGTGAGTGGAAAATTCAGCCTGAAAAACAAGGCTTGGGCTTCCAGATTTGGAGGAAACTCCAGGGCTCGGAGGTACTGCAGGAAGGCAAAGGTGTGAGGACCACGCGACGATCTGAAAGGTGGACATGAGCGGCTGGATTCGCGGTAGGACTCCCGACTAGAGCAGGAGATCTGAAGGCTCACGCTCGCTAAGTTGGGGGAGCTGAAGAGTAGAACGTGGGAGGCCCGGTGCGGACGAGGCTTGGGGAGATGGAGCAGGTCTGTGAGGCTGGAAAGTCCACTCCCATCCGCGCTGAAATCGCCCAGCCGCCGGGGCAGGCAGGGCTGGTGGCGGGGGCAAGAGAAGAAGAGGCTGGCCAAAGGCAGACACAGATTTCCTTAGCAAGGGAAGCATAATGGTGCCTTATAAATCCACTGAACTAAACTGAACCCAAGAGCTGTGTTAGTTCCAGGAAATGTCACCGTCAGCAGCTGCTGCCATTTTCTAGAAGAAAAAACAAAAACCCAGCCAAACATGAAAATCAGCAGAAAAAGGGCACTGCCCACCTAAGCCATCATCAAAGAGGGGGGGTTCAAGAAGCAATATCAGCAAGGTGACCCCTGGACTCTTTCTCTGGGGTGCCCCTCGCCCACATCTCTCGTCCTGACAATGTTGACGCTCCCCCGCCCCCTCCGGGGGCCTTGCCAGGGCCAGTGCTCTGCTCCAGGACTGTCCTGGCAGGAAAAGCCAGCCGGCCATCTTGGGGCTGGCGGCCTTCCCGGGAGGAGCCGGAGCTGGGGCTTCAGGAGAGGAAGCTGAAGGAAGCACATTTTGTGGTGCTTCTCTATGGTGAACAAGGGCTCATTAGCCCAAACCACCATCTTCCCAGGCTTATTCTCAGACCCACTTTTAAAAACAACCTGAGCCGTCTCCACCCTTCCACGCCGGAGTACAAGTTGCTTCCTGCTCAGGCAGAACCCACCCGAGCCTCAGCCCTTGGAGAAGGTGAGCCTGTCGCCCATCACTTCTTGTGAGTGACCTGAGCTCACACAGGCAGCTCCCCGGACGCCTCTTGCTTGTTCTCCTGCTGAAGTCACCAGGCGCTTGGTTCTTTCTCATTAATGTGACCTCTAAAGTTGGAGTGCCCCAGTTCTCAGCCCTTCATCTCCGCCTCCTTCTTACCTACATCGATTCCTCTGTGATCTCAACCAGCCTGTGGCCATCTTAGTGTCTAATCACTGACAAACACCAAATATGTCTCTACTGCTGAGACAGACTCAAACCACATGCATTCATCACCCTCTAGCACCTCTACTTGACACACACTCTCTGTCTCTGTCTCTGTCTCTCTCTCTCGTTTTGGTACTGGGGCTTAACCTCAGGGTCTGGGCATTGTCCTTAGCATTCTTGCTCAAGGCTGGTACTCTACCACTTGAGCCACACTTTCATTTTCAGCTTTTGGGTGGTTACTTAGAGATAGGAATCTTACAGACTTTCCTTCCCCAGACTGGCTTGGAACCACAATCCTCAGATCTCAGCCTCCTGAATTCTACGTGTGTGTGTGTGTGTGTGTGTGTGTGTGTGTGTGTGTGTGTGTGTGTGTATTTGGTCAGTCATGGGGCTTGAACTCTAGTTCTGGGCACTGTCCTCGCTGAGCTCTTCAGCTCAAGGCTAGTGCTCTACCACTTGAGCCACAGCGCCACTTACTTGGATATCTTATGGGAAGTTCTCTTTCCCTCTTCCTGCTATGCCTGTTCTCCTTTCAGCTACTCCATCCCAGTCAGCACAACTCTTTGCTCCCAGTTGCTCATGTCAAATATCTCATCGTTATCCTGACTCTTCCCTTCCACTCACAGCTTAATTACAGCCTGTCTACCAATCCTGTCAGTTACCTTCAAAAGAGACCCAGATCTGGCTACTTCCTACTGCCTCTACCTCGCAACACCCTGAACCTGATAACTACGCCAGTAGTCTCCACATTGGACTCTGCTTCTATCATGGCTGGGCTCATGATACACTGGCAATCCTCTGGAGGCAGAGATAGGAAGGATTGTTGTTTGAGATTAGTCCAGGCAAAAAGTTAGTGGGACCCTATCTCAATCAATAAAAAGCTAAGTAAGCTGGATGCCAGTGGTGCATGGCTGTAATCCTAGCCACTCAGAAGGCTGAGAACTGGAGAACGGAGGTTTGAAGCTGGCTTTGGGAGAAAAGTTTGCTAGATTCCAATTCCAAAGTAACTAGTAAAAAGGGCCGGAGCTTCAGGCCTTAGTGGCCCGCTCCTGTAATCCTAGCAGCTCAGGAGGCTGGGGTCTGAAGATGACAGTTTAAAGCCAACCGCAGGCAGGAAAGTCCATGAAGTTGTTCTCTCCAACCAAAAAAAGGAAATAGAGCTGTGGCCCAAGTGGTAGAGCACTAGCTTTGGGCTTAGGGACAGTGCCCAGACCCTGAGTTCAGGCCCAGTTCCAGCACTTGTGTGTGCACACGCACATGTGTGCACACACACACACACGCTGGAGCTGTGTGGCTCAAGTGGTAGCACTAACATATCAAGTCTGAGTTGTGAGTTCCTGAATTCAAACCCCACAATTGCCAAAAAAAAAAAAAAAAAAAAAAAAGGAAGGAAGGAAAGAAAGAAGGAATAGAAGGGGCTGGGTACCGTGGTTCATGCCTGTCTGTCACCCCAGGTATGCAGGAAGTATAAATAGGAGGATCACAGCTAGGTCTGCTTGGATATAAATTTGAATCCTTAATTTGAAAAATAATGAAGGCAAAAAGGGCCAGGGGCATGGGTCAAGCGATAAAGGGCCTATGTGTCCATTCCAAAGTCGCGAATTCAAACTTCAGTATCAACAAAGTAAAACCCAGAAAGCATTAATTCATGAAGGTCATGTCACTAATATACCCCTTCCCATTCATTTGGACTAAAGCAAACTACAGTGGCCTGGCAGGAGCTGGTTTTCCTCTAGCTCTCTGTCTTCATTTCCACCGCCCCCGCCCCCCCCACCCTTGTTCCCCCACCTGCAGTCACATGGGCCTCCGGGCTGTTTATCAGGCATTATAAGGACGCTCCCTCCACCAGTGCTTTGCGCTTACTTCCTCTGTGAAGAACCTGCCTTCCAGCATCCTCCCAGTTTTCCTCCCACCCTCTGATCAGGTGATCTTCTCAGTGAGGCCGTTCACTCCTTATAAAACACATGTAGCCCAAGATAGCAGCGGCCATCGCCATCCTCCCATTCTCCTTACTGCCTCCCCTTTTCTCCATATACTTATATTTTCTGAAACCCTATACTTCTTTTGTTGTTGTTGTTGTCGCTCATGGGGCTTGAACTCTGGGCCTGGGCACTGTCCCTGAGCTCTTCAGCTCAAGGCTAGCGCTCTACCACTTGAGCCACAGCGCCACTTCTGGTTTTTTTGGTGGTTAATTGGAGATAAGAGTCTCTCAGACTTTCCTGACCACACTGGCTTTGAACCGTGATCCTCAGATCTCAGCGTTCTGAGTAGCTAGGATGATAGGCGTGAGCCATTGGTGCCTGGTCTATATACTTATTGAAGGTGAATTTCATGACAGCAGAGTTTTATTCATTCCCGAGTCTCCTGCATTTACAACAGTACCTGACCCACAGAAGGACCCAGGAAATATCTGTGGAACAAATGTAGTTGATTCAGCTGGGAAACCCTAAAATCTTCCTCCAGTACTAAAAAGAGTTTTTATAACAGCCCTTCCTCTTTCAAGCCTTTCTGGAAGAACAGCTTTAATTAAGCAACGATTCCACTGGGCCCTTGCGTATTTATGCAACCACAGCTCTAAGGCCAGCAGAAATGACCATTGCCTTCCTTTCCTTTCCATCCCACTTCTTGTAAGAAAATCAGCCGGAGGCAGGTGACCTGCTTGCAGGTGAACATCGCTACTAAACACAGCACTCAATAAAAGCCACTGATGTGGTTATTCTTTTATAGAGCAGCAGAATGTGTTCTAATTTCCTTGTAACTGTATGTCTCTCTTGGCCAAATGTGTTTAAATGATTGAGTACAGGTCTCAAAAACAGATTGATTAGGTTTTCAGGATGAGTCTGGCTCCAACTCCAGGTGGTACTGCCATTGCCCTGGGTCCTCCTCTGAGGTCTCCAGTGTCCTCCACGGGGAACAGTATGGATGAGGCGATTGTCCCGACTTGGCCTAAAACTGTGACCTTGAGACAGAGGGGCTCCCACTGGAATCACATCCACTGTTCCAGGACACACAAGAGAAAGGTACGGGCTGTGTGTGTGTGTGTGTGTGTGTGTGTGTGTGTGTGTGTGTGTGTGAAAGAGAGAGAGAGAGAGAGAGAGAGAGAGAGAGAGACTTTTGTGTGGGTCAGGACCTTTTCATTGTTAGGAACAGAAAACTCAACCAAGACTGACTGAGGCAATTAAGGGTGTTTCTTGGCAGCCATCAATGGGCATACCAAAGGCAGAGAGCGTTTCCCGACAAGCCGAGCCCAGGGCTCCTGGTGCGTGAGGAGGATACGGGGCCAGTCTCTGGGGCTAGTCTTCTGGCTCCATTTCTCCTGTGTTGTTTCCTCCTTGGGCCGGCTTTCCCCACCTGCCAGTCTCTGATCCTAGAGGGAAAAAGGGCTCCTTCCCAGCATTTCTGGGGTCCTTATAAACAGAGACTCATTGGTCGGGTCTGACTCCAACATCCCTGCCCCCTGGATGATAGGCAGTCCTCCCTCCCCATGGAGCAGGACGCAGGGGCTCGCTCCCTACCCACGCCCTGACTGTGGCAGCAGGGCAGGTGTCAAAAAGAACCTCAGGGGGCTTGCAGCAGAAGGAAGAGTGGACGCCGGACAAGATAAATCATAGACATTTGTGCCAGTCCTCACGCAGTTATGTTCTTAGAAGCCCTGCACCAAGTGCCCATGATTCTGTAACAAATCCCCACAGACTGAGTGATTTAAAACAGCAGAAGGCACACGCTCACAGTTCTGCAAGCCAGAAGTCTGAAATCAGTGGTGGCAGGGCCATGTTTGCTCTGGCAGATCTAGGGGAAAACATTGCTTGTCTCTTCCAGCTTTTAGTGGTTACTTGTGGCTGCATCATTCCAGTCATTCTGGAATATCTTTCTGACCTCCATGGTTATATTACTCGTTCCTCTTTTGTCTGTTGAATCTCCCAGTGTTTCTCTTTAATGACACTTGTCAATCAATTTAGGGTCCATGCAAATAAGCTAGATTGACTTTCTTTTTGTGTAGGTGTATGCCAGTCCTGGGGCTTGAACTCAGGGCATAGGTGCTGTCCCTGAGCTTTTGTGCTCACAGCTAGTGCTCTACCACGGTACGATTTCTGGCTTTTTGGAGGTAAAAGTGTCATGGATTTTCCTGCCCAAGCTGGGTTTGAACCTCAGAGTCCATTGTCCTGAGTAGCTAGGATTACAGGTGTGAGCTACCAACTCCCAGCCCTAGCAGGACTTTTTTTTTTTTTTTTTTGGTTAAAACATATATGGCTTTATATACATAAAAAATTTAATAATGTTGCCACAATCCCTTATATAATGTGATCCTTATTTACTATTATCTCAAATAAACTTCTGCACATATTAAACTGTTCAGTATATCTATAGCAGTGCTTATAAAGATTTCACTGCTAACAGGTGTATCTTTGAAGCCCACTTCTAATTTCAACAAGATAGAGTTCCATTCATTTTTTGAGTTTACAAGGTATTGTAAATGTAGGATTTGAGCCAAACATAATCTGATTTTCATCTAGATACATTTGAACCTTTAGCAGGACTTTCTTATCTGAAGATCTTTTGCTTGGATTGGAGATGTAGCTCAGTGGTAGAGAACTTGCCAAAGTATGTGCAAGGTCCTGAGTTCAACTCCCCAGCACAGAAAGAACAAAAGTCTCCAACTTAATTACATTTAGATATGCCTTTTCCCAAGTCAGTAACACTCATATGTTCCAGGGATTTAACATGGATAGTATAGTGATATTTAGGTGGAAACTCTGACTTTGTAGTGTAGGGAAAGCAGAATAACTTCTAAATATTATTACAATATCTGTATTATTACTATATTGCTAATGAATCTGGTTAGTTGCCTTTTAATGAGATAAAATAAATTGATGCGAGGGCAGGGGTGGGGCGGGGAAGAACATACAATTACATTTCTGATTCAATCACCAAAGGTTTGTATTTTCATGTATCAGCCTTCTCCCCTCTTTCAGGTAATTTTTGGAACAAGAGCTATTTTTATTGGCTTTTCTGCTCTTTTCTCACTTATCTGTAGTTTTGCTCCCCCCCTAGTCCTGGTGCTTGAACTCAGAGCCTGGGCACCATCCCTGCGCTTCTTTTGCTCAAGGCTAGTGCTCTACCAATTGAGCCACAGCGCCACTTCTGGCTTTTTATCTTATGGTAATTCATTGGAGATAAAGAGTCTCATGAACTTTCCTGCCAGGGCTGGCTTCAAAACGCGATCCTCAGATCTCAGCTTCCCAAGTAGCTAGGATTACAGGTGTGAGCCACTGGCATCTGGCTGTAGATCTTTTTTTCCTCCCCCTAAAATGTCATTACTAGTTGTATCAATGTTGATCACGGTAAATAAGGACATATGAAAAGTTACTAACGGAAGTGCACTGAAGTTAGAAAAAGATTTTTAAACCTAATTTCTTATTTTAAATGAGTAAAAAAATTCAAAGTACCAACCCCTTGTGTGGTGTTGCTATAGCAGTGAGCAAAGCTACCTTTCAAACAGTTAGCAACTGGCCTAGGTGGATGTACTGAGGAACCTCGGGTGGATGGCAGTAGAGCCCCCCACTCCTTCTAGAAGGAAGTGGGCTATCGCATCTCGTCCTTGATTTCCACCCACAGCCAAGCAGCTGCTCATTCTGGTTGTTCAGGTTGGGCCGGGAATGTGCTGGGTTGCTGGTATTTTCCCTTGAGGCATCTTGGCAGACATCCTGGCAGCTTACCGCTTTGGGTATCACTGGGGCCGGGCAGGTGGCTATGCTTTATCACAGGATGAGTCTTACAGGTGTTTCACAAGGCTGGGGATGGAAGCCTGGCATGGAGTCTGCTCCCTTTACCCGCCACCCTTCCCCAATTCAGAAACTAAGACACACCTCTGCGTTCCTTTGTGCTTCTCAGATGCCGCTCAGTTTATATTTGTAGTCAAACCTTCCTCCCACCCGCCCTTCCTTCCCTCCCTCCCTTCTTTTCCTTTTGTGCCAGTACTGGGGCTTGAAATCAGGGGGCCTGGGCACTGTTCCCCAGCATTTTTACACAAGGCTAGAGCTCTGCCATTTGAGCCATAGTTTCACTCCTGGCTTTTGGTGGCTAGTTGGGGATAAGAGTTTCATGGACTTTCCTGCCAGGGCTGGCTTTGAATCATGATCCTCGAATCTCAGCTTCCTGAATAGCCACCTGTGCCCAGACCAGCCTTAGCTTTGTTTACTGGAAACGTGTAGAGTTTTTGAGTCTCTTCTGCATCTGGAGAATGGGCTCAGCGTCGACCAACAGCCAGAGACGAACCTGCGTATGCTGGCAGAATTCATTTCCAGTGTTGGAGGTGGAGTGATGTAATGAATGGGAAGCGCCCCGGCCTGGGACACTAGGGGATGGGGCCTCCTCCTCATCCACTTGCTGAGTGACCCGGCTCAGCCACTCTCCTTCTTGATCCTCAGTCTCTCACACAGAGGACTGGCCCAGAGGGCCTCACTGGCATCCTTTAGGTTCACCACCTGCCAGGCCTATGTCCACCATACTCTCCAGGCCAGGCATCAGGGATGCCAGGAAGACTCCTTGCCTGTTTCTCTTCCCAGAAGACTCCCCCACACACCTTGCTGCTGTCAGTAATTATATTCAGCATGCCCCAGAGTAAAGTCTAAAAGTACAGTATTATGGAGTTAAAAATGGTTCCCGGCAAGCAATAGTGGCTCACACTTGTAATCCTAGTTACCCTGGTGGTTGAGATCCAGAGAACTGAGGTTCAAAGCCAACCTGGGCAGAAATATCCAAGAGACTCTATCTCCAAATTAACCATTCTACAGCTGGGTTGGAGGTATGGCCCAAGTGGTATATCACCAGCCAAGCAAGCCTTAAGTTCAAATTCTAGTACAGGCAGGAAAAAAAAAAGGTTCCCATTATGACTGTATTGGGTAGTCATTAAACATTAATTAGTTGGTTTTCCTAGGCAGGTGCTGGAGCTATAAATACAAATATGATGGAGCCCCAGCTGGGCAGAACACACAGCAGAGTGAAGACAGATCAATAAATCGATCATTGCAGTGTGACAGATAGTACTACAGGGCCATTCGTAGAGCTGTGTGACGCACAGAAGATAGACACATAAACCTAGGTTGGAGTCCAGAATGGCTTCAAGGAGATGCTCGGTGGGCAGAACTGGAGTCACCCAAGAAATGCTCACTAAACGTGAGTCCTCTCAGCACTGGGGTTGGAGGTGTGGCTCAGGTAGTAGAGCATTAGCTAATGGAAAAAAAAAATCAGATAGGAGTTTGAGTCCTGGTCTTGGACAAAAGAAAAAGACAGCTACTTACCAACTCTCATCATTCCCTTTAATGACAGGTATTCCTCTCGTCGAATTAGTTATTCCCTTGGACCTGGTACATAGATGGAATAGTGGGCACCTACCCAGGATCCTAGAAGCAGGTCTTGAGTAGGCTGGATAGCTGAGTGGACCCTAGCTTTAGTTATAGACCCTGCGACAGCAGAACGGTGGGCTAAGCAGTGCAGGGTTTTATATATTAGTGTGGAATGTTTATAACCTGCAGTCTGTAAGCAGGCCACACCTTTCCCTCCCCCCTCCTCACCTCTCCCTCTTTTTCTCTACCTTTCCTCCACTTCCTTCTTCCTCCTCCTCTAACCTCTCCTTCTTTTTCCTCTTCTTACTCTTTCTGTACCTCACCTCCTCTTCCTCTCCCTCCTTCCTTCTCCTCCCCTCACCTCTCTCCTTCCTCCCGCTCGGCAGGTGCCTGTTCAGGAGGAGCCTTTCTGGGTCTGGCTCTGTGCTTCTGCACGGCGGGCTTCCTGGAGGCGGTGCTGGAAGGGAGGTGAGGCGCTGGCTTGACTAACCAGGTTGGCATCTTGCTAGAAGAGGCTCCAGGTCCCGGGCGCTGGCAGCTCGGCACCGCCCTTCCCCGCAGCTGACCTTTGCTCCGCACTAACCTCCCGCCCCAAGCCACCGGCTTTCGCGCTTCCCCTGTCAGTTGGGTGGCTGGGCACGTCCGGGGTTGGCGACTCACGGCCGATCCGGGCAGCGGAGCGGGCGGCCGGCAGCGGGCAGCGCCTCACCTCCGGCCCCGCCCCGGGCCGCCGGTGCAGCCGGCGTGCTGGGAGCTGCCTGCGGTGCGGCGGGCGACCCCTCGCCGGAGCCGGGCCACCTGCCTCCGCCGCGGGGCGGCCCCTCGGAGCCCGGTCCCGGCGCCGCGCCCGGAGCGACCCCACGCCCGAGCCCCCTCCTCCGGGGGGCGCCGACCCGCTGCGCCGGGGGCCGGGCTGGGCGCCCGCTAGCACCCGCGGGCGGAGCCTCCAATTACTCACCGCGCTAATTGCCCGTCATTAAAGTTCCGGAGACGGTGCGGAGCGGGGCCGGGTGGCGAGGCGGGCAGGTGGTGTCTGGGCCCGCGGCCGGGGCTGCCCGGCCCGGCCAGGGTTAAGCGCCGCCCGGCTCGCGGCCAGCTCGCCGTCCTCGAGCGGAGGCCGAAGTCGCTGCCAGGGGCCCGGGCGGCCCGCGGGGAGCCGGGCGGACCCACCCGACCCCCGCCGCGCAGAGTGGGGGGCGCCAGGCTGGCGCCGGAGCGGGGTGGGCAGAGAGAGAGAGAGAGGGAGAGAGAGGGGAAAGAGCGAGAGAGGCAGAGAGAAGCGCAGAGAGGCTGCGGGACGCCGAGATGGCCGATGAGATTGACTGGCTAGACTTGCCGGGACGGTGGACCTATGGAGTGGACCGCGGAGGGAGAGTGTTCTTCATCAAGTACGTAGGTCTTTCTTTCCTTCTCTCTCTCTGTCCTTAAAGTTGTGCAACTTGAAAGGTGTCAGGGTGGGGGCAGGCTGGGTGGGGGACAGGGTGGCTACCACGGAAAGCAATCGACTACGTTTATCAGATGTCTGTTTGAAAGTGTCTCCCGCCTTTTCCTCAATGGGTCAAAGTCCGGCCAAGGCTCAGCGTTTCCTAGGCTGGATTGCCGGGGGCAGGGCCAGTGAGCTGCAACCGCACCCCTCGCCCTGGCCCTGCACAGGTGGTTAGAGGACAGCCAACCACCGTGCCCAGCCTGCAGTGCTTTCAGATCCTTTTGCTGAAAGGACCCAAGGGGATCTCTTTGCTCCACCCCCACCCCACTTCCTACCCAAAGACTTGGGCTAAGTAACCTTGCCTTCATCAGCCAGTTTTTGGTATTCTTCCCTCCCCAGGACTCGGTGTGTCCAGGAGGGCTACTCCTGTCCCCTTCCTACTGCTTTCTGGGGCTGTGGTCAAGAGGCAGGAGAAGCTTGATGCCCACTGTGTGTGCGACATTCCGGCAGGCAGAGCCTTTGCTGCTCTTAGTAATGTATGAGTACTGTTATATTAATTTCATAAACCAAAATGGCTGTGGTGTAATCTCATTATAACAAAGTGGCCCTGCTTGGCCCTCTTTTGGCTTGCTTCTCTTACACTCATCTTTTGCCAAGAGAGAAATCTCCCAATGATATAGCACAGCAGTCTGGACTGTGACCCACACTTGACAAGCTTTCCCTTTCTCAAGGTAACCAGTCACTCAGGGAACATGAGTACTAAATAGGGACCATGGAGGCAGCTCCAGAATTACTCCAATGAGGACCTGAGGTCCAAAGAGATGGAAAGTCCTTGTCAAAGAGAATAACACTTGTCAGTCAGAGCTGGGATGAAGTCTGACATCCGTTTTCTGACTCTGAGTACCTGGCTTGGAGCTCAGGCAGGCAATGGTTTCTCTGTGGTGTTTCTCAGTTTATACACGTCTAGGCCTTTCTTCTTTAATTATCACTATCATTATCAAAATGGATGCTATAATTGTATTCTCTTAGAAATTAACTCCTTAAATTCTTGACCCTGGGTCAAGTTCTTCAGTAGCAGGACTTGTCAGAAAACAGAACCAGAGTCCACTTGCAACTTTAGAATAAGAATCATGCAAGCAAATGCAGTGGCAGGTGCCGGGAATCCTAGCTATGTAGGAGTATCACTTGAGGCCAGGAGTTTGAGACCAGTCTGGGCAACACAGGAAGACCCTGTCTGAATGAATGAAGACTCATCCAAGGGATGTACTAAGAGGCTGATTTTTTTTTTCTGGTCTTGAGGCTTTAACTCTGGGCCTGGTTGCTGCCCCTGAGCTTCTTTTGTTCAAGGTTAACACTCTACCACTTGAGCCATTGAGCCACTTCTGTCTTTTTCTGTGATTTAATTGGAGATAAGAGTTTCACAGACTTTCTTGCCCAGGTTGGCTTTGAACCATGATCCTCAGATCTCAGCCTCCTGAGTATCTAGGATTGCAGGTGTGACCCATTGGCACGTGGCAAGAGGCTTGACTGTTTCTTCCAGAGAGAGTCCCATGCAGATCTGAGGCAGGGCCTAAAGAGAGTCTTAACCCAAGGTGTTCTGATGACGTAGTTGGTTTGCTCTTCCTTCTCCCCAGTCTTCTGTTGGCCTTCCATGGGTTTTCATCTTTTATTCCACAAACACATACTGAGCATTCCCTCTTTGTTGCAGCACTATGCCCTAGAGATAAAAAACAAGCTTAGCTGAGTGCCAGTGGGGGGCTCACACCTGTAACCCTAGCTACTCAAGAGGCTGAGATCCAAGGATCATGGTTTGGACAATCCAGGCAGAAAAGTCCATGAGATTCTTAAGTGGAGCTTAAGTGGTAGAGTGTTAGCCTTGCACACAAAAAGCTAAGGGACAGGGCCTAGGCCCTGAGCTCAAGCCTGAGAATGAACACACACACACACACACACACACAAAACCCCAATAAACAACAAGCTTGTTGGGCAGGGAAGAAGTGAGACAGGAAGTTGGAGGGAAGGTGCCCTTGAGTAGGAGGCACAGTGGTTGGATTGTAGAAGATATGGACTGGAGTAGAAAGAAAATAGAAGTTGGTGCTGCAAGTCTGGTGTGGACAACAGAATGAGGTTTATAGAGAACAGGACAAGTTAGGAACAACAACCCGTGCAGAGGGAAATTAACCTTACAGGGACAAAGAGATCTCTTCTCCAATGTAGAGATCCAAGTTAAAGATGAGTTAAAGATCCAAGTTAAAGATGGATCCAAGTTAAAGATGAGTAAATGTGAGATGGGGTACGGTGGTGGGATGCACTGGGAAAGTCTAATGATTCTCATTTTCTCTCAAACTAAGAGATCAGATCAGCAATGGAGAGTGAGTGGTGGGTGGAAGAGGCAGGCCTGGGCATCAAAGCTGGTGGGAAAGTTGTAGAACAGTCTTCAAGTGGCAGCTAAGCAGGGATCCTGAAGGAGATTCTAGGTGGCTCTCAAGGCCTAGCTACTCATGGAGACTGGATATGTAGGAGCAGCAGCCCTCCAAAGCCCAGCTTCCTCATCAGCTCAGTGTGGGCATGGCTGACAAGGGTTGAAAAGGGAAGGCCAAGAAGAGGAAGTATGGCTGTGATGGAAGTCAGGTTGTATGTGATGTGGTTGTCCGTGATCTTCAGGCAGGATGGAGACAAATGGGAAAATCTGAGGCAGCCCACAGTATGAGGAGGGGAGGTTCAAGACAGCTGAAAAGGAGATGGCAGGGATTGAAGACGCTGGGTGAATTTCCCTTAAACCTTTCCCTTTCCACTGCCAACCAGGACCAAAGCCAAGGCCAGAAGCCCTATATGGGAAAGGTCTTGTCTAGCAGCTACTACCAAGGGCTCCAGGGCTTAGGGCTCACCAGAACCTTGGCTTTTGCTTCTTCTTGCTAATCATATTGGGTGTCAGTTGAGAAATTTCTTCTTAAAGGTGTCCAGCTTCAGAGAAAAACTAATCCAGTAAAGAGAAACAAAGGGCACAGGTCCACACAATGCACACAAATATTTATAATGGCTTTAACTATTATAACACAGCTATGTCCATGAGGAGTTGAGTGAATGGACATATTGGTATATCCTACAATGCAATACTATGAATTAGTCTTGAACTACTAACATATGCCACAGTACAGAAGAAAGGGAGAGATGGGGGAGAGAGAGAGGAAAAGAGGTAAAGAAGGAAGGAAGGAAGGAAGGAAGGAAGGAAGGAAGGAAGGAAGGAAGGGAGGGAGGGAGGGAGGAAGGAAGGGAGGGAGGAAGGAGGGAGGGAGGGAGGAAGGGAAGGAAAGGGAGGACAGAGGTCATACAATGAAGTTTACCTTTTGTGATTCTATTTGTATAAAAACTAGAAAGTGTGAACTTACCTACAGCAACAGAAAGTAGCTGTCCATGTGGAAGGAGGGAGAAATTGCAAAGGGGACAGGAATAAAGTTTTTTTGGGAGGGGGTCTGGGAATGTGGCTTAGCGGTCTAGTGCTTGCCTAGCATGCATGAAGCTCTGGGTTCGATTCCTCAGCACCATATACACAGAAAAAGCCAGAAGTGGCTCAAGTGGTAGAGTGCTAGCCTTTCAGAAGGAAGCCAGGGACAGTGCTCAGGCCATGAGTCCAAGCCCTAGAATTGGCAAAAAATAGAAAGTTTTGTGGGACCCTTGTTTTGATTTGGTGATAATTTTCACAAGTGTATGAGTATGTCAAAAGTTAGTAAATCATACACTTTATATATTGTGTACTATATACTCTATTTCAATAAAAATGTAATGTAGTCTTTCTTAGTAGAGTTTATTGTATGTCAATTACGCCTTAAAGACACTGAGTAGAGTCTTGACCTGGGCCCCAAGCCTCACCTTAAAGCCTGCATGATCCAGGTGATTGTGGAGTTCTTTTCTCCACATACCTGAAAGGTCTACAACCACCAGGTGCCACATGCTGGGTTGGATCTGGAATAATCTGTGTTACAAGGTGATGTGGTAGAGGGTTGTGGATGGTTCCCAAACCTCAGGTTCAGAGCCCAGAGAGTATGCATTACTGGGCAGGCTGCCTTGCCTATGTGAGATACTACAAAGAGCTTAGGATTTGTGGGAAGTGGATCTAGGTCCGAAATTCTGGCTTACTGGTGTGACTCTGGGCAAGTCACTGAACCCTAGATTCATAATCTATCAAATTCCTAAAGTGCAGGAATAATGTAAATCCAAGTTTACAGTACTGCAGCAAGCCCGTAATTTCAGTAACTCAGGAGATAGCGAAGTGGAAGGGCCATGGCTAGGGGACAGCCTGAGAAAATTTAGTCAGAGCTCCTATTAAAAAAGAAACTAAAAGCAAACGTTCTGAGAGTATGGCTGAAGTGGTACGTACAGCCCTAATGCTTTGATGGTTCAATAGTCAGCAGTAATTATTATTTTCCCCTCCTTCTCTCCTTTCTCTCATTCTTTCCTTCCTTTTTACCCTATTTCATTTAGCATTTCAGACACCTAGGACTCTATATTCACATAACCTTTCCTCTTGTCCATCTGAGGCATTCCAAATCGAGGATTCTCCCTGTTCCTCCCACCCAACTTCCTCAATAACCCTTTCTACATCCCCTTTATCATCCCCTCCCCCCAGCACTTTATCCTCTTAGGTGGGCCTATACTCTGAGCATCACTAGAGTGGAGATTGTAGTTCCTGCTGTATCATATTGCCACCATCTTTTTAATGCATCCATTAATGCATGTTTCTCCAGTTATAAATTCTTTGAGACTAAAGATCAGAGTCACACTGGCTGTGGAAAGCAACCAGGCCTACAACTAGGCTGAACCGTCTCCATCTCCACCCGCTGCCCTCAGCCAAGGCTAAAAGTTGGACTCCCTTTACCTTCATCTAGCAGACCCAAAACTCCCAAGGATGTAAGCCATTGCCACCTCCTTCTAGATTCATTTCTAGATTCATACCTTCCCAACAGTGATCATATTTAATTTTTTGGTCTTTTTTTTTAATTAAGATTTTTTTTTTTTTTTTGCCAGTCTTGGGCCTTGGACTCAGGGACTGAGCACTGTCCCTGGCTTCTTTTTGCTCAAGGCTAGCACTCTGCCACTTGAGCCACAGCACCACTCCTGGCTGTTTTCTATATATGTGGTGCTGGGGAGTCGAACCCGCGGCTTCATGTATACGAGGCAAGCACTCTTGCCACTAGGCCATATCCCCAGCCCTGGTCTGTTTTTTTTTTTTTTTTTAAAATAAAGCTCTTTGAAACTTGAAAAAAAAAAAAAAAAGAGATCCAAGTCAGCTATGTGAATGAGAATGAATGAGTGTGCACATGCTCATTGTAGGAACCTGAACAGACAGTGGCTGTTGATGTGAATTTGGAGATGAGAGCTCTGCTCATGGAAACACTGACCCTTTCTTCTTTGTCCTTCCATAGTGATGAGGAAAAGTCAACCAGCTGGGTGCATCCTGGTACGAACTCTCCCATTCAAAGTGGACACTGCTTTAGTCCAGGTAAGGAGCCACCTGCTGTATCTTTGCAAAAAAGGAAGAAACAGTAGCTCAAGGTGACAGCAGGAAAAATTCTTGGCTGTTCTCTGTCCTCCCCCTTTTCATGGTAGACTGTGTGGGCCATCACGTGGGGATATTGCAGGATACCGCTGGCTTGCTCCAAGTTTCTACCTTCACCATTACTCTATTGGGAAGACCTCAAGGACAAAGCTTACTTCTTTATCTTTCTGCCCAGCCAGAAAGTCTCCTTTATCCTGAGACCCCTCACCTGTGCAGAGCCAGCCACCCCCGCCCCATGTCAGGCTACAGGCTTCTGTACCCATGCTGTCCAGGATGGCTGCCAATAGCCACATGTGGCTACTGAACAATGGAAATTTCAGGCAGTCTATAGATGATCTGAAAATTTTGATTTCAATTGATTTAAATGATGGCTACTTAGGTGGTACTTCTGCAAATGAAAGAAAGAGGCCCAAGGTTAACCCTGTTGTTCATTCACCCTCAGGATCTCCCCAGCTAGTGGGAAATGTTGGATAGGAATACGCCAAAACTACAAAGTCAGAAAAAGGTTCCGTAAGAATTGCCAGGCTGAAGACATAAGGCACCAGAAGGCCTGTGCCACCACAAGTAAATAAGACCAATTTCTTTTTGATGTTGTCTGAGGCCAGTAAGATGAAGTGATATAAATGGAAGCATGGGAAAATATCCCACCCTAGCAGCCTTTCATGACCAGATATCAGCCATTTGATTTCATCAGCCATGGTTGCTCAAGGGGCTTATCCAGCTTTGCTGGACACACTGGGTTAGAGATTTGGCTTTCCCAGAGGCTATTTCTTTTAGACTCTGCACTAGAATCGTTTCCTAGAGCTAGATGAGACTTCAGGGACCACGGAGTATAATTTCTCCATCTTGGAGGAGGAAAACGGAAGAACAGAAAAGAAGAACCTGACTTGAGGTTCCTTGACTAACAAGCAAAGTGTTAAATGCACATTGTTAAATGCACACTTTTTGGAGACGCAGAGACCTAGCTCCAGTCATGGCCCTGCTTTCCATCTGTGTAATTTTGGGCAGCGAGTCTGACTCCTCGAGAACTTAGCTTCCACATCAGCATAATGGGGGGGGGGAGGATGAACCTTACACAGTGGCAGCAAGGGTCACCCAAGAAAGCCTCCACCCAAAAGGGAGGTGGCCACTGTTATCTCGACTCCCGCCTTTCCAACTTGAGGTGTGGCCCCCTGCTGGCAAGTCCATGGCTGCATTTCTTTCAGGCAGGTCGCACTGTACTTGCTCCCCCCCCCCCCCAGTCACAGTGGTGTACAGAGAAGGCTACCTGTTCTCAGCATCACCCAAGGTAAGACTTGGGAAGACTTTAGAAGGAACCACGAGATAATTCTTTCCCTTTTTACCGCAGCCAACTGGTTGTCCAGGGCTAAGAATGGGTTAAGATGCCCCTGAAACTACCAGAGGGCAGCTGCCTCCGTGGGCACTCCGCCTGGGCAGGAATATAAGCGCTCTTGGTGTTGCCCAGGCAGAGAGGGCAGTGTGGAGGGAAGTTGCTAGAAAAAGGCAGCGAGGACAGAATGCACACTGGCTTCTTTCCCAGGCGGCCATCACAGTGGCAGGATTTATGATTCTGACCCACTGGGGATCCCTGTCCTTGGGGAGGCTGCCAACCCACGCCCTTCTGAATGGCAGCGTCTTCCCTACGGGGACAGAGGGGAGCAAGCGGCCTTCGCGGCCCACGCGCCTCCCGAGTGTGACCTCACTCCCGGTGACGAGCCCCTCGGGCCTCAGTTTCCCCGGTCTGTAAACACCGCCGCACGCCCCTGCTTTGCACAGGGGACGCGCTGGCCGGGGGAGGGGAAGGCGCCGGGACTGGGGGAAGGGAGCGCCTCACCCAGGGTAGCTGGAGTTGGTGATTTCCCGGGCCGCATCCTGGGTAGAAGTGTGGCTACGAGCCGCCCTGTTCGGCTGAAGGAGCAACGGCACAACCAGAAGCAACCGCGGAAGTGCAGGCCGCGGGCAAACACAAGCGGAGGAACGAATGAATACAACCCGGGTGTGAGGGCACGCACCCTTCAGTCTCTGCAGAGTGAGCAAAGATGGCGGCGGCCAAGATGGCGGCGGCCAAGATGGCGGCGGCCAAGATGGCGGCGGCCAAGATGGCGGCGGCCAAGATGGCGGCGGCCAAGATGGCGGCGGCCAAGATGGCGGCGGCCAAGATGGCGGCGGCCAAGATGGCGGCGGCCAAGAGTGTGATGGCGGCTGTCAAGCCAGCCACGATCAAGATGGTGGCTCTCAACATGGCGGCTGGCCAAATGGCCGTGGTCCATAGGATGGTGGCTCTCCAGAGGGAGGCTGCCAAGATGGCCAGTGGTCGCTATCACGGCAAAAGGTGTGCGCGGAATGGTTCCACAGAAAACGTCCTGCTTTAGGCCTAGGTAGGTGTTCAGCCCGGCCAGAAAGATGGCGGTGAAGATCAAGAGAACCCCAGGATGGCAGTCAGCGGGCTCTTGCACCTTCCCCTCCCTCCCCTCCTCGAAAGGAATGGTCCGCACCAGCTCGCCGGCCGGCCGCCTGCACGCGGGGTCACGCGGGGTCACGCGGGGTCTCTTTGGCCCGGCCCGGGTGACTCCAAGCTTCCCTCACTCTCAGCATTTTCACGGAGGACTTTCCTTTCGGAAAAACGAACGCAGAATAAGCCTCTTGTGTCCTGGGACCTGGTGTCTTTCCCAGGTCACCGGCCTGGGACTCAGACTTGGGGGGGGTCCCCGGTCAGATCTTGGTGCCAACAGCAGCGTGTGAGTTCTGGGGGAGTCACTGTCTCTGGGCCCCGTGCCTCTGGTCTGTGACGGCAAGGGACTGGTTGGAGATCCCGAGGACCCTTCTAGAACCACCACCTGTGTGATGGCGGCTGGGTCTCAGGGTGGGCACCGTGCCTGGCCCAGTGTAGACACCTGGAGAAGGTTTGGTTAGTGAATGAGGAATCTTAGCAAGTGTTGATTACATTTAAACCATTTCCAACCATTTCCCCCACTCTGCTCCTTGTCATTGGCAGAGATGTCCTATCTCTCTCGTTACTTCTTGAAGGTGAGATAGGATAGGTTAAAAAGTTGAAAGTGAAATGGTTGCTTTTCTTGCTGTGGTTTACTCTGTGATTTTTTTTTTTCCCCTAATCCTCCAGGCCCTGTCCCTTCTGAGTGGCAGGTCAGCCTGAGGAGAGGCTAATTCCCTGTCTTTTCATCTTGTGTTTTTGCTTTCTTACAGGTTTGCCTAAGGGCTGGGAGATGGATTCCACCCAGGAAGGAGCTGTGTTCTTCATCAAGTGAGTAACATGGTTCCTTTCTCATCTCACTACAGGTCCTGCTTTCATCCTTGGAGCCTTTTCTGGAGGTCGGAGGGTCTGGTTTGTCATTACAGACACACCATCCCTAGGCCTGTGAATGGCTCTGATGTGCCGAGGCTTCAGGACACTGCAAGACAAGCAATGGGACTGCGTCTGTGCGTCTCCGTTGGCCTTGGGTGGTGGCTCCTATCAATCTGCGAAAGCTTTCTGGGGTGGGGTGGGAGGAAAGCCGGGCTGGGCTGTGGGGGTGGAGATGTTGTTGTAGGCACTGGGCAAGGGTTGAGGAGGAGATGGAGCGTCTGGGTGTGAGGAACAGGGCGTGGAGCCTTGGGCAGGTGGAGGTGTTCACAGGAGGAAGCAGGCGGTGGCTACCCCAGCCTGGTCACTGTTGCTCTGGAAATGTTGGGGGTGGGGAGCTCTGTTTCTCTCCAAGGGATTGGTTACATCTGCCTGTGGCCAGTGAGCCCTGACTCTTCGTAACTGAAGGTACGCCTTAGGAAGCCCCCGTGGACTGAGTCAGGGATGCAGGACACAGGTCTTTGGGGTGTGTGTGTGTGTCTATCCACAGCCCCCTGTTGGACTCATTTTCATCAGTTTGGCCTCCATCTCTCTGCCTCCCAGCTAGGCTGGGTCTTGGCTTCCTTCCCAGGGGAGAGGCTCAGCGTGCCCAGGCCTGTAGATCCCTGCTTCTTCTGGCTCTTGGCTCCACAGAAATGGCAGAGCGCCGCTGCCTGGTGGCTGGAGAAGTGGCACTGCTAGAGACAGCCAAAGTCCCCCAGGGAAGGGAGGACCTTCCCCGCCGTCCTCTTCACTGACATCTTGACTCAGAACCAGCTTTTGTCTCAAGACCCACAGACACACATCACCTTGGTCATTAACTGTATTCCTAAAACAAAAGCATGGTTTACAAAGCTTCCGTTACTGAAACTGTTTTGCTGTTCTATGTGACTGTTAAAGCCTGAATCTTCCCTAAAACTGACTCCAACTCATTTCTTGAACTATTGTCTTCTTGACTCATTCTCAAAGACAACACCTTGTAGTCATCAAAGTACTTAGTGTTTTGTTTTGTTTTTTTTTTTTGCCAGTCCTGGGGCTTGAACTCAGGGCCTGAGCACTGTCCCTGGCTTCTTTTTGCTCAAGGCTAGCACTCTGCCACTTGAGCCACAGCGCCACTTCTGGCCTTTTTTTATATATGTGGTGCTGAGGAATTGAACCCAGGGCTTCATGTATATGAGCCAAGCACTCTCAACACTAGGCCATATTCCCAGCCCTCTTTTTTTTTTTTTTGGTTGGTTGGTTGTGGTGCTTGAACTCAGGGCCTGTATGCTGTCCCTGAGTTGTATCGCTTAAGGCTAGTGCTCTACCACTTTAAGCCACAGCCCCACTTCTGGTTTTCTGGGGGTTAATTGGAAATAAGAGTCTCACAGATTTTCCTACTGTAATTCTCAGATCTCAGCCTCCTGATTAGCTAGGATTACAGGCATGAGCCACCAGTGCCTGGCTAATACTTAGTTCTTGAGATTGTTCACCAAGCACTTTTTCAGTGTTGCTTTATCTCTGTCCTTACTACTTGTCACCTGCTGGGTACTGGTGGCTCACCCCTGTAATCCTAGCTACTCAAGAGGCTGAGATCTGAGGATCATGGTTTAAAGCCAATCCAGGAAGGAAAAATCCATGAGACTTTTATCTCCAATAAACCACCAGAAAAGTAGAACTGTGGCTCAAAGTAACTGAGTGAGCAAAAGAGCTCAGGCCAGTACCCAGGCCCCCGAGTTCAAGCCTTATGACAGACAAAACCAAAATCAAAAAGGAAAAACTTGCCACCTAAGATGGTCTGGTCCCACTCACCTTCCATATCAACTAGCTATTCTGACTTTTATCTCTCCTACTAGCCATACCTACCCCAGGACCTTTGCACATGCTGTTCCTTCTGTCATTTCTTCCTATTTCTACTGATCTGACTCCTACTTGTCAGTTGGCTCAAGCATCTTCTTCTCAATAAGGCCCTTTCTGACTTTTGCATCGAAGCTCCCTATTCTTCCTTAGTCTTAGTTATTTATTTTTCATCACACCAGTCCTTACTTGAAACTTTAAAGATCTTTGATTGTGTTTCCTCACTGCTGTGTAATCCTTGAGAGCAAATTCTGCCCTCCCTCCACTGCCACCATCCTTGAACTGGTGCATGATGGGAACCCAGCATTTGATGAAATGGATGAAAGGCATTGGGGCCTGAACACCAGAAGCATAGCTACTTCCTGCTTCAGCTAACAGCCCCGAGCCTCCTCCAGGGTCCCCTCCCCAATTCACTGCACACAGATCTGAATTCTTCACCTTCTCTGTGCCCACCTCATCTTGGTCAGAGTCCTCCTCCTCTTCCACGGCAGGCTCCGCAGAGAGCAGGGCCACCCCCATCCCTCTCCTCCCTGGGGTCCCCTCACTTCATCCACCCACTTCTCATCAGCCCACCTGCATGCCCACCTGTGCCATTCTAGCAGCTTCCCCACTGGCCTTCCTGCCTCTGAGCCCGCATGCTGCAAGAGTGTTCTCCTCCCCCCCCCCCGAATACATATTTGTTCATATCTCCATTAAAGTCCTTCCAGGGTAAAGTCTCACTCCCTTCCACACACTTGGAGAGCTCCAGACCGGGCTCCTTCTTCCCTTCCTCCACCCCCCAGTTTGTTCTCTTGTCACTTGCGGCTCCCTCCCTTCCACAGGTCCACGCCCTGCCAGTGCTTCCCACTCCATCATGTGGCTTCTGTCTCCCAGTGAGTCCTGCTCTCCCTCTACCACCCAGCTCATGGTATCCCTTCTCCAAGGAAGCCCATCTGTGGTGTAGCAGTTAGACTCCAGACCGTGGATCTCCCCTGGTTTCTTCTGACTCAGTGTCTAAGCTGGGCATTTTTTTTCCCCCTCAAGACTAATCCTTTACCACATGAGCCACAGCTCCACTTCTGGCTTTGTGTGTGTGTGTGTGTGTGTGTGTGTGTGTTTAATTGGAGATAAAGCCTTACGGACTTTCCTGCCCCAGCTGGCTTTGCAAGCTCCTCAGGTCTCAGCTTCTGAAGTAGCTAGGACTGCAGGCATGAACCACTGGTGCCTGGCTTAAGATGTGCATTTCTACTAGGCTTCCAGGTGGCGCGGCTGCTGCTGGCCTGGCGAATACGCTTTCAGGAACCATTAGTTCAGGTTGAAAACTCCTCAAAGAGAAGGGGACATGGGCTAGCCATGAAGTCTGGAGACAGACAGTATTGTTTTGTGGTATATGATAGCAGAACGCCAGTAATCATGTCTCAGGTGAACATATATCTCTAAACTTGTGGACACTCTGGATCTAGTCGCAACAGTAGTCACTCTCGGAATGAAAGGCTTTCTTCCATTAGCTCATTTAATCCTCACAGTCCCTCATTTGGGGGCGAAATATCGTCCCTGTGCTCTAGCCAATGATGAGGGAATGAGACACCATAGGGTTGCAGAAAGCCAAGCTGGGAGGCAGCCTGGGGCCTGCATGATCTCGCATGATCTCTCTGTCACAGTGCCACATCTCCTCCTGGCGTCCTGGGTGCCTGGCTTGGGGAGGGAGGTGTTCAGTGAATCCTGCCTGGCTGGGGGGGTGGGGAGAAGGCCACGCTCAGGCACCTCCTGATTCACCGTGCTCTGCACAGTCCCACCAAGTTTATGACATTTGTGTGGTGGATGAATTGGAAAGTCTGAGAACTCCAGACGTGGATCTCAGAGGTAATAACTAAAGGACAGACACTGAGACAACTCAGTGTGTGTGTGTGTGTGTGTGTGTGTGTGTGTCTTTTTTCCTTGTGGATGAGCAAATACTGACATTTGCCTAGGATCAAACAAGTATGATGCTGTTCTTTTGTGGCATTTGAGGGATGATGTTCATGGCATCCATGAATGATATATAGCCCCAGTGTGGTGAAGTTTAAAAGTTCCATTTGAGGGGCTGGGAATGTGGCCTAGTGGCAAGAGCGCTTGCCTCGCATACATGAAGCCCTGGGTTTGATTCCTCAGCACCACATATGTAGAAAAAGCCAGAAGGGGCGCTGTGGCTCAAGTGGTAGAGTGCCAGCCTTGAGCAAAAAGAAGCCAGGGACAGTGCTCAGCCCTGAGTCCATGGCCCAAGACTGGCAAAAAAAAAAAAAGTTCCATTTGAGAGGAAAAGGAGTATAGGGAGGGAGAAAAAGCAAAAGATGGGCTGAGCCCATTGCTGGCCTCTGTGCTCTTTCCACATCTGTCCACCAGAGGGCGCCAGAGCACACATGTTCATCCCCACCGAACATTTTGGGGTTTGCTTTCGTGGGTGACCCCTGCGTTCCTTCTCCAGGAGCAGACAGGGCCGCATTGATCATCCCTGCCACACTCAGCCACTGTGGGTCTGGTGGGTTTCTTTATGAGGCTTAGGATCTGGCTGTGTGACAGCCCTACTGCTAACTACTGGGAGGTCTTCTCGGGCCCTTGTCTCCTTCCTTCCCATTTCCTGCTCAAGCAGCCAGCTGTGGAACCTGCCAATTGTCTCCAAGAGCACCCCTCTTTTTATTTCCAGGCTTGGCAGTTAGGGAGATCTGGCAGCGTGTCCAGCCTTGCAGATCCACACCCTGATTAAACTCCTGTCCCCTTCCTCCAGCTCCTCTGTCCAGCCTTGCCTCTCCTTTGCTGTTTGGGCCCAAAGGCTGCCAGGAAGCCTTCCATCCAGGAAGGTGCCAGATGGATCTCTGGTCACCCCTCAGCTTCTCACCCAGGCCAGGGGCTGCTGGGATGCTTTGTCCCGGGTCCCTAAGGGCTGGGCAGTGGTACCATGGTCAGTGACTTCTTTGAGGTCACTGAGAGTCAAGACAAATCCCAACCTGTGGGGCCCCAAACAAGGCCCCACCCCAGGAAGTGAGGCAGAGATACTTAGTCATATTCTGTTAGGATGGAAGGAAATAATTCCCCAGACAGCCAGGAGAAAAGCAGGGCACTGTCTGAGCCACAGAAGACGCCCCATCTGCAGGTGAGGGAAACCAAGGCTCAACAGTCAAGTGATTTGTTCACAGGGACAGAGCCAAGGCAGGAACTCAGCCCACCAGAGATCTTTAGACGGGCTCCTCCATGCTTTCCTGATGTCGGTTCTGGAGGGAGGGAGGATGTCCCATGTCCCAGGATGAGGACTGGGTACTGAAGGGCAATGAATCCGTGTGGTGGGAGGTGGTGAGGGCATCTGAGGCTCTGACCGTCGGAGCCGGGCCTTGGAGTCTGGGGCAGGGAGGCAGGACTCAGGTAGACTGTATTTGTAGTCATTCCCCCCGCATGCTTCCTCCTTCCAGCCTTCCCCACCTGCTAGGTCAACAGGAGAACTTGAACTTGCCCAAGGGCTTTGGCTTTCTCTGCTCTATCTCACTTGTCCTTACTGAGACACTCCTGCTGCATTTCCTCCCTTACCCCCCAGCAGGAAGGAACTGTACTCCATCCAATCCTCCCTTTAGCCTCTCATGCCTCCTGAACCCCCGTGTTCCCCAGAAACATCAACATGTCTGGCTCAGGGTTCCTAAAGGACCCCGGGACCTGTCTGCAGCCCTTACCTTCTGCTTGCCAGAGAGGAAACCCGCCCAGCAGGCCCGTCTGTCGGCTGCCTTTTCTAGCTGCCTGAGGATCATATGGAATTTGGGCTGGGGTCCTTGTTCCTTTCTGACCCTCTCCCCATTGCTGCAATCTCTCATCTTAACCCTACTTTGCTCCATCAGCTCCTTGAGGCCAGAGATGTGCCCCCCACCCCCCCAGTAGCCCCTCATTCCTGGTTGCTTGAGCACAGGCTCCGACCCGCCTGTACTAGGTGGCCTTGCCAAGTCCTAGAGAGCCAGGGCAGGTGAGCTGGGCTCCGTCGGGCCTGCCTGGCACTCGGCCTTTGCTTACAACTTCCTGACCCTTCAGCCAAGTGGCTTTCTCTGAATCCGCGAGGGGCAGGCTACCATCTAAGCTAGCTGATGGAGGGAAGGGGAGAGCCAACCCTCGCCGCCCCCCCCCCCCAACATGAGGCTGCTAGGCTGCCGCATGCCACCCTTGCTTGAGACTCCCAGCTCCAGCCTGGCCTGCTGTGGGTGCAGGGAGTGTGGCTTTTCAGCACCTCCCCAGGCTCCTGGCTTTACCCCAAGGTGTGGAGTTGGGTGTGGCTCAGACTTCCTCCTGGCCCTCACCCCACTAACTAGGCTCCTCCTGGGTTTCTGGGAGTAAAGTCTGCTCCTGCATTTTCCAGAGCAGATTCTTCGTAAAGAAAGGGCTTCTGGAGTAAAAGTAAGGCTCATACTCAGTCCACACTAAGACAGCTTTGCTGAGACCTGAGTGCAGACAGAGAGGCTTAAGGCCGTGTAAAGTCACTCTATTAGCAAATAAAAAAGTTGCAAATGACCCTGTGGTGGGTGGGGCTTTGTACACACCCTGCATGTAAGTCTGCTTTTTCCATTTTCTTCTTTTTGTTCCAGTCTTGGGATTTGAACTCAGGGCCCGGGCACTGTCCCTGAGGCTTCTTGCTCCAGGCTAGTGATCTACCACTTGAGCCACAGCTCTCCTTCTATCTTTTTGATGGCTCATTGGACATAGGAGTCTCACGGCCTTTCCTGTCTGGGCTGGCTTTGAACTGCTTTCTCCAGATTTTAGCGTCCTTAGTAGCTAGGATTGCAGATGTGAGCCGCTGGTGCTCAGCTCTTGGGCTGTCCTTCTGCTCATTTGTGACCCCAGTTCCTCATGGGGTCTGTCTCCGCTCGGGTTGAAGGGGTAGGCAACACTGAGATCAGTGAACCTGCCTGGAAGTCTAGGTTGGAGTCCTCCATTTCCTCCTCATCTTTTTTTTTTTTTTTGGCCAGTCCTGGGCCTTGGACTCAGGGCCTGAGCACTGTCCCTGGCTTCTTCCCGCTCAAGGCTAGCACTCCGCCACTTGAGCCACAGCGCCACTTCTGGCCGTTTTCTGTATATGTGGTGCTGGGGAACCGAACCTAGGGTCTCGTGTATCCGAGGCAGGCACTCTTGCCACTAGGCTATATCCCCAGCCCCCTCCTCATCTTCTTGGTCCTGGTTATGAAAACTAGAGCTTCTAGTGTGTTTGTCCGTTGTCAGAGAAACTCTTTTCTCCAGCAGCCAAAGAGAGGTGAACAGAGAGAAACTGGGGATAAGATGGGGGGGTGGGGGCAATCTCTTTGTCTACAGCAGAACAGGACCACAAGCCCAGAGTTTGAAGTCTTTGTGCCTCTGACCATCAGTGGTGCAGAACACAGGTGCCTAAGGCCACTGGAGACCAATATGGCCTGAAAACCCGGAGGTCCAGCACCCCGAAGTAGTCTCCGCCCTCTGCCCAGGTTTCTTGAGTCGTCATGCTGGGGATTCTGTCACTCGTGTGGACAGCTCCGGAGCTGAAAGGCAGCCACCAGGCAGGCTGGGGAGGGAGCCCCAGCACAGCGCCGGGCCCCTGGGCTGTTGCTGGCTCCCTGCAGCCTCTCGCGGGAGGCTTTAAAAACACAGTCATCCACACACTGGTCCTGGTCTCCTTTGGGGGGCAGCCTCGTCCTGGCTGTGGGAAGCAGAGGCGGGCGGGAGGCCGTGGGAACCACCCTGTCCCCTCCCAGGGTTGGGGTGCAGGGGAGACTAGCAGCTTGTCATGGGATGGATGGAGTTAAACCTTTCCGGGGACTATTTACTCCTGATCCTAAGTGACAGCTCGGGGAGGGAGAGTCACGTGGCCCTGAAATCCCCACGGAGCCCATGGAGCATGCCCAGCTGCTCCTGCCTGGGAAAGATGCTGGATCCTGCAGTAACCATAACAGCATCCTCTCCCTGCGCCAGGGACCTGCCAGCCGGGAGAGATGAGTGATTAGAGCAGATTAGATCGCGCGCCCGGCTCTGGGGAAGGGCCCCCTCAGGCGGGGGTGGGGGAGAAGATCCTAGCCGGCCTGAGCTGGGGGAGGGGAGCCTTGGGCTTGCCGAGTTCCAGCCGCTCAGTGTGGGATCACCTCACCTCCAGACGCCAAGCCGGTGAGTCTGTTTTGATGCTGCGGATCTGTGAGGTGGGAGGAGGAAGGTTGGGCCCAGGTCAGGGCTGGCAGCCGCCTGCCTGCTGGCCGCCCGTGACGGGGCCTAGCGCACTGCGGGACCACTGCCTTCTCAGCTTCAGCTTTGGCAGTGGTACTGGGGGATCGGAGGATGCTGAGAATGCTAATTATAGCCCTCCCGGTGCCCCACCCCCTCCAGAATCCCCAGGAAGAGCCGATCCTGTCAGAATTGATATTTGCATGGCATCCTTGGGGAGGGCAGCTTTGGGACTACCAGCATCTTAGGGTCCAAGGGGAGGGGTCCTGGAGCCCAGAGTCAGCCCCCCCCCCCCATTGATTGTCACCCTTGAAGGAAATGAATGCAGGAAGGAGAGCTGGAGGGGCTGCAGGTCAGGTTCAGGTCAGCCTCAGGGGGCCGGCCTTTCTCAGTGGGAGGGGTCAGAGGGACTCCCTTATGGGTCGTGGAAGCAGAGCTCTTGACTCCTAGGATGGGAGTGGGTCTTAGGTTCAGGGGGGAGCTCCTGAGGGCACTGGAGCCTGGCACATGGACCGCGGTGAGGGAGCAAGGGGACAACATCCGTAATGATGGACTAGGACCAACCAGGCCTCTCAAAGACCGGAGGCTTCTTGCTGTGTGAGGAGTCTGGGGAGACAGGGAGGCTGGGGAACTAGCCAGGGAGAGTTGGGGTGGAGCAGTGAAGAAAGGGGGAGACTAGGAAGAGGTTCTGGATGATGCTCTGAGACAGCAGGCCATAGGCCTGGGAGTGCCGGCCCAGGGCAGCATGGGGGGGGGGATTAGGAGGAGGACGGGTCCTAGAGTCCCTGTGGGGAGGGCTCTGGCCTTCCAGACATGTCCTCCATCTGACAGCTTGGGGGCTGCACTCCACTGCAGGTCTCCTGCGTGCGGTGGCTGGGGGCAGCGGGGAGAGAAGTCCCAATTGGCATCTCGGCCTGAGCTTGGGCTGAGCAGATCTTGTGGGGGGCTGCAGGGGGGTGGGGGGGTGGGTGTGAGGTGCCCCAGAGACTTGGCAGGCAGGGGCTTAAGGGCTTGGCTGGCTGAAGGGGGTGGTGGGAGGGGCCCAGGCGCCAGGCCTGGCACGGCCATGGGGCTTTCCTTGGAGAAACAAGAGAGTTTCTGTGTGTGCACAAGGACGTGAAGTGCTGGGCCGCAGAGATGAATTATTAAAGGCCCTCGGTTTCCCAATCAGCGGCAAGGTGATGGATGTGTTAGCGGGGGTGTGTAATTAATCCTGGCGGGCCGCTGCACGGGCTGGAGACAAAGGGGACTTTTTTTTTTTCTTTTTTTCCAAGTTTGGTTTCTTTTCCCTTTTCCCAGGAAGATGATGGTACAAGACCATTACATAGATAATTACTTTTAGTGTGCCTTCCAGGAGGATTGAGCTGTATTCTTCCTGCTCAGTGTAACGGAGTAATTGCTGAGGGAATCAGGGAGTCCTGGCCCCGCCCTGGCTCCAGGCCCACATCACAGTCCCCTTACTGGGGACCCAGGCTCAGCTTAGGGAGCCATGGTGGCCTGGGCGTGGCCTGGAATGCACTCCACACCGCGGTGAGGTGTGGCATAGAGGTGGCCAGTCATGGTTCTCTGGATCAGTTTCCCCACTGTCTTCCTCCGTGGCCCTTTGTGACAGTTGGTGAGGTCATTGGCACGATCCTGGCACGTCCATGAGGCCCTCGTGGGCAGGGCAGGGCGAAGGCCCGGATGAGCTGGGAAGAGTGTGGACAGGGCCAGTGCTGCAGGCACTGAGCTCTACAAGCAGAGTTCAAACACTCTGAGTAAGTGGGGGCTTGTGGCTCACGCCTGCAATCCTGGCTACTCAGGAGGCTGAGATCTGAAGGTCATGGTTCAAAGCCAGCCCAGGCACACAAATCCATGAGACTCTTATCTCCAGTTTTAACCACTGGAAAGCGGGAAATGGAGCTGTGGTTCCAGCGATAGAGTGCCGGCCTTAGGCACGAATGCTAAGGGACAGTATCCAGGCCCAAGTTCAAGCCTCGGTCCTGGCACAAAACTAAAAAAAAGAAAGAGAAAAGACGATAGAAATGAAAGACTAAAAAACCCTACTTTAAGCAAGAACCAGGTTCACATGGGTAACATTTAGAGTCCGTGGGGCCAAAAGGAAGCTGGGGGCAGGCTGAGGAGAAGCCTCTCCAAAGACAGGGGACGCTCTACCCTCTTCCCTAAGGTCTCTCGGTGACCATCTGGTCCATCCACCCTCCCCCAAGCCAGGTGAGCCCTACGCCAGCCTCCCTTGGGGAATCCATCCCTCACAGGTACTTCCTGCACAATAGGGAAGAGGCAGCGCTCCTCTATGTTGACGCACACCTGAGTCCCGCCCACCCTTTGCGTCTGATCCTTTGAAACTACATACAACCTGCTGGCCTCTCTTTCACATGGGGATGAAAATGTTTTCATTTTGTTTTAGTTAAAATGTCACGTACTCGAATGTATGTAGATGGAACCCAGCCTGTATGTACAGCCAGGTGTGTGTTGGACATCCAGACAGTTGACTTATTTTCATTTTACACATAAATACCATATTAAGATATTTGTTTATAAGGCTTTTCCCCTTGTATTTTGGGGTTCTTTCCTTAGGGCCAATTCCTGAAGGTAAATTATTTTGTTTAAAAAAATTACTAGGCGGGGAATGTGGCTTAGTAGAGGAGTGCTTGCCTAGCCTGCATGACGCCCTGAGTTCGATTCCTTAGCACCACATACACAGAAAAAAGCCACAAGGGGTGCTGTGGCTCAAGTGGTAGAGTGCTAGCCTTGAGCAAAAAGAAGCTCAGGGCCAGTGCCTAGGCCCTGAATTCAAGCCCCAGAACTGGCAAAAAATTTTACTATTCTATGAGTATCAAAGCACAGTCATTAAACACATAGGCTACATGTCAAGAAAATTTAAAGTCAGGTGCCATTGGCTCACGCCTGTAAACCTAGCTAGCTATTTACAAGGCTGAGAAGGAGAGGATCCAGTTCCAGGGCCAGCCCATGCCAAAAAAATCTTTGAGACTCCATCTCATCTGAAGAATCTGGGCATGCTTGTATGTGCCTGCCATCCCAGCTATGACAGGAAGCCCAAAATAGGTGGAGAGCAGTCAGATATGTGCCCAGGCTGGAAGCAAGTCCTTATCTCAAAAACAGCCAGCACATAAAAAGGCTGAGGGGGTGGCTCTGTGGGAGAGTTCCTTCTTAGCCAGCACAAGGCCCTGGATTCAAAGCCCAGTACCTTGAAAAAGAGTTGAAGCTGGATGCTGGTGGCTCACCCCTGTAATCCTAGCTACTGAGGAGACTGGGATCTGAGGCTTGCAGTTCAGAGCTAGCGTGGGTAGAAAAGTCCGTGAGACTCTTATCTCCAATTAACCACCAGAAAACCAGAAGTGGAGCTGTGGCCTTAAGTGGTAGAGTGCCAGCTTTGAGCAAAAGAGCTCAGGGACCTAGGCCCTGAGTTCAAGCCCCATGACTAACAACAACAACAAAAAGGTAGTTTAAAACTACCTATTGGGGCTGGGGATATGGCCTAGTGGCAAGAGTGCTTGCCTCGTATACATACATTAGGCCCTGGGTTCAATTCCTCAGCACCACATATATACAGAAAACGGCCAGAAGTGGCGCTGTGGCTCAAGTGGCAGAGTGCTAGCCTTGAGCAAAAAGAAGCCAAGGACAGTGCTCAGGCCCTGAGTCCAAGGCCCAGGACTAGCAAAAAAAAAAAAAAAAGCTACCTATAATTCTCCTTTTCAGATATCTGGTATATAGCTGTAATATTTTGAATGACTTTTTATGCATTCATGCACAAATGTGACCAGATTTATATATTTATTTGTTATTGTTGACTTTTTTTGAAAAAGGTCTTGTTATGTAGTCCAACGCTAGCCTTGAACTCTCATTCCGTCTGTCTCTGCCTCTTGAGTACGAGGATAACAGGCATATGCCACTGCTAAACTATAATATTTTAAAAGATATTAGATGAATATCACATATTTGCCATAATATGTAATATGTTCATTTAAAAGCATTTGTTCAGTCTGGCATGTCTCTTCCTTGGTTTTCTTTAAGTGGTACAAAGGGGTTTTGACTTAACATCGCAGTTTGAGCATCACTCCTTCCATCGTTCCCCCCACCCCATCTATCCCAGCCCCGCCCATCCACTCAAGGCACCTGCTTCTAACGTTTACATATTGAATAGTATGACTGGACTTAGACGGTATTCAGTCTCCTTTCCCTCCTCTCTCCTCCTCTTCTTCCCCTCCCCTTGCACTGGGGCTTGAACCCAGGGGCTCAAGCTCTCCCTTCCCCCTCACTCAAGGCTGGTCATCAAGAGCACAGTTGTGGGGTCAAGTCAGGCAGAACCTGAGGTCTGCTACTTACATACAACGATATTGACAACAACTTTATTTCTGTACATCTGCTTCTTTATCTGGAAGAGGGAGGTAATGTTAATATCAGATTTCTTGTAGAGGTAGGTGAGGTCATATATATGTAAAGTATGTAGAACTTGTGGAAAAGAATAAACCAGGTATTTATGACTTTTTTTGTTGGTGGTAGTCATAGGGCTTGAACTGTGGGCCTGGGCCCTGTCCCTGAGCTCTTCTTCAGCACAAGGCTAGCACTGTACCATTTTGAGCTACAGCACCACTTCCGGTTTTCTGGTGGTTAATTGGCTATAAGAGTCTCATGGTCTTTCCTTCTTGGGCTGGCTTTGAACTGTGATCCTTAGATCTCAGTCTCCTAAGTAGCTAGGATTACAGGCATGAGCCACTGGCACGATCATTTTTTTAAAAAAATTCCCATACTGGGGCTTGAACTCAGGGCCTCCTCACTGTCCCTTAACTTTTTCACTCATGGTGGGCACTGTCCCATTTGAGCCACACCCTTTTGCTCATTAAATGGGTAGAAGAATCTTTTTGTGTACCTGGGCTGGCTTTGGACTACAGTTCTCAGCCTCAGCTTCCTGAGTAGCTATGATTGCAGGCATGAGATACTGATGCCCAACTATGGTAATCTTTCTGAGGTTTGCATAAGGAACATAATTCTCAGAAAATGGATATCCTGGTCTCCCTCCCTCCAAGCCCGCAGGTGTCCTCGTTTGAGGATTACTACCCCTGTCCTCCAGTGATCCTCTGCTTTCCCTGGTGCTTCATGACAGAAGTGGGCTCACCAGCACGTTCCCGGACTGCAGCCTCTGTAGGATGGGTTACCACAATGTCCTACTTGGGGCAGGTGCAAAAAGGGCTCCCCGGTGTCCTCTAGCTTGTGAGACACCTCACCCCTACCTGTCCCACACTGACGCTTGCACATCCTCCCTTGCAAATCTGCCTATAGTCTCTCATTCTCCTGAACCCTCTTTGCACTTTTCCGAAGGCAGTCCAAGCTGACCTGATGCACCAGTTCTGTTTTGTGTGTTAATAAGAGGGAATTGGAAGAAAGAAGCCTCACACTGAATCCTGGTCCAAATGAGTAGCTATATGACTTAGGGCATGCCACTTTATATCTATGATCTTTTGTTTCCGAGTGTGACAGCCGGGGTTAGTGTCACTACCCACCTGCCTTGCTGATGGCTAGATGAGTCACACGCGTGCAACTGCATTGTAAACTGCAAACACTCACACAGATGCCTGTGGTTACTGAACAATGTATATCAGAAGGCAGTGCTTCCACTTGGGCCAGACGGGCGCCCAGGCGGGGGCCTGGTGGGAACTGCGTTTAGAGAAGGTGGTATTGAGTCTGATGGTCAAGTCCTCCAGGTTCCCCACTTTCTTTCCATAGCAAGTTTGGTCCTAACTGTGTAGATTCGGGAAGCATGGAGGAGGAGGCCTGTGCCACTTTGCTGGCTGTACTGTCTTGTCCATCTTCAGCGCTGTCTTCCTGAAACTGGTTGGGAGCGCCCCTTCCCCAGGGAGATGGCCTGGAGCCCTTGGAGGAGGCGAGGCCCCTCCCTCCTCTGCTCTGCGCTCCACCAGGGCACCCAGGCACGTCTCCCAAGATCTAATTTCACATGTCTGCAGTTGTACATGGCAATTTGCTTTTTGTAGCCAAGTGATTGCAATTAGCTTGTTCAATTCAACCTGATCTTGGGCAGTGAGGTCCTTTTACTTATTTCACTTGGTTCCTGGGTCCTCATGAGCATCAGCAGAGCTTTCCAGAGGCCACAGACAAATCTCTTTGCCTCCTGTGAGACCTAGGGGGTACCAGGCGGATTGAGGTGGACAAAGAGGACGGCGATGGGGCAGGGACACCTGCTTTGGTGGGGACTCTGGGAGAGGGCACAGTATTCAGAGACTTGCTGGCATCCCAAGCAAGATGTAGGATCTTGTTTGAATGCCCTTCCCCTTCTGCTCTTCTTGTATTGTCTCCAAAACAGGAGTAATGGATCCTCTAATTCTAGTGTGTACCATGAAGTCCTAGGTTTTTTAAAAAAAGGAATGTTTAAGTTCAGTCTGGGAGGGGAGTGGATAGGTGGGCAAATACATGTTCTGAATATGAGACAGAAGCTATCTATGTTGGTGTCCAAGAAAGAGGTAGACTCTTCTGGAAGAGATAGGAGACGATTCCCATAGGTGGGCCTCAACTAGATCCCATTAGCTTGGGAAATCTACCTAAATGCTCTGGGTCTCAGAGCCAAGTGTGGTAACACATGCCTGTAATCCTAGCACCGGGGAGGCTGAGTCAGGAAGATCCAGAGTTCCAGGTGAGCCAACACCACAGAGTAAAACTATTTAAAAAATTCTCTAGGTCTCAAGTCTCCTAAGTGAGAATACTAAATGTGAGAATACTAAAGCCTCTTTCGCAGAGGTGAGGAATGAAATGAAATAAGTAATATAAAGACTATATCTGTCCCTGCATGGCTGTTTAACTGACGTTCAAATGTCTTCTTGAGGCCAGGCCACATGGTGGGGTGGTAGGGGAAGGACAGGAGTCTCAGGAAGCCGGTCCTCATCCTTCACCTTAGCTCAGTGACCTTGGGCCAGCCTGTTAACATCGGCAAGTCTGAGTTACTGTATCTGCAGGGCGGTACACAATTGTCTGGGTCACTTGAGAAACTTCACACAAGGTACCTAGAATTTTCTTGTAGTAAGTCCTAGAAAATGTGAGTTCTTCTGTGAACAACGTATTTCACTGACAAATAGCATGTGTGTGCAAAGACACACATGTTGCGGGTTGATTTCTAGATGTGCTCAGAAAGAGAGGATGTTGACCAAATGAGGTGACCAAGTGACAGCTAGTGGCTGCAACAGCTGAGAAACTGTCCCCAAGGAGAGGTGACCAGGCCTCGGTTGAAGGAATCAGGCGTAGGCAACACAACTAGGGTTGTCAGCATGTGTGGTTCATGCTCCAAGCTGGGGAGAGCTTGCTTCATGGGAAACATAAGTGGACTGCTGACAGCAGGAACTTAATTCCCTCAGCTATTCAGGCCTCCCAAGCCGGCTGGCCTGGGCTAGTCCTGCCAGCAGTATCCCAGCTGCTCTGTAGCCTGTCTGGTCCCCTGACCTTCCTATGCAAGGCAGCCTGGCGGCCATGCTGGGTTGCCATGGTGACCGGCAGCCTCCCAGCTGGGTTGCCTGGGTAACCAGTTGGCTGGTATTTGGAGGGAGGGGGTTTATGAGCTTGGGTGGGTGGGGGGGGGATGATCAGCCTCAGGAGAAGGACAAGGGTGGGACAAGGAGAAAAAGAAATCTCTGATGGCCCCAGCCCAGACTTCTCTCTCCCTCCTGAGATTGGGAGAGCCTGAGCAAGGCAGGTAGGATGGGAGGCTGCGTTGTCTTGGCTTACATGTGCGCATGTTTCTGTTGTGTTGTCTGGGTCATGTAGGATTTGGCAGGTTTGATGGGGGTAGTGCTGGAGTTCTCCCTGGAGGCGAGGAAGACAGTGGGTCCACTTGGAAAGCCATGGGCCTTCCGAAGCCAGAATCAGTCCTGACCCCTCTCTTGGCCCTCATGGAGTTTCAGTGTCCTCCTCTGTAAGAGGGAGGGGCTGATGTAGATCTCCATACACTCCACCACTGCCTATGCTGGGGCTTCTGCTTCTTCTTTCATACTGACTTCTCTCTTGGGTGGATGTTTTACAGCCCATGACCAGCTTGTGTCAGAGGCACAATCTGGTCTTATCCTCGCCCTGCACAGGGGATGATGGGAGGGTAGGGGTGGGATTAGAATTGAGAACCTAGAGACGTGGCTCTTACCCTGAGATGTTTCCCATTGCATCTGCTGAGGGCGGAAAGCGTGCTACACAGGTGAGGAGGTCATCAAGGAAATTTGGAAAGTAAGTCAAACCCAATACAGAGGCCTGACTGTACTCAGCAGGAATGTAGTTTTCATCCCAATCCAGCAGTGTGTGAGTTACCCTTATTTCTGACAGATTTCAGGAAGCTGGATTTTTTTCCCTTCTAAATATAGTCATGACCCTTCATCTTAATTTCACATCCACTGGTGAATCACTACACTGAGTCTGAGAAACAGAGTATGAGAAAAACAAAGCTTTCTCTCACCTTCCAGGTGTTGATTTACCTGTTGGATCCTCCCTTCTGTGAGGTAGCTGTGGCTCAGAGGTTACACCACGTGCTTGAGGTCACCGAGGCAGAAAAACCTGAGTCAGGGTCTGAACGTGTGTGTGTGTGTGTGTGTGTGTGTGTGTGTTGCTTAGGTTCAGAGGCTGCCTTTATCTGCAGAGTCTTTGCTGTAAGAACTGAACGATTCTTCTTAGAGAAAGAAAAACAAATCTAAAAATCCAAAGGATGTACCTTGGTCCCTTCAAAATCAAGGGCCAAGAGCTGTGACCATACCTGGTGTGCCTCTGGCCAGGTGTGTCAAGGCTGAGGACGGCTGTGCAAAGAGGAGGCTGGTTTGAAGCAGTGGGTGTGAACGAGGGAGTCAGGTGTAGAACATGAGCAGGCTGCCTCATGGTTCACATGCTGAAGCTTCCTGGACAAGCCTTTCTGATTGCTTAGTCGGGTTGGGTATAACTGAGATCAGATTCCTCGTCAGAGTCCTGGGGCTGTGCCGACAGGTTTCAGGCCTCTGGGATATGTTTCTGACAGGAGAGCTGTAAACTAGTCCCCAGAGGAGCCAGTTTGTCATTGTGTGTTTCCACGATGACAAAGAGATACTAGTCAGCAGGAAGCTACAAGAGGGACCCTGCCACAGGTGGGGTTCACTTGTGCCCAATAGCCAAGGTTAGCAGGGCCTAGAGAGGCTGTGGTTCCACAACACCCCAGCAGAGTGCTGGCCCTGTAAATGCTTTTCATGATACATGTAAGGCCTGGAGTAACAAGCAGGAGCATGTGAGGGAATCCACATTGCTTGGCTCCATTTCCAATCGTGTTGTGTGAATTTAGCCCAATAGTTTATTTTCTTTGCTTTTCTTTTCTTTTTTTTTTTTTTTTTGCCAGTCCTGGGGCTTGGACTCAGGGCCTGAGCACTGTCCCTGGCTTCTTTTTGCTCAAGGCTAGCACTCTGCCACTTGAGCCACAGCACCACTTCTGGCCTTTTTGTATATATGTGGTGCTGAGGAATCAAAACCAGGGCTTCATGTATATGAGGCAAGCACTCTTGCCACTAGGCCATATTCCCAGCTCCACCCAATTCTTAGTTTCTTAGGACCCAGATTTCCCTATTGGTGGGGGACACTCAATAGATAGTCCCGTCCCTCCCTTCTACAGGACTTTGCCCTTGGCAAACAGAAGAATGCGATAGGCATTTACAGCCAGTTGAGTGTATTCCCTTTACAGCCCTGCTTGGGCCCTGGGAAGGGGGTAGGGAGGAGCAGGAAGTTGTGTTCTTATCCTAGAATACATGACATGAACAGATTATGGGAGGAAAGATTTCTTTTGCTCAGGGTTTCTGAAGTTTCTCAGTCCATTGGTGGAGAGGCCATGCACAGCAGAGCAGCTCACCTCATGGTGGCCAGGAAATGGGTGGAGGAGGGTCCTATGTCAGCAAGCCCTTCCCTTTCCCCCTGAGATGCCATCCAGGTCCCCAAATGTGGGATGGTGGGTGGTGCCAACTGCATTCAGGGTGGGTCTTCTCCCCTGCAGCAATTCTTCTCTGAAGACAGATACTTTGCCCTCATCAGTACTTTGCAAGTCTTGTAGGTGCTTGCCAATCTAGTCCAGTTGACAATCAAGAACAGCCATCAAAAATACAACCCTTCTCACTGGGAAATGAGAGCAGGCAGAGATACTAGTATGGCCTAGGCTTTTGGGCTGCTTTCTCTAGAAGTGTAAGTCCATCCTGTCTCCTGTGAATAGAGAGGCTGGGGAGATGTGTTTCCAGTAAATAGAATAGGCGCTTTAGCTTCATAGCAAAGGATGAGAAGGTTGTTCAGTGCCTAATGATGAACTGATTCACACAGCAAGTGTGAAGTGTGAGGTCTTGAGTTCAAACTCCAGTACCAAACAAAAAGAAGAGAAAGTCTGATCCAAAGGAGGTGGTGAGCATGAACCTTAGACACTGTCTAGATCCCAGAAAGGACTTTGTAAATCTATACAGAAAGGTATTTGATTGGGCCCAGCATCTTCTAAGTATGATGTCAGAACCAAAGCCAAAATCAACACTTGCACTTTTTAGGTATATTTTTTGAAGTGACCTTTAATTGGCTGAAATAGCTAGTTGGAAATAGACATTGTTCTGTCATATTCCATGGACATAGGTCTTTATATCTGGTATGTTTGTATCTTCAGATGGCAATTAGCATAATTCTTTTGGGGAGGAGTGAACTGAGGGCCTTGCACTTGCCAGATAGGTGCTCTACCACGGAACCACACCACTAGCCTTCTTCTTTTGCTTATTTTTCAGGAGTTGGTCTCTCATTTTTGTCTAGGGCCTACCTTAGACCATGATCTTCTTACCCATGCCTCCCAAATACCTTAGGACCACAGGCATGCTTGTTAGTTGAGCGGAGATCTAACTTACCTTTGGCCGAAGTGGCCTCAAACTCAGTCCTCTTGATCCTTGATTCCCATGTAGCAGGGGTCACAGTTGTAGTTCCTTATAAGTAGTTCTTTTTTTTTTTTCAAATACTAAAATTAACTTTAGCCAGGAGCTTGTGGCTCATGCTCGTAATCCCAGCAACTCAGGAGACTGAGATCTGAGGATTGTGGTTCAAAGCCAGCCCAGGGAAGAAAGTCTGGGAGACTCTTCTCTCCAGTTAAGCACCAAAAAAGCCAGAAGTAGAGCTGTGGCTCAAATGGTAGAGCACTAGCCTTAAACAAACAAACAAAAGACAACAAAAATTCAGGGTCAGTGCCTAGGCCCTGAGTTCAAGCCCCAGGACTGGAACAACAAAAATTATCTTCACTTGTCCCAAGGAGTTTCATTTAAAATATTTTTATCATCTTTAGGAATTTACACAGAGGGGTCTCAGTTCAACAAATCAGCTTAAGTACAGTGCATCTTGATTGATGTCATCCCTTCTATCGTTCTCCTCCATCTCTCCCCACTCCACCCATCCCCTCAAGCCACCTGGTTCCATGTTCACAGTAAGTGGTTCTTGACAAGTACTTTCCTCCACCTTCCCTAGGTTTAGGAATGGAGTGCTGAGGAGCCTCTTGATCGGAACCTGTCTTCACCATCTTCTTCATTCTTCATCTTCTGGCTCAGGGCCAGGATTGTTATATTCCTGTCATTGGCTGAAGCCTTTGCAGGCTGGAGCTGGATCATATCTTTTTCATCCTTTGTCCTTCCTCCTAAAAAGTTTGCTTTGGCTCCATCCTGATGATAATGCAGATAAGGCACCAGTGCACAAGAGGATCTGGTTAAGAAGCATAGATCCTTCTTCATATCTCTCATACTTGGCCCTATATGTCTTTAATATTTCCTGGAGAAGGAGTGAGCTATTTTCAGCCAGCTTTGGGGAGCTGTCACTCCCACAGGCACCTCCTGAGGTAACAGGTCAGGAGAGAACAAGGAGGTGTCAGCAGCATCTCATTTGCATACTCCCCACCATCTTCCTTGGGCTCAGTTTATAGACATCCTGGCCAAATTTAATTCTGGCCATTGCTGTCATTTTTCTCTCCATCCCTCACACCAGAGTCAGCGGACAAGTTGGAGCTACAGGAAGCTTATTAAGAAGCCCTGGGCTCCAAATGTCAGAGTCTGTTCTTTTTCAGATAGACTAAGACAGGAAAGGGATTTAGAGTCTCAGCCTTGGAAGTCATCTTTCATTTGGTTCAACCTACCTTCCAAGTCACCGTGTCTCCGTTTGAGTGTTCCAGACATGTGACAGCCCAGCTACTTGAGCACTCTTAGAGGCCAGGGCGTGGCCCTTGGAAAGTGCTTTCCTGTTGTTGGGTAACTTTAGCTTGTGTCCTTCCCTGATGGTGACCTTGAATTTTCCTCTTCCTGGTAAAGTCAGTCCTAGCTGTCCTTTCCTGGGCTCCCTTGTTTATCATTGTTTTAAAGAATCAGACAAGTGTTCAGAGACCGTTAATACAGACTCTGATATTGAGGCTGCCAGGGCCCGCAGCCAGATGCCATGGTTTTGGGAGAGGATAGTAGCTTTGCACCTGCTCAGCTAGAGCTCTGCCTCTTGAGCCACACCCGCGGCCCTTGCCATTTCAGTTATTTTTCAGAAAAGGTCTCATACTTTTTTCCTGGGCCATCCATGGATGGTGTTAAGTCTCTTGTCTCCATCTTCCAAGTAGTTGGGATTACAGATAGATACCACCACATCTTGCTTGTTCTTTGAGATAGGGTCTCAGTAACTTAATCCTAAATTTGATCTTCCTGTCTCCACTGGAATCACATGATTATTATGATTATGCATACTATACGACTCACATCTAGACCTTGAGGCTTTCTATATCCTGACTCAGCAGCATTAGGAGATAGTTAGAAATTTAGGTTCCCAGACTTCATTGGACCTACTGAATCAGAATGTTTGTTTTAGTAAGTTTCCCCCAGGTGATTCATGTATATGTTGAATTCTGAAAAGCACTACCTGAATTATTCAACTTGGGGATGGGGATGAATAGCAGAGGATAGGAAACCCATCTTCCAAGGGCTTTTGGTTTTAGAGGTAGGATTTGAGGTAGGCAAGTGAGTGCTCTGTCACTAAGCAGCATGCCAAGCCCTCTTCAAAGTCCTGATAACCAGGTTCCTGGGGACAGACTGTATCAAGGATACACACACACACACACACACGCACACGCACACACACAGAGTACTGGAGCTTGAACTCAGGACCTTGTGCTTGCTGAGCAAGTGCTTGACCACTTGATCTATGTCTCTAGCCCTGTTTCCAGAATGTCATTAGAAACTCCCAATTTATAATGGATTACTCCTAGACTGCATAAAGTTTCAACTTGGACATGACAAATTAAATATGCATTGTATTTGTCTTGTCATCATTTTATTAGAAATGTACTTTTCAGCATATTTTAAGGATTTTGGATTATACGTACAGTTGAAATTTTTGATGTTGGTTTTCCATTTCTGATCTATTTCAGTTTTGAAAGTGTTTGGCTATTATTTCAGTAATACAGATTAATTCAGAGGCCTGACTGTACGCCAAGTCTGTTAGCCATCCCTCTAGCTTTGTCAGGAGCAAATCTGAATGCCCCCACTAGGAGAGAAGCCGGCGTGCTTACTGTCATTGGTTTACTTCTCTGCCGCCTTCTCTGCCGCCTTCTCTGGACCAAGGCATTGGCTTTGAGGCCTGTGATGTGAACTTCTTTCCTGTGTTTCTGAGCTCACTACTTAAGGAAGAGCCATAGGGCCCTGCAATGTCAGGTTCAGGACAAGTCAAGATGGCTCCCTGCCCTTGCCCTCTCTCTTTCTCCTGTAGCTCAGGCAGCAGACTCTCTGAGGCCTCCTCGGGACTCCTTTCTCTCCACAGCCTCCCATGAACACATGCGAACCATCTTTGGCATGGGGGCAGGCACTTACTTGTCTGCTTGGCTTATTTGAGGCTAGACTGCTTCTGCCCTGGGGCTCAGGATGTCTCCTTGAGCATCCTTTCCTGCCTCTGGGATAGGAGTGTGCCCAGGTCTTGTTATCGTCGTATCTGCTTCCTCCCGCAGATGCTGCTGGGTATCAGGGTATCTCTGCAGTGGGCTTGTTAGTTAATTGGCGCTTCAGCTGGCTGATTGACTCTAATGCGGTGAACATTTATTTACCCCAGCAGCCGCCTCTCAGACAGCCTTTAATTGCAGGCACGAGAGAGACAATAATTATGGGATAATGGGTGGCTTTTGTGTGAGTCCTTCTCTTTACACTGTGTCAGCAAACAGGGTGGGTTTGTTTCCTAACATTCACATCCCCCTGCTGGTGAGAATCTGCTGCCCTCCTCCCCACTCCCTTCACCTCTACCCTCCTGCCCATCGCTTCCCTTCCCTGCCTTGGGCCTGAGATTTTACCCCAATTCCCTGGGCTACAGAGAACATGTTCCAGACTTCCAAAACAGCATCCCATGCTAATCCCATTGTGGTCACAAGCCCGACTTTAGGATTTGTCGGGTTAATTTTATTTTATTTATTTTATTATTTTTTGACTGTCGTGGGACTTGAACTCTGAGCCTGGGCACTGTCCCTGAGCTCTTTAGCTCAAGACTAGTGCTCTACCACTTGAGCCACAGTGCCACTTCCTGTTTCCTGGTGGTTAATTGGAGATAAGAGTTGCATGGGGCTGGGGATATAGCCTAGTGGCAAGAGTGCCTGCCTCGGATACACGAGGCCCTAGGTTCGATTCCCCAGCACCACATATACAGAAAAAACGGCCAGAAGTGGCGCTGTGGCTCAAGTGGCAGAGTGCTAGCCTTGAGCGGGAAGAAGCCAGGGACAGTGCTCAGGCCCTGAGTCCAAGGCCCAGGACTGGCCAAAAAAAAAAGAGTTGCATGGACTTTCCTGCCTGGGCTGGCTTTGAACAACGATCTCAGCCTCCTGAGTAGGTAGGATTACAGGTTTGAGCCACCTGTGCCCAGCAAGGTTATTTAATTTATTAAAAAAATTTTTTTAGGGCTGGGAATATGGCCTACTGGCAAGAGTGCTTGCTTCGTACACATGAAGCCCTGGATTCAATTCCCCAGCACCACATATATAGAAAGTGGCTCAAGTGGCAGAGTGCTAGCCTGGAGCAAAAAGAAGCCAGGGACAGTGCTCAGGCCCTGAGTTCAAGGCACAGGCCTAGCAAAAAAAAAAATTAGAGGTACTGAGGTTTGAACTCAGCCTTGTGCTTGCTAGGCAGGTGCTACCTGAGCTATGCTGTCAGTTGTTACGGCTTTTATTATTTTTTAAACAGAGCGTCATCATTTTGCCCAGGCTGGCCTCCAACTCTGACCTTTATAATCTCAGCCTCCTCAGTTGCTGGAATTGCAGGCCTAAGCCACCAGTGCCCAGCTATTAGTTTTGATATGGAGTCTCACTGTGTTCTCTAGGTTGGCATCAGACTCTTGGAAACCAAGTGATTTTCTGCCTCTCAGGAAGCCATGGGCCGCTTTTTCCTGTTTATTTATTTATTTATTTTCCCTTTCTCTTTCGCCAAGCTGTATTCTCGGAATTGGTATTTTTAATCAACTTTGCCTGAAAAGAGAGTAACTATAAAGCATATGACTATTCTGTTTCTTTCTGATCTCTGTTCATGTTTTTATATTCTTGTGATTCGTGTACAGCTATTGTCCTGTCAAAGGTTTCTTTTGTGTGGTATTATTTTATACCAAATACTCTAGGTATGACAGCGGTCTATAAATTTATCATCTTAAATAGCTCTAAATAATTCTATCCTGTTTCTGCATTACTGGAGTGCTCTTTTCTTATTACTGAGGAATTTGGGTTGTTTCCAATTTGTTGCTGTTATGAATAATAGCTCTATCCTAAACATCTTTATACATGCTGATTTTCCCTAGTTATTTCCCCAGGGTGGGGGATTGAATTATGAGTTGTATTGATCTGACTTTGTGTTGGGAAGAGCTGGAGGGAGTGGAGAGTTGGCAGTACCGGGAGGTTTGCCCAGTCGCTCCATCACTTCCCTTCTCCCTGTTTCCATGTTTTTATTATGGTCTTTGCACCTGCTTCTCCGCTCTTGGAACAGCAATGCATAATAGCCTGTCTGAGTTCTCTGGGTCAGTGGACTGGGTGGGTGCTTCTTGTACAGGTCGTCTCCCATGCGTTCATCTGAAGGCTCCCCGCCCCCCCCCCCCCTCTGGCTAGCCAAGATGGCTCCTCAGGTGGCTGGCAAGGCAAGCTTCTGTCTCCTGGGATCCTGGGCTTGTCAGCCTGAGCACCTGTAGATGGTTTGGATAGTTGGATTGGTTCCTAGAGGGATCATCTCAAGGAAGAGCATTCTGCTCCATCATATAGCCCTTGCCTCACACACGTGAGACCTTGGGTTCCATCCTCAGCCGTGCAAAGCACACACCAAAACAAAACATTCGCCAGAAACTGGTGGCTCATGCCTATAACCCTAGCTACTTAGGACGCTGAGATCTGAGGATTAAGGTCAGCCTGGGCAGAAAACTCTGGGAGACTCTTGTCTCCAATGAACCAGCAAAATAAAGTGGAGATGTGGCTCAAGTGGCCGAGCACTGGTCTTGAGCAGATAAAGTCAAGCAAGAGTCTGAGAGCCTGAGTTCAAGCCCCAGTACTGGGATAGACACAAAATAGAAAAACAAAAAAAATTAAAAAAGGAAATTTCAAGACATCCAAGAGGAAACTTCAAGGTTTCTTAGGTCCTTTTGCCTCAGAATCTCATAGCATTACACCTATTCCATTGTGTTCGTCTGACACCATTCCCCTCCCCCACACACACCACAAAGGACAGGGGGTTAGACTTCCTCTCTCAACAGATGGAACAGCAAAATTTACAGGCATCTTCTGTTCTGCACTAGAATGGAGAAAGAAAGCATGCTGATGATTGGTAGCCTAGGAATCCTCCCAGTGTGTGCTTAGAAGAGGCCATGGGGGACCCTCACCCCCTCGCCTCTGCTCTGCTACCTCTTGCCTACCCTGCTTCTCAGAATCCTGCCCAGAATCTCAGAAATCACATGAACTTTCCTCAGTTCCTCCCCTGCTACCCACAAGGCCAGGCCCTTCACATGCCTCCCTCCTCCCTCTTCCTTCCTCCCTCCCTTTCCAGATTCCTAGGGTTTTGAGTCTTTATCTGCCAGTGTCTTTCATGGTTCCTACCACACCATGCCAGTATTCAGTTATTCCTGGGTTTGGCCTGCCTGCCTGTCTTCTCCCCGAGGCAAGAACAGTGCCACCATGTTGAAGACCTAGGAAAGTGGTGCCTGGCATATAGAAAGGTTTTGCAAACTCCATTTCTTCTCCCCTTTTCCAAACATTTGACATTCTGTTGTGGAGTAAAATTGGGTGAGTTATCTTCATGAAGCAGGGGTGGTGGGCCAGAACCAACATTTACTCTTTTTTTTTTTTTTTTTTTTTTTTTTTTGGCCAGTCCTGGGCCTTGGACTCCGGGCCTGAGCACTGTCCCTGGCTTCTTCCCACTCAAGGCTAGCACTCCGCCACTTGAGCCACAGCGCCGCTTCTGGCGGTTTTCTGTATATGTGGTGCTGGGGAATCGAACCTAGGGCCTCGTGTATCCGAGGCAGGCACTCTTGCCACTAGGCTATATCCCCAGCCCCCAACATTTACTCTTGGAGCATGTGCACTGGGCAGTGCTGCTGGGAGCTTTAGACCGTTGATTCTTCCTGCAGCTGGGATGTCAGCAGCAGCGGGGTTACTGCTTTGCAGAGGACTTCTCTACCATGCTCCAGGTGCCATTGTTGGGTCACACAGTTAGAAAGCCATTGAAGCATCTGGGGACACCAGGCTATCTTCTTTCCTGTACACCATGTCCTGCAACCCCTGGTCCCACATCTGTGAAGTGGAGACAGTTTTCCTTACCCTGTAGAGTTGCTTCCATGAAATGAAATAAGACCAGCAGGGTCCAAGGCAGGGCAGGGCCTCAGGGAGGCTTCATCCCACACGGCCTGTCTTGCTACATGGTGTCTCCTTCTCAGGGCTCTTGCATATGCGCTTCCCCCTTGCAGTGATAATAGGTAGCAATGTCGTCCATGGGCCTTTCTCCTTAATATCCTGTGTGTGTGTGATTTTCACTGATAAGTGTAACTATTCTGGCATGCGCTTCTCAACTGTGTGTGCAAGCCCTGAAGCTTTGAGTGGGCAGGATAGAGTGGAGGGGGGATCTGTGTCCCCTGGAGGCCTAGGGACAGACTTCTCATCTTCTCTATAATCACAGAGCAGACCACAGATACCTGCCACTCTGTAACATCCTGCCCTCCCATGGAGCACTGAGCCTGGGGAGTCTACCTTCCCTTCCTGAGTTAATTACCTACGTGTGTCTGGGGCTTGATCTCAGGTCTTTATACTCTGGCTTAGTTCTCCACCACTACTTCTCCAACCCCAGTGTAGCTGATACTCTCCTTCCTGAGCCATGCCTCCAGCTCAGCTTTTTTTTTGGCCAGTCCTGGGGCTTGAACTCAGGGCCTGAGCACTGTCCCAGGCTTCTTTTTGCTCAAGGCTAGCACTCTACCTCTTGAGCCACAGCACCATTTTCAGCTTTTCCTGTTTATGTGGTGCTGAGGAATCGAACCCAGGGCTTCGTGCATGCTAGGCAAGCACTCTTCCACTAAGCCACATTCCCAGCTGCTGGCTCAGGATTTTTTTTCTGGTTAATTGGAAATAACTGTCTCTCAGACTTTTTTTTGCCAAGGCTGGCTTCCTCAGATCTGTCTTCTGAGCAGTTAGGATAATAGTAAGTCACCAGTGTCCAGTTTGTTTGCTACTTTAAAATCAATCCTGATGCCAGACTCTGGTGGCTCATGCCTGTAATTCCAGCTACTCAGGAAGATGAGATCTGAGGATAATGGCTTGAAGCTGGAAGTGGAGCTGTGGCTCAACTGGTAGAGCACTAGCCTTGAGGAAAAAGAAGCTCTCAGGGACAGCTCCCAGGCCTAGAGTTTGAGCTCCAGGACTGGCACAGACACAAAAGCTTAATCCCAACAAGAGATCATTATTTCGCTTTTCTTTCCACCCTTGCAGATGCCAGTGCTCTTTTCACCGCTTAGTTGTTTTCATTTTCCATCTTCTGTCCTGAAGCTCCCAGGAACTCCATTCTAAGTGACTGTGTGTGTGTGTCTCTCTCTCATTGGCTGAGCTGTAATTGGGGAGGGCAGAGCCGGGACTGGTATTGGAGGGGCTTCCTTGGTAGGGCCACAGGGAGCCCAAATCTATGTCTAATGCTTCCTGCTACCCTTTCCTCTATGCCTTTGGGTCTGGCTGGAGACACTGCCTGAGGAAGCAGGAGCTAGCAAGTTTAGATGTCCACTAGTTTTGTCTGGTCTCTTGTCCCCTCTCTCCCAAGCTCATCCTTCCCTAACTTGCCAGCCTGGCTGATGATCTATGCCACTCAGGGGCCAGCATCACCAAAGACGGAGGAGGTAGAGGTACTTTTAAAAAACTCTTCTTATACTCCTCCTTCTAAACGTCCAGGATGAAAAATCCTTGAGTCTGGAGGAAGGCACATTTCTCAAGGTTCCTCTGTCCTAGCTTTCTGTTGCTGCCTTTTCTCAATGCAGGTCTGCTGGTCCTTGGCCTGAGCTGCGGGCTCCTGAAGGCAAGGATGTGGCTATGCTCTTGGGCCAAACCCTTCACTTCACTGTGGGAGTCTTGCTGGGCCTGCTCAGACAGCTCAGACAGTTCAGCACACTGGTCCAGCTCTCTAAGTAGGAGACTTGTGTCAGGTGTTTGGGGTCATTGACCTAGAGGCCTGGTGTTTGACAAACCTTCAAAACAGAAACACCTTTCCTGCGTGCACAGAGATTTTTCCCACAAGCCCATGTGCCAGTAAGCCACGGAGGGGAGAACAGAACCCTATGCATTACCTGATTTTGAAGGACGTGTCCCCACCGTACAGGCGGAGGCTCCCATCATCTGCAGGGCAGTGAGACAGAGAGGAAAGGGCTCCAGCAAGGTGCTAGGCTGTATTTAATTTGTCTTCTGAAGATGGCCTCATGGACAGAGGAGATGGGCTGGTGATGGGTGGTAATGGCGACAATGCATGGTTCAGGGACTCAGCGGCTGGAACCTATCTCAGAGTAAAGGAAGATGGTGACGGACGGGACAGAGGGCAAGAGGTGGGGCATTAGGTGCAGGGCATTAGAAGGACCCTCTTGACACAAGAGAAGTTTCCATTGGGCCACCCCATATGTAGGGGCATTTGTTCTAGAACTCCTTAAAGGTACCCCTTGAAGGTGACTGAACAGAATTTTTTGCTGGCTGTTAAAGTAGTGGAGAGAAGGCGGCAGGGGAGTGGCAGAGCAGAGCCGTGGGGCATGACGGAAAGGTGCAGGGGTGCCCCGCCACCACCTGCTCAGCCCCGACAACCCGCAGTCCCCTAGGGCTAAGCACCGACCATCCGGAGAGATGCTTTCTGCTAGGATCACTTTTTATTTCTGCTGGCCACACCAGTGCCATTTCCCTAGCACTGCTAGTCCTGGAGCTGAGAGCTATGGGGGTGGTCCCCAAACCTCCCCTTGCTTTTACCCAGTTGTTCCGACCAAGAGCAGAGTGGGTTAACTGTGCACTTCAAGTGAAAATGTCCTAAAAGTACAGTCTCCCTCCTGCCTGCTCCATCTCCAGAAGGACTCCTTTTTCGGGGGGGGAGGGGGGCTGGTGTTGGGATTTGAACACTTGGCCTGGAGCTTGATCTCAGGGCTGCAGGTCCCTGAACATAGACTATATCTCTGAGTGTCCCCCAGAGGGAGCCATCCTCAGAGTAGCTGGGGAGCAGGCCCTGGAGGCTCCTCTGGGAGAAAAGCCCTGCGCTGTAGGTTTACCTTGCAGGCTGGACCATGGACAGCTCAGGGTTGTGAGAGCAGGGCTTTCACGGAAACACTCAGTTTTCTATTCTAGCTTTGGTTCTCTCCTAAGGATGTGTAGTTCCAGATATTTTGCCATCCTCTCCAGGCCTTGCCTGTTTATACCAGCTGAGAAGGAAGAATCATATTCTGGGACTTCCTCCTTTGGGTTATTGCAATGAAAAATAGCCTATGCGTATAAAGAGCTGTGTGAACATCAGAGATTAGTCTTAATATGGTTTTTGGAGAGGCAGAGCACTTTTGGAGTCTGGGTTTGAGTGCTGATTCCACAGGGAAGTTCCTGTCACCCACAGCTTCCTTCTTGGGGAAGTGGAGAAGGAGCTGTTAGGGTGTGGCCTGTGTGGTCCTCCCTGACACCCCCTTTGGGCCAAACCTTGAAGAGTTAGAGAAACCCAGTTAATCCAGATGTACAAAACCCAGGGTCCTCAGGGTCAAACTACTCTTCCCTGTCTCTGTTCTGTCCCCCCTCTTCCTCACTCTGCTCACTGACCATTTGTCATTTCCCTCCTGATGAAGCCAGGGGGTCTCTGGCTTTCCTGGGCAGGGTGCTCGAGACCCAGAATGCCTGGGTATTCACAGATTGGCTTGCCATTTGCTGTATTCATGTTTGGTGGAGGGATCACAGAGCCCGACAGAAACCTGCCTCCCCCTTTCTAGGCAGGGCAGGAACTTGCATTTATGATAATGACACCTTACATTTATGGAGCGTCTTTGCTGCTGGAAGCCAGGTGCTTTTCCTTTAAGCATGCTTCCTTCATTCTGGAGGAGGTGGGGACCCAGGGAAAGGGTCACAGTAACCTTGTGACTGAGGCTGAGGCATTCAGTAGTCTGCCCGTGGCCAGGCAGCCAGTGGCAGGACCAGGATTTGAGTTTCAAGAGTCAGGACTGCTGCTGAGATTCATTGTGGGGTCTCTTGCCTTGCTAGCTCACTTTCGCACTGCCTTCTTGCTCTGGCTAAGTCAGAGGGGATCCCAGGCCCTGTGGTCCTTGAAGATCAGTGAAAGTGAAGGGGTAAGAGGTAAATGGGGTGGGGGTGGGGGTGGGGGGAGCTGTGCCTTGGTCATCTCGTGACTGCCCGGCATGGGCATGAATATGGAACAGGCACCCAAGTTGAATACTAAGTTAAACCCTACAGCTACATAGCTCCAGGAAGGCTTCTTTGGCCACTTAGTCTGGGGTGGAGCCTCTTCTGGCCCCGCCCATCAGGAGGCAGGTGAGTTGGGGCACTTGCCTCTTTCTACTCAGAAGCTTGCACACTGCTTGGAGGAGGTAAAAGGATCATTTGGAACACGAGGTGCTCCTGGGCCCTGGTTCCTGCACACCCCTCCTGCGCTGGTAAGGAGAGCCTCCCTCCCAGCAAATTGGGCTGGGAATGGAGATGTGGGGCATTGGAGGGCTGGATGGACAGCCAGCCAATCTGACTGCTGACTTCCTTTGTATGTTGCAGATACCTCTTCCAGTCCTCCCCTCTGTCTGTCTCTCACTCCATGCTGTTGATTTCTCTCATTGTTCCTCTCTCTTTGCAATTATTTCCTCAGCAGATTTAAGCTCTGCAATGGGTCAAGCATGTCTTTCCCATTTCTCCTTTCCAAAGGATTCTTTTAGAATACCCCCCCCCATACTTTTCTTTAGACTTCTCTGGCCCCTTCTCCCTCAGTCCTCTTTGCTCCAGAATGTTCTCCCTTCTTCCCCTTTAAGATCTGTGTTCAGTAGCACCAGGAAGTATTGAGGGCAGGAACAGTCTGGGAAGTGCCAACTGTTTGCCCAAGGTGGGGTAGGCTGCAGCCAGACTGTTGTGCTGGGCTGGAGCATGGGCTTGGGTGCTTGGCTCCTGTGTTGCTTTGTCCTTCCCCTTCCCTCATTGTCTGCCTTCCTTCCTCCCCCCTCCCTTGTCCCACACTGGCCCCCTCATGGAGGCTGAGATGGCACAGAGCGGCTGCTCTGGCTTCTGCAGGTGCTGTTTTGCTGAGATGCTCATTTGTTTCCAGACCCGGGGACAAAGCTGAATCTCCCCACCTGCAGCTGCTGCCTCTTAGAGCCAGGGTGATCTAGGAGAGGAAGAGCGCTGGGTTTCAGCTCTGAAGATGATGTGGTCACTGGTGTGACCACTTTTTCTTAGGGAACACTGGCTGGACCTTTTACAAAAGCCCAAGTGGATGGAGCGATAGAAAGTGAGATGTGAGCCCTGGCACTGGTTCTGCCCGGAAGGGGAAGCAGCCGAGGGCCTCTTGCCCTGTGCTTTTCCGAGCGTGAGCCCCAGGGCCAGGGTTGGTGGCTCAGCCTGCTCTCAGGAGTCAACTGCACCATCACCACAGTAAAAATCACAGAGGTCTCATTTATGTTTTAAAAACATTTTTTCCATAGAAAATTTCAAGCATATATGTTCAGGCTTGAATCATTTTGTTTTGTTTTTTGCCAGTCCTGGGGCTTGAACTCAGGGCCTGAGCAACTGTCTCTGGCTTCTTTTTGCTCAAGGCTAGCACTGTACCACTTGAGCCACAGCGCCACTTCCAGCTTTTTCTATATATGTGGTGCTGAGGAATCGAACCCAGGGCTTCATGTATATGAGACAAGCACTTTACCACTAGGCCATATTCCCAGCCCAGGCTTCAATCATTTTGAAGTGATCTCATGTCCAAGTTTATTTTTAGTCTCATTCCCAGTTTTTTCTATTCTCTAATTATTTTGAAGAAAATCCTAGTTAGCTTATTATTTCATCTTTTAGAGAAACATCAACATATTATTATCACCACCAAATAAAACTAACAGTTCCATGTAATCAAATCCTATTAGTATTTTTATTTCCCTGGTTGTTCTGTTTTATGAAATCTCTCCCTCATTTTTTTTTTAGTTTGGATCCAGATAAGGCCCATACCTTGTGATTGTTATTATAGCTCTTAAGTCATCCCTAATCTGCAGGTGTTTTCTCTTGCAGGGTTTTAAATTTTATTTATTTATTTTATTATTTATTGGTGCTGTCTCTGAGTTTCTTTTGCTCAAGGCTACCACTTGAGCCACACACAGCCCTTCTGGCTTTTCTTTCACTCATTCATTCTTTGTTTCTTTCTCTCTTTTCCTCTTTCCTTTCCGCCCTTCTCTCTTCCTTTTTTTTTTTTTTTTTTTTTTTGCCAGTCCTGGGGCTTGGACTCAGGGCCTGAGCACTGTCCCTGGCTTCTTTTTGCTCAAGGCTAGCACTCTACCACTTGAGCCACAGCGCCACTTCCAGCTTTTTCTGTGTTTGTGGTGCTGAGGAATCGAACCCAGGGCTTCATAAGCATGCTAGTCAAGCATGCCACCACTAAGCCACATTCCCAGCCTCCTCCCTTCTCTTTTTCTCTTTCTTTTTCTTTCTCTCTCCCTTGCCTTCTTTTTCTTTTTCTTTTGTACTTTGTTGGAGATAGTCTCATTTCCTGCCCAGGCTGCCTTGGAATCAACATCCTCAGATGTTAGCCTTGTGAGTAGCGAGGATTACAGACATGAGCCACAGGAACCTGGCCTCTCAGTTTTTCACATTCTGAGATTGACTGATTGTATCTTCAACGTGTTATTTAACATGTTCTCCTATCTCTCTATTTCCTGCGAATGGAGATAAATTTAGGCTATGATCAAATTCAGGCTCCTTTGACTTATTTCTGAGGTGGGGGGGGATGAGGCCTGTCCCCATGTCCCCACCTATCAGGAACCACACAAAGTCTGTCTGTCACAACAAGCCTGTCAGCAACCTTGATGATCACTGCCCACATCCATTAATTCATTACAGACTAATTGCCTATTAATTACACTCTCTAATTAGGGGTTGCTTCTTTGATTTCACAGTAAGTGATCTCTCGCTTTGGAAAGAGGCCTCCTCCTCTGTGGTTGCTGTGGAGGGTGAGAACCCATGGCCGCTGGTGGCCCACTCCCATCATTGTGGCCTCTCTTTGGCTTGGAAAGGCAAGGGACCCATAAGTGACAGCCTGGGAGTCTTCTGTATGATTTCATGGAGTCAAAGCTTGAGGCTTCCCACAGAACTTTTCCAGTAAGCTCTGAAATGCAGTTTACCCATATTTAATCAGATTAATACCCAGACACAAATGACTATCCCTTACCACCCCTCTGTACTTCCTGCTATCACTGACCTAATGAAAACTATATCTGCATAATAGTAACTAGTTTACACGCCCCCCCACCCCACTCCCAGCATAGCCCGGCATTGAGGCTGTGGGCAAAGCTTCTGGTCAGTTTGTTTCTGTGGATGGTGGCTCCACTTTTTTCTGGCCTTGGGCAAGATATCACACTTCCCCTTGCCTCAGTTTCTCTACCTCCCTTTATAGGGTTATCATGCAAATAAATTATAAAACACAAACAAGGAGATGTATGGTGGCTGGGTATTACCTATTGCTTTTGTGGGTTTCCTGGTAGCAAGCTGATGACCAGCTTTGAGTCTGCAGACCTACACCAGGGTAGAACAGTGGCAGAGCTGAAAATTGGTTGTGTCACGGACACAGGAACCTATGTTCCTAGTTCTAGTTTCCATCCCTAAGAACTTTCCAGCAGCCAGGCACTGGTGGCTCACGCCTGTAATCCTAGCCACACAGGAGGCTGAGGTCGGAAAATTTCAGTTCAAAGCCAGCCTAGACAGGAAAAGCCCACGAGACACTTATCTCCAATTAACCACTAGAAAACCAGAGGTGGCACTGTGGTAGAGCACTAGCCTTGAGCAAAAGAGCCCAGGCCCTGAGTGACCAAAAGAAAAATGAAAAAGAAGGTTCTAGCAGCATTTGACACCAGTTTATTTGATGCCAGTTTCATTACTCTTCGTCTTGACCAGGGTGATAGAAAGCAGCCGTAGTTTTGGAAAGTCAGGGAACCAGCTCTTGGAAATGCCAAGTCAGAGGATATGCCTAAATGGGAAAGGAAGCCGCCACCTGGCTCTCTGGGACTGCTTGGTCCCTTCCTTGGGATTGGGAGCCACCAGGGAGGACGTGGGGAGGATCTAGAGTTTGGCTCAGACCCGCTCTTGTATTTTTCCCTTTTAGAGGCCTGGGCTGTTTCTTGCCCTTGAGGAGGCTCCCCTCTCCCCAGCCCCAGGGCCCAGACAGCCAGGTGGACTTGGCTCCTCCCTGGGAGCTTGTGCTCCCCTGGGGCCTGGCTCAGCTGCTTGCCCATCTGGCCATGCAGATCAGAGATGGAAATCTGTGGCAAGACAATTAGACACCATAGCCTGCCTGCACAGAGAAAGAAACCCACTCGGGGCCAGTCAGCCAGACCTGAGCGAGCCAGAGACTGCGGGCCAAAAAAGCGTCCACAAAGTGAGCCCCAAGCTCCTTTCACCGTCCAGCCCCTGTGCTTCTCCATGTGCTGACCACAGAGAAGCAAGGCCTCTTTCGTGGACAGCAGGAGGGAGACTGAGAGGAATGGAGCCAAGGATAAGCAGAGGACGTCCACCCAGGCACCGGAGGCCCACTCTTGTAATCCTAGCTACTCAGGAGGCTGAGATCTGAGGGTCATGTTTGAAGCTAACTGGGGAAGAAAATCTGTGAGGCTCTTATCTCCAGTTCACCATCAAAAAGCCAGAAGTGGAGCTGTGGGTCAAGTGGTAGAGAGCCAGCCTTTGAGTGAAAAAGCCAAGGGGCAGCATCCAGGCCCTGACTTCGAGCCCCATAACTGGCACATTAAAGAACAAACAGAAAACAGGAAGCCCACACCACAGGGAAGGGCAGCAGCCCGGGCACGCCGTCAGGGGCCTCCAGCGAGTACACACGGGGAGGTGCAGCGCTGGTTTCCTTTCCCCTGGGCTCCTGCCTGAAGCATCCCTCAGCCACTCCTTTTTCAGGAGCTCAGCCTTGTGACTCAAGCATGTGAGCCGAGGGTGGCAGGTTTTCCATCTCAGGTAGAGGAGAGCAGAGGGAGGGACGGGAGAAGCAGAAACCCTAGAAGCTTCTTTGTCCACATTTCATACTGTAGAGGCTGCTGTACGGGGCCAGTTTCTAGCTGGATGGTTCCCAGCCTGAGCACAGAGTCCCAGGGTTTGAATGCTCAGTAGATCTTTGGCCTGTTTGGCCTATCAGGGAAGGAGGGCACCAAAGAGGGGTGTGATCGGGTTCCCCTCCACCTGAGTACCTAGGTTAGCACTCAGGGCCCTCATGGAATAAGTGAATGGACCAATCAAAAGGGTAGAAGAGGAGCGTTTATTGTCTTTCTTTGTTTCTTCTTCTTTTGCCAGTCCTGGGCTTTGGACTCAGGGCCTGAGCACCGTCCCTGGCTTCTTTCTGCTCAAGGCTAGCACTCTACCACTTGAGCCACAGTGCCACTTCTGGTCATTTTCTGTATATGTGGTGCTGAGGAATCAAACCCAGGGTTTCATGTGTACAAGGCAAGTACTCTTGCCACTAGGCCATATTCCCAGTCCCTTCATTGTATTTCTTTTCTGACCTTTTAAATTCTCTAGTTTGAGCCGTAGGGCTGGGACTGCCACTTCTGTTTGCTGGAAATATGTTGTATGTGGAAGCAAAGCCTGATCACAGGCTTCAGCTTCTCCTCCGCCCCTGCCTCTATGTCCGCGTGGCACTCATCGGGTGGGTGGGACAGAGTGGGAAGCACCGTGGACTTGTGGGTCTCCTGCCCTTCCTTGCATTCTGGAGCTGGGCCTGGTGGCCTCTGATCTTTCCCAGTGCTTCGCACGTCGGGGGCACTGATGGAACATTCTTGGGGTAAACGTGTGTCTGTGTTGGCAGAGGCAGGAGGGAGAAACTTTGCTTTTCCTGACTTTCCAGGCTGTGTCCCTCCTGAGGAGCTGGGTGTCCACTCCTGCCTTCTGGTTGTGCAAACTCAAGGGCACAGTTGGAGCCAGGCTCGATTTCAGCTGGCAGAAGAGGGCATGGAACCAGAGCTGCCCTCAGCCTCAGAGAAAGTCGGCCGCAGCAGGACTGGACACGTCGAGTGCCCAGAGCCTGCTCACAAAGAAGCTTAGGAGAAAATTAAGTGGACTCAAGCCAGGGAAAGCACGGCGGGCTGACTGTGCTGGCTTCCTCAGGGGAGGGAGCTGGACAGGGCGAGGAGCGGGGCTCAGTGTGAGCAAATTGTCCACGCGCAGCCCAGCCATGCTGGCATTGGCTGCCTAGAGACAGCTAGTCCTTCTCCTCCTGCCTGTCCTCCAGCCCCTGTTCACTCAGCCATGGAGGTCTTTCCTAGACTTGAGAAATCCTGGGTACAGCCACAGCGGTCCTGCAACATGGCTTTCTCCTGAGTTTGTGCCCAGGCTACTCCAAATCACTAGGGCCAGAGTCCCAGCACCTTCAGTAGTTCTAAAGGTTTTTGTCCTCCAGATAGATGCAAACCATTCAACCAGTCAGATGGGGACTTGCACACAGGCAGTATATGCCAAAAGCTCCCAAGGACAAGCAGCTGACGCTTGGTCTCCCTACCCTGGGACAGAGGTGGTTGTTGTTATTTTTGCTAGTACTGGAGCTCATACTCAGAGTCTGGGTGCTGTCCCTTAGCTTTTGGCATTCTACCACCTGAGCTACAGCTCCCCTTACAGTTTTTTGGGTAGTTAATTGGAAACAAAGAATCTTAGGAACATTTCTGCCCAGGCTGGCTTTGAACCTTGATCCTCAGATCTCAGCCGACTAGATAGCTAGGATTGTGGTTGTGAGCTACTGTGACATGGCTTTGGGAGAGACCTCTTGATTTCTGAGTTTGGAGATTTTAGTGGTGTCTACTGGCTCTCGGGCAAACTATAGTGAGTCCTTTAACAGAATGACTGATTGTATCTGTTTGCTTAGGACTTTAGGAAAGTCTTAAGTTCAGGAAAAACTCCCAAGTCCCTGGAAATTGGAGCTAGTTGGCCACTCCTTTGCTAGGGATGTTCTCTCTGCCAACTTGTTATTCCCGGTTTGCATTTTTGGGCTGCTTACATTGAGACTATTTCCCCCTGCATTTGTCTTCTGCAGGCTGGCCTCAGAGATCTGAACTCACACATAGCTGGGCAGGGCTATCACCCAGCAAGTGGGCTTGTCTTCTTCCATCTTTCAGGTGCTCTATGACAGTCAATATGGTTGCATCTCTCTACCGCTGTTGGGGTGACTGAAGCCTGTCTGCTACTGGGCACACTGATCAAACTTGACATGGCTGAATCTCCTTTCTTCCAAATAAGTCTAAGAGTCACCTTTTCTCAGTCTCCTTTCCTCTAATACCCATTGTACTAAAGGATGAAGATTTGTACAGGGACATAGGAATGTTTCTAGTAAACGGAAAAACTGAAGTCTATAGAGAGTTTAGCAAACTCTTGGCCTCAGGTCATGTAAAAAACACTTGGCTCAGAATCAGCTTCTAGCCAGGTGTGTGTGTGTGTGGGGACCATCCTGTAATCCCAGAACTCCAGATAGGCCAGAGGATCTTGAGTTCTAGGCTAGTGTAGGCTGCATGGCAATACCCTGACTCAAAAGCAAATCAAAACATCGACAAAAAAAAACTGACTTCCAGTTCAGTACCTTTAGACACCAAACCTTAAGCTTTTATGATTTCTGGGATGTTCTGTCCTCTCCAGATCATTTCTTCAGAATCATCCCCTCCAGTTAATGTTTCATTAGAGGAATCAACCTCAGAGATTATTTCTAAGTTCTGTTTGTTTGGCTTATTCCTTGTCTTACTAAGGATGAAGATGTTCTTGTCTCAGCATCAGTGGGCTCTCTGATAGGGACCAAAAAGGTAGCCAGATCTGGAGTTTCCTATTGTGTTTAGCCCTTCCCTCCCTCTTCCTCTCTTCTCCATTCCTTTCCCTTCACTTCTTTCCCCTTCCTTTTCCCTTTCCCTTCCCCTTTCCCCTTTCCTCTTTCCTCTCCTCTCCTTTCCTCTCCTGGACCCCCTCCCCCAAGGCATGGCTGGCGATCACAGTCTGTGATTCAGGTAGCACAGTCCTCAGGAGCTGGGCCCAGGGAGGCTCGTAACCCATCCCCGTGGGCTGTGGTTCTGATTCCATTCATCCCAGCCAAGGGTGACTGATGCAGAGCCCCAGGGCCGGGGGGGGGGAGGGGCAGGGGAGGGGAGGGAGGGGGCAGGCCTCCCTCCACGGGGCACCAGGACACTGTCAGCATCTGTCACTGGAGTCTGTCTGGGTGGCAGCAACATGAACTGTACTTGGCTGCCCGGGTGAGAGCACGGCCTTGGAGCCATGGGCCCGGCCCGGTCTCGTTCTGCTGCTCTTATCTGTTTGAACTGCTTAGTCCTTTCCTCTTTGGAGCCAGACAACTGCATCTTCCAGGTGGTTAGGAAGTGAGTTGTTTTTAAATTACCTGACTCAAACATGAACTCAGTAAAGAGCTGTTATAATGAGATAGCCTACTCCCTGTGCCATTTGTCTCTCTAGTAAGTTCTTCCATTTTGATGAATAGGCAGCAAGCCAATCATGTACTGGGTGAATAAAGGGCATTGTGCTCACCCCTACTTTCACACCAGCTTGCTTCCTTCCTCCATGTCAGTGGAGAGAACAGAGTAAAGTGGGCTGTTGCTTTGGGCCCATCCAGATTTCTGGGGTCCAGATCTATGTGACCCTAGGAGGGAGGACCTGACTCCTGGGGGTGACCTGACTGCTAACCAGCCATTCAGGAGGCTGAGATCTGAGGACGGGGTTTGAAGCCAGCCTGGACAGTTCTGTGAGACTCCTATCTCCAATAATCTGCCAAAAAACACTGGAAGTAGAGCTGTGGTTCAAGTGGTCGAGTGCTAGCCTTGAGTAAATGAAGCTCATGGACAGTGTCCAGGCCCTGAGTTCAAGCCCCAGGAGGGACCGGCCCACACAGAGACACAGAAGTAAAAATCCCATGTAAATGTCAAGTTCCAGGGCAGAGCAAAGAGGAGATACGGTCCTCGGGAGAGAGCCCCGCTCAGTGCTTAGCACAGAGTAGATGCACAGCAATGCCTGGCCCATAGGGCAGGCCTTTAGTAATAATGCTTGTCAAGTGAAAAAGGTGTGTCCTCTAAGTGGCTGGAACTGGACAGTGTGACTGTAGGAGGGGACTGAGGTCCAGGGAAATGCAATGCAAAGGCAAGCTCCGGTTTGGGCACCGTGAGTCTGGGAGGGATTTCTAGAAGAAATGGTTTAGATGTAGGGTGAAAAGTTTAGATTTAAGGCAAACTTGGAGTTGCGAAGCCACGCTGCACGAGTTGTGTGGGCACAGGACGTGAGGGCACGTGTGCCATCCTGAGCACTGCGGAGCTTGGATGTGTGTGCAGGAGCGGGCTCGGAGGTAGGAGCAAGAGGAGGAGGGGCCAGAGACACGGCCACTTGAGCCACAGCTCCATTTGTAGCTTTTTGGCAGTTTATTGGAGATAAGAGTCTCAGGGGCTTTACTGCCTGGACTGACTTAAAACCACAATCCTTAGATTTCAGCCTCCCGAGTAGCTAGTGTTACAGGCATGAACGACCAGTGCCCAGATCCTCCCAGGTTCATAAACAGGCATCAGGCATAATCAGCTCAGGTCCTCTCTTCTAGCCTCTGTCCTGGAGGCTGAGCCCGCCACCTGAGGATCAAAGAGGCCTGTGGCCTGCCTAAGGGCACAGTGCACATGTTCTGTAGGAGTGGGAGTTCAGGGCTTCCATCTTCCATGAAGTGCTTCATGTACTAGACTGTCCTGTCTGCGTTGCCGGACTCCTGCTGTCCTTGTGGGAGGTCATGGCTCCTGGCTAACACTGTCCCACATTCTGGCTTGCAACAACAACCGTGCCCATTAAAGAGCCCAGTGTGATTGAGGGCACCCCCCTCCCAGCTCCTTGGCACAAAGGAGAAGCCACAAGATCCCCTGGAATCGCTTCCTTCTTCGTTTCCAGGTACCTGGATGCCTGGCATGTGCCAGACTTGGCTTGAGGATTTGTTTTCAAAAGAGGTCAGACAGGATTAGAAGAGGGCAGTGCTACTATTCTGGATTTAAAGGAAGGCCAGGGACCCCTCTCTGCCCCTCTATTTCTCCCCATGTTTCTAGGGCCCCACATGTGCCCAGTCCTGGGGCTGTGCGTGCACACAAAAGTCCCCACAGATGCTGTAAGCAGCAACTGCACAGTGGCCCCTGTAAAGGAAAGTGGGATCTGACACTTGCTAGAAAAGGGGGTGGGATCCAAGCCATGGGGCTGTCAGCAGGCTTCCCTCTCTGTCTCCTCAGCCCCAGGATGCTCTGGAGAGGAGCCAAGCTATGAAGTTCTGTTTCTAGTTCCTCGGAGCTTTCCTCTGACCCACTGTGGAGACTGCTGGAGCCCTCCATCGGTGCCCTCCTGCCTCCTCTAGAGGCTCAGCTTAGATCTGTGGTGTCTCAGGTGATGAGCCTGGCTCCTTCTGCGCCCTGCCGGCACAGGCTCCTCCCTCAGCAGCACCCCAAAGCATGCCCTTTTGAGGAGAAGCTGCCCCAGGCCGCCCTTGTCCTGAGCCCACCCTATCAACAGAGGCAGGACGGGCAGGAGCACCAAGGCCTGAGGCCAGAAGAGCGTGGGAAAGCTGGGAGGGGACAGCAATGTCTGGCGTCCCCCTTCTCTCATGAACTGTCTGGCCCCTGGTAGGTGGGAGTCCAGTATAAATAGTGTTTATTTTCAGGCTCAGGGGGCAGCCTGCCTCTGTGTGTCCCATGTAGACTGGCAGAGGGTCATGTGCTCTGTCCAGCATCATGGCTTTGAGGTGACCATTACTTCCTACTCCCCCCTACTCCCTCCCTCTTGCCTTCTCCCTCCCTCTGCATCCCTGCTTCCTGTCCCTTCCTCCTCTCTTCCCTCTTTAAACCTCCCTCCTCCCCTGCACATTTATTGAGAAACAAACCCTCATGTGCTGGACATGAGGAATGTAGGAAGGAGACCTGGCCACTGCCCTGGAAGGCTCAGGGTGCTCTTGGGAAACACAGATACACAGCAGTGCGGCAGAGGCTGCTGAGAATGACACAGGAGAGGAGGGAGGAGAGGAGCTGCTCCCTCCTGGAAGGGCATGGGATTTGTAGGGGCAGCACATCAGAGCCAGGCCTTGTTGCTACCACTCGTCTATTTTATCACACAGTGGGACGATGAGTTAAGTCCCTTAAATTCACTCCATCTGTTTCCTCCTTGGTTTAAAAAAAATGGGTGGGTGCTGGTGGCTCACCCTTGTAATGCTAGCTACTCAGGAGGCTGAGATCTGAGAATCAGGTTTGAAGCTAGCAGGGGAAAGAAAGTCAAAGCCAGCCCAGGCAGGAAAATCCGTGAGTTTCTTTTATCTCCAATTAACCAGTTTTCAAAGAAACAGAAATGGAGCTTTGATAGAGCACCAGCCTTGAGGAAAAATGCCAAGGGATCTTGCCCAGGCCCTGAGTTCAAGCTCCAGTACTGGCATTAAAAAAAAAAAGTTTGAGGCTAGATCAAGAATGAGAGGATATAAACACTAGTGATGGCTTTGCCTAGTAATAGGAGCTACTAGCACTCTCTTGGGGATTTCAGGAAATGGTCCATTAAGCCAACAGGATGGAACACTAGGTTTTCTGCAGCAAACAGGATAAAAAGACCTTCATCGGCTCTGGGGCAGAGGAGAGCGGATAACCCTCTCCCTCTCCTCCCTCCCCATCAGAACTGGCTCCAGGGATGAGCTGAGTGCCTGGTGCTGGAGGACTGAGCAGTGGATGCAAGGGAGGACCAGGAGAGCCAGGGGCCTCCAGGATGCAGGGGAGGACTGGGAGAGCCAGGGGCCTCCAGGAACCATGACAGGGAGGTGACCGACTTCTCGCTTCCCATCGTCTTGAAACCTCCTCCTCATCTTTGAGTGCAGTTCATTCACCCTCAGTGGCCTCTACCAGTTAGTCCCCAGCCCCCCTGGGCTATAACATGGGTGAATCTAGTTCCCCTCACATCTCTGGACCATCGAATGCGATAAAACTAAAAGAAACTGCAGCTTTAAGAACAAAGGAGGCAGGAGGAATGTATATCCATCTTCTAGTTGATATTGCCTGGTCTTATGGAATATTCATTCATGCATTCCATGGTTATGAGTGCCAACAACCAACTAGTGCGGTAGAACTCTGGGCAGGCTGGGGTCGGGGCTCTGATGGGCCCCTGGGGGTGTTTCCTGAATTGCAACCATTAGAAAATAACATTGCTTGGCATACGAAGCCACCTCTGTCACAAACAAGGCCACCAGGTTTTCACTTTTCTGTGGGGGCAGTGTGCAGCAAAGCAAGCAGGTGCTTTGTACCATGATTGCAGGTCCACATGTGGAGGCTGGGTTCAAATCCTGGCTCTGCTTCCTTTTACCTGTGCAGTAACTGAACCTATCTGTGCTTCTCTTTCCTTACTTGTGAAACCTGGATGGTGTTTCTTCCCCCTTGGCTTGTGTGTACATGAAAGGAGTGGATCTGAAAAGCTCAGTGATCTTCCCATGCTGTCCAGCCACTGGTCCTTCAGGCTGGTGGACAGGCTCTAAGCTAGGCTTCAGGAAAGCTGGTTTTCAGCAGAGATTACTGGGGATGGTGGGGGCTCTGAGATGGGTGATTCTAAAGTGCATGCCCAGACCTGAGCTCCTCCCTGAGGGGGCTGCAGCCAGGCCAGGTGTTTGCTCCTGGTTGGGTCTTTTCTGCCCAGCCTGAGCACCTTCCTGGAGCCGAGAACCGGTGATCACTGCAGGGCAGCTCCAGGGCTGCTTATCAAACCCTTGGAATTGTATCAACTGCACTAGGGTTTGCAATTAGATCAACCTTTTTAAATCTAAAGAGAGATTGAAGGAAGGAGGTGCGGAGGTGTTGGAGGCCTTGAGCAGGCTCCTCATTCTGGTTCTGCTGGCTGCAGATCTGTGGTTGATGACAGGGTTCCATGTTGACCAGGGAGGTGTTTAGGAGGCCACCGGACTCGCCGACTGCAGTCAGCCTTGGCGTCTTTCTGCTTCAGCTGTAGATGGAACTTCTGTTTTCTGTCTTCTAGAAACCTCTAGAAGTACAGTAGAATAATTCCTACCCTGGGATATTGCAGTGCACTGAGTTATGGCTTCCTTCCACTTTGCCCTGCTTTCTTTATCCTGCCAGTATTGGGCCTTGAACTCAGGGCCTCAAGCTCTCACTTGGCTTTTTCACTCAAGGCTGTGTTCTGCCACTTGAGCCACATGTACCACTTCAGGAGTTTTGAAGGTTAATTGGAGATAGATGGACTTTCATTCCTGGGCTGGCTTCATACTGAGATCCTCAGATCTGAGTCTCCTGCGGAGCTAGGACTACAGGCTCGAGCACCCAGAACTTGACTCGCACTGCTTTCACATCATGGCTGGTCTAACACTGCCTTAGACTTTCCCAGTGGGAAATGGGTTGAAATTGGCAAGTTGGATAACCTCTCCAGTGGGAAACAGGTCTAAATTCCAGGTGTCTATATCAAGGCTAAACCAGCAACCAACAGGCTAGCAAGGGTGGAAACCAAAAGAAACTGATTGTTTATTGATTGATGGATGGATTGTTTTGGCCATACTGGGGTTTAAACTTGGGCCTTGTGCAAGTGTTCTACCACTTGAGGCATACCTCCAGCCCTTGTCCTTTCGTTATGTTTTTCAAATAGGGTCTTGAACTTCTACCTGCGCCTCTTGGTAGATGACCACAGAGGTGCTCCACCGTGCCTGGCTTGTTGAGATGAGGTTCCATTAACTTTCGGTGGTTCTTGAACTATAGTCCTCCAGCCTCTACTTCCTGAATAGCTGGTTATAGGTGTGTACCAGCCTAAAATTATGACCTTTTAGAAGGGTCTTCCATGTCTCTGGTATGAGTTAGCTAAGTGGCACCCCCTTCTGGACTTAGGAGGAAAGACAAGCTTAGCTCTGGAGGGTCAGCCAGCGCTGGGCTGTGGTAAGGGAACCCTTCCCCATGCATCTGGGGCTAGCAGCAGGGATAGGGGCTGCATGGGGAGGCCCGTCACCCCAGCCTGGCTCCAGAGCATTTCTCCCATGTCGCTGTTTTCAGCAGCCTGCCGCTGTCTGTCACACAGCTGTCTCCTCAGTGTGGGGTTCTTGCGGGCTCTGGAAGCGCTGACACCCACCTTTTATATTGTATCATGAAAGCCAGCCGCTTAGCAAGCAGGGCCCTCTCCTCGCTCCCTGGGCCAGATGTCTCTTTTCATGCTATGAAAAGTTAGGAAAATGTTTTTCAGAGCTTCCTCCCATGGAGAGTGAGCCCTCAAAGATCATTTTACATAAATCCCGAGACCCCCACAGTCTGACCTCCCCAAAGTCCCTTCCAGCTTCCTGTAATGAGGAGAAGAAAGCAGGCTGTAAACATGGAGCGTTTCCATCAATTCACGTCACGGAATGGGGGGGGGGCAGGGTCCTTTATTACCAGCATCATTCCAACATGGCAGCTTTCTCCCACCCCTTCACCGTGGTCTCTTTCTGGAATGCTCTGTCCCTCCTCCCCCCCCCCCCCCCCCGTCCCTGCACTGCAGTGCCCCGCCTCCAAATCTCTGGAGTCCCAGTTCTTTGGTCTCATCTGGCTGTCTCTGCTGGGAGGTGGGAGGATGGTTTCCATAACTCCTCCCATCTGTGCCCATCCGGGCCGGGCCTTCCTCCCTGGAGCTGCTCAAGGTCTGTCCACAGAAGGAAGGCTTGGGGTTATTTCTCCAGGTCTGGGTTTTGTGGGGCTGGGAGTTATGGAGAGGCTTCCTGGAAGAAGTGGCATTTGAGCTCAGCCTTGAAATCACGACCTAACTAGGGAGATTTGGATCCAACAGCATCTGGGGTGGAGTCAGAAAATCTTTTCTGGAGATGTGGCTCAGGTTGGAAGACAATCAATTTGGCTGGGATCTGCCACCTTAAAGGATGCCTTGCTTCCGTGGTTGGTGAGGAGTGGACCGCACTGTGGGAGAGAGAAGTGGAGCAGTTGGCATGGTCCGAGGCAGGGATGCCCAGGTGCTGGGGGGAAAATGACATTTGGAAGATGAATGGGCAACTGGGCATGGTGGTATATGCCTGTAATCCCAGCATGCACAAGGCTGAGGCAAGAGGATCATGAATGAGTTCCAGGCCAGCCTAGGCTACATAGTGTTTGAGACTAAACTGGGTTATAGCAAGATCTTGCATCAAAAAATAAAAACAAAATATAGTATACGGAATGAGGAAGGGCATACTGGGTCTGAGATGCCAAGCGAAAGTGTTAGGCAGGCCGACAAGGGGTGACCACTGAGAGTTCCTGAGCAAAGCAAGGAATATTGAGGCTGGGCGGCATGGCGCATGCCTGTACTCCTAGCTGCTCAGAAGGCTACTCGGGAAGATTGCAGTTCAGAGCCATCCAAGAGACTCTTAACCCCAAGTAACTAGCGAAAAGCTGGAAGTAGAGGTGTGGCCCAAGTGGTAGAGTACCAGCATTGAGCAAAAGGGCTAAGCAAGAGCACAAGGCCCGAGTTCCAGCTCTAGTACCAGCATATTAAGTAAATGAATGGATTAATGAGAGTAAAATGAAATGGGCGTTAAACCATGCACTACAAAAGGGAAAACAACTTTATTTTTAAAATTCAAGGACACTATTACATATTTCAAAATATTTCCTGGTGTCTAACCTAAATCTTTCCTGTTGCCTTTAAATGAAGTCCAGTTTGTCTCACAGGAGTTGGAAAACAGCTGGACAGGGTCCCGTGATTGGAAAGAAAATGCAGGTTCCCATTTCTGCCAGAAAGAACCCACATATCATAGTGAAGCAGGGTGTGTGCCAGTGTTTGGGGCCAAGCTGGCAGAGGTCTGGGGCACATGAAGGCACAGTCTGCACTGATCCCTCAAGGGGTGTAGGTTTGGGGTAACTGGAGCCCCTGTGGAATCAGAAGCGCTGGACCTGTCCCTGAGGTGCTGTTCTCCTATGCCCCAGTTCTAGCGTGGGTGCTGTCCTGTGGAAAGATCGCGGCATCAACACTGCTTGCGCCATGGGGAGGGTGCAGGCCTGTGAGCCAGGAGATCTGGCCCAGGGAAGAAAGACAAGACAAGATTCAGGGGACACAAGGGCCAAGGTTAAAAAGGGGGCTCACTGTGTCATCTCAGACTTGGTTGGGTCCCGCCTGACTCCTGAGAGTAGGCTCTCCCAGCAGCTCCTGGGCAGCAGGTGTCTGTCTGCTTCTCCGGGGTGCAGACTTAAACTCTTCCCTTGCTGGGGGTGGGGGTGGTGCCCCATTTGAGTTGGTCTCGCGCTTCCAGGTCCTCCTCTGTCGTTGCTCTTGGCCTACCTCCCTCCTTTGTTTTTTGTAGTAGTATTGGAGGAACTGTGGAGCCTTTGGTCCCTGAAAAAGCAAGCTCCTCCTGAGCAGGGATTTCTCCACCCCTAGGCTCCCAGGGCCAGTGGAACAGCCCATGTGGGGCTGAACCAGGAACAGGTGAGCTGCAGTGTCCACAGAGGCCTCCGGGGCCCAGGGCGGGGGGGAGTGTGGAGCGCCCCTCCCACCGCGCAGCTTCACCCCTGCCATCCTGTCACCTGCTTCAGGGCACCTCGCTTGCTTCCTCCACTCGAGCTCAACATGCCACGGCAGCAAGAGGGGCCAGGTAAGAGCCCCCACCCACTCTGGCAACCTGCACTTGCCATCCCCGGGGCTGTGGTAGTGCACGCCCCTGCCCTCCATGTGCTCTGTGGGAATAGCGCCCCGGGGGCATGCGGGCTGCGTTGTCAGTGCCAGCCGATGATGCTTGGGAGGGTAGCGTGGACGACTCTCAGCTATGGGCAACAAACAATCAGGACCTTTCCAGGAAGCTCAGGGAGGGAGTTGCCTGTAAGAGGACTCCAGGGTGGATGCTCAGCGGGGTGGCTCGAGCAGGCTGCTGCATTTCTTTAATTAGGCACCTGCGTGGTGCTCTCTGCTAACGACCACGTTTCCCAGGGATATGACATAAAAGGGTAGCGGTCTCCAGGCCAGCCATGGGGAGGGAGCCCATCCATCCAGGGGTTTCGTTGGGCTAGTACAAGCTACAGACCATTTAGGAGGCTGGGCATTTTCTCCCAAGGACCAGGAGGAGAAGCAGGAGGCTCAGGGCCTATTCCTGCCTCCAGTATTAACTTCCTATGTGAGCTCCATCCAGCTCTTGGCTTAGATTTGCCCTCCTGAAATGTGGGGAGGTAGCCCAGCACTGGTGCCTCATGCTTGTAATCTTAGTTAATCATGAGGTTAAGATCTGAGGATCACAGTTTGAAGCCAGCCTAAGCAGGGAAGTCTGTGTGACTCTTATCTCAGTTACCTACAAAAAAAGTTGGGGACAATACCTTGTCAAAAAAAAATTGTGTTCCATTAATAAATAAATTAAATTTAAAAAAAGAAGTTGGGGACAGGGAAGGTGGCTGAGTGGTAGAGTGCTTGCCTAACATGCATGAAGCCCTGGGTTCAATTCCTCAGCACCACATAAACAGAAAAAGCTGGAAGTGGCGCTGTGGCTCAAGTGGCAGAGTGCTAGCCTTGAGCAAAAAGAAGCCAGGGACAGTGCTCAGGCCCTGAGTGCAAGCCCCAGGACTGGCCAAAAAAAAAAAAAAAGTCAGAACTACAGTACATCTGTGGCTCAAGTGGTAGAGCTTTGAGCAGAAAAGGCTTAGGGACAGTGCCTAGGCCCTGGGTCCAAGACACACACACACACACACACACACACACACACACACACACACACACACACACACACACACACGGGAAGGATGGAAAGGAAGAAAAAAACCAGAGAGGTCATCGCCTGTGTCCAGGGCTCCCCGAGCCAAGTGATGACGAGCAATTTGCTTGTGGGAGGTGGTCACGCAGGGAGCAGGGGTGGGGCTTCAGGAGGCGGCAGCATACCCAGCAAGAAGTTTGCTTGGAAGGAGAGCCAGGTGGGAAGTCTGTCCGAGATTGTGAATCGCAACTGGACGGACAGGAAAGAGCCTGAGATTTGAAGCTATGCTTTGAAGCTGGGCTGAGGGCCCTGCAGCTAATGTTGCAGAACTTCTCAGAAGGTACACTGCTTGGGAGTTCATGCCGGTTGGTAATTTTCTGCTGCCGATGGGCGGGGGTGTGGTGTGGTGGCTGCACTTCCATTTGCCATTCTTCCGTGTCATCCCTGCCCTCTGCAGTCCATCTCTCTAGGGCTGGGGGCATCCTGCCTCCCCGTCCTTTCCCTGAAGGGAGTAGCCAAATACTTAGCAAAAGCAGAGCTGCCTCGAAGAGGCACCAGGATCTAGGGAGATGTGCTCGTGCTGTCCAAACAATGCCAGGCTCCTGAATGCCACAGGCCCAGGGTGAGCCTTGCAAACGCAGGCTGTAGGGAAGGCGCACGGCTGGGCACCATGTTGAAGCCAGAGAGAGGCAACTCTGCTCCTGGGTTTTTCTGGGATCCCACATCCTAGGCTTGTTTGCTCCATCCCAGGAAGGCGTGAGTGCCTCCCGAGAGTGAACTGTGGTGATGGTAGGGTGGTTGGGTGCTGTTCCTCTGGATGGCATAAGGAACGTGTGGATTGTCAGCTGTCATGGAGGCGCTGGGCTGTGGTGAAGACTGAACTTGGAAGCTTTGAGTTTGGGTTTTGCCACTCCACTACCGTGTGTCTTTGAGCAAGCTGGCAAAGTCCACTAGTCAAGAGTTCTCTGGGCTGCAAAATGGAACAACTCTCATCCCAGTTGCCCTGAGTCTTGCATGAGACAGCATATGAAGTGCCTTAACCAGGATGAGCAAATTCCAGGGTTCCATCCCCAGCACTGCAATCCATCCATCAGTCAGTCAGTCACATGTCAGGCCATGTGGCGCCATCTTAATGCCTAGTGTTGTAAGAAGCTAGGTGGTTAACCGAGGAAACACTGTCACCAGAGAGTCACTTTTGATCTCAGAATTCGTTCCCTCCTTCCCTTCCCTTCCCTCCCTCCCTCCGACCCTCCCTCCTTCCCTCCCTCCCTCTACCTGGGCTTGAACTCAGTACCTTAAGCTCTCACTTGGCTTTTTCTCTCAGGGTTGCCAGTCTACCACTGGAGCCACACCTCCATTTCTGGTGCTTTGGTTGTTAATTGGAGATGAGAGTCTCACAGGCTCTCCTGCCTGGGCTGGCTTTGGTTATTGATTCCCGGATCCCGGCCTTCTGAGTAGCAAGGATTATAGGCGTGAGCCACCAGCGCTCAGCTTCAGGATGCGTTTTCTAAGTGTAAGGATTTTAGGACCCACATGGCCATGGTGGTTAGGAGGTTTCTTCCAATAAAGAAAGAAAACGAGTCCCTTTACCGGGGTAACCTGAGTACTTTCATGTTTGGAAGCAGGAAAGAAATTATATTTCGATTTTATTTAATAAGCATTTTTGAGCAAAGGCATTTTCAGTTCCCCATGGTTTTGTGTCTTTAAAACCCCTTTGAACATCTTGGAAGACATATTTGAAAATTTATTACATTTGGCAGTTTTCATTAGTTTTTTGTTACACACTCAGGAAGGTTTGCTCTGTTTAGTTTCAGGACTGGAATCGATGGGTAGAGGTAGAAAAGCTTTCTGACTGTGAGTTCTAATAATGAGCTAGGCTACTTTCCAAAGTAGTGAGGCTGCTGTCCCTGCAGGAGTCCTAGCTGGTGTGGATGGTGGTCTTTCATAGTTTGGGCAGAGGGTTTTTCCTGCCTTGGGTGGGAAAGCAGACTGTGGAGTGCTGGAGTCTCTCCTGGAAGTGGGAGGCTGCCATTCTGGGATGGACAGCTTCTGCTGCCATTCCTCCTCTTGCTCCCAGCAAGAGCTGCTCTACCTGTGGGCTACAGCACCAGAGAATGGAGTTAGGAAAAATTTCCCCTGGGCTTCCTGCTTCCTTGGGTCCTTGACTAACGTCTTTTATCTCTCTGGAGATGCCCTCTGCTTGATCTTTCCCAAAGGCCCCTGAGCCTTTTGTGTGTCTTGCACAAGTCTCAGAACCATTTTGTGTTCTAGATAGATCTCTAGCATGAGAGATTGCAGTAAAGCTACTTGTACTGCGTTCCCCCTAGAGTAGCCGTGAACAGGCTACACTAAGTCCAGTCCTTACAAGGCTTCAGTCTGTCTTGGAAATTGGTGTTGCCAGAGGTTGAGACTGAGGGGAGGAGGCCGTAAGCGAAGGACTGCCGAGTGCTAAGTGCAGGGCAGTGGGCTTAGGCGCTTTCATGCAGCAGGCCAGTGCGCTTTGCACATGACTACTATTAGGATATAAAAGGGAAGCAATCAGAGCTGACCTCACAGTTGTAAGCCTGTTTGGCCCACTTGGCTCGGAGACTAGCTATTGACCTGATGGAAGCGAGAGAATGGAGGCAGAGGCTGACCGTTGGCCCACTGACTATTGCCTTTGACCTGCTTAGGTCTCATCTCTCCAGAAAGCCCTTCCTCCTGCCTGCTTCTCATCTACTCTGGTCTTCTGTCTCCAGCACCCACTGTGTCTATCATGAGATGCTGAAAGCCAGGGGTCAGCTACGCTGTAACTTCATGGGTCCAATCTAGCTCACCAACCTAATTTTCTTTAATATTCAAGTTGGAAAAAAGGTGTTTATATTTTAAATAGGTGGGAAAAAAATCAAAAGAAGAATACATTTTTGTGAGACATAGAAGAGATGCAGTTTGAGTGTTGGTGTGGATGAGAGTTCTATTGAAAGCAACCATACTGGTTGGTTTGTCGCTCCTATCACCTTCTTTGCTTCTGTGTCTGGCTCCTAGCTGAGAAGTTGCGACAGATGTTATAGCTCTGGGACCAAAAATATCTGATCTCTAACCCTTTACCCAAAGAGCTTGTTGATTCCAGCCCTAGGCAGATGTAGCCATACTGGTAGTTATAAATGATTTTTAACCCAAATGGCAGCATGCTAAATTCTGTCTTCAGAATCATCATGATGTCATGGAGGCTGTTCTGTATTAATGCTATCTACTGTCAGAGGGTAGCCAAACTTAACTTGATTTTTAAAATTTTATTTTATTGTAAAAGTGATATATAGAGGGGTTACAGTTACATAAGTGAGGTAATGAGCACATTTATTTTCTTTCTTTTTTTTTTTTGTTTATGTGGTGTTGAGGAATCGAATTCAGGGTTTCATGCATGCAAGGCAAGCACTCTACCACTAAGCCACATTCCCAGCCCCATGCGTACATTTCTTGTCAAACATTGTTACCCCTCCCTTGTTTTCTCCCACTTTTCTTTCCCCCCATTTCCTGCCCCCCCAACAAAATGTGTCCTGTCACTGTTGCATTGGTTCACCCTTTTTGTCTCACCATTTTGTTATTCCCCTTCCTTTCCCCAAATCAGATAAATGTATATACAAGACACAGGGTACCAAAATAAAAAAAAACAGTGACAACAGGGGATAAACAAAGTGGGGAAAAAAAAGAAATAATATCACTCAATAAATTAAAAAACAAAGCAAAAATACCTCTTGTTTTTATATCTTGGAGTTCGTTTTGATTAATATAATTTTACATGGTCATATATACATACCTATTGAGCTATTGTGCTCCTCTGCTAGGACTATCCTAAACATATACTAATTATAACAAATGAGGGAAACCATGGAGCCTATGTCTGGCTTGCTTCACTTAATATGATTTTTTTTCTAGGTCTTTCCGCTTCCTTACAAATGGGGCAATGTCATTCTTTCTGATAAAAGCATAGAATTCCATTGTGTGTGTGTGTTTATATATATATGTGATATATATGTGATACATATATATATATATCTCACATTTTCTTTTTTTTTTTTTTGGCCAGTCCTGGGCCTTGGACTCAGGGCCTGAGCACTGTCCCTGGCTTCTTCCCGCTCAAGGCTAGCACTCTGCCACTTGAGCCACAGCGCCGCTTCTGGCCGTTTTCTGTATATGTGGTGCTGGGGAATCGAACCTAGGGCCTCGTGTATCCGAGGCAGGCACTCTTGCCACTAGGCTATATCCCCAGCCCTCACATTTTCTTGATCTATTCATCTACGGAGGGGCATCAAATCCCATTCCTGGGCATTTGCCCAAACTGTCATAAACAAGGCCACACTAAAGCTACCAGCACAACTATGTTCGTTGCAGCATTATTCACCATAGCTAAGATATGGAACCAACACAGATGCCCCTGAGTAGATGAATAGATCAAGAAAACGTGGTATATGCACAATGGAATTCTATTATCTTTATTTTAGACATGCTATGTTTAAGGCAAAGACTAGTTGTCCTCCTGGGGAGGCTCAGTAGGTGGCTGGGCTCATGGACTCACGGTACCAAAGCTTGAAGCAAGCTTGGGAGATGGCAGTATGAGGGACACCTACTGGGAGATCTGCTGTGTGAATCTGACCGTGACCTTGGCTTCAGATCAAAGCATTCCCTTGACAGAAATGAAGCATTGCACTCTTGAGCACTGTACTACGTAAGCTGTGTAGGTTAACATCCAGATTGGCAGAAAGACAATGAATAAGAAACCATAAACAAACCCCCAAAGGAACAGCAAATACTAAAGGGAATTTATAGTTCTCTTCTTGAGTCAGACGCAAGCTACTGAGAGGAAGTATGAAGTGGTGAACACAGGTGGGTGAGCCATACTTATTGAGTGTCTTCTATGAGCCCAGTGAGTGATATGTGTGTTTATTTTGTGCTGGTCCTGGGGCTTGAACTCAGGGCCTGGACACTGTCCCTGAGCTTTTTTGCTCAAGGTGAGTAGTACTCTATCACTTGAGCTACAACTCCACTTGTACTCTACCACTTGTGCCACAGCCCCACTTCTGGCTTTTGGGTGGGTAATTGGAGATAAGAGTCTCATGGACTTTTCTGCCTGGGCTGGCTTGGAACTGTGATCCTCAGATCTCAGCCTCCTGAATAACCATGATTACAGGATATGGAATATTTTCTCTCTCTCTTTCTCTCTGTGTGTCTGTGTGTCTGTCTGTCTGTCTGTCTGTCTGCCTCTCTGTCTAGAGTGTCTATCTCTATCTCTATCTCTCTCTTTTCTTTGCCAGTACTGTGGCTTGTACTCTGGGCCTTGTATTCACATGGCTTGCTTGCTCATGGCTGGTGCTCTACTATTTGAGCCATGCCTCCAGCCTTGCTTTTTGCTATTTTGGTGATTGTATCTCTTGGATTTCTCTACTCATGCTAGCCTCACACCATTACCTTCTGATCTCAGTCTTCTGAGTGACAAGGACTGGCAGGAGTCACTGGTACCTAGTTCTTTCTAACTTTTTTTTTGTCAGTCCTGGGGCTTGAACTCAGGGCCTGGACTCTGTCCCTGAGGTTCTTTTTGCTCAAGACTAGCACTCTACCACTTGAGCCACAGTGCCACTTTTGGCTTTTTCTGTTTATGTGGTGCTGAGGAGTTGAATCTAGTGCTTCATGCATGCTAGGAAAGCACTGTACCACTAAGCCACATTCCCAGCCCTGACTTTTTGTATGTGTGCTGGTACTGGGGCTTGAACTTGAGGTCTCACACTTTTGGTTGGCTTTTTTGCTCATAGCCCTTTCCACTTAAGTCTCATCTCTAGCCCAGCATTTTGCTGGCTAATTGGAGGTAAGAGGCTATGGACTATTCTGCTCAGATTGGCTTTGAATCATGATCCTTAGGTCTTGCCTCCTAAGTAGCTAGGATCATAAGCGTGAGCTGCCAGCGCCCAGCTCCATCTGACTTAAAGCTACCTGTTTCCATTTTACCAGCCAGGATGCCCAGGCTGGTTAGGAGCTGCCCTGTCTCCCTGACCTCTGCTTCTGTCACTATGCCTGCTCCTGTCTTTTCTGGTCCAGGGTAGAAACATAGAGGAAAGGAGGAGGAGAGAGGAAGGCATCTTCAGCAAGCTGTGCTGGTCAGACCCAGTTTTCTGGGATCAGATCCTTAAAAGAATATTTTTCCTTTATTGGGAATAAGATTCAAAAAATGACTGCTCTGAAGCCACTGGGAGCCTGCCCATCGCCTGCCCATCGCCTGGTCTTTGAAAGCACCTGGTCTTGAGCTGGGGGTGGCGTTAAGGCTGGAAGGGCAGTGGACTGCACCTGGCCCTGCTTCCCAGTGCCTGCGAGCTCTGCGCTGCCGCCTGTGAGCTGGGCCGTTGGGAACTGCCACAGCTAGGGGGCCGTCTGGTGTTAGGAAGAACCGGGTGAGGGAGATGGTGGGTGGGGAGCAAGGGGAAGGCAAGGGCATCGAGCCATCAGCCTGAGGAACTGGGGGTGTGAGTGTTTATGTAGGACTCAGCCAACCTGCAGTTTCAGATTTCAGACCCAGCTTCACTGGGAGACTTGCCCTGGTGTTTCAGTCAGCGCAGGAGCAGGGAGAGAGCTGATGCTGGGCCGGAGGCTCCCTGGAAGACGGGAAACTCTGGCTCGCACGCACGGCCCTCACCCTGGCCCCTTCCTCCTGGTAACTACAGCCACCACCCGCAGCAGCAGCTTCCCAGTTAGCAGCGTGACCTTCCGCCTGACAGGTAAAATCAGGGCTACTGGGGATCGTGCCTAGGGGCTTAGGGCAGTGCGTCACCGTGAAAGGAGAGAGGGAGGGCGGGGCGGGGGAGCACTTCTGTTCATAGTTAGGGTAGAAATGAAAGTTCATTTTCCTTGGGGTCTCCTATCAAAACAGGAGAGATTCTAATTTTTGGAATGGAATGTGAATACTCCCCCGCTTGGGAGGAGGAGGCTGTAGAGGGAACTAGAGAGGTGGGTTGTTCTGGAACTGTGCATCCAGAGGACTCATGCCCTTGGGGCAAGACCTGGGTGTTTGGGGGTACTCCATCAGGCTAACCAGTCTCGGTCTCCAGGTGTAATTAGCTTGTGCAAGCCTAAGGGATCAAAGCTGAGAGGGAAGCGCCAGGGGCACTTTCTTCCCAGTGTCTCTGAGGGGGCGGGAGGGAAGCCACTGCCGTGGGCGCATGTGTGGGGCTGGCACTCTGCCTGAAAGCAGAGATCTGGGTGGGGAGGCCACTGGGGGTGGTGGGTGAGTAAGGCTGGCCGCGTGCCACTGTCTTCCCTGGGCCTGTGTTATCAGTGGCAAGGAGCAGAGATCAGAGAACAGCCCCATGCAGGGGCTGTGGGCGGGCAGCCTGGCCTCGCTGCCAAGACCCATTTGAGCAGTGGCTGGGCCTGTGGGCAGCACAGGCGGGGAGGCAGGAGGGGCAGGAATGGTGGGTGGGCCAAGATGAATGGGACTCAGCAAGAGGCTAGAGGTGGGTTTGGAAAGGCAGATTAGGGGCGGCGAGATAGACATCAAAAAAGGAGTGTCCTGGAGTGAAGTAGAGGTTGAACCAGGAGTGGTTGCAAAGGAATGAGGTGAGGGAGCTGAGTCTAAACTCTAATGCGTTCCAAAGTTGCAGCCAGCCAGGAGATCTTGCAGAGATGTAATCCTCACCAGCTGACTTCTGGATGTAAGGGGATTGGTGTCCGAGAGGCAGCAAAAGCACATTTGAGCACAAGGAATCAGACAGTGCCACTGGCCATTGAATTTAGCAGACAATCACATAGCTGTTTGTTAGGCAGTGTCATTAATGGGTTGCATGGTCTGGTTAATTTTGGAAGTATAAGCATTAAAGAATTTTTATGTCGGGCTGGGAATATGGCCTAGTGGTACAGTGCTTGCCTCACATACATGAAGTTCTGGGTTCGATTTCTCAGCACCACATAAACAGATAAAAAGCCAGATGTGGCACTGTGATTCAAGTGCTAGCCCTGAACAAAAAGAAACCAGGGACAGTGCTCAGGCCCTGAGTTCAAGTCCAAGGACTGGCAAAAAAAAAATAAAAGAATTTATGTCACCATCTACTTCCAAATAGAATTTGCAGCATGGTTGTCTATTAAGTAGATGGTACTGTGTTTAATTTTGGCCAACAGACAGTAATTTCTGCCCCCCCCCCAAAGTGCATATGTGTTTGTGTTTGCAGGGAGGGTACTGGCGTTTGAACTCAGGGCCTTGTTCTTTCCCTTAGCCTTTTCTGCTCAAGGCTGGTACACTTCCACTTGAGCCACAGCTCCATGTTTGGCTTTTTACTGGCTAATTGGAGATAAGAGTCTCAAGGACTTTTCTGCCCAGGCTGGTTTCAAACCACAGCCCTAGGATCTCAGCCTCCTGAGTAGCTTGGATTACGAGCGTAAGCCACCAATGCCCGGCTTCACTGGCTTCTTTTGTTCAGTGTGGCAGGCTTTTCTGCCCAGACCCAGTGTGTTGTCATGCGGGTGCTCCTGTCCCTGCTCAGAGCAGCAGGTGACTCGGTCCTTCTCTGCTCTCCGAGGTACTGTGCCATACACTGGATAGAGAGCATTTAGAGTGGAGATGAATGGCTTTTCTTATGTGAGTCTTACAGTCCAACTGTAGTCCTATAAGGAAAACAGGGAGAGACTATCGCTACACCACCAAGGAGGAAACCGGAGCTGAGAGATGCGGCTGCTGTTAGCAGATGGGCAAAGGAATGCAATCAAGATCCAACTCTTAACCCAGTGTGCCAGCTTTGGGACTGGGTGTACTTCCTTCTCCCCTATGACTCAGTACACCCCGCTACCTAGTCATCCACTTCATAATGAGAAAGAAGTAATCTGCAGAAGGCAGGAATGGCAAAGAGCTTCCTGGGACGGAGTCGGTCCTCTCTGGGCTCCTAATTGTGCAGTGGAACAGCATCATGGGGCCACATCTGTGACTTTGCTGGCGTCATGGTTTCTACCACTCCTCCAAAGCCTATTTTACCTTTTATAAAATGTATGACTTGGGGGAAATTGTCCTTTTTCTTTTCCCTGCATTCTAATTAATTTTGGCATGCCTAGGGGTTTGGACTCAGGGCTTCGCACTTGATACCACTGAGCCATTCCTCCAAACCTGTTTTTCACTGGTTGTTTTCAGGAGAGGATCTTATTTTCCTCCTGGTCAAGGAAGTGCCTGAGCTGCATTGGCCTGCTAGAGCTTCCCTGTGTGTGCTGGGCTGTGCTTGGCCTGCTAAAGCTTTCCTGTGTTTCTGGGATCACAGATGTGTGCCACCATGTCCAGCTTCCCTCCTGTGCACGTGGAGTCTCGTGGACTTTTTACTTGGCGTGGCCTGGAACTGCAATCCTTCTAACCTCATATCACATAGTTTGGGACGACAGATGTGTGCCACTGTGCCTAGTTACAAGTTGAAAAGGGAGTCTCACTGCCTGGGCTGACCTTGAACTATGATCCTCATTCTCAGCCTCCAAAGCAGATAGGATTACAGGTGCAAGCTGATGTTGCCTTGATCTCCTTGAATTACTTGGACAGGTAAGAGGACAGTAAAATCCAAAGGCTTTTAGAAACTTGAGAGGAGGAAGGTGCTCATCACTCACTGAACACCAAACATTTGTTTGGTGCTTTGTAATTGGCCCAGTGCCTTTACATAAACAGAGCTGGTGTGCTTGTTCACTTCCCTCTCCAGTCCAGGGGAAGTAGATTTGAAACTCCCAAACTTTAGGGTCTTTCTCTTAATTTTTAGACTCGAGTTGAAGTAGATATACAGAGGTCATTTGGCCTATGAGTCACAATTTTGGGCTGTAACAGGAGTTTTGACAGAAACTGAGGAGAAATGAGAAAAGGAGGAGAAAGGTGCTGTTCACAAAGCAGAATGTATTCCATTCTGTTTAAAGGACATCTTTTGCTAACAGGAGATGTGAGTTTGAGATTATGGCTTGCTGGGTTTTTTTCATGAGCTGATGATGAAAAGAGATGGTAGTTGGGCTTTTTATAATGTCCCTATTTGGCAAAATTAAAAATTGGCAACTTTGTGTTGGTTCCTCAAATTTCCTTCTTTTCTTTTTTTTTTTAAGTTTCACTGGTCTATGAAAATCCAAGAATTTTGCCTTAAGGGTCTTCTCCAAACAGACCCTCTGATAAGGCCTCTTTTGGGCAGATTCCTGAAAACTTATATTCTGATCTTGTTACCATTCCTCTCTCCTGGTGGGTCCTTCCAACATGATAACCTGGCATGAAGTCTTGGCTTCCTCATTCCTAAGCTCTGAGAGGCCCCTACCTCCAGAACAAGGCCACTGGCTGAGGAATGTCCCCCTCTGCTTCCTGTCCTGAATGAGGACAACCAGAGACTTGCCTTTCTCTGTGGGATTATGGTATTAAGCTTTGCACTTCCTGGGCCCACAGGCATCTTCTGGAAATGATCTAAGCCATCTTCTGTCCTTGGAAAAGACAAAGAGGATTTGTCAACTGCATTTTTACATTTGAGGTCTTGGTGTCCAGTATTAATCATTCTGAAATACCTCTCGCTCACTTGGTGGTCAAGAGACAAGGGCAGTGGAAAAAATCTTGGTATCAGGCGTTGAAGTGTTGGGCGTCCTTGAGCTCTGAAGGCTGTAGACTGGCGTTGTCTACACTGGGAGTCCAGGAGGTAGCAGAGTGGCTGAGTTGTCTCCCTTCTGAGAATCCAGGCCTCAAATCACAACACATTTGTGGGATTCCCCAGACTGATTCGCAGCTGCCAGCTGTGTGGTCAGCGTGTACATGTGTGCAGACTTGTGTGAGCAGGAACTCTGAGGGAAAACTTAGTTTGGAACTAACCCCCCAGGAAAGGAACTAGATGCTCTTTTTTGAGGTTCATCCTAGACTTTCCCCCTCTTTTTTTTTTTTCCTGAAACACAGGATCTTCTTTCTAGAAGAAAATTTTCCGATTTTTCCCACCAGATGTTCATATTCTTAAACAGGAACTCAACTAATCAAGGAAGCAGTGGAGGTTCCTATCTTAGGAAGGTTGTTAAATTGAGAGGAATGAGTGGCAGACCTTGGGCTTTTCCTGGGGTAGAGAGAAGTAGGTCACTAGAAGCTAGTCAAAGGGACATGGAGCTCCGAACTGGACAGTCAAATCCAGCTGCCTGGGATTCCCTCATCCCCAGGTTTTGGGGTAGTACTGAGTGAGTACAGGAGGTGGTTCTCAGGAAGACTGATCTAGCAAGCCTTAGACTGATGACAACCCCACAGACCTGTTCCAATTAGCCAAGGGAAACATAAAATACGAAAGGATCCAGGAAGAGCACATTGAAGAGCTCCTCACCGGAGGGGCTTCTATGAGGTAGACGCCTCTTTCATCCACCTGATGGTCCCACCAAGGTTTGGGGCAGGTTTCAGACAGTGGTTCATTTAGCCCATTTCTGCTCATGTCCAGTGATGGCCTTCTGCAAGAAGGCTTTGATGAGGTTTTTGTCCTAACTTTGGATAGGTCTGGGATACAGAGCCAGAGAATCCAGCTAAGTCTTTAGATGGTAGATTTTCTTCTGAGTTGTTTGAGCTAGGAAGGCAGAAAGCATTAAGCATTTGGCATAGCTTTTTCTGGACCCAAAGGTCAACAAAGATGTGACAGAGATATCCCATCTTTGTCATGGGAGGCAGTGCCTGGACTCCAGGGCAAGCTTTGTTCTAACTTGTTTTGTGGCCCTGGGCAACTCAGTTCCTCTCCCCACGTGTATCATGTGACCCAGGAGAGAACTGAGTGTGAGTTAGATTGTCACTTCAGTTCTCCATGTGAAGGACAGTGGGGCGGCTAAGACCTGCCTTCCAAGAGGAGAGTCTACTGCCTGTTAGGATGGCAAGTCTCTTGTCCGCCAATCCTAGGTCTCTTGAAAACAAAGTGAAGCTAGATGTTCTGCAGATCCAGGGTCAAAACTGAGAAGCCACTTGGATGACCGTGAGTCAGGCAAGGCTGATTTGGTAGCAATAAGGCCCTAAGATGTTTGACTAGAACTCAGGGATCTGAGAAGAGGAATTGCCCAACGTAGCTCACTGTTACTGACCAGGGCTGGATTCCCACTTGAAATGCGTGAGATGTCATTCAAAGAAACATGTCAAACCTGTTCCCCACTGTATGTTAGATATACCCCCCCCCCCATTACCCTCAGGGTGCCCTATCTTCTTCACATTCAGAATCGTCTCCTTCCTTTCATCCAAGGCTCTACAAACTCTGCACCCCTCTTGGTGCTCCCCCAGGGCCGGGTCATGTCTTCCTTTGGGAGTGTCTCTGGGGAGTAGGCAATGCAAATGAGGCTGGGGGGGGTGGTGGTAGGGTGGCGAGAGGGCTAGAAGCCCAATGAGGTGGGGAGTTGGGAGGCATGGTTGGAATCTTCAGGCATGTCTATACCTGAAGTCCAACCAAATAACAACATCCCCTTGCCTCTGCCAGTTCTGCTCGCGCTAGAGAGGGAGCAGGCTGGGCCGGTCTTTGGATCCTCTTCTCTGCCCCATGCCAACTTGCATATCAGGGAGCCAGCTCCAGGCTGCAGGAACCCAGAGACCCTCTCCAGGTTGGTGATGAGACGTGGGCTGTGAATGACTGTCAGCAACTCTAGCTAACTCACTCTGGTGACTGACCTGAAATCCTTGCCTTGGCAGGCCAGAGAAATGATTCTGTACTTTCACACTTTATTATCTGAAACTGCGGGGGCCCGTGGATTTTCCAACCGTAACATGGTACATACTGTGTATTGCATAAAGCCTCCAGCGGGTTCTGGAGCAGATCCATAATCAAACAGTTTTATATGGTTACAGCAAGACTTATCTAAAGAGTCACACAAGTGGGATAAATAAAGAGTCTCATGCTAGGTCAGGTCACATTTAGCTGCCACAAGGTGCAAGCCTGGTTAGAGTTTGCTGCCAGTTGATTCAGGAAAAACACTTTGTTGTCAGATGTTGTGGATTTGGGAATGCTGTGGAAGTATTGTAGTTCTCTGTGGCCTCATGCTGTCTTCTAAGGTTGGAGTTAGTCCGCTCATACTCGGAACTTGCCTAATACCACTGGGCTTCACTGTGATTCTGGTCCAGGTTTATCTGCCCTCAGAGCTAGGCATCTTCCAGGTATGGAAGCTGGCCTGTTTAGAAATGAGAGAAGGAACACAGAAGACAGAGGCAGCAGCTCTAATTTGGCATCTTCCCTGATTAGGGAGGCGCTTTCTGCCCACTTGTGTGGGGTGAGGGGTACTGGGAACTCAGGATCTAGGTCCTGTCTTTTAGCTTTTTCACTTAAGGCTGACCTTCTACTAGTTGAGCCGTAGCTCCTCTTCTGACTTTTTGCTAGTTGACTGGAGATAAGTCTCTTGGACTTTTCTGCCAAGTCTGTCTTCAAACCTCAATCCTCAGATCCCAGCCTCCTGAACAGTTGATTATAGGTGTAAGCCACTGGCACTCGGAAAAATCTATTGATCTTTTTTTTTTTCCTTTCTGCTCATTTGGTAGGGATCATTTATTGACTGCTTCTTATTAATACATTGACTTTTGATAGCAAAGAAAGCTAAAAGCTTGGAAGAGAGGAAGCTAAAGTTCAGTTCTTCTGTGGCTTGTGGGAAGACTCCAGTAGGGTTTGTAGGGGCTGCGAAGCCAAGGACAAACAGGGTCAAGTTGGATTGAGTAAGAGAAGCTTCTTCTGTGGTGGAAGCAGCCTGTGCAGAGCTAATGGAATGCGCAGTGCTTCCTGCTTCCCCCCACGCCTGGGAAAGTCCTGCCTGGGGAAGGAAGGGACTGTCTGGAGAGGACGGCCTGCAAGGACCGTGATCCCCAGATAAGCAAGAGTAATGCTCAGCTTGAAATGGGAAATTCAATTAGGGGGTCTCACTGGTATTCATTAGTGATGTGGAAAGATGGTCAAAGGAAGTGCTAATTCAATCTGCTGAAGACACCCCATGCTTTTAACACTACATTGGGATGATAGACATTGGTCTGTTGTCAGGGCAGTGGCATGTAGGTAAGTGCGTCAGAGGGTGACTGCGAGCTCTGGATCCTCTCCCGGGGGATTCTGAGGGTGCAGTTTTATGTGCCCACAGTGCCTCTTGGTGGCAAGGAGCCTGCTGTCAGCTAACTCTATGCATTGTAAGGGTCAGCTGATCTGAGGAGGTGTGGTCTGGGCTCTGTCCTTCACTGAGAAGATACCATTAGGAAGGGTGGTAAGTTAGTTGCCATAGAAACAAGGAACATCTGTTCCAGCCAACTAGAAATGGCGGGGGCGGGGAGGGGGGGAGGTCATCTTTTTTTTTTTTTTTTTTGGCCAGTCTTCCTGGGGCTTGAACTCGGGGCCTGAGCACTGTCCCTGGCTTCTTTTTGCTCAAGGCTAGAAATCTACCACTTGATCCACAGCACCACTTCTGGCTTTTTCTACATATGTGGCGCTGAGGAATCAAACCCAGGGCTTCATGCATGTGAGGCAAGCACTCTACCACTAAGCCACATTACCATCCCGACAGGTCATCTTAAAGGGACCATTAATTCTTGGAATTGGTACCCAAGGTAGTCTTAGCCCGAGGTGTTTGAGGCAGTAAGGCAGCAGTGCTCTGGAACATACAGGAGAGATGATAGAATGCTTTTTCTGTCCTCAGTAATGGCTGTCCTCTGAGACGATGTCTCAAAACTGTGCTCACTTGCCAGCTACCACTTCAGAGCTCCCTGAGTCCTTTGGTCAGCAGTGTCTGCCCACCACCTTCCTCAGGAATCTCGGTTCACCTTTCTAGCCCACCCACCTCTGTCTTAAGCATCTAGAGCTCTCACTGGCCTCCACGGTCATCCTTGTTCTCTGCTGGGGTGATCTGTGGGCCAGCTAAGGCCTGCCAGCACTACTGTTCCCTTTCCTTCTTCCTCCTGTTTCTTCCCGTTTCCTCCTCTTCCCAGCCTCATAGTGGCTCTCCCATGCTGGACCCATTCCTGGTATTAGTTGGGATTTCTAGGTATAAGTTACCGAAACTGCTCACAAATAGCTTACTTCACCAAAGGAGATTTAATCATAGGGAGCTTGGAGGTCAAGGTCTGAAAAATGACTAGACTCCAGGGATGAACTCAAACCAAGATGGGGCCACAGGTCTGGCCGTTGTTAACTTGAGGGCTGACTCCCTCCACCCCTTCTCCCCACCCCTCACCCCATCCCTTACTGCAGAGAAGCCTTTCAGCGTGGGCAGCTTCTGGGGTTGACAGGGTGTGTACATGTTACTGTTAGGTGTCCTGGAGAAGTCTCTCTCTCTCTCTCTCTCTCTCTCTCTCTCTCTCTCTCTCTCTCTCTCTCTCTCTCTCTCTCTCTCCCCCTCTCCCTCTCTCTCTCTCTTTCTCTCTGTCCTGCTTATCACACCTGGGGATTGGGGCTGAGCTGAGATCAGGTGGCTGCCCCAGGTCCTCAAAACAGTGGTATCACGTTTTATGAACAAGACGATTCCTGTGGCCACTGGGTGTTGGGGTAGGGTCTAAAAAGGGGCTAGATTCCAAGCCTAAAGGGCTCGGGCTTGGGTAACTTACATACACCCGAGTTCTCTTGCTGAGTGTTTCCTACCCTGCCAGACCGTGAGACTTGGTAGGTAGCATGTCATGATCACTGAAGGAGCCCAGGGCAGAGGGCATGTGTTATGCCCACCCCGTAGCAGGGCGGGGGGGGGGGGTTACTGGTAAAACTGTATCCTTTCAGTAAAATCCTTTCTAACAGATGGTATTGTTCCATCAGACACCAGGGACAGCTCACAGTTGGAAAGCACACCACTGTTTCTAAATTCAGTCTTTCATAATGTAATTGAATCCATCCATTGTCCCTCCTTGCATCGCGGCCCCAGGGCCATCTTGTTTAGGTAAATAGGGAGTTATTTCTGTAAGAGAAAATAGGGATTTGGGCCAGGGTCTATGGAAGTTAGAAGCATTTCTGACTAGCTAGCTAAGGCCCTTTATCAGAAGAAAACCCAGGGAAGAGAAAAAATAAGTGTTTGACTACCTGCAGAGATGGCAGAAATCTTCTAGATTTCTCTTTCCCAATGCAAGCACCATGGAACCAGAGCCAACTGTGGGCCACAGGAAAGGCCTGGCAGCAAAGGGTCCCAGGCCAAGGCGCCATCTTTTTTCTCTTTCCTTTACTAACGAACCTTACAGACTGGGAAGAGTCCCAAGTCCTTATTGATCTTCAACAATAAACTCACAATTAGGAATATTAGGAATATAGAGGGGCTGAATTTCCTTTCCTGTGTTTCTGGCAGCCCCAGAGCTGAGCGGCTGAGATGAGGATGCCCATTATGTCTGTGACCAGCATGTATTAAGTCATTGAATCTGTGATCCTCATAAAGAGATTGACCAATCTGTCCCTGCTCCCACCGCTTGTCAGAGCAGAGCAGGTGCCTGTTCAGGTGATCTGGCTCTCTGGCCATTGGTCTTCCTTGTCCAGCCTGACCAGGGAGCTAAGCAGTTCTTTTTCAGGTGAGCCAGGGGAAGCAGAGCCCATCAGCTGCCAGTTCTCCCAAGGGCAGGGATCTCCGCCCTTCCTACCTGTGTGCTCAGCTCCAGGCTTAGCCATGGTGGAAGTTCTTGTTGGAAAGAGGGAAACTGAAAGAAGATCAGTTTTTGTTCTGAGAGTTTTCTAACGAGTGAGAGAAGACAATTTATATTTAGACAAAAAGTGTTTTATCTATCACAAAGCTGTGCTTAAGGGTTAAATGGCGCCTCTCAGACAAGTGATATTAGAGCAGGGAGACATTTTTAGGAAGAGGGATGTGTTAGTGACATTTGCCACTTTAGTCTTTACTCTGTCTCTAAGTTCATTTCCCTTCTCTCTGGGTGGGAGGGAGGAATCTGGAGGCATCTCTGCGGGTGGTACTAGCTTGCCTGGACTGACCCCCACTTTCCTGGGGTCACACTGGAAAAGCTTCCCCAGCGCTGAGCCCCTTTGCTCCAGTGCCCCTCCCCATCTCCCTCTCTGAACCCCTCACCTCTGTCCATCCCGAGTGCAGATGAGCAGAAGCTGAGGGCGGGGCTGGTGGGAGGCAGCAGGCGCATTTGGCGCTGGCTGTGTGCGGGCTGTGGGAGGGTGCCGCAGAACCTTCCCTCGCATCCTGCCTGGCTCCTGAAGCCAGGGCGTGGGGTGGGGTGCTCTGAGTGAGGGGAGGAGGCCCTGGCTGGGCTGGGCTATTTCTGTAACACAGAACACATCTGCAGGCAGCCGCAGAGAAGGTCAAACTCTGGGCGCAGGGCTGGAATGCAAGGGGCCAGGCAGTGGGGGGAGCCGCGGTTTCCCCCTTTCTGGCATCTGGAAGGGGCCTCGCCATGCCCTTCGGGGAAGATGGCTGCTTGCACCCAATACATGCAGTGGGGAAAGGCTTGAGCCTGGTGGTGCTGGGGAGAGAGCACTGGAGAAGCACCCAGGAGGTAGAGGAACTGAATCCAAGGTGTGGGGATTCTCACTCATGCCCTTTGCCATGAAAGAAAACCAGGTCAGGCAAAAGCGCGTGTGAGAGGACAGAAAAATAGTGTCGAGGCAGAGATGAGAAGACTCACCGAAACCATGCGTGAGGATGCTAGCTGACAGAAACATGCACACCGAGTCCAAGGTTTATGTGGCTTCGCATCCAGGCCTCTCCAAGACCCCATGTAACACACACATTTCTATTTGCAGTCTTTCTTACAGCTCCAGATTGTATACGTTGGAGGTTCCACGAAGCCTGGATCTGCCCTTGTACCCATGTGCGCTGGCACACGCCTGCCTGCCCCTCCTCTTCCGTAGGCACATCCCTTTCCTCCCCTCGTGCCGACCCCAGCCAGTGGCTGAATTCACCCTCATCCACACACATGCCTGCGTGTGGTTTTGAGCGTTCTGAGTGGCTGTTTATGGTTACAAAATTGCCTGCTCTGCTCTGCCTCTGTTACAGAAGGATCATCCTGGCCAAATAGGACTGCCGCTTGACCTTTGCTACCCTGCCCTGGTACTTCCAACTTCTAGACGCATGATCCATAGGATCATTTTCCTGCTCATGCACTGTGCCAGGGGACTCCAAGCCAGTGTGACAGAGAATGGAATCCCACGGGCCTGTGGGTCCTCTCATTTAAGAGCAATGTGGTTCTGTCTGTCTGTCTGTCTGTCTGTCTCTCTCTCTCTCTCTCACACACACACCCCACATCTCTGGCAGCCACAGTGAACAAGAATTCCTATTATTCTATACACCTAAGTGTATCCATTTAAGCACTAGAACTTGTGACACAGCCGTTGATCTTAGAGTTGACTAACTTTTCAACTTCCAAGTAAGATAGGACACTGAAGGGGAAAAAAAGTCCCCCTTCCAATTCAAAAGGTCCTAGGTAGGTGCAGACCTCTCTCCCCTTTGATAGTCTCGGGTGTTGATTATTCTGGCCCCTAGGGAGAAGGCCTAAAGAATTTCCTGATCTGAGGTGGGGCCTGGTCGGAAGGCATCATAAATTGGATTTAGGAAATCTCCAAGTACCCTTTGGGAGTGGATTTCTTAGAGACAGTTATTAAACATGCATCTTTATGTGATGAACTTCTAAAGGGCTGTATTGTTTGAGGGCATAATAGTCAAAATGGAGCCATTGTCCCTCAGGGATGAGCTGTTCAAGGCAGAGACAGGCAGCTAATAACCATTAATGACATTTATTGAGCATTTATTAAGTGCTAGCAACTTTGTTATATTCTCTACTGGTGTTATCTCATTTAACCCTGTGACAAATCCAGGAGGTAGATCTTTTATATCATCCCTTCTTTACAGATGAAACCACAGAGGGGAAATCGCGACACCAAGACCCTCGGGTAGACCCTGGTGGTACTAGGCTTGGAAGCAAAGCAGTCTAACTTCTAGAGCTCAGATCTCAGGACTGCTGTAAACCAAGTGCTGATGGTTCACGCCTGTGATCCCAGCTGCTCAGGAAGCTGAACTCTGAGGATCACGGTTCAAAGCCAGCCTGGGTGGTAGGACAGTTCATGAGACTCTTATATCTCCAATTAATCACTAAAAAAGCTGGAAGTAAGCTATGGTGCAAATGGACAGTGCTCAAGCCCCAAGTTCAAGCCACAGTACCAGCACCAAAAATAAATAACAATGACACGTTTTCGACTGAGTGGAAGGATTAGCCAGTAGGCTGATGCATGCAGAGAGAATTTCATGTTGCACAACAGCAGTGGGAAGAGCTGGCTTTGGACTGGGTCCTGGTCTCCAGTGCCAGCCCTCTTACTTCTCAGTGGCAGCCAAGGGCTACTCCCTGACCGCCAGGCTCTTCCTCTGTAGGAGCACACCTCAGGACCTGTCTCAGAGGCCCGGCCTGGCAGGGGCAGAGGATTCACTGGCGTCGTGTAGCTTGGGGAGGGGTTCATTTCCTTCTCCTTTCTTTGCCCGTTGTCAGGTTTTCCTGGGGAGGGGGAGGAGTGACGGGAATTCGAGGAGGAAAATGTCCAGTCAGCCCGTCACTCCTTGCTCTTCTGGATGAGACTCCTGCCACCCAGGTTCCTGCTGTCCCCTCCCGATCTGACAGGCTGGAAGGGGACCCTAGTTAAGGCAGCTGTCAGACAGCTGTTACCCTATCACCATCTTTCCTCATCATTGTTTAAAAATGAGGACATTCTCTTGCGTAACTCAGTACAATTAGCAAAAGTCTGGAAACTTAACATTGATATGATTCTGTTATCTAATGTATAGTGTATATTTAAACTTAGCTGCTTGCCCTAGTAATAGAATTAAGTGCAAATTCAGGATCTTGTTTCTTTACTCTCCTTCAGTCTGGGTGAGTGCCTTAGCTTTCCTTTCTTGTTCCTGCACCAACTTTTGATTTTTAATTTTTTGAAGAACATAGGACCCTCTCTGGATCTTTGTGAACTTGTTCAGTCTGCCACCCTCAGCCACTCCTGAGTGAGGCTGGCTTAGATAAAATGGCTGAGCCATCCATCCTTCTTCAGCACAACATTTAAGAGAGTGATGAAGTCCAGTAATCAAGATAAATACTAGCTTAATGGCACTTAAAAATTCAGGGGATTGGAGGTGTGGGTGGCTCAGTCGATGGAACGCCAGCCAGTAAGTGAAAGCGTCAGGTACCGAGCTTGAGTTCCAGTCTCAGACCAAAAAGAAAAAGAAAATTTCAAAATAATGCCAACATTTCATAAAGAGCACAATTTCACCGTTTTAAATAAAGGATTAATAGCAGTCCCATTCCAATATAACAGAACCTGAGGCAAGAGGAGAATTTGAGACTCATGACCCTACTTTCTTTCTTTTTTTTTTTGTCAGTCCTGGGCCTTGGACTCAGGGCCTGAGCACTGTCCCTGGCTTCTTTTTGCTCAAGGCTAGCACTCTGCCACTTGAGCCGCAGCGCCACTTCTGGCCATTTTCTGTATATGTGCTGCTGGGGAATCGAACCGAGGGCTTCATGTATAAGAGGTAGGCGCTCTTGCCACTAGGCCATATCCCCAGCCCCCCTTCTTTCTTTCATCATGGTTTTTGCATTGATTTTTAAATTTTTATTTTAAAAAATCTGTATTAAGTTTCTGGCAGGGTAGCTCAGTACAGAGCATTTGTCTGCCATGTGCAAGGCCCAGGGTTTGGTCCCTAGCACTGAAAAAATAAAAACAATGAAGAACACAAACTTGCATTCAATCTTTTTCTATTTTGTGTGTGCTAGTATTAAGACTTGAACTCAGGGCTTTGCATTCTCACAAAGCTTTTTCACAGAAGGCTGGCATTCTACCACGTAAGCCATAGCTTCACTTTTTTCTGTTTCTGTGGTGCTGAGGAATGGAACCCAGAGCTTCATGCATGCGAGGCAAGCACCCTACTGCCAAGCCACATTCCCAGCCATTAATTCCTTGAGTCTTGATTGCTGAGTTCGTGGATCTCTTATAGTTTGTCCCCATATGTCCTGTAAGGGTGGATCTCCACCATCCCACCAGAACAAGGGAGAGACAGGGGACACTCCCGTCCAGCAGCTGTTTGTGTGCCTGTCCAGAGTGGAGGAGGAGGGAAGCTGGATGAGGACTGAGAGAACAAGGAGAGGAAGGAGCGGCTTCCAGCTGCTTCCACACCCACCCGACTTCCGCCTGGGGTGTGGAGTTCAGCTGGCCTTTCCCTCTTCCCATCAAATCTGTGATGTAATTAGACCCCAGATCCTCTCTTCTCTACCAGCCTGCCCTGGTTGCCTTTGCAGCACTCCTCTTGGTTGAACCTATAACCTATGTCTGCTGCTGTCTGCATCCATCCTTGGAGCCCGTGGGGTGCCGTCCCCAGCTGCCCCTAGAGCATCTGCCCAGGGCTGGGCCAGCACATCATGTGGGTCTACGGCTCCCGTAGCTCTGGGAACCCAGCCAGGGCAGAGGGCCACGGCCAGCCTGTCAGCTCTGCTGGGAGGCAGGTCCTCTGGCCAAGGACTAAAGAGCTCTAGACTCAAGTTGAAAGACTCCAAGGCGCGTTACCTTCGTCACCACGCTTACCCTCTTTGAGCTAGAGTTGTTTTTGCAAGATGAGAGTGGTAATACTTTTCTGCTAGCCTGTCGGAGACTCAAATGAGATCCTGGCTGGTGAACTGTAAAGTGGTTTTTTGTTGTTGTTGTTCTGGTACTGGGGCTTGAATTCAGAGCCTCACATTCTCACTTGGCTTTGTCACTCAAGGCTGGTGCTCTAGCACTTGAGCCACACCTCCACTTCTGGCTTTTTGCTGGTTAATTGGAAATAAGAGTCTCAGGGATTTGTCTGTCAGGGCTGACTTTGAACTGCGTTGCTCAGATCTTAGCCTCCTAAGTAGCCAGGAGTACAAGCATGGGCTGCTGGTGCTTAGCTTGTAAAGCTTGGACCAGCCTCTTCAGTCATACACAAATAATCCCTTAGGTTATAAAGGTCATCTTCAGATCCTCCACGATGAGAACCCGTGCTGATCTTTGCAGGGTCTCTGTGGGAACGGCTGGAGTCTCTGCTTGCCCCTCCCACCCGCTGCCTCCATCACCCTGTCCACCCCCCCAAAAGAAAAGCCCAGTGGATGTGCCAGGAGGGAGGAGGAGTTGTTTTAATGTCTCAACTGAAGCCGTTTCCTTTTTATACCTTTATTGAGGTATAATTGATGTACAACAAATGGCATATATTTAAAGGGTAAAACTCCATGTGTTTTGTGACTCTCTAACCACAATTAAGATAATTAACTCCATGACTCTTCCAAGTTCCTGCCTCTATAATCTCCACCTGTCCTCAGAAAACCACTGATCAGCTTTCTGTCACTGTAGATTAATTTGCATGTTTTATTAGAGTATTATATAATATAGTCACACTGTGCACATCTTTAAAAAAATAGCGCTATGGGTATTTGAACTCAGGGCTTTCTTCTTGCCAGGCAGGTGAACTACTGCTGCTTAAGTCGTGCCACCCCTCATTTCCGCTAGCCTTTTGTGCTTTAGGTGTTTAGTGTTGTCTTGGACTTCTTCTTACCCAGATCTCTTGGGGAGCCGGGATTACTGGGGCCCATCCCTGTGACAACCCACAACACAGCCTTTTGAAGAGCAAAGCTTTAATTTTTTGTTGTTGTGGTAAAGTTCACTTTATTAAGTTTTCCTTATAGTTGGTGTATTTTGTGTCCATTGACAGGTTTTTATTTTTATCATCTTTAAGTGCTTTACAAAGGTGTTAGCATTCCTCAAATCAGTTTGTAAGTACAGGCAAGATGCCTGATCAATGTTACCCCTTTCCTCCTCCCCCATCCTCCCAGCCCGCCCGCCCCTGTTTTCCTAGGTCCACAGGGGATGCAGTAAATATTTTGGCCGCATCCTTCTCTCCCATCCTTTTGTGTCATCTTTGCTAAGCCCAAAGTCACTAAAACTTTTCTCTCGTATTTCTTGTTATTTATAGTACATTTAGGTTTGTGGACTTCCTTTGAGTTTTTGTTTGGTGGGTTGGTTTTCCAGTACCAGGGCTTGAATTCGGGACCCTCAAATTTCCTTGCTCACTGCTGGTGCTCTACCACTCGAGCTGCACCTCCAGCCTCCGTGGCTTTTATGAGGTTATTTGGAGATGGTGCCTTCCAGACTCTTCAGTCCAGGTTGGCTTCAAACCTTGACCCTCCACTTCTTAGCCTCCTGAATACCTAGATTACAAGTGTGAGCCACTACGCTCCTGGCAAAGTTGCTCTTTTTTTTTTTTTTCCTGATCCTGGGGCTTGAACTCAGGGCTCAAGGCTGGTGTTCTACCACCTGAGCCACAGTTCCACTTCATTTTTTTAAAAATTTAGTTTAATGGAGATAATAATAATAGGCTCACAGACTTTCCTGGCCGGGCTGGCTTCAGACTGCAGTCCTCAGATCTCAGCCTACTGAGTAGCTAGGATTACAGGCATGAGCCACTAGCACCTGGCTGAGTTGCTTTTTTTAAATGATAGAGTCAAGGTTCTTTTTGCTGTGGTTTGCTTGCTTGGCATATGGTCTCTAGTTATTCCAGCACTGCTCTGCCTCCTGTTGAAACTGCCTTTATATCTTTGTGAACAACTCATTGACCACAGAAGTGTGCATTTATTCCCAGACTCTTTTCCATTTGGCTAATGCATCTGTCTTTATGCCAGTATTCTTGATTACTAAAGCTTTATAATAAATCCTCAGTTAAAAAAAACTAAACACGGGGCTGGGGATATGGCCTAGTGGCAAGACTGCTTGCCTCGTATACATGAGGCCCTGGGTTCGATTCCCCAGCACCACATATACAGAAAATAGCCAGAAGTGGCGCTGTGGCTCAAGTGGCAGAGTGCTAGCCTTGAGCAAGAAGAAGCCAGGGACAGTGCTCAGGCCCTGAGTACAAGCCCCAGGACTGGCCAAAAAACAAAAAAACTAAACCCTCCAACTTTCTTGTTCTTGTTCTTGTTCTTGTTCTTGTTGTTCTTCCTCCTCCTCCTCCTCCTCCTCCTCCTCCTCCTCCTCCTCCTCCTCCTCCTCCTCCTCCTCCTCCTCTTCTCCGCCTCCTCCTCCTCCTCCTTCTCCTCCTTCTTCTCCTTCTTCCTCCTCCTCCTCCTCTTCCTCCTCCCTCCTCCTTCGTCCTCCCCCCCTCTCTCATTCTCCCTTTCTTTCTCTTGCCCCAGGTTTGAAATCAGGACCTCATGTTTGTTAAATAGGAACTCTACCATGTGACCCATGTTTCTGCCCTTTATTCTTTTGTTGTTGTTGTTTTTTTTAATTAGCCAGGTATTTGTGGCTCACACCTGATATAATCCTAGCTACCCAGGAGACTGAGTCTAAGCCAACCCTGGGCTGGAAAGCCCATGAGATTCTTTTCTCCAATTAATAAGCAAAAAGCTGGCTCAAGTGGTAGAGCATTAGCCTTGAGCCAAAAAAAAAGTACCCATGCACTGAGTTCAAGTCCCAGTATTGGTACAAAAATAAATAAGATAGATAAACAAAAACAAATAATACTCAGGAGTCTGAGATCTGAGGATCGCAGTTCAAAGCCAACTTGGGCAGGAAAGTCCATGAGACTCTTATCTCCAATTAACTACCAGAAAACCGAAAGAGGCATTGTGGTTCAAGTGAGCACTAGCATTGAGCTGAAGAGCTCAAGGTCTGTGCCCAGGCCCCGAGTTCAAGCCCCATGACTGACCAAAACAACACAAACAAACAAACAAAAAAAAAAAGTAAGGGACCTTTTGAGATTTTTCACTGGGTTTGTGTTAATCTCTAGAAAACTATGAAGAGAAATGACACCTTAATAATAACTCTTCTGACACTGTGAAACTGAAACACAGTGAAAATAGCGCCTCTCTTCTTTAGATTTTATTCAGTTTTGCTCAACAATGTTTTGTAGTACAGTGATGATTTAAGGTTAATTTTCATTGTGTGTGCATGTTACTGCTTGTGCATAGAAATACAATTGATTTTTCTGTGTTGATTTTGTATTCTGAGCTGATCCCTCCCTCATTTCAAAAATCAGTTTAGCTAAGCAGGAACCTGGTGACACTGATGTGCAGGGTGTCGCTTAGCGTGATAAGCATATAAAACAGCATGTGAAAACATGAGCAGCTCGCCCTGTTTTAAGTCAGAATCTCATCTCAGCAGCCAGAGCAGTAGAGGACACAGGGAGGGTGGCCTGCCCAGCAGAACACCCCACATCTCTGATCGTTCTGGAGAAAGAGCAGGTTGGAATACAGCACAGCCCCTTTAAGAAATGAGGGCAAGCCAGCCACCAGGCTACCGGGAAGGCAGCAGGAGAGATAAGATAAGGCCCCCCTGGCAGGTTTGAACTAGGGTCCTGAGCCACAGTGGCTGGCCTACAGATAGGCAAATAGGAACCATGGTGATAAGGAAAAGGTGCCAGCTACTAAAACCAGGCTGGCAAGAGGTGAACAGTCCAAGCTCATTTGAGGCCCAGTTAGGAGGAGGGGGTGTTAACAGTGAGTGTGGAGAGGCCACTTGCATCCTTCTGTAAGTCCTGTCCTGGTTGTGACGATGGTAGCCCAGCCAGGTACTGCTTCATAGCTAGTCCGTTTTCAATCCATTCAAGTTTACTGCATTCTTTGTGCTCTAGTGAGATGCTCAGATAGAGTTGGAAACTTCCTGATTTCTTCCTCAAACTAGGAACGCCTTGGCTAGGGCTTACTGTGGCAAGCCTGGAGCTGCTCATTTGCACATATCTGCATAGATTTGCATGCATTTTACATGAAGATACTTGTATGCTGGATTTAGATTTCCCCAGATCAGTTGCCTATTTTTAAAGGGACGAAGAGGAGGTTTGTCTCTCCTCATCCCTGCCTACCTTTCATCTGCATCCTCTAAAGACTCAACGATTATTTCTGCAACTTTAAAACATAAAGCATACCTGTGGTGGCATAGTTGGTGTGGATTCGAGCGACTGCCTGTTAGTGCATTTGCCCTCTTCGTTTGTAGCCAAAATTCCTAGTTTTGTTCTCCGAACTCCTGAGGGGCAGGGAGATCTGAAGGTGAAGAACTCCTCTGTTAAATAGCTAGGAGCTCAAATTGCCAATTCTGTACCTGCTCCGATGGAGACACAAGAGTCGGTTCCTTCCCACTGCTTCCTGTCCCAGGGCTGGGGATGCTGTGACGACCTTTGTCTGTTCTCCCTCCTCCAGGAATAAATAAAAATATCATCCCTCCCCCAGATCCTGGCTCCTCGATTGGCTTGCCTGGCAAATATTTCATAATGTGGGCTCATCCAATTGGGCATGATGCCAGAGCCAGACGCCTCAGGTTGTGGGTACATGCTCCAATCCGGCGGGCGGCCTGGGTGGGACCACAGAGCTCGCTCTCCGCACACGGGCGCAGCAGCATTACCCAGGGGGTGGCAGCAAGGTGAGAGTTGCCATTTTCTCTAGGCTGGGCAAAGGGGACGGCGTGGGCCGCCAGCCAACTTAAGGCAGCCCAGCACTGAAGGGGTTAAGGCCGGTCAGCATGTGTGGCTGTTAATGATTGTTTCCCACTAGGGACCTGGTGGGTATTAAAGGGAACCTCTCCCTATCTGTGAGTGTGGACTGAAGACAGGGCTAGAGGCAGGCAGCAGAGGGGCCTGGGCCTGGGCCTGGGATGCCTGGAAGAGCTGGTAAGTACGCAATTATCTTCTGGGGTCTGTCTGTCTGGGTGTCTCTGGAGCAGGGCAGGAAGCACTGGATACTCGCAGATCCCATCAGCAAGAGGGGACTTTCTGTCATAACCATATACAAATTCTCAGGCAGGGCCAGTTTTCAGGATAGTGTCTGTGTATTAGGAAAGCTTCATGAATGTGTCTGTCTAACGGGGAAAGCCTTAGCCCTGAAGCTGGAGCTAGCTCCCAGCCAGCATTGTATGGCCCGGGGCGGAGACAATGGTAAAGTGTGGTCACTGCGCACAAAGCTGGGGCCCGGCTCTTCCCTCCCTCAGTCATTGTCTCCAGAGGGGCTCCGAGCTCTGGGCAGACCCGGAGGATGGGAAAAGACGACAGTCAGCTGTGGAGAGGGTCAGGTAGGATGGGTGCAGAGCTGGAGGAGAATTTTTTCTTTAATGCCAGGACTGGGGCTTGAACTCAAGAGCTTTGTGCTCCCCCCTTAGCTTTCTCCATTCAAGGCTGGCGCTCTACCACTTGAGCCACACCTCCACTTGGAGGGGGGTGGCAAACTTCACTCAAGAAGATGAAGTTGTCATTGGAAAGCAAAACTGGAATTGGGGGAGGAGGAAGACAAGTGTTTTGCACGTAGATGTCCGTCATTCCTCTCTCTCAGCTTTGCCCAGGGTCCCTGGGTCCCCGGTGCTCGCTCTCCACAGCACCTGTGCCCTGTAGCCCACACACCTGCCTTCTCATGCTATGTTGAGGAGTGAGGACAAGAGTTCCTTGGCTTTGTGACATCTCAGCTGGTTGGGTCTCTGTGTGTGTGCACATGTGTGTGTGCGTGTGTACTCACACATACCCAGGAGAAATGTAGACTCTACCCCTCCCCCTCCTTCGCTGAGAGCCTTTTGTTCCCTGCCTCTCTTGGGAGGAAAAAGGCTGGATGACATAATGGTGATGTCGGGCAGGCCCTTGGCAAGGACTTTGGCCCTGGAGGGCATGTTGGTGGGAACAGGCTGCTCCTGTGCCAGTCTTGAGCGCAGATTGAAGAGATAGATAAACCCACCCCCCCTGGTGGCTTTTTCTGTGGTGGTTCCTCTGGAAGGGCTACTGGTAGGCAAACAGAAACCAGGCACAGCAAGAGGAGGTGCCAGCCACTAGACCAGGCAGAGCACAAGCAGAAGAGGCCAAGTTTCTGGGCATGGGAGGCCAAGAAAGAAGGGGAAGTAGAGGAATGGACACACCTGTCCTGTATGCCTTGGATTAAGCCTTGCAGCCACCAGTGACCAGCCAGCCTCTGTCCTGCAGCCAGAGAGGAAGTCTAGAAGAATGACTCCACCTGCACAATTGCTTCATGTGCTCAGAAAGGCCTTCTCGCTCCATTTAATGTTCTGCTGTTGTGAAATTCTGTAACCGTGAACAAGGGCCGTGAACAAGAGTTTTTAATTTTGCTCTGTGCCCTGTGGTCTGTGTGCCTGGCCCAGCCAGAAGCTGCAGGGGTTCAAGTGTTGTTCCAGCCCCAGGAGGTGTAGACAGACTCACCTATTACCCCCATGGCACTCTCTGAGGCTAGCTTCCGGCCTGGCTGGGTCCTACACAGTGTCCCATCCCCTTTCCTTTCTTTCTGTGCTTGCTCAAGGCCCCCTGTTCCTTCTCCTCTCAGCTTCCCTGTCCTTCGGGGCTACTACATGGCACCAGGAGGCTGCAATACTTCTTGTTTGATTTCCTTCCTCCCTTGGTCCCCAGGCCCTGTTTCCTCTAACTGAGATAGAGCCAGTGAGCATTCTAGGCTGGGTCTAGGCCCAGGAACAAACACCTCATCTAGTCAACTAGCTTACCTCCCATACTCACTGCTGTACGCTGTGGTCCTAGGTGGCACCTGCTTGGGGTGCTGCTTGTTTCTGGAAGAGGCTAATTACCACAGGCTCCTGGTCAGGGTGGATGTGGGGCTGGGGGTGGGAAGGTAAGGGGAAGGGAGATTCCTAAGCTGTCCATCTTGGTGGCAGCTCTTCTACCCCATCGCCCTATTGGGAGGTGGCCTCCCTTTTCTTCCTTCCAGCATCAGCCAGAGGTTGGCCAGTGGGAGGAACAGGTTCCTTCAGTTCCTGGAGCCCTCCAACTCTTCCCCCATTCTGGCTATCCTCTCCCCAGCTCTTTTCCCTGTTAGAACCTTCCCCCAGTGTCTCCTGTTTGGTGGACTGGCAGGGGCTATTGGTGCTGATATTTTGAAACTGTGGGGCATATTTTGAAACTTGATGCATAAAACTAGAAAAAATCCAGTAGGCTACACACATTCTTGTGTGTGTGTGTGTGTGTGTGTGTGTGTGTGTGTGCATGCGTGTGTATACACATGCACACGTGCTAGTCCTGGTGCTTGAACTCAAGGCCTAGGCACTGTCACCTCATTTCTTTTGCTCAAGGCTAGCTCTCTACCACTTGAGCCATAGCTTCACTTCCAGCTTTTTTGTTTATGTGGTACTGAGGAATTGAACCTAGGGCTTCATGCATGCTAGGCAAGCACTCTACTGCTAGGCCACATTCCCAGCCCTAGAAATTCATTTAATTGGACCTTGGAACGTATCATTCGATTTTTTTTTAACTTGTGGACAGTAAATTTCCCATTCTTGTTGGTATGTTAGGGAGCTGGTATTTCCTGAGGAGACTGGACATGTAATCAGGTGCTGCAAGGATCAACTGGTTGGCTATTAGGTACCTCATAAAATCCCCCAAAGCCTCCAAGTGGCTTTGAGAGCATCCAGCGCAGTGCTGTCTGGAGTGTGTGACAGTGATGGATGTTTTACGATGGCTCCGTCCACTGTGGTGGCCACTGGCCGCGGGGGCTGCTGAGCCACTGAAATGGGAGGAGTCTATCTGAGACACTGAACAGCTATGAAATTGGATGATGTAAGCTGGGGGCAGGGGGAGGGGTAGCTATGTGTTTTATTCATGATTATAATACCATTTCCCAGGCAACTATTATGTGCCAAGCCTTCTCTCAAGGTGCTTTCAATAGGTGATCTTATTAAATGCTGCCAGCAACTCTCTATTACTCCACATTCCAGACAGGAAAATAAACCCAGAGGCAAAAATGACTCAGTGCCAGGCACTTAGACTGACTCGCGACCACCAGTCCTGTCCTTTTCCCTAGAAGAACCCACACACTGCTCTTGGCCATCATGTAGCAGTTTCTTTACTCGGTTCTCTGAATCCCTTTCCAGATCTTGATTTTTCTCTCTGGGATGTCAGGGGAGTCCGGGAAGGATTATCTCAGCCCATAGCAGGGATCGTTTTCTAGCAGCTTCCACGGGTGGCCCTTCTTTCTCAGGCTTCTGCAGAGGATCCTTGCAGTAGACAGTGAGCTAGAGAGAGTCCCCAGTCTCTGAGCCCTTGGCAAGCTCCCCAAAGTCCACAGGAAGCCCCGGACTCCTCACTCCGGGCAGAAAGTGGTGCTCAGAATCTCCCACCGCTCGTCTGTGCCCCCAGCTTGCCCCGCACTCCATCTCCGACAGAAGAGCAGCTGAGCCCTCCTGGGGGCCAGGCAGACTGGGCCTCTCGGGCAGGTGAGGGGCAGCTCTAATTTCCACACCACTCTGCCATCATCCTACCTGCCCTGGTAACCCCTCCCCACACAGCTCCGGAGGGGCGGCGGGCTCCTGCCTGCTGGGGCAGCTGGCCAGGCTCCCCGTGCCTGCTCCCGGTGATTTATGGCTATGCTCTTCCTTAAACAAAGCCTCAGCTTTGTAGATGCTTACCAGAGTCCTGCTGGCCAGCAGAGTGGGGGCACGAAGCAGATGGAAACAGCTAGTCAGCCCAGGGCCTGGACAGAGGGGATGGGGGCTAAGGCCTCCCGCTTCCTTCAGTCAGTGGCCAACATCCCAGCCAAGGCAGTACAAGATGCGTTCCTGGGACAGTCCATCCAACAGCTTCAGTTCTGCACAGGAGGGTAGTGCAGGCACAGCCATCAAGAAGCCCTGGGCACCTGTTGTCAGACTTTGTTTATGGGGATCCATAGCTCACGTCACACACAGTCGCCAGACCTGTAGCGCACAGACCTTCCCTTCCTCCCTTCCTTCCAGTGTAGGGACCAGAGACGTTGGGAGTTTTATTCCTCTTTGTTCTACCCTCCTTCAGAGCGGCACTGCTTTCTTATGGTATGTGTTCTGGTGGGACGTTTATGTTGTCTACTACGCAAGTCATCACTTAGTCCCTTCGTTTTATTGTTAGACTGAAGCAATACAGGCATTTAACAGCTTGATTCTCAAACTGCTGCTTTGGAAAGAAGGCGGCTTGGGTTGCTTTTGAGAATGGGGAAGGAGAAATCACAGTCCAGCATCATCACTCCCCACACACTTACTTGGTCAAATTCCTTCCTGTGGGGCAGGCGGGACACCAGGCCTAGATCTGCTGAGCTAGGAATGCAGGAATGGCTTCAGTGACCTTAGACCTGGACGTGGACCGCTGGGCCACCCAAGTCTCAGAAGGACAGGGATTCAAGCCAGAGCTGGGGGCATGGAGGCGTATTAGTTATCGTCCTGCCCTCTCACCCCGCAGGTCCTTTGCCTGCTGCCAACTGTCAGGACAAGGCACCTGGGAGACTGGCAGGGGAGAGGACGGATAGGAGCTCTGCTTTTGTGGCCTCTCCCTGCCTGGTAAGGGAAGTGGAGAGCAGGGGCTGATGGCAGCTCCTCCTCTGCTGTCCTTGTCCCCTCAGCTGGACGGGTGGCAGGTCAGCGGGGAGCTGGAGGAACAGGAGGGGGTGGGGGGGACGCAGTCCTGTTGTGCTTGTCGTGGCCCTGGATCCTAGGGCCGCAGTTCTTCTTGGATGGGATAATGGTGTTAAGGCAGTTATAGTCAGGCCACCCTGGCAAATGGTGTTCAATAATTTATTAGTCAGAAAGAAGGCTGGCAATATGGCCCAGATTTAACCCTTTTGTCTCTGGGTCCGAGAGAGGCGTGAGGGCACAGAAGGCCCAGCAGGGCGGCTCGCCGCCAGGTTGCAGGGAGGAGTTTCAGAGTAGAACACTGGCATGGCTGTGCTGTGAGCACCTATCGCCCTACAGTTTAAAAGATAAGTTAACTCAAGGCATGGTCACAGATCAGGAGGAAGCCTCTGCAGGACATCCATTTCTCACTCTCTCCTCCTCCCCTGCCCGCCTGCCCAGCCCTGGCCTCCCGGATGGAGATTTCCCCAGTGAGAGCCTGCAGATGGCCGCTGCATGGGCAGGAAGGGAGGAGGCCGGAATCTCTGCATCTCTCCTTGCCCCATGTCCAAGGGGCTGAGCTCAGGTGGGGACCCCCTGGCATTCCTGACCAGGGAAGCTGTGTGTATGTAACCCTTCACCATGGAACGGGGGGCTCTGGGGTAGGCGGAGGGGAGCAGGAGCAGGAGAACCCACAACCTGTCTCCTGGACACTCAGCCGGAGGCCTGGCACTTAAGAGTGCTCCAGACTTGCTGGAGGACATTCTAGCCTTGTCATTGTGGAAATAACAGGGGTGGGAGGGTGGTGTGCAGGGTCAGAGGAGGAGAGAGCAAGTACCCGCCTGGAGAGAGTCCCGGTCCGCAGGCCCCGAACTGTGGGCTGCAGGCTGTACGCGAAGTTCCCACCTGAAAACACGCTGCGATGTTTGTCTGCATGGCAGCAGAGGGTGGGGAGCCAGAGGAGCTTCGGTGGGGAGCCTGTGGCTAGGAACATCTACTTCTCCTGGGATGACTGGGGAAGCTTCCAGGATGCTGCACATTGAGATGATTGGAAATGTAAACCAAGCTAATTTTTAATTGGGACAGAATGCTGGAGTAGATAAGGCTCCTTGACAATGATGATGAGATCCAGAGGGGGGAAAGCAGAAAGCAGGAGCCAAGCCTGCCCTGCCCTCTCCTCCTCCGTTCTGTGTGGAATCTGCAGGCTGGAGAGAGGGGAGTGGAGGGTTGGGCCACCAGCAACCACCCCCCCCTTCTCTCCTCCGTCCTCTCCACCTAATGAGCTGTAAAGCCAGAAGCCAGGGCGTCCTCAGCGGGGCCAGGGCTAATTCTCTGTCAGCAGATTCTCAGGAGCCATGAAAATGAAGCAGCTTGGTAGAGGGCAGATAACCAAGTGGGGCCCAAGGGGAGGAAGGCATGGAGTGAATATTTATTACCGTGGGAGCCCAGGGCACCCCCCTGCCAGAGGGGACCAGTGGGCATGCGCAAATGTGTGCACGTGTAGAAACACGCTTGCTTGCAAAGGGTCCTTAAGACTCAGATTCCTTTCGCTACTCTGTGCGTGCATATGCGGGCACACGTGCACGTACTCACACTGGTCCTGGGGCTTGAACTCAGGGCCTGGGCACCAACCCTGAGCTTTTCCACACCAGCAGACACTCTGCCACTGGAGCCACAACTCCACTTCTTGCTTCTTGCTGGTTCATTGGAGATAAGAATCGTAAAGCTGTGTCTGTCTGGGGTGGCTTCCGCAGGACCCTCAGACCTCAGCCTCCTGAGCAGCTAGGATTGTAGGTGTGAGCCGCCAGTGCCTGGCCTTTTGGCTGCTCCTGTGAAGTGCCAGGTACACGCCACGTGGGTGCCAGGGATGTCTTGACCACAGGAATGCCCTCCGGATCGTGGGGCTGTCTCCCCCCCGCCCCCGGGATCGGTTGGCCTTGGCAGTCGTGCACCACCCGGCCCCGGACACCACCACAGCCCACTGAAGCCCCCGGTGCTCGTCTCCTGGCTCCCGCACCAGGTGTATTTCCTGATTCTCCTTGATGTGCACAAAATGTTTCACATGCTGAAAGTTTGCAGCTATTCCTCCATAGAATTAGAAGGTGCTTCGTTTACACACACACACAAAAAAAAATCAAAGGGCCAAAGAAATGAAACCACATTGGTAATTGGCGCAGTATCCCGCCGTGAGGGCCAGTCCTCTTCCTGCTGGGGGCACTGCCAGCGAGGCCACCCCACGGTGACCCAGGGCTTAGGGAGGCTCCTACCTGCACCACAAATCCCAACTGCCCGAGTCTCCTCCGCCTTTGGGAGTAGAAGTTTGAGAGGTCCATCTGGGTCTATATTCATAGTCATTTGCCCTTAAGAAATAGAAGCCTTTTGACATCCCCAAGCAAAGAAAGAAGAGAGTGAAAAACTAAGTACCTTTCCTTGTCTCCTTTCTTAACATGGTTTGTTCCTGGTAAGTTCATCTTGATGTCTAACCTAACATGAAAATGTGCTGTTCTATGAGGTCCAGTGGTGCAAGCAAGGAACGCCAGCCCTGTGTTTTGTATGCTGGGGATCCCAGCTTCCCTTTGCTACTCCCTGGCGATGCCTTCTCTGGGCATAAGAAAAGTAATTTAACTCACAATTTAAGCAAGGGTTGTGGGAGGTCCCTAAGCTCCGCTGGAAGCAAAGGGGGATATTTTTGCCTCTTAGAAGAAGAAAAGTCATTTTCCCAGTGCACCCCCATGCCTCCTTCTCCTGTGCAGATAAGTTTAATTTTCTCCCCTCCTAATGAAGATGGATCAAAGCCAACCTATATATTCATGGAGGAGCCGTCAGGGAAGCGGAGTGAGGGGGCGAGAGGGCAGGAACAGAACTGCTCCCATGGAGAGGAAGTAATTAATTTTAAGAGAAAGCTAAGACAGGGAAGCCCTTGGTAATCGAATGTCAAACTCCAAATGCAGATGGCTGAAAATTACATGAAAGCTGGGAGTATTTCTCTCACTCATCCATGCATGCATTCGACCCGTATTTATTGAGCACCTACTATGCACAGACAGGGATGCCAACCAGCATTAAAAGAGAGCTCAGCACCTCTATAACCACGGCGCGGCCCACTCCATAATCCACAGTAACCGAATTAGGGACAGATGGGAGCTGAAAACGAGGCCTCCTGTCGCCGGGGTGAATCATTTATAAAAGTCCTGCTAAATGGGTGACTGTATCGACCTTTTGCGTTGAGGATTAGCTGTTTAAATAGCAGCAGCTCTTGACCCCCAGCTTTGTCTCTTCATGAGTTAAATCATAATGTTGTCCATTTGCTTTTCCATTTACTGATTGCATTGCTCCCTGACCAAGTTCTGTCCTGCATCTCCGAAAATTAGATTAGTCCTTCCCTTTCAGTGTCTGTTGTGATACCACAGCATTGCCATAGCAACAGACTGTGATGTCAACAGAATGCTGAAGAGACACATGCACGTAGGTCAGAAAGGAAATCTGTCATGTGAAGTACAAGGTGAAAGAATCTAGAAAGCCAGAGTTCAACTGTAAGCTGTGAGCATGGTGTGGTAAGATGACGGTGCAGCTGGGGCCTCCTCATTAGTTGGAACCATTTACAAACGCTCGAGACACTCCACGGAGGATGCATAGAGGGCAGGCGGGCTTGGAGGCAAGGGCGTGGAGAAGGTGACCTTCAGGAGGCCTCCCGACCAAGGATCCTGCGACGGCAGAGGACATTAGGAAAGGGAGCGAGTTGGTCAGCCTCGGGCTCTGGAGACTTGGGGGCATTCACATCGATGTGAACCTCCTTGCTCCTGAGAGCTCACGATCACCAGCTGGACTTCACCATCTCGCATCTGGGAAGATGTGTAGCAATAAACACAGTGACCCCCTCTCCAGTCTCACTTGCTGCCATGAGCGAACGCTTTCCTCCTCTTTCGTCTGAGCAAGAGCCTGATCTTTGCCCTCAGCAGGGGCTCCACGACATCTCTGTCCAGACCTGCTTGAGCTTTTCGTCCAGCTCCTTGCCTGCTGGACCAGCACGCGTGGAGGGCAAAGGCACTGGGTCTGAGTGGCCGGGCATTCACGGAGACCCTTTGGGCATTGTGCCCCTGTGGGGATGGAAAGAGGGTGGGGAGGCTGAGAAGAGCCGGGGACACTGCCCAGTTCATCTGAGCATCTCTGCCTCGGCAGCACTAAGAACAGACCTGGAGCTTTGTTTAACCCTGTGTCCACGGGCTCTGAAGGGTTGAGTTTCAACTCGAGAGCCTGTGTCTGGATTGAGAGCTGGAGCGGCAGGAGCCCCGTCTCCCTGCAGGTCGGGCTGGCAGGAGTTTCTGCCGTGCAGATGGGAATGCAGCCTGCCCAGCCACTCCGTGTCCTTAGCTCAGTGAGGCTGGACTACCTGGAAGCCCAGCACCTGCTCCTTGCATGCCTGTCTCTCGTTTCTTCACCCCCCCCCCCTTGGGAACCTGAATTGGGAAGACACCCTCCCTTCTCGCTCATTCCGCCTCCAGCCCTCTGGCCGGTAGCATTCTGACCGAATGCTAGGAAGACTGAGAGCCACTAAGGCACCTGGGTGCCGCTCCCGCCACCCGGGGACCGCTCCCTCCCTGGGCTCGGGTGCCAGTCTCTGGCATCGCTCACCTTGCAGCTCTGCCACGGTGTTTTGGGTTGGACTGAAGGACTGACTTCTCAGAGGGATGGTAGCAGCAGGGTGGCTGGCGGGTCCTCTGAGCTGCCAAAAAGATGCTGAAGTTTCGGGCTGATCGTCGGGTCAGGTAGGGATTTCCCACACGGACCCGTGCACCCAGTGAAATGAGAGCAGGCCAGGTTGGATCTGGGGGCTTGGCGGTGGGGGGTCTGATGACGATGACCCGGGAGGAGAGCATAGTTAGGTCAATGGTTGCTGCATTGCAGTGTCTGGGAAGGGGAAGCTGTTTTGAAATTGGTAGCGCCGGGATGGGGAGAGGACGTCATTTTGTAGGGGCTGCTGGGTAGGAGGCTCCAGGGGCAGGCAAAAAATGTGCCATGCCCTGGAAGACTCCAAGAGACTGACGGCAAACCACAGGCTTCCCCTTGTGCGTCCGTACCACTGCCTGTAGGAAGTTCCCAGTAGTTACTGCCAGAAACATGCAGAGCAGAGGGGCGGGGTGGTGGGGAGAGGGACGGGAAGGGCAGACACCCCGCACCATTGGACAAGAGCAGAGAACTTGACATCTCAAGGACTTTCATTGTCCCAGACTGCTTGCTGCTCCCCAGCACTGAGAAGTGGGGGGCAAAACCAGGGACGAGGCTAACAGGAGACACCTACCCTCCCCTGCAAAGATCTCCTGTGGTTAAACTGAGGGGAGCCTCGTTCTGGACCTGGGAGGGAGGAGAGACTATGGATCTAGGGCTCTGGCTGGCAAGTTCCAGTTTCCATAGAGGCTTGGCCACTGCCTGCTGCGTCTGTGTCTCCACCATGGCTTTGGCTTAGATCTGAACAGCAGTGGTTTAGAAGCAGGGGAAAAAAAAGCCCCAAAACCAGCCTTTGATAATATCTTTAGATAGCCCAAGGGCTGGGAGGTGTCCCAGGCTATTGAAAGAGGGTACCCAGCAGTTTATTCTATTTCTCCCATGCAGACAAAGGGGCCAAGGGAAGCGCCTTTCCTCTGGCACCGGCACTGACCTGTGCAGGGTCAGACTGAGCTGTGACTCTTGCAGGGAGGGTGCCCCACCCCCCAGCCCCAGCAGACTCTGTGCTTGCTCTTCCAGGCCACCAAAGCCGACATTAGGGGCTCACAGTGTTCCTCAGGAGGGGTGGGGGAAGAACCCGTCTCCCTGGGCTGGACACGGCCATGCTCCATGCCAAGTGGTCCCTGCTTACAGAGTCCATGGCTCATGGCTGCATTGGTGATTTAGACCACCGCCCCCCCCCCCCCCATCCCTCCTCCAGTCCTGGAAGTTCTCCATCCCCTTCCTCCCATGACCCCTGAGAGCCCACCAGGGAACTAGCTTGACCTTCAGCCAGAAGAGCCGCCTGTACCCCCATCTGCCTCAAGTACACCCCGCCCCTGGGTCTTGCTCCTCCAGGCTTCCTGGCAGGTTGTCCTTCCAGCACCACGCCCTGCCCTCAGCCATGGCCCTTAATTAGATCCAACTGTTTGGCCAGCACTGACCTTGATGCCCGGTGCCTGCGGCGGTCTCGGCGACTTCAGTGGCCTTTAGACAGAAGACCCTGGAGTAGAGTGTGGCCAAGCTGCACCCGATGCTCAAGAAATGGAGTTTCTGGGCCTCTCGTTTCATTTAGAGCAAGAGAGATGGAGCATAAAGCAAAAGAGAAAAAGTCCAAGGTCAGAGGAGAGTTTTCTTTCAGCAAATAAAGAAGAAGCGTGTTTGCTTTTTCTTTCTTTCTTTTTTTTTTTTTTGTAATATAGAGCTCTGGCAGGCACTATCTCAGAGAGAGAGAGAGAGAGAGAGAGAGAGAGAGAGAGAGAGAGTGAGAGCACTTGCCACGCAGGACCCTCTTGAATCGGCAGTGGGAACTCCCCGCCTCACCCTGCTCCCCACTCCTCAAGTGACCCCCGAAGGAGTTCAGTATGGCTTAGCCGAATCTCCAGCCCTGGCATCTCTAGCAGATGGTCACCACGGACAGTGGAAGGGGACTGGCTTCATCTCAACTCCCGCAGCCCCAGCCCCAGCTCCCTCTTCCCGCAGGACAGGTCCAGCTCCTTCCTTCCGTGGTCCTCTGCCCCTAACCCAGGGCCCGTCTCCCTCCTGGCCCGTATTTCTGATGTCTGCATCCGTATTGCAGCTCCGCCCTCTTTCTTCCCCCTCTACAGCCACAATGAAAGACGGAACACATTTCGACACCCAGTGACTGGCCAGGTCCCAGAGGAGAACAAAAAGTTTGACTTGAAAACGTGAGTTTGCCCTTTCTGTCCCGTATGACCACCGTCCTGGAGGGATCTGACAAAATCAGCGCTGCTCCTCCGTGCTCTGTCCTCTCTCCGTGGGTCCTGGCTCACTAGTGAAAGGAAGAAAAGACAGAGATAATGAGGGGACTCTTACAGCCACTGAGCCATTCATTGGGCCTTCAAAATGGGGGAGAAAAAGAGGGCTGAGCCAGGTGCCAGTGGCTCACACCTGTAATTGTAGCTACCTAGGAGGCTGAGATCTAAGGATCGCAGTTCAAAGCCAGCCTAAGCAGGAAAGTTCATGTTGAGACTCTTGTCTCTCGGAGTAGAGCTGAGGTTCAAGTAAGTAGTGAAAACACTAAGGGGCAGTGCCCATGTCCTGAGTTCAAGTCCCAGCACTAGCACAAACAAAAAAAAAAAAAAGGAGTTTTGGAGTTTCAGGGTCTATATTTTTAAAAGAAATTATTAGGAAAGAAAGAAGAAACAGCCCAGGATGACTGGCATACGATCCAAGAGAGCCAGGGGAAGTGCTGAGATGACATTTCATGACCACCTAGAGGATAACTTTGTGCTGACTCTTGGTCAGCGGGGGCAGGGTGGAGAAGAGGGGTGGTGTTTCTCTTTGCTCGCTGGCTCTGACTAGTCTCTTTCTTCTGGTCAACTTGAAATCAGATCGGCCTTGGACATGTCCAATAAAACAGGTGGGAAACGCCCTGCTACCACCAACAGCGACCTTTCCAACCACAGCATGGTGTCCGAAGTCCCTCCCGAGCGGCCCAACATCCGGGTAAGTCCAGCTGGACTTGTGGAAATGCCCTCAGCATGCTTTGTGGGATCTCAAAAACTCCTAGGAAATACTTAACCGCCCAGCTCCTTCCACAGGCTCCAACCGGCAGGGAAAGGCCGCCCAGAAAGAAGCTTGAGCCTTTGTAGAAGGCCCATCAGATAACACGGGCCTTGTGAGCGTTGGGGCTGAACCGCCCTTGGTGTGGCTGTGTGGGACTGTCCTGTGCATTGCGGGATGCTGAGCAGGGAGCCTCACCTCAGCCACTAGAACCTCTCAGCCCCAAAACTGCCTCCAGACATTGTCAAACGTTGTCCCCTGGAGACAAAGTCACCCCACTCTCACTGAGACCCACTGATGGGGCAGGGGGTGGGGGAGAGCAAAAGAAGCTCCTGTGAAGGAAATGGTGACTGGAAGTCAGAGAGGGGGGAGGCGGGAGGGAGTACTGCAGTGGAGGGTGGCGCACAGGCCCGCAAGGCCAAGGCTGAACGAGCACAAGCGCTTCGGGTTTGGAGACGGTGCCAAGGGCCGTCAGAGTGAAAGATGTGATGGGTCAGAGGACAGGGCTGAGAGGGCTAAAGAAGGGGTGGGAGAGGAGATGTAGAAATACTGCAGAGTCGAAAGTATGATCCTCACAGACTACTATGTGACCATAGACCCTCTATGCATATAACGGAGTGTTCTCCAGAACCCAACATGAACAGGGATATGTCTCAGAAATGTGATTCTTCAAGTTGTAGAATATGAAAATTATATCATGATGTAAAACCCACAAGCACGAATCAGGAGAGGCGTCTGATGTTCAGGTTCATAACCATGGACGGAGAGGTTAATGTTGAACGGTCAGTGGTCACAACTCAGGAAGAGAAGGGGAGCAGGACCAGGAGGACCTCAAAGGGCATCTTAGTGTCGGTGCCTTGCCTTATTAGGGAGACACAATGTAAAGGGAATGGTTGTCATATTATCCCTATTTTTCTGAACTTTGAAAGATTCCCAAAAATAATTGTTGGGGGTTCTTTTTTGTTTGGTTGGTTCTGGTACTAGGGCTTGAACTCAGGGCCTAGGTACTGTCCCTTGGTGTTTTTGCTTACGGTTAGAGCTCTATCACTTGAGCCACGGCTCTACTACCATTTTTTTGGAGGCAAGAGTCCCATGGACTTTTCTGCCCAGGCTGGCTTCAAATCACAATCCTCAGATCTCAGCCTGCTGGGTTGAGCCTCACAGATGTGAGCCACTGGCACTGGCTGAGTCTATTTTCTTAAGAAGGCTCCAATCTGTTCTTTCCTTCCATTATTTTAGATCCCCATCTCTTCTTGTCATTTATCCTGGGCAATAAGTTAGGGTTTTTTTCTCCCTAAAACACAATATAATCGTGTCACTCTCGTGCTGAAAATTTCTTACTAGCTCCCATTACTGAGGAGAGTTGAGATTCTTACGGAAGAAGATGTGCTTCTAGAAGCCCTGGCTAGGTTGAGGAGCTCCATTCTGGCACACAGGCCAAAGTGTCGCCCCACCTGTGAGGGGAGGACCAGGCAGAGTGCAGTGGCGCACACCTGTTGTGCCCAGTGACCTGTGGAAGCACAGGTGAGAATTGGTCTGGGAATAACAATTACCCGCACAAAAAGGACTGGAGGTGTGACTCAGGTGTAAAGCATCTACCTCCAAGCATGAGGTCCTGCATTCAATCTGCAGTGTTGTAGCAAAACTAACTAAATAACTAAATAAAAGCTGGGCATCAGTGGCTCACACCTATAATCCTAGCTACTCAGGAGGCTAAGCTTTGAGGATTGAAGTTTGAAGCCAGCTTGGGCAGAAAGATCTATGAGATCCTTAAAAGCTCAGGGACAGTGCCCAGGTCCTGAGTTCAAGCCCAGGACCAACACAAAAAAAACAAAAAATGTAGATAGATTGAGGCTGGGGGTTTGACTCAGCAGTGGAGCTCTTGTCTCGCCTGTACAGGCCCTGTCCCTCCACTGCAAAGTACTCCCCCCAAAAGACCCACTGGGCTAGGGCATAGGTCAAGTGCAAGAGTGTCTACTAGTAAGCACAAGGCCCTGAGGTCAAGTCTCAATACTTCCTAAAGAAGAGGAGTAGCAGAAGGGAAGGCGGAATAGGAGACCACTCAGATTTCTGATATGAGCTGTGGGTGGATGGATGGATCTTAGCCCGGTTCACTAGGATGAAGAACATAGAACAAAGAGACTTGGTTAGAATGAGTTTGGCATTTCCCTTACCTAATCCTGGTCAGACATCTGGTTATAAAATGCACTAGAGCCAGGAGAAAGGTCTTAAACTTGGGTTGGAGAATCTTTGTCATGTGGCTGGTAGTTGAAGCGATGGTCTCGGTGAGCTTATTCAGGTGTGATAAGTAATAAACAAAACAACAAAAGTTTGGCAGGTCCCCCAACCCTTAGAACAAAGGGAGACAGAGAGGGAGCAGTCAGGGAGACAGAAGACTAAAAGGAAAACATTAGTGGGGTGGGGACAAAAAAGAGCCTCAGGCAGGACAATTAGCACTGGCCAGGGGTTTAGAGTAGCCAAGGGCTGACCAGCCTTAATTGAACGCAGTGGAGGGGCCATTTCAGAAAGAAGTAGAGGTGGTTTCAGAGTCCTGAGAGGAGGGAAGATGGGCTCTTCCCAGGGCCTAAACCTGGAGACAGGCGGGCAGGGAGGGGCCATGCCTTATAACGGACAGAAGATGTGGTTCAAAGCGACTCCGGGGTGTGTGGGAGTGGGAGACACACCGAGTGGAGAGCTGGGAGCCTGCTGGCCGAGGGGGAGAAGAACCCACCCAAGACAGATGAGAGGAGCCCATACCAGAGCAGTCTGGGGGGGGGGGAAAGGGGGGGAAACAGGAGCACTAGTGCTCCTGGGAAGGAGGCAGACACTTCTTCTTTTGACCTTGGAGGGAAGGAGGCAAGGGCAGTGGAGAAGGCAGTCATTTTCTGGGTGAAAGGGTGTGAAATTGAGGAAGCACGTGTCCTCTGTGTCGGGTAACTCCAATTTCCTCTGTGGGGAGAGTTAGGTCTGCAGTGGGAGGGCAGAGGGGTGGAGGCTGGAGGAGGGGGGGAGGAGGTGCCACCTGGGATTCTTTTGAGCACCATGGGTTTATGATGACCTCATCTGCATGCAGTGTATATATATATATATATGTTTTTCTCCATAATCTAGTTGTGCATCCAGGGAGAGTAGATAATTTAATTAATTTGAAATATTGACTTTCAGAAAAGATTAAGTCAAAAGACAACAGGTGGGATTTTTTTTTTAATATGGCTTGGGAGAGAAATAGCTAAAATCAGAAAGTAGATGAGGCTTCCAGGACAGAAAGGGGGGTGGAGGTCGGAGAGGCTTGAGGAGCTGGTGGGTCTCAGTGAAGTAGAAGAGCTGGTGCTGTTGAGCAGTGGAGGAAGGAAGCCAGAGGATGAGTACTGTGATCAGAAATGGAACCAGAGAGCTGGGTGCAGGTGTTCCACACCCACAATCCTAGCTACTTCAGGAGGCTGAGAGCTGAAATAGTCCAGACAAGGAAGTCCATGAGACACTTACCTCCAACTAACCTCCAAACAGTTACAAGTGGAACTGCTGCACAGGTGGCAGAGTGCTAGCGTTATGCAACGAAGTTCAGGAACAGTACCCAGGCCCTGAGTTCAAGCTCTAGGAACACACACACACACACACACACACACACACACACACACACACACACACACACACACACACACACACACACACACACACACTGGGACCAGTATAATTGAAGATGTGGGTGGCAAAGCATCTTGGGTGCTGACGGGGTCTACAGTGCAGTCTGAGGGAGCAGCTGGCATGGGGGAGGGTTGGAAGTGGACAAGTACAAGGTAGTAAGAAATCAGGGCATTTCTGGGGCCTCCTGAGAAGAATGACATTTCCTGCAGTGATTGCAAGACTGAGAATGAGGAGGGAGTTACCCAAATCCTTGGACTCTGAAAGAGAGATCTAAAATCTGGGGTGATAAGGAAGTAAACAGGGAGCGTCAGGCACTGATGTTTCAAGGAAGATGGGTTGTCATCAGAATGGGGGGCTGAGGACCTGGGGAGCACTGTCTCCCAGCTCTGCAGTGAGTCATGCACGAGGCAGTGAGGGTTCTGGGAGGACTTGGTCAGTGGGTCCAGAAAGCTTGTGGAAGAGGTAGGGAGGAAGGAGAGAAAGGGAAGGAAGGACAGGAGCGAAATCTCCTCTAAAGAAAGAAAGTATCTAAAGGACAAGGTAGGACTATTACTTTGAGACCCACTTTAGAGCTGAGAAGAATTAACCTTGACTTAATAACAACAGACCCAGAATTCACACCAGGGCCTGTTAGTAGGAGGAGGCCAGCTAGAGATACAGCTCCTAGCAGGACAGTGAAAGAGGAAAGGAAGGAAGTGAAGCCGTCTTCCTCTCTCCTCCCTAGGCCACTCGAGCATCCCGCAAAGCCATCGCCTTTGGCAAGCGCTCGCATTCCATGAAGCGGAACCCCAATGCACCTGTCACCAAAGCAGGTTGGCTCTTCAAACAGGTAAGGCTGCCCTGCCATTCCACCTGCTGTGTAGCCCCCACTCTCTGTCGCATTGGCAGTCCACTGTGCTTGGGATGGTCCATATAGTTGGTTTGTGAATGAATGTCCTAATTGTATAAAGGCTCAGACAGGGTGAGCATCTTTCCCAAAGTCACACCGAATGCTTAGTATGAAATTTGGGAGTCCTGGTGGGACTTCTGCAGGGACGAGGCCGTGACTTTGGAAAAAGCTGGGTGGTCAGCCCCCGTGGAGCCTGCTGCTGGCTCCTGCTCTGCAGGTCTTCCTGCTGTAGCGGGCACAGGGGGCGTTCCAGTCCGGGGATCTACGAGTTCTTCCCAGACTGACCTGGCCATTTCCTTGTCCTCTGCTCACCTACTCTGTCTCATTTCTGCTCCTTTGCTCTTGGCTGCTGAGGCACAGCCCCTCGGTGCTGGAATGACAGGGCTGGAAGACTGCGGCAGTGATCTGTGATCACTGTCAGTTCCCAGTGTCTACGAGCTCACGTGGCAGTGGCAGAGATGTGGCCAGAGCCAGGAGGTCCTTGGAACGCCTACGGCATCCCCCTCCTCTTCCACACCCAGCTCACAGCCTCCCCCCCCCACACACACACACCCGTGTCTTTCCACCTCTTCCACAGGCCAGCTCTGGGGTGAAGCAATGGAACAAGCGCTGGTTCGTCCTGGTGGACCGCTGCCTCTTCTACTACAAAGGTGAGCTCTCCCTGGGGGGACTGGCTGGGCCTGCAAGGCGGGGGAGGCCAAAGCCACCCGTCTGCCTCATCCTGCCTTACCACTGGGCACTGGCAGAACTACTCCCCCCCCGCCACTGTAAGGGGGGGGCTCACATTTATTCGTTCACTCATTCAAATGGTGATGACTTCACCGTTGATGGAATGCCTACTAAGTGTGTAGCAGAGTTCTGGGTCCTGGTTGTGACAGTGGGTGATCAAGACGCTCATTTGGAGAGTAGGAGGTCCCCTCTAGTGGAGGCCCCTCATGCTATGGATGTGTGGCTCTCTGGTCCATGACACAGGCATGTGCCAGTTTTGTTCTTTGCAAAGTCCATGCAGCATGTAGTAGATACCCAGTCACTACTGAACAAACACGTCTCCCCAGCAGCTTCTGTCCTCTCTAGCCCCACTCCCACAGGCCCCCACCCCCCAAAAAAGAAAGGCAAAGATCTGCTAACCCTGGGACAACATCTTCTAGGAAGTGACCTAAAAATGCACCCGGCAGCCCGCTCAGGCGGACGCAGAGGGCGTGGCAAGGGCCCAGGGGGGCCCCACCGCGCTGGGGGAGCAGGTGTGGTGGATGAGGGGAGAGAGGGTGAAATGATGCAGACGCGGCCCAGAGGCTGCTTGCAAGCTTCACTTCCTCAGACCTCCTGGGAAGTGCGGTAAATCATTCACTCTAACAAACCAAGATTGCACTCATTGACCCCTTCAGCTTCACTCTCCCTGCCTTGGGGCCGGCAGGGGTGGGGGCTGCCTGGGCCAGGCACAGAGGAAAGTCCACAGCTGGGAGAGCAGAGCCTGCCTCGGCCAGGGCTGCCGTCCTCCGGAGGAGACGGCCTCCGCCGCGCACAGCGCAGGGTGCTGGGGCCTAGGCGCGCCGTGTCAGACCCAGGTTCCACCTCGACTCCTAGGCACACGGCGTCTTGAAGAGGGATGAGCGGGCTCTGCCTCGGTAGCCGGGGCTGGAAAACAAAGAGGCTGCCCTCCTGTTTTGTTTCTTCCCCCCTCAAGCTTAACAGATACCAGCACCAAGCTCTTCAACCTCCAGCTTCCATAACCAGGGGCCCAAAGAATCCTTTATTGACCCAGCCTCAGAAAGCTGACTGGGGAAGTGTGATATCCCCAGGCCACTTATCTTTTTGTTTTTTGCCATTCCTGGGGCTTGAACTCAGGGCCTGAGCACTGTCTCTGGCTTCTTTTTGCTCAAGGCTAGCACTCTACCACTTGAGCCACAGCGCCACTTCTGGCCTTTTCTGTTTATGTAGTGCTGAGAAATCGAACCCAGGGCTTCATGTATACGAGGCCAGCACTCTGCCACTAGGCCACATCCCCAGCCTTAACAAGATTTTTAACTAAGCCATAATGGAGAATTTTTTCTGAACTTCTCCCTGGGATGAATAGCAGTCTTAAGGAATGAGGGAGGAGGGAAGGCCCTCCTGTGGCCTAATACTTGCCTTCCAACCCCCCCTCCCTCATACTCCCACCCTGCCTGGATTCCTGCTGACAGCTTGGGCCCTCTGGGTAATTCATCAGGCTCCTTTGCATATCCAGGATGAATTATGTAACAGCCCAATTGTCAGCCTGGTTCCTCGAGCCAGAGGCCAGGGCTCTGTGCATAGTGAGCTTTCCTATGGGTAGCAAGGGCCTGAATGGGTCTGCAGCAGGAAAGGGTAAAGCAGGTTGCTGGGGGCCTGGGAGAGCCTTACAGTTACCTGAAGCCAGCTGTGGTGATGTACGCCTGCATTTGCAATGTTCAGGAGGCTAAGACAGCAGGGTTGTGAGTTTTGAGGCTGGCCAGGGGTGCACAGCACCAACCTACTAGCAAAAGCAGAGAGAGAGAGAGAGAGAGAGAGAGAGAGAGAGAGAGAGAACACATAGAAGTCCGGTACACTTGGTCATGCTCTGTCCTGCCCCTCCTGCTGTCCTGTCTTGGAGGCCAGGTAGATAGGATAGGGGTTAAGAATGCTAGCTTTGGAGTCTAGTCCTTGGTTTAGAAACCAGGTCCATGACTTACTGCTTAAGGGATCTTGAACAAATTCCTCAGCCTGTTTGTCTCAATTTTCTGACCTGTCAACCGGGAGCAGTGGTAAGCACTTAATAGAACCACAGCTGACAAAAGCACTGGAGGCAAACGCTGGACACCATGCATTAGATGCAGGTACTACTTTCTCTCACCACTAGATAGCACCCAGACCCTGGAACAGCCCCCCAACACCATACCAGGGAGGGCATCTTAGGGCGTGCGGGGCCTGAGTGTCTTGACTAGCCATGGGTGGGTAGCAAGCACTCACTGTATTTATCACAGTGGAGCTGATAAGCCTCTTGCCCCTCCTTCTGCACAGGAGCTCACACCCATGTGCCCATGCGTGTGCCTCTTGGTGTGTGCCCATGCGCCCATCTTTGTGCCTCTGTTCCCTTACAGACGAGAAGGAAGAGAGCATCCTGGGCAGCATCCCTCTCCTGAGCTTCCGGGTTGCCGCCGTACAGCCCTCAGACAACATCAGCCGGAAGCACACGTTTAAGGTCAGTTGGGCTTCTTCTCCCCGGCCAGGGGGAGGGAGCCTGCTCTTTCTAGAATATAGGTGGGTGGAGAAATTGTCAAGAGCATCTCTCCAAGGAAGCCCAAGTGATGGGCCAGGGGGAGAGGAGGAGAGGAAGAAGGGGTGGCTGGCAGGAGCCCCCCTGTGCAGCTGGTTGAGGCCGTGCTGGGGTCTCCTCTCCTCCTAGGGGCGCAGTGGGTAACTGCTCCCGGGTGGGCAAGAAGAAAAGGGCTTCTAGAACAACCATGAGCTGCGTCCTTGGATCTTCCACCTAGCAATCCCAAAGACCCATCTCTTAGGGGATGGGAGCCATAGCTGTTAGGGTATAGGGCTCAGATATCTTTTCTGGAATGCCTTTCTCCCTACCTAAGACTCAGGGAGCTGGGCCACCACAAACTTAAATTCCAAATGTTAACTTTTGTTCTAATCCCAACCTGCAAACCTTATATAGGCAATGATCATATGTGTGTGTGTGTGTGTGTGTGTGTGTGTGTTTTGCTGGGGATGGAACCCCGTAGCCTTGTGCATGTTTGCAAGCAAGCTCTGCCCCACTGAGCTACCACTGAGCTCCACCCCAGCCCTGTAGACAACAAACACTTGGAGAGGAGGACAAGCACACAGGAAAGTGGGACTCCTGCAGAAGCCCCGGGGGACCCACCTGACAAAGATGTGCCTGCAAGCCAGTGTTTTTCCACATTTAAAAATTCATGACCCATTAAAAACTATACAAGTCTCATGCCCTTTTTGTGTCTTGTGATACATAAACCATGGGCTCCTTTTCATTTCCCAAATAGGAAATTATACTCTGGACTCTGCATGTCTTACAGCAAAGCCCTCTTCCCCCCCCCCCCCCCCCGCTTTAAGGGTCTTACTGCTCAGGACCTTTAGAGCCCTAAGCTGTGGGATTAGGAGCTTGGACCTACGGGCCACACCCGGTGAGCTCCTAGCACCCTTCTGTCCTGTGGCCACAGAAGGGAGGTGGGCAGCACACACTGGCCCACCACTGGGAGCAGGGAGGACCTATTTGGCACCTAATTAGTTTCCAGCCTGCCAGGGTCTCATGTGCCAGAGGTGTGAAGAGAATGAACAATTAATGCAACTCTGACTGCAGGGAGCCGGGTTCTAGCTGGGGAAATAGGAACAGGCTGTTTAACTCACAACAAGTAGTCCTGTTACATAGACACATTGGCACCCACACACCATCCGCAGCCTGTCTCGCCCTCCCCACCAGACCTGTCAGAGACACACACCCCAGCCTGGAGCTGTGCCAGCAGCAGGCAGCAGATCAATGTCCTGGAGTGACTGACGTTCCTCCAGCTGCAGAGCCCAGCCGTCACTCCTAGGCCCACCAGTCTCACACCCCATCTTTCTTTCCCCAAGGCATGCACTATCTCTTTAAGGCCAGGCTCAAGGGGGGGCAGGGGGGAGTGGCTCAGTAGGCCACAAAGGTTTCTCACTGTGGCTATTCAGGGGCCCTTCCCCACGGAAGGGAGGGAGGGGAGCCGAGACAGACAGAGAGGAGGCTCCTCCCGCTGAGGCAGAACTCTTGCATGGGGAATAATGAAGAGCCAAGGACTGTCCCTGCTCGGGCTATGGCTGAATGCCTTCACTTCTTTCTAGCTCGCCCGCAGGGCACTGCCCTCAATTCTCCTGTTCCTTTCATAGCTCCAAGCCGTGGCCCTCGCCTTTCCCCAATCAATAGCCCTGTCTTTTCCCAGGCCCTCTGCTTCCCCCTGTCACCAGCACTTGTCCCGGGCCTGTGTTTGCTCCTTGTGTCCTGTGGCATGTTTTGTCCCCCGTGTGAATGTGAGCTCAAGTTCAAGAGCACATCTTTGCTGTCCTTGGGACTGGTGCCCCCGGCGAGCTACACACAGGCTCCCACCGGATGCTCCCTGTGAAAGGAAAATTGTCCCAGAAGAACCACAGACCCTACAGGGATTCATTCGTTGTCGACTCACACCGGGCCTAGCATGTGCCAGTCCTGCCTGTGTCACCCGCTCCCCCACACTAGCCCAGTGTTCTCCATCAGAGGGCTCGCCCCAGCCCTGGGGCTGGCTGCCTCAGTGCGCATTCAAGTCCCCCTCCCACGTGGTCCTCCGCTCTGCCCACGTGCTGGCCCTCTGCTGGCTAGCCAAGACAGCCGGCAGGGGCCAGAGGAACACGGACCATCCGTCCCTCTCTGCCCGATGCTGCTGAGTCATTACTTTCAGGGCTGACAAAAGGCGGACATGGTGCAGCCCTGGACTTCAGGCAGGGGAGCCTCGGGAAGACAGGGTCCAGAAAGCACTGGTGGAATTTGACCTTTAAAGCTCTCGGGCCTTAGAGGAGCAGGGTGCCTCTCCTCCTCAGCACCCCCCCCCCCCGTGGGCCAGGGAAGGCCCAGGGGGGAGGCATCTCACCTCTGCGTCTGAATCATTGCTGGATCCTTCCTGCGGAGTGAGATAGGCCAGGCTTTCTTGGGAGATTGTGAGACTCGCTTAGAGTACGCAGGTCCTAGCAAAAAACCAACTCTAGTCCTGTGGCCCTTTTTCCTGTAGCTCCAGAACACTCGAGTTTCCCAGCCCTTTCTCACTAAGTTGGCTCCATCCCCTAAGGCGGGAGAAAAGCATGTTTGCTCCCGCATAGTGGTGAGGAGCAGGACGGAGTCAACTCGGGGCTCCCCAGCTCCCTGTCCCCCACCCCCCAAGTTCCCACAGAGGGCCGGCCACGCCAGGCCCTGGCCCCTCGTGAGCCACTGCGGGTGCTGTCCTTTCCACTGGCGACATGAGTGAAAAGGGGGCAGTCTGGCCTTCTCTCCTCGTTCCTCACGGTTTCCTGCCTCGTGGTCTCTGTCTTTCCCTCTGGTGTCGGTTGACCTGTTCTCTGCTTCTCCTCCTGACGCATGAGGACCCCTCCCCGACAGGAGCTCTCTTCTGGGTTCCCGCCTGCCGCGCCTGCTCGCAGCCACCAACTAGGTAGTGTGCTCGCTCTGTCTACCAGTGCCTTCCCCTGCATGCCCGCCGAGAGGGGCCCTCCTACCTCCCCTCAGGGAAGGGACGGGGCCAGCTCCTAGCAGGAGGCCATCTCCCCAGACTCTGGGTAATTGCCTCTCCATTCAAATGAGAGGGTGGCTCATTGTCCCTCTGGTGATTGGCTAGCGGGCTGCCCGGTGCCCTTCAGCTACCTACTCAAGGCAGATAAGTAGATGCCAGCTGGTGCCCTTGGTGTAGCCCTGGGTGCCCTCCTCGCCTTGCTCCTGAGCTCCGGGGCAGAGCTGCAGGCTCAGGCACGGCCTGACTGACCGCCCTCTCTGGGCGTTGGTGTCCTCCCTGCAGGTGACGGTGTGCTGGGTAGACGAGGCCGGGGCCAGTTCCACGCACTGCCTCTCCCCACAGGCCGAGCACGCGGTGTCCGCACCTACTTCTTCAGCGCCGAGAGCCCGGAGGAGCAGGAGGCCTGGATCCAGGCCATGGGGGAGGCTGCCCGGGTCCAGATCCCCCCGGCACAGAAGTCGGCACCCCAGCCTGCGCGTCACAGGTGAGTGCCAGAAAGTCAGCTCTGACATACATGGAGACGAAGGAACATTCCAGAAACGTTCAGCCTGGTGCCACTGCAGAGTTCAGCGTGCTGACGTAAGCCTCTGGAGCGTGTGGGAATTCTTTCCCTTCATCCAAACTGGCGTCTGGCTAAGGGGGTGCAGATTGAGTCTCATCCCCGTTTGGCTCCTCTGCTTCTCTCTGAGGGGGTAGCCTCCGAGAAGCCGGCTGTCACTGGGGCCCGGCCTGGAGCCAAAGCTGAGGGTGGCTTGCCCCTGCTCAGCTCCGTATGTGAGCGCAGACTTGGGAGGAAGGTGGGCTTGGGTTTGAATGACAGTTTGGTCACTGAGCCACGGGTGACTGATGTCTGCCACCGTGCCCCCATGCTGCCTCGCAGGGTGGGGGTGGGGACAGCAGAGTGTCTGGGAAACACCCCACAGGCAGCAGGTGCTCCAAACGTCACCCCCGGTCTCAGCGCCTGGCTCTCCCTCGCTGGGGATATGCCTTGAGCTAGGTGTCAGTGGGGATCCGGAGGAAGGGGTTTAGACACGTGTTGTAGAGATATTCACCCAGCAGTGTCTCCACAGGATGGCTTGAGTATGTCAAACTCCGAAGCCACAGAGAGAGCATCGTCAGGAAGTTTCATCTTGGTGCACTTCCAGAACTTTATTCATTCATGCCAAGATTTGTTGCTGAGGGGCTGGGAACGTGGCTTAGTGGTAGAGTGCTTGCCCAGCATGCATGAAGCCCTGGGTTCGATTCCTCAGCACCACGTAAACAGTAAAAGCCTGAAGTGGTGCTGTGGCTCAAGTGGTAGAGCGCCAGCCTTGACAGTGCTCAGGCCCTGAATGCAGGCCCCGGGACTGGCAAACAAAAAATACTGAAACATAAAAGTGTTCGATGTTATTATACCATGTGCATATAAAAGCAAGGGAGGAGCTGGGAGTGTGGCTTAGTGGTAGAGTGCTTGCCCAGCATGCATAAAGCCCTGGGTTCGATTCTTCACCACATAAACAGAAAAAGCCATAAGTGGTGCTGTGGCTCAAGTGGTAGAGTGCTAGCCTTGAGCAAAAGTTCAGGGACAGTGCTCAGGCCCTGAGTTCAAGCCTCAGAACTGGCAAAAAAAAAAAAAAAGAAGAAGAAGAAAGCAAGGGAGGCGCGGCTGCTGGTCCCTGCCCGGGAAGTCCAACGGCCAGCGGAAATTCACTCGTGGAGGGGACATGTTTTGGAGAAGGGAGTTGGCATGGCTTACGTGCCCATAATTTGGGGACAGCACCTCCTGCACCGGCTGCCATGTGTGATCTTCCAGCAGCCCTCTAGGGGAAGGTGGCATCTGTACCCATTCTGTCTGTGAGGAGCCCAAGATGCAAAGAAGTAAAGTCGCTTTCCACGGGAGATAGTTAGACCTGTACTGAGTCTAACTCCCGTGTTGTGCCAGCCCTGTTAGGGCCTACTCCACGAGTAGGTGGAGTTAGTCTTGCGCCTCGATGAGGGCTGCACTTCACAGTGAAGGCGGTGGGAAGGAGGGAGAGCAACCCCGGGGGTGGGGGCGGGGGGAGAACAGATGCAGCATGCGTTGTCATAACGCAGCTGGAGGAAGGAGCTGCAGCTGAGGGTTTAGGAAGCAGAGTTAGATGTCCATGTGCCCTGGGCCCATTGCCGCCTTCCTGCCTGTTCCTCTCCACGCCTTTCCTCTTTCCCATTCTCTGCTAGGCCAGAGATACTGACAGCCTTTTCCTTGACGTCCTGCAGCCACGAGAAGCCAGACTCCGAGAACATCCCGCCCAGCAAACACCATCAGCAGCCACCTCACAACAGCCTCCCCAAGCCAGAGCCAGAGGCCAAGACGCGAGGGGAGGGCGACGGCCGGGGCTGTGAGAAGTCAGAGCGGAGGCCCGAGAGGCCCGACGTCAAGAAAGAGCCTTTGGTGAAAGCCAACGGCATCCCAGCCGGACCTGAGCCAGCCTCGGAGCCTGGCAGCCCTTACCCGGAGGGCCCCAGGATCCCAGGAGGTGGGGAGCAGCCCCCCCAGCACAACGGCTGGCAGTACAGCTCCCCAAGCCGGCCAGGGAGCACAGCTTTCCCACCTCAGGATGGGGAGATTGGGGGGCATCGACGGAGCTTCCCACCACGTACTGACCCTGACAAAATCGCCCAGCGCAAGAGTTCCATGAACCAGCTTCAGCAGTGGGTGAACCTGCGCCGCGGCGTGCCCCCGCCCGAAGACCTTCGGAGGTAAGGCCCGCTCGGGACTGGTCCTGGGCTTGAGTGGTGTGACGGCTTGGGGCATGGGCAAAGAGGATGACCTGTGAGACAGTCCCTGCTCCACCTTCTGGCTGCCGGGCCAAGCTGGGAAACCGAGGCAGAACCGTGATACCTACTTGCCTGGTCCTTCCCAGACCACGACTCCAGCTTTAGATTTGGCCACTGTCCCTGATTCTGGCCTGTCTGCTTGGTTCCCTAAAAGGAACGAGAGATTTCTGGGGCTTCTCCAGGGGACGTTGGGTAGTCCAGGAATCGGGCAGGTCAAGGGCGGGACCTTGAACTTGTCCCGGTGGAGACATGCTCCCCAGCGATGCTCTGCCTGCACTGGACTTAGCGCTACCCTACCCCTCACTCCATTTTGAGCAGCTCTGTGTAGGAGCTGTTATTTATGCGTAAAAGGCTTTTGGTTGTACTAGGGGTTGTGCTCAGGGCCCTGCACTTGCTTGAGCCACCGTGCCAGCCCTTTTCATTCTAGTTATTTTCGAGATAGAGTCTTGCTCTATGTCTAACACAGCCTAGATTATGCAACCCTCCTATTTGTGCTTCCCTGTGTTGCTGGGATGTCAGGCATGAACCATTACGGGCAGCCATCGGTGTAGATGGAGTCTCACAAACCTTCTTTTGTCCAGGCTAGTCTCGATCTAGTCTCTGATCTCCACCTCACAAATAGCTAGGATTACAGGCTTGAGACACAGGTCTAGCTTTTCTTATTCTTTTTTTTAAAGGGGAAAAAAGCAGCCCATTGGTCCTAATGCTGTCTTTGAGGACCAGTTTACTCCTTTATCCAGTGACTGGTTTCCACATACTTGGGACATTCACTGGTCCTGACAGCGAGGGCAGCAGTCCTTCCCTGAGGGTAGTTCCGTCAGCTTCGGGATTGTAGGGTGGGCCTCAGAGCCCTGGGCCTGGGAGACACTGCCCTCTAGTGGCAGAGCTGCGACTCACTGCTGGTGCTCCTATGCTGGTGCATGGGCCTCTGGAGGATGCGTCCCCAGGAAGCCCCGCAACTTCTGGTTGTTTGTTCCCTTGCCTGCCTTGGAGAGCATCTGACAAGTTGGTTCACTCTCAGGTGAAGATGGCTAATAAGGCCTGAAGGTAAATAAAGGAACCTCTGAGTGGTGGTCTCCGGCCCCAGAGAGCTGGGGGAGGAAGGGGCTCTCCCCAGCCTGTGTAATAAGTTTCAGTTTCTGCCTGGGTGATGGGCTCCCCTGGGGGCTCGGAGGCTGGCTCCCTGGTTCAAGTACCTGCTCGATGCTGGAGGACCTGCCATTGGCCAGGGCACGGAAGCAGGAGATGTTCCACTTCATCTCCTCTCTCTCTCTCTCTTTTTAATAATTCTATCACTTTATTTATTTATTTTGGCTAGCTCATTATCTTCCTTGGTAGTATTCTTTTTTTTTTTCCAGTCCTGGGGCTTGGATTCAGGGCCTGGGCACTGTCCCTGGCTTCTCTTTGCTCAAGGCTAGCACTCTGCCACTTGAGCCACAGCGCCACTTCTGGCCTTTTCTATATGTGTGGTACTGAGGAATCGAACCCAGGGCTTCATGTATGCGAGACAAGCACTCTTGCCACTAGGCCATATTCCCAGCCCTCATCTCCTCTCTTACTGTGTCCTCTGTCTCTCTTTCAGTCCCTCTAGGTTCTACCCTGTGTCCCGCCGGGTCCCCGAGTATTACGGCCCCTACTCCTCCCAGTACCCTGACGATTACCAGTACTACCCACCAGGCGTGCGGCCAGACAGCATCTGCTCCATGCCAGCCTATGATCGGATCAGCCCCCCATGGGCTTTGGAGGACAAGCGCCACTCCTTCCGCAACGGGGGCAGCCCCGCCTACCAGCTGCGGGACTGGAAGGAGCCCGCTGGCTACGGGCGGCAGGATGGCACCGTCTGGATCCCCAGTCCCTCCCGGCAGCCCGTGTATTACGATGAGCTAGACGCAGCCTCCAGCTCCCTACGCCGCATGTCTCTGCAGCCCCGATCCCACTCCGTGCCCCGCTCGCCCAGCCAGGGCACCTACGGCCGGGCCCGCATCTACTCCCCCGTCCGCTCGCCCAGTGCCCGTTTTGAGCGGCTGCCTCCTCGGAGCGAGGACATCTACGCTGACCCCACCACCTACGTGATGAGGCGTTCCATCAGCTCCCCCAAGGTGAGCCAGCAGCCTGCCCATCCATGCCCTAAGGTGTCTGCTGAGGAGAGGTAGAGGTGCTCTGGAACGTGGGCCACTGGGCTTTCATAGGACCAGTGATCTGCCCAGGGGGTCCACTGGCTTACAGTACCATCCCGAGGACTGCTGCTTGGGCCATTACTTTGTCTCCTGCATAGGAACCCTGCTCTCTTCCTGTCCCCATGCCAGAAACCATGCTGTCTATGACAAAGCAGAGAGAGTCATGCCAAAAGCCATGCTACCTATGACAAAGCAGAGAGAGTCATGCCAAAAGCCATGCTACCTATGACAAAGCAGAGAGAGTCATGCCAAAAGCCATGCTACCTATGACAAAGCAGAGAGTCTGCCCTTGCCAGTCTTGAGGACTTGGGTAGATTGTTTGGGGCAGGGGGAACTGTTGTCCATTTTAGCTTGCAATCTGCTTTGTGACAGATTTCCCTAACCTTGACTCTCAGTTGTTCTGGAAGCCATACCCCAGCCAGACCCTCTCATCTCTGCACTTCCCTTTCTCTTCCAGTATGATTACCTGGGAGACAGGCGGCCAGTCCCCGCAGGACTGTTCCCTTACAACTACCCACCATCCCCCACGGTCCACGATAAGATGGTACGTCCTCTCCTCCCTTCCACCTCAGGGCCTCTCCTCTCTGCTTCCACCCAAGGCAGAGCAGAGCTGGGGAAGGCACCAGGGACTCCCCGGGAAGCCTCTGGATGCCTCCTCCCTCCTGGCCAGGCCTCTAGTCCCAGCATAGTCGGGTGCCAGTTGCACACCCTCCCCTGTGACCCAGGGCAAGGAGCAGGATAAGACCTGAGCAAGTGCGCTCCTGATCCCCGTGACGGAGCACAGCTCTCCTCGCCAGCCCGCAGGAGAAGGGGCCAGGACAGGGCTAGGATCGTGCATGCGCATGACGAATCAGACCAGAACTCCTCATAACTGGCAAGAGCTTCCAGATCCTCCCCCCTACCCCCGAATGTATTTGCTTCAAGTTGGGAGCCACCTTTGAGGAAAGGGGGTGTGTTGAGGAAGAACGTCTTCCTTCTCCTTTTTCTACTCACCTCTTTTTCTGGAATGGACTCTCCTGGGAATACTTTCCCCCCACCTGGAGAACTTTGTGCACGTGCTCCACTTAGGACCAGTAGGCAGATCTCTGGTCCACACACAGCACCAGGAGGCCAGGGTGGAGGGGGCGGGACAGGCAGGCAGGGCCGCTGCCCAGCCCACACGTCAGCTCTGCTGGTGTCAGAACTCCGTTGCATTAACCTATGGCAGAGGTACCAGAAGCAACCTGTTTCCAGAAAACTAAGCAACAGCTGCTGACAAGGATGGTCAGAGCGCTGCAGTGCTGCCCAGTGCTTTCAGGGGCATTGAGGCCGACCTAGAGAGAGGATGGACTCAGCTCGAGTGTGCCCCTCCTCCTGTGTGTCCCCATCTCCTCCCCTCCCCAGAATCACTCAAGGGCCAAGAGAGACAGACTTCTCCTGGTCATTGTCCAGCTAATTCTTAACTGCTTTGCTTCTTCTTCCTCTTTTTTTTTTATTTTTATTGTTTTCTGTTGTGTGTTCCTGTTTGTGTGTGTTGCTGGTTGGCCCCTGGGCCTCGGGCTCCGGGTAGGATGAACTTTTAGATCTTCAGTTGCAAAGAAACCTAGAGTATTTGGACCAGCAGGTAGGCAGAGCTGGTGCCCCTTGCCATCCCCCTCCCTCCTGTGTGTCTTCCCTCCTCCCCACTCCTCAGCCTCCATCTGACAACCTTTGTTGGTGCCACGGGACACAACAAAGTGGCTCATGTTTTGATTTGCTTCTTCACACCCCCTCGTCTTTGAAGCCCTCTAGGGAAGCTAGAGGTTTTCTGGGGAAAGAAGCCTATAAATGGATACGTGAATAATGAACACCACCCCATATTTCTCTCCAGTATTCAGCCCAGATGGAACTTCTCCCAGGGGCAGAGGAGAATTTACACTTTTTTCTGGGGAGAGGAAGAAGTAGAAGACACTAGAAGGAGCTCCTGTTGAGCTCAGATGCCAGAGGTTTCATTTAGCTTGAATCTGGGAAGTCAGCTCATGTGCCAACAGGTCATTATTAAACTTGGTGACCTGTGAGCTGAGACTGCCCTAGGTTGACTTAGAGAATGACACTAATTTAGTCTCGTTTGCATAGACAGCTCATGGGCTCCAGGATGCAGAGGCAATGATATCAACTCGGCTTGCTCGCTGAGCAAGCGATGAGTGTTCCATGCAGCCCAAGCTGTCGGCTCCCTGGCCCTGGCTGTAGGGCACCTTGGCTCCCTTGCTTTTCATGTCTGTGATAGGCTGAAGGTCAGGATGCTGGGTGTTTCTGTGGTAACCATGCACACGCTCAGGTCTGTGCAACACGCCCCAGGGAACCCAGAAGCACACAGCGTTGTCAGGAGAGGCCGCGGCAGCCATCATGGCCGCCGACGCCATAATGAGATGCTTCCTCTATGCCTGGAATTACCAGAGGCAGAACACATACTAACTCATTTAATCTGTATAATGATCCTTCAGGACAGGTACTGTTATTAAACCCATCTTACAGGCAAGGAAATGATGTGCAGAGAAGCTAATGAGCGTGGCAAGGGTCCACCCAGGGAAGAGCAGAACTTGGAATGTGGTTCTGAGGCTTGAGAGGGGAGGTGTCAGTTGAGTAGCAAGGCTGGGGTCGAACCCCATCAGGCTTGTATTGTGCTCTTGAAGCCACAGAAAGGGCCGCGAACTTGAGGTTGGAGGATATGGCTGTGTGTTCTGTTACCTCGCAGGGCCTCCCTGTCATCCTTGCCCTGGGCCCTGGGAAGGCCTCAGTTTTGTCAGTAGGGCTGGCTCCTGGGCCTCCAGGACCTTCCGAAAGCCCCACACGGTGGCCACACCATGAGTATGAAGTCCTGCTGTGCCAGTGTGTCCCCATCCAGGCTCCCGAGCAGCCAGTCCTCCATGGGGCCTGCGGTTGCCTCTACCCTCCGCAACGCCTCAGCACACAGGGCCGGCTGGTGGGCTGGGGGCTTCGGAAGTCACCTGCCAGAGGCCGCCTTCTGGAAAAGGGTTTCACCCGTAGACAGAATTCTAAATCAAGAAGCCCGGCGCAGCCATGCAGTGCCACAGGCCTGCCATTCACAAGGACGTTTTTAAACCTTGGGATTGGCACTTGGTTTTGCTGAGCCTTTGCTTTTACAGACATAAAGCAGGCAGTATAGCGCTTGCCCTCTCTGCTTCACTTGTGGATAGGCGGGCAGGTGTTCTGCCAGGCTCCATCGGAGAGGACGGTGGCTGCGCTGCTGTAACCCCAGGGCTCCCCCACACCTGTGCGCAGAATGTCTCCCATCGGGAAGCACTCAGCACACTCGCACTACTTCACTAGCATTTTGGAGAATCAGAGGACCCTTCCTAGAGGAGAGGCTCAAACAGGCCGACAGATCCCCAGAGCCCTGCACAGGGGAGCAGGCCAGGAGGGCGTCCTGCTTCCTGTGGCTGTTGTCGTAGAAGGAATGAGGTCTGAGCGTGCTCAGGAAGTGCCTAGGCCTTCCTTGCACTGGTCTGCCTCCTCCCCACCCCCCCCCCCACCATTGCCTGCTAAGGCAAATATTCTCACATGGTCTAAGATGACAGAGCTAAGCTTGAGCTTGGGTCTTCAGAGGAAATGTGTTTGTTAGCCTGTTGACTTTTTCTAATGCAGGTTCTGGGGCTTGAACTCAGGGCCTGGGCACTATCCCTGAGCTTTTGTGCTCAAGGCTAGCACTCTTATCACTTGAGCCACAGCTCCACTTCCGTTAATTGTAAATAAGACTCTCACAGACTTTGCTACCCTGGCTGGGTTTGAACTCTGATCCTTAGATCTCAGCTTCCCGAGTAGCTAGGATTACAGGCTTGAGCTACTAGCGCCTAGCACAATCTTACTAACTTTTACAAAACCTCAGCCTCCTCCTGAAAAAGCTTTATCTTTTTTTTTTTCTTCTTGTGCCTGTTCTGGGGTTTGAACTCAGGACCTGGTGCTCTTGCTGGGCTTTTTCACTCAAGGCTGGCCCTCTGCCACTGGAGCCCCACCTCCACTTCTGACCTCTTACTGGTTAATTAGAGGTGCGTCTCTTTGACTTTCCTGCCTAGGCTTGCTTGAACAAGGATCCTCAGATCTCAACCTCCTGAGTAGCCTGGGTTATAGGCATGAGCCAGTGACACCCAGCTCAGGAGGCTCTTTTGAAAGCTCTCTACATCACACTGTAGAGTACAAGAGAAATTTCCATTTGGGCTAAAGAGGTAGGGAAATCAGATGCAAGACAAGGCCTCAAAAATGCAGTCTCCCTTGCGGAGCGGTTGCAGCGCGCAGGACCAAAGCCAAGTTTGGGCTTTTGCCTAAAAGGGGTTTCAAGAAAAGACAACAGGTCTGTCTTTTCCAGATACCCAAGGCATCTTCCCAGTGGTAGCTCCGTCCCCCTTCCCTCTTTCACTTTCCCTCCCTGGCGCCTTTCCTGCACCCCCCCCTCTGTCTTCACCCACTGTCTGCTGTGGAACGAGTTAAAGGGACACAGCCAAGCCCCTGCCCTGACAGACTGTGACCCCCTCCCATTGGAACAGTGCGGGTGGGGGGGTTGATTGAGGGCAATGGGGATCCATTTGGTTGGCCCACCTTCTCTCCCTCCCCCTTTTCCTTTCTCTTTCTCTCTCCCTCTCCCTTGGTTCCCTGCCCTTTTGTTTTTTCAAATGATTCTTCCCCTCCTTGTTCCTAATGGCCCCTGACCTACAAAGATGGCCTGGGGAGAGAGTGTCCCTTTAACGTGGCTCACTTGTCCTGGCCTCCTCCTCGCTCGCTCCCAGCGCCATCCAGCGTGCTCATGGATGCCGCCTGCCCAGCTCTGGAAGCCGTGGTTAGCAGTCTTTCTACCGGAGAGCCGGGGGAGGGCAGGGTGGCAGAGGGGCTCTACCTGCTCATTTTCAAAGGCCCCGCAGAGAGCTCTGCTTTCTTAGTTGCTTGGTTTTAGTACAGATGTAGGGAGATTGGCCTCTCTCGCTGTGTGGTCTTCATCCGGAAGCCACGTGAGGAATGGGACCAGAATAGCCTTGGCCAGTGTGGATGAGAGAGCAGCGACTAAGTGTCCTCGAGGAGAGTCCCCAGGCTGGGGTCCCTCTAGACTCCGTCCACGTTCCCAGCGAGGCCCAGTGGCCTCCCAGCTACCTGCTGTGGCTTTCCCGCCAGAGCAGTGTTGAGTGCTGGTTCTGGAAGAGTTCACAGGGGTGAGCGACGGGCGCCGGAGGCCCGCGGGGCACAGGAGGATGAGGGGTGATACCCGTGCATGGTGCTGAGTGTGAATCGTCCGTTCCTTCCTCTGCTGCAGATGAGTGAGAGCGAGACTCTCATCAGTATGGTGAATCGCATGGTGGAGAACTCCTCCCCCAGGGCCCAACTCTTCATGCAAGTAAGGCCTCTGCCTGCCAGCATGGGCCCTGTCGGCGCCATCTCAGCTGCTTGTGCATGGTCGGGTCACCCCATCTGGGTTGAGGCGCTCTCCGCCCCGCCCGCTCATCTGCCAGGCTTCATCTCCTCGGAGCCAGGCTCTGCCTGGTCTCCTCCCCACCCCACCCCAACTCCACGTGTCCCCTCCATTCTCCACCTTCATGAGTGAATCCCAGGCCCATTTCCCAAACCACCAGAATTGCCAGCGCCGACATCTCACGCCATGCTGGGAACTGCAAGCTGCATTTTCACGTCCACACCCACTGCTTTCCTGACAGACCTGGCAGAGGGTTAGGGGCAGGGGGAGCCATGTAGTGCCAAAGGCACAGGGGGTGCTGTGGCCACTTGCTGTGTTATCAAGACCAGGCATCATTCGCTAGGCCAGACTCGCTTCTGGATTCCTGCCAGTCCTGGTTTCCACCCAAGCCCTGTGGCCAGTCTGATGGTGGGCAGCAGTTTTCAGGGGTTTCCACTGCCCATACCTGTCATACTCCTGGGTCCTGTCCCTCCCACCCCCATGGGGTTACCAATAAGCCTCCGGGGGTTAGCCACCCCTGCAGCCCCTCGCAGCAGCAGATCGTCAAGCTGCAGGGGAGAGGAGATGTCAGCGGAGGGCAGCGGGATGCAGTCTCCATGGTCACAGGACTCGCAGCCAGGGGGCGAGGAATTAGCTCGGGTCTGGGGACGGAAGCCAGCGGAGGTGATGGACTGCAGTCTCCGGCAGGGACTGAGCAGGGCTGCGGCGCCAGCCTTCCCACGCATGCCCGCCCCGCGTCCCCGCGGCAGTAACCAGCCTCGTGTTCCTGCAGGTCCCTCCGTACCCAGAGGTGTTCCGGGACGGCCTCCACACCTACAAGTTAAACGAGCAAGACACGGATGTAAGGACAGCTCTCCCTGTCCACCGGCGGCCTTGCTCTCCTCTCACGTGGCTCCTTCTCCATCCCTCTCTCTCCTTCTGGTGGTGGTTCATACATGGGAGTCGTGTCCTCTCTCGCCACTCACATGCCATTCTACTACTTCCTCTCATGTCCCTTCTTTCCTGGACCTTCCCACCGCCTCCCCCCGGTCTCCTGGGCTGCCTCTGGACGCTCTGTCGGCAGCAGTGGGATCTAGTTATGGCAGGAACCTAGGCTCCGTTGGGGAGAGAAATCGGTCAGTCAGCTCTGTGCCCAATATGGCATCAGTACTTGCAGGTAACTGAGAAGCACATGGCCTACTCCAGCTCTCGGGGAGCCGTCGGCAGGGGGAGACCCCAGGCGATAGAGGATTCACTAACCGCGTAGGGCTAGGAACAGAACCTGCAGCCGTGATGAGGAATGGTGGGTCAGGGACCGAACAGCCTGTGAGATGGGCCTTGAAGTTCAAAGGCCTGCAGGGCGAGAGAGAGCTCGGGAGAAAGGACCCGAGGGTGGCGTGAGTGGAGGGGCCGAGGTGGAAGACACAAGTCTTTCCAGAAGGGAAGGTTGTCCCGGCCTGCCTCCCCCGTCACCACTGGAGCCGCTTGCGCAGTGGGTCTCAGTGGCAGGCCTGGGAAGGCTGAAGGGCCTGGCCTTGAAGGATCAAGGGATCAGAGCCTTAGAAGGAGAGGCAGGTCCTGTGAGGCCGAGTTCACAGAAGAACGCAGAAGAAGCATTCCCCCATCCTGCCTACCCCTCCCGTCCAGCCAAGGAGAGGCAACCATACTGTCTTCTCCGCCCTCTGCCGTAGCCCCCAGGCCAGAGGAAGCGGATACAGGAGCCCCACTTGGCTCTCAGCCCCTTCCTCTCACAGCCTGACTCATTTGCTCAGAGAATTATCCCATCTTCTCTCCCAAGACCTCTAGAGGCTCATGTCCCTCCTCTTGGGAACCTCCAAGGTCAAAGGTGAAGACTCCAGGTTCACTGGTAGGGGGAAGAGGCGGTATCCAGAGGCCAGGCCCTGCCCTCCCTTCTCCTGGTCCTCATCCAGCCATGTCCCTCATCCTCTTCTTTCTTCCTCCCCCATCTCTGGGTCCCAGAAGCTGCTGGGCAAGTTGTGTGAGCAGAACAAGGTGGTGAGGGAGCAGGACCGGCTGGTGCAGCAGCTCCGGGCAGAGAAGGTGAGAGCCGGGGGAAGACGTGGGCTGAGGTCTCCGTCTGTCCGTTGCTGAGGAAGCTTCGTTATTCCTCAGACTCCTCTCCAACCTTAGGGTTGCTGAAGGTCTCCCAGGGGCCAGAGCCGGTGTGCGGGCTCCATCCCCCGAGCTGCCTGGTTGAACCTAGCAGGGGTTGAGGCACCTGCTCTTAGAGACCCCGGAGGAGGGTGATGGGGATGGCTCATGCAGTCCTCCTGCCCTGCCTTTCTCAGGAGAGCCTGGAGAGCGCCTTGATGGGGACCCACCAGGAGCTGGAGATGTTTGGAAGCCAGCCTGCCTATCCAGAGAAGCTGCTACACAAGAAGGAGTCGCTGCAGAACCAGCTCATCAACATCCGGGTGGAGCTGTCTCAGGCCACCACGGTGAGGCCTAGGGGCCCGGGGGGGTGGGGGGGTCTGTGGCCCACGTTGCAGGGGGAGGGGAGGGTTCTCCCTGAGGACCACAGCGGAGTGCACCTGCCTGGGCGTGGCGTCAGCATAGAACCTAACATAGCCTTGCAAGCAGACAGCACGTATGCTGGCCCGCTCATCTCATAACACAAACCCTAGCAGGATTCCTTGAGGACACAGAGCCGAGGGCCACTGAGAGCCCTGGCAGTTCCAATGCCTCTGATGCCCACTTCTGCCCTCTGCCTTGAAGAACCTGGGCACAGGCAGAACTGTTGCGACTCTGGTTACTTCCCAGAGGGTTTGGGCAGATCCTCTAGCAGTTTAGATGATAGCTCTAAGCTATCATCTAAGCCACAGGAAAATGTGGCCTGGGAAGAGGAAGGACTCAAAGCAGCAGAGGAAAACACCTCTTCCCGGGCCCTTTTGTCCCTCCATGACTTGTCCCTCAACCTGGGTGGAAGGTACAGGAGGGTACAGAGCCGCTGCTGGTCCCTTTCCATCTGTCCACCTGCCTAGAGGAATTGGGCTTTCCATTCCCGTCTGCAGTGTGCTGCTCCCGCCACTCCTGTAAGACTCGCGGTTGCTTGTCTTCAGAATACCTCTTGTCCCCCAGCCCTCAGCCTTCAGGCACCTGTCCCAAACCCTGTCTCAGGACGAGGAGGGAGGCCTTTCTCAGGAAACCCTTCCTTGCAGGCACTGACCAATAGCACAATGGAGTATGAGCACCTTGAGTCGGAGGTGTCGGCGCTGCACGATGAGCTGTGGGAACAGCTCAATTTGGACATCCAGGTGAAGAAGGGCCCTGCGCGGGCGGTGGGAGGCCGCAGTCTGTGACTCCTGGGGTCCCTTAAGACAAAGCAGCTTCGCTTCATGCTCTAATGATCTCCATGTAAGGCAAGAAGTCAGTCTTGAGACAAAAGAAAAGGCTTGGGCTGGTTTTGACAGCTGTAAGTTTGAGGGTGACCACAGTGTAGAATTCAGTTCACCCTGGGGAAGGGAACAAAGTTAAAAGCATGGGAGACTTAGGTTAGACATGGAGTCGTTTATGGCTTGAAAGGAATTTAAGATCAAACATGTGAATATAAGTATCTCAATGATACCAGAAGAGAGCTAGAGCAAGCCGTGCCGTTTTAGAAAGAATTAGGAGGTTCTCTTCCTAGGCAGGATTGGAAACATTTGTTTGGCATGGAGGCAGAAAGATGGTCTGATGGTGGTGGGGCATTTCCCTTCCTTTCTTCCTGTCTTTGGTCTCGTTCTGCAAGCTCTGCTTCTCACATGCAGTCACAGTACCCTGGCATCCTCCGCTCTCGTCCTGTTTCCCTCTTGGTAATGAACTCCCCTCCTCCACCTTGCATCTAGTTGGGCGGGGACACCCAAGGACCACCCACCACACGCCGTGGGCAGGCTGGGCTCTAAACACTCGTGTTGGGAGAGAGGGAGGGCCAGCAAAGAGCACCATCATCCGAGCCAGATAGGCCCATATTTAGATGGTGGTCGTGCCACTCAAGTCTTCTTACCTGGCACGGGAGTGGCCGCTGCCCTTACCTCCTAGCTGAGCTGTACTGCGGAGATAAGGTAGTAGATGCAAGGTGCTCCGGGTGGCACTGGTGTTGGTGCCGAGCAGCCGGTAGCTATTACATTCCAGAGTGCAGAGCCAGTACTGTGGCTCACTCCTATAATCCTGGCTCCTCAGGAGGTTCCGTTAGAGGACTGCAGTTTGAAGCTAGCCTGGGCAGAAAAGTCTGAGATACTCCATCTCCAGAATGGCTAGCAGAAAACCGACCCCGAGTACGGCTCAAGTGTTCGAGCACCAGCCTAGCAAGCAAACACAAGGCCTTGCGTTCAAACCTCAGTGCTGAACAACAACAAAGCTCGGAGTATGATTTAGAATGGAATATAGCTCCTGACTTGAGACATACCTCATGTGTGCCTATTCCTAATGGGATGTTGGGATGTGAACAAGTGCCCCGTGGAAAACAGGACATTTGCCTGGCACGGTGGCTCACGCCTATAATCCTAGCTACTCAGAAGACCGAGGTCTGAGGATGGCACTGTGAAGCCAGCCCGGGCAGAAAAGTCCCCAGGAGACTGTTAGCTCCCATTAGCCATCCAAAAGCCAGAGTGGGACTATGGCTCAAAGTAGTAGAGTGCCAGCCTTGAGCAAAAGAGCTCCGAGACAGCACCTAGGCCCTGAGTTCAAGCCCCACGACCAATGAAAGAAAAAAAAAGAAAAGAAAATAGGATGCTTAAGGGGGTGTATGTTCTCCAGCCACCCTGATTGGGGGAGCTCTCAAGGGTGCCCAAAGCGCTGAAGCTCTGGCAGCGCTGGGACTGCCCTTGGAAAGATGCCTGTGCTGGTTGGGGGGGGGGGTGCAGGGCCCTTGCCCCCGCTGGTCCCAGGGCCTGGGTGGGCCGGGCATGGCTGCCACAGGCCTCCTTAACATTCCTTTGGCTCGTTCTGTGGCTGAATCAGAATGAAGTACTCAACCGGCAAATCCAGAAGGAGATCTGGAGGATCCAGGATGTGATGGAGGGGCTCAGGAAGAACAACCCCTCCCGGGGCACCGACACGGCCAAGCACAGAGGTGGGCAGGGGCCTCCTGCATTCCTCGCCTCCATCCTATCCCTCCTCTCCCTCCCTGCTGAGAGTCAGGCAGGGCCATCTTAGCCTCTAGTCTCTTCCCCTGGATCCTAGGAGGGCAGCCAGGGCCCTGCAGAACAGACCAGGCTGGCCACTCAGAGCACAGTTGACTGAGCCCTCAGATGCCTCCCTGTTCTCCAAGCCTAAGGGCCTGCTGCGGGCCCGCGACTCCTACCTTAGAGCCTTCCTTGAGCTGTGGGCTTCAGGCTAGCTGTGACATCTTAGAGGTCAGTGTCATCTCCACCCACAGTCTTCCTGACCAAAGGACATCTCTCAGCAGCAGTCTGTGGCGCTAGCGCCTGTATGAAGTCCCTTCAGCAGAGCCAGGTGGCACTGCAGCCTCCTACACCCGCAGTGCCCATGCGCACAACAGACCACGCCCCCTCCATCCCTTCCCTCTCTCCTCTCTTTTCCCCCAAGGAGGACTCAGCACCTCAGCCACCTACAGCTCCAACAGCCCCGCCAGCCCTCTCAGCTCTGCCAGCCTCACCAGCCCCCTGAGCCCTTTCTCACTGGTGTCTGGCTCTCAGGGGTCCCCCACCAAGCCGGGGTCCAACGAGGTAAGCCGGGAAGATGGAACACAAAGTCGGAGGGGAAGGGACTCCATGTCAGCTGGCTGAAGCTACAGTCGGTGCCCATCTCAGCCCCCAAGGCCTCCATCCTAATGCGTGGGCTCTGTGTCCTAGGGAGCCATTTTCACTCCAGGTTTAGGACCTTCCCCTGGGATTGCTCCTGTCCCTGTTCCCGCCACAGGTGTCACGTGTAGCTCCCTCTCAGAGAAGTCTCTCCCTAAGTCGCAGGACGGTGCTTAGATGGGGTGCCAGGACGGGGCCAGCAGTTTAAACCAGGGGTGTTCCCGGGCTGAAAGGGCTTTAGGGTCCATGTGGGGAGCAGTTTCCAAGGCAGCCAAAGAGCAAGTGTTCTTGGGGTTCCACCGCAGGTGAGGATGGGCGTGGCCCCCTCAGAATGACCTTCAAACCTGCCTCGGGGAGTCCAGCAAGCCTCGGGCCGCCCCGAAACTTAGGGAGCTGCCAGCCTGGAATCCCAAAGGATGGAGCCCAAGGAGGGGAGGGGTCCAAAGGAGAGCCTGGGGCTTCAGTGGGGCCCACGAGGACCCCGACAGGCAGAGGGGCAGGCGCTGCACTGAGGCCAGAGCCCTGGCGGAGGCACCGTGCGGGGTGGGAACACGCTTGGCCGGGGGCAAGGTACAAAGCAAGGGGAGCAGCCATGGCAGGAGTACAGACACACCGGGCACGTGGGGAGGGCCGGCATCACCTGTAGAAGTAGAGCTGTGTCCAGGGCCCAGCCCCCCCTTTCCTGTGTTGATGTGACCTGGTTCCGGCTAACTCTTCTTCTGCTCTCACAGTGGCTGACCTTGTTCCTCCTTAACGCTCTGGCCTCTCTCTGCCTCAGGAGTCCGGCCCACCTCGGCCTCCCCTCCCCAAAGCCTACGCCCCCCTGGAGTCTCCTCCCACCGTCCCTCCACTCCCTAGCGAGAACCGCTTCTGGCCATACCCCAACTCCCCTTCCTGGCGCCGCAGTGGCGAGACAGCCAGGGGTCAGGTACCCAGCACACTTGGGCCGTGGAGGGAGGGCTTGGGGCACGCTGGGGAAGGGGCCAGGCAGGGGGCAGGGCTGCGTTCCGGAGTTGCTTTCCCACTCATTTCCCCGATGCTCCATTTCTGCTGGTTCTGCCCAGCTGAACCATGGGTAAAGGAAGGGACAGCCTATGGTCTCACACGCCATCTTTGCCCTTTTGCCTTCCGTGGACAATAAGGACATGAGTTGCTGGTCTACCCAACCCAGGCTCAGGGGAAGCCAATGGTTGTGGGGGGTGGCATTGTGCCCTTCTCCCTACCAAAAGAAACCAAATGACAGTCCTTGCCCTTCCCGTTCTCACTCTGCCTCTGCCTTATCCTTGTGTGGGGCCTCATGAGCCCACGGAGTATAAACACACAGACCATTTCTCCACTCTTCTGGCTCTTTCTTCCTCCTGGGTCCTTGGCTAAGATCCAAGAGCGGTGTAGAGGTGGTGTAGTGAGTGGGAAGAGGCATCTCCCTAATATTAGGAAGCCTGTGCACTCACCTTGGCTCAGCTATTGGTCATTTGTGTCAAGCTGAAGGCGTTGCTGGTGAGCTGGGCAGAGCACAGCATGCTTTCTCAAATTTCTTTTGTGTGTGTGTGTATGTGCTGGCACTAGGGCTTGAACTCACGGCCTCCCATTCAAAGCTGGTTCTCTACCACTTGAGCCACTCCTCCACCTCAGAATACCTCCTGTATTTGGTAGACTTACACGGCCGCTCTAGTTGGGTTGCAGCTGAGGTTTCTGATCTCTAGCTTGGTCTTCTCTCTGTGTTCTCACCAAGGCTTAGATTCTTCCAAGTACATAATAAAAGGAGATGGCTCACATGATGCCTCGGTCCCTTCTAGCCTGGTGATTCTGTGAGCCTACAAGCAAATGCCCCAGAATCCCAGTACCAAGTGCTCCTGGATGGGTTGCTAACAGAGTCCACAGAGATCCTAGGCTCTCTAGAACTTTCTGCTGGCTATTCCTTGAGGGCTTACAGCAAGTCTAGGATTCTCTGAGCTTGCCACAGCAACTGGTTGGGGGAAGAGGCCTCTCCAGTGACCCTCTGCTATGGCTGTCTTAAGGCCGTGAGCTCTCAGAGTGCCCAGCATCCGCAAGCCCGGCAATGCACGCGTGGAGGCTCTGAGTCATGGCTGCCTGGTTCCATCCCAGCCGGCACAGCTGGGATGTCCCTGCTCCCCGTGTCTTCGGGTTTGCAGGGGAGGCAACGAGGAGCACAGGTCCCCGGCAGCCACCCTGACAGCATGCACTCTCTCCTCTCTTGCCAGCCTAAGACAAACTATGAGCAAAGCAAGAAAGACTCCCAGCAGGCATCGCCCCTGGACCCCCCAAGAGACATCAGCCCCATGCCCAGCCGACAAGAGATGGAGGCAGAGAAGCAGGCTGCTCTCAACAAAGGTACTTCCCGGGCCCTCTGCTAGGAAGTAAGGCTTTGGCCAGAGAGGAGCCCTGGGCACTTAGCCCTGGTATGGGATAGGACCAAGCCACTCCCTGACAAGCTGGCTCCCTGCCTGCCACTTTCTGTGACGCCCACTGTCCTCTCTCTCTCCCTATAGTTGGCATTGTGCCCCCTCGGACTAAGTCACCCACCGATGAAGAGACAGCTTCATCAGCGGTGCTGAGAAGGCCTGCCAATGGGCTCACCAACGGACTCTCCTCCTCCCGGGTGAGTGCCGCCATAGGCTCTGAAGGCCTGTGTGCGCCGAGCTAGCCCACAAGTCTAGAGGCCTGCAAGCCTATCCACCCAGCAGCCACCACTGCTCAAGACCAGAGACGAGGGGAGAAACAGAGCGGGTAGAAGGAAGTGGTCCTTCAGAGAGCACTTGCCAGGAGACAAGGAAGATGCGTGTAGCAAATTGAGTGAGTGCAATGAGCCTCGTCATTGTGCCACTGGTGGAATTCAGTGGAGAGAAAGCAGCCCCAGAGTGCCCGAGGGAGCGTGCCAGTGGAACGAACACAGTATCACACGGGGTGGCTCGAAGCAACAGAAGTGTATGCGCTTAGCTTGGAGAGCACAAAGTCAAGATGTCAGCAGGATTGGCGCCTTTGCAGGCTCCAGGACAATCCTCCACAAGCCTCTCTCCTCGTTTGTGGTAGTGCCAGGCGATCCTAAGCTTTCCTTTTCACAAATAAATCAACCCAGTCTCTTCATGACACAAGGGGATCCATGCCTTTAGAGCGTTCACAGCCCCTCCCAGATAGCCCACTTCCATTTCTGGTTTCTTCTGAGATGGTTGGTTGGATCAGTGCCCCTCGTACCTCTTACTATTTTCACCAAAACCTCATCTAGCCACATTGTTGACTCTGTAGGGATTGCCTGCTCAGCAGTGGGTTTCCTAAGTTAAAGGACAACTGCTCAAATAATAGAGCACAGGTTTCTTTTGGCTCCGCATCTTCAGTTTATCTTTTCTCTTTGCCCATTTTGCGACAAGTACAAAGAGAACAGGCCACCGTACCCAAGCCGGCCACATCACACGTTCTGCTTTTCCACGCACAACAGAACACAGTGCGTCTAAGTTCCTGCCACTGCATAGCAAGGACGATCCTTTCCAACAACTTCACCAGAAGCACCTCTAGCATTCTTCTTTCTTCCTGCACTCTGTTCCTGATGATATGAGAACTCTATAAGAGTTCTCTGTAAGAGTACTGTATAAGTAGAAGCTTCCTCTTAGCTTTCTCTGAGCCCTCACCAGAACCATCTTTGAAGCCCTCATTTCTCCTAATTCTTTCTGTAAGGAAATCCACCCGTTCCTTATTGTACACTTCGAAATTCTTCCAGCCTCAACTCATTACTAATTCTTCTAGTCTCTACTCTCCTACATTTTTTAGGTGTGTGTGTGTGTGTGCGCGCGTGTGCGCACGTTCACACACACACACACACACACACACACACTGATTCTGGGCTTAAACTCAGAACTCAGGGCCTAGTTGCTGTCCTTGAGTGTGTTTTCCTCAAGGCTAGTACTCTGCCACTTGGGCCATAGCTCCACTTCGGCTTGTGGTGGTTAAAGACGTTTTGGAAAGTCTCACAGACTTTTCCCCTTCAAGCCGTTTTAAGCCGCAGTCCTCAGATCTCATCCTCTTGAGTAGCTAGGATAATAGGCATGAGCCACTGACACCTGGCTTAAGGTATTTTTTTATAGTAGAATTCCACTGCTAGGTACCAAAATCTGTATTAATTTCCTAGAATTCCTGTAACAAATTACTGTACGTTGTCTGGCTTCAAACAATAGAAATGAGTTGGGCACTACTGGCTCACACCTGTAATCCTAGCTACTAAGTAGGATAAGATCTGAGGATTGTGGTTCAAAGCCAGCCTGGGTAGGAAAGTTCATGAGACTCCATTTAACCACTAGAAAACCAGAAGTGGTACTCTGACTCAAGCGGTAGAGCACTAGCCTTGAGCAAAAAAGCCCGGGGACAGCACTCAGGCCCCATGACCAAACCCCCTCCCCCCCAAAAAAAAACAAAAAGCAGAAATTAGCTGGTTGTGGTGGCACACTCCTGCAATCCTAGCACTTGAGAGGCTGAAGTCAGAGGAGCATGAGTTTGAGGCCAGCCTGCCTCAAAAAAATAAAAGACTAAAAAATGATTTTTAAAGCAAACAGCAAAACTGAAGTGCATTGTGTCACGTGTGTGGGTGCCGAGCATTCACAGTGGAGGTGCTGGCCAAGCTGGCTCCTTCTGGAGGCCCCACCTTCTCCTAGTGTGTGGTCATTGCTGGTGACACCCAGCCTTTGTTTTCTTGTGGAAGTGGATCATTTGCCTCCCTTTCCTCTTCTGCTCTGTCTGTCTCCTGCCTCAGCTGTTGGATGTGGGTTGCTCTCGTCCAGTGCAAGCTCTGGTGACATCCACAGGTGCCAGGGATTACGCATATGTTATGGGGAGTATAGTCAACCCCTGCTTGGCACCATCCCATAGAGGGGAAATTCCAAAGGCTTGGAGTGGGTAGGAAACCTGGATGGAGCACCTGGTAGACCCCTAACTTCCCCATTGCAGCAGGAGCGCCCCAAGAGTGCTGTGTTCCCCAGTGAGGGCAAGGTCAAGATGAGCGTGGAGGAGCAGATCGACCGGATGCGGCGCCACCAGAGCGGCTCCATGAAGGAGAAGCGGAGGAGCCTGCAGCTCCCGGCCAGCCCGGCCCCGGACCACAGCACCCGGCCTGCTTACAAAGTGGTAATGTGCCCCTGCTGCCCCAGGCCTGAGCCTGGCACCTGCCCACACCACTGCTCCCAGGGGTCAGGGCCAGCTTGTGCCAAGGGGGTGAGAGGGAGGAGACTGGGGAGAACCCAAGCTGTTCCTCCCACTGAGCGGAGGAGGTCCTTCCGTGACGATTACAGATAGTGAGCTATGTGTACTGGTGTACTCCTACAATCCCAGCTACTCGGGAGGTAGAGGCAGGAGGATTGGGAGGTAGATGCCTACGTGGGTGATGTTAAACCCTATCTCTAAAATTAAATAAAAACAGTGGCTGAGAGCAGAGCTCAAGTGATAGAGAGCTTGCCTAGTAAATGCCAAGACCTGTCTTTCAAGTACTAGAGGGACAAGGACAGGGATCAGAGATAGACAGAGCAGAGACAGAAAGAAACAGACCAGAGAGAGAGCACAAAAGCAATGGTGGGGCTGGGAATATGGCCTAGTGGCAAGAGCGCTTGCCCCATATACATGAAGCTCTGGGTTCAATTCCCCAGCACCACATATATAGAAAACGGCTAGAAGTGGCGCTGTGGCTCAAGTGGCAGAGTGCTAGCCTTGAGCAAAAAGAAGCCAGGGACAGTGCTCAGGCCCTGAGTTCAATAAGTATCTTATGTGCACTGAATTATGAGAAATTCAGTTAGTAGAGAATAAGTGCTCTGTCTCTCCCTGCAGCGCAGCCCACAGATCCCCTGCACACTGCTTCCCGGGTCCTTCCAAATGGTCATCCTTATTTTACCAATAAGAAAACCAGGCTAAGAGCAATGCAGGCTATGTCTGGCCCATTCAGCGGTTACCTACAGGAGCGCAGAGCATCTGCTTAACTTTTCTTCCTAGTAGATTTCAGAAACACAGAAAAGTAAGGCTCCTGAGTCTTCCCTCAGGCAGTTTACATTCTAGTTGATGGATTGGAACTTCCGTAATAGGAAACTATTAGAAGTCAAAGCGAGGCACACCCATGCAGGTGCGGGAATTGCCTGGTGCGGGAGGTGAATGCGGGCTCGCGCAGGGCGGGGCGGGGCTCCGCAGTACTGACCGGAGGCGTGGATTGCAGCGGGCAGGTGTGGGGCGGGAGTAGAGGTGGCAGCCAGACCAGGTGTGAGGGAGAGGAGGATGTGGGGCGGGTGCGGGGCACGCCTTTGACAGTGCTGCCCCCCCCCGCCCCCCCGCAGGTGCGCCGGCACCGCAGCATCCATGAGGTGGACATCTCCAATCTGGAGGCCGCCCTGCGGGCGGAGGAGCCTGGCGGCCAGGCCTACGAGACACCAAGGGAGGAAATTGCCCGGCTCCGCAAGATGGAGCTGGAGCCCCAGCACTACGACGTGGACATCAATAAGGAGGTGAGTATACCCCTCACCCCAGTTAGAATGGCCTATACTCTGAACTCAGGCAACAACAAATGCTGGAGGGGGTGCGGGGAAAGAGGAACCCTTCTCCATTGTTGGTGGGAGTGCAAATTAGTACAACCACTTTGGAGAACAATATGGAGGTTTCTCAAAAAGCTCAATATAGACCTACCCTATGACCCCGCCATACCACTCCTAGGCATCTATCCTAAACAGCAAACCCCAAGATATCAAAAAGACATTTGTACTTCCATGTTTATTGTGGCACAATTCACAATAGCCAAAATATGGAAACAACCCAGATGCCCCTCCACAGACGAGTGGATCCAAAAAATATGGTACCTATATACAGTGGAATACTACATAGCGATTAGGAATGGTGAAATATTGGTATTTGCAGGGAAATGGTCAGAACTCGAACGAATAATGTTGAGCGAGACAAGCCTAGAACACAGAAAACAAAGGGGCGTGCTCTCCCTGATAGATGACTGTTAAGAAAGGGAGACGGAGAGACAGTAGAGACCAAGTCTGTGAAACCAAAAACTGCTTGTCAAATGGTATTTCCCACAGGATTGGGGCAGCGACCCAACAGTATGTAACTAAAACCAAACAATTACTCAACACATAAAGGTCAAAAATTGACCTCTTAGGGGAATACAGTAGCTCAAAATCTATGTATGTACGTTCGTATAACACTACTGTCGACATATGGTCTAATATCGACATTACATTTAAAGCCCTAGGCGAATTTTCTTGGGCGCGGCCACGAGGCTACTGTATATGTTCTTGGTACATTGTGTATTGTATGTATGTCTACTGACCTAGGGAAGGGAAAGAAAAACAGGGTGTAAGATATCACAAGAAATGTACACACTGCCCTACTATGTAACTGTACCCCTTGTGCACAACACCCTGTCCAAAAAATTTGTGTTCAATTAATAAATAAATTAAATTTTAAAAAAATAAGGAGGTGAGTGAAGTCGGGAGGGGAACCACAGAGGGCCCCCCGCCCCCGGCAGGGGTGCAGGCAGTGAGCTCAGTCCCTCCACAGCTTTCCACTCCAGACAAAGTCCTGATCCCCGAACGGTACATTGACCTGGAGCCTGACACGCCCCTGAGCCCCGAGGAGTTGAAGGAGAAGCAGAAGAAGGTGGAGAGGATTAAGACACTTATTGCCAAGTCCAGGTAACAGGCCTCGGGGCTTCCACCATCCGCCCTGCACCTGGGACACGGGGGCTGTAGGTGTTGTGGGGCGCCTTGCCCCCCCCACCCAGGGAGGAGCCCTTGGGGCAGGGCCTGAGGCAGCAGAATGGGCCCAGGCTGCTGGCAGGGGCGAGATGGCTGCTGCTGGGCCCTAGAAAGGCGGAGCGGGTTCTTGTGCCGAGCGCCAGGAAGGCAAGCTGAAGGGTTGACCGACGTTTTCTCCCCTTCAAGGCTGCCCTAAGCGTTCACTTGAACCTTTGGATTCATTTGGAAACGTTGAGGGCAGGGATCCCAACTACTTTGCCAGGGTCCCCCTCACTCCTAGGAACAGCCTTGCTGGGCACCAGAGAAGACCCCCGGCCCTCCCCGCCAACCTCAGCGACAGGCCGCCCCCAGCCAATTGGACCATGCTGTCCCTCCCTCCATGTCTGTGTGTCTGTGCCTCTTCAGTATGCAGAACGTGGTGCCCATCGGCGAGGGGGACTCTGTGGACGTGCCCCAGGACTCAGAGAGCCAGCTGCAGGAGCAGGAGAAGCGGATTGAAATCTCCTGTGCCCTGGCGACCGAGGCCTCCCGCAGGGGCCGCATGCTGTCTGGTGAGAGGGGCTGGGCCTCGCTCCGCCAGGGACGCCAGCCGAGCAGGTGTAGGGGAGGAAGCTCAGGGCTGCCAGGGGGCAGAGAGGCGCAGGGCCAGGGAGCTGCGCTTCAGGCTCGGGGTGAGCATTCATTGAGCACCAGGTATCGTGCTAGGGGACAGCAGAGGGGCCGGGGTCACTGTCATTCAGGAGCACAGACCCTTGATGGGCGAGGTTACAGCCACTTTGTGGAGGACTGGCCAATGGCCGGCAGGGAGCACCAAGAGCCAGCCTGTCCAGGCAGGGCAGAGAAAGGCACGGACAAAAGGTGTTCACCGGGAATGGCAGGAGCCTTTGCCATTGTGGATGAGAGGGCCAGGCCTTCCAGGCATCTTTTCACTTGTCATCTTTGCTACACGCAAATAGGAGGAATAGAAAGAGAAGAATTAAGGAGAGGAGGCAGCTAAGGAGGTGAGAGTCATACATTCACCACTTGTCCGTTGAGCCAAGTTCACTTTCCTGCTAAAAAGAGATGAGGATGCAGAAGTAACATCGCACTGACAGCACAGCCCCGGCTGGTGTACACAGTAAGGCTGGAGGCAGTGTTAACGTCTGTGTGGCTGGACACAGATAGCATCCTGCAATCGGCGATTGCACCCGGGTGTTGAAGAAAGAAGGAGATTCTGTATGAACGGAAGGCTGAGACAGTCATTAGGCCTAAGAGCCTGGAAACTATCCTCATCCGAAGTGTGGGCTTTGCCAGGCACCGATGGTGCACACCTGTAATCCTAGCAACTCTAGAGGCTGAGATCTGAGGATTCTGGTTCAAAGGCAGCCCAGGCAAGAAAGTCGGTGATACTCTTATCTCAAGTTAACCAGCAAAAAGCCAGAAGTGGAAGTGTGGCTCAAGTGGCAAGCTCCAGCCTTGAGCAGAAAAAGCCAAGCAAGAGCATTCTGGCGCATGTGTGCATACACACACATACATGCATACGCGTGCACACACACAGACACACACACACACAGAGCTGGAAGGTCACAGTTGGGAGGGATAGCACAAAGGGAGCCGTAGGTTAGGGATACCTCTAGAGAGAGAGAGAAGTGCCAGGTGTGCAGGCCCCAGAGGCAGGCAGCTAGCATGAGGTCTGTGGTGAGGAAAGCAGCATTCGTGATTAAGGGGACTGCAGACTCTGGTGCCTCCAGACTCCATTTCCTCACCGGTAAAATTTTAATCAAAACACATGCCTCCACTTCAGGTGGTACAAGGATCCGAAGCAACATCTGCCAAGCTTTCTGGCATAGTGCCTAGCACTTAGTTGGTGCTCAATAAATGCCACCCACCGCGGTAGCAGTGCTCATGGTGTTGTGATGTTGGTTAGAAGTAGCTGAACTAGCGATGGCAGTCAGTTTTCTGATTATTTTCAGAAAGCAGAGAGTTGTCGGCCATTCAAAGGGATTTAAGCCAGCCTTAAAGAAGCACCCACTGGCAGCTAGGGAGTCCCGGTGTTTAGGAGGGGTGACCGGGGAACGCCCTGGAATAGGTCAGAGCCCCGCCCAGGGTGGGCTGGAGCTGAGGGCTGGGAAGGGCGGCTTTGCAGAGCCCCTTCCAGCAGCCAGAAGGCCGGCAGAGCCTCCTTGCAGTTTGGCAGCAACATGAACCCGGGCCTTCTAAAGATCAGATTCCCCCTCTGCGCAACTTCCTGCTTCAGGAGGGCAGGGCACAGAATGCCGTCTGAGAACGCCCTGCCCTTCTCTGGCCCTGGCTTCCCCCGTGGAAGGTTCTGTGAAAACAAACCACCCAGTCTATCCGCTTTCCCCTCCACATGCCTGGGCTTACATTTCAGGTCTGTGTGCTGAAAGCAAATGGTCAACTTGCTTTTGCCAAACCCCAACTATTTGAAAAATGGCTGACAGTAGGGCCAGACCTCAGACCTAGCTCTCTGTCCCCACTGTCCCTGGCCTGGGGCCCAAGTCCCCCAGGATCCCCCTGGGCAGAACAGTGTGGGCATGGGTTCATGTCCAGGACAGCGGAGGGGGCTCAGCGCAGGTCGCCAGGGCGGCGCGCAGCAGGCACGGGGCACCGCGTGTGTGGCAGACGGCATCACAGGCTTGGAGCGCTGGGCGCGGACAGCGCCATCAGCGAGGAGGGCTGTGCGTTCTGCAGGACCCCCTGGTCGGGATGTGCAGAGTGGGTATGGACTCGGCAAGGTGGGGCACTTCCGAGTCCGTGCCCAGCCCCCTGCAGGGTGTGCATCTGGTGGCGTCAGTAGACACGTGCGTTCCTGCGTGTGTAGACATGCAGCTGAGCGGAGGCTGCGTGTGAAGGCAAATAAAGGAGGAACACACGTGTGCCTGTGTGTGTGTACACGTACGCCCATGTGAAAAATGGCTGGGCATTTGTGGTACGGAGACCCATTTTTAGGAGTCCCGGTTGCGTGTGCAAGCAGTCGGTGTGTAGTTGCCCACGTGAGTGGAGGTGGAGTTGAAGAATGCATGTGTGTCCTTGTGGCTGCCTTTCCGTGTAGTGTGAGGCGTGATCAAGCCTATTTGTAAGAGTTGTGGGCAGTGTAGATGTTACAATGTTTGCACAGAGACTTGAGTGTGCCGCATGAGAGTGTGTACACAGAAAGTGATGATCCCCGTGACCACAGACCTAGTAATGTCACATCCACCCACTTACACTTCCCTGCTACATATATGAATTGTAATAAGCCTGAGGGGTACATTCTATTTATATACATATATTCTGTATACATACATATGTATGTGTATGTATGTATACATACATATATATTATTCCTCTGCCTTAAAAAAAAAGCTATGTCTACATAACTTTACATGCTCTCCTCCTTAATGCCATTGTAAATTTTCTGGCTGCTGGCCTCTGTTAAATGAATGCTCTGATGAGCACTGGAGTCTCACGCCTGTAATCCTAGCTGCACAGGAGGCTAAGATCTGAGGATTGTGGTTTGAAGCCAGGCTGGCCAGGATAACCCAGTTACACACCAAAAAAAGGCAGAAGTGGAGCTGTTGCTCAAGTGCTAGCCTTGAGCAAAAAAGCCTAGGGACAGTGTCTAGACACTGAGTTCAAGACCCAGGACCAGTACACGCGTACGCACGCACACACACACACACACACACACACACACACACACACACGCCAAGTGCTCTGAGAGCAGTAGTGGGTGTGGACCTGTTTGCAGCTAAGGGTTTTATGCTAAACGTTCCGCAGCCGTTACACTTGGAAAACCACCGTGCCTGCCTTTCACAGTTGGTGATTCTGCGGGCCTCTCCACTTTCCACCTCTTCTCATTTTCTTGTTTCTGATCTCCTGCGGGCCCGAGCTCCCGTTAGAACTATGCACAACCAGAGATGCCCAGCTCCTCCAGGCTCTCCTAGGAGGAAGCCCCGGGCACCCGTGGTCTGCCTGTAACACCAAACCTTGGTGCGGGCTTCCTTGAGAAGCCCCTTGCTCTGTGTGTGTGTGTGTGTGTGTGTGTGTGTATCAGTAGTCTTAGAAACTGAGCTTCCCAGGCAGTCACCACAGGTCAGTGAGGCAGATGCACACACACACGTGTTTGAAATCACTTGTGAAAGGCTTTGCACTTGACATTGCACGTGTGTGTTGGGGCACAGGGGGTGTACCTACAATCCCAGGGGTGTGCGGTGAGTGTAATCACATGGTGTTGCAGGACCCGAGCACAGACTGTGCATCCTGTGTGGTAGACACGGCGTCCACGCAAGCGTGGTGCGGGTTATGGACATGGGCCGCGCTGGCTCCTCCTTTCTCAGGGATGCTGGGCAGGTGAAGGGGTCCAGGAGAGGCTGGGGGGCGAGGGCAGGGAAGCTCCATACCACCGTCCTCTCGGTGGAACCGTGGTGCAATGCAGTGACCCTGGCTGAGGTCTGGTTCTTCCCAGAGCCCAGGAGAGAGAGAGTCTCTCTCTCTCTCTCTCTTTTTCTCCCTCCCTCTCTCTTTCTTCCTTCCTCTCCCCCCTTTATCACTTTCTCCCTCCCTCCCTTTTTCCCTCTCTCTTTCTGCCTCACCCCTCCCTCCCTCCCTTCCTCCCTCCCTCCCTTCCTCTCTCTCTCTCTCTCTCTCTCTCTCTCTCTCTCTCTCTGCCTCCCCCTGCCTCATGGCTATATCACGGGGCCACCCCAAGGGTCTGGTGACCGCCCCGACTAGCTTGTCCCCCAGCAATACAACTCTCCTCATTGTCTCTGCTCTGTGCCATTCTCAACATGGAATAATGATGATGATGGAGTAAAATCCCATTTATCCAAATGTCACCACCATCTTAAATGTGCCGTGACTTGTTCGGTTGGCTTCTCCGGGTCACGTGGAGGGAGCGTCTCCAGTGGCGGTGTCTGAGTCGACAGAACCATCTCTAAGCTCATCAGAGCAGTCCAGGTCCGCGTGGGGCCTGGGGGTTTGGATGGATGTGATTTTACTGCACTGTTAATCATTATCACTAGTGGTACGCCCAAGTGTGGTGTCCAGCACCCGCCCAGTCTGTGTGCACAGTAGCAGAGTGTGTGTGAACCTCATTGCACAGATGGAAGGGAAGAGCCCCTTGGCCCCGCGAGGGCCCAGCCTCCCCCACTGCCACGCGGGTTCTTAGCAGAGCCCGGCTTCTGCCGGGTCTCCTGGGAACCCTCCTCTCCCCGGCCCCCCCGGGAGCCGGGCAGCTTTGCCCCCCGCTTGAGCTCTCCCGTGCGCCTCACCGCCCGCCTTCCTCGCTCCCCGCCTGAGGAGGGGCCCCCCCTCGCTCTGGGTGTCCCGCCTCTCCCTGCGCCACCCCCCCCCGCCGCCCCTGTTCACAGCCCTGTTCGTTTTTGTTCCAGTGCAATGTGCCACCCCAAGCCCTCCCACCTCCCCTGCCTCCCCGACTCCACCAGCCAACCCCCTGTCGTCTGAATGCCCGCGGGGCGCCGACAGCAGCCATACCCGGCGGGTCTGAGCGCTGACGTAAGCACCTTTCTACTGTATTTCATCCACCCCACCCCACCCCCGGCCCGGGTCCGCCTTCCCTCCATCGCCGCCCGCTCATGGCTTCTCGCCCTCCATCCATCCGCTTGAGCCGCCAGCATCCCTGTGCCACACAGCCATGCTGCCGCCGTGGACCCCGCCCTGCCCGTGGCCCTGCTTCTCCAGGAGCAGAAGCAGACGGGAATGGCGCCGTCAGGAAGGCCATACCTGTCACCCCCGAACCTCCTGCCAGCCAGCTCCCTATCGAGATACAACGCAGTCCCCCCACAGAACTCCCAGAAGCCCCTAGCATCTATAGATCTCCCAGATACTTTACACGTGTGCGCAGGTCCTGGGATTTGAACTCAGAACCTCAGCACTGCCCCCTAGCTTGTTCACTCAAGGCTAGTGCTCTCCCACTTGAGCCACAGCTCCACTTCTGCCTTTTTGCTGGTTAATTGGGATAAGAGTCTTACAGACTCTCCTGCCCTGGCTGGCTTCGAGCCACGATCCTCAGGGCTCAGCCTCCCGAGTAGCTAGGATGACAGGCGTGAGCCGCCGGCTCCTGGCTTCCTACATCTCACCGTAAATTCAAACACCGTCAGGCAGCCGTAGCCCAAGGCTTGTACTTCCTTTCCCCCAGCAAAGAGCGGCCCGTGTCAGGAAGGAGGGAGGACCACGGCCTCCTGCCCCCTTGTCCCCCTCTTCCAGGGCTGAGTGATGAGGATGTTGGCCCCGGCCCTCCACGTCCCTCTTCTCATCCTCTTTCTCTCTTCTCCAGTGCAAGCCCTGGCCGAGGCCAATGCTGCGAAGCTCCAGAGAGCCACATTCTGAGGCACCCTCTGTCCCCCCGAGGGCCTGGCTCCCCCCGGCCCCCGGCCCCCTGCTGCCCCTGCACATTCTTCAGGGAGCCGGGCTGGGGCCAGGGCTGCTGAGAGCAGAGGAGCGGAGCCAGGAGGCCTTGCCGTCCACGCCCACCATCCTCAGCCTCCCGGTCCCCCGTGGCCCCGGGCGGGGCCCGGACAGGGCGTGGCCCGGCGTCACCGACGTCCGCCACCGGGAGCCCGAGTCTGCCTCTGACTGGCGCCGTGGTGGCCTTTCCTGGAGCATCGGCGGATGGGCGCGGGCCCTGCGCTAACTGGGGTGAGGACTAGAGATGAAGGCCCCTCTGCCTCTCGCTCGGGGCTCCACCGGACGCCAGGGAGAGCTGCCATTCTTCCCTTCCCCGCGGGCGCCAGCCGCCCAGCTAGGCCCCAGGCCTCGCCGCGCTCTGCTGATGGGCTTCCTGGAGGCCGGTGGAGACCAGCCTCGCCTGAGCCAAAGACAAGATGGGGAGAGACGGGAGGGACTCGTGGGGTGCCGGAGGGGCGATGCTGGCTGTGGAGAGAGGGCAGCAGGTCTGTGCAGTGTTGGGGGCAGGTTGGGGAGGGCGGGCAGTGAGGGAGGAGAGGTCCCTGGAAAGCGGGGGTAAGGGAGAGAGGAGACTCGCAGGTCAAGAGGCTGGAGGGAGATGGAGAGCGAGAGGAGCCCGGGCTTCCCCGCGGCGGAGCCTCCGATGAGCGGGACGTTGAGGGTCAGACAGCCGCCGGCGCCCCCGCCCCTCTCGCCCAGGAAGCAGCAGGGCCGGGAGGACTCGCCAGCAGAGCTTCTCCGCGTGAGGACCCAAGCGTGGGCTGAAGGGGCGCTGAGCGTCAATCGGGGCCCGGCGTGGCGTTGGCCTCTCCCGCAGGGCTGGCAAGCCCCGGGCCTCGCCTAGCCGGTTTCTTGCCCCCTTTCTTCGGAGGACGCCCCGTGGCCCCCGCGGGGAGGCCTCCCTGGGAGGAGAGGGTGAAGCCTTAATGTGGGAGGCCGAGACCCTCCCCTCCTCCCAGAGCGGGGCCGAGGAGGCTGTGCTCCCTCGCGACCCACCCACCCGGGAGGCAGAGCCGCACCCCTCCTCACTCCACCCACCTGGGGAGAGGGAGCTGCTGACACCCCGGGCCCTGGGCCGCCTCCGCCCCGACTGCTACCCAGAGACCGCAGCGGCCCCCAGGGCACCGCTTCATCTCCCATCAGCCCCTCCGCTCCTCCCGGCCCGGACGGTTGCTGGCCCACCTGCAAGTAAAGATGGCAGTTCACTCAACACACGCTGACCCAGCACCTCCTACGTCCTGGGCACTGTTGTAGGTGCTTAGAGTGCGCTCCCGCTTCCGAGGGACCGCAGCCTGGGAGGACTCCACCTAGCTTTCCTTCTAGCAGCTTCCGAATGGTCACTTTGGAGACATGTCCCCTCTTCGCAGCTCCAGCACCCAAGTCTGTCTGTCCTTTGTTTCCCCTACAGACTGGTGGGTAGGTGGGATTCGCCCCGAGAGCCCCCCCTCCCACGCCGCACCCTTCTCCTTCCTTTAAAAAAAAAAAAAAACACTCAGATTTTTTTCAGGGCCTTCTTTCTTTGTCTCATTTTCCTTTTTTTTTAAAGTGGTATTTTTCAAAATACATATGAACTGTCAAGACCTGATGCCTGCCCCTCCCCCGTCCCTCAGCCCCCGTTTCATAAAGCTGGCTCTTTATGTTGCTTTACATGCCTTAATAGATGTTTTCCAGAGGTGACCCTCGCGCGAGGTCCCCGTGGAATATATGTCTGTCTGGACACCGCCCTCGCCCTCCCGCCCGGCCCGCGCTCCGTGCCGCTCCTAGCATGCCAAGGCCATACTCCTTGCCTGTTTATTTTTATTTTTCTATCCAAAGAAGGGGAGAGGAAAGACTTCTTTGAAGGCAGACCTACTTTATGCTTTTGTTTAAAAAGCAAATCTATTTTCAAAACGTGCAATGTCTGGGTTGGATTGGCCCGCGATGGGAGAGAGTGGGGTGGCTGCTCCCGATCCAGGTCCTGTGCCCCCCATCCTCCCTGCCGGCCCCCCCTCCAACGCCCCGCACCCCGCACGGCAGCGGAGGGCGCCCCAGGGGGCGCCCTGAGGGTAGTCATGTTTACAGTTGTACCCCCAAGGACACCCGTGCGGGCGCACCCCCCCCCTTCAGAGGGGCGCCCGGACCCCGCGCCCTCAGCTTGAGGAGGTGGAGCCGTGCTAGGCAGCGAAGCCCGGGGGAAGTCCCGGCTCTTCAGCATGGACACCCACACGCTCCTCGGACGGTTCACGTCCTCTCCATTCCCCTCTGTCCGGGTGCCATCCGTTTCCCTGTGACACCTTTTCTGGGGGCTGTTCCCAAGGGGGTGGCACCTCGATCTGGCATCCAGACTTGATGCCATCGCCTTCGCTGGGGAGGGTCCCGCAGAGCCCGGGCCGCCTCCGCCTTGCCCGAGAAGAGCCCCTCAGGACCGCGGCGGGCCGGGCTCCACTCCCAAGTGCTTGCCGCCCTCAGCGGCAGCCGGAGGCTCCTAGGAACCTGGAGGGGAGAGAGGAGGGGGGGCTGGTCTGAAATCAAGGGGCTTGCAACTTTGTACTGCACACTCAGCTAGCTCTGGAAGCCTGGCCTCCAGCAGCGGCATTGGCTGGTCCCCTGTCCCCACCTGGAGCCTCCTGCCATGACCACAGGGGAGCCCCAGTTCCTCCGCTGGGGCCGTGTCACTTCACCGAAGCCCCGAGCTTGGGAGCAGCCTGCGGGAGGGAGACGCCTGTCCTTGGGGCTGGGCTGTCCGCCACACGGAACCCTTCCTTCCCCCGGCAGCTCTTCACACAAGGACAACTATTACCCATCCATCTATACATATCTATTTATGCACCTGTCGGGGCCAAGTTGGTTTGCTAGTAGTAGACAATAAACCATACAAGGAAATCGATGATCTCAGTGTCTTTATTTAGTATAAAAGTGACCTTAGAGGGAAGGGGGGGCAGGGGCCACCTCTGTTGGGACCAAACAGTTGTAGCATCTCCTGAGCATCCATTTAGCTGCCGCACCCCTCCCGGGGAGAAGGGGCCACCCCGGCTGAGACCGAAGCGCGTTTGCCCTTCCTTCTAGCAGCGTTCTTACCAGATCCAGGTTCTCAAGAACCCGTGAGCTCTGACGTTTGTACCTCGCAAGTCCGTATAAGCCCCATACAGGACATGAAGCGAACGGTTTGTACCTGTGGCGCGTGGCTCGCCCCTTGTCCGCGCCGGCCTCTGGCTGCCCTCGGCGTCCGTGGTCATCACGCTTGGCAGGAAGGGGAGCCAGGTCTGAGGGACGTCCCTTCTCCCCCGTGCCTCGCAGACGGGCACCCCGGAGCCCCCCGGGAGGGGGCTGCCTGCAGTGTGTCTGAGACGCAGAGGCGAGCTCCCTCGGCCTGTCCAAGGCCCTGCGGCGTGGAAGCATCCGACCCTCGGACGAGAAGTCCCTAGCCGCCATCGCTGCGCAGTGCCCCATGTCACCGCGCCAGGGCGGGAGGAGGTACGCGACCACCCCCACCCTCGGGCTGTCTCCATCCCTTTGGTTCTCGGAAGCTTCCTAGTGATGATCAGTTACTGAGAGTTCATAGGAAAGACTTTACCATAGCGTCTCAATTTAAAACGGAATAAACCCGTGACCGCCTCCTGTAACCCTCCCTGCTTAGGAGACTGAGACCTAACGATGGCTGTTCAAAGCCAGCCTAGGCAGGAAAGCCCGTGATAATCTAATCTCCAAATTAGCCGCCAAAAAGAGGGGAGGGGAGGGGAGGGGTGGGGTGCACCTCATCTGGCTCCTGCTCCGCTCCCTGCTGGCTGCTGCTGATCAGGCCCCGTGACCCGGGTTTTACACTCTCAGCTCCCCGGTCTATAAGGAAGGTAATCGCCCGTACAGAAGCTCTCAAGAGAGTCAAACAAAATGGCTGAAAAGCGCTTTGAAAATTGGAGCTTGCTGATGAGAATGGAGACGCAGCAGCAAGACATGGCGGAGGCCCCGGACCAGCCGCCGGGGCCAGACGGGCGGCTGGGGTCTTCCTGGTCCCTCCAGTCCCGTGGCCTTCGTGGCCTGACCGTGGAGACGTCACCAGAGTTGGCCCCTCATCGCTCCCACTGCCCGGCCCTCTGCCTGCAGCCGTGGGGAGACGGCCCCGGCCTTCCGGGTCGTCCCTGTGCGGCTGGGCCCGGAGTGGCCCAAGCCCGGCTGGCTCTGTGCTGGGCGGGCGGGCGGGCGGGGCCCTGGCAGCTTCGCGGCCTTTGAATGGAATCCCAATAAGAACGCTAACAGCATTCGTAAGTGATGTAACCTCACTTTCTACACCTTGCACGCAGTTACTGACCCGGAGCTGCGGTTCCTTTATGCGGCAGGCAGGACTCCTGTCCCCGAGGCAGGTGAACCCCTGGCGGCGTGCCCAAGGCCTCAGAGCCGGGAGGAAGCCCAAGTTCTCAGCCTCCTGTTTGCATACGGGTCATACTGCCCCCTAATGGGGACTTTGGCAACTTGCAAGACAGCCTTAGGCTCTCTCCGGGTTAAGGTGGCCCAAAGCCTGGCTGGCTTTGAGCGACTGCAGTGCCCTGTTTTCAAAACTAGGAGCTGGGGCTGGGGATATGGCCTAGTGGCAAGAGTGCTTGCCTTGCGTACATGAAGCCCTGGGTTCAATTCCCCAGCACCACATATATAGAAAACGGCCAGAGGTGGCGCTGTGGCTCAAGTGGCAGAGTGCTAGCCTTGAGCAAAAAGAAGCCAGGGACAGTGCTCAGGCCCTGAGTCCAAGCCCCAGGACTGGCCAAAAAAAAAAGAGCTGTGGCATGGCTTCCTCCCATACGGGTCTGCAGGGGGCGGATAAAACCCACTTCCCACAGAAGTCATTCATTCTTCAATCCATACTACTACCAGAAAACGCTTTTGTAAGCATCACAAGTGTTCGATTTCTTTTTCTGTTGGTTGGTTGGTGTTTCGTTATTTTTTTTAATAAGTTGCCTGAGTAATTCTGTAAGTTAGGAAATAGTTATTGTGGTGGGGGGGGGGAAAGGAATAAGATGTTTCAAAATTATCCAGGAGCGCACGCTCAGTTGAGTACACATGTAGGATCACATTTCCTTGAATGGCTTCATATCTGGTTGAAAATGGTTCCATCCAGGTAGGGTTGGCTGGAAATATCTCGCAGAGGAGCTCTGGGGAAACCAAACCGCACTACAACAGAGATAGATGCTAGAAATGTAGGAGAGCTCAACAGATCTCCTTAATAAAAGTTCTAAGAGGGGCTGGGGATATGGCCTAGTGGCAAGAGTCCTTGCCTCATATACATGAAGCCCTGGGTTCGAGTCCTCAGCACCACATATACAGAAAATCGCCAGAAGTGGCGCTGTGGCTCAAGTGGCAGAGTGCTAGCCTTGACCAAAAAGAAGCCAGGGACAGTGCTCAGGCCCTGAGTCCAAGCCCCAGGACTGGCCAAAAAAAAAAAAAAAAAAGTTCTAAGAAATTATTCTGCATTCTTACCATCCTTTATGTTTTTCAAGCTTTTATAGCCTAAAGCTGAATGTGTGTGTGTGTGTGTGTGTGTCAGTATTGGACCTTGAACTCAGGGCCTTGCACTCTTGTCTGGTCATTTCTCTCAATGCTGGCACTCCAGCTCCACTTCTGGATTGTTGGTGCTTAATTAGAGATAAGAGTCGCACCGACTTTGCTTCCCGGGCTGGCTTTGAACTGCAATCCTCAGGCCTCAGTCTCTTAAGTAGTTAGGATGACAGGTGTGAGCCACTAGCACCCAGCTTTGGTGAGTACTTACATTGTAACGATTGCGTGTGGAAATGGTGGGGGGAGTCGTGGGTTGTGTATCATCCACCTTTCCCTAACCCGGTTCCCAAGGTCTACATGCACTCGCTTTCCCGGGTCCATCCTCTACGCCCCATCACCATTCGGAAGTACGGGATGGCCGAGGCCTGACTGGATTTTATTTCCGCAAGTGACGACAGTCCGGCACAGAGGTCTGCGTCTGCCGTTCCATGGAGACTGCGACGTCCACGCTGGCGGTGTGCGCGCCTGTGAGACCCAGCTGCTGGGCGGCTCCCTCACTGCTCGTCGTCTCCCTCCGTCTCCTCCAGCTTGCCTTCTATCGCCCCTGCTTCCGTGGGGAGACTTCCCTCTTTCCTCAGTTACAGGCGTGCATCTTGGGTCTGATTCCCGACCAGCCATTCATTCTTTTTTTTTTTTTTTTTTTGGCCAGTCCTGGGCCTTGGACTCAGGGCCTGAGCACTGTCCCTGGCTTCTTCCCGCTCAAGGCTAGCACTCTGCCACTTGAGCCACAGCGCCGCTTCTGGCCGTTTTCTGTATATGTGGTGCTGGGGAATCGAACCTAGGGCCTCGTGTATCCGAGGCAGGCACTCTTGCCACTAGGCTATATCCCCAGCCCCAGCCATTCATTCTTATTCTAGCATTTCCACCCTACTGTTTTGTTTGCTTACGTGCATGTGGTTTTGTTTTTGCATAGGATAGCTCTAGCCTTCTATTTCTTTTCTTTGGCATTTAAACTTCTGCATTCAAACTTATTTGTATGTTGGTATAAGCACTCTGAAATTCAAGCATCTTCTGGGAAGTGCCTGGACATTTCTTTTGTTTTGTTATGTTTTTTTTGTTTTGTTTTTGCCAGTCCTATGGCTTGAAGTCAGGGCCTGAGCACTGTCCCTGGCTTCTTTTTGCTCAAGGCTAGCACTCTACCACTTGAGCAACAGCGCCACTTCCAGCTTTTTCTACATATGTGGTGCTGAGGAATCGAACCTAGGGCTTCATGTATACGAGGCGAGCACTTTACCACTAGGTCATATTCCCAGCCCCTGTCTGGACATTTCTGTAGTGAGAGATGTCATGTTCTACTCTAAATCATTCTTGTGTGCGCTCTCTCTCTCTCTCTCTCTCTCTCTCTCTCTCTCTCTCTCTCTCTCACACACACACACACACACACACACAGCATAGTCAGCTTTGACTTTAGTTTCATGTGTGGAGATTAGTCAGGTCATCCGAGAACCCCATTTCTTGGAAGAAGGTGTATAACCAAGTGGACAGTGGCTGGCTAATTTGGAGATAGGAGTCTCTTGGATTTGTCTGCCCTCGCTGGCTTTGAACCACAATCTCTAGAGCCCAGCCTCCTGAGTTGCTTAGTATTGTGTTGAGAACCCCTGCTCCACAGGGAAAGAGGACCCTGGGAACCTTCTGGCCCTTGCTCCATGCTTGCGGAGGAGGGGACCTGCCATGTCTATAGCTGTAAGGACACAAGCTAGAAGACAGGGCTTTGCTGCCACCTCAACCTCACAGTCCAAAGCTGGACCCTGGGTGTGTGTGTGTGTGTGTGTGTGTGTGTGTGTGTGTGTGTGTGTGTGTGAGAGAGAGAGAGAGAGAGAGAGAGAGAGAGAGAGAGAGAGAGCACCTTTCATATCATGTCCATCTCCCCAGCATGTTGGCCCTTGGTTTACCCGAGTCTGACTCCAGGTTTGCGACAGCTTTCACTTAGCCGACTGTGGCACCTCGCGTCAAGCCTGTGTAACAGCATGGAGCAAACACAATCTCCCAGGTGAACTTAGCTGACTCCAACTCTTCTGTGCCCTCCATCAAACCGGGCGAGCTGCCCCCCCCCCCCCGCCATGCACCCCAGTTGTTCCGTACAGAATCCAAGTGGTGTGGAGCAGACTGGAGTGGTGAACGCAGCCTCTGCTCTGGGAGGCCTGGGGAGGGAGGGAGGGAGGGAGGGAGGGAGGGAGGGAGGGAGGGAGGGAGGGAGGGAGGGGGAGGAGGGCTGGTGGGGCAGGGCTCTCTGGGAACCAGAAGCCCAGCCTGTCTTTAACCAGCCAGGTGTGCGGGGAGGGAGGGAGGCGGGGAGTTAATGATTCACCTGGGGCTCCTTTCACAACTGCCAAGGGTCAGCTTGGGCGCGCACCGCCTGCTCCGGGGTTGCCAGCTCCAGCGGAGGCCCCCAGGCGCCGAAGCATGATCCCCATCACTGAATGGCAGAGTGAGTGCCCTGGGCTTGGGGGTGGGGCCCCCCCGGGCTGGGAGGGGAGGGGGAGGTGTGTCTCTCCCCCTGGGGACCTGTCAGTGTGCCCTATGGAGCCGGCCTGCTGGCACCCCAGGGTGGCCCGGGGGGGGTCGTGGGGGGCTGCTCGGGTGCAGGCAGCTCAAGGCGGGCGCCAGGTGGGGGGATTCTCTGCCTCTAGAGAGCTGCTCCTCCCCCAAACCCTGTGGTCCTGAGCCATCCATCGTCCCAACTGAACTCGGCTCCTGAACTCTTAGGGGGACATGGAAGGTGTCCGCTGGGGGCGGGGGGGCAGGGGCCAGGGACCCCAAGGGCGGGGAAGCAGCGCCGATGACTTCAGCCTCTCACCCAACACGCCCGCCTCTTCTGTGCCAAGCCCTGCGCTCACTGGACACAGGACAGGCAGCCTGGAAGGAGCAGCCCTGCTCCCGCTCGCCTCTGAGAGGAGGATGGCCGACCATTAACCACTGAGAGCGACTGAGCCTTGTCAGAGGGTCCCGACTCCTCCAGACAAACCCGGGGGGGGGCGGGGAGGGGGGAGGCTGCTGTTCTCCAGCGTGCGGCCAGGGAGGACTTTGCTGAGCTAGGGCCTTTCTACAGAGGCCTGTAGGGAATGAGGAAGCAGCTTGGTGCTTGTTCCAGGAAGAGGAGCAGCCTGTGCAAAGGTCCTGGGGCATTAGCATACGTGCTACGCGTGGGGACTCCCAAGGAGATAGTGCGGCTGGAACGGCGTGATTGAGGGGAGAGCTCACATCAGGACAGTCCCCGGGAGGCACCGGGCCCATGATCCCAGTGGGAAGGGCCTTGCTTTCATCTGCATAAGAAGGAAAACGTGGTGCTGAGCAGGGGACAGTGAAATCTATTCCTATTTTTAAAGACCACCCATCCCTGGAGCCAGGCACCAGCGGCCCAAGTCCACAGCCCTAGCTACTCTGGAAGTTAGGATCTCAGGCTCCAGCGGCCCAAGTCCACAGCTACTCTGGAAGTTAGGATCTCAGGATCACAGTTCAAAGCCAGCCCAGGCAGACAACTCCATGAGACGTGTACTGGCACAAAACTAATAAATAAATGATAGGAAGTGGGGTGACTCTGGGTGCTGGGTGGAAGCGGGCTGTGGGGGGGTGAGGGCGTCGTGGGGAGGCCGCTCTGCGGCGAGGACAGGGCCCCGGTGGCACAGGGGCGGGCTGTCTGCTGGGTGCAGGCTGAGGACTTTGCTGGTGGAGCGGCCGGTGCAGGGCGGGGAGAAGAGCCAGGACGCCTCCCCTGCTTGCAGCGCGGGCTGGGAGCAGGGCTGGCCGCCGTCCTTGATTTCTTTCACTCAAGGCTAGCGCGCCACCACTTGCGCCACACGTGGCCGGACTGCCTGTTTTCTGGTGGTTCCTTGGAGATAAAGAGTCTCACGGACGTTCCTGCTCAGGCTGGCTTTGAACCCCAGTCCTCTGATCCAAGCCTTCAGAGCGACTTAGGATGACAGGCATTAGCCACCAGCGCCTGGCCTGGCCGTGCACGGGTGCGTGTTAGTTTACTGGAGATGAGAGTCCCGTGGACTTTCCTGCCCAGAAATGGAACGGGCGTCTGAGGCTGGCGGAGAGGAGTGTGCCCGTGTTCGTGTCCCGGTCTCGGTGGCTGCTCTTTGGCTGTCCACAAGAATAAAGGGCGGCCTCGCCGGAAGTGCAGGGGAGATGGACTATCAGGCGCTGGCTGCTGTCAAATGGATCAGGAAATCGTTATGGAGTGTAACTGTGACTTCCCTGTGACTCTGTCATGGGTCGAAAGAAGAAGGCCCGCGTGGTGGCACCCCAGCTAGCCGGAAGGCCGACGTAGGAGAATCACTTGGGTTCACAAGTTGGAGACCAGCCTGAACAATGTATGTGCGTGTATGTGTGTATGTGTGTGTGTGTGTGTGTGAGAGAGAGAGAGAGAGAGAGAGAGAGAGAGAGAGAGACTTCTTGCTCAGGGGTGGCCAAAGGCACCCATCCACCTGCTCCTTGCAGCCATACCTGCTTTCTGGAACGGACTTCAATGGTGCTGACCTTGGCTTCTGCCCGTGCACACTAGCACTGGCCCTGGCTCCATTCAGGAAGGGGCTGCAGGCTGTGGGATCTTCCTGGCAGCAGCTAGGATGCTGAGAGGGAGGGCGACAATCAAGGCATGCGTGCCCCAAAGCTGGTCGGCCCGACGAGGTATCCAGCCCTGGCTGGGGGGGGACCCTGGGCAGCCTGGCCGGCCCTGTAGTTGCTTCAGCCTCCTTGCTGCGCGTGGTGATAGCTCCCGCCGCCTCCAGCAGGGGGCGCTGCCCTCGCCGTCTGCCAATCGTGGGACTTTGGCCAGAAGACTCTGGTCCTCTGTGCCACACGCCTGCTCCTCCCTGCCCTCTCTGCCATGGTAGTTGCCCAGAGGACCCAAAACTGGCCCGGTAATGTGAAATCTCTAGGCTACTTTAGACACAAGAGATGCCCGAAGTTTTCAAACTTTCATGTGAGAAACCCATTTTCTGGCCCTTTCCTGTGAGGTTCTGTGTCCCACTGAGAGGCGGAAGAGTGACTCATAAACACCGCTGACCCCAACACAGCTTGTGGGGCCAGGCCCCGTGGCTCCCGCCTGTCATCCTAACTACTCAAGAGGCTGAGACCTGAGGATCACCGAGGCCAGCCAGGGCAGGAAAGCCCATGAGGCTTTTATCTCCAATTAACCACCAGAAAACTGGAAGTGGAGCTGTGGCTCAAGTAATAGAGCACTAGCCTTGAGCCCAAAGAGCTCAGGGCAGCACCCAGGCCCTGAGTTCAAGCCTCAAGACCGGCATGAAAACAAAAATGTGGAACAAATGGCAAGAGTGGTGATTGTGCAAGCCAGTCAATCATGAGCAAGCCGGAGGTCCTAGGAGATTCTTGCCAAAAGTCAGGGCAGGTAAAACTGGCATTTCATAGGACTATACGCCGTGAAGTTTCCATTTGTACCACATCTGCTTCAGCAATACACTCCGAATGGTTGTTTTAAAGAAGCATTCTGACATTATTTCATGTGGGTGAGTGTGTGTGTGTGTGTGCGCGCACGTGCTAACCCTGGGGCTTTGAACTCAGGACCCAGGCACTATGCCACCACGTGAGCCATAGCTCCAATTCTAGACTTTTTGGTAGTCTCATGACTTTCTTGCCCCAGCAGGCTTTGAACTGTGACCCTCAGATCAGTCTTCTGAATGGCTAGGATTACAGGCGTGAGCCATTGGTGACTGACTGACCTTATTTCTGCAATAGAGTTCATCTGTTTAAGATATGTCTGGTGACAGATGATGAAGGATTCATTCTCAGAAGCCAACGGTGGTATTTTCTTTCCATGGCAAATATAATGTAACCAGCAAGTCCGGTCTTGCCATTTTGTTTGTGTTTTTATAGTTCTGTCTCTGTATCACCGGAACCTTCCCTCACCCCATGGCTTTTTAACGGCTCTTGTAGAGGCATGCAGCGACACCAATTTCATACAGGTTATCAGGGTCCGTTTGAAGACGTTAGTGAACAATTCTGGTGATAGTTTGCCCAAGGTTCTGAAGACCATTACATGGGGGAAGCAATTGTCTTTTCAGTGACTGGCCCGGGGAAAACTAGCTGTCCCCGTGCAAAAGAATGAGAGTGGCCTTCGATCTCACAATATATACAAAAAGTAACTCCAAATGGATCAAAGATCTAACCATAAGAAGTAAAGCTATACATTTCTTCCTAGAAGAAATCGTAATGGTAGCTTCATGCCACTGGACAGCAGCGGTGTCTCAGACATAACACCAAAAGCACAGACAACCAAGGGAAAAACAGATCGATCAAATCACTCCAAGATCAATAACTTCTGTGTATCCAAGGATGCAGCCGGCAGGGACAAACAGCCTACGGGATGGAGGGAGTTGTTCGTGGGTCGTCCATGGGATGAGTGCTAAGATCCAGAATGTATAAAGAGCCCCTACACCCCACCAGGCGCCGGCGGCTCACGCCTGCAATCCTAGTCACTGCCCCGTGCCCCAGAGCCTTGGCAGCACGCCGCGCGGCGGGGAGCGTCTCGGGGTGTCGGCCTGCTCCCCGAGCTAGGATCCCACCACGCTCTCCTTGCCCGCTGCAGAGATCGGTGTAGGCATCACTGGCTTTGGCGTCTTCTTCATCCTCTTCGGAGTTCTCCTGTACTTTGACTCGGTGCTCCTGGCTTTTGGAAACGTGAGTTCCCCCCACCCCCCGCAGCCTTGGGCCCCTCCTGTACCCCACCTTCCCCAGCTGGCTGTCCCCAGAGGGCCAACCCCAAGTCCGCTCAGGTCACCCAGGGCCTGAGGTCATGGGAACCCCGATGATCAGGCGGGGTTCCGGTGGGGGCCTGGGGCTCCACGATGAATCAGACGCTGTCCCCGCCGTCTCTCCGTCCCGGCAACCGGCCTGGGTGAGAGCGGATGGAGGGCAGAGCCGGTGGGCATGGCGATCGGAGGGTCGGGCCGAGGAACCTGACTCTCCATCACCTGAACCCCAGGAATGGGGGAGACAGCACGGACCTACAGCACTTGGGGGGAAAGGATGTTTGGAAAGGAGATGGGTGTGGAGGTGGATAAAGCGCTTGCCAGTCTGGAAGGGAAAGCATGGAGCATTCTAGAAGAAAGCCAGAGTCAGAGTTGCCGGGACCCGCACTGGAGACTGGCAGCACCGCGCGGGGGGGTGGGGGGTGGCTCCCTAAACTCCAGCCCCCACCTGCCCCTCTCCGCCTTCGTAAGTGGAGGGGCCGGAACCCCGCCCCCCTCCCCGCCCCCCCCCCCCCCGTCTCCCCAGGAGACACGAAGCCCCCTCTCCCTGCCTGGCCGCCCTCATGCTGCTTCCCTCTCCGCAGCTGCTGTTCCTGAGCGGCCTGTCCCTCATCATCGGCCTGAGGAGGACGCTTTCCTTCTTCTTCCAGCGGCACAAGCTCCGGGGGACCGGCTTCTTCCTGGGGGGCGTGGCCATCGTGCTCCTGCGCTGGCCCCTCCTGGGCATGCTCCTGGAAACCTACGGGTTCTTCAGTCTCTTCAAGTGAGTGTGCGCGGCCTGGCCCTGGGGGGGGGGGGGGGAGGGCGGGGCAGTCATAGTGGATCATTCCAGAATTCAGATCTCTTCTCTGCACCCGTCCGGCACACTCAGGATTCCCTCCCCGCCGCGGCCTTCCGGCCTCCCGGCCCTAGAAAGCGACCTGGCCCGGGGTGTGTGTGCGAAGAACGAGGCTCCAGGGCCAAGGCGGCTCCCACCGGGCCACGTGCAGGCCCCGGGCGGCGCCCAGGGCCCGGCCAACCCCGCGCTCCACACCCAGACAGGCTGGACTCATACTAAACGCGGGGTCAGCGAGCCCTGCAGATAAACGCCTCCCGGGCGTGGCTGGGTGCGAGGCCCTACCGTGTAGTTACCAAGAAGATTAACCAGGGTTTATATTTCAGAGAGATGAAGCGGTGAGGTCAAGATCTGAACACATCCGGCCCCGGGGCCTTTGCTTCCACACACATCACCCCCATGCCTTTCCAAACAAGTACCCCCAAGGCTCTGAGAGCTAGGATTTGAGCCTCTGGGCCTCGGCCTGTCCCACTCCCCCTAGACCAACACTGACCTCTTCCCTTCCCTCCGCCCCTAGGGGCTTCTTCCCGGTGGCTTTTGGCTTCCTGGGCAACGCCTCCAACATCCCCTTCCTGAGCGCAGTAAGTAGATCATGGGGGCAGGGGGGGGGAGGGGGGGAAGGACACCCGCACTAGAAGTGGATCTCTCCACCTCCCCTCAGACACCCCTACCCCCCCTACTGCCCCCTGCCGGCCTCTCCCCCTGCCCCCAGGGGTGTGTGTATGTGTGTGTGTGCACCTGTACTGGGCTTGAACCACGGGCCTGGGCGCTGTCCCTTCAGCCTTTTCACTCAAGGCTGGCGCTCTTCCACTTGAGCCACAGCTCCGCGTCCAGCTTTTTGCTGCCCAGGCTGGCTTTGAATCACAATCCGCAGATCTCAGCCTGCTGAGGAGCAAGGATTTGAGGTGTGAGCCACGGGCGCCGGGCCATCCCCAGCTCCTTTCCTCCATCCCCAAGAGTCGTGGGGGGCCAGGGGCTAAGATGCGAATGGAGAGGCAGGCGACTGGCCGCCGCTCCCCGTTAGGAGACTCAGAAATCCCAGACACCCCGACCAGAAAGCGCCTGAGGCTTCTGGAAGCTGTGAAGACTAGGTCCTGGGCTTGGAGAGCATGAGTGACAGCAGAGTCAGCCCTGGTCCCCAGCCTGGAGCTCCCTGAGCTGCCCAGCCCAGCCCGGCCCCCAGCCAAGCGCATGCGCAGCCCCCCCCCCCCTGCACAGCTGCTCCCGAGGCCAGCCCCGCCCTCGCCAGGGTCTTCGCCTCCCGTGCTTTGTCTGGAGTAATGGTCCGTGGCTTCCACAGCTGTTCCGGAGGTTCCAGGGCGCCACCTCGATGGTCTGAGCCTGGGCGAGGAGCTCCTTGAACTGGAAGCTTGGCTGGAGGAGGGAGCCGGCTCCCCTCGCCCTCCCCCGCCCGCCCACCCAGCCCTGATTCACTCCTCGTCACGACTCGGTGCCCCCGCCAAGTCCAGGAGGAAGGGTGACCTCACACCCCCAAGGACTCAGCAGCAGCTGCCGGGGCTGAGGCAGGAGTGGGGGGGGCCTGGCGGCGTGGAGAGCCGGTGGGGGCCGCGGCCGCAGCGTCACCCCCCGGACTTAGGCGGGGAACGTGAAGATTAAATCCCGTGTCTGAGATGGCGGTCAGTGTCTGCAGCCCAGGAAGTCCGTCCTCTGCTTCGGGGGTGCTGTGCCCCCTCCCGCCCCCCATAGCAGAACCACAGAAGCGGTTAGGCCTGGAGCCTCCCCCTTGGCAGGCCAGGCCTGCAGGCCTGCACTGTGAACACGGCAGTGTTCGCATTGGGGTCAGGGAATGCACTCATTCGGGACGCTGGTGGCACCTGTCATCCTAGCTACTCAGGAGACCGAGACCCGAGAACCAGTGGTTCAAAGCCAGCTGGGCAGGAAAAGTCCGTGAGACTCTCATTTCCAATGAACCACCAGAGAACTGGAAGTGGCGCTGTGGCTTCAAGCGGTAGAGCGCTAGCCTTGAATAAAAAAAAAGCTCAGGGACAGCGCCCAGGCCCTGAGTTCAAGCCTGAGAGCTGACCAAAAAATAAAAAAATTTAAAAATGATGCTGATGCTGAGGCAGCACTCATTGGGACGCTATGTTGACGAGTTCATCGCGGTCGGCATTAGACAAGATGGAGACTCATCTCTGTGCAGTAGCAGGAAATGCATGTCCACCCTCAGCTTGTGATGGGCAGGCAAGTCTGTGAGACTCTTATCTCCAATTAACCAGCAAAATAAATAAGTAAGTGGTAATGTGGTTCAAGCAGCAGAGCACCAGCCTTGAGAGAAAAAGCTAAGAGACAGCACGTAGGCCTTGAGTTCAAGCCCCACCGACCACACAATTGAAAAGGAAAGGAAAGAAAGAGGCCGGCGAGTACGGATGGAAGTTGTCTGGACGCGCCCCGTGAGGCGGGGCGGGGGCCGGCACAGGTGGGGGGGAGATGCTGCACCTGAGCAACCCGGAACAGCGTGGGGCGCTGGAAGCGACTTCCCCGCCCGCCCGCCCGCCCGGCCAGCCGCGGCTCCCGTTCCGGTCCTCCCAGCCCGCGGCCCCCGTAACGACCCCTTCCCACGTCACCGTGTCACGCCATACTCGTCTCCAAGTTGTGAACAAATGGTCCCTGACGGTGGGAAGGCAGAGGGAAAGAGAACGCAGAGAGGCTTCCCCCCCCCCCCCCGTCCCCCCCCTTCGTCCCCCAGATCACAGCTCGCAGCCCCCAGGCGCGGCGGCCCTCTTGCGGGAGGCCTGAGCTGACCCAGTTTCCTCTGAGCTCCTGGGTCAGGCTGTGCCCTTCGCGCTCCTCCTCCGGCTCCTCTCCCCGCTCACTTGAGACGGAGTGTGTCTGTGGCTCTTGTTCAAGAGGGAACATACCACACACACGCACACACACACGCACACACACACGCACACACACACGCCGCCCCCTCTACTGGGCAGGGTCAGGATGGATAGGATGCGTGAGGAGCCACCCTTGGCGGCTTGGGGGGGGGGGGGGCCCAGGCACAAGAGCCTCCAGGCGGGGGCAGGGCAGGGAGGGTCTGCGGCGAGGGGCAGAGGTGGGCTCGTTCCTGGAGGCGGCACCCTGGCCTTATAAAAGGAGCGGTGCCGGGAAGGGGGGAGAGCGAGCGCTCCCTCTGCCGTCCGTCCGCCCCGTCGTTCCTCGCCAGCCTCTCGGCAGAGCCCCCCGCAGAGCTCCCGCGGGGACAGCGGCCTGCGCCAGGTGAGTTTGCTGAGCAGCCACGCTCGGGGAGGAGGGGGGCCAGGCCTGCCCCCCCCCAGAGAGGCCCCCGGGGGGCCAGCACCCCAGGTAGGCAAGCTGGGGTGGAGTCCAGGCTGGCCGGTTCGCCCGGGATGCGGGGTGACCACGCGGACTTGGGGGACCCTCGCAGACCCCAAGGGTTCTCCCGTGCTGTGGAGGAAACCCGCGCGACGCGGGGACGCTGGCTGGCACGTGAGGCATCCGGAGCCTTGGGAGAGATCTGGGGAGCCCCTCGGACTCAGGGGCTCCGGGGCTCCCCCAGAAGGAAGCAGCTCCACTTGAAGAGCTTTCTTGGCTTCGGCACATGCGCGTGCACGTGTGTGTGCGCGCGTGCACGCGCGCCGGCGCTGGGGCTGGAACTCGGGGTGTAGGGAGGTGCCGTCGGGGCTCTCGAGCCACCGCCCCGCTTCCGGCTTCCCCGCTGGTGGATTGGAGAGCAGAGTTGCACGCACCGCCCTGCTTGGGCTGGCTTGGAACCGCGGTCCTCGGAGCCCAGCCTGCTGAGTAGGGGCGGGTGTGATGCGGCGCGGCGTGCGCAGGCCCGTGTGTGTTGCGTGTGCAGTATGGAGTGTTGGGTGTGGTGCGGCGTGAGTGGTAGGGTGTATATATTGTGGAGTGTGGTGTGTGTACAGTGTGTGTGTGTGTGATGCACACTGCATGCGAGGGAGGCGGGGAGAAGTGCTAGGCACGGTGCGGGCACGGTGTGGGGCGGCCCGGGCCTGCCGCTCCTCCCACCACGGGGCTGTGGGCTCCCTGCCTGGCTCGGATGGCTCTAGAGGAAGCCCACGGCTCCTCCACATGGGGGGGGGCGTGGCCCTGGCCAGCACCCAGGGGTGGCTGTGCACCCCGGGCCCGGCACGGCACTTGGGCGTCGCTCCGGAGACGCCCGCCAAACCGCCCAGGGCCCGCCGTGCTGCTGCCGTTGTCCTCCAGCCCGTGGGTGAATCCTGCCCCGACTCCGTCCCCCCTCCCCTGCCTCAGCTGCAGGCGAGGTCGGGGTTTCGGGGTGTCACAGAATCGAACTCGCCATTCGCCTTCAAGATAAGACCTGAGCTTCCATTCATTTTACAGCCTAGGCGGGGAGGGGGGCAGGGGAGGGGGGGGACCTGCTCCTGTCCACAGACGGCAGAGTTGGGGCCTCATTCGGCGCTGACTCGTGTCAGGACCCTTACCTGCCCACTAGGCCCCGTGTCCTGCAGTGGTGGAGGCCGTTAAGAGGGGAGGGGGCCACGCGGAGGACCGCCCCTGGCCCCACACTTCTGGGAGCTGACGATCACAGATGCTACCCCACCCACCCTTTGCTCCTGGAGAGATGCCTGGCCGGGAACACCTTTTTGTCCAGTCTGCGGTGCTCCTGCCTCTCCAAGACCGTCTTTAATCGTGGGCAATTACTGGACGGTCGCCAAGTGTCTGGTGGCTTCTTCCAGGAGAAACTGGATTGAAGAGTAGGGTAGGGGAGAGGAGAGCTCCTGTGCCAACCACAAGATGACAAAGCCAGCTCCATTCCTACCCCCTCGCTCACAGGGAGCAGACTCCGCGGACCTGCTAAATTAGGGGAAGTCTTTTCTTGTCCCTGAATTATAGGCAATAAGACAATTTAATGACCGTCTTCAAGGCTGTGAAGGGCTCTGAGAGAGAGAGAGAGAGCGAGACGGTTGCCTCTTTCTTCCTTCTTCTTCCCTAGAAAAGATAAGGAGTTAGGTTTCTAGTATAACAGGGAGGAATCGGGGCTAGATTCTGGAAGGTGCATTCTATGGGGGGGGTGGGGAAGAGGACAGCTGTGCCTTTATGCAGAACCCAGCAGGGAGGGAAGGAAGTGGGCCTGCTCTTGCGCCACAGAAAACGTTTGCCCCTCACTCACACCACACATAGCATCCCATCCCCCTCTCCAGCACCCTCCCCAAGACAACCTACAGCTGGAATCCTGCCCCTTCTGCTAAAGAAGGGCCTCCCTCTCTCCCTCCCTTCCTCCCTCCCTCCTTCTTTCCTTCCCTCCATCCCTTCATTCTTTTCTTAGGACGCTACTGTCCTCGCCTCCTCCAGGAAGCCCCTCCTGAAAAGCCTCCCCTAGCGTGAAGTCCACATTGACTACCTTGTGCCAGTGATCTTGGTCCTGTCGCGCTGCTGTACTTTCCCAAGCCCAGCCCTCCCTCCCTGAGACAGGGGCTTCCTCCTCCCTTCCCCATTCTCCCTTTTGCGCTGGGCTCTGACCCCTACACCCAGCCCAGGCGGTACCTGACCTAGTGCTTGTTCTCTGTGTGTGTGTGTGTGTGTCTGTCTGTCTGTCTGTCTCAGGGCACTTTTAGGACCTGCTGCTTCTCACCAGGATGAGCTCCCTGGTTCCCTGGAAGCTACTGCTTTTCCTCTGTGCCACCTCCTTCGGGGAGCAGCTGGCGAAGGCGGCACCCATGGAGAATCCTAGAACTCTAGGTACGCATGGCCCGGGAAGCGGGAGGGGGCAGGGGAGAGGCTGCAAAATGAGATTCGCCCTGGTTCTCAGAGGGAGCGAGCCTGCTGATAGGAGTTCAGCACCGCGCTTGGCGGGCACCTAAGACTGAGGCTCGCACGTGCGCAGTGTGTGGACTGGAGAAGGGAGGGGAGGGACACCAGGAGCCTGACCTACCCTCAGGTCCCACCGAGCTCCTGCACACTGTGCGCTCTGCTCTGCACTGGCCGGTTCTCTGTGCACCTGTTGGAAAGCGACTTTTCATGCGAGTTATTTATTGGTGTGTGTGTGTGTGTGCCAGTCCTGGGGCAGTCCTAGTAGCATCTGGGGGCTGTCCCTGAGCTTTTCGTGCTCAATGCTAGCACTCTACCTCTTGAGCCACAGCTCCACTTTTGGCTTTTTGGTGGTTAATTGGAAATAAGAGTCTCTTGGGCTTCCCTGCTTGGGCTGGCTTCGACTGTGATCCTCAGATCTCAGCCTCCTGCGTAGTTAGGATTACCGGCATGAGCCACCGGCGCCCAGCATGCAAGTCATCTTTACTTGCTACCTCAGATATGAACCGTGGAAAACAACAACAAAGACCACCAAAACATAAGGAGAGTGCTTAACACCTGCCAGTCTTACAGATTCTCTGAGGAACTGCCCACACGGGTCCCAGAGACCACCCCAAAGTCTCTCAGCCAGATATGACAGAATGGCAGCAGGAGCCAAAGCACCCCGAGAGCAGAGTTGCTGTGCAGCACGAGTTTACAACAGCGTGGGTCCTTAAGCCACAGTGAGGGTTTGAACCCTGCTTGGTCCTTAGCACTCGGGCAAACTAGAACCTGTACCAGACCTGTCTGGAACGCAGGACACACCTGCCCATAAAATACCCCAAGGAGAGCAGCCCGTCCCGCTGCCCCTTGCCCTGTGCTTTGCTCACTGTTTTCTTGCAGGGACGGGGGGGGGGGGGGGGCTGACCCAGCACTGGCCAAGGGCTTCCTGGTGGCCCAGCCGGGGCGGGGGGGGGGGGGGCCCTGCTGCTGTGGGGTGATGTCACCCGGGTCCTCCAATCCCAGCCAGGCCCTGGGCAAGCTGGAAGGAGACTCGAAGACAAAGTCTGGGCTGCAGCCCTACTTCTCTTCCCTAGAGCGAGCCAGGGCAGTGAGCCCCCCCCCCCCTCCAGCCCCAATACACACCCGCGCTCACACACACACACACACACACACACACACACACACACACCAGGCCTCATTGGCACTCACCGTCGGGTCGGCTCGGAGCTGGTCGGCCCATTTCGCTGCCCACACCAAGTGCAGTGAACTCAATGAGCCTTTTGCGTCAAGCGCCCTCCAAATCAGCCTTGCTCGCCTTCAGAACCAAGGGGGGAGACGATGACACTTGGCAGGGGAGGCGGGCCAGTCAAGGTGACCCAGATATGTCCTGGTCTTCACGGAGCCCCAATACGGCTTATTCGTGGGTGCCAGTCCTTATCGGGGACCAGGCTGCAGCACCCATCTGTGAGAGGGAATACTCTCTCTCTCTCTCTCTGCGCCCCCCCACCCCCCCCAGCCCCGGCCTCACCGCCCCCCCACCCCCATCTCTGTCCTAGGGCTCCGGATGGCCTGGGAGCGGGGCCCGCGGGGCTGGAGCGGCGGGCGGCGGCGAGGGGGCGCTGAGCCCCCGGGAGGCCCGGCTGTGCCCGGCGGCGGCGGCCCGGTGCGCCCCGCGCGGTGGTGGAGGAGGAGGCGGCGGCGGCGGCCGGCCGAGCCCCGCGCCCCGGGGCGCCGTGCTGGTGCAGCGCGAGAAGGACCTGGCGGCGGCGGCCTACAACTGGAACTCCTTCGGCCTGCGCTACGGGAAGCGGCTGGCGGCGGCGGCGGCGCCCGGGGCGGGCGGGCCGGGCGGGCGCGGAGGCCGGGAGCCCGCGGGGCTGGGAGCGGGGACCCCACCACCACCACCACCACCACCGCTCCTGGGGCGGCGGCGGCGGCGGGACGGGCAGTAAAGGAACCGCAGCGGGGCGGGCCGCGTGGTGTGTCGCTATTTTGGGTGTGAGTGTCGGGTGTGGGGCTCGAACTCGGGGCCTGGGCGCTGTCCCTGAGGCTCCTGGCGCTCCAGGGCGGCGCTCCGATCCGCTTCCCGCCCTCCTCCCCCCCCCTCCCCCCCCCCCCCCGTTGGTTCCTTGGAGAGAAGAGGCTCACCGGGACTTTCCTGCCCTCCAACCCAACCCCCCACCCACCCCCACCCCCACCCCTACCCCCATCCCCGGTTCAAATCCCCATCCTCAGACCCCGGCCTCCTGAGTGGCTGGGATTCCAGGCGCGCTGGCTGCGGCCGAGGTTTCCTGGCCCCCTCCCGCGCTGTCTTCGGCTGACTTTGACAGGCCTGTGGGAAGGGAGGACGGTGCCCCTCAAACCAGAGGGCTGAACGGCGCCCATCCTGCATTCCGCCTCCGAAAACGTGAACCAAATGACCAGGGGCAGGGGGAGCCCGGACGGGATGTTCTCTGGATGTCCGGCTTCCCTGGGTTGTCCGGGTCAGCCGGGCACCCCTGGCGGCTCACGCCCGTGCTGTGTGATCCTAGCTACGCAGAAGGCTGAGATCGGGTGGGTGGGAGGATCGAAGTTCAAAGTCAGCCCGGACAGGACCCTCTGAGACACTCTTCTCCCCTGATTATTCAGCCAAAAGCCGGCAAGGGAGCCGTGGCCCAAGCGATAGAGTGCTGCTAGCCTGGAGAGAGAGGAAAAATAAAAAAAAGCTCAGGGACAGTGCTCAGGCTCTTTTGAGTTCAAGCTCCAGCACCAGCAAACACACACACGCACACACGCACACACAGCAAAAGTGTTGTGACTCAGTCCTCTCCACTCCTAGACTCCTCTCTGCAGATGGGTGCGTGTTGGGGGGGGGGGGATCACAACCCACACTTTGAGTAGTGGGAAGTCCCATGAAGCACTTTCCCCTTAATTATCCAATTCGCCACTTGGGCAGCCAGCCGGGTCTGGAAGGCGACCGGCGGCCCTGGCGTAACTCACTGAGGCCTCCGCAAGGGCATTCGGCCCCAGCCACTGAGGTACGAGGAGCAGCCACAGTGGACAGCGCCATCGGCCCCCTCCAGCAAAGCCCAGGACTGTCCAGTCGTTTACGCGGTTGCTTCTCATCGCTCTTGTAACAAGCCCCCCCCCCCCACACACACCCCATGATGGACAGTTACCCCCACCTTCACAGGCCGAACACTGAGGTCTGAGAAGAAAAATGGCTCCCTAGAGGCACACAGCCAACGAATGGCTGGCCCGGCAGCTCTCCGTCCAATGTCACCTTCATGCCTGCTCGCTCAGGCCTCTCGGGTGACAGGCTTGCGCCTTGAATCACCTGGGGTGCAGACCAAGAAAGGGCAAGTCGGCCTTGTCAGTGGGCTGCATTCCTGGGGGGGGGGTCCAGTCGCTGGGGGAACGAATTTGGGGTCCAGGAAATCTACCACGTGGCTCACAAAACAACTCAACCCTATTTGACAATCTCAGGGTTCCCCCCCACACACACACACCCCAGTGCTGCGTTGTGTAGGGTGGAAATGTTCTCCCCCAGGGGGGACTGTAGGGGTCCACCACGCCATACCCCCCCCCCCCCGCCCCCGTGTTCCAGCCATTCCCTGAACAGAGGACTCCACCCGATGGAGGCAGAGCGGTGTTGCTATGGCAACGTGATAAGCTGCCACGGGAACTTCACAACCTGCCCCGCCCCCATCCTTTTTACCCTTGAAACCGACCTCCCGGAATCACGGAGGAGGCCGTGAGCTCACGTCATTGCATGTCATCGTGACGCCCTGGGCACCCGGAAGGGCGTTTCATCTCCAAACAGCCCCGGGGGTGCATGGGGAGGGGCCTGGGGGGGGGCGCTGCCTTAGGAGCAGGATGCAGTGTTCTCCGATTTAAAGGCAGGCACATCTGTGATGGGGGTAGGAGGGGTAGGAGGGTAAATACCAGACGCTGCATGCCTGTTCCTATGCCTGGGGGGTGGGGGCGGGGCTTGGGTGGGGGCGGGGCTTGGGTGTGGTGCGGGCCCACCCACCGCTTTCCATCCTGGCCCATCTCGGTGGTAGCTGTTGCAGAGGCCCTGCCCGCTTCAGTAAACGGCTCCCGGCCGGCCCCTGGCGTTCCCTGTGGTTGCTTCTGTGCTTTGGGGAAAGGGAAAGGATGGTGGTCGCTGCGGGACAAAAGGGCCTTGGGCTTGGTGTGACCTGAGGTGGTGAGGGTGGAGATGGAAGCTTGCCAACTCTTGGCCCAAGCTGGCCTCGAACCATCATCCTCAGATCTCCACCTCCTGAGAGCTAGCTATGGTGATGGACTTGAACCAGGACGTCGGGACTTCCAGCTCGGTGTGTTTGTTGACACCTAACAGCCCCCCAGTGCCAGGTTGGAGAAAGCAGTCCCTTAGGTTACCGGCTCTCATGCTTCGGGGTACAGCGTCTGAGACGCCTTGACACACAGGGTGCATCTCACTTGGGGAGACTTCTGTGTGTCACCCCCAAAGCAGACCTGTGTGACCTGCCTTAAGGTCCCTGGTTCACCTCTTCAAGGGACCCCAGGTTGGGATCACCCCACTCCCGTCCTCCAAGGCGGCCCCTTCTCTCCTCACGCACCCCCCACTCCCCACCCCCACCCCGCGCTCTGTCCCCCGTTAATGCTCCCAGACGCCAGAGCTCTGAGTAATCCTTCCTTCCTTCAGTCCAGCCCTCTGCCCACGCAAGGCGGCCTTGAGCGGTTATTAAAAATCCACCCCGGGCCTTTCTTTCTCTTCAAGGCCTCGGCAGGGCTCTGCGCCTCTGATTAAAAAATAAAAATTCCTCTGAGAAGCCAGCTGGGGCCCTTCAGGGCTGGGGAGCAAAGCATGAGGTAGGAAGGGAGGACCGGTGCCTCTGCTGTGTGTGTGTGTGTGTGTGTGTGTGTGTGTGTGTGTGTGTGTGTGTGTGTGTGTGAGTGTGTGTGTGTGCGCGCGCATGGGCGCATGCACCAGCACTGGGACTTGAACACAGAGCCTCCAGCACTGTCCCTGACTGAATTCCTTCACTCAAGGCTGGCACTCTACCACTTGAGCCACGGCTCCACTTCCGGCTTTCGGGTGGTTAATTAGCGATAGGAGTTTCAAGGACTTTCCCTGCCCGGCTGGCTTTGAACCACGATCCTCAGATCTCCGCCTCCTGAGTAGCTAGGGTCACTCACGGTCGTCCTCGTGCTGCCCTGCCTTCCCTCCCTCCACCCCCGACCTCTTAGTACCCGGATCCCCTTGGGTTTACTGTCATCATGGAGAAAGGTGGGATTGGGGGTGCTGTTGAGGGCAGTCTTGGCATCCTCTGATTTCCCGAGATACCCCCACCCCCCCCCGCCCCCACCCCGCCCGTCAGTCTCTCCGCCAGGGCCCGCGGGAGGGGCGGCCGGCTCTGCTGGATTTATGCTTCCCTTCACTGCTTCTTACGAGGGCTCTGCTCCAGGGGCGGAGGGCAGGGACGGCAAAACCCTCTCTCTGCCCCCACCTACTCGCCTCTCCTGACCTCCACCCCGAGCTGACGTAACCAAGACCAGGGCCTCCTGGAGAAGCTCCGTGAGAAAAGCTGGACCCCCGGGCAGAGGGCCTGGGAGATGACCTGACAAGGGTCGCGCGCACCCTGCACCCTCCATTATGTCACTCCGGGACGCCGGGAGGCCCAAGTTCAGAGGGAACTGTCCCCGTCCCCCCCTCCCCCAGCTGGGCAGGGAGGGCCTGGCAACCGTGGCTTCACAAGGACCCAGGGAATCTTCAGACACCAGAGCCAGAAGACCCCGCGCCAGGGTCCCAGGCCCCCCACACCGCTGATGGCAGGACAGAATCTGGGGACCTAAGCCAGATGCTTCTGGGGTCTCAGCTCTGCGTGGAGGGGAGGCTGCCCCCTGCTCCGCCGCCTGAGGCGGAGAGCTTCAGCTGCCCCTGGGGCTTCTCCTCCCAATTAAGCTTCTCCAGGACCCTTGGCCGACCTTCAGGACTTGATCTCAGGCTCCTGGCTCCTTCTGCCTCCAGATGGCGGCAGGCTGCTCGGTGTGGCACTCAGGGTCGGTGCTCCCTGTCCCTCTCCCAGGCGCTGCCCGGGGCTTTCCCGACCACGCCCGGGTTGATTTCCTGGTCTCTGCATGCGGGCTTCAAGTCCCCACTGGACTCTCCTCTCCTCACTTCTCATTTGCAGGTGTGTGTGTGTGTGTGTGTGTGTGTGTGTGTGTGTGTGTGTGTGTGTCACTCATGCTCTTGGTCAGCTTTTTCTGTTGTTGTCGGTCATGGGGCTTGAACTCTGGGCCTGGGCGCTGTCCCTGAGCTCTTCAGCTCAAGGCTAGCGCTCTACCACTTGAGCCACCGGGTCACATCTGGTTTTATGGTGGTTCACTGGAGATAAGCGTGTCATGGACTTTCCTGCCCAAGCTGGCTTTGAACCGAGATCATCAATTCTCAGCTTCCTGAGTAGCTAGGATTACCGGGATGAGCAGCTTTTCTTTTCTTTTCTTTTCTTTTTTTGCTCACAGCCGGTGCTTTACCACTTGAGCCACGCCTCCGGTTTAGCTTCTTCGATAGTCAATTGGAGATTGGGCTTTTCTCGCAGGCTTTTCAGCCTGGGTTGATTTCCAACTCTGACCTCAGCTTCCTGAGTATAGCTTTGCACAGGCGTGAGGCTCTGGTGCTCAGGGAGCACCCCTTATTTTGGAACCCTACCGGCTCTTCCCGCCGTGCTGACGTCGGCCGCCAGCGCCCCTGGGTCCCCAGCCCTCCTTCCTCCACCACCCCCCCCCCCCGCCCCCTCCATCACTGCCTCTGATCGGTGGGAGCGAGCCCCGCCCACCTCACCACATCCGAAATCCCAACTCCTCCCGGGACTGAGAGTTGTTGTTTTCTTTAGGTCCGAGATCGGGACTTGAACTGGGTACCCGGCATTTTTTTTTTTTAACTCACCGGCTAGCATCTACCAACTAAGCCTTCCCTCCAACCCCTGGAGGCTCAGAGCTGGGGATTATAGTTAGAAGCCAACGAAAGGCAGAAAAGTCTGTGAGGCTCCGATCTCTAATTAACCAGCAAAAAGGCCACGGTGGCCACGGGTGGAGCCGTGGCTCAGCTGGGAAAGGCCCCAGACGTGAGGGAACAATCCAACCAAGCGCGCAAGGTACGAAGTTCAAGCCCCAGTACCAGTACGCGCGCGTGCACACACACGTACCCTCACAGCCCACCAGAAGTGCACGGTGTAACCGTCAGGTGGGGACTTCCTGCGACACAGCCCCCCCCCCCCACCGCTGACCTCCGCTCCCTTCCTCCCTTGCTTTCTGCTCCCTTCCTTCTGGGGTTTGAGGCTCTGATAGGGGCGCAGCCATGACAGGAAAGAGGACTCGCGCGGGACCCTGAGACTCACGGACGGGCTCTCCGCCAACACCGGCCTCGCGATGGAGAGCCGCAAGCTTCGTGGGAAGGGGCCCATCCCCCGCGGGTCCCCACGCTGCCCCCGGGTGTGAAGACGCCCTGCCTACCGCTGCGCTGTGGGGTGGGGTCCGGGCCCCCCACCCCCGTGCCCAGGCCGACGCCCACGCGGGGATACGCCCATCAGCCCGGACCCTCTCTGCCCTCTCGCCGCGTGGGCGCCGGGGGCCCCGCGGGTCCTGCCCTGTTGTTGATCAGAGACGTTCTCCACCCCGTGCCCTCTGCCGCCCTCCCCGTGACATCACTCACCACGTAGACCGTGACCCAGCTGTACCCTGACCTCTCCACTCCCTGGGCGCCCCACTTCCAACAGCCTCGACTCTGCCCCCCCCTTCAGCCTCCACCCCACAACCAACTCCGCCTTCGCCTCCATGTGAAACTGCCCCTCACCCCACCCCACCAGATTCCTTCCTTCCTTCCTTCCTTCCTTCCTTCCTTCCTCTTTCTTTCTCCAACCTTAAACCCCTTGGTCTCTTATCTCCGATCACCCCAGCCCCGAGTGAAGCCAGCCACACACTTCCCCCGCCTTCGTGTCCAAGCCGCTGGGCACTGTGATGCACTCGTAATCAGACTCGATTCTCGTAGGATTCGGGAGCAGGCACCTTGGGGTGAAGAAACAGCACCCACTCTGGGGTTTAGGGGGCAGGGAAAATGGAAGGCGGCAGAGAGACGGGCCACAAGGGAGTGAGGGCCCACGAGGAAGGAGACGGCACCCTGCTGCTCTCCCGCAGGACCTCCCAGGCCTGGGGAGCCGTGGCCCCCAGCACTAGGTCCACAGAGGAAGGACCCACCGGCCCCCCGGCTCCTGGCACTAGAGGCTGGACCGGGCGGCCTCTCCCACTCAGGAACGAGCCCGGCGTTCACCCGTGCTCCAGATGGGAAACGTGGATGTGGGGTGGAAGGAGCCAGCCAAGGGCAGAACCCGGGGCGTGGGATCCGGGCTGGAGTCTGGAAGCCCCGGGGGTCACAGGGCAGGGCACACAGGAACACACCGGGGCTTCCCACAGCCCTTGCCCCTCCACTCGCGCAGTCCCACGGTGGGATTTACGGCTGCCTGCCCTGCCACCTGCCCCAGGGCAATAAATCAAGGCAGGAAGCATGAAAGCACCCCCCCCCACACACACACCGTGTGCAGTACATAAAAGAAGGGCTCAGGGAGCCACCAGGCTTCAGCGGACCCCAAAGCGCTGAGACCAAGCATCAGCATGGCTGGCCGGGGCGGACTCCATCGCTGGGGACTCTTGCTGCTCTTCTGCGGATCCTGTGCCTTCGCTCTCCCCGCAGACACCACCGCCTTCCGACGGTAATGGGGAGAGAAGGGGGTGGGGGCGCTCTCCTCCCTTGCACCCCCAGCTTGCAGATATGTGGGGTTGGCTGGTCCTTAGGGCACGCTCGCTAGTCAGGGAAGCACGAAACTGCCCAGAGAGTCAATTGACTTGCCCAGTGTGTGTGTGTGTGTGTGTGTGTGTGTGTGTGTGTGTGTGTCCGCACCCGTGCCCATTCCAGGGCTTGAACTCCAGGCTTCTGCTAGTGCCTTGGCTTTTTTGCCCAAGGCTGGTGCTCTAGCGCTTGGGCCACGCGTCTACTTTCCGCATTTTGCTGGTCCATTGGCAATCAGAGTCTTACACACGTGTCTACCCAAACTGGCTCGGAACTGTGATCCTCAGATCTCAGCCTGCTGAGAAGCTAGGATCGCAGGCACTGACGCGAGCCTTCATTTTGGCACCCGTAAGACAGAATAGCCGCCGGGCACTGATGGCTCATGCCCGTAACCCTAGCTACTGAGGAGACCGATATCTGAGGACCGTGGGTCGAAGCCAGCCCAGGCAAGAGAATGCTATGAGACTCTTATCTCCAATGAACCACCAGAAATCCAAAGTGAAGGTGGTCGGGCACGCTCAGAGGGACAGCGCCCAGGTCCTGACTTCAAGCCCCATAAGTGACAAAAACAAAAGAGACAGAATAGCTGGTTCGCAGAGCTCATAGCCACGAGTTCCTGCCGCCGAAGGGGATGGGAGGCATCCGGACAAGAAGCTGGAAGACGGCAACTTGGGCTCCAGACACATCTTCCTGAGGGCAAGGTGCACCGGTACATCTCCGGTTCAGACGGCCAGTCCACCGCAGCCCCAACTTTATGCCTATCCCCCCCACCCCCCCCCCCCCCGCCGCCGGGGCTCCCGCTAGCCCCTGCAGGCTGCTGTGGGAGTCTGCTGCCACCTACAGGCCCCCACGTGGCACTGCCACCCAGTGGTGAGGTGGCACTCCCAGCCTTAGCTTCCCGTGCCTCGTTTCTCTACCCTCATGGCTTATTTTAAAGGCAGCAATAGGAGTAACTGTGGTCTGAGGCAGGCCTCGGAAAGCAAACGGAAGCTGCAAGAACCGGAGGTGTGGCTCAAGCGAGAGGATGCCTGCCTAGCAAGTACAAGGCCCGGAGTTCAAACACCAGCATCGCCAAAATAAATTAATTCATGGGAGCGGGGGCGGAGGGGGGGGGGGCGGGGAAGGGCCGGTCCTGGGGCTTGAACTCAGGGCCTGGACGCAGTCCCCTGAGCTTTTGTGCCTTGAGGCTCACGCCCTTCCACTTGAGCCACAGCTCCACTCCGTTGGAGATAAGGGTCTTTCTCACGGGCGTTCCTGCCCAGGCTGGCTTCGGACCGCGATCCTCAGATTTCAGCTCCTGAGTAGCTCGAAATGCAGGTGTGAGGCGGTGGGTACCGGTGATGGACAGGGTCTTATCTAAGTAAAAACAAGACCACGGGAGGAAGCTAGCTGAGGACTGCTTGATACCATCGAGGGCTTGACCACGTGCTCAGCAGCCCGAAGGCGCTAGGGCGAAGGATAGTGGGAGATGTCCCACAGGAAACAGGGGACAGGGGGTCCAGGGAGCTTGTGTTTGTCTTTCCCTCCAGGATCATCCTCAAGAAAATGCCCTCTGTCCGGGACAGCCTGAAGGAGCGGGGAGTGGACACGGCCAGGCTCAGTGCCAGTGGGGGCCGGGTGACCCAAGAAGCTCTCCTCTAGCAATCATACCATACCTGTGGTCCTCACCAACTACCTGGACGTGAGTGCCTGGCCGCCAGGCCGCTTCCTCCCTCCTCCCCGCCTGCTTCCTCTGGGAGCCAGGGCTGGCTCTTGTTTGACTGAGAGCACTCTACAGCACCCCTCCTACCTTACACCCGAAAAGCGTGGGGCCCCAGAGGAGCTGCTCACCGGCAGGGTTAGATTTAAAACCCCGGGCTCGGATCGCAAGCCTGGCATCCCTGGTGGAGGGGAGGGTTCCAATGACGTGGCCTGGCACTGCGTACCCCGGTGGTGCCTCAAGGTTGGCATTTCCGGTTCCATTTTCACGGTTTTCCTTTGCTCGCATGGCCTCACTGAGCAGCCTACATGCCGGGATACGAGGGACCAGGGCCAACCCACCCAGGCCCTGCCGGGCAGTGGAACCCAGAAGGGCTGTAGGTACTGTCGCCCACAGGTAGAACCAGGCAAGACCCCCACACCCAAGGCCCCCCCCCCCCCGTACTTCTCCACCCTGTACTCTTCCCTTTTACCCCTGCAGATCCAGTACTATGGAGAGATCGGCATCGGTACCCCACCCCAGACCTTCAAAGTCATCTTTGACACGGGTTCAGCCAACCTCTGGGTCCCCTCTACCAAGTGCAGCCCTCTCTACACTGCCTGTGGTGCGTGAGCCCCCAGCCCCGCGACCCCTCCCCACGCCCCTGCCCGGCTGCTCTCATGCAGTGCTGACTAAGCCAGCTACATCCCGGCCGCCACCAAGGAGCTGCTTCCTGTCTGCCTCTGCGCCTCCTGACCCCGGGCGGAGAGAGGAAGAGGGCTCCCACACTTTCCTGATACAGCCGCTCCAGGAGCCCCCTACAAGGCCATTTCCCGAGATTAAACCAGACCACGTTCTGAAACCCCTTCAGGCCCTTTTCCTCTTTCATCCTCAGCCTTAGTCAAGAGCCTTTCACTCTTACCGTGCCCAGAATCCTCTCCGCCATTGTCAGTGTTCGTAACCACCTTTAAATGCTTCATTTGAGACCAGCATTGCAAAAGTGGGTGGGCAGGAGGCGTGCCCAAGAAACACGGGCCACGCCGGGCTCTCGGGCGCCTCTGTCCCCCATCCCTGCACCTGAACCAAGTCCTCCGCCGCCCCGGCCATGCCCATAACCCGCTCAGCCCTGAGGCCTGTGCCCTCCCTCCAGAGACGCACAGCCGCTACGACTCGGCGGAGTCCTCCAGCTACATGGAGAATGGGACGGGATTCACCATCCACTACGGCACAGGGGAGGTCAAAGGCTTCCTTAGCCAGGACACCGTGACCGTAAGTGGGGGCCGCCCCTGGGCCTCGAGATTACTGGGCCCCTGGGTTACTAGGTCCAATCGCTACGTGACGGATGGCCGCGTTTCCTTCTAACCTGCACACAGGTTTGTCTGAGGCCCCTCAGCCTCTGGCTGAGCAACAACCTGCCCGAGGTCACCAACCCAGACAGGGCTCTTAGCCAGGGTCACAATCCTGTGGCCAGGCTCAGTACGTTAGGGTCACGTACAGTTTGAAGTTGCTGGGGTTCGTGGCAGGGCTGGCTTTCTTGGCCCTTCCCACTCTGGAATTTCTCCTCGCAGAGTAGCAGGAGGAAGGAGTGGGGAGCTGGTCTGGGCTATACTAGGGGAGTCCTTGGCCTGTGATAAAGCAGGAAGCTAACGACGGGTCCTGGCAACGTGAAGGTGGCCCCTGGAGGTGGGGGGGGGGGGGCGGGTGCAGAGCTCCTGGCATTGTTTCTGCCCACGCCTTAGCTCGTGCCTTGCAGCACTGGTCAATGCCAGTTCTCTCCGGACCCCATGCTGAGGGCAAGGGGTACGGTGGGAAGATGACCTCGCTCCCCATTGCTATGCCCAGGGGCAGGTTTGTTCCTGGGGGCCCCTGGTGCGGAAGCCCAGCCGCAAGCCCAGCAGGAGGTGGGCAGCCGGCTCAGGGGGCTCCTCTCCCCACAGGTGGGCGGGGGGTCACGGTGACGCAGATGTTCGGAGAGGTCACGGAGCTGCCCTGATACCCTTCATGCTGGCCAAGTTCGATGGGATCCTGGGCCTGGGCTTCCCTGAGCAGGCTGTCGGTGGCATCACCCCCGTCTTCGATCACATCCTCTCCCAGAGGATCCTAGAGAGGACGTGTTCTCTGTCTACTACAGCAGGTGAGCTGGGACTCCAAGCTGGGACTCGGGGAGGGAGGGGCACAAAGGCTGGGAGAACGGAAGGAGAGTCTGGGCTGGGGTTTTCGTGTGTGCTGGATTAAGTGATAATCCGTCGATACCTAGGACCTCACTAGCCGAGATGGAGGCTGCTATTGATTGCAAATTAACTAGCATTAAATGAATCCAAGCATGCAGTTCCTTCAGCGCACTGGTTTCCCAAGGCCGGCAGTCTCTGCAGAGAGGATGACTTCCGTGTTGGCTGGTGCAGATCTAGAGCTCCACCACGGCAGAAAGTCCTAATGGAGTTGCTTGTCTGGAACCAGAGGAGAATGCAGTTGTGAGAAGGAGGCACTGGGAGCCACATGGAGAGTGCTATGTGCGTGCGTGCGTGCGTGCGTGTGTGTGTGTGTGTGTGTGATGGCTCCTCCACCTGGAAGTAACCACCTTCATTGGCTCCTGTGTTTATGTGCACACTTGTGGATTCACTCAGAGCTGTGTGTGACACACCACCGTGGGCTGGGGGGGGGTGGGGGGTACAGAGACCCTCCGAGAGCGCATTTAGCTGAGGATGGGTGTTACAGGCATCCCACACCCGGTGCTGGAAACGACAGGTGCTTTTCAGATCTAGGTGGGGCTTCCGTACAGTTCAGCCAGCCCACACGGGAGTCAGCGCCTGAGCAGGGCCGTGATCCAATCCCAGCTGCTGGCTTAGGAAGAAGGTCTACGCCGGAGATGAGGTTGGAAGGGTTAAGAACACAAGGGCCAGTGGTCCAGTCCAGAGCAGTCTCAGAAGTAAGGAGGCTCCCTGGCTGGTGTCAGAAAGGAAGGCATTGAGGAAAGGCCACCGATTAGATTGGGGGAGGGGAGCTCAGGAAAGAGCCTCTAGAGGAAATGGAGCTTGCAAGGCCCAAGGCAAGCAGTTAAGCACGGAGGTGGGAGTAGGAAGTGGAGGTCACAAATGTAGGCTGCCCTGGAAATCCAGCCGGGAAGGGGAGGTGAGGGCCCCCAGGCCAGTGGGTGGTGTGGGGGAAGGGAGATCCAAGAGAAGCAGGGAAAGTGGGGAGGGGCTTCTAAACGCTGGAGGAAACTTGGGCAATGCTTGTGGGTGGAGGAAGAAGTTGATGGGAAATCTGAAGAGGAGATAAATAGGGGTGCTGGAGCCAGGCCATGCTTTGAAAGCAGAAGCCCCCCCCCCCACACCCTGTCCTTCACCTGGACTGGAAAGAAGGAGTCATCTTGAGACAGAGAGGCAACTTGTGCTACAACATGCAGAATGTGCACTACTGTGGTTAACTGGCCCTTGTAGAAAAGGGCTTGGGCAAATCTACTGTGCACACATGCCTCTGTACACGCCCATGTGCACCCTAGAAACCCGCCCTGGGCAGCCACGGGGCTGTGGGAGTCTCTGTCCAAGAGGGAGGAGAGGAAGGCAAGAGGAATCAGCCTCATGCCCGGCCTCATTTGTCTACTCAAGGCTGGGGTGACTGTAGGCGAAGACCCCCTTCTAAGCCTCTCCGCTGCCTGAAGGGTGGAAAGCGAGTACTTTCTCCTTATCCAGCCCAGCCACGGGGCCAGAGGCCTCACTGAAACAAGCCTCGTCCCTCCCCGTGTGATTCTGACCCGTCCCCCCCCCCCCAGCATTCGTGACCCGGAATCATATATTCCAGCTACCCGAGCATCACCTTCATCGGGCCTGCGTTCCGCCGGATGCCCGTTCTCTGCCCCTCTGCCGTCTTGCTCCAGCCCCCTGTCCCTCCCTCTGCAGCCTCCACACCACTTCTGGATCCAACCGGGCTAGGGCACCACGACGACTTGCACCTCTTTGCACTTACTTCCTGTCCTTGGGCCTTTTCCTTTCCGTGGCCTCTTTGGGTGCAGCTGGAGCGCGCTGGAAAGCCTCTGTGGGCTTAAGGAGGGCCCAGGGGGAAGAGAGGCAGTGAGTGGAAGCGGTGTGCGTTTCCTCATGCCCACACCGGCCTCGCCGCCATCCCGGCGCCCCTCCTCTGCCCCTCGCGGCACCGGGCCCGCTGACCTGAGTCTCAGCGCCTGGGACCCTGCGGGTCTCTTGATTGTGGATCTCTCCTTTAGGGATTCCCACCTGCCTGGAGGAGAGCTGGTGCTGGGCGGCAGTGACCCCCAGCACTACCAAGGGAATTTCCACTATGTGAGCATCAGCAAGACAGGCTCCTGGGAGATCGCAATGAAGGGGTCAGGCATCCTCAACCCTCCCCGCCCTCCACACTCCTGCTGGGGGGCGGGGGGCCTCTCTCCAATGCAACCTCCCCATGGCTCCAGCCCGGCCCTGCGCTCTGCCTGCTCTGTCCTGCGTGGGGACTCAGGAGGTTGTGGGGAGGCGGGGCCGCAGGCGGAGGGAGGCGTGGCCTCAGGCGGAGGGAGGCGGAGCCACAGGCGGAGGGAGGCAGAGCCACAGGCGGAGGGAGGCGGGGCCACAGGCAGAGGGAGGCGTGGCCTCAGGCTGGGGGAGGCGTGGCCGCAGGCCGAGGGAGGCGGGGCCGAAGGCCGAGGGAGGGGGTCACCCATGCTCCTCTGCTCACAGCCTCCTCCCCTGCAATCACTGGACCCCACCTGCATGGCTTCCTGTCACCGCCCTCTCTCAGAAAGGCTGTGGAGCCTGGGGTGCCCGTCAGCCTGACAGCTTCCGTCTGTCTGTCTGTGGCCTCCCAGGGTGTCCGTGGGATCGACGACCTTGCTGTGTGAGGAGGGCTGTATGGCAGTGGTGGACACAGGCGCCTCCTACATCTCGGGCCCCACCGACTCCCTGAGGCTGATCATGGAGGCGCTGGGGGCCCAGGAGGAGAGTGGAGATGAAGTAAGACGGCTGAGAGAACAGCGGGGGGGGGGGGGGGGGAGGGAGGGAGGATGGGGGGCACCACCCACTGCGATCCCTAAAATCACACCCTGTCGGGCCTTTACCTCACCCCGCTCACACCTCCCCTGTGGGTGGGTGGCCAAGCTCCACGGAAAGGGGGGACAGCCGCTGTACCCCCAGCACTCTCCGGAAAAGGGGCCAGGCCAGAGACAGGGCTCACTGTCTGCTGAGGATCTCCCACACTGAAAGGGGCTCCCTTTATCCTCTCCCCACCCCCCCCACCCCCAGTATGTTGTGAACTGCAACGAGGTGCCCACACTCCCCGACATCTCCTTCCACCTGGGGGGCAGAGCCTACACGCTCACCAGCGGGGACTACGTGCTGCAGGTAGGCAGGGGCGGGCAGGGGCGGGCAGGGGCTGTCACCAGGGTGGGGGGGGGGAGGGGAGTCCAGTCCTCCTCAGACTTACCTGCTCCTGTCACCTGGAGAGTTGTTTTTTTTTAACAATCCCGGGACCCTGGCCACATCCCACCTCTGTTAAGTCAGAGCCTCTAGCCTGGGGTTTGAACTCAGGGTCTGAGTGCTGTCCCTGAGATTTTCTTTTGCTCAAGTCTACTGCTCTACCACTTGAACCATAGCAACACTTCCAGCTTTTTGCTGGTTAGTTGGAGATAAGAGTCTCATGGACTTTCCTGCCCGGGCTGGTTTTGAACCGTGATCCTCAGATCTCAACCCCTGAATAGCTACCTAGGATTACAGGTTTGCGCCACCATGCGTGGCTCTAGATGCTCAGCTCTTGAAGGTAGCCCCAAGACCTGACACTGGCCCAGTGTGGTTGCCTCTGGGGGTGGGATGCACTTTGACTTCGCTGAAAGAGCAACGAGTGATTTGCCCAGGGGGACAGAAGAGAAAAGAATATGCTGCTAAAGACAGCTGTAGGGACCAGGCAAAGTGACAGAAAGGTGGTCATGAGCTGAGTCACGGAGCAACCCTCTTGCTTGCCGCCAGGACTCCTACGGTAACAATGACCTGTGCACATTGGCCCTCCACGGCCTGGACATCCCACCACCCACTGGGCCTCTCTGGGTCTTGGGCGCCAGCTTCATCCGCAAGTTCTACACCGAGTTTGACCGGCATAACAATCGCATTGGCTTCGCCTTGGCCCGCTGAGGCCCTCTGCTGCCTGCTGACCTTGTCTTCAGTACAAGCAGGAAGCGGCCACATTTGCTAGGAGGCCCCTCTGCCTAGGCTGGGCTCTCACGGGAGGACACTGCTAGCCCCGCCCCCTGTACCAGCCCCTGCCTGCTGTAAGGACACACAGAATAAAGACTTCGTGTTCATAATCTGCTGCATTTGGGTTGACTGGGGTTTGGATCAGAGGGAAGGGACAGCTGCATGGCCTGTGTGCACATTTGCCCCCCCCCCCCCAATGCACAGGTTCCTTTGAGCATGGTTTATGCCACTTTGACTGGGAAGCTTTGCAGAGAGCCCGTCTGTGCCCACTGTGTGCCCACAAGGGCCAAAGCTAAGGCTATGGAAGTAGAGCATGGCTCAGAAAGATGCTCACAGAATCAGCTCTGAATCCAAGCTGTGTGTTACTGAGCGAGCCAGTCCCGATTCCACTGCCTTGTGAAACTCCCCTCAGCCTCTCAGAGGCCCTACGATGGATGTGTCATTGACATAGATAGTGGATGGCAGCTGGGCTCCTGTGGCTCACGCCTGTCATCCTAGCTACTCAGGAGGCTGAGATCTGAGGATCTTGGTTCAAAGCCAGCCTGGGCAACAAAGTCCATGGCACTCTTATCTCCAATTAACCAGTAGAAAGCCAGAAGTGGGGTTGTGGCTCACCAGCCTTGCACAAAAATAGCCAAGGGACAATGCCCAGGCCCTAATTCATGCCCTAGTACCTGTACAAAATCAACAACAAAGATAGTCTATGGCAGTGCCACCTAAAAATGTAGACGCTCAGAGATCCAATGAGTACCCCACTTTACACATGGGGAAGCAGGCTCAGACAATGGGAGGTATTTGCCCAAGACCACCTAGTGAGTAAGCAAGTAGAGAAGGGTCCTGAAGAGTGGTAAAGCAAACCTAGAACCCAGCTTGTCTGACTCAGGTCCTAGAGCTTTACCCACCTGATCACACGATGGTGTCATGGGACCACACATGCACACCTACACTGCTCTCCTCTCTTCTCCCGTTCTTAGCATCCCCAGGCTGTCTGTGGGGTGTGTATAGCTTGGGGGATGGGGAAGCTGCAACCACCCACACCGTCTTCTCGCCATGGCTACCGATGCCTCTTTTGACCCCCAAACTTCTGTCCCACTAGGATTGCAGCCTCCTGGCACTGGGTTGGGGAGAGACAGGACTTTTCTATCCTGTAGCAGAAGCTGTCTGCAGTGTCCCAGTGCACAGCTGAGAGCAAGAGCCTCAGGTTCTGGGACCCAGGCTCCCATTGAGTCTCTGAGTTCCCCTGTCCTGTGAGGCTTTATTTCCTCATTGCAACGGGAAGAAGGAGTGGGAGGCAAAGTCCCTTCCAGGCTCTGACATCCGGGACTGGATGGGCTCGAGGAGGCGGCCCTCGCCCAGCACCTGCCGGGTTGTGCCCCACACAGAGCTATTTCCACTGGAATTAAAGTGAAAGTTAAGGAAGAGGGTACGCTAGCCACATTTCAAATGTCGTCTCCCCACGCGTGGCTGGCCAGTGGCCACTAGGCCAGGCAGCACAAAAGCTGCCGTCGCGGCAGACGGTCGGCCAGGCAACGCGGGAGGGTGCCAGATAGCGATGCGCCCGGGGCTCTGTGGTTGAGTGGGCCAAAAGGACAACCTGGGGACACAGAAAGGGCCCCATCTGTAGGCACTTCTCAGAGAGTGTCGGGGAACCACGTGCGATCCCTGAGGCAGGACATTGAGTGCCCTAGACCTTGCTCTGCATGGCAGAGGGCTGGCAGCCAAAGGTCCTGCTCAGGAAGTGACAGAGGGATCAATATGTCATGGCTAAGGGGGCGGGGGCGGAGGGAGTGTCTATCCATGGCTCCTCTTCCCCAGGGGGATGCCTTGCCACCCTTCCTTATAGGGTCCCACTTGGCACTGCACAGTCAGTCTGTTTGAGCCCTATAGATATGCCAGGCCAAGCCAGGCACCGGTGGCTCACGCCTGTCATCCTAGCTACTCAGGAGGCTGAGATCTGAGGATCACAGCTTGAATGAAGCCAGCATGGGAAGAGAAGTCCCTGCGAGACTCTTTTCTCTAATAAAACTGCTAAAAAAGTAGCCGGAAGTGGCGCTGTGGCTCAAGTGGTAGAGTGCTTAGCCTTGAGCAAAAAGGAGCTCAGGGAGAATGCCAAGCTCAGAGTTCATGCCTGCCCCAGAACTGGCACACAAAAATGCCAGGCCAGTAGTGGAAGCATGGCTCAAATGGTAGAACGCCAGACTTGAGGGGGGAAAAAAAAAGGCTAAGCAAGAGCGTGAGGCCATGAGTTGAAGCCACACACACACACACACACACGTGCCACGACTTTAACACTTGGAGGTGGGGAGGAGGGCAAACCCACCTCCACACCGGCTGGCCTGCTCCCTACCCCCAGTCAGATTTGCAGGATGGAAAGGAGATTTTAAAGACTTAGTGATTAAAGCCCAGTCTTCCTCGAAGTCATAGCCTAGTACTCCAATGCCGGGAAGGACACGCAGCCGGCGGGGCCTGGGGCACTCACGAACACCCCTCCCCCGCCCGCGCCCACAAAGTCTTCTCTGCAGGGAAGGAAGGAGTCTTTGAGGGGCAGAGGGGTGGGCTCCTGCAGAGTCTTCCCAGGGCAAGGGAGCAGGGGGCCCAAGCTGACACAGCCAGGATGCGGTGAGGGGCCCGGAGAACGTCCCTACCCCAGGCAGCCAGGAAAAGGCTGCTTGGGTAGCCGAGGGGTGTGTCCGAACACGGGGCTGCCCCGGGCTAGGGCCTGGGGGCGTGGCCCGGAGACGCCCCCCGCCCCCCGCGCGGACGCCCCGCCCCCTCGCGGACGCCCCGCCCCCGCGCTCCAGGTAGCCGCGAGCTCCCCCCGGCGCGCGGCGCAGCCCGGGCGCCCGCGGGCGGGGGGCGTTCCCGGCGCCCGTGATGTCACGGTGGCGGCGGACCCGACGTTGCCGGGTCGCGGCGGGCGCCGGGCCGCGAGCCGGCGGCGCGGCGGGCGGCTCCGCGGAGCCATGGCCGTCCCCTGACCCCGCCCCTGCCGCGCCCCCGCCAACCCCCCCCCCCCGCGGCGGCGGCGGCGGCGGCGGGCGCGGGCGCGGGCGCGGCGGCTCCGAGGGGGTGGGGCTCCGGGGATGGCTGTGCCCCCTTCGGCTCCTCCGCCGCCGTGCTCGCCCTTTTACCTGCGGAGGCAGGCGCCCTGCCCGCAGTGCTCATGGGGCATGGAGGAGCGGGCGGCGGCCAGCGCCGGCGGCCGGGAGCCGCCGGGCCCCCCGAGGGCCGCCGCCGCCGTCCCGTGCTTCGGCGTGTCCGTGGACCCGGACGACATCCTGCCCGGCGCCCTGCGCCTCATCCAGGAGCTGCGGCCGCACTGGAAGCCCGAGCAAGTTCGCACCAAGGTAGCCGGGCGGGCCCGGGGCCGGGGTCGGGCCCTGCCGGGGCAGCGCGGGGCAGCGCGGGGCCGCCCGTCCGCGCGTCCGCCCGTCCGTCCGCCCGCCCGCCGTCCGTGCATCCTTCCGGGTGCCGTCCCCCGGGCGCGCGGCCGCTACGCGGGGCTCGCCACGCGGGCCCGCGAGCGTGGAGAGCTCCGCCTCGGCGGCGTGGGTGCCGGAGCAGAGCCGGGCTCGCCGGTCCCCGGACCCCTCCCGGCCCCGCTCCTCCGGAGCCCCGGGCCCGCCGCGCGCCGAGGTCCACCTGCCCGCGGCCCCACCCCCTGCCGCCGCGGGGGCCCGGCCGCCCCGACCCGAGGAGGCAGAACTTTACCGGGAGCCCCCACCCCCTCCCCGTGACCGCCCCTTCCTCCACTCTATCGGGGGGGGGGTGGCTGGGGGCGGGGGGGTGGGTAGGGGGGAGACGGCCAGCCCGGCCGCCGGGCTTCGAGAAGCCTCTCTGGGATATTCCATCTACCACCGAGCCCCGGACGGGCTGTGCGTGCGCGCACCGGCTCCAGCTGGGCGCCCCGACCCCGGCTGCCTTCCGCCCCAGCCGGACCGGCTCCTCCACGCACCTGTGGGCAAAGCCTCCCGCCGCGGTCCCCCCCCCCCCACCCCGCCCCGGCAGACTCCCTAGCCGGCCTGCATTCTACAGAAGGCCTTGTGGGGGCTGCTCGTGGAGGAAGGCGTTGAGTGGCAGGGATCGGCACCAATGGGCCCGCTGGGTGGGGAAAAGGCAAAGTTCTGGGGAGGTTTTGAAGGGAGTGTGGAAGCTGACAGGTCTCCCCCAACGAGGGGTGGGGGGGTGGGGTTAGTGTTTTCAAAAGGCCCAGACTGGTTAAGACAATGAAGGCATGGAGCAGACCTGAGGGTAATTCGAACGCTGACCTAACAGGCCAGATGCTAGTTTCTTCCCTCCCTGGGCCTGTTTCCTCGCTCCCTCTAGAGGTCCTGTCTACCTCTAAAACCTATGGTTTCATCCTCCTGTCCACGCTGCCCAGAGAGCTTGTGTTTCTAGTCCAGTTATCTTGCTGTTTCTTCTGGTGTGGAAAACTCAGGCTCAAGGCCCTCTGGCCATTAAAGTCCTGGGATGGGTGCCAACCTCAGTCTTCTCCTTGTGCCTGTGTCACTGGATGGAGCCAGAGGTACAGTAGAGAGCCCAGAGCCTGCAAGGAGAGGGGGGCTGCTCCCAGTCCTTCTCTGCCACATTCTGGTCCGTGGGGGTTTCTTTCAGGGCCGGGGTGAAGGAGAAAGGAGAAGAGCAAGTTTCTACCTACCACACAGCAGTATAGGCATCCGCCTCCCCTTGCCAGATTCCATCCACAGGAAGTAGGCACAGAAGTGAGTGTGTCTCAGATGAACCCAGCTGCCATTTTCTCCCCACAAGCTCACTTGTCTACCTCAAGGTTGGAGACAGTGCCGGTTTGTGTGTGATTGTGCCCTGCATTCAAATGAGCACATCCTGCTGAGGTCCTGGGGAGACGACCAGAGAGGTCCTACTCCACCCACCCATAGCTGCCCTTTCCCCATGCTAGCGTTTCACAGATGGCATCACCAACAAGCTGGTGGCCTGCTATGTGGAGGAAGACATGCGGGACTGCGTGCTGGTCCGGGTCTATGGGGAGCGGACGGAGCTGCTGGTGGACCGAGAGAATGAGGTCAGGAATTTCCAGCTTCTGCGAGCACATGGTTGCGCCCCCAAACTCTACTGCACCTTTCAGAATGGGCTGTGCTACGAGTACATGCAGGGCGTGGCCCTGGGGCCCGAGCACATCCGAGAACCCCGGCTCTTCAGGTAAGGAGGGTGCGCGGCGCTGTGTGTCTCTATTCCTCAGGTCTGGGACTTGAAATTCTCGGGCAACTTTCTTGGTGAATAGTGAGGTCCGTGGAGACCAGTCACATGATCTGAAATTGCATGCGTGTGTGTGTGTGTGTGTGTTTGTGTGTGTGTGTGTGTGTGTGTGCTCTGCACAAACAGGCTGCAGCTTTCTGTAGGGTTTCAGTGGGAAATGCAGAAGGATGAATTCTGGGGTTGGGGGAGCGGGGAGGAGAGTGAGAGTTTAGCACCTGGTTCCCTAAATGCAACAGAGATCCATTTCTTGACCCCATGCCTCCACCTCCTCCGTCCAGCTCACTTCTGACCTGGAAACATCTCAGAGCCTTGGAAATGAAATCTGAGGCAAATCCCCAGGGCGTTCAGGGTTTCCTCCCTCTCCGCTCCTTTTGCGGGGAGCTCAGGTGTGCAAGGCCCTCTCTGGGGCAAGCGTGACATTACCAGCCCAGTGAACCGCCTTCCAGCCTGCTGCTCCGAGCTCCTCGGGACTCCCTGACAGGGCACACTGGGTTCTGGCTGCTGCTGGGCTCTGTGCGCATGCTCACAAGCCCTGTGGGTGCTGCTGTGCGGCCCGGAAGGGAAAGGACCGAAGAGCTGCTAGGATATGTCTTCTCCTTTGGCTGCGCCAGGACTGGGGTGTCAGGCAGAATCTCCTTCCTCTCCTCTGGGTGCCATGCGCTCCGGGGAGGGCGCCAGACCCTAGGAAGGCCGAGGTTCACTCCTGACATTGAGGACAGCAACTCAGGGATCTGTCCAGGGAAAGGAGACTTCTGGGCTCTGCATAACCATGTGGCCCGTCTGGGGGGGGGGGGGCGGGCCAAGAACACCGTGTCTGTCACCTGCCAAACCAGTAAGTGTGCCTTTTGGCTCTTTAGGGGCTCGGGAGTCCCTAGCTGCTGCTAGGGCCTTGGGACGTTGGCCGTGGTTGTGTGTCAGTCCTGTGTGTCGGGGGCGGGGGGGGGGGGGGGGCGGCGCGGCTGTGACAGGAAACTTCTCAGGCTGCCTCTGAGTAACTGCAGACGAGCCTAGCGCCTGGCGTGGAGAGGCAAGACCCTGCCCGGCCCCTCCCACAGCTCCTCCCAGCTCTGCTTTAGCCTCGTGCACCTGGGCTGGAAGATGAGCAGGTCCCCCCCACTCCACCCCCCCCCCCCCCGCCTCAAGGAGCCCCACGCCATCACTCATCCTCCTAGCAGAAGCAATTGCCGCTGTCAGGAAGATTGAAGGGGGATTCAGGTTCCATAATAACAAGTTGGCATTTGGGGGACAGCCCAGAAATTGGGATGGCAGAAGGCAAGCCCTTCCGCGGCGATTTTCCCCAGGATGGCCCGTCTTCCCTCCAGGCAAAGGTGGTCACCCCGCCCTCCCCGGTCCCCTGCCCCCCCCCCCCCCAGCCTCGCCTGCAGAGGCTCTTGGGAGCGAAAGTGCTGAGTGTTAAGGTTACTTTCATTGCTATGCACACAACAGCCCTATTGATATTCAAGGAGCAGCTCTGTTTTAACTCTGTTCGGAATCTTCCTGGGGAAGAGAAGGCCAGGCCTGGGGCTCAGGTCTGTGTCCCCGGCTCGCTGTGACCCCCCGGCAGGCGCCCTCCTGCCCTCCACACACAGCCCGCGGTTTTCATCCACTCTGCTACCCATTTGCAAACCTCTCCCCACCCTCGGCGCGGCCGTGGGGCGGGGGTGGGGGGGGGAGAGAGGGGACTTGTGAAGAAGCCCCCAAGCTGCCCCGTTCCCCAGATGGGGTATGACCTGCCCCTCCTCGGGGCTGGGCAAGTGTCTCGAGGACAGCTCCGCTCTTAACAAGGTTCCAAACAGTCAGCGTCTTTGTTGTCTTTCCCAGTGATTATTATTCGAGCAACAGGGCCAGAGGCAAAGGAAGCCTCAATGTTGGAGGCCTGGTGTACAGTTGGGGGTAGGGCTGCAGAAGGGAGGGTTGGCAGATGACTGAGAGAGCCCAGCTGGGACCCGGGCCCCAGTGATGGGGTCTTTATCAAGTCAAGGTCCTTCCTTTCTGACCAGTCAGTCCCGCCCCCCCCCACCTCCCACCCCCATGTCCCAGCAGGCCTCCCTGCCTCCCACTCTTTCTCTCCCAGGACCTTGGATAAGGTCCACGGGAGGACTTGAAAATAGAATGCTAGTTTGTTTTGCGTCCTTGGCACCAGACTGCCAGCATCAACTCCCTGCGGCCCAGGAAGGGGCTGCCCTCTGGCTAGCCTGATCCCCCTCCCACCTTGGCCAGGCTGATAAGAGACCGGCATTTCTTCCCTGCCTGGCATCGATACCCCTGGATGCCTTGATGGGGCGGGCACTGCTGTCATCTTCCTTTGAGAGGCTGGGGCCCAGTCCCGGGGGAGGCAGGTCACCGCAACCCACACCCAGGTGCCCCTCTGTTGTCGGGACGGCCTTGGGAAGAGTGGCATGGAACACGCCATCCATTGACCTGGGGCTGGCAGCCTCCCGCTTGCCCTACTCCTTGCTGCAGCCTTAGCTCTGGGGTTGGGAACGGAGCTGCTTGCTGAAGGTCTCAGGGCATTTTCATGCCTTCTAGGAGACCCAGGGTTCCTGGGAGACTTGAGACCCCATGCCCAGCCCCCGTGGGCCTTCCACTTCCTTCCCACGGGATCTGAGCGTGGAGGCCTTACCACTACTGATACACTCCGTTCCCTCCCGTTTTCTGCTGTAGGTTAATCGCCTTAGAAATGGCCAAGATTCACACCATCCACGCCAATGGCAGCCTGCCCAGGCCCACCCTGTGGCACAAGATGCACAATTACTTCACGCTGGTCAAGAGTGAGATCAACCCCAGGTACAGAGATTGGGGAAGACCCAAGGCTACCGTCGTCCCCGCTGCCCTTCCATTCCTTTAGCTCCAGTCCCCCCTTCTGGAAGACGTAGGGGCACAGGTGCCAGGTAGAGGCCGAAGTTTGTCCTGCTGCGCCTTCGGCCCCGTCCAAGAAGTTTGGACAGGTTGACTGCATCTCAAGGACGCAGTCGCAGTTCCGTATGCACAGCCGTTGTTTCCCCTTGAGTCTTTCAGGGGTGGCAGGGACTAGGGTCAGGAATAGCTTCTCCCCCGTTTACTTAGAGGAGACTGTGGGGCCCACTGTGGGGCCTGGCAGACCCCGTCCTCTACTTCCTTCCCCAAGGTTCGTCCTGCATGCCTGGCTGCCCTAACAGTAGAAAGGGAGGGGCTGAGCTCAGAGCCAGTCAGAAGAACCAATCCGCTGCCAACGCGCGCTGGACAAGACAGGGCTCCCTGAACTTTCCACTCCCCGCGCTCTGGCCAGCCAGCAGCCTGAGAGTCCTGCTAGCCTCTAGGTGTCAAGAGAGTTGCTGTGAACACAGGCCTAGAACAAACAGTGTGGCCTCTCCCGCCTCTTCCAAAATAGAAAAAGATCCCTTCCCCAACCTTTACAAAATACCCATCTTTCAATTTTTAATTGGCATACGATAATTATGCATACTTAGGAGGTATAGCATAGTATTTCAGTATGTGTATTCAGTGTGTAATGACTAGATCTGAGTGATTGAAGTATCTATCACTTTAAACACTTACATTTTTGTGGTTGTTGTTTGTGCCTACACTGGAGCTTGTACTCTTGTTTGGCTTTTTCTAATTGAGCCATACCTCTACTTCTGGCCTTTTACTCGTTCATTGAAGGTAAGAATCTCTTGGGCTAGGCACTGGTGGCTCCCACCTGTAGTCCCAATCAGGAGGCTGAGATCGGAGGATCGCAGTTCAAAGCCAACCCCAGCTGGAAAGTCTGTGAGACTCTTATCTCCAGTTAACCACCAGAAAACCTGCAGTGGAGCTATGAGTCAAAATGGTAGAGCACTGATCTTGAGCAAAAAAGCTCAGAGGCAACACCCAGGCCCTGAGTTCAAACCCTGTGACAAAGACGAAGGAGAAGGAGAAGGAAGAAGAAGGAGGAGGAGGAGGAGGAGGAGGAAAAGGAAAGAAAGTCTCTTGATCGTCTTGATCTTCTGCCTGGGCAGCGTTCCAACCCTGATCCTCAGGCCTCAACCTCCTGAGTCGCTAGGATTACAGGCGTAGGCCACTGTGCTCTGCTCATTTTTCATTTCTTTGTGCGGGCAGCATCGCGAGTCCCCTCTTCCAGTTATTTTTGAAAGTGTGATTAATTTGAACATAGCTTCTGTTGGCAGTTTTCATGGGAAGTAGGGTGCATGCAGCACAGGTCTGGAAGATGACACACATTAACAGTCATCTCCCTTGTGCGTTCCTGGCACGCCTGGGTGGCTACCTGGCTCCTCCCACTTAATAACTGACCCAGGCTGCTTTGGAACTCTTTGTCCAGGATAGCCCCAGCCTGTCCTCTGCTTGACCATGTTTAGACCTTCCATGTCACATTTTATCTCCGGGACAAGGTCAGCCTCGTCCCTGAGAACTAGAATGGCTGAGGGAGAACAGGACTCTCGACAATTCTCCAGGCTCCAGGCTACTTGAGAGATGGCAAAGCTGGCACCCAGAAGGGGAATAGGACTTGCCCAAGGTCAGTGGTAGCTGGTCAGTGGTAGCTCGGGATCTAGGCGGTAGGCTTCCTTGCCTTCAGGTCCCCATGTAACCTTCAGTGAGGGGGTATTGACATTGTAGGGGGAAAGGGGTCCCTGGGGAAGAGCTGGCCACCTCCCTTTGCTCTTGTCATGCATTGAGCAGGTCAAGGTCTCACTTCTCTGAACTACTTCAAGGGATAATCACTGCCCTGAACTGCCTCCCCTACCCCAGAGTAATCATTTAAACTCGATAAAGCCTTGGCCTCCCATATTCTTATCTATTTATATTATTTCAGAAACATTGAGTGACTGGCATTTCAAACAATAGGAAAATGAAAATGATCGTGCACTGGCCCTGCCCTCAGGAAGCTTCGGAGCCGTTTGGATAAACACACAGGCTCATGTTCGGTACAGAAGGCAGGTTGTGTAATGCATGGAGTTGAGGGAGACAGCAAAGTTCCTGGCAGAGGAGGTAGGGCTGAGAGGAGAAGGGTCTGCTGCATTTGGGGGTGCAGGGCTTGCTCAAAGATGTGAGCAGCTGAGGTCGACTGGAGCAGACCTTCAGGGAGGCCTGGGAGAAGGGGCTGGAGCTAGACACTGCGGAGCTTGGGTGCCAGGGACCACGACGGTGGTGAGCAGGCGGGCCAAGCCGTGAAGGTGCTGGAGCCAGAACTCCGGTTTGTTTAGGAAGTGATCTGCGGGGGCACCGCGGGGACGGGTCTGAGGTGACATTTGGGGGTAGGCATGGACCTGCGGTGGGGATGAAAGCTGTGGTTGTTGTCATTAAATGTCTTGGTCTTCCGGGCTTGGAGAAGAGTCCCCTGGGGTGCTTGCGGGGTGCAGGTTGATTGAGGGGCCTCACTGGGAGCCTGGGACTGGACATTTAGATGCCCCCGCGGGCACTGAGGCAGGAATCTGTGAGGAATACTGTGTAGAGCAGCATGGTGGGGAGACGGGGTGGGGAATGGATGGGGTGAGAGATCCGGTGGCCTCGCTGGCTGCTCGGCCCTAAAAGCATCAGGATGAGCAAGAGAGAGTTGGGCGCGGAGAACACTGGGGGCATCGAGAGGAGATCCCCAGGGGTGGGTTGGTGGAGGACAAAGGTGAAAAGCCAAGAAACTGGAAGGCTCAGAAAAGTCACCCAGAAGGGTAACGTGGGAGCCCAGGGGAGACTTGCCAGGCAGAGGCCCGTCCCTGGGCAGGAGCTCGGCCTTCCCCGGGGGACCCCCTCCCTTGGCTCCACCCGCTGACTCTGGGCCCGAGGAGCACAGCGTCGGGGCGAGGGTGCTTCCGGGTGACGGCAGTGGCCCTGTGCCGCCAGCCCCCAGCCTTGGAAGAGTCTGGCGGTGTCAGGACTGAAAGCCACGCTGGCAGAAGTCCAGGCGCGCAGGGGAGGGGCGCCGGGCGGCCAAGGGAGGCTGATGGGAGATAGGGCCGGTTGTTCCCACAGTAACCAGCGTGGCGGCCTTGGGTGGGCAGGGTGGGGCCAGGCTGAGGTCAGGGACCGGGCAGCGGGCATCTGGATCTCATGGCGGTGTTTTTCAGGCCAGAACCTGAGCAAACCAAAGGAAGCCTCCTCCTTGCCCTGTCGTAGGATGGCCTCGGTCCAATTTTTTTTTTCTGTTTTTGGTCATGGGGTTTGAACTCGGGGGGCCTAGACGCTGTCCCAGAGCTCTTTTGCTCAAGGCTAGCGCTCTACCACTTGAGCCACGGCGCCACTTCCGGTTTTCTGGTGGTTCATTGGAGATAAGAGTCTCACGGACTTTCCTGCCTGGCCTGGCTTCAAACCACAATGCTCTGATCTCAGCCTCTCGAGTAGCTTGGGTGACAGGCGTGAGCCACCCGAGCCCAGGTGAGAAAGAGAATCTTAGGGCGTCTCCTTAAGGATAGCCGAGATGAGAACACGTGGGTCCCCCTCACCCGGGGCGGGCAGCCTGACTCGGGGGCCTCAGCAGAGCCAGAGGGGCCACACCGTGTGGCTGTGGGGAGACATGGCAGCTTTGGGATCCCGGACAGGTGGAGGACCACCCTGTCCCGATGAGGAACCGTGGGGTTCAGCCGTGGCTGAGTGGAGGCTGACACCAAACCTCTCTTCTTCCCAGAGCCTCCGTTTCCCCATGTGGTTGAGTGGAGGACCGGGGAAGCGCCTCTATCTCAAAGAGGGAGCCTGTCAGCTTTTCCTTTCCCACAGGGGACTTCTCAGTCACAGAAAATACCCTTCCCGCGTTCTGGGGGCAGGGGGTCGGATGGACAGAGAGAGGGCGCATCTGATTCCTCTCCTCTTCCCTATGCCTCTGCTGCCCTGGGCAAAGCCACGAACCAGAGACACTGGAGCGGAGATCAGCCCGGTCCCTGGCTCCCCTCCCCCCCCCGCCCCCCCCACTGTCCTGGGATTTGAAGGACTGTGCTGTTTGGCTTTTCAGAGTACACAGACTTGAGTGCATCCGAGGGACCAAAGTTCAGAGCACCTGAATACATGGTGTCCTTGCCCAGCTTTTGCTGGTAACTTTATTGATTAACCTGTTTGTTCGTCGCTTTGGGGGAGAGAAGGCTGGTGCGTGCGGGCGATGGGAGAAGGCAGCATCAGTTGTGGCCTGGTCATCCTGGTGGGCGGGACCATTGTTAGAGTGGCAGAGCGTGCGCACTGGACCGGGCCTGCCGGGCTCCCGGGCCTCGCAGGTTGGAGCTAGGCAGTGCTGGCTTACTGCCTTACTAGGCCTGGATGGTCTGAGACTAGGAGATTAGACTGCCTGGTCCCCCTGGGGCCTTCAGCCTGTGACATTGTCATCAGCTTCCGGCTGTGAGGGGCCAGGAGGGAGGGGTCTCCCTTCACAGACCCGCAACCTCCTGCAGGGTTTTCCCAGCATCCCAGACCCCACACCCGGCTCTGCTCTGCCTTTCCCCCTCCCTGCCCCCTGGCCCTCGGTCCCTCTGACCCTGGAACCATCCGATCCGGATATTCGTTTCTCACATCTCCTGCCCTTCCTGGGTTCTGCCTTCCTCACCTTCTTGTCCATTTCGCAGAATGCCAGCAGTGTCATTTGGCTGATGGTATCTGACATGGTCAGGGTCATCTTACACACGACAGGAGTAAGAATCTCCTGGGGCTGCTTGTCTGAGAGTTTTGCCTTAGAGAGAGGCGTGACAGGGCTGGGGCTGCCCCCTCACCCCCACCGCAGCCCTGCACTGCCTGTCTATGTCAGTCCTCTCCCACCAGTTATGTTTTCCCCCCTCCCCAGCCTTTCCACAGATGTCCCTCAGGTGGAGGTGCTGGAGCAGGAGCTGGCCTGGCTGAAGGAGCACCTGTCGCAGCTGGAGTCCCCCGTGGTGTTCTGCCACAATGACCTGCTCTGCAAGAACATCATCTACGATAGCACCAAAGGTACGAGCGGTCCCCGGGCCCCTGCACACCCGGCGGCACGGCTGGACAGACGGACGGCCGGCGTCAGGGCCGGTGCCTTAGGCTGCCACTTGGACAAGCAGAAGATCTGGGTTTTGATCTTAATCTGTAAAAGAAAGGGGGGAAAGAGAGCAACAAACTTCATTTAGAAAAGTCTGTTGCGTGGGGTTGGAGGGCGTGGCTCTGTTGGTAGAGTGCTAGCTGCTAAGTGTGAGTGAGAGTCAGGTACGGAGTTTGAGTGCTGGTCTCAGGCAATAAGGAAACGAAAGGGAAGTCTGTTGCATGAAGGAGCTCAGGACAGTTCCTGATCATTAGTGTCCGCAGGCCACTCCTTGTGATGAGTGGCTCCACTTCTGAGGGCATTGTGGCTGTCCTGAGACTCTTGGTGTGCCTGAGGGTGTAGTCCCTGGGGGGGCACAGGTACCCTCGGTATGCAGGACACATGAGATTTGCTCAGGACCCCTTTTATATACCAAGCTCCAGCAACACTCAAGTCTCGTATGACGTGGCATGGGGCTGCAGGTGTAGCTCAGTGACACAGCCCTTGCCTACTGTGTGAGGCCTTGGGTCCCATGCCCAGCACTGCAAAAGTGAAGCTTAAATTGAATAAGCCAGGTGCCAGTGGCTCACACCTGTGATCTAGCTACTCAGGCGGTTGAGATCTGAGGATCACAGTTCAAAGCCAGCCCAGACAGGAAAGTCCATGAGACTCTTTATCTCCAGTTAAATACACACACACACACACACACACACACACACACACACACTCACTCACACACACTCATAAGACTTAAGTAGTAGAGTGTTAGCCTTGAGCAAAAAAGCTCAGGGACAGTGCCCAGACCCTGAGTTCAAGCCCAGAACTGGTTCTAGATGAAAGAGTGAATGAATGGGGTCGTATTTGCATCTGTCTCTGAACAGGCTTCTGTATACTTTAAGTCATGTTACTTACAACACCTCACACAGTGCATGCTGGAGACCCTGTTTCCAGACCCGGGACCAACTCTCTGCTTTGCCTCCAGGTCACGTGAGGTTCATTGACTATGAATATGCTGGCTACAACTACCAGGCCTTTGACATTGGCAACCACTTCAATGAGTTTGCAGGTGAGAGCAGCACCCTTCTCTTCATGGGGGTGCCGGGTCCCCAGGAAGGACTACCGGTAGTTCTAGGCTTGCAGAGTAGAGGCTTCCAACACCCCGACCTGCAAACTATCACCATCCAAGTGGGAAAGGCACATCCTGCTTTTAAGGAGTTGTTGTTCTCATGGTGGCCAGCAGGACCTCCCTCCCCCCTCCCCCTCCCCCAGAGAGCTGACCTCTGCTAGCCGGCTTGGCAGTTTGGTCCCTGTGGAGTCCCAGGACGCATTGCTGGGCTGCCATGTGAGTTAACAAACGGGCACTTCCTCTGGGCAGACACAGCTATCCTGGCTTGTCCAGTGTGCACAGGACAAGCTTCTTCATGCAGACCACAACTTGCACGCTTGTGCACCTGCAGACAAGGGCTGTGCACCTTTACCTCCCCAGTTCAGATCCAGGTGTTTCTGTTTCCTAGCTGTGTGACCCCTGGGCAGGTCACTGACCCTCTTTGAATCTCCTGTACAGTGGAGGTGATGGCGGGACCCTTTCACAGGCTTGGGCTGAAACACATATGCATGGCACGCGCCGACTTTCCCGCAGCAAGCCAGAAGAGGCTGAGTGGGAAAGCGGCTGGATTGCCCTATGAAGGCTAGGCATGATAATCCTAGCATCTCAGGAGGCTGAGATCTGAGGGTCGTGGTTCAAAACCAGCCTGGGCAGGAAGGTCCATGAGACCCCTTGTCTTCAAATAACCAGACGTGAGGCTGTGGCACCAGTGGTAGAGCGCTAGCCTTGATCGCAAAAGCTGAGAGACAAGGCCAGGGCCCCGAGTTCAAGCCCGGGTACAAGCACACGCAGAAAAAGATGTGCACCGTAGTCCTGTCTATGAGAAGGAAGCAGGGCAGGTTTTCCAGCTCGGGGGAAGAGCAGAAGGAGGAGGCAGTGTATAGACTGAGCTGAGCGTGGCCTGAAGGAGTGTACCGTAGCGTGCTGTAGCGGGTGACGCGGGTGCCAGCCCCTGGCTGAGGACGAGCGAGCTGTGCCGGCGGTGGAGAGGCCGCCTCTCCCAGGCCGGCCACGGCCAATCGAGTCTCCTCTTTAACCCCAGGGGGCCGGGCCGGTGAAGCGCGCTTGTGCCCGAGGGTACGACTCTCCAGGGCAGCCACCAGCTGCACCCAGACCCGGAGGGAGGACGGGGCCCTGGGCTGGGCAGAGCGGCAGAGCAGCCGAGCCGCGAGGTGTGGCGCACAGGCTGGCACTGGCAGGGCACCGGGCCCGGGGAATGCTCGGCTGCAAGCCCCTCGGACCTTTCCAGAGGAATAACGCCTAAGCGTCTTAAGTCCTTAGCCACAACACAGAGCAAAGTGCCGCTGGCATTTCTCCAAAGGGGCAGATGGCACCCTGCGCCCAGGTTGGACATGGAAGGGGAAGCGCAGAGCGCGGGGAGGAAGTGGCTAAGAGATGAGGTCTTTGGAGCCAGGAAGGAAGCGGGTTCTGGGGACTGACTGGTTGACAAGCCCAACCCTGATCACACCTCTAACGGGCTGCGTGGCCCCTGGCGAAGTTCTTTTCTCCTGAGCCTTTTTATCTTCACGGCCATGCACACCTGGGGCTCCGGAGGCCAGTGTGTCTTTGGGGACATAAAGGATGCTAGGGAGAGCAAGGAGAAAGGAGGAGAGACCCTAGAGAACACGGCCCATTCTGATCTCCTCTGAAATAAACCCCTTTCCATGCCCAGCAGGTGACTGGGGGCACCGGGCTGGGCCTTGGCTGAGCCTGGCTGTACGTCAGAATGGTCCGGAGAACTGGGCAGGGGTGTGAGGGTTCTGTCCAGTTCAGGGTCATTGTGAGAAGCAGCGCGGCTCCTTGTCTGATGGCGGAGGTGATCTAGGCCTGCCAGCGGAGGGGGGCTCTCCAAGGCTAAGGGGGACCCCGTGTGAAGCACGGGCCCCGAGGCGCTCAGTTGCCGCACTGGCTGCCGTAGCCCGGTGCGTGCCGTCCGCGTGCCATTGCTTTTTTGTTGTTGCCCTCGCTGGTTCCTGTGCCGGAAGTCAGTGTCTCCTGTTTGCCCGTGGTTGGTGCTCTGCCGCTTGAGCCACACCCCCGGCCCTGCTTTTTGCTGCCCATTGCCAATGGAGCCTCAGACCTTTTCTGCCCGGCTTCCAAGTGAGCTCCTCCAGCCCTCAGCCTCCGTAGCTAGGGTTACATACAGGCGTGGGCTGCCAGTGCCCGGATATGTAACTGTGTGGGACAGTGGCACCGTTGGGCTCCTGCTGCCCCCAGGAAAGCGCACCTCTATTCTGCTTTCCTCAGCCCCCCTCCCCCCCAGGGGGCTGTGTCGGCGGAGCTGGGGGGGGGGTGGTCAGAGGGCCTGCAGTCCCAGGGTCCCTCTGCGGCCTCAGCCCTCGAGGGTCAGAGGAACTGGGGGGAAGGGGCCCACTCCAGCAGCCGCCCTCCCCGACAGGTGTGAACGAGGTCGATTACTGCCAGTACCCCGGGCGGGAGACCCAGCTGCAGTGGCTGAGCTACTACCTGCAGGCACAGAAGGGGGTGGCCGCGACCTCCAGGGACGTGGAGAGGCTCTACGTGCAGGTCAACAAGTTCGCCCTGGTGAGTGAGTGCTCGCCCGCGCCCCGGAGGCCGGGGAAGCAGGCCCTCTCCCGCCTCCCGCCCAGGCCGTGCGGAGGGGCCCGGGCCCCGGAAAGAGCCATCCCAGATGCCCCCGTGGTAACACCCGGCCACGCTCTTCCCTCACCGCCCCGCCAAGCCCAGGTTCTCTCCTTTCTAGAGAAATCCTTCCCAGGAAAAGCGCAGCTCCCCGTTTGAGCAACCCTTGTTTGCCTGACTAGTTCTTCCTACTATCTAACCTCAGCCTCTCTTGTTGAAGTTAAGCCCCTCCTTTTGTCTTCTTTGTTTTTTGCCAGTCCCGGGACTTGAACTCGGGGCCTGAGCACTGTCCCTGGCTTCTTTTTTGCTCAAGCACTCTGCCCCTTGAGCCACAGCGCCACTTCCAGCTTTTTCTGTATATGTGGTGCTGGGGAATCGAACCCAGGGCTTCGTGCATGCTAGGCCAGCACTTGATCGCTAAGCCACATTCCAGCCCCTCCTTTTGTCTTAAGTCTTCTGCCGCCAGGCCCACCCTGGGCTTTAGGGATCCTTCTCAGCCTGGGTGCCTTGGCTTTGGGGTGCCCCTCGGGAGATGCCCTTGTGGGAGACGCCTGATGGGGTGTCCATTAGGATGGTGGGTGCCAGCCCCTGGCAGACCGGCTCTGCCCCTCGTCTTTGGAGTGAGGCGGGGAAGGCCCCAGGTGTGGTCTGACGGCGGGCCTCGGGAACCTCGGGAGCCTTCCCAGCCGGTGCCGGCCTTCCCCGACGTCGGCCAGCGTCCCAGCCCCGCCTTCCCGCCCCCCCCCAGCCCAGCCCCCCCCCCCCCCGGGCTGACCCTCTGTGGTCTGTCCGCAGGCATCTCACTTCCTCTGGGCTCTCTGGGCACTCATCCAAAACCAGTACTCCACCATCAACTTCGATTTCCTCAGGTGAGGAGAGGGGGTGGCCGTGGCGGGGTGGGGGGGGGGAAGAGGGAATCCCAGAACCCCCCAGGCCCACCCGGCGCCATCGCCGCGCCCGCGGCCCACGCGCCCAGCGAGCACACGGGGTGAGCCGCGTGATTGGAAACCCATCGGAAGGGGACACTGAGGCGCAGTGTCGGGAACTCGCTGAGGCCACTTGGGCGGTTTCGCCAACCACGCTGCCCCCCCCCCACCCCACAACACGGACCTCCCCCCCCACCCCCGCTTCCCCTCCTGGCTACTCGCCACACGGAACGGCCCGGAACGGCACCAGGCCGTACCGGGAGAAGGGGGCTTGTGGGTAAGGACGGACTGATGTCCCTACGGGCTGGGAGCCGCCTCCTCCTCCCTTGTCCAACCTGTCCACCCGTCCAGCCGCCGCGGAAGGGAACCATACCCACGACCACCGAAAGCCGGACGAGGTAGAGCCTTGCCCCGGGCAGGATGTCTGCTATAAAAACAAACACTATAAAAAAAAATAACACATGGACCCTGTGTACAGTATGGAAGCCGGTGGCTTGGACACTTCAAAATGGAATTTTTTGGTGTGTATAATCCATCAATATTGCAGCATCTGGAAATAAAGCCGGAAGAACTGAAAACCAATTCTCAAAGGAACATTGGATGAACATTCTCCCCAGTACTGGGGAGCCAAGCGCCCCACAACTGGTTGGACGACTTGGACTTTGCCTCCAGTTTAGCTTTTTGCTGATTAGTCTTGTGGATTTGTCTGCCAAGGTTGGCTGCAAACCTCAGTCCTCAGACACGAGCCTGCCGAGTAGCCGCGATTAGCTGAGTCACCAGCCAGCCCCCCAGCTCTGGCGGGGTTCGTGATGGGTACAGAGCTCGTTCTGCAAAGTGAAGACATTCTGGAGATTAATTACACATTAACATGGATATCAACGCTACCCAGCTGTGGAGAACAAAACTCTAAACAGATGTTTGCCCCAGTCTGACCTAAGGAAAAGAAGTCATACTTGAGATAAAAACAAAAGCCAGGGACTGGTATAATGATGCATATATACGTATGTATATATGTGTGTATGTGTATGTATATATATATGTGAGTTCAGACCCCAGTACAGACCAACCGCCAGTACAGACTGCAGTTGACCTGCGCTGACTTGGGACGGGTGCGGAGCTGGGGAGGAAGCGAGTCTCCGCTCTCACCCCGGCTTCCCTCCCTTCCCCCCGCAGGTACGCTGGGATCCGATTCAACCAGTACTTCAAGGTGAAGCCTCACGTGTCGGCCTTGGAGCTGCCCAAGTGACCGGCCGCCCCGCCCCGCGCCCGCCCGCTGCCTGGCCGAGACCGGGCCTCGGGGGCTCACCCGTGTGTGCCCTGGGGTCTGCGGCCTTGGGCCAGGCGGGGCCGGGTGCCTGGAGAAGGCCCCAGCGGACGCCACTGTTGTGCGGAGGGCTGACGGGAGCCCCCTGGCCTGGCCGGGCTGAGGGGGAAGTGCCTACCCACAGCCAGGCCTTGGACACGGGCCCCGACGGGAAGCACGGCGCCCCCAGTGCCCCGCGCGGAACCCGGGCTGCCTTAGATGTGTCTCGGGCCCTTCCCGGCAGGGGAGCCGGGAGGGCGCCTTTCTACCTCCAGCGCGCGCGCATGCCTCGTGGGGGGACTGGCTGAGCCCCAACCCAGCAGGAAGCCGGCTCACAGCCGGGTGGGCTGGCCTTGGGGACGGGGGTGGGGGGTCCCCGCCGTCCCCCCCCCCCCCCCAGGCCTCAGCCCCGAGCCCGCTGAGCCGCTGTGGCTCGGCCTGAGGGTGGCGTGGCCGGAAGCGGGCCCCATCTCCACGCTGTCCTTCCGCCCACTCGGGGACGAGCAGCGGGAGGGCGCGCCGGGCACGGGGCCGGGGGGTGCGGTGCGTGTGTGTGGCGGGAGCCCCGCGGACGGACACGCGGGACCAGATCACAAAGCGACTCATTTGTAAATGACCCTGGTTTTCTGTATTAAATGCTCATTTCTGGACTGTTGCGTGCGTGTCTGAGGAACGGCGAGGGTCGGCGTGGGTGACCGCCTTGCTCCCCCTCTGTGGACCCCACCGCCTGGGCTTTTCTGTCCTTGGCCGCTTCCCCCCCCCCCCCCCCGCGCGCCTTCTGGGCCTCGGCGTGGCCATTCACCGCCCTCCACCATCCCGCGCGAGTCCTCTGCCCCAGTGCGGCGCTGCTGAGCCGGAGCCTGGCTGCGGGTGATGAGAATTTGGGGGCGGCCAGGTGGAGAGCCAGCGACCCCGTGAAGGGCGGCGCCGGGTCCTCCCTCCGGCCCAGGCTGGACCGCTGAGGCGCGCGGACCGCAGAGCAGCGTGGCCGCCGCCCGCCAGGCGGACTCCGCGTGCCGACGTGCCCCGGTGCCGTGGCAACCCCTGGAGCCGGTGCTGGTGCTAGCGGAGGACACGGGCGGCGGTGCCCAGGCCCAGACGGCACCGGGACTGGCAAGGCGAGCTCCCCAGGGCTGCCCTGTGGCCTCGGGGTCGCGGGGGGGGGGGGGGCTTCCTCCCCCCGCCCCCGGGGCCTTCCACAGGGGCTGCGCTGGCCGGCGGCACGGGGCTGGGGCGAGGGCTGTCCTGTGCGCCCGTGGCTTCTCCCACGAGCGGTCTCCTTGGGGAAATGCTTTTCCTGCAGCCCTCCTGAGAACGGGTGGGTGGGTGGGCGGGGGCACCGCAGGGGTCACGAGCCACCCGGGCTCCTGGCTAAGTACCGGGCCTCAGCACGCGCCCCGGCTGCGCCTGGCCAAAGTTCACCTTCCCCGCGCTCCTCAGCCGAGGCAGGGAACAGCCTGTGCCCTGACATCCCTGGTTCACGTCCAGAAAACCGCCCCTCTGTTCCTGCAACCCACCTGACCCGGCCCGGCCCCCGGGGGGGCGGGGGGGGGGCTCCAGCGCGCCTAGGGGTGAGGTGGGGACTGGCTCGGCTGGTGGGCTGACGTGGGCAGGTCAAAGGTCCCTGCACGACCTTTGGCAGTGCTGGCCCTCATCCCTAGAGGCCGCGGGGGACCCAGTGCCTGGAAGAACCCAGGACTGTGAGGGAGGCCCCGGGAACGTGTCGGGTTTCGGTGTGGAAGAGGGGTGTGGGGTGAGGCCTCTAGGGGACACCCAGGAGGCCAGGCATGGCCAGAGTCCTCTTCCCGCGGGGGGCCAGCCTGGGAGAGTGTCCCTGCCTCAGGCAAGCAGAGGTGGCAAAGGACAGAGGGCCAGGGCTACTGGGGGCTTGGGCTAGGAGAAGTCCAGGAGCCGGGAGTCTTGGGGAGTCCTCTCCTCACACCTCTGTGGCAGGGGGACCCAGCCCATCCCCTCTTCTCTCATCACCATCTAGTTTAGATAGAAATCCCTTCCAACACGCAGGAGTCGGCTGGAACACTTTTGGTGTCCTTTTGTTAAATCAATAATGACCCTGGTGGCCCTCACCCAAGTTCAATGTCACCAGCTGCAAAGAACATCACCTTCGTCCCCACAGCGACTCCGAAGCCAGCGCTTTCCTTTGCTGCCTCATCCTAGCCCCCCTTCTAGACCGAGCATCCGTGAACTGACTCCCGCATGGTCCTCGCCCCCAAGGGTCCCTCCAGCCTTCCAGGCGGTTTCCATGGTCCTTTCTAGCAACCGGGCTGGTGCTAGTGACGCACCTGGGATGGGGCCTGTGCGACACACAATGGCCCATCAGCTCCTTTGTTGTGACCATGAAACCTCAGTTAATCCAGCCCATCTCTCCTAGGAATGGCCATTCAGTCTTGCTGCACCTGTTTTATAAACGGATGGGATTTTCAAGCCACACAAGTGGCCATGTAACGCATCTTCATTAGTGGACACGTTGGAGCGTTCCTCGTTTTTTTAGCTCTGGTGACAGCTAGGCCTTTCAACTCCTCGTTCAAAGCATCATCTCAAAGGCCCTGCTGCCTTTTGATCAGTATGGGGGTGTCTGTGAGTCCTCTAGTGGGGTGAGCACCCAGTCCTCACCGGATTCTCAAGAGCTTGTTCCCCCAGAGACCAGGACCAGGAAGGAAGGTTTAATCCTGGCGTTCAGCCTGCAGACAGCTGGTCTCCCGGGCTGCCTCCTTTCTTAAGCCCCGTGCCCGACGCTCCCACCAGCTGCCACCAGGGGGCGGTGATGCCCAGGTTAGCCGGCACATAGGCATCCTGGGCTTAGGCCATCCCCCCCATCCCGCTCCCTGTTGAATGGCCAGATCCTGAAATGGTCCATCTTTATTATGCCATCAGAAACAAATGTGCTGGTTAAGTTACTCATCATTATCTTATTATTAACAAAATAAAGCACTATCTATGTTTACAGTCATAAAAAAAGAAACAGCCTGGAAAGAAGGGGGGAGGGGGCCCCCAGTGGGGAGGCAGAAGAGAAGTCTTTGCACGGGGCACCAGCTCCACATCTGGCCCTGGTGGAGTTTGGGGCTCCCACCCCGATCCCATCCGAGGGCTGTTCCAGATCTTTGGAGCTAGGTGCCTATGGGCTTTGATTTAATGAGGGAAACAACTTGGGCTGGCGGGCTTGGTCCCCTACCATAGAGGACGACGGGAGAGGAAGGAAGGAGGGCAGGCAGGCCAGCATGAAGCCCAGACCAGGGAGTCACCCACCCCTAGGCTCACAGAGGAGGGAGACCAGCTGCCATGGGGGGGGGGGGGCTCCTGTCACTCACAAAGGGGGAGAGCATCAATCCTCCGGTTTCCACCACTAGGACAGGCTGGGACCAGGGGCCAGGGCACTGGGACAAAGCCCCTCGGAGGCTGAGGCACATTCTCACGCTGCTCGGAGCTAAAAATGGCTCCGTGGGAACGGAGCGGCAGAGTCAGGGAGGGAATGACGGGTGAGCAGGTGAGGAAGGTCGCGGGGGCCAGGGGCGGGCAGGCCCCCGAGAATCCAGAGGGTTATCGTGGCAGGCTGGGGCAGCACTGAGAAACGAAGAGGGCCTTGCACGGGAACAAGAACAGAAAGAGAAACGCACACAAGGACACACAGAACCTGAGACGCCCAGACCGACAGAGAGGTAGCAATTTGGGGGGCGGGCGGGGGACAAAGAGAAAGCACGGGAGTGCGGCTGGAACGGCACCCAGACGCCCATCTGCGGGAACTCGGCATGCGTGGCTGGCACGTCGCGGGCACTCAATAAATATCCGTGCAGCGGATGGATGAAAACACGCGTGCGCACGGACGCAAGGGAGCCCACACACTGCACGCACAGGGGCTGGGGTGGGGGAAGGGGCGCGCACGCAGCACGCACACACAGGAGAGAGACTGTGTGGCGGCAGCCAGAGGCACAATGGGCTTGGCAGAGAAAGACAGCGAGGGACAGCCGGCGCCTTTCGTACAAAGTACAAAGTGATCCGGGTGATGGAAGAGCGATCTGGGGGCGCGTGGGAGGGGGCGCTGGCCCCACGGAGGATGGCCCGCCCAGCAGGATCATGGGAATGAAGCATGTGGCCCCAGGGGATGGGGGTATATAGCTGCCATGCCACCCCCAGGTAGGTAGACCTACAGAGAGCAGGGCACCCGGTGTCCTGGGTGTTCAGCCCTCAGGGCCAAGGAGCTCAGCCAGCTCAGCCCATCATCCCCCCCACTCCCAAGCAGGTTCCGCTGGCCCGGCCCAGTGGCTCCTCGACTGCGGTGAAGAGGAGGACTCTCTCTGCTAATGGATGGATAGATCTACACATGCACAGCTTCGCCCATCTAGGCACACCCAAGTCCAAGTACCAACATAGACCAGGCCGGCTGGTTGCACCCACTGGCTTGGGGGGGCAAGGTCTTCCCCGGGCTGGGGGGGCAGGGGGCATCAGTCTGTGAGCACCACCAGCTCCCCGTCGCTCTTGTCTTCACCCTCCTCCGAGTCCTCATCCTCGCTGTACCGGTACATCTCGTCATCCGCCACCGAGTGCCTGTCGTCGGTGCCCTCCACCACCTCCCGGAGGCTGCAGGTGTTGATGATGACGGGCATGTTGGGGTCCAGGCTCTGGGGGACGTAGTGGTCCGCCAGGGGCTGGGCCAGGGGCACGCCCGTGACACGAGGGAATAGGACATCCGGGGAGCTCATTTGGACCTGGCCGGCCTGTGGGCTGAGGCAGAGAAAGACTGTGTCACAGGTGCCCCCCCCACCAACCGCCCCTGCCCGGCTGCCCTCCCCGGGACAGGACTCGCACTCCCAGCCAGCGCCCCCTCTCTGGGCTCAGCGTCACATCCTGGCCCTGGTGTGCTTTCTTTTTTCTTTTAACACCTCAGATTTAGCACTGAGTTCAGCAGAACGGGATTGTGGGGACCTTTCTCCAGGTATGGGGGGGGCGCTCAGGGTCACCTAGATTAAGGACCAGGCGTGCACCGTGGTCACCCACAGGCCATTCCCTGCCGCCCTAGGAGTCGCGCGGGCTGGGCCTCACAAGCGTCGGGGGGTAGGCAGGCTCTCGGTCCGCAGGCAGGCATACCGTCACCCAAGCCAGCCACACGGGGACACCCAGCCTCTCTCGACAGCCACACACACCGTCGCGGCCGCCCGGGGAGGGCCTGCTCACGGGGTCACGTAGCTCTGGCGGGCATCTTGGCGCCGCGTCCTCATCAGGGCCTTGTACTCGCCCACGCGCAGCCGCTTGCCCTCCACGATGCACGTGCGCTTGGGCCTGGGCTTGTACTTATAATCCGGGTACTTTTCTAGGTGCTGCCGGCTCAGCCGCGCCTGCTCCTCGTAGTAGGGCTGTTTCTCCTGGTTCGTCATGGACTTCCAGCGGGAACCTGGGCCAGTACCCAGGGGTAGGCGGTCAGGGCTGGGGTCTGCGGATTCCACCCCCACCCCCACACAAGCCCCAAGCATGGCCCCGCAAGCCCTAGGAAGACTCTGGTCTCCACGCAGGGGTAAACAAGACAATGCGTGCTCGTAACCAAGGCCTGGCCGTGTGGGTGACCCCTGAACATCGAGTGACCAGATGGAGGCGGGGTGCACAGGGTATCCACAATGGCTAGCTGGAGACTCAGCACCCATCTTACCCCAAGAACCCAGCAAACAAGGCCTCTGCATCCTTTGCATTAGCAACAGACTAGCCAACACAGTCCAGCTCAGTAGTGAGAGGGCTTGCCTAGAATATACCAGGCCCTGGGCTCCATCCCAGCATCTCCAAGATATAACAAGGTAAATACCTGGAGTTCTAGACAAAAGACCTTCTCTGACTGTGGAGGGCTCTCCCCTCTCCTAGATGGCTCTGCCCTACACTCTTCCTTTGCCCCCCAAAAGGACAGGGAATTTAAATACCTGTTTGATAGTCTAACCATCTCTCCTGTTTTCTACCACAGTCAGCCTCCAGGGATTTGGGCAGGGTATGACAACTTAGGGAGAGTTCAGAGGACTGAAAACACCGTGGGTCTGTCTGTCTGACTCACAGCTTGAGTTTGCAGGAGAGTTGCTATGAGAATCTCCTTACAATGGTATACAATTCCCAGAGCCAGCTGCCCGGCACATCCCCTGAAACCCTGCATCCTTATCAGAGTCGGCCATGGCTCAGCACAGCACAGACCACCACCAAGCCCCAAGCACACCCAGGGGGTTTCTGCAATCAGGACCTGCTAGACCGCTACTCCTGGACACCCAGAGCCCCAGAGGGCCCACCCCCTCGCCTTACCAAGGATCTTGCTGATGCTGGAGTTGTGCATGTCGGGAAAGGCCTGGAGGATCTTCCTCCGCTCGTCCTTGGCCCACACCATGAAGGCATTCATGGGCCTCTTGATGTGGCTGCTGTTCCGGGACTCGGGGAAGTGGCGGGAGCCTGAGAAGAGAGGGGAAGTAGAGTCAGCTAGGCATCCAGCCTGCAGCTGGCAAAACGGCATTCCCGGTGTGATGACCACCAGGTGGCGCTGAAGAGACGCCACAGTGGCCAAGCCCGGGTCAGCAAGGTCTCGCTCTGAGCCAGCAACGGTAGAGGGGACTGAGCTACGGGGCCCGGCGGAGGAGTGGAGGGCCAGCCATCCCCGGACGCAAGAAAGCAGACCCGCAGACGGGCACCAGAGACGCCGTGGGTCAGAGCCGGGCACCAGAGTCCTCACCGTCCATGTCACAGCTCAGCATGGCTTCTTCCAGTGGGTGCACACAGCCCTCCTCCAGTCGCTCCTTGGCTGGGGACGAGTCCAGGCTGATGAGGTCCTGGGGTGGACACGGGCGACTTGTGCCTCAGTTTCCCCTTAGGTGGCCCTCCCTTCCCTCTGGCCTGCCACTGGGGTGGGGGGCGCCGTCTCGGCATCCCCCCCCCCCCCGCACCGCTTCCTGCTCCTGGGGGCAGTGGCTGCACTCTGTACCTTGCGGAAGGGCGGGTTGGGGGGGCTTTCCACGGCCCCGCTGTGGCTGTGTAGCAGCTGCCGAGCGTCCTGGATGGCTTTGGTGACCGCGTCCCCTTCACCCAGGAAGCCTGTCAGGGAGGGCGGGAGGAGGCAGCGGGAGAGCTGAGTGGGGGGGCGGCACCCAGGCTGAGGCCCCGGTCCCCAGGTCCCCTCCCTGGCGGAGCACTTCCCACCCCTCCACACCCATCCCCACGGGGACCCGAGCCATTCTGACTCTTGTGCGGGGCCAAGAGACTAGGAACGGTGACTCAGTGGCTTGGATCTGCGGCTGCTGGAGCGCCCCGATAAAAAGCAAGGGGGAGAGGAGGAAGAGAGCCTTCTAAGAGCCAGTCTAACCCCTTGTTTTAAAGACCAAACCCAGAAAAGGGCTGGCCATGCCCCAGGGCACCCTCTCCTTAGATGTCCTCTAAGAGGACTGACAGGACACGTACCTAGAGGCAGGCTGGGCGGGCTGGACTGCAGGTCCCGAGTCGGGGCCCCGTGGCTAGGGGGCCGCGGCCCACAGTTGTTCATTTTCAGGCCGGGAGAGCTGGAGCTGGAAGGCAGCTCAGGGGCCTTGGGCTTGGCTGTGAGGTTCAGGGGCTGGGAGGGCTCCTGAGGGGGGAATGCAGGATATCAGTGCATAAGACACACCCCAGGACCCTGACTGGTGCCTGTCATCCTAGCTGCCGGGGAGGCTGAGATCTGAGGACCGCAGTTCAAAGCCAGCCAGGGCAGAAAAGTCCATGAAACTCTGATCTCCAGTGAACCACTGGAAAACCGGAAGTGGTGCTGCGGCTCAAAGTGCAGAGTACCAGCCTTGAGCGCGAGAGCTCAGGGACAGCACCCAGGCCCTGAGTCCAAGCCCCAGGACCACCACCACCACCAAACAGGACCCCAAAGGAGACCCCACCGAGAGATAGAGAGGACTCGAGGGGACAGTAAGCCCAGCATGCATACCCAGGGTAGACAGAGAAATAGGAAAGGTAGACACAGATGAGCAAGGGAAACGAGAACAAAGGGGGTGCGAGCCTGGGAGCCCCAGCTTGGCGGCTGCAGAGACGGTACCTGCAGGGGGTGGTGGGTGGCCAGGGCCCCGGGCCTCTTCACCACGGGGGCAGGGGGGCTATGCAGCAGCTGTAGCGGGTACTCCACTGTGGAAAAGCAGCAAGGGGAGAGGCTCGGATGAACACAGAGCAGCAGGCACCTGCTGGACGGGGTCCCACAGGGCAGGGTGGGGCCGGGCCCGACCTGGCTGCAGGCACTGCGCTCTTCAGCACCAAGGCAACCCCGGAGCCCCTCCTCCTCTCCTCTCCTCCCCGGCTGCCCATGCACACTGACTGGCACCTTCACACCGGGCCACCCTTCCCAGCAGCCCCCTCTGCAGAGCCTCCCCTAGCACGGCAAGGGAGGACACCCCCCCCACGGGTCAGCCGGTGCGGGTGCGCCACGCCCAGTGTGTGGAGGGGGCAAAGCACAGTTGGCTCCCTTTCGCACGTGCCCTGTGCACTACCCCTATCACAAACACGAGTGTGCGGCGTGTGATAAGGGCTTGCCATATCATTATCCCATCTTGCAGCTCAAGACACAGAGACTTCACCGTTCAGTGTGTTGCTCGCAGAGCTATTCACTAACAGCAGAGACATGAACCCAGGTCCTCTAGACTCCAAACCCCATCCTTCCCCTCTCGGTGGTACTCTCTTTTCCATCTACCCTAGCTCCGTCTTTCCCAACCAGGCCCAGCATCAAGGAGGTGTGACAGCTCAGGTGCCAAGATAAGCCCTGTGTACAAATCACTAACCACATAGCAGGTGCTGATAAGCGCCCCGAGGTGGGTTGTCAGGGAACTTTGTTCCAGCAGGCTTCCTGGTAGAGGCGAGATGTGAGCTAGTGCCTGTGGGATGGGCAGGATTCAGACAAGTAGAGATGGAGTGGTAGGCATGAGAGAGATGGAGAAGGTGAAAGGGGGCTCACAGGAAAGGTCAGCTTAGCAGTATGGGAGTTTGGACTCCATGCTGTAGGTCACGGGACACCCAGAACTGGAATGGAAGACTGAAAGGCTGGCTATATAATATAGCCTGTCACACTCCTGGGGCAGTTACAGGCCCAGCTAGGAGTTAGGTGTGGTCCTCAATGACTACAAAGAACTCAACAACCCTCTACTGGGCACTGCCTTCAGCATGTCCCGCCCCACAGACAACACACAAGGGCCCAGGGTAGCCCACAGCCTAGGAAGCAACTCCCAGAATCCACTCAGTCCCTGACTGACGTCTCCATCCATATCCCAATCCTTCTGGACCATCTGCCTGGACCAAGTCCTCTCCAACTGCATTTCACACACCCTATGCATTCCTCCCAGGACCTCATCAAATGTCCCCTCCTCAGGAAGCATTCTCTACTGACTGTCCAGCTGAGCAGATGAGCGAATGTTTGGCTACTGAGCTATCAACCCAGTCCACTTTGACCTGAACGCTGAGAATTACTTCAACTGAGAAACTACGGTGATTAAAATCTCCAAGTATTTGGCACAAATCCCAGTGCAAAACACACAAAGATGGGGGGAAAAAAAAAAGGTAAGGCAACTCCTCCAAAAGTCAACAATTTCACAGTGAGAAACTCTCAATGATAGTGAAGAGATAGCCAAGACTCACAAATAATTCAGAAGAATGATTGCAAGGCTGATCGACCAAATGAAAGACACGAAAGACCCGAATGAATTCAAAGAGAACACGAACAGTTGAGTGAAATAAGGAACACAATGAAAAGTTCAACAAGTCCAATAAAAAGGAAAAAACAAAACAAAACTCAGGTGAAAGCCTCACCAATAAACTGGCTCAAGCTGAAGATGGAATACCAGGGTTTTGAAGATAAGGAAGATGAATTAGAATACCGAGGCTAAGATAAAGGAAGAAAAAATACGAAAGTAAGAACAGAACATGCAAGACCTCAGAGAAACCATTGGCAGACCAAACCTACACATCATGAGCAGAAAATAAGTGCTGCAAGCTGAAGCCAGAGAAAACATATTCAACAAAACAACAGCAGAAAACTTCCCAAATCTTGAGAAAGATCTCGTCAGTGATCCGGGTAAAGGAAGCAATTAGGAAACTCTCCATGTCATAGTAATTTTTTTTTTATTTTTTTTTTGCTAGTCCTGGGGCTTGAACTCAGAATCTGGGCACTGTCTCTGAGCTTCTTTTTGCTCAAGGCTAGCAGTCTACCACTTGAGCTGCACATAACACCGCTTCTGGCTTTTTCTGTGTATGTGGTACTGAGGAATCAAACCTAGGGCTTCATGCATGCTAAGCAAGCATTCTGCCACTAAGCCACATTCCCAGTCCCCATAGTAATTTTGTTTGCATAACAAGGAAAAGCACATTGAAAGATGCAAGAGAGAGGTGCCTACTCACATATAAAGGCAAATCTACCCAAACTGTTTCTAAACACAAACACCCAATAGCAAGAAGGGTATGGAATGACATAATACAACCCCCCCCCAAAATAAAGAGAGAGAACACTGAAAACTTAAGATTATTGTAGCCAGCAGAGCTAACCTTCATAATTGAAGGAGAAATAAAAACTGTCAGTGATAAACAAAAACTAAAGGAATTCACGATGACTAAGCCAGCACTTTAAAAAGTCCTACCCACAGAAGAGAACTGCAAATATAAAAATACAGGAAAGAGGGCTGGGAATATGGCCTAGTGGTAAAGTGCTTGCCTCGTCTATATGAAGCCCTGGGTTCGATTCCCCAGCACCACATATATAGAAAATGGCCAGAAGTGGTGCTGTGGCTCAAGTGGCAGAGTGCTAGCTAGCCTTGAGCAAAAAGAAGCCAGGGACAGTGCTCAGGCCCTGAGTTCAAGCCCCAGGACTGGCAAAAAAAAACCAGAACAACAACAACAAAAATACAGGAAAGAATAAATCTCAGCCAGACACTGGTGGCTCACATCTGTTATCACATCGACTTGGGAAGCTGCGATCTGAGGATCACAGTTCAAAGTCAGTCAGACCAGAAAAATCCAAGCAGAAAAAGAAGTCCAAGAGAAAAGCTCCAAATAACTACCAAAACCTGAAGTGGAGGCACGGGTTCAAGTGGTAAAGTGCCAGCCATGAGTGAAAACGCCAAGTGAGAGCACCAAGTCCTGAGTTTTAAGCCCTAGTATCACCCTCCTCTCAAAAAGGAATAAATCTCTTTAGATGAATACAGAAGATTAGGAAAGAATCAAACACTGTTAAGCAACAAAATGATAGGAATAGCTAAATATTTTTAATAATAAATCTGAATGCTAATATTCTAAATTCTACAATCCAAAAGCACAGACAGGATTAAAAAACAAGACCTGACCATATGTTGCCTATAAGAAATGTACCTCATGCTGGATGCAAGTGACTCACGCCTGTAATCCTAGCTACTCAAGAGGCTGAGATTTGAAGATCATGGTTTAAAGCCAGCCCAGGCAGGCAAGTCTGTGCGACTCTTGTCATCAATTAACCACCAGAAAACTGGAAGTGGCGCTGTGGCTCAAGTGGTAGAGCGCTAGCCTTGAGCAGAAGAGCTCAGGGACGGCGCCTAGGCCCCAGAGTTCAAGCCCCTCGGCCAACAGAAGAAAAATAAAAAGAAATGTAACTCACTGGCAAAGACAAACACAAGCTAAAAGTCATGAATGGAGACAGATGTTCCAAACAAATGGAGCCCCAAAGCAAGCAGGAATAGCTATATTCATATCTGAAAAAGCAGACTTCAAACCAGAATTAGTCAGAAGAGACAAAGAAGTTCACTTCATATTGATAAAGGGAACAATCCATCAGGAGGATATAACAATTGTAAACATACACAGAAAATGTCAGGGCACCCAATTTCATAAAGCAAACACTACTGGACATAAAAGCACTGCTCGATCCCCACACAATAATTGTAGATGACTTTAATACCCCACTCACCAATAGATAGGTCATTCAGACCAAAAAAATATATCAACAAAGCAACTACAGAATTAAATGACACTATAGATCAAGTGAGCTCGGAAATATCTACACAATCTGTCACCCAACTACCACAGAATAGACATTCTTCTCAGCAGTCCATAGAACGTTCTCCAAAACAGATCATATTTTAGGACATCCAGCATTTCTTAACAAATGCAAGAAAATTGAAATAATTTGCTGCATTTTGTTGGACCACAATGGAATAAAACTAGAAAACAACAGTAAGAGAATCACAGGAAATGTATAAACACGTGGAGACTGAACAACAGACTGCATGATCAGTAGGTGTCCAAAACAAATAAACGGACAAATAAACAATGGGAAATAAGAAAATACCTAGAATCAAATGAAAATGAAAGCATGCCTTATCAGAACCTTTGAGATATAGAAAAGGCAGTTCTAAGTGCAAAGCTTATAGCCATGACTACCTTCATTAGAATGTCTAAATGCTCTCAATTAACCTAAAAAACTGTGTCTCAAGCTCTTAGAAAAACAAGAACAAGCCCAACTCCTAATCCGTACATGCAAATAAATAATAAACATCAGGGCAGAAATTTAATAAAATGAAAACTAAAAATAAAAGTCAATGAAATAGTTCTTTGAGAAGATAAACAACGTTGCTAAACCCTTAGCTAAATTAAACAAAAGAAAGAAGGAGAAGACCTAAATCAATAAAATTATACATGAGGGGACATCACTACAAACACCAAAGAAATTCAGAAGGTTATTTGGGAACATTTTGAAATTTTATATTCCAAAAAACTGGACAACCTAAAAGAAATAGATAACTTTTAGACTTATATGAGCTACCAGAAATTTCAACAAGAGGATATAAATCAATTAAGATCTATAGGAACTACGTGATTAAAGCCACAATGAACCCAACAGAGAAAGCCCAAAACTAAAGGGATTCGCTGATGAATGCTATTAGATATTTATAGAACACCAATGCTCCTTAAACGATTCCTTAAGAACGAGAGAATATTATCAAATGCATTCTATAAAACTAGTAGTTGCTTAATATCAAAACTATTTAAGGACGGACACACACACACACATACACACAAAGTATAGACCAATTTCCTTAAGGAACATAACACAAAAATTCTCAATAATTAACTTGCAAACTGAATTAAATCCATTAAAAAGTTCATATACCATGATCAAGCTGGTTTTATTCCAGGAATCCAAGGATGGTTTAAGCTAATAAAATTAATACTACACATAAATACAATGACAAAAATTAAACCATATAATCATCTCAATAAATGCAGGAAGAACATTTGCCAAAATTCAACATCCCTTCATGTTAAAAGCCTTGAAGAAAGTAGGAACAGAAGGAAGATACCTCAACCTAATAAAGATTGTACATGGCAAACCTATAGCCAATGTCACATTCAATGGAGAAAAACGAAAAACATTTCATCTAAAGTCAGGAACAAGACAAGTGTAATCACTCTCCACTCTTAATCAACATAGTGCTAGAATTCTTTAGCCAGAGCAATTAAGGCCTAAGAAAGAAATAAAAGCTGGGCTCTGCTGGCTCACAACTACAATCCTAGCTAGTCAGAAGGCTGAGAAATGAGAATCATGGTTCAAAGTCAGCCCTGACAGGAAAGTCAGTGGGACTTTTATCTCCAATTAACCACCAGAAAACCAGAAGTAGAGCTGTGAAGTGACAGAGCACTAGCCTTGACCCAAAGAACTCAGGGACAGGGTGTAGGCTGGAATTCAAGCCCCACAACCAACCAAAACAGAGGGAGGGAGGGAGGGAGGGAGGGAGGGAGGGAGGGAGGGAGGGAGGGAGGAAGGAAGGGGAAGGAAGGAAGGAAGGAAGGAAGGAAGGAAGGAAGGAAGGAAGGAAGGAAGGAAATATGAATAGGAAAGAAGTCAAATGTCCCCTACTTACAGATGATAAGATGATACAAATAAAAAACCCTTAAAAGACTTTACCAAAAACTGTTAAGATTTGATTTTTTAAAAGCATTTGGCAAAGTAGCAGGACACAAAAATCCCATACAAATATCAGTAGCTTTTCTCTATAACAATAACTAAGAAAGAAATCAGGAAATAATATCATTCACAATACCCTATTTAACTAAGAAGCTGAAAGGCCTCCAGATGAAAATTATAAAACACTAACAACAACAAAAAAAGGAAGACCTTAGAAGATCTCACGTTCATGGCCTGGCAGAATGAATGTTATGAAGACAGCTAGACCACTGAGAACAATCTATATAGGTTCAATGCAATGTCCATCAAAATTCCAATTTTTCACAGAAATAGAAAAATCTTTAAAGCTAGAAATCTTAAAATGCATATGGAAGCCGGGCATTGGTGGATCACTCCTATAATCCTAGCTCGGGTGGCTGAGATCTGAAAATCATGGTTCAAAGCCAGCCTGAGCAGGAAAGTCCCTAAGACTCTTAGCTCCAATTAACCACCAGTAAACAGGAAGTGGAGCCGTGGCTCAAAGTGGCAGAGGGCTAGCCTTGAGGAGAAAAGCTCAGGGACAGCGCCTAGGCCCTGAGTTCAAGACCTATGGCTGACAAAAATATAAATAAATAAAACGGAAGCATCACAGCGAGAAGCAAAGCAATCTCGAGTAAAAAGCACCAAGCTGGAGGTATAACAATATCTGACTTCAAATTATACCTCAGAGGCACAGTAACAAAAAGAGCATGGAACTGGCATAAAAACAGACATGTAGAGAATAGATAGAAAACCTACAAACAAGGCTACACAGCCAGAACCAGATGGCAAAGACATGCTAATGGCACTGGGAAAACTGAATGTCCACGTGCTTAGGGCAGAAACGAGATCACTATCTCTCACCAGAATTCATTCAAAAGATGAGAAACCCTAATGCAAGACCTGAAATTCGAAACCACCTGAGGAACACACTTGAACGAACACACGGGAATAGGTCGTGACTTTCTGAATAGAACTCCAATAGCTCAGTACGACTAAGAACTGGTAAATGGTGTCCAGGCCCTGGTGGCTCACGCCTGTCATCTTAGCTACTCGGGAGGCTGAGATCTGAGGATCAAGGTTGAAAGCCAGCCCAGGCAGGAAAGTCTGTGAGACTCTTTTCTCCACTTAACCATCAAAATGGTCAGAAGTGGAGATGTGGCTCAAGTGGTAGAGCACTAGCCTTGAGCACAACACTTCAGGGACAGAGCCCGGGCCCTGAGTTCAAGCTCCAGAACTGGCACACACACACACACACACACAAAAAAAGAACTGAAGAATGGGACAGTGTCAAATTTTACAGATTCCAAAGGAGAACAATGGCCAGCGTAAAGAAACAACACACAAACACACAGCATGGGAGGAAGCCTTGCTAGCTATTCATCCGTCAGGGATTCGTATACGGGATAGATAAAGAGGTCAAAGAATTAAAAACACCAGCCAGGCACAGGGGCCCAAGCCCTCTAGCTACTTGGGAGGTAGAGGTTGGAAGAGGTTTCAGGTCAGCAAATTAAGTTCGGGAGATGTCATCTCAACCAATGCGTGGGCATGGTGGCGTGTGCTTGTCATGGCCAGCATCATGGTAAAGCACAAAAAGAAGGATCCCAGACAGTCCAGGCTGGCCTGGGCATACAGCCAGGGTCTGCCTTAAAACTAATCAACGCAGGGGCTGGGAAGGTGGCTTAGCGGTTGGGTGCTTGCCTAACATGCAGGAAGCCCTGGGTTCGACTCCTCAGCACCACATAAACAGAAAAAGCCAGAAGTGGCGCTGTGGCTCAAGAGGTAGAGTGCTCGCCTTGAGCAGAAAGAAGCCAGGGACAGTGCTCAGGCCCTGAGTTCAAGGCCCAGGACTGGCAAAAAAAACCCACAACACACACACACACACACCCCTAATCAATGCAAAAAGGGGCTGGAGATGTGGCTTAAGTAACAGAGTGCCTGCCCAACAAGTATGAGGAGACGCTGACTTCAGGACAGGTCAGGACCCCTGACCTCAGGACAAGTCAGCCTTGGGGGGGGGGGGGCGACCCCTCCCCAGACTCACCTGGTTTGCAGGGGATGGGCTGAATGGGCAAAGCCAGCTGGGATTCAGGGGTGACAGGCAGAGGCTGGTGGCTTGGGGGGAAGGCTGGAATCATGACATAAGGCATGTTGACCTGCTGAAGAAAACCCAGTGTGAGTGGGGGGGGAGGGGCGCAGGGGGGGGCGGGGCGGGGGACACTAAAGAGCTCTGAAGCTATGGTCATCCAGGACACAAAGGGGACCCTCCTTGAGTCCCTGCTGGGAAGGCAACGTTCTGGGACCTCTTACAGCAGGGAAAGCAGACAAAAGGGGGACTGGAGTGGACACAGGGGCCCTCTTCGGGGTGTGGCCCAAGGGATCCCACTGAATCCTGACCCCCGACACCTGCCCAGCCCCCGCCCCCCCCAACTCCCCACCTGTATCTGCTGCTGGAGGAGGTTTATCTTATGCTGCTGCTGGATCAGCTGCTGCTGTTGCTTGGCGATCTAAAGGGGGGGGGAGGGGGAATGGCAAGGGGTGATCAAGAGCCCCGGGCTCCCCAGAGCCTGCCCCACCCCGCCCCCAACTCGGCGACCCTGGGGACCGGAAGGGCTGGGGGACCGGGACGCCCTTCCCCCAGAGGGCCCTGCAGTGCCAAGGACTCCCAAGTCACCACGGGTGGGGACCCCAGAGCCTTGGCCCGGGCCCCCCCGCGGGCACCTGCTCCTGCTGCTGCCTGGCCAGCTCCATCTGCTGCTGCTGCTTCTCGAAGAGCATGGCGGCCATGTTCTTCTGCTCCGAGTGGGCGGTGAGGAGCTGGTCCCGCAGGGTGGACAGCTGGTGGATCATGACCAGCAGCTGGAGCTCCTTCTCGGCCAGGCTCTCTTGAGTCCCTGCTCCCCAGGGAGACCGTGATGTGCCTGAGTTTTTTTTTTTTGTCAGTTCGCCAGCATCTACCCGCCCATCCCGTTCCTATTTCCAGGATTCTGTCGGGCCTCAGATCTGCCAGGCTCAAGGTGGGCACCGCAACGCTCACATCGTAGGGTTACTAGGAAGCTGAACACGGCATCGTGTCTAGCCTCTCCACGTGGTCCTCAACCAGTAAGGGGTAGCTTGCCCCGGCCTTCCAAGGTTGCTGTCCGGGAGAGCCGGAGAGCCGCCCGTTCCTAAATGCTGGGCTGGAGGCCATTTGTTGCCAGAACTACTCAGAGTGTCTTTGAAAATAACGGGTTCCCGGCTCCGCACCCCGGTGAACGGTCCCCAGGGCAGGTAGGAGCGGACCAAGAACCCAAGACTGCCAGGCGCCGGTGGCTCACGCCTGTCATCCTAGATACTCAGGAGGCCGAAACCCGAGGAACTGAGGTTCAATCAACGTCAGCCCGGGCAGGACAGTTCGCTTGATTCCGATCTCCGATTAACCACCCAAAAGTGGGAAGCGGAGCTGGACGTAGCTCAGGTGGCAGAGCATCAAGCCTTGCGTGGAAATGCTAAGAGACAGCACTTGCGTGTTCAAGCCCCAGAAGCAACACACACACACACGCGCACACACACGCACACACACACGAACCCAAGACTGCCCTACATAACCACGAGTATGGTAGGCCAGTCCAGAAAGGCGAGGGGCTCACACCCCCACCCACCCCACCTCCCCACCCCCGCAGGCCTCACCTTTGACATCTTTGGTTTCCACCAAGCTCCTTCCCAGAAATCTCTCCTTCCAGTCACTGCAGAGCAGTTTCTCGATGGCCGGCACCACTGCAGAGACACACAGCAGGGTGAGCGGCGCCCGGTGGCGCCAGGCCCCCACCTCGGGCCCGAGCGGACGGCTCACCCTCCTGCAGGTTGCGGTTGAAGTCTAGCTTCTCCTGGCTTCCGGAAGCGGCCTTGGAGGCGGCTGGTCTCTTGGGCTCTGGGGACCGGTGGCTCTCAGGGGAGCTGCAGTCCTGCAGGAAGGACACAGGGCGGTGTTACTGGGCGGCCTCACCCCTCCGCGAAGCCCTCCCTCCCTGATGGATGCCCTCCTCCCACTGACTCCTCGAAGCCGGATCCTCCACTGAAAGCCCCAACCAACCCCATCTTCACTCTTCTGGCTTCCGCCTGTATCTATTTATCCCAAGGGAGGGAGGGCTGGGTCACCGCTTCTCTCCCCCTCACCTGAACCCCGTCTTAGCTCACCCCCCAGGCGGCCTTTCTGCTACACCTGCTGCCTGGCAAAGCCCGCACAGCCCGGCGGGCAGCCTGGGTTGGCATGACAGAGGTGACTGGGGAAACTCTGACTCAAGAACCTCTCTGAAAGTCCGGGGTACCTGAGCCGGTGGCGCTTGGGGGTCAGGGGTATCCTGGGGCGCCAGGGCTGGGTCTCCAGGCTGCGGCTCTGCGGCGGGGGCCACGCCCTGGGGGGCCTCGTGACCCGGCTCCTTCCTCTCCTCAGCCTTCACGGTGCAGTTCACCATGGTGCCAGCGCCATCCGTGGCCAGCTGCGCAGAGACGGGGCTCCGCATGGACATCCTGCCAGGAAGGGCAGACAGGCGAGCTGAGCCCGGGCCTGCCAGGGTTCAAAACCACCCCACCACCGCCCCGAACCCGGGTGCCCGGCCGGTGACGCCACCCCGTGCTCCGGACCCCTGCCTAACCGAAAGCGGGTTTTCCTTTTCATCTGTTTGCTTTTTCTCTGGGGGGAGACAGGGTCTCAATGATGTAGGCCAGGCTGGCCTTGAACTTGCGATTGTCCAGTCTCAGGATGACAGACAGCCCTGGTACTGTTTTTTTTTCAGATGGCTCTTAGAGATGGCTGGGCCCACCTCTGCCACTCTTGGCCTCTTCTTGTTTTGCACTGTGGGGATGGGGACTGGGTGCTAGGCAGGTCTCCCACTGAGCCGCACCCCTGTCCCTTCCCTGCCTCTGCAGTGCTGGGGCAGGGGGGCTGCCGGGCTTCTATGAGGACGTCGAAGATGGATAACTGGCTATTTCTGGTCTGAACAGGCTGAAGATTTTACATGTATGGGTGTATTTGTATGCATCGGTACTTGTTGCCAAAAGTCAAAAATCAAGAGATAAAAATATGAAGTGGAAACATTCGGCTTAATGGCAAACATAGCTGGAATTGAGCAACACGAACTCCAAACACATAGGCCAGTTCGCCTTGGCCCCCACCGTGCCCACCCAGCTGCCAAAAGCAAACTACCTGAGACAGTTTTTGGGGTGTGTGTGTGTGTGTGTGTGTGTGTGCGCGTGTGCGTGCATGCGCACGCCAGTCTTGGGGCTTGAACTCCAAAGGTCTGGATGCTGTCTCTGAGCTTCTTTTGCTAAAAGCTCGTGCTCTACCATTTAAGCTACAGCTCCACTTCTGAGTTTTTGGTTGCTCATTGGAGATAAAGAGTCTCAAGGACTTTCCTCCTGGGCTGGCTTTGAACCAGGATCATCAGACCTCAACCTCCAGAGTAGCTAAGATTACAGGGATGAGGCCAACAGTGCCTGGCTGGCCACATAGGGTATTTTAAAGATAGTAACTAAAAGAGCATTATAATTGTAATTATAATTGATCTAGACAGCCAGGCTCAGATGGCTCTCGTCTGTAATCCTAGCTACTCCCGAGGCTCAGATCGGAGGATCCGGATTCAAGGCCAGACCAGGCCGGGGGGGGGGGGGGGGGGGGGGGAAGTGGGTGAGGCTCTTATCTCCCAACTAAACGCCAGAAATGGTGCTGTGGCTCAAAGTGGTAGCTCACTAGCCTTGAGCAAAAAAAAGCTCAGGGACAGTGCCCAGGTCCAGAGTTCAAACCCCACAAATGACCCCCAAGAAAAACTCTGACCAAGATGATGCCTGGCTACAGATCTGAGCACAGCAGTCCTGCCCACCCTGTTTCTAAGTTCACGGTGCCCTGGGGGTTCGCACTGACCCCGGCGCCCCAGGGGGAGAGGGCAGAGGACAACCCCTACCTGTAGAAGGTCACCTGGAAGAGTGAGGTGACCCCCAGCCCAGCTTTGCCCTGGCAGTGTTCATTCACACACAGACACACAGACACACACAGACACACACAGACACACACACACACACACACACACACACACACACACACGGGGGGGGGGTGTCCCCCGCACCTGGAGTAGGTCCAGAAAGCCGGAGGCCTCAGCCAATCCCAAGCTGGGAGGGAGGGGCTGGGAGCCAGACCCCGCAGGGGGGCGGGGTGGGGGCGGGGAGGGAAGGGTGTTATCCCGGCGCTGAGGGCAGCAATTACATAACAAACAAACCCTGGGCTCAAGCTGTGAATTAATCAAACCGCTGAAAATAAAACCTTCCTCTCAGGAACTTCAGACAAAAGAAACGAAAACAACCAGGCTGGCAGGAAAATAAAAGGCAGGGCACCGAAAGGGGGACAAAAGGAAGCCAGACAATAGGGTGTTGGACAAAAGCAATAAAGCCAAAGGAAGTGTGACAGGCGCACAATGCGGGCCTGTGGGCTTCTGATCCCCGCCGCTCCGGGCCAGCCCACCTCGGCCACTGGCGGGCCACCAGGTCACCGCCTCCATCCAGAGGCCGCACTCCCAAAGGCCTCCCCCCACCCCACCCCCACCCCCACAGCAGCCCAGCACCCCCCTCCCCAGTACTGGGGGCTACAGTGAGGTGAATGCCCCCCCCCCGGCCCAAAGCCACCTGGATGGAGATGGGGCCCGCTACCCACGACCAGCACCCTGGCCCCCAAGTGGATCCTGAGCACTGGGAATACACGGCCAGGCCCCCTAGGAACAGGGGCTGTCAAACCCACAAAGGTGCTGAGGGCTTGGTACCCGGGGCAGGACAGCCAGCCCCTTCATGGCTGGCTGTGGACTGCAGTGTTTGATTCCAATCCTAGCTACTCAGGAGGTGGAGGTCTGAGGATGTAAAGCCAGTCCCGGCAGGAACATCCATGCGTGAAACTCTCATCCCCAATTAACCAGCAAACCGCCACAAGCAGAGCTTGGCTCACGTGTAGAGCACTGGCCTTGAACAAAAGAAACTCAGGGGGACAGTACCTAGGCCCTGAGTTCAAACTCCAGGACTGGCACCCCTCAAAAATTCATTTTGGATGAACATATTAAAAAACAATTCCCCCTGTGTACACACACACACACACACAGAATATATTGGTGGTGCTAGGGGTGGAACCCAGACCCTCATACAGGCTAGGCAAGGGCTGTCCTGCTGCCGCTAGGTCCTCAGCCACCATCTTTAGTGCACTAGGACTAGAAGGACTTAAATTATGCACTTGGACAGCAGTCTATTTCTGTTGGGCGCCATGAGAGAAGGCAGAGCCTCTTCTCACGCCTTTGGGCTTTGGTGGTCTTTTCCACCCAGCCTTCATCCCCAGCAGTACTGGCAGGTCCGGGCAGCTACTTCCTGGGCCCTCCAATGTCTCCGCCTGGTGGCCAGCACAGACAGCCTCAGGACCAAAGGAGATGGATGGCTCCTGGTGACATCAGGTTGATTGGAGGGCTGGGCCTCTGCACCCCAGATTGGTGTGTAGCCAGCGAATTACCAGGACGGGGTACCCAGCATACTCCCGGTTCAGCTGGGGGCTTGGGCAGGGCCGGTGTGGATCTTGGGGCCCATTTGCTCAGCTGCAGGGGCCTCCCTGGGTCTCTCCCTTGGGGGTAGGGCTGTCCAGGCAGGGTGCTCAGCTTCCTGGAGCACAGGCCTACTTGGGAAGGGCACCACCACAGGGAACTAAATACCTAGCACCTGGCCAGGCTCCGGAGCAAGAAGTCACCTGTGAGGGACGAGGCGCGGAAGGTGCTCTTTACACCCACAGACTTTGTCTGTAGGACAAGGGCACTGGGGGCATCCAAGAAGCGGTCTGGAAAACTCAGGGCCATGGAAATTCCTGCCTGACACCAGGAAGCTGTGAAGCTAGACAAGTGACTTCATCTCTCCGAGCCTGACATCCTCCCTATGCTACCTATGACACAGTACCCTGCATCCACAGAGCCCAAGAGGGCTGCGCTCGATCACACAGGGTGACCAGCCTTTAGGTTATAGAGCAAACAGCCTCTGGGTCAGACAGACCTGAGCACACCCGAATCCCAACGGTGACGGTGAATTGCTGTGCTATCTTAGGTAAGTAAACGTAGTATCTCTGAGCCTGCTTCCTTCCCAGGAAAGCAGGAATAAGAACACCCAAGTATGAACGGTGAGACTTGTATGAACTTGGACCCTACCAGGTGCGCCTGTTTTACATCCTCACGGTCACTTGAACTTGGGTCTCCAGAGCTAATCACAGCTGGTAATGCCACCATCACGGGCGTGGTTTGCTTCTGACTCACTCAGTGGCCTCCCCAGAACACGGAGATACCACGTTTTGCTCAGCCTCCTAACAGCGGAGCCCAGCACAGTGCTGGGCGGAACGTGGCCACACCCAGTAAATATCGTACAATGCTAAGAGAGTGACACTAATACTAAGATCATGCGTGCATATTGCACGCGTGCACGTGTACATGCGTGCGAGTGGGATGTTGCTCGGTGGCAGAGCCCTTCCCCGGCGTGCACACAACCCTAGGTTCAAACCCCAGCACCAGCACCAAAAACAAACAATCCTGGAAGAAGAGGACGTGGGTGGCTCCCGCCTGGAGGTGAGGCTGAGATCTGAGGACCACGGTTGGCTGTTCCTTCCAAGCTTAGCCCAGAGCAAGGAAAGTCCATGAGACTCTTATCTCCAATGAACTACCAAAAAACCCAAGAGTGCTGTGGCTCAAGCGGTAGAGCACCAGGCTCGGGCAGAAAAAGCTGAGGGACAGCACCCAGGGCCTGAGTTCAAGCCCCAGTAACTAGCACCTGAATTCGACCACCCCCCGCCACCCCACCGCCCCAAAAATGGTTCCCACCCCGGTTCCCACCTAGCCTGATGTCCGCGGGAGCCCCAGCCAGAGGCCATACCCCCCGGGCTCCCAGGTGCCCAACACACCCAGCTGGTGAGTGGAGCCCGGGGGCCAGGCGGGGCGGTACGCCTCCTTCTGGGGGCAGCACTGCTCCCGGGACAATGTGGTCAAGGACTAAGCAACACCCCATCCCTGCCCTACCCCCTACTTCCCTTCCAGAGAACCTACCTCAAGCCTTCTGTCCTCCCTTCTCCTGGGCCTTATCACACCCCAAGGTTCTGAAGAGAAGAGGTGATGCTGCCTAAGAGGGGGTGGCCCCCACCATCTTCTCCCCTGACGTGCAGAGCCTTGAGTGTGGTTCCTGGCAGGTTCCTCTCCCCCACCACCCCCGCCCCCCCCCATCCAGTGCCTGAGCCAAAGAACTGAGAAACGCCTTCAAGGAGGGCCAGTGACTAGGAGAGCACAGCCCCCAGCACAGATCAGACACCAGGTGTTGCCCCCCCACTCCAACCCCCCCCTCCCCCGTCTGACCCCCACCACCCACCCCACTGCAGGTGCACACACCGACAGACACCAAGCCCCTTCCACCCAACACACACCATCAGCCACTTCCTCCTCTAATCAGTCAACGACAGCCCCTGCTGCTGGATGGGAATCAAAGGGATCTTCACTCTCAACCCTTCCTCCCTCCGTAACCACAGCCCCCTCTTCCCCGCACCCCCCCCCACAAATATCTAGATGCAGAGAGAGATAAATCCAGTCACGGTGGCGTGACTGTGACTCAGACCCGGTGCTACAGGAAGACACTGGTCAGGCAGAAGACCTTCGGAGGAGGGCCGCCGGGCCCCCAGCACTGAGTGGGCACGCCCGGGGGCAGGGGTGGGGCTGGGCACCGGTCCCCAGGGAATGCCCACTTCCTCTGAAAGCATGCCCCAGAGAACCCCGGGGCCTCGGGCTGCCCCGAACAATAGTCCGAGGCGTGGGTGCCCAGAACGGTGCCCCATGCCACATCCTGCCATTCTTCTCGAAGGCCGCACCCTGCCACCCTTCCTGGCTCCGCCCGATCCTATCTCTGTTTATTCAGAGCGAGGAGCTGGGCTGGCTACGGGCTTGGGACAAGGCTTTCCTGGCAGGCCCCTCACACGTCCAGATCTGATGGGCCGGTGGAGGAGGGAGCCCAGGTGTTACCTGGTCCTGGGAGGCGGGGGGTGGGGGTCTCCCCGGCTTCCAGGCTGAGGCTCTGTGAAGCCCCCAGCTCTTGCCCTCCAGTCTGAGAGGGAAGGTAGTCCACCAGCAGGGCGGTCCTGGGCACTGTGCCCCAAGCTTCCGGCCTCCACCTGTCCCCACCTGAGGCGCCGGGTCTGGTCTCAGCCCAGGGAAGGCGTCACGAGTCAAAGCGGGGACAGCTGAAAGACGCGGCGAAGGCTCCCAGGATGAGTCCAGCAGCTCTTCTCTGGGGGTACTTCTGCACCCCACCTGAAGGGTTCCCCAGAGGCCAGGGTCGGCCCTCAGGGCTGACCAAAGACCATGAAGAGCAAGGAAGGTGGGGGGGGGGGGGCGCTGGACCGTCCTCAAGATCTCAAGTCTAAGCCCATCTGGCGGGTGATTCCCCCAGGGCCGGTCTCCCTCCACCACAAGCAACGAGGACTAAAGGCCACCAAAGGCAGACTGGATACTGTCTACACCACTGCAGATGTCAGGGGCTTCTGGCTGAGTTGTAGCCGAGGAAATACTAGTCAACAGAAACTAAGGCAACTCTAGACACTTCTGGAACGACTCTAGCACCTGTTTGGGGATTAGAAAATAATGTACAGTGGAAGAATCTGGTGCTGGAGAATGACGTAAGGAAAACCCAAAGCAGGAGGGTCCTCCATCCTACCTGTGGGATTCTGAGATAGACAGAGATAGATAGACAGATAGATAGATAGATAGACAGACAGACAGACAGACAGACAGATAGATAGATAGATAGACAGACAGACAGATAGATAGATAGATATTCTGGGGAGGGAAGGAGTATAACACTGAGGCTTAAGTCAATCAGCAAAGGCCAAGGAGGCCTCATGGAAACTCAAAAGCACAGGCCTGGGAGCTCCCCGGTACCTGTTCATGGAAGCCCCACCCCGCGCCCCTCCTCTTTTGATCTGTCGTGTCCTTTATGATAAGCCAGTGACGGTGAGGAAAGCTGTGGACTATTCTGATAAATTCACCAGGCCTACAGGAGGCTGGGGGAGCCCCGGTTAATACTGGGTTGGCTCAGAAGCACACGCACACACAAAACAACGTGGATGGGGTGATGGCGCTGGAAGTGGGGGGCTGAGCCTCTGTCCCGAGGGTGCTGATGTTCTTTCCGGGTACAATGAGAGGCTGCCCGGCCGGTGGCCACTGCAGAACTGGCCACTCGCTGACTGTCCCTCCCGGATAAGGGTGAGTGGGAGGAAGTGCTTGTTCCGGCATCCTCAGACCTTCCGGCCCCAGTGTGGGGAGCAGCCGTTCTCCAAGCAAGCCCAGCCCAGCCCAGCCCAGCCCAGGAGGCCGCCGGAGGACCCCGGCAAAGCAAAGGGGCCTTGCTGCCGCCCCATGGTCCTGTGCTCGTGCCCGGCTCAACCCCCGACTGCTAGTTGTGTGGCCACAGGACGCACAGGGACTGGTGGCCAGGCTTGGGGTGGAGCCGCTTGATTCACACGCACAAACAAGGCACGAGTGGGACAAATACGCCTTTCTTGGGGAATCGCCAAGGAGACTGCGCGTGCTGGCACTGTGGAAAGTGAGCAGGGTTTGCTCCCGGCTCCCTGCCACTCGCTCACACAGTCAGACAAGCAAGTGGAAAACCCACTCCTGGAGGGCCACTGGAGACCTCCTGCTCCTCCAGCTTTCCTCCCTAGTAAGGATGTCTGCCGTCCAAACGTACACATGCATTCATTCATCCATCCATGTGGTACTGAGGTTTGAACTCATGGCTTTGCGTTGGTTAGGCAATGCTCTACTGCCAAGCCACGTCCTAGGACGTGTGTGTGTGTGTGTGTGTGTGTGTGTGTGTGTGTGTGTTGCTATGTATAGAATCCAAAAGCTTGCACACACTGGGCAAGCTGTCCCAGCCATCAGCTACATCCCCAGCCAGTGGCTTTTTTGAGACAAGATCTCGTGATGTGTCTCAGCCTGGCCTCGCACACAACGCCCCTGCCTCGGCCTCCTGAGGGCCGAGACTGCAGACGTGCATCACCACACCTGCACCGCTAAACGTCCTCGGAGGGCCCACGAAGATGTTCAAGTGCCTATACTGAGTCAGGCACCGCATTGGACACCGAGGTACCTGAAGTGTGGGGTAGGGACAAAGTAAAGACAAAGATGCCACCGACGGGGAAAAGAATCATCGGGAACAGCCGTGCTTACCCAACAGGAAGAGGGAATCTCATCTCTGCCAGAGGTCTCTGTGCAGGTGGCTGGGCAGGTACCATGTGGCTTCGGCTTCGTGACAAGCCCAGGCCTTGCAAGACAGAGCGCCTGGGTGGCCGATCCCACGGAAAGGAGACACACCAAACAGAGGCTGAACGCTCCGCGTCCGGCATCAACTCCCCAGGCCTGCTACTTCTCTATCGACAAACGTGACAAGGACTTGGAGCCCCAGCGCGGTTTGGAGCAGCACGGGAGACAGCCCAGGCAAAGCCCATGCCTGGCACTCGGCTGAACCACCATGACGGCCGCCATCACTTTCGTCGAGATTAGGAGGCCGAGGGGTGGAGAAGAGGGGATCTGCCCTTCCACCTCAGCGTGTCTATCGGTGCTGGGTTGATTGTTCCTCGGCTGCACCAGGGGGTGGTGGCCCAGTGGTTGAGCCAGTGAGTCGTGGATGAATGAAGTGTTCTTCTGTGCTCAGTCAAAGCATCAACTCCCAAAGCAGGGTCGTTCTACACACCACTGCTTGCCTCTTGCTTCCCTCCCCCCCACCCCCCAATTTACCACTCGAGCCACATTTCCACTTCCACTTGTGGATTTGGGGTAGTTAACTGTACGTGAGACTCTCATGGACTTTCCTGCATGGGCTGGCTCAGAACTCGGATCCCCAGATCTCAGCCTCGGGAGTGGCTAGGATGACAGACATGAGCCACCGGGCCTGGCTCCCTGCTGTTTTTGTTATTTTGGGGCATGCAGTGTCGCCCACAACTGGTCTGGAACTCACAATCTTCCTGCCTCCACTTCCCAAGTGCTGGAACTACAGGCGTGAACCACCACTGGGGTCCCAAAGGCCCTTCTGACAGTCACTGCACCAGCCGGCCTTCCCACCTCCACAGACCCACCGCCCAGTCATGTCACGAGGCTAGTGGGGGCTTCCACGCAGCCCAACTCTCAGCTCTGCCCGCTCAGCCACCCCACAGAAGGCGCGAGGAAGGAGGGCAGTCGAGACGGGCGCAGGACACAAGAAGGAGGAAGTCAGTCAGTCAGTCAGTGGGTGTCCCCGGATAGCCACCAGGCCCTGATGACAGGTACACAGCCCTGAGCCCCAAAGGTCAGCACCCAGCTGGTCAGCCTCGTCCTCCCCTCCCAGGAACTGACTTGCAGAGGCCCTGCGGACTCTCCAGCCTGGGCTGACCCTGAGGAGAAAGGAAATGAGATGATGAGGGACAGGGCCTGGGCCCTGCACAGATCTGCTGCTTCTGCCATCACCGCATCCTCAACCGAACCCATATTCTAGGTGGCACAAGACCCACACCTAAGGAAGGCCTAACCCCCCCACCCCCCCCAAGCTTATGCACCAGAAAGCCCCAATTCTGCAGCTCTGCCGGTGAACGTGTTCCGTTCCTTTTGCTCTGCAAAGCCTTCGCTTCCTCTCCTATTACCTAGCCCATCTGCAACAGCCAGGTCGCGTCTTGTCTTTCCACTAACTTCATGAGCCCCTTCCTTTCGAGGTATTATTGGGTTGTTGGGCGGGGGAGGGGCTGTTCATGAGGAAAGGAGAGCAAGGGAAGGAGAATGTCGTATCCTAGCCGCTCGTCATTGGGATTTTACCCGAAATGTCCACCGAGCAGTCCCCAGGGCAGGCAGGACCCCACTCACGATGGCTGACAACCTCTGGAGCCTGAGATAAGACCACCTCCGTCAAGACTTGGCAGAGGGACGGGAGGAGGGGCTGCTCCACAGGGAAACCCTGGCATTTAGGGCCCGTGGCACTGAGAAGAATAAACGAAGTGACCGTTCTGGACATGTAATGGGTGACGGGCCCTAGCCAATCCGACAGGACTTTGGGACAAGGAGCTGGTGGATGCGGACCACAAATGACTAGTTGAGTCACAGCGCTATCGGTGGCTAAAGAACCCCCTCCGCTTACCACTAAGCTTATTGAGCACTCACTAAGAGCGGAGGAGGCAAGAATCTCTCTTATCTCCATTTTATGGATGGAAGAACTGGGACACGGGTGACGGGAGCCGGCTAGCCGAGAACAGAGCCCCACCTCTCCACCTGCTAGCCGAGAACAGAGCCCCACCTCTCCACCTGACAGCAGGATCGGACCCCACACTGTGCCGCTCCTTGGCCTTCCGTTCTATTAATTCCGCCGTAAAACCAATCAAGTTGTTACTATTAATTAACTCTTGTTTTACTGATGAGGAGACGGGCCTCAGGAGGCCGGGCCGTCACCCAAAGGTCACAGCCAATAAGTGGCAACCAAGAAAATGGAACCTAGAGACAGATAGGCTCCCCCACACACCCACCCCCCCGCCCCCCCCCCCCCCCCCCCGGTACTGGGGCTTGAAGACAAAGCCTGGGCGACACACTCAGAGCAACTCACCGTGGGGCTGGGGACAAGACAGAAAAGGGTGGAGGCCAGGGGCCAGAGCCGGGACAGGGAGGCAGACCAACGGGTTTCAACTCTCAGTCCTGGCGGGCGAGCCACGGCGAGACCGTGTTTCGTACCATGAAAAGGACTATGATGCGAGGAGAGGAGGTCAATACTGGCTAGGGCTCGGGAAATTACTGGCGGGGATGTAAAATGTGGGGAACGATGGTGGCGCCTCAAGATCCTCAATGGAGGATTACCACATCAGCAAGGCCGCTTCTGGGTTTACCCACGGAAGTGAAACTGAAAGCAGGTCTTCAAGCAAGATGGTCTGCTGCTCCTCGTCCAGTGACTCGGGGTGGACAGCACCCAAGGGTCCCAGCACAGGCAAAGACACAGCAGAACCCGTTTCACACGTACAATAGAGCCACAGCATTAAGGGGGGGGGGGGCGGGGTGGACACGACAACCATGAAAACATGCAACACGAAACACGCCAGGCCACGAGGACAACCATTACTTCTCTGAGGTACTGAGAAGAGTAACAGTCATAAAGAAAGGAGGGAAAAATAAGAGTTGCTGGGGGGCGGGGATTTGAGGGGGAGGAACTGAGCTAATAATAAATAAGTGAGCTCTGTGAATGAATGGTACCTGATAGCCTAGAAGTTCACTTTAACATCACTCAAATGAGCCAGGTGCCCATGGCTCATGCCTGTAATCCTAGTGACTCAGGAGGCTGAGATCTGAGGATCACAGTTCGAAGCCAGCCCAGGCAGGAAAAGTCCATGAGATGCTTATCTCCCATGAACCACCAAAAAGCTGGAAGTGGAGCTGTGGCTCAAGCGGTAGAGCTCCAGCCTTGATAGAAAAGGCCAGGCAAGAAGAGTACAAAGCCCTGAGTTCAACCCACAGTACCAGCACTAAGTGCACAGAACCTGCATGCATGCCAACACACATACATTAAACGATTAACGTGTCTTCGGGTTTTTTTCCCTTGTTGCTGCTGGTCCTGGGGTTCAAACTCAGGGCCTGGGCACTCTCCCTGAGCTTTTTTTTGCTCAAGACTAAGTAGTGCTCTACCACTTGAGCCACAGTGGCACACTCCCCGCTTTTCTGGTGCTTAATTGGAAATAAGAGTCTCATGAAGCTTCCTGTCCAGGCTGGCTTTGAACCCTGATTCTGAGATCTTAGCTTCCTGAGTAGCTAGGATCACAAGGCACGAGCCACCAGTGCCCGGCTTAAAGTGGTCCTGTTTGCATGTAGGTGCCAGTACTGGGCTTTTCCCTCGGGTCCTTGCATTCTTGTTCTTTTAACTCTAGGGCTGGCTGGCACTCTACCACTTGAGCCACACCTCCACTTCCCACGTGGTAGTGCCACGTATATGACAACCATCTTTTAAAAATACCGAAACTGCCGAGGTTCACCTTCACGGCACCTTCGGTACGCATGGAGGATGAAGCAGGGCAGACAGAGCCTCACAGATGGGCGGGCGGCTACCTGGGCAGCTGGAGGTTCTTCCCTGGGAGAGCCCTGCTCACAAGGCCATAATTAACACCACTAATTGAAGTGTCTAGAAGCCATCGGAGCCAGACAGTGCTAGACCAGCCCTGCCAACTAGGTCTCCCGCCTCTCCCCCCCCCCCCCCAATCCCCAACTGCTTCTAGGAACTCAGAGACAAGATGTACTTAGGGCTCCTGGGCAGGGCGTGATGGTGGGCAGGAAGGTATTCAGTCTTCCCTTACAGTCAAGGCTTGGTGTCCCCCGACCCCTCCTTGCTGGGGAAGGTAACTCTGCCCCCCCACCGCTGGGCACCCTCGGGGGGCTAAAGAATAAGTTAGTTCTGGGAATCCTCTCACCTGCAGGGGCAGGGTGGGGGTGGGAGTGGAGAGTGGAGGGGGGAGGGGGGGGAGGGGCAGGGTGGGGGTGGGAGGGGAAAAATGCCAGCCCTGCCGATGCCCACCTCCCACCTCCCACCTCCCCCCCACCCCAAGGGGCCCTAGAGACTTCCTGGGGTGGCTGAGAAGCCACCAGGATCTTTATTGTCTTTGAGCCCTCCCAGGCCCTTCCCTCCACAACCCTACCAGCCTGCAGCCTGACCCGGGGAAGAGGGTCAGTGATGGGGTCACCAGAGGCGCCCAGGCTCAAAAGCAGCTCTGTGTTTAGGAAGAATTTAACCCTCTCCCTCCGGCTCAAGAACATCCATCCTAACAGATCGGATGTATGGAGGGGAGAAACCATTGGAGAAGCCTGCAGAGAGCCTGGGCGAGACTTCTGATTGTGGTGGGAAACGCAGAAGGCCCTGTGTGCACCTCTCAAACTCTGGGGTGTGACTGTGTGCAACTATCAGATGCCTCATCCTTTCCTTTTGAAAAATGGGCATTAAAAACCCATCCCTGGAACCAATGGCTCAGGCCTGTCATCCTAGCTACTCAGGAGGCTGAGATCTCAGGATGGAGCTTTGAAGTCAGCTCGGGCAGACAAATCAAGAGAAACCTTGTTGTTGGTGGCGGCGGTGGTCATGGGGCTTGAACTCAGGCCTGCACGCTCTCCATGAGCTCCCTTGCTCAAAACTGGTGCTCTACAACTTGGAGCCATAGTGCCACACTTCCGGTTTCTTTGAGTATTTAATTGGAGCTAAGAGGCTCATGGGGACTTTTCTGCTTCAGGCTGGCTTTGAACTGGGATTCTCAGACCTTTGCCCCGAGTGATGGGCAGTAAGTAAAGCCTCACACAGGACATTTCGATGCGGTTTGCTCCTCCCTGACTGAGGGCCTGGGACCACCCATCCAGCCTCCCAGGCCGGTGAGGTTTTTCCCATTTGCACAGGGAGTATGAACCGTTTCTTCTGCCAGAAGTTAAAATCGTAGGTGTGAGGGCCCCAGGCCTTAATGCTGAGGAAACCCAAGTGCCGCTCTGCTCAGCTCCCATCTTTCGGGGCTTGCTGGGGGTCAGGCCACACACACAGGCGGTGAGCTGGGCGACAGCAGCCACCAGCCACTGTGCGATCACAGGCTGAGCGAGTGCCTCGCCAGAACTGTCTGAATGTCACAGGCAGAAGCCAACCCTGGGTACCTGAGTCCCCAGTGAGCTCTCTCTGCCTCAATGGCTGCGTGTAACAAGGAACAGCCAGTGGGTGAGGTCCGTCCCCGCCTACCCACTGGTCCAGCCCAGCCCGTCACAGGCCTGAGGCTGGAGGAGAGGCAGCCGCACCTCTGGCCGCCTTCCCAGGAGCCCAGGGCAGCCACCGGGCAGTACCTGGGGTCCAAAGGTTAGTGCAAGCCTGTTTACTAGAAACTATTCAAATCCGTTGCTCGGCAATAGGCTTTTGTACCTGTGGAAGTTTTCGGCCTCCAGGCAATCAACGCCGTGAATTCCAGGAGCAGACGAATCAGATCCGTTCAAACTTGGTGGAAACTGTGGGCCTTCGCTTAGGGGAGACAGAGAAAGCTGTGTGCTGGGAGCTGGGAGCCACTCTGTCATTTCTGTCACACCTGGCAACGCCCGGTGTGAGCAGCGGTCACACGATCCACATGATTGGTGCTTCGTTCATTCCCTGGGCAGCTCCGAGGACGGCAGGGCAGGGTCCACACCTCAGCCCGGCTCCGCTACACCCTGCCAGGCTCCAAGGTGCCGGGCACCCGCCTAGAACTGCTGCTCTCGCGCAGGTTGCCGTTTGGTGTGTACACCGGGACTTGAACTCAGGGCCTCGATGCAGTCCCTTAGCTTTTTCCAATCAGGGCTAGTGTCCGACCACTTGAGCCACAGCTCCACTTCTGGCTTTTTTTGCTGGCTCTTTCTTTACAGGTAAGAGTCCCATGGAGTTTTCTACCTGGGCTGGCTTCGAACTGTGATTCTCAGACCTCTGCCTTTCAAGGAGCTAGGATTACAGAGCATGAGCTCTGTGATTTCTAACCTAGGACCCCAGAATCATGCATCAGCAGGACCCCGGCCTGCTGGACACTGTCCTAGACACTTCTCCCGGAAACTACCTTACATACTCGTCCCAGCACCCGGGCACTCTTGGCAGCGACATGAAGGAAACTGAGGCACAGAGAGGCTAAGTAACTTTACCGAGGGTATATGATACATCTCTTTGTCCCAACCAATGTTAACTTAGAGCAGAAAGCTGAGGGAGGCATGCGTCCTACGTGACGATGCCTGTCCCCTCCACATCCTCACGAGGTACCTCTCCTTCTCCCCCGCACCCCGCATCCCAGCAGACCCCAAGGGAATCGAGCCAGCCCCACCCAGGACAAGCCCACAGTGGTCCCCCAGGCCAAGCACCGTAACACATGCATGACTTACTTCACGGAACCATCTCACCCATGTGAGACCAGCATTCCCACTTCACAGCGGAAAAACATGGCTTTAAGAAAATTCTGGGATTTGCCAGAAATCCACTCTGCTCAGAAGCAGAGCCCAGGGCCTGGGGTCCAGTGACAGTGGCCCAGGCCTGTAACCCCCAGCTACTCAGGAGGATCGCGGTTGAAATCAGCCGGGCAGGAAAGTCTATGAGACTCTTCTCTCCAGTGAACCACCCAAAAGCTGGAAGTAGAGCTGTGACTCAAGTAGTAGAGTACCAGCCTTGAACACGAAAGCTAAGGGATAGCACAAAGGCCCCGAGTTCAAGGCCCACTATTGGCATGCATATGTACACACACACACACACACACACACACACACACACACACACACACACACACACACACACACACACACACACACACCAGGACTTCCTGAGGACAAGATCTGTTCCCCCTCCCCAGTCTTGCACATCATGACGGCTTGGGGACAGGCCGGGGCCTCCCATCTGTTCCTTTGGTCAGCTGTAACACACCGTTACCTTTTTTAAAAGGACATCTAGAGTTCAAATCTGAACAATGTCATCTGTTTGCGCATTCACCAGCAAACTCCCAGGTTACCACAGTCACTTGCTGGGCCCCGCAGGACCAAAGCCACAGTCTGGCGTGGGTCAGGGCAGGCAAGCACAAAGCAGTCTGTCTCTCAGGGCTGCCAGCCCTGGCCCCACACGGGCCTTGGCAGGGCAGGCAAAGTCCTCTTCGTTACCAGGAGGCTCCGCATGATTTGAAGGCATTACAGACGCCTTTGAATGGCAAGGGAAAGAACTGGGTACTGTTAAAAGAGTTTTTCCCAGGACAATGACAGTCAGCTTCGGCCTGAATGAATGAGCCACCCATTCTGAAAGTTCTCTGAAACACACGCTGGCTCCCTATTGTCCATCAAGTCCCAGCTTTGTGGACTGTGTCCAAGGTTCTCGCTGAGCTGGGTGGGCTTGGCCTAACCGCAGCCTCGGCTCACGGGACCCCCCCCTTCCAGCCCACAGGGATGCCTGCCTCCCCCAGCTCTGGGGCTGGGAGCTCGGTTCCCCAAGTTCCTTACAGCTTCTGGCCCAAAGGTACCCTACAAACACTCACTGCAACAGAAGACAGAGGGCGCTGATGAAGCCCCGGCCCCTGGCCACACCTCAGAGTCCACCCCTACTTGAGATCCGGACAAGAGCCCTGAGCTAGCAAAGGACAGAGAGAGGTGTCAACCCCGAGCGCAGAGAAGCAGCCTCGGGGTGACAGCACCTCACAGCTGGAAGCAGGCCCCAGCTCTCACAACCTGGCCTAGCACAGCAGCCCCTTTTTGTGGCCACGCCATTGCATGCTGTCCCCGGAGTCCACCACAGCTGCGGACCTGACACTTGCCCTTGACCAATAGCCCCAAGCCTGAGCTGTGGCTGGGATACAAGAATCCATCACTTGGCGGCTCACTCCCTGCCCCCACCCCCCCACAGCGGCCTGTGCTCTGCCTAGAGGCCCAGCTGCGGGGCAGCCCTGGAGGAAGGCACCACCAGCCCTTGGCACCGTGACCTTCTGGGGAATGCTGCTCTCCTGAAGCAAGAATGACACAGGGGAAGAGCTGAGGCAAAGCCAAGGATTGAGGGGAAATGAAGGAATCACAAGGCGGACTTACGTGAGGGGTGGATGGGTATGGGGCACCGGCCTCCGGGAGTGGGGACCAATGATATGCTCTGGGAAGCCTGGAGGCCAGCTCAGAGGAAGGGGTCCCCCGGGGGTGGGCTCTGCCTCCTCCATTCTCTCCCAGGACCCCCCCCACCCCCCGCACGACAACCAGGGCGCACAGAGTCCAGGCGCCCGCGGGGCTCTAGCGACTGCCGGATCTCGCCGCCACCAAGCAAATTCCACCAGCTCAGCACATTTGCAAAAGGGGGTTGTTTTGCTTGTGGGCCATTCTTTCCACAGGGTGGCCATCTTGCCTGCTCTTCTTCCGGGGTGGGGTGGGGGTTCTCACCCCTGTTCTTTTCCTTAAAAAGGGTCTTCCCAGGAGGGCTCAGGAAGCTCTGTGGTTCTGTTTAACTTCACAGACGGAAAGCTTAAGTCCAAGGCCAAGCGGACGTGGCATGGAAGGAGCCACCAGCCCTGCCGCCCAGCTCCTAGCCCTGGGGGTGGGGGGCACCCCTCCTCCAGAAGAACACCTCCCCTCCAGGCCGGGGTCTGACGGGTCCCCTGTGAAAACCATCCTCCACGCCGGCCAAGTCACCACCATCCATCACACGACTGTTGATCTGCTCCTCCTTCCTGTCCAGCCTCTTGTTCTGACCCCCAAGTGTCTTCCCCCCCAACCCTGCAGAACAGAATGTGCTTGGCTGGAGACCCGGATGCAATAAATTGCTAAGAACAGACTCCATCTGAAAAACAAAGCAGCAGGCCTCTTCCTTTCTGCTCTGCTCACCCTCGGCACCAGGACCAAAAAAAAAAAGCAAGGGCCTTCCAGACAGGCCAGTCCCCACAGGGTGACCCGTGCCTCAGGCTCCCTTTCGGGGGACAAGTAGACCACAAGGAGCTTGTGTGAATGTGGCTGAGGCACCTTCCGTCTCTTGACTTTGCTGCGCCTTCACATTTACTGAGCACCTACGTAGTCCAAGAAGATAAAGGCACGCTCACCCTAAGGGAGTCCCGAGGCAGCTGCAGGCCTGGTGGGAGAGGCTGGGCCTACGCTTCTCCTAATGGTCATCAAACACTGGTCCAGCCCTGCTCACGATCCAAGCCCAAGGAGGCCCGATAAATGACGGGACAAAGGCAACCAAAAGGCACATCTGAATGTGCCGGGAATAGATGATCAAATCCTGTTTGGTGTATTTACGGGTGACACGCGAATTGCATATTCATCTGGACGAGGCCCCTGGAAAAATCCAAGTGTCCCCGTCCATCCCTCCTCCTCCTTTGTGCAGTTTCCAGGCTGCCCACGGGGCCATCTGGACACCTGGCCAGGTGAGCCCGCAGCGGCTTCCCCAGCCCCATCGCCCAGCAACGTCCTTGGCCTGCATCCACCTGTGGCCACCAGAGAGGCCCTCGCCGCAGGGAAGGGAAGAACACAGACACGGACCTGCTGGATGGAAACTCCCTTGTACAGGCGACTTAAAAAGATAATAAAAATCTAAGCTTAAAAGATGGAAGTGGAAACATGCCCAGCCCATTGTGGTTATTGGTGATGGGGTTTTATTTTTGCTTTGGGATTGTTTTTTGTGTGTTTCTTCTTTTTTGTCTTTTTAGGGAGAAAGGGTGAACAAAGGCAATCGCTCAGCGTATACTGTGTGGAAAATGAACGATGCAACTTGTGGGGTGGGGATGGCAGGGGGAGGCAGAGAGAAAGCAAAAGAAGGGGTGACGAGGTCCAAAAAAAAGAAGTGTACTCGTTATCTGACTTATGAAATTGTAGTCCCTCTGTACAACACCTTAATAATAACAATAAAATTATATATATATATATATATATATATATATATATAAAAAGAGGCCGTGTCCATGGTGGGCTAGCCAGCATGGTGAACGAGCGGCCAGGTGGAGAAGCAAACACCCTGCTAGACCTTTCCAGATCTGCTCTCGGGGGACCTCAGTCACCAGGAACCCCAAGGAGCCCCAGAGCATCCCGGATGCTGCGCTCCTAGCCCTTCCCCACTGCCTGTCCTTCAAAACTCACAGCAAGACGCCAGGGCATGAGCCAGGGGACGCTACACCAAGCTGTCAGAGCGAGCCGTCTCTCGTCTGCACGGGGGGGGGGGGGGGGGGGGGGGGGGGACACAGGCCAAGGCGGCCCGGCCTCACCAGACAGATCCACAACCCGGAGGCTCCAGATGTCCTCCCCCGACCCACCCACCCACCCACCCCCAGCCACGTCCACCTGTCCCGACCTGGACTTCCTCATCTGCAACACTAGGCAGGCCTGCCCGGTCTACCCTTCCTAGGCTGGGAAGGACGGGTGTGGCCGCCCTTGGAGGATGCCTCGGGCCGCGCGCTGACATGGGGTGACTTCCACAGCCGTCCAACATCCTCCTTCCATTTAGGAAAGGGCAGAAGGGTCCTCCCAGGTTACAAGAGGCTAAGCAATGGCACTGAAGGTACCCATCCTGGGGGAGAAACTGGGGGTGGGGTGGGGGAACCTGGGCCTCAGTATCCCCGGACACAGCCCAAGGGGCCGCTCAGCTGTCACCGCCCCCCCACCCCATGGAGATGGGGAGGAGGCTGGAAGGCAAGAAGGCCCAGGCCATGGGCAGCCTGACCATCACCTCTGGAAAGCATGGAAGGCCGGACACATTCCACATCTCCTTAAGACAGACAGACACAGAGGAGGCCCAGACAGGCCCCCCCATGCCCTCCCAGCTGTGCACCCGGCCAGTCACGTTTGCACCCCACGCACACCTCTGTCACGGGAGGAAGACACCACTGCCCGTCTCGCAGGCAGGGAAGATACAGCTCAAAGAAATCAGATGAGCCATCCGGTACTAAGACGCGGAATCTAGAAAGTCGAAGCCTAGAACTTCCTGACTGAGGGCCCTACATTCTCTTCACTCAACTATCCCTTCCTCTCTTCAAACCGAAGACTCGTCCAGAGTTCCCGACGGGGATTACTGACAATGCGGTGCAGTAGGGAGGAAGGAGGGATAGATACGCCGTTGGTCAACACCAGTACCCCACCCAGAGAGCTCACGGCAGGCTGGGGCCCGGAATGCACGAGAGCCAGGCCCCACCAGCAGCTCTCACCCCTCCTCACAAGACTGCACCCCTTCTTACCTCCCTACACCTCGCTCAAAACCCAGCTCAAAGGCGCCCCCCCCAGCTCCATGCACCCGAGTGGAGGGTTCTTCACGAGGCATCCCATAGATAAGATTGTTGGGCCTAGATCGATGTCTCCAGCATGGACGCAGATGGCAATTAGCTGTCTCCTCCTCCACCACCTCCCAGGCCCTGGCTACACTCGAGTCCCTAACCCTCTCTCTGGGATTGAGACAGTAAAGGGGCGTGCCTATCTCATACAGCACAGACTCAACCATCCTGTCACCGCCCCCTCTCACAGATGAGCACACTGAGACCCAGAGAACTCGGGGCAACTTTCCCCAGATCACACAGGCAGTCTAGCTACCCAGGATGCCTGTCCATGCGAGCCTTGTACCATCTCCACTGCTCCCCGGTTCGAAGTACGGTGACTGACACAGTTACGGTGTGTTGTGTTTATGTCAACAGGTCAAGAAGCAGGAAGGTGTCCCCCTACCCCATCCCCCGTCAGCCCCAAGTCCCCCGTGGAGTCCCGGGTCCTCACTCCAGACCTGCGCACGCTCTCCTTCCCCCGAGCTCCAGGTGTCAGCCCCACTTCCCAGCCATGTTGGCCTTGGGTGCCACAGAGGGATGAGCGATCTTGGCATCTTCCCAGTGGGGAAACTACAACCCATGGAGGGTGTAAGGCCAGGGGGAGGGGTGGCATTTGTGTAAAGGCAGATCCATCCCTCAGCCTCCCTCACTGCAACACACACACACACACACACACACACACACACACACACACACACAAGCTGACCAGGTCACTGGGACCTGGGTGGGGTCTGGGGAGGAGGGGGCTTTCCCCAGGGCAGGCGACTGTGGAGACAAGAGGTCCTTTGTGTCTTGTGCAGCTCCTGAGACACCTGTTCTGCCCTCCAGCCTGCCGGCTCCGCCAAGGCCACCCTCCCTTCCCTGCGTGCGCCTGCGTGCGGCCTTGTTTATCCTGCCGTGCCGGCAGCCAGCATGGAGCGCTGCCGACCCGGGCTCGCACCTGCCTGGTCCTGGCAGCCCCTGAGGCTACAGCCAAACACAATCACCTGGCTGTTGATACAGTTGTTGGGCTTCAGGAGGAAAAGGAGGGATGGGAGAAAAGCAGGAAGGCATGTTGTACCAGCCTGGCGAATTTTTCCACTGATCCCAAGTAATCATGCATCCCCCACTCTACCTATCCCTCACTGCCTGTGAGACTCTACATTCTAGATCCTTCCAGCCCCCCTGGGACCACAGGCAGCAACCCCTCACCAACGACCAAGGGTATCTGCATACAGCAGGCCTCCGGGTGCCAGGAGTCCTGGGCACCTGGCTGGCAATTGCCCACCACTCCCTCTACAGTCAGGATGTTGTGCCCAGGGTCGTGGGTGAGAGACAGAACCATCTGTCTCGGGGAGCCAGCTGGGTCCCTGGGAGACGTGTCAGGGCCAACCATTAACATCTTCCCCCCCACCCCCACCCCCACCCCACCATCTAAATGGGTTGTAGTCCCAAGGCCCCCGTTGATCCCTTGCTGATCATCACGGTATCCGGCTAGCTTCCCTCAAAGCTGGAAAAGGGCCGTGCTGCTCTTATGCAGGGTGGCAAGATGCCCGGCTAGGCTAGCCGCCCCCCCCCACAGGCCCACGCTTCCTATCGCCACTCCAAGTTCCCCTTTTAAAATCGCCTCTAGATTATCAAGACCCAGCGACTGGCTAAAAGGCAAATGCAAAGGGTTAGTGTGGGCTTCTGGAATTACCAGCCAATTTGTCACCAGCCAATGTAACTAGACTTCAGACTAGACAGAAAGTGGTTGCTATTGGACAAAGCAGCAACCCTCCTTCACTCCCCATTTGCCCCCTTTCTGTGAGGCCCGCCCATCTGAGCAGTCCTAACCCAATCCACTTTGACTGGGGAATCAGGAGTCATCCTGACACTTCAATCAGCCAGGACTCTACAGATCCTCTCTAAACTGCCAAACACACCATTCTGGTCCATGCCGAGCTATGTCCACAAAGACTGAAGCAGCCAAAATCACCCTTCAATTGAGAGTGCCTTATGGAGGGAGGAATATGGAGTCGATGGCTAGCAAACTTGGTAAAAGTGAAGGGAAACTTTAATTCACAACACCACCACCACAGGCCCCTGAGGCTTGCTCTAAGCCCGCCAGTCCCAATAGGTCCAGTGAGTGTGCATAGTTGTGCAAACTGTGCACTGCACAAGCGCCATTCACCTAGAATTGTACACACAGGGTAACAATTCTGTGGCAGCTAACGGTTCATTTCCTCCTGTCTCTATCATATACCAAAGACAGAAAGGCCTCCTGCAACCTCCCTCTACACAAGGCCAGATTGGACAGAGTCCCCCTTATTCTCTGACCCTGTTTCCTGTCCCCTGTACTCAACGGCTACCAGCCCCGGAGACCTCCCTCCAGGCTGGGGACACAGAGGCCTACCCTTAGAGGCTTTCCACGGTCCCTACACTCAAGACCCCGCCCTCGCCCACCTGCTGAGAACCCCACAGTACCAGCTCCTGGCTCTCTGAGGAACCCCCTGTCCTACCCTGGAGGCCACCCTACCTGGTAGTCTAGCTTTTGGGGTTGTCCTGCGAGTCCCTGACCAGTCTCAGTCAGGGATCCAGCTGGCACTGCCAGAGCCCCAGGACAGAGACCATCTTCCTAGTGGGGGGGGGTCACACCCCACCCCACCCCTGACCTTCCCAGCCCCAATCCCCCCCTTGGTCTTCAGAGGAAAAATGGTTTTTGTGTTTCACTATCTGACAATCCTACTTAAAGAGTTTTAAGTCCTTCTCCCTCTGATTACAAAGTAACACACAGTGATGCATTGCTCTGAGAAACCATAGAACTAGGAAAATAAATATGAGCCACTATTTTTAACAAGCCAACAAAGGACATGGCCCTCGGGGGGCCCTGGAGCTGCTAGAGCTGGGGCTGCTGCTGCTGCTGCTGCCGCTGCTGCCACCACGGCCGCCCGGCCCTGGTGCCCCGGCCTCTGACTGGGCCACCTAGCAAAAGGGGTGGGGGGCAGGCAGGAACTCCCCAGTGTGAATGTCCACTTTTTCCAGTGGCCACACCTAGGCCAATGACACCTGCCGGGTGCCCAGCACAGTATAGGCCCCGAGGGGCGGGGCTTCCCTGGCCCTCGGTGGGGGGTGGGGCGGCCCAGGGCCACCGAGTCTCACCCAGTCCAGTTCCACAGGCTGCACATTCCTCCCTGCAGCAGGCCGGAGGCGGGACTGGGGGAGGTCGGTCGGGACTGGGGGGGGGGGGGGAACAGTCTGGTCTCTGGGGGATCCTCCCCCAGAGAGATCCAGCAGGGCAGGGTCAACAGACCAAGCCCTGGGAGGCCGGGTGCCAGGAGAGCTGCTGCGGAGGCAGCCCAGCCCCTAGCGCCTCCCAAGCCAAACCACAGAAACCCTACCTTGGATCCGTCCCCCAAAAGACACAGGGGGACAAAGGGGGTGGGGGTTTAACAAACACCCCCAATCCTGTCCCAACCCTAAGGACAGCTTAAGGGGCCTCCTGCCAAGGTCATTTAAATGCTAAGGCCATGCTGGGGAAGGGGGGAGGAGTCTGACTCGCTGCTCCCCAGTGGGGAGAATTCCAGATGGTGTCCCTGCGTCCTGAGACGCTTCCCCCGAGAAACCCGAAGGGCCCGGACCAGGGAGTGCGATTTAGAAAAGGAAGGTGGCAGGCCAGGCACTGGCGGCTCCCACTTGTAATTCCAGCTGCTCTGAGACCCGAGGATGGCAGTTCGAAGCCAGCCCTGGCAGGAAAAGTCCAGGAAACTCATACCTCCAATTAACCACCCCCCCCCAAAAAAAAAGATCAGTGGAGCTGTGCCTCCAGCATCAGAGGGCTACCCTTAAGCAAAAATAGCTCAGGGACAGAGCCTAGACCCAGAACAGCCCCCCATTTTTTTTTAAAGGTAGTGGGCAGCTGGGGACACTGTTCCTACTTCTTCTCTCCAACCTCATGCACACCCCTCCCTAATCCTCAGCATCTGGGTACAAACACCAGCTCCCTCCCAGCTGGTCTCCCGTGCACACTTGATGCTGAGAGATGCCAGACTTCACTTAGTGCCGGTGGGGCCCGGCCTGGCCTATGGGTTGGCTCAGGATGACCAGGGCGTGAGGAAACCCGGCCCCTTTGGCCTCTAGGTCCCACCTCCCGGAGGTGTGGTCTTCCCTGCTCTTCCTCAGAGTGGCCAGGACATTTCCCAAAGAAGCAGGGCCTGGAAGCAGAGGAGGCTTCCGGAAAGAGGAGGGCCTGGGGTGAGGGGAGGTGGCTGCGAGGTTCTAGGCCTGGGACCAGGCAGAATGGACAGGAACCTTTCTCCCTGGGGGTCTGGGACGGCCTCTTACCCCAAGGGAGCTGCCGAGCAGGGGTGGGGGGGGCCTCAGCTTGAAGGAGGAAAGTCCCCCACCACTACTGTGAGGAAAACCATTTACATCTTAAAAGAAATGACCAGAGAAGCGCGAAGAGGATGGAGGTGTCCTGGCTGGTTGCAAACCTCCTAAAACTCAGTGCTCCCAAGGTCTAAGAAAAGGGGCAGTCAACAAGCAGGGTTCCACTCTAGTGACAGCCACCTGGGCCGACACAGCCTGCCCCAGGAAGGGGACAGCGCCGGGCGAGGATCACTGTGAGTTCAGGCAGGAGCCGGCCCTCCTAAGCAAACACCAAGCACAAAAATAACTCTCATTCAAAGCACGATTTGCTGCGTGCAGGGCTGGCCCTCTCCACACAGAGCACTTCTCAAACCCTCGGCATGGCCCCAGAATGTGGCCGGGGAGGCGGCGCTGGGTTCAGCAGCCTCTGTCCGCTGCTGCTGGCGGGGTCCACTTCCTGGACACCTGCCCAGAGACAGCCCACGGAAGCGCCATCTCCAGCCGCGCTCCCAGAGAGGAGAAAGAAGACCTAGGGACACTCCGGGGTCAGCCCTTCAAGGACAAGAACACTTGGGTCCCCTGGAGGAATAGAACCAGCTGGGGCCAGCACCTGCCGGGCACAGCCCTGCCAAAGCCCTCTCCTTCCAGTGTACCTGCAGCTTAAACTTCTCAGGGGCTGGCAGGTATGTATGTGTGTGTGTATGTGTGTGTGTGTGTGTGTGTGTGTGCGCACGCACTCTGGTACCGGGACTTGAACTCGGGACCTGGAAGCTGACCTTTAGCTTTTTTTCTTTTTTCTCAAGGGCGGTTTGTTAGTGGTCAATTGGAGACAAAAAGAGTCTCACAGACTTTCCTGCCCCAGCGGACTTTGAGCCTCCATCCTCTGATCTCGGTCTCCTGAGTAACTCTTGGTTATAGGTGTGAGCCAGCTCTCGCTCCCTTTCAAGCTAGAAGCTACTCAGCATCTCAATATAGCTTTTTTTCACTTTTTTACTTATAAATGTAATTCAGGGTCACTATAAAAGACAGGAAAAAAATCAACAGTTGTTCTTTTTTTGGAATCAAGTAAGTGATCCCTATGTCCAGGACCCCAAGTTAACCTGTGAACACGCTGATGCACCCCGGTAGTTTTCCATCTACAAAGGTGTGCGAGGCAGGCACGTGCACACACGCATTGCCTTTACTAGATTGATACTTACACCACACCGCTTTGTGTCCTCTTTTTTTCCTTTCTTCTTATAGACAGTTTTCAGTTTATAAACTAACCTTTGTTAAACACATTTTGGGGGGGGGGTTGTTTTTAGGGAGCGCAGTGGCTTCAGGGCTTGAATTCAGACCTTTCAGGGCTCTGCCACTTGAGCCACAGCCTCATTTTTGAATTTCGATCTAGTTTACTCATACATGTGATACTCAATTCAAAAGGGACAAAAAGGGGGAAACAAATCTTTTCTCCCCTGGTCACCATTTTCCTCCCTCGGGCCAACTATGATTATATACCAGATAATCTTTTTTTGTTGTTGTTTCAGTTTCAGCAACCATTTAGTGTCATGAAGATACAGCTGGGAGAAATGAGGGGAAAAGAAAGAATCAGATCAGGGCACCAATGACTCACAGCTGTAATCTTAGCTACTCAGGAGGCTGAGAGCTGAAGCTCTAGGTTCAAAGCCAGCCCAAGGCAGCAGAGTCTGAGATTCTTATCTCTAGGTAACAAAATGCCAGACTCAGAGGTGTGGCTCAAGCGCCTAGAGCCTCAGCCTGGTGCTGATAAAGCTAAGACAGAGCCAGAGGCCTTTCAAGCATGGCTCAGAGGTTAAACACAACAACCATGCATCAGACATTTCACAGTTAGCTCTCCAGTGGCTCCTCAGCACCCCGATTATACAACCCAAGCTCCTAACTAGTCCCCCCAGGCACTGCAAGTCCCCGAGCCTCCCTCCAGCCTGGCTGCAGTTTGCTTCCTTCAGCCTGGGGGAAGGTTTCCTCCTGCTGGTCCCCACTGCCCGGAATCTTCCTCCAGTCTGTATGCAGCTGCTTCTTTCTGTCTTAGGCCTAAGCTCTCAGCATTCCCCCTACCCAGGAGGCCTTGGGGGGTGGGGCTCCCAGCCCCCTCCCCCACCCACTGCAGGCCCTCACCCAAGAAGCACTTGTGTCACATGTCGTGCTGATGTCCTCCCCCCTCCACCTGTCCCCACAAGGAGGTTGGGCAGGCTACCTCTGTCTTGTTTCACCCCTTCACTCACTGCCCAGCCCAGCGCCTGGCAGGTAACAGGCGCATTCCCTTAATAAACTATGGGCAAAGGAATGAAGCAGGATGCCTTTGATCCTGACTCTCAGCACTGAAGACTGCACACGCGTGGGATCGCCCAGCACCCAGGGAGCATCAACCACACTCTGGCTTTCCTCCCCCGGCCTTCACAGGGTTAGAAGGTCAGAGAAGGGCCCCAGGCCGGGCGCTGGACAGCAGCCATCAGCTTTCCTCCTCCAGGCTCCACTCTCTCTCCTCCAGAATCAGACCTAAACTCCTGAAAAATCCTCCAACTGCCAGTAGCAAGTTGGAGGTGACACTTTGGGCTCTTGGCTTATCTAAGTCCTCCATCTAGGGTGCCTTGCAGCTGGGCCAGTGCCGGTCCCCCAAGTGTGCCCCAGCAGCAGGAAATACAGATAGCCCCCCCCCCCCAAGGAGCACAGGTCTCAGGGGCAGCTTGGTCCACCCCACCTGACTCCTTCCCCAAGCCTGGGACACCTGGGCTCCTCTCCCTGGAAGTGCACATCCAATCCTGAGCCGGCAGCCCGGTGGGAAGGCCCAGGGGGAGGTGCTTTCGGAGTCACTTCCTTCCCGGGGTCCAATTTCCACGGAGAATACAGCATGGGGCCAGGACTAATTTTTAAGAATGAAGAAGTGGATAAAATGTCTTACACAAAAAAAAAAATTGTGAAAGAAGGAAGGGAAAGAAAATAACACTGGAGAAGATGGAATTACACAAGGAGCAAGAAGGTTAAGTTCAATCTGAGAAGTAAGAATCAAGAAGGGTGGGAGGGAGTGCGAACTCTCTTCCTCTGAGAAGTGAAATATTAAAATTGACTAACCAACCGAGCACCAGTGGCTCCGCCTGTAATCCTATCTACTGGGGACACTGTGATCTGAGAAGTGCAGTTCAAAGCCAGCCCGGGCAATAAAATCTGAGAGACTCTTACTTCCAATTAACCAGCAAAAAGAATTGATAAGTGTATGGCTCAAGTGGTACAGCCTTGAGTGAAAAAAAAAAAGCTAAGGCAGAGCACCCAAGCCAAACCTAGTCCCGAGACAAAAGCATAAATAAGATTGACTAAGAGGATACAATCTCAGAGTGCTGGGCTGTTTGTTACAAGGTCACCCTGGGTTCAGTCTTAGCAGATGATGAGATGGTAACTTGTTGGCTTGTTTACCCAGCCACTTTACTTCCAGGCTAGCAGCTACTTCAAACTCCCCTTTATCCATCAAATCTTTTCATCAAGACCACCCCCATGAGGTGGGGACTGCTTGTATTTAACCCCATTTTACAGATGAGGAAACTGAGACATAAGGTTGGGTTAAACTACTACCCACGGTGGTCATTATTGGTAAATCTAGCTCCGTTTCTCCAAGTCGGGGATGGGGGTGACCCCCCCCTCACCAATCCTCCTTTCAAAGCCAGCATCCTTCAAGCAAACACTACGCCCCAGTCTTAAAGATGGGTGCATAACTCTGCTCATTTCCATTGGGGGGGGGGGGGAATAATAATCCAGAAAATGTAAAGAACTTGCGCAACGTCTCTGGGCTCCGCTGGGTCCCTTTAGGACCCAAAGGGCTGAGATCCGTGTCTACAATGGCCCTAGCTAAAGCGACAAGCCGAGGACAGGGTCGGGGAAGACCCCGCCCAGAACCCCAGCAGCATCTTCCCTCGCTGTCTTTGGCCAAACCCCTTCTTCACCAGACCCAGCACCAAGGCGCCCTGCCCGGAAATTCCCACAGAGCTAAAGCAAACTTCCCAGGAAAACTCCTCGGCTTCCTCCAGGCCCCGGTCACCGAGGCGGCTGCCAAGAGCGCCGGCGGAGTCCTTGCAGCTGCCGCGGGCCCTCCGGGGCGGGAGCCGCCGCCGCGCGGGTGCCGGGGGTCCCCCCTACCCCACCCCACCCCACCCCAACCCCGGGCAAGGTCCGGGGCTGAAGTTCACATTTCACTTCCCGCCCAGGCCGGGCTTCCCGGGTACCCCCGCCGTCCAGCTTCCCCGACCCGGTGAAGTCACGGGGCACCGCGGGCTGGAACACCCGGGCTGGCAGCCGGGCCATCTCCGGGCAATCGCCGGCGCGCCTGGGGACCCCGGGCGGCCCCAGCTGGCAGGCGCGCGCGCACTCGCGCACACACGCACACACACACACACACACAGAGGCACACGTGTGTGTGTGTGAGAGCCTGTGTGTGTGTGTGTGTGTGTGTGTTTACGCGGAACGCGCGGGGTGGGACAACAATGGCGAGCCGCCGGGAAAGCGCGACCACCACCCCCATCCGCATCTGCCTAGCCCTAGGCGCAATTTACTTCTGCATTGAAATAGGGGTGAGAAGGCGCCCCGCCGACACCCCCCGGGGTGGGCGGGGGTGGGGGGGAGGGGAAGCGGGCTACCGTGGGGGGGGGGGGGCGCGGACACACAGGAGCGGCGCCCGCGCTAAACACACACAGGGAGGCGGCGCCCGGCCGGCCGGTGCGCTGGGGAAGCCACCTGGAACGGTGGGAAGGGGTGCGTGACGCGCCCCCCGGCACCGCACACACCCGAGGCCCGGGCGATCGGCGGGCAGCCCAGCCCCGCGCGGGGCGCGCACACCTCGCCCGGGGCTTCCCGCTCCCTAAACTGGGCGCGTGGTCGGGCCGGTGGGAAAGACCCGGTGGCCCGGCCGGTGGGCGAGAAGCGGGCACGGGGAAGGGGGAGGAAGGAGGCACCCGACGCCCCGCTCGCGTGGTGCGCTCACGCACCCTCTCCCACCTCCCCCCCCCCACGCACCGCCGCCCACGGCCTCACACGGCCACCCCTCTCCAAGAGGGCTCGGGTGCGTTCCACGCGGCGGCCGGCGGCGCGGCGAGGGGTCGGGGGAGGGTCGGCTCCTCGTGGCGAAACTTTGCCAAGGATGCAAACTAGGTGGCCGGGGAGGCGGCGTGTGCCCAGAGCCCGCGGGGACGCGAGTGTCAAACTTCGGAGGGCCCGGGGAGCGGGGTGCGCCCGGGGCGCGCGCGGAAGGAGGGGCGCACTTACTATACTCGGCCAGGCGCTGGGCTCGGGCTCCGCGCTCCCGCTGCTCCTCCTCCGGGCGGGCGCTCCCGGCGGCCGGCAGCCCGGGCTTCCCGCTCACATGCCCGAGGGCCGCGGCGGGCCGAGCCGGGCGGGCGGGCGGGGGCGGCGGGGCCGGGAGGGGGGCACGCCCCCCCCGCCCTCGGCCGCGCGGCGCTCGGGGGACCCGCGGCCGCCCGGGATCCGCGCGCGCCCGACGCGGGGCCGCCGTCCCGGGCAGCGAGCTGGAGCTCGGTTCCGGCGGGGCGGCGCCCTGGGCCGAGCCAGGCCGCGGTGCACTCTGCCCTCTGGCCGCCCCCCCCCCCCCGCCCTCCTCCCCGGGGCTGCCGGCCGGCGCCCTGCCTTCCGCGCTCCGGCTCGCGGACTCGCCCGGACGCCGGCGCCCGCCGCTCGGGCTCGGAGGCTCGGCGGCTCCGCGCCGGTCCTGAGTCTCCGAGTCTCGGGGCCTCCGGGGGGGCCGATGGCCCACGCGCCGGCCGGGCCGCTCCCGGGCCCGGGTTCCGGGCAGGGGCCGCGCGCGCGTACGGCTGGGATCCCAGCCGGGACTGGAGCCGCCGGGCGCTCGCGGCTCGCGGCGGGGCGGCGACTCGACAGCCTCGGAGGAGAAAGGGAGGGAGACCGCGAGCGGGCAGGGGGAGGGCGAGGGAGAGAGGGTGGAGAGAGGCGGGCGGAGGGAGGGGCGCGGAGTTGCCTCCGCCCCCTCCCGGCCGCCGCGTCCAGGCCGGCGGCATCCACCGCTGGGAACCTGCGGGGACGGAAGGGGCGCGCGGAGGTTCCCCCGGCCGCGGGGCGGGCGGCGCCGGACCTGCCCAGGCCGATGGCCGCGGCGAAGCCTTCCTCCCTTTGTGCAAGATCCAAGAAGTTACCTGTTCAGCTCTCCCAACTCCCGACCCCTTTCCACAGAAAGCCCGGGGTTGGGAGGGATGGGGCGGCGGGGAAGGGGGTGGGGGTGGGTGGGAAATGTTGAAAATCCCATTCGAGAACCTCCCTTAATATCCTCATCCCAACGGGGCGCTGGTGGCTCACCTGTAAATCCTAGCTACTACTCGTCGGAGGCCGATTCAGACATAGGAGGGTCAGCGTTCGAAACCAGCCCAAGCAGGGAAATCCACCCGTATCTCCGATTAACTCCCCCAAAAGCCAAAAGTGGAAGTGTGGCTCAAGGGGTGGAATGCTCTCTTTGAGGAAAAACAACAACAATGGAACAGTGCTCAGGCCCTGAGTTCAAGCCCCAGTACCAGCTTATCATTAGTAAATAAATGAATCAATAACCTGACCCTCCCTGTGACTAGCCAGGTTTCTGACGGCTCTTTGGCCACTCTATTCCGTACTTTGCAGTCTCTGGAGCAAATCTTTCATTTCCTTGTGCCATGGGTGACAAGGGGGTGTTGGGAAGAATATAGAGAATAGCTTCCCTGGGTATGGGTACGTATATTGATTAAATGTCTACTGCCTGGGGGGGGGGGGTGGCTCACACCTGTAATCCTAGCTAATCTGGAGGCTGATACCTGAGATTCCTGGTTGGAAGCCAGCCCTGGGCAGAGGAAAGTCAGTGAAACTCTTATCTCCAATTAACTACTAAAAAGTTAGGAGTGGAGATGAGGCTCCTGAGGTAGAGCCCTAGCCTGGAGCACAAAAGCTCAAGGACAGCATCCAAGCCCTGACAATGCCCCAGGACCTGCATAATAATAGTAACTCTACAATGCGCTAGCTGGCGGAGGTGCTAGAATAGTAGGCCCTCTTCCAGATTTCCCTTTTGGTGAAGGAGCCATGAGCTACATACAGATCCAGTAGTGGAAGAGTGCAAGTTATTTATTTATTTGCTTACCTGGGGCCCAGGACTCACCCAGGGCACTGGAGTGTGGGGACGGGAAACAGAGTGTTCCAGAAGAGTCAAGGGGTCTGAACTGGGTCCTGGATGGGCCTGTGGGAGCCAGTAGCCCAGGGTGAAGGAATGACAGTTGTGGGATTGCAAGGAACCCCTTACTCACAGTGTGGGCGGCTGGTATGTCAGCAGGCGAGGGTCGGCCAGGCTCATAAAGCCTTCTATGGACTATGGATTTCATAATTCCCCACTGCCTTCCCTGGCTAAGTCTTTCTATTCATCTTTTGGGTCTCAGCCTAAAAATGTGTATGTGTACATGTATACCAGTAGTAGGACTTGAACTCAGAGCCTGGGCACGGTCCCCTTCACTCTACTTCCTCAGCCTAGATATCAACTCTCTAAAGAGCCTTTCTTGAAGGCTGAATCTGGGCCAGGTAGAGCTTTAGGGACTCATTGTGGGTCCTTCCTGTATCTGTCCGTAGCCACAGGAAGCAGACAGGAGAGAGATGAGAGGTAGACTCTCCTCCATAACATTCCTCCTCCTCCGTGGTGTCCCTCTTCATTGGCGTAGCCCTCTCCAATCTCTGCCATCAAATTAAGATATTAAGTGTCTAAGAATCTTAACGATAGGGTACTGTCTTCCTAGACAATTATCTGCACTTTGCCCTAAATTATCCACTTGACAGGTGAGAAAAAGTGAAATGCAAGCCACAGGAAGTAGAGAGAGAGTTACCTGACTAAAGATTCTAGATCTTTCATACCACCCCAGTTCCTGGGAACATTCAATCAGATTTACGCCAGTGCTTCACACACGGAGGGGCCATGTCTCCACACTCAGCTGGAGCTCCTCTGGCCTGGCTTACTGCTGTTTCTCAGCCTGCCCGCTTTGCCTTCCTTTCTCTACCCTTCTGGCCGTGGGTCTTCTCCAGAGACCTTCTCCTGCACCAATTTCTTCCTATCTTACTTTTCTCTCCCCAGATGAAAAGGTAGCTTCACATGGCCAAGTAGCATGTGCCAAGGACTCTCCCAATTTTTTTTTTTTTTTGCTTAAATCTGTCACACAGTTTATTGTACTGAGACTCACAGAGCCAACCACACTTGCAGTGTTTCAGCTAAACAGCCTGATCGACATCGGCGCTTAATGTGTTCAAATCTGCACCACTAGCTCGGTGCTGGTCACTCATACCTTTAATGCTAGCTACTCTGGAGGCTAAGATCAGAGGATTGTGGTTCAAAGCCAGCCTGGGCAGAAAAACCCATGAGACTCTTATGAACCAGCCAAAAACTGGAAATGGAGTTGTAGCTCAAGTGTAGCTCAAGCTCAGTCTTGAGCAAAGAAGCTAAGGGACAGCACTCAGGCCCTAAGTTCAAGCCCCAGTTTATGTGTGCGCGTACATACATACATACATACATACACACACAGAACAAACAATATCAAACCTTTAACCTCCACCTCAATTCTGTTTCATTCTCTGCCTTTTTTTTTTTTTTTTTTTTTTGTCCTAGGGCTTGGACTCAGGGCCTGAGCACTGTCCCTGGCTTCTTTCTACTCAAGGCTAGCACTCTGCCACTTGAGCCACAGCGCCACTTCTGGCTTTTTCTGTTTATGTGGTACTGAGGAATCGAACTCAGGGCTTCATGCATGCTAGGCAAGCACTGTACGGCTAAGCTAAGCCGCATTCCCAGCCCGTCTCTGCCATCTTTTTTCTCATCTCAGCAGCGTTGAGTGGCAAAGCAAACCTGCCCATCACCTTGGTTCTTCCTTTCCAGTCTGATCAGGTCAATGAATGGCTTTGCTCTGTCTCCAAAGTCCAATGCACCCATTTCTCTGTCTTCACCCCCACCCTCACCAGGCTTGGCTTCCCTCAGCTGGACGCCCCCGCCCCACCGCTTCCGAGAGCTGGGACCACTGTAGCCATGTCATTTCACGAACACTGCTTTCCTCTCCATAATCTCAATGTTTGTTCCAGAAGGTTCTTGCGCAGGAAGATAACATTGAAAACCCATAAATAACTTTTATTATTTGCTTCAGGAACTTTCTGAAAATCAATTTCTCTGAACAATATATTGCTTAAATAGCCCCCTTCTTGGGACAATAGTTTGCTTAACAGGGTGAACCACTCACTTATCAAACAATTGGTTTTTTTTTTTTTCCCAAGACTTTCCCTTTGCTGTGCCTTCCAATCCTCAAAAATTGTATCACAGATTTCTCCCAATCCTGATCTGATTCTCCTATGGAAAGACCGTAGTTGAAGCCAGATTTCAAACCCTGTAAAGTGTTTCCCCCCTTGGAAGTGTTTTCCCAAACTCTGCTCTTCCCAGAGTGGCCGCCTTTTCATTCTCTGGTTCCCCAACACACAACAACAACAAAATTCCTCCTTTTGTCTTTCCATTTCTCTCCACCTAAAACCAATCTCTGTCTCTATTCCACTTTCTCTTTTTCTTTCTTTCTTTTTCTATTCTTTCTTTTCTGCTGCCAGTCCTGGGGCTTGAACTCAGGGCTTGGGGACTGTCCCCTAGCTCAAGACTAGCACTTTATCACCTGAGCCACATTGCCATTTCTGGATTTTTGCTGGTTAACTGGAAATAAGAGTCTCACAGACTTTCCTTCCTGGGCTGGCTTCCAACTGCGATCCTTAGATCTCAGCCTCCTGAGTGGCTGTAATCACAGAGGTGAGCCTGGCTCGGTGTTATTTTCTTTCTCAGCCCCTGTTCACTTCCTTTGTAGCTCCTCTTTACACTCACCGTATAAACTCCATGGGGTAGGGGGGGCCTTGTCTGGCCAGTTCTTCATTTAATTTCCAGAACCATGCTGAAAACTAGTTGCTGGAGGAATGACTGGGAATAGGGAGTAGGGTCTCCAGTGTGTTTTGCTTGTGGCCCTAGACTGTCTCCTGAGACGCTGGTGGGGCTAGGGCTCCAGGTAGGCTGGGGGCCTTGCCGCCGGCCCTTTAACTTCCAAGGTTACAGATGAGGTGCTATAAGCAAATACCCCTGTAAGAAGTCATCAAAGGATCAACTTGGGAGAGTGGTGTGAATTGCCTTCCTTAGTCTGGGCTGGGCAGGGCCAGGAGAGAAAGCTCGAAAGCGAATGGGGAGGGGGGAGAAGGGAGGAAATCCTGGTTTCTGCCTCAGTCCGTCTCATGTGCTCCTCCAACTGCCAACACCTGAATCTCTGGAGAGTCACTTTCTCTTGGAGTTTAGAGGAGGAGTGCTTCCAGCCTGGATCAGATCGGGCTAGGCCCAGCCTAGTGGCGACTATCTGAAGCCAGCCCTTCCCCCTCCTGACTAAGCAAGTGCTTTTCCACCTGCACAAAGCCAGAGAGGAGAGTCCCAGGTGCTCCACGCCCCAGGGCCTGGCACCATGGGGTGGTCTCCCAGAAAGGTGACTTTTATAGGCTACATTGCTTTCTGGCTGAACAAGAGGGCTTCTTCCCTGTTCTGCCCAGGTTGTTCCTGAGGACAACAGTCAGGTACAAAGCTAATAAAGAAATTTAAAAAAGAGTAACTAGCTGCATGCTGATGGCTCATCCCTGTAGTCCTGGCTACTCAGGAGGTTGAGAGCTGAGGACTGCAGTTCGAAGCCAGTTCAGCCAGGAAAGTCCATGATACTTCTAACTCCAATTCATCACCGAAAAGCCAGAAGTAGAGCTCTGGCTCAAATGATAGAGCCACCAGCTTTGAGCAATAAAGCTAAGGGAGTGGCTACCTGATCTAGGGAAGGGAAAGAAAAAGGAGGGTGTAAGATATCACAAGAAATGTATTCACTGCCTTATTATGTAACTGTACCCCCTTTGCACAACACCTTGTCAATAAAATTTAATTTTAAAAAATAAGCTAAGGGAGAGTATTCAAGCCTTGAGTACAAGCACTGGTACTGGCACAAAAACAAACGCAACAACAACAAAATGTAACTCGTAAAGAGCTGGAGGAAAGCTCTATTGGCAGAGCACTTGCCTGGCATTTCAAGGCCATGGGTTCAGTTCCCAAGTACTGCTAGAAGAAGGTAGCAGATTGTGTCACAAAATGTTTAATTTGCCTAGCAGAATCTGAGAGTACAAAATCTGAAGGAGGGGCTGGGAATGTGGCTTAGCGGTAGAGTGCTTGGCCTAGCATGCATGAAGCCCCGGGTTCGATTCCTCCAGCGCCACCTATAGAGAAAAATCTAGAAGTGGCACTGTGGCTCAAGAGGTAGAGTGCTAGCCTTGAGCAGAAAGAAGCCAGGGACAGTGCTCAGGCCCTGAGTTCAAGCCCCAGGACTGGCAAAAAAAAACAACCCAAAAATCTGAAGGAAATCAGCCTTCTGGAAGCATCTCTTCAATTCTCTCTATGTAACAGAGAAGACTGAGGTGCAGAGAGTGGGGGTGTCAGTCCAAGTCTGTGACTCTGATCTCCTTCATCAACGGCTCTGTGAAGATGGGACGCTGCCCCTGTACAGACGAGGAAAATGGCTGGCAGAGACATGAAGAAAACGTTCCAAGATCTTAGACAGAAGGGGCAAGTCGTGGACATTAACCCAGGATTTGGGGCCTGGAGTTTACCCGCTGCTGCTTCACCCCTGGTTGCGTTCTGTGGTCCTCATGAATCCGAGGGAAGATGGGAATAAACGCGCTAGCTTCATTTTAGAGTCGCCCAGTTCAGGTGGGCGCCGGGCCGCATCCCACACCACTGACCCTCCGCTTACCTGCACAGGTGTCTCGTGTGACGTGACCTCCAACATCAGAAGGCAAAACCCAACCTCGCAGCGCGCCAATGCCTCTATTTTCAGAACCCAAGACCTAAAAGAGCCGGCAGCTGGGCCTGGGGACGTGGCTTAGCGGTAGAGTGCTTGCCTCGCGTGCATGAAGCCCTGGGTTCGATTCCTCAGCACCACATATACACAGAAAAAGCCGCACGTGGCGCTGTGGCTCAAGAGGTCCGGTGGCTCGCCTTGAGCAAAAAGAAGCTCAGGGACGGTGCTCAGGCCCTGAGTTCAAGGCCAGCAGCTCTGACCATGCACTGACAGCCTCCCTCTCCTCCCATCCCCCCTTCCACACATCTCAGACCAACCCTGCCTCAGTAGCTCATAAATACCCCGAAACTCTACTCCTGGGGAGGGGAGATTTGAGACTTAGGAGCTCCTGCCTCACGCGTGACACTCCCGTGAACAAACTTTCGCAAAATTCAGCGCTTCGGATCGGTACACTTTGTGGCGGGCACGATGGATAATGAGACTTGTAACCGGAGCCATATACACCAGCACCGAGTTATCAGCACCCTATACTCTATCCCAGAACCCGGAGTGCACACAGCTGCCTGCTTTTCCTATGAGCACCCTGCTCCCACCAACAAGGGGACCCGAACCCACGACGCATGAGCTCAGCCAATGCAGGAGGCCTGGATCTCTCTCTTCTCTTCCCCCTTCCTCTGCAAACGTTAATCCTCTGGAGTCCTAGGTCCCACTTTGGAAGGGTTCAGCATAAAGACCTCCCTCTGAGAAGGCACCTACCCACATCCACACACTCATGAATACACAAGGGCTGCTTCTTTTGTCTTCTCTTGTTAGCCTCTCCTAGCTCTTCCCACGGTAGGGGGGGTGTGTTGGGGGGGGGAGGCATGGGTCCCACCTGAAAAAAGTCCCCTGACCGAGAGTTGGGGAGCAGGTGACAGTGTCCCTCTCCTAGAAGCTTGGGGCACTGTAGAAAATGCTGGTACATACAGTCTCCTCAGCCCTCTTCACCTCCAGCCCCCACCCCCACCAACAGAGCTTAGAGGGTGCCCCGCCCCCACCACCTACGAAACTTTCTTTTTCTTTCTTCTTCTTCTTCTTCTTCTTTTTTTTTTTTACTGCTCTTTCCTGTCTGGAGGAAACCTAGATCCCCATCCTGGTAGGGACTGGGAACAATTAACAAAGGCACCATGGAGTAAAGACAATTAACAATCCAGAAAAGAGGGGGAAAGAGAGGCTTTGTTCTGGTCTCCATGGCAACGAGGGGGGGGGGGGAAGGGGCATCCAGAGAGGCTGATCCTTTCACTTTCCTTTCATCCCTCCCCTCTCCCACCCCTTTGGGTCTCTGCCAGGGAGGGAGACCCTGAAGGGAATCCGGCTGGGAGGACGGGCCGCATGTCAAGACTGGAGATGTGAGACTCCAGCTCAGAGTCCACTGAGGAATGAAGACCCATCAAAGCCCTCGGATCCCTCCCGCCTCCTCTCACGCGCCCACTGTGTGCTAAGGATTGCACGCCCGCCTCACGTCCCTGGCTTTCTTCTCCTTGGGGACATGGGGAGAAGAGCAGGCAGGTGGCAGGACTGTCTACCTGCTTGCAAAGGTTCCAGAATGAAGGACACGCAGAAGGCACACACAGAAGCTCCCTACCCGCGGCTGAGGCCGCCACGGCCTTCATCTAGGACTTCCCAGCCGCCAGAGCTGGGCGCGATGCATTTCTGTGGTTTTTAAAGTACCTAGGCTGAGATGTTTTGTGACAGCAGCTTGGCTAGCCTAAGACATCCACTTTGGAGCAAGAGAGGTAATACGCTCAGAAAATCCACTCTCAGCAGTGGTGTGTTTGAGTGACAGTCTTAGCTTCCCTGCTCAGAAAAAGCAGAAAACATGGAGGTGTGAGGGCCAGCACTTTGCTGGAGACCATATTGTGTTCTCTGGAGGACCCTGCAGGCTTCTTCAGTCTCCTGAGGTTGTCCTACCCAGGGAAGAAGGTTCTTGGCAAGCGTAGCCAAGCTTGTCAGCCATAGGAGACTGGTGGCCCTGACATTTCCTGCTCTCCCTAGCTGAAACACCCTAGGGAAAGTAACGGAGGGACTCAGAGTCTCATTCTTCCCAGGCCTGCCTCCCTGCCCCCGGGGCGTGGGGGGGGGGCTGGGGGGAGGCCCAAGGGAGGAGAAGAAGATTCATTAGGAACTAGGATCCTGGAGAAGTCAGTCAGTGGCTGCAGAGGCCCCAAATCAGACTTGAGGGCGGCTTTCTGCTCCTGGCCTGCTGTCAGCAGAGAGGCCTCCTTCCAGGGTCGGGAGAGATAATGCTACAGACCGAATGGCGTCTGCTGTCAAGTTCCTAAAGCCAGAATGTGACCGAATTAGTGCAATCATTAAACCAGGCTAGTGGCAGAGTAGGTAGGAAGCTACTCACCAGGCTGAGGTCTGGGAATCATGGTTCAAAGCCAGCCAGTGCAAGAATGTCTGTAAAACATTTTTTTTGGGGGGGGCGGGGGTAGGTCATGGGGCTTGAACTCTGGGCCTGGGCCTGGGCACTGTCTCTGAGCTCTTCAGCTCAAGTCTAGTGCTCTACTACTTGAGCCACAGTGCCACTTCCAGTTTTTGAGTGGTTTATTGGAGATAAGAGTCTCATGGACTTTCCTGCCCAGGCTGGCTTTGAACTGTGATCCTCAGATCTCAGCCTCCTGAGTGGCTAGGATTACAGACATGAGCCACCAGTGCCGGGCTCTGTGAAACTCTTATCTCCAATTAACCAACAAAGAGGGGGAAATGGAGCTGTGGCTCAAGTAGTAGAACCCTAGTCTTGGGCAGGGACAGCACCCAGGCCCTGAGTTCAAGTCACAGAACTGGCAACCTCTCCCCCTCCCCCCCCCAAAAAAAAGCAATCATGAGGGTGAGCCCTATACCAGTATGGTCTGAGCTATCTACAAGCAATGGGGAAAGGCCTGGGAAGGAACCAACCCAGCTAAGGCCTTGACTGTGGATGTCCATGCTTGGGCGGTGTGGGTCAATAAACTGCCTTGAAAGGCGCTCTCTTTCTCGGTGACACTGGTTAGGAGACAGCGAGCAAGCAGACAGAGGAGCCCACAGCCTTGAAGCTGCCGAGACCCCCCCACGCCCCCCAGGCCGCTTCTGCACAACAGCAGGCTTTGAACTTGCTCTGCTACATTATGTGAACTTGAAACAAAATGGATCTATTACTTTTCTCCCCCATAGTCCAGCTTTCCCCCCCTTCCTTCTTTCTATTTCTTTTGTTACCAGTTTAACACATTTTATTGTTTTAATCTCTTTGGTCTTTTATTTTTCTGGTTTTAATGATTTTACTTATCTCGGTCATTTTTTTAATCTCCGTCTTGTGTCTTTTCTTCTAGCTGTTTTATATTATTTCCTTTTATCTCCTCTTATCTTCTAGATTTATTGTTACTGTGTTATCTCTGTATTCTTCGTCTTTTATTTCTAACCCTTGCCTTATCACGTCTTCGTTCTATCTTTTAATTTCTTTTTAACTTATTTGGTTTATTTTTAAGTTCAGATTGTTGCCTTGTTGCTTGTACCCTCCTCTTATTATTATTATTATTATTATTTTTACCATTTGTTTATCCATCTTTTTATTTCTTCTTAGGTTTATCTTTTCATTGGTTGCTGTATTCTGTTCCACTTTTTACTGTTTCCAGTTCTCTGCGCTTATTAAATGTGGGGGGTGGAAATGTGACCCTTAGGAGAGCTTTGAGGCTAGCAGGGTGCCCAACAGGCTACATGACCTGCCTTCTCCCGTAGGTGTCCCCCCGAAATTCCCAGCCCATGCCCTATTTGCTCCACAGCTAGCCGTTCCTGCCTGTGAGAGAATTCATCTCAGTACTATGGAAGAATGTGGGATAAAAATTCCCCAGAAGGAAAACTAGGTTTGCCAGTAGTAACAACACATGGGAACTGCCAAGACCAGCCAAGCATTTACACCGTACAGACCATCAAATTGCTGTACATAAAGGGCTGCCAGCTTGGCAGAGTATTTGCCTAGTAGGTACAAAGCCCTGAGTTCGAGTCTCACTCATTTGGTCACTCATGACTCGTCCATTTATTTAACAGATATATTGACAACCAACTTGGTGCCCATAGGAGGCAACGAGAGTAAAATAATGAGCACAAAGAGCTATAGGCTCCTGGCCAGGACGAAGTCTGAAAGCTAAGGGTGGGCATGTAGTGAAGTGGTGGAGTACTTAGCTAGCACATGCTAGCCCCCCCCCCCAGCCCCGCAGACAAAACACAGCGCAGCCAAACAAAGTCCATAGCCCAATAAGAGGCACAATGCAATTACAAAAGTTCCTAGTCTGAAGAAAGGTAAACTACAATGACCGATTTCCAAGCAAACTTACAGAAAGTTCTTTTATGGAATATTGCTACTTTTTTCCCCCCAGGATCTGTATTTCTCTTCTCGAATGATACCAGTGTAGCTGGGAAAATGACTGCCGACAAAAGGACTGGACTGTGTTTCCAGGAAGCCCTTCACCCCTCTCCCCCACCCTCCCGCTCTCCCCTCCCCTCCCCCCCAACCTCGTGCTCAGCAGTGGCCCTGTGCCTGTTCTATACAACTTCCTGATTCTAGCCATAAAGCAGAGATGCACACTTCCTGGTCCTGCCTCTTGGTCATCTCTGCAGCTTCCTGGTCACCTCCCACGAGAGAATGTCCTCTTCCATTGTCCCTTTGTCCTGATGCAGGCTGGAATTTGAACATGGTGGCAGGAACTGAAGCTGCTTTCCCAGGCCATGAGGAAAATGAGCATTGAAAATAAGTAAGAGAGGGGCTGGGGATATGGCCTAGTGGCAAGAGCGCTTGCCTCGTATACATGAAGCCCTGGGTTCGATTGCTCAGTACCACATATATAGAAAACGGCCAGAAGTGGCGCTGTGGCTCAAGTGGTAGAGTGCTAGCCTTGAGCAAAAAGAAGCCAGGGACAGTGCTCAGGCCCTGAGTTCAAGGCCCAGGACTGGCAAAAAAAAAAAAAGAGCTGGAGGCGTGGTTTTGCATGCATAAGGTCCTGAGTTCAAATCCCTGATACCACGGAGAGAGAGACAAGGGAGGGAGGGAGGGAGGGAGGGAGGGAGAGGGAGAGGGAGGAAGAGGGAGAGGGAGAGAAGAGAGAGAGAGAGAGAGAGAGAGAGAGAGAGAGAGAGAGAGAGAGAGAGGAGAGAGGAGAGAGAGAGGAGTCTGGACTCTGAGATCAAGAAGCCCATAAAAACCCTTATTCCTGGACAATGACTCCACAGACAGCTAAGCTGCTATCTTGTATAAGCCAGAATCACATGCCTTTGTTATGCCAGCTGTGTCCGTTCTCCTTAAATGTGGTTCTCCCTCCTGATCTTCCTTTTTTTTTTTTTTTTTTTTTTTTTGGACCCTCAAGGACTTCCATGCAGCTTGGACTCACAGCCTCCTGAGAACTTTTAAGAAATAATTGGGTATGTATCTGCCGGGTTGCTCCTACAGACAAGGAGGGGGGGGTCTGCCCTGTCGCCAGGTGTGTGGTGGGCGGGGTGACAGCGTGAATGGGCCTCCCGGCTGGTGCAAAGCTTCCTGGGGGGGCCTGGGCTCTGCACCCCCAGGAAAGCAGGCAAGGGCTACAAGCTTGTTTCCACGTCATATATGGTTTTCATGACAAACTAGCTATGAAAGCTGAAGAATGTCTTTTGTTAAGAACAAGCTTTTAGTCTAGCATGGGTAGCTCCTGCCTATAATCCTAACTACTCAGGAGGCTGAAATCTAAGAATCACAGTTCAAAGCCAGCCCGGGCAGGAAAGTGCATGAGACTCTTATCTCCAATTAACCACCAAAAAAGCTGGAAGTGGAGCTGTGGCTCAAGTGATAGAGTGCTAGCCCTGAGTGGGTGGGGGGGGGGGTGAGCTAAGTAACAGCACCCAAGTCCTGAGTTCAAGCTGTAGTACTGGCATGTGCACGTGTGTGCACGTGTGCGTGCGTGCACGCGCGTGCGCACACACGCACACAGAGACAGATCGATAAGGAAAGAAGTTAGAAGGGAGGAACGAGGGAAAGGAAGGAAGAAAGGGGGGAAAGGAAAGGAAGAAACACAGCAAGCAAGCAAGCAAACTGAATGGCACCCATGACTCACGCCTGTAATTCTAGCTACTCGGGAAGCAAAGTGATAGCTTTGGGCTAAAAAGCTCAGGGAGAGTGCTCAGACCCCGAGGTCAAGCCCTGAAATTCACACACACACACACACACACACACACACACACGCATGCACACACACACACACGCCAGGTGCCAGTGGCTCACACCTGTAATCCTTGCTACTCAAGAGGCTGAGATCTAAAGATCATGGTTCAAAGCCAGCCCTGGCAGGAATGTCTGCGAGACTTACTTCCAATTAACCAGAAAAAAAAAACACCAAAAACCAGAAGTGAAGCTGTAGCTCAATTGGTAGAGCGCTAGCCTTGAGGAAAAGAAGTTCAAGGGCTGGGAATGTGGCCTAGTGGTAGAGTGCTCGCCTCGTATACATGAAGCCCTGGCTTCGATTCCTCAGCACCACGTATATAGAAAATGGCCAGAAGTGGCGCTGTGGCTCAAGTGGTAGAGCGCTAGCCTGGAGCAAAAAGCAGCCAGGGACAGTGCTCAGGCCCTGAGTTCAAGCCCCAGGACTGGAAAAAAAAAAAGTTCAAGGACCGTAGCATACTGGCATAAAGAAGTAATAATAATAAAATAAAAACAAGCTTTCTCTACTAGCATCTACACTCAATGGCCACTGGAGCCCCACCCTTTTCTGTTCCATATCCATACTGTTATTCTTCATGGCTGCATGGCTTAGAATTCCCAGACGGCCCACGGTCCCCACACTGAGGCACAGCTATTAGAGGTAGCCCTGCCCCTGTGCTGCACTGACAGGGGAGGCGGCGCTGAGAGCTACTGGGTTCCTCCACCCCAGGGGGCATGGACAATTTAGTCCGGATCCTACTCAGAAGGCTGGTAATGGCGCCTCCTTCCTACACACCTGCCACAACCCTAGTCCCTAGAGGAAATTAGGAGTCATCATTCTGCATGATTCCAAACACCCATGGATTCACCCTTCCAGAAGACTTCTTGAACTTGCTTCCCAACACTTCAGTATTCCTCCCAGCAGGGACTGAATAGGATTCCGAGTAAAGAGGGCTATTTCCTTTTGTTTCCTATGATATCTGTAAAAAAGGGACCAAGTCTTAAGGAATAATCCCTAAGAATTAGGCCCTGGCTCTTCAGAGCTCCATGTGGAAAATAAGGCAGCGATGATTTGGCCACTGTCTCCTGTCACTGAGCTTCCAGATCGTTAAGGCTGTTGTCAGTCCATGAGGGGTGGGGGTGCACTGAGTCTCCAGAGGGCCCCACTTTTCTGTGTTCCTCTTCATGCATCCCTCCTGTAATCCCTTCCCACTGTGTGTGGCTGGAGATAGCAACTCACTTCCAAAGCACAGATGGCAGCAGAAGTTGCTGTATATGGCGACTGGGCCCTCAAATGCATGTCTTTCTGGGCAGGCTTGTGGAAAGGCCCCACGTGCGGGGAAACTGAGGCCTCCTGCCCATGGCCACAGGAGCAAGCTTAGAATTGGAGCCTCTAGTCCCAGTCAAGTCTGCAGAGACTGCAGCCCCAGCTAGAACCTTCTGGAAAGACCAACGGATAAAGTTCCCCCATGAGTCAGCGACCCTACATTATGCAACTAAAACCAAACAACTACTCAACATATAAAGGTCAAAAATTGACCTTTCAGTGGATCACAATAGCTCAAAAGCTATGTATGTATGTATGTTCATATAAGACTATTGTCGACATACTGTCTATTGTAGACATTACATTTAAAGCCCTAGGCGAATTTTCTTTGGCGTAGGCCACGTGGCTACTGTATATGTTCTTGGTACATTGTGTATTGTATATATGTCTACCTGACCTAGGGAAGGGAAAGAAAAATACGGTGTAAGATAGCACAAGAAATGTACATACTGCCCTACTATGTAACTGTACCCCTTGTGCACAACACTTTGTCAAAAAATTTTTGTTTAATAAATTTAAAAAAATAAAAACAGTTTTGCTGACAAAAAAAAAAAGAAAGAAAGCCAATCGCATAGCAGCCTTTGTTCTAGCTCTGGTACTAGCTGGGAATAAATAAGTTACGAAAATCTTAAAAAAAAAAAAAAAAGTTCCTGGGGCTGGGGATATGGCCTAGTGGCAAGAGTGCCTGCCTCGGATACACGAGGCCCTAGGTTCAATTCCCCAGCACCACATATACAGAAAACGGCCAGAAGCGGCGCTGTGGCTCAAGTGGCAGAGTGCTAGCCTTGAGCGGGAAGAAGCCAGGGACAGTGCTCAGGCCCTGAGTCCAAGGCCCAGGACTGGCCAAAAAAAAAAAAAAAAAAGTTCCCCCATGAGGAAGACACCTCGGCTGCTGTAGACGTGTTTCCCTTCAATGGGCGGCCTCCACCTGCAACACAGAAATGGGCAATGGAATCAGCACCCCGTCGGAAGATCTTTGAGGGCAGACTGATTTCTTACTCTTGGTTCTTAAGACAGAACATAGCCTCTGGTTCACAGTATAGGCATACCAATATATTTAACATACTTCAATAAGAATATATTAATGCAGGGCTGGGAATGTGGCTGAGTGGTGGAATGCTTGCCTAGCATGCATGAAGTCCTGGGTTCGATTCCTCAGCACCACATAAACTGAAAAACTTGGAAGTGGCGCTGTGACTCAAGTGGTAGAGTGCTAGCCTTGAGCACAAAGAGGCTCAGGGCCAGAGTCTAAACCCTGAGTTCAAGCCCCAGGACCAGTTTAAAAAAAAAAAAAAGAATATATTAATGAAGGAGCTGGGCACTAGTGCCTCATACCTGTAATCCTAGCTACTCAGGAAGCTGAGATATAAGAATCAAGGTTCAAAGCCAACCAGGCAAGAAAGTCTGTGAGACTCTTATCACCAGTTAACAAGCAAAAAGCCAGAAATAAAGGTGTGGCTCAACAGTAGCTCACCAGACCTGAGGAAAACGGGTAAGAAAGAGGGCCCAACACCCCAGTTCAAGCCCCTGATACGGGCACACACACATCCATTTTAAAAAATGAAAAAAAAATCTATTAAGGAAGGAAGAAGAGAATAAATGAATGAAAGTTAAGAAGGAGAGCTAAGTGATCTGAACAAATGGCTTCCCTGTCTGGATTTCTGCTCACCTGTGAAGTGCAGGGTGAATAAGATAAAGGCTCGGGCCCTTTTTCCCTCACTTTCGGTGGTTGATGATTAGAAATGGGGGTGGAAACTTATGGCCTTCAAGAAGCAGTTCTAGAAAGAAGGAAATGATAAAGATAAGAATGGAAATCAGTAAAATTAAGAAACAGAGTGAAAATAAAGGAAATCAATGAAAGCAAAGGTTGGTTCCTTGGAATAATCGATAGCTTGGCTAGCCCTCTAGCTTGGCGGATCTGCGACGGAGGCCAGAGACCCATCACCGGTGGCAGGAATGCAAGAAGACTGTCACATCCTCCTGCAGGGGAAGGGGAACGGAGCCCCACGAGCAACCTTGCAGAACAAACTTGGCAACTTGGATGAAATAGACAAGTTAATGGAAACACAGCAAAAGAAGAAATAGCCCAAGAAGAAATAGAAACGTGGAATAGCATCTGTCTACAAAGAACCATACGTTAACAAGCAAACAAAAACTAGCCACAGGGCTGGGAATATGGCCTAGTGGCAAGGGTGCTTGCTTCGTATACATGAAGCCCTGGGTTTGAGTCCCCAGCACCACATATGCAGAAAACGGCCAGAAGTGGCGCTGTGGCTCAAGTGGCAGAGTGCTAGCCTTGAGCAAAGAGAAGCCAGGGACAGTGCTCAGGCCCTGAGTCCAAGGCCCAGGACTGGCCAAAAAAAAAAAAAAAAAAAAAAACTAGCCACAATTCTACCTAATCATCCACAATGAAATAAACCCAATCATATACTAATTGTTTCAGAAAACAGAGGAGGATGAGACATTCCCAACTTATTTTATGAGGGAATCAATGCTCTGATACCACAAACCCATGCTATTTATTACAAGGGAGACTAAACTACAGATAAGTAGCTCTTGTGAACATAAACACAAAGTCCTAGCAAAACTTTCCTAAGTTGATCTTAGGAAAATATGAAGATAATAAATATATCAGGACATATATAATAATCCAGTAATTCGGTGCCCATGAGTAATTTTGTTTGGCTTTGTTTTGGTGTTGGGGTTTGAACCCAGGGTCTCATACATGGTAGACAAGTACTCTATCACAGGTCTATAGATCTGTGCCCAACTGGAAACAATAAAGAGGAAATAAAACTCTTTTTCAACTAGTATGGTATGGATGTAGAAACCTCTAAGAATTTACCAAAATAAGTAAGCAACAACAACAAAAACAGAAGAGCAGGTAGGGTTCAAAAGCCAAGAAAAATGCAAAGCCCTGAGTTCAAACCCATTCTCGGGTGCGGGCGCACACACGTACACGCACACGCACTACTTTTTTGCCAGTCTTGGGGCTTGGACTCAGGGCCTGAGCACCGTCCCTGTCTTCCTTTTGCTCAAGGCTAGCACTCTACCACTTGAGCCACAGCGCCACCTCTGGCCGTTTTCTATATATGTGGTGCTGAGGAAACGTGCTCCGCGGGCTGGGAATGTGGCCTAGTGGTAGAGTACTTGCCTAGCATGCATGAAGCCTTGGGTTCGATTCCTCAGTTCTACATAAACAGAAAAGGCTGGAATTGGTGCTGTGGCTCAAGCGGTAGAGTGCTAACCTTGAGCAAATGGAGCTGAGGGACAGTGCCCAGGCCCTGAGTTCAAGTCCCAGTACTGGCACTAACCCTCCCCTCCCCAACCAACAACAAAAACCTAACAAGTAAATAGCAAGATGGCAGAAAAGATCTATTTGCAGAACAATGTATTATAAGGGAGTAGAGCTGTAGCTTAGTGGTAGAAGAAGGTCTAGTATACATAAAGACTTGACACCCAGCATTGGAAAAAAAAAAATCAGTGTTGTGGGGTGGTTTTTTTTTTTTTGTCAGTTGGGGGGCTTGAACTGAGGGTGCTGTCCCTGAGCTCTTTTGCTCAAGGCTAGCACACTTCTGGCTTTCTCGTGGTCAATTAAAGTTAAGTCTAACAAGCTTTTCTGCTCCAGCTGGCTTTGAATTGTGATCCTCAGATCCCAGCCTCCTGAGTTAGCTAAGATTGCAGGCGTGAGCCGCTGGTACCTGGCAAATTCGTGTTATTTCGATCAGCAACAACAACAAAAAATTGGAAATGCGATTAGAAGGCACATTTTGACTGGGTGCCAGTGGCTCACGCCCGTAATCCTAGCTACTCAGGAGGCTGCATTCTGAGGACTGTTGTTTGAAGACAACCCGGGCAGGGAAGCCTCTGAGACTCTTATTTCCAATACACTATCAAAAAAACAAACAAGCAAACAAAAAAAGTCAGAAGTGGAGCTGTAGCTCAAGTGGTAAATTGTTAGCCTTGAGAAAAAAAAAATAATTCAGAGACACTGCTCCAGCCCTGAGTTCAAGCTACAGAACTGGCATGAAAACAAAAATGGTGGCTGGGAATGTGGCTCAAGCGGTGGAGTGTGAGCCAGGGCTTCACGTACGCGAGGCAAGCCCTCTACCACTAGGCCTCATTCCCAGCCCCACGTTTCCTTTTCTGTAAATTACATCTCGGTACGTTCGAAAGAAAAGAGGAGCACCGTTGCCGTGCCCCACACCGAGGGGAAGTTCAGGCTCACCTCTACCTCCTTCTCCTCATGCTCTCCGCCCATTCCTAGTATCATTTACCCCACTGCTGGGGCTTCTTCTCTTGTGCAAGGTCTCCTCCTCCTCCTCCTTACCCCAGCCAGGTGAAGACCTGCCTCCTCAATCCAGAGCCTCCAGCAGCAGCTGGCTGAAGAACAAGCTGTCTGCAATTCTCTTGCCCAGGGCTCGGGGCCAACGCTGAGTACACAGCAAATGGTGTTGTGCTGGTGCGGAACAGGCCCCGAACAGAACACAGCAGCTTCGCCAGCTCCCGCTGGGTCTTGGCAGGGGCAGGAGACTGCACACAGAGTCTCTGGCACCTTTGCCTCCGAGCTCAACCCCGCTTAGCTGGTTGACCAGGGTCAGCCCCCTCTGGCCTGCCACGTGAGCGTCTGCAGACCTGGCCGAAGCTCCCCGGGTTCTTGGCTGCCCCGTGCTATCCCAAGTCTCACCCTATTTCGGGTCCTAGCTCATTTTCTCTCCCCGGTCTTCTCCTCTCCTAAGGGATCATTCTACCCAAGGATCCCCAAAAGAGATTTTTTTTGCGTATGTGTATATAGGCTTGAACTCGGGGCCTGGGCTCTATCTTTTTTTTTTTTTTTTTCACTTTTGCTCTATCACTTGAGCCACAATTCTACTTTCGGCTTCTTTTCTGGTTCCTAGAGGAGTCTCACAGACACTTTCCTGCTCAGAACTGGCTTTGAACCATGATCCTCAGGCCTTTGGATCTCAGCCTCTTGAGTAGCTAGGATTACAGGCATGAGCCTCAGTTACCTGGCACAAAAAGAGACTTTGAAAAGAAACCCAGGTCCGTGGTGATTCCTGGCATAGCATGCCCCGCTTCCCTGACTGAGAGGAATCATTCTTAGGACTCCCTAAGAAGCCCCGCCGCGGGCCAGGGCCTGGGCCTCTACATGGCTGGCTGACCACCGCGCTCATATTATTGACAGGCCCATCCCCTGGGGGGGGTGCGGGCGCAAACATCCTCCAGACAGAACAAGCCTGCCAGACACAGAAAAGAAGGGGTTCCAGGAAGACGAAGAGGCTCAGTTAGGGTACCCTGCCTACATTTGCATCTAGATTCTCCTTGGCATCTCTTTTCTAGGGAGAGATGGAGACCCGGATTCTCTGTTCACAGCCGGAGCTGCAGGACTCCCGGTCAAAGGCGGTGAGGATTTGGGCCATGGCCTCCTTTAGGCCTCCCGACCTCCACCTTTTGGATGGCCAAGAGGATGTAACTAGCCTGGTCATGGGAATGGCAGGACCTGCACCACTGGGAGACAATGGCTTGGCCAGAACCTGTGGGCGAGCCCAGGAGGCTGGCTCAGGTCTGCGGCTTCCGGGGAGGAAGTGAGCCATTGTTTTGGGGGGCCGTGTGGGCCCCGCTGCAACTCAGCACAATGGAGGGAGCGGGCGAGTGCCAGGCCTAGCCCACCGACAATCAGGAGCTTGTTTATTGCTTTAATGACCCACGGCAGATCCACCTGGAAACAGACCTGCTAATGAGCGAGACGGGGCTGGCGGAGCCCCAAGGGAAGCCAGTCGGGCCAGCTCCCCGGAGGGGCGAAGGGTGTGTGTGGTCTGCAGACTGGGAATGCTGGGCTCTGTCTGGGAAAACCGCAGCGCCATCTCCCGCGTCTCGGTCCCTGCCCGCCTCCCTCCCGCGGTGGGGGCTCCGGCAGGTGGCGCCGGGGGAAGGGCACAGGTGGCGAGTGGGAGCCGCGGGTGGGGTCCCCGCTCCAGCCTCTGCTCCCGAGGCGGCCTTGAACCCACTGGGGAAGCTTTCTGGGCTTGCGCCCCTCCCCTCCCCCTCCTTCCAGGATAGGATACCAAACTCATTCCCACTGTCTCCCAACTTTGGCGGGGTGGGGGAGGCTAAGATAAGATCAGACACCGCAACTGCTTTGAACTCCTTAGAATTAAAAAAAAAAAAAGCCCTTCCCGACATCAAGGCTTCACAGTGTTTGCTTCTCTCCCCTGTGGCTGGGGCCCGGGAGTCTGCACTGCTGTCTGGGACTCGGTTTCCCTCGGCTGAACAGCAGACACCTGCCAGGGACTGAGATGGAAGGAAAACTGCCTCTCCTTACATGGAAGGGGGCGCGGGGCTGCTGGAGCCGGCGCCTGGTCACGGGAGCCAGGTGCGGGACAATGCGACGGTCGCTCCCAGCAGGCCCTTGACAGACAGACAGCAGCCAACTACAAACCAAGGGGTTTGTTTGCCGGCTGTTCCCCAGCACAGAGCGGGACAGGAAGTGCGGAGCGCGCCCACCCTTGTCTCACTGAGGGGTCCCCACCCCAGGAGGCTCACACCTGCCCTCAGGAGACCAGAGGCCTGAGTAGTAAAGAAAATGGCCCCAGAGAGAGGGTGCGTGAACCCAGACCTACAGAGAACTCATCTCCTCCCTTCCTTGCAGAGTTCTGGGGGTCAGGAAGCCGTGGCAGAGCCAGAGCGGTGCTGAGACGGCTGTGTTCTCCAAGTCTTTTTTGTCCAGAGTGGACGAAGTGGGAGGGAAGATGGAGGGAACCGGTAGGAAGGCCAGTGGAGTGATCATACTGAACATCTGTGAGTTCTTTCCTCTCTCCCTCTCTCCTTCCTCCCTCTTTCCTCCCTCCCTCCCTCCCTTCCTTGTCAAGATCTTGCTATACAGCCTAGCTTTCCCCAAGTGCTGGGATTACAGCTATATACCACCACACCTGGCCAGACACACTATTACAGGGGCGTAACTCAGAGGTCCCATTATGTAAAAATAGGAGTTTGTTTGGGTTTGGGGGTCTGTTCTTCAGCCTATGAAGCAGGAGTGACTATCATATATTCTTCCAAAGGCCTGTGAGTGGGAAGACAATGAGGTCAAATGATGAGGCTCAAGGAGCAAAGGAGAAAACCACCAATGACCCTGGATAGGACAAGGAACCAGCTGTGGGCCTGGGAGCCAAGATCCCTGGGTTCTAGGTCAGGTGCTGCGGTCTGAAGGGTCAGATCACTCCGTCTCTGCCTCCGTGTCTCTGCTGTTTGCTCTACTCGTCCTCCAGTGATATCGAAGGGACACAGAAGCTGGTGTCTCTTGCAAGTTAGCACACAAGGGCTTGTATGAGTTCCCCCAAATCCGTTCACCCTCTGAGAGGTAATTAGAGTCAGATGAGGTCAGGAGACAGAGACCCCTATCATGGAATTCATGTTAGGGTTCTTATAAGAGGAAGTGACCAGTCCCCCGCCCCCCCCCCGCCCCTTCGCTGTACCATTCAAGCCACCCCTGCAGCCCTTTTTGCTTTCCTTATTTTGCAAATAGGTTCCAGTTTTTGCCCAGTTCAACCTGGACCACAGTCATCAAACTTCCTGCATTGCTGAAGCATAACAGGCTCATGCCACTGTACTCGGGGGTTTCTTTAGTTTGTTTTTTTTTGGGGGGGGGGATTGTTATTTTGGGTTGGTCATAAGGCTTGAACTCAGGACCTACTGCTGTCCCTGAGCATTTTGCTCAAGGCTAGCGCTCTACCACTTTGAGCCACAGCACCATTTCCATTTCTCCGGTGGCTAATTGCAGATGAGACTCAAACGGACTTTCCTGCCCGGGCTGGCTTTGAACCGTGATCCTCAGATCTCAACCTCCTGAGTAGCTAGAATGACAGGCTTGAGTCAAGGGCACCTGGCTTCGGTTCTTTGTTGCTTTTTAATTGGTGTCTTGTAGACGTTTTTGCCTAGGCTCAACCATGACCCTCCCAATTCTCAGCCTCTGGAGTAGCTAGAATGATAGATCGGAGCCGCCCCACCGGGCTCATCCCTAGCTCTCTTGTTTACAAAGTAGAGCTCATCTCTGCCCTGCCTGAAAGCCCGGGACAAATGAGGTCATGCTTTTCGAGCAAAATGAAATCAGTAAAAATGTTTTTAAGGGGCTTCTATAAAAACAAACTGTGTTATTATTACAAACAGTAATATAATGACTCTCCACGGTCCAGGACAACCCGGGATGTATTTGTGAGCAGGAGAAAATGTCTTCCTTATCCCATTCTTTTCTGGAGGATTTACTTTATGCTGTATCTTTTCCCCTCACAGGCTGCTCCGTACCTCGGGGAGAGGCACCCCGAGCGAGCCGCCCTTGGCTCCCTCCCAGCCCTGTCCTCCGCCCACCCGCCCGCCCGCCCGTCCTCTGGGAAATCGCAATGTATTTTTAGGGAATTTCATTCCTCCCATCCATTTCCTTTCCGGGGCAGGCCTGGGAAAGCTCCTGGGAGCTCCAGGGACACTTTCTGACCCGGGGACTTTTCAGGCCAGCTTTCCTGGAGGGCAGTGAGGAGGGGAGTGGGAAAACTCGAGTGGAATGTCACTGGGGGTGGAGGGGGACTCCACAGAGAAACTGAGTACACAGCCCAGCACCCTTGCCTTGGGCCCGGGGCACAGGCCGGGGCTGCAGACAGAACGGCTTAGGAGAGCCAAGGTGGGTGGGGCGCGGGGGACACAGGCATGCCCCTCTGGGAGATTGGGGGGGGGACCATCCTCAGCTGCAACAATAGACATCCATTATGACCCGAGGCCCAGCCTGGTCCTGAGGGCCCTGGGGTGGGGGTGGGGGGGCTCCGCGGCCTTCTCCCTGCAGGCTTCATGATCGAACAGTCATTGGACTCTGAGAGACCCACTCGACACCAAGGCCAGCAAATCAGTCGACTTTTTAGGACAGAAGTGTCCGGTGGGTTGGGGGTGGGGCGGCAGGCCCCCCTTCCCCCCCCCTCTTGTTGTGTCTCCTGGGTTGGAGACAGAAATCCTGAGCGGCTGATGCTAGACAGGGAGGCGGTTGAGTGCATTGGGACCAGGGAGAAAATGAATTGAGGCCCAAGAGACGGGATTCCCGGAGCAGACAGCGGGGACCTGCGGGATCCTTCCCTCCGGCGCTCCCCTGCCGATAGCACAGCTGCTGCCGGCGAGCCTCGGGGACTGAAAGAGCTCCAGACAACGCTGGCCGGTCAGCAGCCATGTTGTCTCCCTGCTCCAGTCTACAGAGTCCCCAGCGCTCGGGTCAGACGTGAGCGGACGGTCGCGGTCGGTGGGGGCGGGTCCTCGCCGACACCATCCTTGGCGAAGTCAGGCTGCCTCCTACTCCAGGCGACTGCCCTCGGCTTGCCCAGGGCCACGCTTTCTACAGCCCATGCCACTGAATCTAGGTGGGTCCTGCACGTGGCCAAGGCCAACTTGGAAACCTGTAACCGGTGCTGCTAGGATCAGGCTGGGTGTCCACAGAGATTTGGGGCTTCAGGGCATCTGGCCCTTGGTGTCTTCCCTGGTTCCTCCCTCCCTCCCTTCCTTCCTTCCTTCCTTCCTTCCTTCCTTCCTTCCTTCCTTCCTTCCTTCCTTCCTTCCTTCCTTCCCTCCTTCCTTCCTTCCTTCCTTCCTTTCTTCCCTCCTTCCTTCCTTCCTTCCTCCTCCTCCTCCTCCCTCTTCTCCCCTTTCTTCTTCTTCTTCTTCTTCTTCTTCTTCTTCTTCTTCTTCTTCTTCTTCTTCTTCTTCTTCTTCTTCTTCTTCTTCTTCTTCTTCTTCTTCTTCTTCACTGGTCTTGGAGCTTGAACTCAAGGCCTGGGTACTGTCCATGAGCTTCTTTGAGCGCTCTACCACTCGAGCCACAGCACCACTTCAGGTTTTCGTGAGTAGTTTATTGGAGATAAGAGTCTCACAGTCTTGGCTGGGACTATGGCCTAGTGGCAAGAGTGCTTGCCTCGTATACATGAAGCCCTGGGTCCGATTCCCAAGTACCACATATATAGAAAACAGCCAGAAATGGCGCTGTGGCTCAAGTGGCAGAGTGCTAGCCTTGAGCAAAAAGAAGCCAGGGACAGCGCTCAGGCCCTGAGTCCAAGGCCCAGGACTGGCAAAAAAAAAAAAAAAAAAAGAATCTCACAGTCTTTCCTGCCCAGGACAGCTTTGAATCATGATCTTCAGATCTCAGCCTCCTGCGTAGCTAGGATTATAGGAGTGAGGCACCGGAGTCTGGCTCTTGTCCTTCCTTTAACTAAAGGAGCCACAAGCTCCTTGATGGGATTTGCATGTCTCCTCCATCGTCGTAGTTAACCCCAGGGTGCCAAGCAACCCCTCTAACATCCCAGCTCATTAGTGCCTGACAGGATAGAAGAGGGGGTAAATCCATTTTTTTGCCTTTGTTGTGTGTGCGGTGCCGAGGAATCGAACCCAGGGCTTCACGCATGCTAGGCAAGCACTCTACCATGAAGCCATATGCCCAGCTCAGGGCAAATCCATTTTACAGACGAAGAAAACTGACTCAAAGAGGGAAGAGAAGTGGCCTTTTCCTTTTCCTTGCCCAAAGCTGGCTCTTTTCCTCTCCATTTGCTTTCCAAATCCTTTTTCTTTCCTTTTTTTTTTGGGGGGGGGAGTGTAGTTTTGCTTTTGTTTTTGCCTTTGTGGATGATAGTTTCACATCTACACACGCGCCAAGTTGTTGTTTTTAACACGGTGATGGCCACTTCCGCCGCCGGGTGAAGACGCTGTCCACCCCCCCCCTCCTGCCCCCCACCTCCACCCCCACCCCCACCCTGGAAAAGACAGCACCCACGTTGCCTTTGAGCTTGAGACCCCCTCCCCACTCTCATGTGGAGGCTCCACTGTGTTTTAAAATTACCTTGGTATATTTATATATTAGTGTTCTTTTCTATTTTAAAAAACGCTTTCCCATTGTGCTTTAGCTCACTGGGGCAGTGCTGTTTGCCTGGGTGTACCCATAGGCTTTTCAATCAAAAACAGGAAAAAAAAAAAAAAAGACCCACATGTTTCTATTTCTTTATATATCTCTGCTTTTTTTTTTCTTTCAGGAAAATAAATATTTGCTGAATTGAATTGGAAAAATTTTTGAGAAAAATGTTTTTGTACCTTGTGTGTTTGGCTGTTATTGTTAAATAAGTGCTTTCAGTGACAGGCCTTTTGTTCTGAGGAAGGGCTTTCTGTGTTTGGAGGGGGGAGGCTGTGGATCTAGCCGGTTGCGTTTCAAAGTAGAGAGTCTTAAATTCTCCAAGCCGGTGCAGCTCTCTCTCTCTCTCTCCTCTCCTCATCTTCCTCTCTTCTCTTCTGCCTCTTTCTCTGCCCTCCACCGTTTCTGCCTCTCATTCACACTCAGGTTGCGATCACCAATGCCACAGGCCGCCTCTCCGCCTTCCCTGGTTGGTTCCATGGAAGCAGAGCAGAGACCACATCACGCGTCCTAACTCCACATGTGCATGGACATCTGTCCACAGGGGAGAACACAGGTAGGTGTGTGGAACGCACCAAACCAGCCTGGGGGTAAGAGAGCAGCAACCCCCCCTGAGAGGAATAGGAGCCTGCCCTGGGTTCCTGGGTCTCCACCCCCCGCCCCAGGTTACTTCCAGCCCCCCACAACCCACGGACGTAGCCAACCAAGGATGGGAAACACACGCACACACATACACACACACACACACACACACACACACACACACACACACACACATCAGTACCGAACATGCACAGGTCTTTTCTTTCTTGCCCATCGTTCCCTAAACAAGGGCATCTAATAAGTATTTACGTAGCATCCACCCCGTATTGGGCGTTACAAGGATCTAGAGACACGGCCGCTCCACGTGGGAGAACGTGCACGGGTAATACTGCACCATCACGATCGGGGAGTTGAACGTGGGTGGATTGTGGTGACCCAGGACCCTGGTGCCCATTCCTGGGGGAGCCTGGGCAGCAAGATGGTGTCTCTGGTGCCCATAACGCCTCAAGAATCGCTCCACAGGGGAAGCGAGTCTCCCTTAGATGGAGACACTGGTGTCTCGTGGGAGGTGAGGCCATGGCGGGCCAGGTCCTCCCCAGCCCCTCCTCCCTCTGTTCTCTGTCACTCTCCTGAGCAAGGCCACATCCTGATCCCTGGAGACAATGGCCCAGGCCACACCAGCCTGCGCAGGAGTCGCGCGTGTGCCGGGACACAGACATTCCCCGCACCGACGAGAGGGTGAGCGCCGTGGTACAACCGCTCTGGATGCCACGCGGCCTTCACCACGATCCCGTCCCCTGAGGAAGGAACAGTGTGAGGAACAGACATCCTGAAGAGAATTTGAAGCCACACACCAGGACAGGAGGCACACGTGTTATAGGAAAGTTCTGGCAGAAAATGAGAGGCAGAGCATCGACACTGAGCCCTGCTGAATGCTGGGAGGAGCCGGGCTGAGTGGAACAGGAACCGGCTCCCGGCTCTCCATTCCACAGGAAAAACCAACCCAGCCACCTACCTGAGTCACGCCGGCCGCGTGGAGGCCGTGAAGGGCCTGCTTGTGAGTGACAGGGCTCCATGTGGACTTGGCAGCTAGAACAATCTAGAAGAGCTGAAGAGGGGAAAGTTGGTCATGTGAAAAACCAGGCCTCTCAGGCACAGGAAACAGCCATCAAAGGGGTACCAGGGCCCAAGGCTGCTTAAGGAATCTTAGGGAAGAAAGTACTTACAAGTACTGCCCTCGTACCCGTCTTGCCCCTGGAATTCGTTATCACTGCATAACAGATCACCCCCAAAATGTAGTCACGGGAAACAGTGACATTATGTCCTGTAGCAGGTGCCCCTGTTTTGACGATAATGGCAACTCTAGCAGGTGGGGCCTGGTTAGAAGGGCGTCACTGGAGGCTGTCCCTGGCTCCTTCCTCCCATCCTGCTCTGCTTTCTGTCCACCACGAGGCGAGCTGCTTTGCTCTACCGCTTCCTTCCTGCTGATGGTCGGCCAGCCACCAACGGGAATCTCTCGACATCAGGACCCAGAATAAACTCATCCTAACTTGGTTGTCTTATTCAAGTACTTGGTCACAGTGATGAAAAAACTATCCACCCCTCATGTTTACATCCCTTCTGCGTGACATGTGCACAATCGCAAGGACCCGAAGTTCCTTCCAGCTCCCCATTCCAGTATCAGCTGACGTGCGTGCGCGCGCGCGTGCCAGTTCTGGGGCTCCAGCTCAGGGTCTCCCTTGGTTTTTATGTTCAAGGCTGGTGCTTTGCCATTTGAGCCACAGCTCTAGTTCTGGCTACTGGCTGAAGAGTCTTACGGATTTATCTTTCTGAGATAGCCTCAAACCTCGATCCTCAGATCTCAGCCTCCTGAGTGAGGCTCCTCAAGGGCAAGCTCCCAAGCAAGGCTGCTCTGGACCCACTAATCAAAGAGGCACGTATGAGACCTACCCCATGTGCCCCACGTAGGATACAGGACAGGCATAGGGTCGCGACTACCTACGTGCTGACCAGGAGCAAGGGGTGTGTGCCGAACCTGAAACCCAGCCAGGCCGAGGGAGCAATGCTCCACGGTTAATGGCTTTCCTATCTGACCGCTCTCCATCCCCCCCCCCCCCCCCCCCGCCTGGTTTTCATGATGGCTAGCACAGCACACATTGGCAGCTCACTAGGGAGAGCCTGCCTCCTGCCAGCAGCGCTCTGAGAGCCTTTTTCATTTGGTATTATCTCTACAGAACACGAAGAACTCTGGGGGCTGGGAGTGCCGCTCAACACACACACACACACACACACACACACACACACACACACACACACACACACACACACACACACACACACACGGCTGGTCCTGAGGCTTCAACTCAGGGCCTGAGCACTGTCCTTGAGCTTTTCTTCTTCAAGGCTAGTGCTCTAGCACTTGAGCCTCAGGTCTATCTCTAACTTTTTTTTTCTTTCCTTCCTTCCTTCCTTCCTTCCTTCCTTCCTTCCTTCCTTCCTTCCTTCCTTCCTTCCTTCCTTCCTTCCTCCCTCCCTCCCTCCCTCCCTCCCTCCCTCCCTCCCTCCCTCCCTTCCTTCTTTTTGGTGCTTAATTGGAGATAAGAGGCTCACGGATTTTCTTGCCTGACTGGCTTTGACTTGTAACTTCAGATCTCAGCTTCCTGAGTAGCTAGGATTCCCGGTGTGAACCACCGGCGCCCCGCTTGAAACTATTCTTTAAATACAAAAATTAAACCCATCTTTCACTTACAGCCTGAACTATAGTAGGCGTTCAGTGGCGGGAGTAATTATGGGAGGGAAAAGCCCAGGTGGTGGGGTGGAATAATGGTCCCTCCCAGAGGTGTCTCTGTCCTGTCTGTGAGTCTGTTTTCCAGGTGGTGAAAACAGGCTTGGTGGACGTGACTAAATTACAGCTTCTGAAACGAGATCTCTGCGATTGTCCAGGTGGACCCAATGCAGCCCGTGACAAAAGTTCTTCCCCTCCCCCCTTCAGCCGTGTTTGCTTTATTTAACGAACAGTAATGATTTAAGACATCTTTTTCTTCATCTGAGGTTTGCACCCTTACAAGGTTTTTGGTTTTTTTTTTCTTCTGGTCTTTGAGCTTGAACGCAGAGCCTCCCTGCATCAATATGATTTTCCTGTTGTATTGCATGCTGAGGTTCTTCTGAAGGGAAGGATGCAGCCAGGCCTCCCTGACAGCCAAGCTCTTTGTCAAAAGGCCCCGTGGCACGGTGGCGTAGGACCAAACGGAGTGAGCAGCGGCGTTCTCAGCTCATTCGACGTGTGTTCCAAGGCATTCTAGCTCTGACAAAAGCACCTGGCCGGCCACCCGCGCGTGGCCTTTAGGAGAGATCAGGGGATTCCTTCGGGGAGGTCAGAGGACACAGGATGGCAGACGCAGAGGCTGCGGTGGCTTCGAGGGTGGGAGGAGGCCCTGAGCCAAGGCGGGCGGGCAGCCCTGCTGCTGGATTTGCCCTAAGCCTCAGGAAGGAGCTCGGCACTGCCTCCCTCTGTACTTTTACTCAGTGGGACACATTTCAGCCTCTCAATCTGTAAGATTAAAAAAAAAAAAAATCCGTGATGTCCCAGGCACTGGTGACTCGTAAAACTTTAGCTACTCAGGAGGATGAGATCTGAGGATCGAGGTTCAAAGCCAGCCTGGGCAGGAAGGCCCAGGAGACTCTTTATCTCTTAAGAAACCACTCAGAAAACCAGAAGTGGCTCTGTGGCTCAACTGGTAGAGCGCTAGCCTTGAGCTGAAGAGCTTAGGGACAGCGCCCAGGCCCAGAGTTCAAGTCCCATGACCAATCAAAAAAAAACAACAACAACAAAACCAAGCAAGTGAGAGCGAGTGCATGGCCCTGAGATCAAGTCCTGTATCAGCACATACACTCATGCACAAAACAAACGAGTACAATAATAATCCACTGAGTCTGTGGCAGTTTGCTCTGGCAGCGACAGGGAATGGATGGCAGGGGTAAAAGGCCCATCGAGGCGGGCAGGCGTGGGAGCAGACCTGGGGACGGGGGAGGTGTCTGGCTTGCATGTCATCATGTTTATGGTACCCGGAGGTAGATGGGCAAGGGCCGGGGTGCGGTGAGGGGTTTGTAGGAGACAGGCGCTCGGGGAGGGAGGTCCGGGACCGACAGCGTTGGGGGAGAACAGGAACGCATCAGAGAGTGCGGCGACGGCGCGAGGCAAGGCTTATTCTCTAGGGTCCGCTCTTTATTTTTCCGGGCTGCCTGGGTCCCCCAGAGCTTGTCTGGGAAGCCGCTGGAGAGGGGGTTGCGGGAGTCCCAGGGCCCCAGGGGGAGGGGTGGGGGAAGCAGACAAACACATAGCTCTGGTGCGGGCTCAGCTCCCACCCTCAGGGGTGGCTCGCACACGGCGGGGGGGGGGGGGGGGGTGCACCGCGGGGCGAAGCTGCCTTTTTCGCTTCCTTGGCGCTTAGCCCAGAGCCTGGATTCATCCTGCAGCGTGCACACACACCAACACCACCACAGGGGCAGCCGAGCCCGGCGAGGGGGTCGAGGCCTGCTGGGGATGGAGGTCCCTTCCGGATAGTTCCATCCCCTGATGAGGCGCTTGGGGGGGCTCGTGGAAAAGCCCGCGGGGCTTCTGGGAGCCTCCGTCCCTGTGGAAGCCCATGGCGGGCCTCCGGCTGGGCCTCAGACAAGTAGATGGCTCTGGTTCAGGGTAGGCCGCCATCTTCCCAGAGATGGACTCGGGGCCTGGGCGCTGTGGCTTCCTTGGCTTGTGTTGGCCCTCGACTACGATTTGAGCCATACCTCTCTACTTCTGGCTGTTGTTGCTGGTTAACTAGGATTAAGAGTCTCATGGGCTTTTCCTGCCTGGGCTGGCTTTGAACCTTGACTCTCAGATCCCAGCCTGCGGGTAGCTAGGGTTACAGTGGCACCCTGCTCAAATGTCCTTTCCTTAGCAGGGCCGTGCGTGGTGGCCCAGGTGTAAGGACTGCGTCCCCGAGCCAGAGCCCCCGCTTTCCGCTTTCAGGCAGACCCCGGGTGATCTGGAAAGACATAATAGCAGGACTGCAGCCATTAACTGCCCCGACACCCGCCCACCCACCTCCCCCGGGGATTCTTGCCTTGTGGAACCACACCATTTGAGCAGGAGAAGGAAAAGAAAGACGTGAAGTCTATGTTAACTTTCGTTGTCTTGTTTTGGTTTTGTGCCAGTCCTGGGGCTGGAACTCAGGGCCTGAGCACTGTCCCTGGCTTCCTTTTTGCTCAAGGCTAGCACTCTGCCACTTGAGCCACAGCGCCACTTCGGGCTTTTTCTATATATGTGGTGCTGAGGAATCGAACCCAGGGCTTCATGTATACAAGGAGAGCACTTTACCACGAGGCCATATTCCCAGCCCCTATGTTAACTTTTAGATAATACGACTCAGAGCCGTTCTCTTAAAGCCAAAGGTAAAGTATTTAGAGAGGAAACATCAAACCAGTTGTGAGTGGTCCTTACCTTTCAACCACAGCCTCAGAGAGAGCCCTAGCCATCAGGCCCGGGTCCAACCAGCTTTCTCTCCCTCCCTCCATCTCTTCTCCCACCTGGACCCTGTGGAGAGCCCCAGGTGTTTACACTCGGTTCCGGTGACTTCCTATCTATCCTCCATGCTCTCACCTGCAGATGGACTCTCTGAAACTATGCACCCCCACCACCTACCCTACACCCCACTGCAGGGGGCTAGCAGGCCCCCTTCTCAACCGCAGCCACCCTGCCAGACACCTACCCTTTGGGAGGATTCCCGAAAGCTCCACGTGGAGGAGGGGGTCGGGACATGTGGGGAGGAAGGAGACTTTTAGGCCCCGAACACACAGACAGGCCTGGCCGTCCCGCAGCGCCCCCCCCCCGGAAATCCTGCTCGACTGGGTGACTCTCCGCTTCTGCGGGGCTGCCTGGAACGGCTGGAAGATCGGGAAGCGAATAAACAAGCGTCCCTCTCGCGGAACCACATTTCTTGAATTCAACTCATCTAGGAGCCCGAGTTATTTCATAGGATCAAATGTAGGATCTCCACATACATTGTGCCAGCAACGTTACTCTGGGATGGGCACGCGTGTGTGTGTTGGGAGTTGAACCAGGGCCTCATGCAATCTAGGTATATATTTTGCCACCAAGCTACCACCCCAGCCCCGTGCGTATGTTTGCAGATGACGTGGTGCCTGTATAATGTGGTCTGATTACAATCCCAGCACGCGTGTCCCCACTCTTTCCCCCTCTCAGATGCGTGTCAGGTAGGAGCTGGGCTCCGGCTCGCTGGTCGGCGGGCGGGGGCTGAGCAGGGCTGGCGAGGGGCCCTTTCCGTGGGGCCGGGGCGCTGGGTCTCCTGGCTCTCCCCTGAGGCCTGGGCTCCGAGCAGCCAATTTATTAAGGCGAAAAAATAAAAACAAACAAACAAACAAAAAAAAGAAAGCATGCAGAGGGGAAAAAAATAGAGCAGTCAATTTAAAAAAATGATGAAGTAAATGAGAAGAAATAAAAAAAGATTATTAAAACGCTATAAAGGGCTGTGTGCGACTGAATGATGAGATGAACTAAAAATAACCTCTGGTTCAAGCCGCAGCCCGGGCGGCCAGGCACCGTCTGGCCACAGGGAGCCCGGCCCGTGGGGTGGGGTGGGGTGGGGTGGGGTGGGCCCTCAGCCCTCTCCCCCCCTCCCCCAGCGGAGCTGGAAGCCAGTAGAATCCACCTGAGAGACTGGAGAAAGGCCTCGGCCCCCCTCGGAGTGGACACCGCGTGACTGTGCACGCCTCGGCTCTGAGGCCACGGCAGGCCCCCCCAGGGAAGACCGGCACCCCCACACTCGGCCCCGTAGCCAGGGTGTTCCAGGCCTCTGTGCTAGGCTGGGGAAACGGAGGCCGGGCTGTCCTGGCCAGTCCTCTGTGCCCCACTGGCCTGGTCTAGAACAGAGCCACACACACATACCCCAACCTGATTTGTGGGCACCGCCTTTCTGCGGCCCTAGAGAGAGACCGATGTCATTTGGGGAAGATGAAATAAATACACATGGCCACATCCTCACCCGGTGCTCCTGAGCCCCTAAAAGGAAATTGAATACTGTACTGGGACAGAGGAGGGTACTGCTGCTGGGTCGCTGGGGTCCAGGGTCTGTGTGGGACAGAGGAGGGTACTGCTGCTGGGTCGCTGGGGTCCAGGGTCTGTGTGGGACAGAGGAGGGTACTTCTGCTGGGTCGCTGGGGTCCAGAGTTTAGTCTCCTAGCACAAAGAACTCTTTTCCCAGCAGTTAAATCTCCATCACTTCCAACGGCTTCCTGCTTGGAGACGGACTGTTTACCAGACCTTCAAAAGTCCCACAACAAACCCACGGTGAAGACTTGAGCTCCCGCGTGAAAAGATGCCCACCACCCCGCCATTTCCCCGGGGAAGGACATTTTCCCAAGCAGACACAGGGCGGAGGAAGAACCAACACAGCTTCTCTTCCAAACCCCAGGGGTCTGGTCACAGTCAGGAAAAAATAACACAATAACAATAAAAACAAGAAGATAAGAGGAGATAAAAGAATGTACTATAAAATCATAAAGGACAAAGTAGAGATAAGGAAGGATCAAGTTAAGTCAAACAGAACTTTCAGGGCTAAAAGACGAAAGAGATAAAAGAAATAAACAAGCTTTTAAAATGACAAGAAAAATAATCAACAATTTAGAAGATTAGGAGCTGACGTTATAAGAGCAAAGAAGGTTTATGATTCCACTGGACTGAGGACTTAAGGAGCCAAGCTATTCTGAGACTCAGCTCACTCCCACGGAGTCAGGGCCGGACACGGTGGTGTGTGTGTGTGTGTGTGTGTGTGTGTGTGTGTGTGTGTGTGTGTGTCTGTGTGTGTCTGTGTGTGTGTGTGTCTGTATGTGTCTCTGTGTGTGCTAGTCTTTGGTCTTGGGGTTTGAACTCAGGGCCTGGGAACTGTCTCCGAGCTGTTTTGTTCAAAGCTGGTGCTCTACCACTTGAGCCACAGTTCCACTGCCAACTTTTTAGGTGGTGAATTGGAGATGAAAGTTTCGTGAGAGCCCCGGGCTGGTAGCTCAAGCCTATAATCCAAGCTACTCTGGAGGCTGAGATCTGAGGATCGTGGTTCAAAGCCTACCCAGGCAGGAGAGTCTGTGAGACTCTCATCTTCAATTAACCACCAGGAAACTGAAAGTAGCGCTGCAGCTCAAAGTGGTAGAGCACTAGCCTTGAGCAAAAAAGCTCAGGGACAGCACCCAGGTCCTGAGTTCAAGCCCCACAACCAGCCAAAAAATAGAAAAGTCACATGAACTTGCCCACACAGGCTGGCTTTGAACCTCCGTCCTCAGATCTCACCCTCCCGAGTAGCTAGCATTACAGGAGTGAGCCACCAGTACCCAGCTCGAGTCCTAAGCTCTTAGCTGCCTGGCTGTTAAACACATTTGGACCTTTCTTCCTGATTTCTGGTTGTTGTTTTTTTTTTTCTGATATTCATAACTGGTGTCCAATTCATTTTTCTACCAGGGTTTTCTAAAGCAAACGTTACCGGGAACCAGTGGCTTCTAGGTCCACACTCCTAACTCTTCAAGCTGAGATGCAAAGAGCCCTGAGAAACAAACGTATGATCGACATCTTTTATTTCAACTCAGGCCCAGGCTGTCCTGGGCTCCTACGGAGATGGAACCTGGCCTGAACTCAGGTAGACCTGCGTGCGGGGCACGTTTTCAGTCTTGTTTTAGCTAAGGGCTCCGCAGCAAGCCTTGCACAGGGACTCGTGCAACAGCATGCATGTGCACTTTGTCTCTTAAGACTCTGCAGCAGGACTGGGGGTGTGGTTCAAGTGGTAGAGCACCTGCCTAGCAAGGCTGAGACCCTGAGTTCAATCCCCAGTCAATACTAAAAGTGACCTCTGAAACACATCTAGACCCACGTTTTCAGAGGGCGGATTTATCTACTTCCAACTCTTTCACTAAATAGAAGGATGGATACATCATAAAGTGTGGTGAAATTACCTAATGGAATACTATACAGGAATGATCATGACTTTGTCGCAGTATGTGGAGAGAAAGAGCCAGCCGCAAATGCACGGGGACAGGACGGGGAAGGCCTGAGAAGGCCTTGTTTTTGTGTGCTTGTTTCCTGAACCCACTCGATACGAAGTTTGAAGGGGAGAAACTTCGTCTGGTAGGATTTCTTTCCCTGCATCCAGGCCAGTCCCCCTGATTAGCTAGCTGTGAGCGGCTGGCGGCACCTCCGCGGGTCCCGTTGGACGGGGCTGCTCAGCCCCCGGCCGGCTGCCCAGCACCTGCACGGCTCCTGCGGTCCTTGTTCCACCTTTGTCTCCGGTTCCTCTTTGTCTGTCCGGGTAGAGCGGCTTCCAGGATGGTGGCAATCTTGCTTTTCATGCTTTTGTCCCGACTCCACTTGGGGTCCCTCTGCACGGGCTCCCTGGCCGTCCTCGCGGGCTTTTCATCTTCCTGCATCCTCTCCTCCTCGGCGGACGGACGGGCAGCCCCAATCCCTGCCCGGCCCGCTTGCTTCCTGTCCTTGTGTCTCCGCTCGTCTGATCCTTGGGTTCGGCTGGTTTCAGGCTTTTGTTTGGGCCGCAGGGCTTTCTCCCGGCTCCTGCCTCTCTCTCTCTCTCTCTCTCTTTCTCTCCCACCACCCTCCCTTCCTTCTCCCTCATCTCCCGTCCTTTGTGGGACATTCACTTTTATCTCCCTTTGATTCGCTCTCTCCTCTTTGTGGAAGGAGAATGAAAGGCCCAGCTAATTGTGGCAGTGGACTGGCCAGGCCTGGCTCTCCCCGCCCCCACCCGGCCCCCACCAGGTCCCCCCCAGGGCAGCCGGTGCTCCCCACCGCCCCGGCCGGCCGCGTGGACTTTCCCAGTGTCTCGCTGGGCAGCAGGGCAGGACTGGAACCCCCCACACACACACCCCACGCCCACCACGCATCCACTGGGTGCTTGCTGGGGGCATCCGCGCGTGTGTCTGTAGCACAGCAGCCGCCCAGTCAGAGGTGCAATGGACAGGAACGTGACCAGGAATTGAGGTGAGATCAGCAGAAGGACTGACCTCAACGTGGGGACCCAGGAGCAGCTGCCTGTGAAAGAGACACCGAAGAAGAACTGGACGCGTCCGTCTGCTGAGTGGACACAGCCTCGGTCTACCAAGGGAGAAGGAGTGACCTAAACTCCATTGCCGTCTAGCAAGGAGCTCAGAGTTCACCCCAAGGGTGGACCAAGTCTCTGGGGTGTTTACTTTGGGGAAGTGTTTGGGGATGTGGGGAGACTAGGCTGGAGTGGAGAGGACTGGAGATAAAGGTGAAGAGACGTTTCCTGCCCCTGCTGTAACCAACGACCACAGACGTAGTGGCCCCACACAGCACCGATGTATTATTATTACTGTATAGTTCGGAGTCCAAAGTCAAACTCCTGGAGCTAATGTCCAGATGTGGGCAGGGCTGGTTCCTGCAGGAGGTTCAGGTGGAGACCTGCTTCCTTGCCTGGCCTGGCTTTCAGTGACCACCTGCATCCCGTGGGTTGTGGCCCCTTCCTCCATCCTCTGCCTCCTTCTTCACCTTCTCTGTCCAGAGTCAGCCCTTGAGCCTAGACTTCCGTGACGACCGAGGGCTAAGCCAGGTAATCCAGGATCACCTTCCCATCTCTAGACCCTTAACCTAGAGACGTTTGCAAACGCCCTTTGGTAGTAAGGTAACGTATTCAGAGGTTCGGGGGATAAGGCTGTGGACTTCTTCTACCTGTTGCTGGAGACTGCGGGATTTCAGATAGGAGAGAGCGAAGCTTCCGTGGAGATGGAGCCAGGGGCAGAGGCTTGAGATAACCGTAGGAATCACGGATCGCTGACTGACTATTGCACCCAGCCTTCTGGTTCCGCAGGGGACTGGATGGGATGTCACCTCGAGGTACGCAGGAGAGAGGCGCCGTGAGGAGCAGGGTCCCCGGGAGGCAAGGCTGAGCTACTTTAGTGATATCTAGGGAAGAATGCCCAGACGGCAGGTGGAGGTGCCCGGAGTCCAGGAGGAGGGAGGAGAGGCTGGTGCAGGAGGAAGCGCAGGGAAGCCTCGACCGTGGCTGACAGTATGCTTGCGGCAACGGGACTCTTCCTGGACCACCGAGAAACCATGCATTTGGGTGCACCTGGGGTGCTTTGGCTCCTCAAGGGCAGAGCTGAGTGTGCGCAGTAGAGACTTCAGGTGCTCGGAGCCATGGCCCTTTCAGAAAGAGTTTGTACTGAGGCTGGGGGTGCTGGTGTAGCGCAATGATGGTGCACATAGTCAAGGTCTTGGGTGTGATCCTGGCGGGTGGGGGGAGGGAAAGAGAGAGAGAGAGAGAGAGAGAGAGAGAGAGAGAGAGAGAGAGAGAGAGAGAGAGAGAGAGAGAAAGAATTTGCCTCAAAGAAGTCAGGAAAGGGATGTAAGAGCATCAAGAACAAACATGGAATGACGGAGCAAGAAGGCTCAGAAGGCCAGTATTCAAGGATCCAGAACACTAGTAGGAGGCACAGATGGACGCTAAGAGGAACCGTCGGGGATGAAAAGACAACCAGGAGAGCTGTCTTGCTGCAGACAAGTATGGCAGTTTTTAAATCCATCCACAGCTTCTTTGATAAATCCTTCATGCCTTCATCTTTGTGCTGGTACTGGGGCTTGAACTCAGGGCCTGGGTGCCGGTAGGCTGGCACTCTATCACTTAAGCAATTACCTTCATTTCTGTTTGTTTGTTGGTTTGTTTTTGTTTTTTTGTCTTCTGGTTAATTGGAAATGAGAGTCTCATAGCTCCTGCCTGCGCCGGCTTCAAGCTGTGATCCTTTGATCTCAGCCTCTTGAGTAGCTAGGATTAGAAGGCTAAATTCTCCCTTTCAATTTTAGAATTTGGGATCTGGATGCTTTGCCCCTGAAGTCTGGGCTGGGCTTAGTGACTCACTTCTCAGGAAGAGCATAAAGTGGAAGTGACAGCGTGTGAATGTGGAGACCCTGGTCTTCAAAGCACGATAAATTCCTCCTCTTTCCTTCTGGGGAAATGGCGGAGATGTGTCACGGAGAGAGGAGGAACTGTGGCCTTCAGCCAGCCATCAGGCAAGGACTCAGGGCCAGTGACTGAGCCCGCCTGAGAGGCCCAGCCTAAGCAAGCCTGCAGTGGACCGCAGCCCTTGATAGCACCCAGTGAGGGAGATTCTGAAACCAGAACTTTCCTGTAAGCGGATGTGAAGTTCCCGAGCTACAGAAGCTGTGAGGTTATAGTCAATCTGGATTAGGTGGTGAAGTCATGTGCTACGTGGTAAGAGCTATAACGGGGACGTGTTTCAGGGGAGGAGTGATGAGGTAGGTTGAGGTGGATTCAGCCCTCCCTTCTGGGGTGGGGGGAGCATCCTGAGTCTTGTTCGATGGCTTGATTGTTCAGGGTTGGGGAAGTTGAACTCTAGGAGGAGTCTCTCAGCCAGGGTAGGTGCCAGCCTCCGAAACCAGTGGTCACTTGCTGTTCATTTACACAATGCTGGAGAAGGAAGAAAAAGCATCTGGGGGAAGTGGAGATGTGGCTCAAGTGGTGCAGCCCTAGCCTTGAGTGAAAGAGCTCAGGGACAGCACCCAGGCCCCGAGTTCAAGCTTCACGACCACCACCAACAAAAAGACTGATGCCATACTACTTGGGTCATACCTCCACTCTGGCTTTTGCTGGTTGACTGGAGATAAACGTTTCAAGAACTTTCCTGGGGCTGGGGATATGGCCTAGAGGTGAGAGTGCTTGCCTCCCATATATAAAGCCCTGGGTTCGATTCCCCAGCACCACATATACAGAAAACGGCCAGAGGTGGCGCTGTGGCTCAAGTGGCAGAGTGCTAGCCTTGAGCAAAAGGAAGCCAGGGACAGTGCTCAGGCCCTGAGCCCAAGCCCCAGGACTGGCCAAAAAAGAAGTCTCCTGCCTGGGCAGCTTTGAACTCTGATCCATAAATGGAGGCCTCCTGAGTAGTCATTTTATTTTTAAACAGGAATGGTAGGAGTTTCCTTTTCATTTACAGATTGTTCACTGACATGTTTTGATGGGACCAGGGCTTGAACCAGGGCCTTGTGTGTTCTCTGTCTCTTCCGCTCTGCCCCAGCCCTTGTGATTTTCATTAAGTGACCCAAATGAACCGGGCTGTAGTCAGTGATGGCCTTGCAGATCTTGTGATGGAATGTACCAGAAATCTGGCTTCTGCTTCGGCCCCTCACTGAAAGCTCGTGTCTCAAAGGCACGGTAGACGTCTTTGCCAGCCAGTTTAGTGAGTTCTAGGCTCCCAGAGTGCAAGGAACTGACTCAATCCCTTTGTGTTTACATGGTGCTAAGTGCGATGTACTGCCCGGGGGAACTGAGAAAGGAGTCGCTCAAATGACTGGATCCCAGGTTCAAGCCCACCCTGGTTGAGAAACACATTGTAGCTGTGCTAGATTTCATCCTTGCTTCAGCTTGAGTAGCTCTATTTGGCTTGGCGGATATAGCTAAGCTTTGAATTCCCTGCGGCTACACATTCGCACGTGTTTACTTTCCTTCCTTCCCTCCCTCCTTTCCTTCCTTCCTTCCCTCCCTCCCTCCCCCTTCCTCCCCTCTCTCTCTTCCTCCCTCCCTTCTCTTTCTTTTTCCCCAGGGTCTTGCACATGCTCAGTGGCCCTCTGCGTCGCAGCCCTAGTCCCCGATGTCATCTTTATGAACTGCTCCTGTTCCTGCTGGGGAGCCCAGGTACGTGCTCTGCCCCTGGGCGCAGGTGTCCCACACCCTGAGCTACAGAGTGCAACATTTGGTTCCCCTCTACTTCTCCTTTAATGGGCCCCACAGTCCCTTCTTAAGTCAAAACATTTTTAGCTCAATTGACCCAGGAGACTGGGGAGACTTTCCCTGCAATCAAGTGTGGTAGGCAGTGTTTCTAGATGGCCCTCATTTTCTCATTATCTGGCCTACCAGCCCTCCTGTATAGTCCTCTCCGCGTGTGTGTGTGTGTGTGTGTGTGTGTGTGTGTGTGTGTGTGTGTGTGTACACACGCCTGCTGCTGGGGACGGAACCCAGGGTCTGGTACATATTAAGCACACTCCATCACTGAGCTCTACTCCCATCCCAAAGATGAAAGGATTCTGTAGAAATATTTAAGACCCTAAATAAATTTACTTTACGGTAATCAGAGGGAAGATTATCCTGGATGGCCCAAACGAATCATGTGAGCCTTTAAAAGGGACAGTGCCCATCTTATGACCTTTGGGTACTGTCCCTGAGCTTTTTCACTCAAGGCTGGTGCTCTACCACTTCAGCCACAGAGCCACTTCTGGCTTTTTGGTGGTCAATTGGAGATAAAAGCCTCGCAGACTTTCCCGTCCAGGCTGGCTTTGAATTGTGATCCTCAGATCTCAGTCTGCTGAGTAGACAGGGTTACAGGCTTGAGTCACTGGTGTCTGGTGAAGTGGATCTATTTGAAGGGCCACAGGGCAAGGAGCTGAGAACAGCCCCTGGCGGAGAGCGGTTCCTGTCTGACAGGGAGCAGGACAACAGAGCCCTTCCTTACTCAACTTCAAGAAAAGGAATTGTGCTAACAGCCCAAGGGCGTGGAGGCCATAGGCCTCGGGAGGAGGCTTCCCTGGGCTGACGCTTTGATTTTCGGTCTGTTGGAACCACGTGCAGAAGACCTGGCTCAAACAGGCTGACCGTTGGTCACAGAAACTGAAGATAACAACTTCGTGTTGTTATAAGCCACTAAACTTGTGGTATTTTGTTACACAGCCATAAAGAAATGAATATATTATGTGGGGCCACACTTGAGCTATTTGCTCCTGTCATGCTGCGGAGTTTGGGGGGAAATCTCCATTCCCCGACCCGCTGAACAGGAGTCAAGCTCTGTGTTCACGGCCTCCGGCGTCCCCAGAGCCTTCGGGAGAGGGGTCCTCCCGCAGGCCGCCCCTCTGGGCTTCCTCCAGGTTAACTCCACCAATGGATGGATCCCCTGGTTTCCCTGAGCCTCACCATCCAATCGTGGGTCAGCAGTGGAGCCCTCTAATGTTGCCCTGGGGCTGGATCTTCCACACAGAACTTAGAGCCAGACCGTCACAGAGGATGATGAAGTTGGAGAGAGAGTTAAAATAACAGGTGTACCGGCCTTCGTGACATGCTGGACATCTGATGACTGTGTCTGTGGACCTCCGTGTCTTCCTACCTGTGTGGTTCAGCCCCATGCAGTCTTCTTTTTTATTTGTGCCATTCTTGCGTAGTCTTCTTTTCGCTTAAGGCCAGCCCTCTCCCACTTGAGCCTTGTCTCCAGTGGTAGCTTTCTTCCTGGTTAACTGGAGAGAAGAATCTTTCAGGCTTGCCTGAGTTTGCCTTCAAAACCTCGATCCTGAGATCAGCCGCATGAAGAGCCGGGATGATAGGTGTGAGCCACTGATGCCTGGCTGAGTGCAGTTTCCTTCCTTCACCTGGCACTTCCCTGGGCAAAATCAAGCACAAGGCAATGTAACACTTGTGTTACATTCGGGTTACTGCCTAATGTTTGAGTCCAGTTGGCACAAGACTTACAGCAGAACTGAGGGTCTCTATGCAATTTCTCAAGGCTATAATAGCTTCCTTTGTTCTTGCTGCCTTGCCTGCTTCAAGGCCCACTTTCCATTGTCTCCTCTATTACTTACAAAGACATTACCTTTTTCAAACAGTCTATATTTTAAAAAATAGATTTTGGGGCTGGGGTGGTAGCTTAGTGATAGAGAGCTTGCCTAGCATACATGAAGCCCTGGGTTTGATTCCTCAGCACCACATACACAGAAAAAGCCAGAAGTGGCGCTGTGGCTCAAGAGGTAGAGTGCTAGTCTTGAGTGAAAAGAAGCTCAGGGACAGTGCTCAGGCCCTGAGTCCAAGCCCCAGGACTGGCAAAAAAAGAAAAAAAATTGATTTTATTTTATTTACTTTGTGCCAGTCCTGAGTTTGTTTTTTTGCTCAAGGCTGGTACTCTATCACTTATGCCATACTTCTACTTCTGGATTTTTGGAGATTAATTGGAGAGAAGACTCCTGCTGGGACTGGCTTCTTACTACAATCCTCGCAGCTCAGCTTCCTAAGTAGCTAGGATTAGAGGTGTGAACCACAGGTGCCCAGCTACATTTTCTTTCTTTTCTCTCTCTCTCTCTTTTTCTTCCTTCCTTCCTTTCTTTCTTGCTCGCTTGCTCTTCTTTTTTTCTCTCTCCCTCCTTCCCCTCCCTCCTTCCCTCCCTCCCTTCCTTCCTTCCTTCCTTCCTTCCTTCCTTCCTTCCTTCCTTCCTTCCTTCCTTCCTTTCTTTCTAAAAGTCTGAGGTTCACAGCCAGAGTGGAAAGTACAGAAAGTTCCCACGCATGTACCCTTGGCTCCATACACACAGTAATTACCTCCTCCATCACCAACATCCCACCAGTGTTGCATTCATTCCAATTGTGGGCCACCCTGACCTGCTGTTGATCACCCACAGACCAAAGCATGCATTAGGGCCTAGAGTGCTGGCCCTCATGTGCATTAGGGCAAATGCATGACCACATCCATCCCCCTCTATGGTGACAGGTGGTTGCACCGCCTTAACAACCTTCCGGGTGCCATCTAGTCATTCCTTTCTCCCCACTCACCCCGAAACCACTGTGAGTATTTTTTTTTTCCACTGAACATACTATCATTAGACTCTTAGGGTATGTAGCCTTTTTAGATTAGCATCTAATTTTCTTCCATATCCTTTCAGGACTTGATAGCTTATTCTATGTATAGGCCTGAATAATATTTCATTATCTGGATGTAGTCCTCATTTCCTAGTTTATTTAATCATTTACCTACCCAGCAATATCTGGTTGCTTCCAACGTTGGGCAATTATGAACAAAGCTGCTATAAACATCCATGCGCAAGTCTGGTTTCTGTTGTTGCTGCTTTTTAGGATCAGCTCTTTTGAGAACTAGCAAGGAATACAGAGTTATATAACAAGAGCGTATTTAGGTTGGTAAGAAACATCTAAACTGTCGTTCCAGGTGCTCTGCCATCTTGGATTCCTTCTAGCAATGCGGGGGGGGGGGTCACTCCTGTTACCCCACATCCTCATCGGCATTTGATGTCGTGAGTGTTGTACATGTAATACCCCCAACAGGTGTACAGCTGTGTTGTCTTCAGTCACTGAACGGAAACTTCAGGAATTCACTTTACAAGCTGGGTGTCTGTATCTCCCAGTAGCTCTAAGCGACCTGAGCGCAGGCTCGGAACCCGCGGCTGGTGAATCCGCGTAGCTCGAAGGTACTTGTTGATTTGCCTTTTCTCCTAGGGCCTGTGTGACATCTTTCATCGATTCCACAGCTCCGTGCCTCGTGAAAGCAGGAGAATCATGGTAAGAGTCAAACCAGGACGAACCCACGGAACAAACCCCGACAGCCAACAGACATGGTGGTCAGCGGGGCCCCAGGATGCGTAAGACAGAATCCCATGGGATAGTTTGGATTCCGAGTGAAACACTTCTTTTAACTCGAAAGTGTAGCCCTGGGCCCGGGACGGCTGGTGGAGACAGCGTGCACCTCCTGAGAAGTCAGAGCCTCAGCCGGGGGTGTGGGCCATGGAGGCGGGGGTGGGGTGGGGAGGGGGACCGTGGTGATGGGTGTCCACTGGAGAAGCAACCTTGGGGTGGACGCCGTCACTGCTGCTTTCACAGGCATCATTTCGATGGCGAGCGCCCGCACAGGGCTGGGAGTGGACCTCCCGGCGGCCTCCATGGGGGACTACAGCGGGAAGAGACCCTCAGCCCTGAGGCCCTGCGGGGGTCGCCACCTTGGACTCGCAGGGATGACATGGCTGCTGTGTGTCAGTCATCTAGTCTTCTGCTACAGCGGCCTCGGTGGGTTGAGCCTCACGGAGAAACTCGGACCCCATAGCACGGTGGTCGAGGCGGGGCGGGGCCCACCCCTTCTGCATGCCGGCTTCGGGGGGGCTGGCGTGGCTGGGGCATGTCGGAAAGCACACCCGGACACGCCAGAGGGTGGGGGAGCACGGGGGGGGTGGCCCTTGTTACGTCACCATTCCAAGAGTCGACGGCAGGCTAAAGACGTAGTTCATCTCTACCTTGCCAGCCAAGGCAGCAAATGCGCTACCAGCCAAGCGGCCCTCGTCCTTGTGCCTGGTAAGAGAGGGATCCAGGCAGGATGGGAAAGCGTATTAGGAGAGAAACATGGCCGAGAAGGCGCGGGGAGTGGATGGCGGTCAGCTTACCGTGTCTCTGCCGTCTTGGCATCGTCACCGTCTCCTTCATCCCAGAGCTGGACCTCAGGAGGAGTGAGGACAGGAGTTCTTGAAGATGGCGCTCTGACTGCCGGTGGGTCAGTCTCCTTTCTGTCTTGTGTGAGGTGGTGGTGCCAAAGGTTTATTTCCTTATTATTATTATTATTATTATTTTTGCCAGTCCTGGGCCTTGGACTCAGGGCCTGAGCACTGTCCCTGGCTTCTTCCCGCTCAAGGCTAGCACTCTGCCACTTGAGCCACAGCGCCACTTCTGGCCGTTTTCTGTACATGTGGTGCTGGGGAATCGAACCCAGGGCTTCATGTATGGGAGGCAAGCGCTCTTGTCACTAGGCCATATCCCTAGCTCTATTTTCTTATTTTTTGTCTGTCTTATGTCCTCACGCTTTTTTTTTTGTTTTATTTATTTATTTTTATTTTTGCTGGTCTTAGGGCTTGAACTCGGGGCTTGGGCTCTCTCTTTGTGCTCAAGACTAGCGCTCTACCACTCGGGCCACAACGCCACTTCCAGCTTCTTCAGAATGGTTTATTGGAGGGAAGAGTCTCACGAGCTTTTCTGCCCAGGCTGGCTTTGAACCGCAATCCTCAGATCTCAGCCTCCTGAGTAGCTAGTGGGCCACTGACACCCGGCTTTATTTTTTAAATTAAAAAAGATGACATTGTTATTATAGATGATGTACAGAGGGGTCACGATTACATACGTAGCTAAGTCTACATTTCATTTTGGACAGTGTCATCCCTCCCTCTCCTCTAGTTTGTCCTTCTCGTCTGAGCCGATCAGTTGTATAGTTCATTGTCCAGCGAGTACCATTGCTGCATTTGTTCACCCGTCGTCCTTCCATGTGTGTGTCCCCCCCCCCCCCCCCCGTCCAGAATGAGATAAACTGCTTTTGCACAGCGTGGTCAGAACCAGGCTATTCCCAGCCACTCCACGCCAGACCACGTCTCCCTATTGCGCAGGCTGGTAGGGAGGAAGACGTTTTCTTAGCAGAGTGATTTGGGGTCAACACTCAACTCCTGTTCTTAATTATTTTAAAAATCGATTGATTTTTTTTTTTTTTCTATTTTGCTTTTTTCTCTTGGTTGCCAGTACTAGGCCTTGAACTCAAGGCCTTGAGCTCCTGCTTAGCTTATTTATTTTATTTATTTTGCCAGTCCTGGGGCTTGGACTCAGGGCCTGAGCACTGTCCCTGGCTTCTTTTTCACTCTACCATTTGAGCCACAGCGCCACTTCTGGCTTTTTCTACATATGTGGTGCTGAGGCATCGAACCCGGGGTTTCAAGCATGCAAGGCAAGCACTCTACCACTAGGCCATATTCCCAGCCCTCCTGCTTGGCTTTTGACCTCAGGCTGATGTCCTACCACTTGGAGCCACATGCCCACTTCTTGTTCCTATTCTTTTGCAGCCCCTTGCCCCAGTTTCGTTGCTAGGCAGGTTTGGGGTTATCAGTTCACCCTGCCATCGGCCAGCAGCACGGGGTGCAGCTCTACTAAGTGCAGCTCACTGGGCTGTCCTGCCCGGTGGCTCCGCTGGGGCTCCCACTGGGGGAGCTGAGGGTGCTGTGGGGGCAGGGGTCACCGTGCCACCCAGTCCCCTGCTGCCCCTCACAGGTTCACGGTGACATGGAGGCGTGCCCAGTGGGCACCCACTCCCGGCCTCGCTACTTCCTGTCCTGCTCCTCTCGGCCTTCCTCCACCTGGAGAGCCTGGGAGGGAGGAGTCAGGAGCAAACTTCTGAAAAGCTGATTTTCCAGTTTGGCTGGCAGGGAGGTTGCCAACGCCAACCACTCCCCCTCCTCCCAAAACGTGACTGTCCACAGAGCAGAAATGACCCTGCTCCGCCTTCCCTCAGAAGGGGATGGGCAGAGGAGCCGTCAGCTGAACTCTCCCCAGTGGTTCCTGATGTTGCCCCAGTCGGTTGAAAATATAGGAATCACAATGAACTTCACAGAACACGATAAAATCCAATGCATTAGCAGTGAAAAATGCACAGGGCGAAGCCAGGTGGGGTGGTGCAAACCTGTAATCCCAGCATGAGCTTCTGGTAAGGACTCCCTTCTCGGCTTACAGCCAATACCTCACCGAGTCCTCCGACTGGAGAGGGACAGAGGCAGAGAAACTCCCACCACGTCTTCTATGTCAACCCCTCCTGCAATGTCCTCACTTCCTGTCATCAGCCCCTCCCCCCCAGAAGATCCCAGCACCTCCAAAAGGCTGGCGAAGGAGCCATGAACACATGGACTATTGAGGGGTCCATCTCAGATCCAAATGATAGCCCCATGTGATGAAGCACTGTCCCCCCAAGCTGGGAATCAATCAAGTCGGGCAAGTCACGTGCCCCCCCAGAAGCTAACAGTGGCCAATCATTGTTATCCTGAGGGAAGAAACGGGAAGGAACAAGGCGATGGCTCATGAGCCAGTCCGCGGGCAGCTCTATTAGAATGCCAGGCCCAAGAATCATTCTTTCTGGGGCTGGGAATATGGCCTAGTGGCAAGAGTGCTCGCCTCGTATACATGAAGCCCTGGGTTCGATTCCCCAGCACCACATATACAGAAAACGGCCAGAAGTGGCGCTGTGGCTCAAGTGGCAGAGTGCTAGCCTTGAGCAAAAAGAAGCCAGGGACAGTGCTCAGGCCCCGAGTTCAAGCCCCATGACTGACAAAGAAAAACAAACAAACAAAAATACAATTGTTTCTGGATGTGCTAGCCCATGTCTGTGATCTCAGCTTCCGGGAGGCTGACGCAGGAGAATCTTAAGGGCTGTATAGTGAGTAAGAGGCCAGCTGAAAGCACGTAATGAGACCCTGTTTGAAAAAAAATTTTTTTTCTCTTTGGCTTGGTGCTCTCAGACGTGGTGAGGAAGAGTGTGAGACTCCTCCACCCCTTCAGATCACGGAGCAGAGGCTTGGCCAGGCAGGGGCCATGGTCCGGAGGCCCCATGAGGAATTGCAACCCCCAAGGCTTCGTTCAAAGGCTATCGGGGCCCCTTGAACCGAGGCAATACTGTCATCTTTTGAAAACAAGAAGGCTGGCCTCAAAGTCACCTTCCTCCGGCCTCAGCATCCTGAGCGCTGGGATTACAGCCGTGCGCCCCCATGCTTGACCTTCTGAACTGCCTTTAAAGTCGTTCTTTCCTTTACTTGAAGCACAGTGGGTGTTTGCAGCTGAATAGCTCTCTGGCCCAGTTGCGCAGGATCTAAGAAGTCCAATAGCCTTGCTTCATTTTGTTGTGGAGTCTGGGGACCCTTTAGTTTAAACTGGCATAATCTCACGTCTGTTCCCGGCTTGGACAGAGACGAGTACGTTCATGAAGTCACCCACCGGCTCCCTACCAGAGAATTCAGTGATATTCTTGGGTGCTCACTTCACACAAAGTCTTCGACAGGACATTTCTCCGCAGTGTGTCGGTAGGCTGGGCATTTCCCAAAGCTTCACGTTCCTTTAGGCTTAGCAACGGCTTCTTTTCCTTCTCTATTTGTCTTCTCTACCATTTGGTTTTCAAGTCACCCTTCCTTTATTAAAGACAAGGTTTTTCTGTGTAGCCCCAGCTAGCCTGGAATTGTCTCCACCCACTTGCCTCGGCCTCCTAAGTGCTGGGATTACAGGCATGCAACGCCACGCTAGGCTCCCAGATGACCCTTTATTGATTTCCCCTGCGTTCCTTCATCAGCAAGACTTTTCAGTGCACCACGGTGGGTGTTGTGACCCATGAGCTTCAGCCACAGAAAGGGGGGTCCCCAGCAGGTCTCTAATGGGTCCAAAACGTCCTCTTGCCAAGGTTTTTCTGTTTCTTTCTGTCCCTTTGCATGTCCTGGGGGCTTTTTTTTTTTTTTCTGGGGGCTTTGATGATCAGGAGAGAGGCACAAAGATGACATCAAGTGCATCAAGTCCTGGCCTGGCTGCTGCCTGCTGTGGTCAGTTTCTCTGGAGTCCCCAGGGCTCTGTCTCTCTCAGGCTCCTGACCGTGCCACGGCTGGACCTCAGCTCCGTGGCTTCGGTTTCACGGAGGCTCAACCTCACCAGGATGGCGGAGGTGGCCCCGGCAGAGGCCGGATGAATTCAGATTTGCTATGACCGTGCAACTTGACTTCCCGGGAGTCAGAAATCAAGACTGGAATTGTTTTCTTCAAGTCATCTCTCCTTTGCATTTTACTGGAAGGAATCAGGACCGACCAAGCGGTTCCTTCCATCATTTGCAGAGGAATCTGCATAGGCCGAGATTTAATTGTAGCCAGGCTTTAGTGAGGCATACCTGCAATCTCAGCACTTAGAAGGCAGAGACAAGATCGTGAGTTCCCGGCCGGCCTGAGCACCATCGTAAGGCTCTGTTCCCAAAAACAAATCACATTTTTAAAGCTCATAAAACAGAACAGGGTGGATGTGGATGCGTTTCTCAAACAAAAATTTAAATTATAAAATAGTTTTGTAATGCATATTTACATTAACTGATATTTAAAAAACAACAGAACCTAGTCCATCAAGTTGTTAGCTACTTTCTAACAAGGACAAGCTTTCCTCGTTTCCAATAATGAACTCTTCAGGTCCATAAGATTTCCTCAGAATCACCCTTGCCATTCGAATGTCTAGCTTCTTCCCAGCCTCTGCCTGTTACCCAGGTAGCAACACACTCAACTTCTTGGTACCAAAAATTATATTACTGTGTTCTCCAGAGACACAGATCAATTGTGTGTGTGTGTGTGTGTGTGTGTGTGTGTGTGTGTGTGAGAGAGAGAGAGAGAGAGAGAGAGAGAGAGAGAGAGAGAGAGAGAGAGAGATGGAGATAGAGAAGGAGATGGAGGTAGGTTGAGTATGAAGAATTAGCTCATGTGATGGTAGAGAAGTCCCAGAGTCTGCACTCAGGAAGCAAGAGTCTCTATCTGAAGGCCTGAGAACCAGGATAACTAATTCCATACTTTTACATCCCGAAGCCAGAAGACTGGAGGCCGAGAAGAGCCAGTGTTGCTGTTAGGGTCCCTAAGTTGGAGATGGAGTGCTGGAGCAAGCAAGCAGGCAGAACTCCCCTTGATCCTACTGAGCACTGTTGGACGAGTCCTTCCCACGCTAGGGAAGTCTCTTTTTTGTTTTTAGGGGTGCCAGGCTGGGACCCCCGAGCCTCATGCACGCAAGGCAGATGCTCTACATCCCCAGCCACTCGGTTCCACGTTCTGACTCAAATGTTAATCTCATCTCCCAACGTCCTCTCTGACACACCCAGCATAATGTTTAACCAAATGTTTGGGCACTCCGTGTTCCAGTCAAGTTGATACATGAAATTAAATCATCCCAGGGAATATAGAGTGATTCAAACCTTTCCCCCACCCGGCTTTGACTGAACCCATGCTAAGGACAAACTAGACGACGCTCATTATTAGAATGTCAGTTTAATTCTGCTCAGTTTGATGTGGTTCCAGATGTGGAATAGACAGACCACAGACAGTGTGTGCATCTCTATGAAGCCTTCCTGCAGATGCCAGGCCAGTGCTTTGTCTAGTCTGCATTTTGTGTGTGTGTGTGCGTGCCAGTCCTGAGGCTTGAACTCAGGGCCTGAGCACTGTCCCTGGCTTCTTTTTGCTCAAGGCTAGCACTCTGCCACTTGAGCCACAGCGCCACTTCTGGCTTGTTCTGTATATGTGGTGCAGAGGAATCGAACCCAGGGCTTCATGTATACGAAGTGAGCACTCTACCACTAGGCCATATTTCCAGCCCTAGTCTGTAGGGATTTTTTGTCCATTATGGGACTTGAACTCAGGGTCTAGGCACTGTCCCTGAGCTTTTTAGCTCATGGCTAGTGCTCTACCACTTGGAACTACAGTTCTACTTCCAATTTTCTGGTGGTTAATTGGGTCTCATGGACTTTCTTGCCCAGGCTGGCTTTGAACCAACATCCTCAGATCTCAGCCTCCTGAGTAGCTAGGATTACAAGTGTGAGCCACTGTGCTTTGCTTTTTCCCTCCCTCCCTCCCTCCCTCTCTCCCTCCCTCCCTCCCTCCCTTCCTTTCTTTGGTTCTAGGTAGTAGATGGCTATACCTGCATGAATTGGGCAGGAGCTACAGATTAGCTTCTCCAAGAGTAGAGGGGTTTCAAGGGAGCTTATTCAAATTAAGTTCTGGCTCAGTAGCTCTGGGAAAGAGCCTGGGACAGTGTGTGTGTGTGTGTGTGTGTGTGTGTGTGTGTGTGTGTGTGTGTGTGTCTGTCTGTCTGTCTGTCTGTCTGTGTGTGCCCACCTCCCTGCCTGCCAGTATTGGGACTTGAACTCAGGACTTCATGCTGCCACTTGGCTTTTTTACCCAAGGCTGGCACTCCACCACTGATCTACACTCCCGATTCCAGGCTTCTTGCTGCCTAATAACGAGTCTCTTGGATTGTTTGCCTAAGATGGTTTCAAACCTCAGCCCTCAAACCTCAGCCTCCTGTGTAGCTAAGATTACAAGTGTGAGCCACCAGTGCCCGGTGATATGAATACAACAGGCGCCAAGGCCACCCGGAGACAGCTGGGTGCCGGATGAGCCCGCAGGCCCCTTCTTCCCTCCTGATTCTCCACACGAGAGCCACTTCAGCAGCCTGTGCCATGGTGTCAAGAGCTGCCAAGCACAGGTACCAAACAGGCTCCTACCTTCAGAAAGGGGCCCGGCAGCCCCAGGCCCACCAACCACGGCATGGCGCAGCCTGCGGGCTCCGCCTTCACGAGTAAGCTCCGAGATGAAGGGGGGCGGGGCTCACGGGGGCCCCTCAGAGCAGCCCTGGGGGGCCACCTTCCTGAGAAAGCCCAAGTGCCTCGGCTTGGCACAGAGTAGCCCTGGAAAAGACACTTCACCGAGACACAGAGGACTTGCGCTTGGTCGCAGGCACCCCCGTGGGGGCCGGGCCTGGAGAGGGCCAGGCCCTCGTGAGCAGCCCTTCCCCCCCGGGCCCCCCCCCCCCCCCCCGGCTGGCTAACGTTAGTCCCCCAGCGGGCTCGGCCTGCAGTGGCAGGAGCGAAGTGCATAGGTGGCTAGATGGATGGAGCCAGGCGTTAGAAAAATGGAGGCGAATGGAAAAGGAATAGGCCCGACTCGCGATGAGGCTTGTGGGAGGGGGTGAATTGGGGACCAGGCTGATATAGGATCTGAGCAAGGAGGCAGGGGTAACTGAAAGCACCTCTAGGTCTAGCAGGTTGAGGCTTTTCGGTTTGGCCCGCACAGGGCTGTCTACAGCTGGGCCTGGGTGAGATGTCCGGCCTGCATATCAAAGCAGGTTCCCCGGTTGAGGTTCTGCCTGGTGTCTGTGTGGGCCTGAGGCAATAGAGTGGGGGTCAATCCTTCAAACCCCATCCTTGAATACCTAGAAAGAATGGGCCGAGAGGGAGAGGCACCTACAAGGAAGATCTTTGGATACATAAAAAGAATGGGCTGAGAGGGGAGCAACTAGGAGTAACGAGAATAATGCAGAGTCCCATCACTGGCACCGACCTCTGGCTCCCGTCTGTAATCCCAGCTGAGGGGGGAGGCTGAGCTAGGAGGACTGCAGTTTGAAGCCAGCCCATGCAGACACACATAAGAAACTCTGACCTCCAACTAGCCAGCCAAAAGGTAGAGATGGAGGGGGGCTCAAATAGCAGTGGGCCAACTGTGGTGGTGGGGGGGAAAGCTAAGCAAGGTCAAGAGACCCTGAGTTCAAGCCCCAGTAGTGTCGGTATGAATGGATGGGAGGAAACAGTGGCTGTGGGGTGGGCTAGGGGGGACCTGACAGCACAAAGGAGGAAGGCCAGGATGGCCGGGGGGACCCCAGAGGCCTCAGCCGTCAACAAGGACAGGAAGAGCCGCAGTGACAAGCCAGTCACCATGCAGGGCTCTCCCGAGGCCACTACCCTGCTTGTGTGATTGCAGCTGAGGGCAGAATCTAGCGCTCTGAACAAAGTTCCTCACACACCCATTTTTCCAGCCCCTACTTGCCCGGCCCTAATCTCTACTCCCCACCATGGTGCCCTGCGGAGGCCCTGAGAAGGAAGAGGGCAAGTGGGACAGACGGACGGACGGACACACACACACACACACACACACACACACACACACGTGGGACAGATGGACAGACACACACACACACACACACACACACACACAGACACACACACACACACCCTGAACCAGGCCAGTGCCTTGGGCTCTGAATGCCTGGAGCTGGTGGGGGTTGGAAAAAAACGAGGAGGGAGGGGGAGGGAAGGAAGAAGAGAATCAAACAGAAACCTTCTCATCTTTCTATCAGCAGCCATGCAAGGAATATTGTTCAGCATGGCACAAAAGCCGCACTGAAAATAGCTGCAGCCCAAGCGGGGCTGCCAACCACTGCCTGAGATAACGTCTACTTGGAGACACTGGTGTCTTTGTGGGGCTGTCAGTGTCCCTATTGTTCCCCAGCCTATTGCCTGGGGAATATTGTTCCCAGCTTTTGTCTCCCCCGGTTCACTTTTGTTTGCCTTTACTTACCATTTCATTCCGCGCCCCCTTTGTGTGCTCCCATTCCCTCCTTTGTCTCGCCCTCCCTCAGCCTGCCTGGGGCTGAAGATTGGTGCCCAGGGAGACAATAGACCAGGCCTCCTCCCAACCTGAGCCCCACCCTGGGCCTTCCAGTCCCCTGGGCCTCTCCCAGACGCCCTCAGGGGGAGGCTGGGGAGGGGAAGAGGGGGTCTGAGCACCCCCCCCCACCTGGGGCCAGCAGAACTGCCTATGGAATACCTGCTTCCCAGGCAAAACCTGACGCTTGACTCAAGGTCCCTTCCTCTCTCAGGATCTCCATCTTAAAAACACGCAACCTCCCCCCACCCCCCAACAAAGTAGGTTTTCGAAGGCACCGGGACACTTGCCGGGACCCTAACCTCTCGACCCTCTTCTCAAATGTCCCAAGTGCAAGTCTTGGGCCGGCGTGCTCCGGTTTTCTTCCCCCCTCCCTCCCAGCCTCCCGGATCAAAGGGACTTCTGTTTATTTGTACATTCAAATCCAGACTGCCTCCAGTAACTCGATCCCAGCAGGCGCCAGGGAGGTGCGGAGCCCGGCCGGTCCCCTCCCCGGCTTAGCCGCCCTGGGGCTGACCGTGCTGGTGGGGAAGGGGATGAGGTCTGCCCCGTCAGTCGCCGTGGAAGAGCTGTGGACCTGACCAAAACAAGGCGGTCCTTGGTTCCAAGATGGCCCCTGGAACTCTCACATCTACCACCGGGGAAACTGAGGCACCTAAGGGAGTTTAGTGTGTCCGGCGATCCTACCCCCAGCTTGCTCTGCTCATCCATGACATGGGCAGTGTCTAATGCCAGTCCTGCAGAGATTCTTGGTTCCAAGGGAAGAAAGGGCCCCGATGGTACCCAAAGGCTTACTCCTGCCTTCCAGAAAGTACCTTTCCTGCCAGGTCCCTAGCATCCTGTCTCCCAAGCGATGGGATGGACTGAGCTGGAATGAGGCTGCAGAGCTGAGGAAGCTTTGGCTCTTGAGGGCAGGCCAGGAGCAGGGATGGAGCCCAAAGCCAGGGGAGGCTACGCTTCCTCCTCTCCCCGGCAGACCTCCTGAGAGTCATTGTTTCCAAAGCTGGAAATGGGGTAAGGGATTTCCGGAGTTTGAATGGAAGGTCGGCTTGGCTGTGAGGAGCAGGGAGGAGGCTGAAGAGGAAAAGGAAGGGGAAGGTGAAGGGGAGGGGGCAGTCTGGGGTCAGGGGAAGCTACTGGGAGGCCCGCATGGGGCCTAGAGCTCTGCCCACAGGCCTTTCTTCCTATCCCCTTCTCCAGCCAAGATCAGCCCCAAGTATAAAGAAGAGCAAATAATCACCCCTTGCTTTGAAGGGTGAAGGGACCCCATGGTATTCCAGAATTTCCCTGACACTCCAGCGGCCCGGGGCGTCCACAGAGGATCAGCATCGGGTGGCATCCATCTGACAGCCTGAGGTGAGAAGCAGAAGGTGAGGTCAGTGAGGAAGTTGGGAGCAACCAGGGGCTCAGGTGTGGCAATGTGGGGGCTGGGCCTCAATGTCCTCAGAGACTGCGGTGTGACTGCGTTCCTGTGGCAACCCACCCTGCCTTCCTCCCTGCCATTGCTCCTGGTGCTCACCGTGGGCCACCAGTGCCCAGGAAACACTGGAACCAGGTTAGCTGGCAATTGTAGAGGATGGATTTGATGCTTCTGACTGCTTCCTGGGTGGCATTGCAAGTGTGTCAATGATTTTGATGTGCAGTGTTTTATCCATTTCACAGTTATTGAATTGATCTTTGGAAATAGTTAAGGCCCATGAAAAGCAAAGCTTTCTTTCTTTCTTTTTTTTTAATGGAGCGGGGTGCTGGTGACTCACGTCTGAAATCCTAGCTACTCAGGAAGCTGAGATCTGAGGATTTCAGTTTGAAGCCAGCCCTGGCAGAAAAGTCTGTGAGATTCTTACCTCCAATTAAACACCATAAAAACTAGAAAACTAAGGGACAGTGCCCAGGCCCTGAGTTCAAGTCATAGGACTGTCACAAAAAAAGAAAGAAAGAAGGCACATTCCATCTACATGGAATAAAGTTGAGAACTAGAAGTGAGTTCATGTAGACTGGTCAAAAGCAATATTATAAGGGAAACGTGTTCAATTTACTTGAGAGAAACAGTATTTCCCTTACAGCTGGGAATGACCAATGAAGTGTATATTGAAGAGGTGGGGTGTCTGGGACTTTCACCCAGCAGGTGCTGATTCAGGGAGGAGGCATCACACCCTTTTGCCCTTTGTCATCTTTCTCCTTGTCCCATGTAGAAAGTGGCTGTGATGGGTGGATGTCTAGCAGCTATCTGTGGTCACAATGGGACATGGAGTTTGAAAGTCTTGTGTTGAATAAGTCCAAACAGCTGAGGATGTGGCTCAGTGATAGAGTTCTTGCCTAGCATCATGAGCAAGGCCCTAAAAAAGCAAGTCTTACAGAAAGCAAGGTAGATGTCCACAGCAAAAGAAACTAGAGAAATTACACAAATACTTGGAGACTGAATAATACATTGCTGAACAATGGGTGGGTTATTAAATAAGGAAGAAATCCAGAAGTTGTTAGAATTGAATGAAAATGAGAACACAATCTACCAGAACTTTTGGAACAAGGCAGAAGTAGTGTGCTAAGAGGAAAACTTATAGCTATGAGCACCTCAAAAAGACACAGAGTTATCTCAAATAAATAATAATGATTTGCCTAAAGCTTCTATAAAAATAAGAATTAGCCAAGCCAAAAGTTAAGAGATCGAAAGAAACAATAAAGGTTAAAAAAAAATCAATAAAATAGAGGCGAATCTCTTTGATAAACGTAGATGCAGAAATTCTCAGAAAAATACTTGCAAGCTGAATTCAACAACACATCAAAAAGGTTGTAAACTAAGATAAAGTTGTTTTCATTCCAAGTTAGTTCAACATGCATAAAATCAATAAATTCAATGGAGCACGTAAAAGAATCAAAGATAAGAAACACAAAACCATCTCAATGATGCAGAAAAAGCCTTTGACACAATTCAATATACTTTTATGATAAAATCTCTGAAGAAAGTAACAATAAAAGAGATGTACCCCAACATAATAAAGCCCATTTATAATAAACCTAGAGCCATTAGCATACTAAATGAGAAAAAAAAATCTGAAGTCCTTTCCCTTATGATCAGGAATGAAACACAGGTGTGTATTCTTTCCATGCCTATCCAATGGCACTAGAATTCCTAGCCAGAGCAATAGGACAAGAAAAATAAATAAAAGGGTCCACGTAAGGAAGGAAGAAGCCAAATATCCCAAATATTTGCAGATGGCATGTTCCTATACCTGAAGGACCCTAAAGATTCAAACTCCAAACTCTGAAATCTGCTAAGCGTCATTGGTAATAAAGAAGACTACAGAATCAACACATAAAAATAAGTAGCTAGCTGGGCACCAGTGGCTCATGCTTGTAATCCTAGCTACTCAGGAGGCTGAGATCTGAGGATCATGGTTTGAATCCAGACTGGACAGGAAAGTCTGTGAGACTCTTTATCTCCAATTAATCACTTAAAAAGCAAAGTGGCAGGGCTGGAAATGTTGCTTAGTGGCAGAGTGCTTGCCCTAGCATGCATGAAGCCCTGGGTTCTATTCCTTAGTACCACATACACAGAAAAAAGCCGAAAGTGGCTCTGTGGCTCAAAGTGGTAGAACACTAGCCTTGAACAAAAAGAGTTCCAGGACAGAGCTCAGGCCTTGAATTCAAAACCCATGACTGACCAAAAAATAATAAAAATAAAATCAGTAGCTTTTTCATACACTAACAATGAATAGGCTGAGAATGAAATCAGTAAAATAAAACTCAAAATAGCCTCAAAACAAATAAATAAAATAGGGATGACCTTAACCACAGAGGTAAAAGGCCTTTATAGTGGGAAACTAGAAAACCCTGAAAGAAAAAGCTCACATGCTCATAGGCAGAACCCATATTGTGAAAAATGGCTTATACTACTGAAAACAGTCTACAGAGTCAATGAAATCCTCATTAAAATTCCAGTGACAGTCTTCACAGAACTATTTTTTTATGGATTCATGTATTGAATAAGTTTAATAAACAGATAAGCAATGATATAATAAGCAAATACAAACATTATGAAGATTTTAGATTTTTTAAAGAGTAAATTCTTTTTTTTTTTTTTTAATTTTTTTTTTTTTTTGGCCAGTCCTGGGCCTTGGACTCAGGGCCTGAGCACTGTCCCTGGCTTCTTCCCGCTCAAGGCTAGCACTCCGCCACTTGAGCCACAGTGCCGCTTCTGGCTGTTTTCTGTATATGTGGTGCTGGGGAATCGAACCTAGGGCCTCGTGTATCCAAGGCAGGCACTCTTGCCACTAGGCTATATCCCCAGCCCTTAAAGAGTAAATTCTTATTCATTAAGAATAAAATACTGTTATTTTCCTGAAATATAGAGCTGGATTTCAACAAAACTTAATAAAGTAAGGCACAATGTTTAATAAGGCAAAATTTACATAGTTAATAAATGATTACAATGTTTTGATGTCTTGGAGGAGGTAGGAAGTATGCAACATAGTTTAAATATTCTTTTAAAGGAATTTACCATTATAAAGTAACATTTAAATTTGATACAATAAACTATATTTTATCTAGAAAATAAAACTTCATTCTTGAATTATATTGCTGAATTACACTATTTTTTAATGTTAGGCTTTAATCATATACCTAATTCAAAACACAGAACTATTTTTTAAAAAAATAAATTCTTAATTCATATGGAAGCAAGACTCCGAATACTTAAAGGAATCCTGAGCAACAAAACAAAACAATGCTGGCAATATCACAATACTAGACTTCCAATCACACTATAAAGCCATAGTAATAAAAACAGCATGGTACTAGCACACACAAGAAAAAGACAGACATGAAGACCAATGTAGTAGAATAAAAGAATGAGAAATAAATTCACACAGCTGATTTTTGACAAAGAAGGCCAAAATATACATTAGAGAGAAGACAGCCTCTTCAATGAACAGCAGGACATCTACATGCAGAAGACTGAAACAAGACCCCTGTCTCTCATCCTGTACTAATATCAACTCAAAGTGGATCAAGGATCTTAATGTAAAAACGGAAACTTTGAAATCACTACAGGACAGAACAGAGAAATCACTAGAACACAGTGGTATAGGCAGTAACTTTCTGAACAGAACTCCAATAGCTCAGTAAATCAGGGCAAGGATTGACAAATGGGATTGCATCAAACTGAAGTATTGTGCACAGCAAAGGAACTCACCACCTGACCAAAGAGGCATCCTACAGGAGAAAATCTTTGCCAGCTACACATCTGACAAGGGATTAATAACCAGCATGTACAAGGTGCTCAAAAACGAAACTTCCAAAGAATCAATAACCCAATCAACAAATGGCTGATAAACACGTGAAAAAAATGTTCACCATCCGTGGCCATAAATGCAAATATAAATGGCATTGAGATTTCATCTCACTGTAGTCAGAATGGCTATCAAGAAGATAAACTATAACAGGTGTGGCAAAAATATGAGGAACAAGTATCCCTAGTACACCGTAGATGGGGCTGTAAACTAGTGTAACCACCGTGGAAATCAATATGAAGGCTCCTCAAAACACTGGAACTAGAAGAACCATAGGATCCAGCAGTATACTCTTGAGCACATATCTGAAGGAATGCAAGTCAGGGTAGAGACAATTGCACACCATGTGTGCTATAGTACTATTCCCAATAGCCTCGCATGTAAGCAGCCCAGACACCTTACAATGGATGACTGGATCAAGAAAATGTAGTATTATTCAGTCATATAGAATTAAATGACAGCCAGGCACCAGGGGCTCACGCCTGTAAACCTAACTACTCAGGAAGCTGAGATTTGAGGATCCCTGTTCAAAGCCAGCCTGGGCAGGGAAGTCCCCATGAAACTCTTATCTCCAATTAACCACTCAAAAACTGGAAGTGGTGCTGTGGCACAAGTGGTAGAGTGCTGGCCTTGAGCACAGAGAGGCCCAGAGCCTTCTAATCCTCAAAGCAAGTAGATGGCAAGGCTGCCCCAGAAGGGCTACGTCTGTGTGTCAGGAGGAGGTGGCATGGGGGAGAGGGACACACATTTTCCTCAAGAGGAGAATAATTCTGGAAAGTTATTCAGTCCTCCCATCGCTACAACAGGCAGAAGGACTAGAAAAATGGGACCTGGGCTGGGGATATGGCCTAGTGGCGAGAGAGCTTGCCTCATATACATGAGGCCCTGGGTTCGATTCCCCAGCACCACATATACAGAAAACGGCCAGAAGTGGCACTGTGACTCAAGTGGCAGAGTGCTAGCCTTGAGCAAAAAGGAAGCCAGGGACAGTGCTCAGGCCCTGAGTCCAAGGCCCAGGACTGGCCAAAAAAAAGAAAGAAAAGAAAAATGGGACCTGTTTGTTCTGAGGACAAATACGTGTAATTATGTTCTGTATTTTCAAAGTTCTCAAAAGAAGGGGAAAAGCCACTAGAAAACACGATCTTAACTTGTTGTTTGAAGTTCAATAGCGATATTATAAGCAGAGCATGGACGTGTCGCTCCCTCCTCCCCTCCCCCGTGGGTCTGAATGTGGCCTTGTGCTGGCCAGGCGGGTGCTGTGCCACTGAACCATGCCTACAGCTCTTCTTTGTACCGGATAGTTCCTCGATGGAGGATTGCTCTCTGCTTCGGGGCATGCCTGGACCTTGATCCGCCTCCTTTGGTTTCCGGCCCTAGCTGTGGTGACAGGTGTGTGCTACTACGCCTAGCTGCTGCTCTTGAGTCTAGCGTTGTTTTCTGCCTGGGCTGACCTAGGATAACAGGTACGGACCACAAGCACCTGTGGAATCGTTTCCTCTTAAAACAAGAGGCAGAGCTCTAATGCGGCTTAGGAAAACCAAAGTCGATGCAATGGTATAAACTGAAACTGCCTAGAACGTTTGAGGTCCCCCGTACTGCTAAGATTAAAAAATTGCGAAGGATACCGGAAGGCTGGAACCCCACTGTGTGGAGAAAGCCTTGCCAGCTTTGTAGGGTTTGTGATTTCCGTCTCTTACACCACCATTGTCTACTTTAGGACGGTAAGTTGTAAGTAACTGACCGCAATGCAAACACCTCTGTCTTATGCCCATGGCTCTGGGGGGCGGAGGGGGGGGTCACCTGAGCAAGCTTTCCCTCTCCTCCCAGGCCCTCAAACGCAGTTCTGTATCCGTGTGTAAATTCATTGTATGGCTGTGTGTGTGTGTGTGAACTCTCAAGCTGGTTGAAGCATGTTACGGATTCCTTCGTTAATGAATTTGCTAAGTAAAAATTTTTAACATGTTCATTTTATATTTGTATGAAAGTTGTGATTTTGGCACTAAAAAGTTTACCTTTCAGTCAGGTGCAGATGGTTCACACCTGTAACCCCAGCTACTTATGGGAATGAGATCTGAGGATTGAGGTTCAAAGCCAGCCCGAGCAGAAGGGCACATGACACTCTTTTTTTTTTTTTTTTTTTTTGGCCAGTCCTGGGGCTTGGACTCAGGGCCTGAGCACTGTCCCTGGCTTCTTCCCGCTCAAGGCTAGCACTCTGCCACCTGAGCCACAGCGCCGCTTCTGGCCATTTTCTGTATATGTGGTGCTGGGGAATCGAACCCAGGGCTTCCTGTATACGAACGAGGCAAGCGCTCTTGCCACTAGGCCACATCCCCAGCCCCCACATGACGCTCTTATTTCCAATTAAAAGCTAGAAGTAGATCTGTGTGGCTCAAGTAGAGCACCGGCCATGAGCAAAAAAGCTAAGGGAGATCTCGTGCTCAGGCCCTGAGTTCACGCCCTGAGCTGGCACACACACAGAATCACCTTTATTATGATTTTTAAAAAAATAAATCAAGCCAAGTATGATACTGCATGTCTGTAGTTCAAGGCCCTGGGAGGTAGAGGCAGGAGGAACAGGAGTTCAAGGCTAGCCTGGGCTACAAAGTGACAGTCTATTAAAACCAAACCAAAACAGAGTGAGGAAAGGAGTGACATTGTCCAAAAAGAAATGTACTCTTCACCTGACTTATGTAATGCTCACCCCTCTGTCCATCACCTTTACAATAACAAAAATATAATAACGAAACGAATACAACAGAACCACCTTACCCTCTGCCCATCCTCCCAAATTAGCCTTTGACACTGAACTTAGCAGTCGGGAGGGTGGCGTTTCCAGGTCAACTCCAAGGTTCAAGTTCACAAAACGCCGTCCCATTCTGTGTGTCCTGTGCTTTTCTAGTCAGTTCATACCTCTCCTCCTCTCGTGTCAACCCGTAAGGCGGTCAGGGCGGTGTGTTCCTGTGATCACAGCTACCAGGAAGACCTAGGAGACCAACTCTGGGAAAATCTGGGACTTTACCAAAAAATAACGAAAACAAGAAAGGACTGGAGGAATATGCCTACCTAGGCATGGGAAGGCTTTGTATAAATAAAAAAAAAATCCCAGTACTAGCTAGGTACAGTGCTCATGCCTATAATAGAGTTATTTGGGAGGCTGAGGTTGGGAGGGTCATGGTTCAAGGCCACCTGGACAAAAAAAGTTCATCAGATTTCATCTCAACAGACAGGCCCTGAGTTCCAGTTCCAGCGCCACAACATACACAAGTCCTGACTCTTAAGCCCCGTTCGAGTCACGGCACCATATATGTTAGGTTTTTAAAGTAGGGAGCCGGTAAAGGAGAACGCCATGCGGTATTCAGGCAGGAGAGAAAGTTTATTACCGAACTGCTGGTCTGTGGCCAAGATGATGCATGGCCAGAGAGAAGGGAGAGAGGGAGAGGGAGGGGGAGGAGGAGGGGGAGGGGGAAGGGGAAAGGGAGAGGGAGAGGGAGAGGGAGAGGGAGGAGACCCCCACCCAGCCCTGCCTTATATCTAGGGCAGGGGCAAGGGGTGTGGCCAGGTGGATTAGGATGTGACCTCAGGGAAGGGGAGGTAACTGCCTCCAGGTCTGCAGGTTACCCAGGTAACTGGGTGGAGACTTAATGAGGTGGGGGCATCTGCATGTAGGCCCTCAAGGAGAACCTAACAAACATACAACATGCCTGTCCCTCTCAGGGAGCACTCATCCTCCCTTCCAGTACTTTCCTGGTTGGCTCCTACCCACCTTACTCTCGAGGTCCCCCCTCCCCCAGCGCAAAGCCTGGCCTGCTCCCCAGGAAGCTCTCAGAAAAGAACCACCCGGCATTTCCCCCAGAGCCTTGCCTCTGAGCTCTCCCGGCCCATTAGCCTCAGGCCTCCCAGCAAACACCCTGGTGGCTCAAGTCTGTTCTCAACACAGCTGCACGAGTCCTGTTCCAAATCCTGCTGAAAACCAACTCCAACAAGGAGCGCAAGGCCCCTTCCCCACCAGCTCCTGTCTAAGCCTCATCTACCAACCACCCAGCTATTGCTCCAGCGCCTCATCTACCAACCACGCAGCTATTGCTCCAGCCATTCGGCTACTGCTTCCAAGCCAGGTAGGTTCCGGCTTTAAGGCCGAGGGAAGTTCCTCCCCCTGTCCGGAATGCTCTACCCTCCAGCGTTCCCACGCTGTGACTCCGTGTTCATGGACATCAGGCCTCAGCCGGGCTCCGTGGTTCACACTGCATACCCGGCCCCAGCGTCTCGACACCTATCTACTTTGCCTCTTGTCCAAGGTGCTCACTGATCACCCTCGGTGTCCCGGGGAGTATAAGGCCTGCGGTGCCGTTCCCCCCCCTTACCCTCCCTTTAGTTGGTCCCTCCCCCAGGGCGGAGCACTTGTGTCTCTCACCCGGGACAGCACGTGGTCCCTAGTCCAGCACCGGCTCCTTGATGGTTCTGACGAGTTGCCACGGACAATTAATTACCCGCGCACCGCTAGAAGCCGGAAAGCAGAGCTAGAAACCAGACTTTCAGGCCAGTAAGGCGGCTCATGCCTGTCATCTTAGCTATTCAGGAGGCTGAGATCTGAGGATAGATGTTCAAAGCCAGCCCAGGCAGGAAAGTCCGTGGGACTCTTATCTCCAAGAAACGCCCCCCTCCCCCTAAAAAAGCCAGAAGTGGAGCTGTGGCTCAAGTGGTAGAGTACCAGCCTTGAGAGAATAAGCTTAGAGACTGATGACTAGGCCCTCAGTTCAAGCCCTAGTACACACACACACACACACACACACACACACACACACACACACACACACACACTGAAATCCAGATCAATAAATCGATCACTTGCCAAGCTTACAGAAACGCTGATTTGCATTTTTTTTCTTTTAATGTGAGAAAGGTTGATGGATTTGATTGGAATCCTGAATACCTCCCTGGGAATATGCAGACAGCACTAAGGGTAGAAACCCTGACCTTGGCCCCTAGCAGCTCCCCAGGCAGAAAAGGCCACCCTCCCCCCCCTAGATTGGAATGCAGCCTGGGGGAGGGGCGGCATTCCCGGGAGATTAAGGAAGCCGGGTCCAGAGCCCCTCCTTCCACCGCCGTCCTGAGCCCCTTCTTCCACCGCTGTCCAGGTCTGGACTGGGGGCGGAGGCCATTAAACAGTTGGGGACGCTGGGCGGGCCGGGCTGAGCCCCTCCGTCGAGTGGGAGGGACCAGGGCACCCAGCGAAGCTGAGCAGAGCTTTCACCGGGAGCGAGGATGTGTGGATGGGCTAGTAGTGGGGGCAGCCTCTTTCCAGGCCCCAGGACGCGGATGATTGACACCTAGTCCGTGCTTTCAAGCAGCTCCTGTTCTGGCTGGGAAAGGAAAAGAAAGCAAGTAAAGAGAGTTTGAGATCACGGTCCTCCCTAGGCTTGAAGAAGAATTCATAAGGGAATGGGCTGGGGAGGGGGCTGCTGGCATGGGTGTCGGGGAAGACCCTCACTGCGCTGGGGATCTGGAGCTGTACTATTGAGGCGGGCAGGGAGGGGTAAGACGCCGGGCTCCTGCAGAGTGAAAGCAGCTTCTGTGGGGGAAAGTTGACCACAGTGATGGTGGGAAGCTCTCTGATCGATAGTTTTGACAGTATTGACAGCAAGATAGAATCCATACACTTCTCAAAGTGACAGGGAGATAAGAGTCTCATGGACTTTTCTGGCCAGGCTGGCTTTGACCTGCAATCCAGAGACCTCAGCCCCCTGAGTAGCAGCTAGGATTACAGCTATAGGCCATCAGTGTTGGGAAAGAGCACATTTCTTACAGAACCAAAGATCCAGCCTTTCTGTAGCATATAAAAATAACAACATGATGGGCTGGGAATGTGGCTTAGTGGTAGAGTGCCTGCCTAGCATGCACGAAACCCTGCTTCGATTCCTCAGCACCACATACACAGAAAAAGCCAGAAGGGGCGCTGTGGCTCAAGAGGTAGAGTGCTAGCCTTGAGCAAAAAGAAGCCGGGGACAGTGCCCAGGCCCTGAGTCCAAGGCCCAGGACTGGCCAAAAAAAAAAAAAAAATTAAAAAAAACACAATGAAGGTAACCTATATCAAAAATGTAACAATTTAAACCTTGGCCCAAATCAAATTTGGAGAATCTAGTTAAAGACTGCCTAACTTTCCCAAGGATAGATGGAAATTCACTTAAGAATTTAGGATCGTTCTAAGTATTGACTGGTTAATATATACCATTTGAAATCAGGAGACTGGGTCTAACTGTCACCATTTTGGCCATGTGGTTGATGTTAGAGAATTGGGTTTAACTGTCACCATCATGTCTTCTTGTAGGAGGCCAGAAGTCCCACCCCCAGGTAATGGGCTAGCCTGAATTCCTAGGTGCAGGGGCGGGGACTTGGGTGATAGGATACTGGAGCTGTCAGTCTGTGCTTAGAACTCCGGGGACTGGAGTTTCCTGTGTGACTTGGCCCCCTGACTGTGGCTCTCTAGGCCCAGACCAGCTCCGGGCCCTGGATGCCATGCCTCGGTCCTGGTTTCCTGTCTGCTTCAGCTCTCCACTGGGGATGATCTGACTTGCTGGTATTGTTTTTCTGCTCTTTTTTTTTTTTTTTTCCTTTCCTGCTCTCAGGGTTCGGGTTTCTAAGTGTTAAGTGTATTTGAGGGGCTGCAGGTCTTTGTGACAAGACTCCCCAAATGTGGCTTCTCTGTTTCTTGTGACTGCGCTCTCATGCACCACTTTCTGGTCCTAAGCTATAAAACCTAGTCGGCAGGTGAGGGGTGCCGCTCAGAAGTAGAGCACCTGTTTGGCGTAGGTACGGCCGTAAACTCCATCTCTAGCATCACAAAAATACAACTAAAATTAAATAAAGAAACCAAAAGTGCAGAATGGGCTTTTTACCCCCCAAAATTATGTTAAACATATGCATTAAAATTTGAGCACGAGTTTAGCATATTGCTGGGCATCTGTAATCCCAATACTTGAAAAGCTGAGGTGTAAGGACCACCAGTTCGAGGCCAGCTTGGGCTTTGTCTCAAGATGACAAATCAGCACAGAGGAACATGGGAAGTACAAGCTAGGAGAACATCTTGAGCTGGGAAAGCTTAGTGGTAGGGTGTTTGCCTGGCACGCACAAGGCTCTGGTTCAACCTCAGCCCTGCAAACAAACAAGCAAAAAATGTCACTATTTTCTATGAAGTCTTTCCTGTTTACAAAGAAAAAGACGTTAAAAAGTCAAACTTGTAAGTGATAGAAAATCTAGCCTGAGGTTGGAGGCAGGGCTCAGTGGGTAGAGCAAAAAAGTGTCAGGCATTGAGTCTGGTCTTGGACAAAGAAAAAGAAAGAAAAAAAACTTAGTCTAGGTTTTGCCAAGCATTGGATTAGAACTCCAGCACAACAAAAAGAAAAGAAAAGAAAAAAATCCATCCTAAATTCAGAGAGCTCTCCACTACCATTTTCCAGCAACATTCTAGGTAGTCGTGATAAAGTCAAAGCTAACACAGCAATCCTGAGTTTTTCCCCCCTTTTTGTTGATGGTGTTAAACTAAGGCAGATTTAGTTTAAAAATAGAAGAGGCTGTGTCCCCCTCACAAAATGACAAAACCTTTTAGAACACTGTTAAAGACATTCAGACACAGGAAAAATACAGGGACGGAATTTGGAGCTCTTTAAGTGGCAGGTAGGACCAGAACAAGGCCACTTCTATGTCCTTGTGCTTTGTCTCCAGACAAAGAACTTCTTTGTCTATAAACAAAGACACCTGACCACACTGGGGGAAGAGGACTGTGGAAGAACAATTGCTCTATCTTCGTCAAAAGATAGGATCTAAGAAGACAAAGGGCAAAGCCTGGCTGCCCAAACACACCCCTCTACACAGGCTGGAGCTCCCATCCGCCTACAATTGCCCTTTACACAAAAAAGGAGCCATTTCTGAGCACCAGCAACAACAGAATGCTTTAACTCCACCATAAACCTTTTTACCTTTCTCTTCCTTGGAATGTCCAAACTTTCCCTCAAGGCTCAGCCTTTGTCTGCCTCTCACTAGTCAACAGTCTTTTCTACTTAGTAATCCCACTCAAGTGTTTTTGTTCTAAGTGGACTGCCACAATTTGGCCACTAATTTGATAATGGCGTAGATTATACGCACTGTCTGTCTGATCTCACCCCGTGAATATCTCAGACCTTGAGCCCAGGTCCCCAAGCCTCTGGCTCCAAAGCTGTCCCGAGGATGTCACGTGGTGGAGGCTGGACTCTTAAGGGTCTCGACACCTCCCCCCACAGCTTCTCAAAATGGACCCACAACGCACAAGGTGGATGTAGAGGTTTGCACACTGCAGGAGAAGACTCACTCTTCTGGGCACTGGCCCTTGTCCTCACACCCGTCTTTCTGCCCATCAGAAAAGCCTGCGGCCATCACAATGGCCATCACAAACCTCTGAAATTCCTAATCCCAGTTCCTTTCCACCCCCGGGACAGTTCCGGGACAGTCCTTTACTTGGTAGGGTTACATGGGACCTAAACACATAGTTTAGAATACTCCTACCGCCACACTCATCTTATCTGAATTCATTTGGGCACCAATGTATAAGAACTATTACGTCCAGGGAGCTTACAGAACTATCCTCTTATTTACCCCCAAATGTTCAACCCTAACCCTGGAGACTCTCAGTTCCCCCAGGAGCCTGTTTTCCTACCACACAGGAACTTCCTGCTCCGTTCTCCAGATGGACTGCCTTGTAAAACTGATTCCCTCCATTTGTAGTGTTATTGTAGGAGGAACACAGAGTCTTTATGGATAAACTCCAACTTTCTATGCTGGAAGCCCATTATCTAGGCCGTGGTATCACTCAGATTGGAGTTACTCCATCCTCCTCAACTGCGCATGCGCCCTGGAACTTGCTTGCACCAGTGACCAAAAGACAATGTCAAGGATGTCTTTGTCTTACAGAATAATAGGTACAGACATTGGGTCTGTAATTTTCAGAATTAGCTGCCCCTTTATCTGTCCTGATAAGAGCAAAAATACCCGTCCTTGCCTTGGAAAACTCATTAGAGACTATTTTCTATCATTTTAAGGACCATGTTCAAGACTTTATTTATTTGTTTGTTTGTTTGTTTTGCCAGTACTGGGGCTTGGGACTCAGGGCCTGAGCACTGTCCCTGGCTTCTTTGTGCTCTAGGCTAGCACTCTACCTCTTGAGCCACAGCGCCCCTTCTGGCCTTTTCTATATATGTGGTGCTGAGGAATCGAACCCAGGGCTTCCTGTATATGAGGCGAGCACTCTACCCCTAGGCCACATTCCCAGCCCAAGACTTTTTTAAAAATCAGGATCTTGCTGGGACTCTCAGTCCTTCTACTTCTTAGTGTTGGGGTTATAGGTGTGAGATGTGTACTACCTACCATACTCAGCTAAGACATCTCACCCTATTCTTGAACTCCACAGTTACCATCAAGATTCCTGTGTCTACATGAAAGAGCAGCACAAGCTTAAAGGCGGGGATTTTACTTAATATTTCTATAGAAATCATTATTTATTTACTTATTTATTTTATCAGTCCTGGGGCTTGGACTCAGGGCCTGAGCACTGTCCCTGGCTTCTTTTTGCTCAAGGCTAGCACTCTACCACTTGAGCCACAGCACCACTTCTGGCTTTTTCTATAAATATGTGGTGCTGAGGAATCAAACCCAGGGCTTCATGTATAGGAGGCAAGCACTCTTGCCACTAGGCCATATTCCCAGCCCCATAGACATCATTTCTCAAGGGCCTGTTGTGAACTGTAGAGTTCAGGGAAGCTTTGAGCAGCGTGGTCTTAGTGTTATCACTTAAACTCATGGTCCCTTATGCTGTTCAGGTCTCACACATAACTAAAAATAACCAGTTTAGTTTGGCTTCTAGATTTGCCTATAGAATCCCTCTCCCCTAATATATTTTCTCCCAGCCCCTCCACTTCCCCTCCCAGAGAAGCTGAGGATGCAGATACCCCTAGTCCTAAAGTACCTGAATTAGGGAGCATTCCTTGCTTCACTTTGATCTCCATTTCTAATGTCATCCACCCACCGAGGAAAGGGAACAGCTTCTCTCTCTCCTCCTCCTCCTCCTCTCCCCACTTGCCTCCCCAACCCTTCCTCCTCTCACCGCCCCCCCTCCCTTCCTGTAACCTCTCCATGAGTCCAAGTCAGAAACAGACATATTTAATCCTGAGCTTCCCACCCACACACCAAATGTGTCACCAGAAATTGGAGATAAGTGTTTGGCTGGCTTTGAACCTCGATCTTCAGATCTCAGCCTCTGGAGTAGCTGGGATTACAGAGGTGAGCCACCAGTGCCTGACTGTCAGGCAGACTCTGGTTTATCAGATTATCCTGCCATCTGTAAGCAGTGTAGGCCAGCTTTTCTACTAACCCTCCCCCCCATCATTCTTTCCCTCCCTCCCTCCCTCCTTCTCTCCCTGCCTCCCTCCCTCCCTTCCTCCCTCCCTCCCTCCCTCTCTGCCTCCCTGCCTTTCTTCCCTAACTTCCTTCCCTCTCTTCCTGCCTCTCTTTACTCTCTTCTTTCTTCCCTCCCTCCCTCCCTTCCTTCTTTCCATCCTTCCTTCCTGTTCTGGGCTTTACGAACCAAACCACACATTTAGAGTGTTCCCCAAACCACTCTCTGTTTTGATAATCTTCTAAAACTCACAACACTCACTAAGAACATAAGAGTCATAGCTATGGTTAATCACTGGGAAACAACACAGATAAAAGTCAGTCCCGGAAGCACAGTGGTCAGAGTCCAAGAGAAGCATCCAGCTGGGAATATGGCCTAGTGGCAAGAGTGCTTGCCGCATATACATGAAGCCCTGGGTTCGATTCCTCAGAACCACATATATAGAAAACGCCCACAAGTGGCGCTGTGGCTCAAGTGGCAGAGTACTAGCCTTGAGCAAAAAGAAGCCAGGGACAGTGCTCAGGCCCTGAGTTCAAGCCCCAGGACTGGCAAAAAAACACCAAAAAACTCAAAATACTCAAGAGAAGCTTTCAACCAGAGCACCCCTTTCCTCCCCACAGAGTCAAGAGTTCCCTGCACAAGCGGCAGCACCATGCAAAAGCTCACCTGAGCACCTGCTGGCCAGGGTCCATGAAGCTTCGTTGTATCCCATGATTGACTGGTGGTTGAACTCTGTCTCCAGGTGACTGAATAACCCCCCCCCCACCTTAAGACTATGAGGTGTGACTAGCCTCACCCTAAGGCCTGAGGGGGCCAGTCCCTGCCTTAAACAAAGACATTCCACCAGGTATGACACGGGTGGCCTCCCAGACGCGGAGCATGAGGGCCAAATTCTTTGCTACACAATTCTGTTATTGTATAGGGCATTCTAAAAATGTCAGTTAGATCAAGGCGGTTAACAGCATGGGCCAAGTCTATCTCCTTTTTTCCCCTGTAACCTTCTATAACCTACTTTCTGTTTATTTTTCACATGAACCAGTAAGACCAGTTAAAAATCTTTAGTTTACATACCACTCCATTTCTACTGTTCCCTCTAATTTTACTTTATGCCTTCTCTGCTATAATGTATATAATAAGCATTTAAGTGTACAATGTCTTTCTGACCCATGGAAACTTCTATCAGTATAAAATGACCCCTTGTTCGTGTGTTTGATAATACAAGGACTCCAGCTTTGCCTTCTTTTTCTGTCTTCTACTTATTTATGCTCTTTGGTACTGGGGACCAAACCCTGGGCTCTGTTCATGCTAAGTACACGCGCCACCGCCTCAGCCTGTTTTCCTATCTTTTCTCACAACAGTGTTACTGCGTTCACCTGCTCTATGTTCATTCACCTGCTCTATGTTTGCTTCAGTCACCTGCCGTAGGCTTCAGTAGAACCATGGCAATCTCTGCACAAACACAGAGGAATTGATAGGAATTGCATTCAACCCGTAGATTAATGTGGATAATATTGCCTATGTAATAATATTAAATCTTATTATTATTGACATGGATGTGTCTCTATTTAGGTCTTTAAAAACTTTCTTTAAGGCACCTGTTACTCAGCTTTTATTACAAATACCAGAGATAGCCAACTTATAAAGAGAAGACGTTCATATGGCTCATTGCTCTAGAAGTTTCAGTCCATAACCAAGTGGTGTCACAGCCTTTGGGACCAGGGTCAAGCAAGGTATCATAAATGGAATAAAGCTGGGCACCAGTGGCTCACGTGTGTAATCCTAGCTACTCGGAGGCTGAATGCTGAGGACTGTGGTTTGAAGAAAACTTGGGCAGGTAAAGTCCATGAAAATCCTTTTTTTTTTTTTGCCAGTCCTGGGGCTTGAACTCAGGGCCTGAGCACTGTCCCTGACTTCTTTTTGCTCAAGGCCAACACTCTACCACTTGAGCCACAGCGCCAGTTCCAGCCTTTTCTGTTTATGTGGTGCTGGGGAATCGAACCCAGAGCTTCATGCATGCGAGTCTAGCACTCTACCTCTAAGCCACATTCCCAGCCCCTGAAACTCTTATCTCTAAGAACCTATTAAAAAAAAAATTAAGCTTAAAGGGAGCTGTGACTCAAGTGGGTGATAGCTAGCCTTAAGCAACAAGCTCAGGGACAGTGCCCAGGCCCTAGGTTCAAGTCCCACTACCAGCATAAAAAAATACATAATTTTTTTTTTAACAAAAGGAACATATGGTAATACAAAGACCCTATCTCCCTCAAGGACACACACTCCAATGACCTGACTACCTCCCACTAGGCCCCACCTCTTCCAGGTTCAAACCCTCTCTCTATTGCTTCACTCTGGGCAACAAGCCTCTACCACACAGGGCCTTTGTGGGGTCATTAAAGAGTCAAACTCTAGCAAGCTATGTTTTATAGTTTTCAGCACACTACTTTTGCTCTTTTGTTGTATGAGATTAAGTATTCTATTCATTTTGAAGCTATTGTGAATGGAAGTGCTTCTTTAGTTTCAGTTTGATATCGACTATTGGCGATACTTACTGAATGCAACTCAGTGCAAAAACTCAGTGCAATTGAGTTTTTGGTGGTGCTGGCAAGCACTCTACCACGAGGCCACATTCCCAGCGCTTTTTGGTGGTGTTGGTCATGGAGCATGAACTCAGGGCCTGGGCACTGTCCCTGGGCTTTTCTGATAAAGACTAGTGCTTTACCACTTTAAGCCACAGTGCCACTTCTGGTTTTCTGGTGTTTCACCGGAGATAATAGACTTTCCTGTCTGGGCTGGCTTTGAAAGATGATCCTCAGATCTCAGCCTCCCGAGTAGCTAGGATTACAGGTGTGACCCACCAGCACTGGGCAATACAGGTGATTTTTGTTCTATGTTGACCTTTTAGCTACACAGAACCTTGCTGAAGTTGCGTACAAGTTTGAATGGACGTGAGTATGTGCTGTGTGGAATTTATTATCTATAAAATCGTATGATCGCTGAATAAAGATAAGCTTATTTTATTTTCCAATATGGATATATTTTGATTTTTTTTTAATGTTGCTTCTTTTTTACTGTGGAATTGTCCTAGTTAGATCCGAAATGTGATGTTAAATAAACAGTGCAGGTGAGAACAGGTATCTCTGTCTTGCTCCTAACCTTTGGGCTATGGAGCAGTCGGTTGTGAAGCATACCCACAAATTTCCTTCTCTTCTTGATTTCTAATTTTATTGCCTATTGCTTGGAGAATATGTTTTACATAATTTTAATGATTTTAATTTATTCAGCCTGGTTGTATAATCAAACAATTTGTTCTGGAGAATGTTATATGTGCTCTTGAGAATACATATGCTACTGTTTGGTGGAGAGTTTTAGGATGTCTATTGAATCTAACTAGCTTACAGTGTTGTTCAAATCTCTATTTCTCTAGCAACCTGTGACCTAGTTTTATTTACTATTGAATATGGAATATTGAGTGCTCTAATAATAATCGTGATTAAATTGTCAGTAGTTTCATTTAATTCTGACAATTTTTCTTTTTCTTTTTTTTTTTTTTTTGCCAGTCCTGGGGCTTGAACTCAAGGCCTGAGCACTGTCCCTGGCTTCTTTTTGCTCAAGGCTAGCACTCTGCCACCTGAGCCACAGCGCCACTTCTGGCCATTTTCTATATATGTGGTGCTGGGGAATCGAACCCAGGGCTTCATGTATACGAGGGGAGCACTCTTTGCCACTAGGCCATATCCCCAGCCCCAATTTTTCTTATTTATGTGTACATTTATTTGTATTATTATTTTTAGTGCCTGGGATTGAATCTAGAGCCCCATGCTTGTTAGAGAGCCATGTACCACATGAGCTAGCTCACAGTTCTGTCAACTTTTGCTTTCTTTTTCATTTTGTCTCAATTATTATATGCACATGCCTTTGTCATTGTTAACGACTCTTTTTTTTTCTTCTGTCAGTGCTAAGGCTAGAACTCAGGACCTCCTGCTTATTGGCAAGAGCTCTCCTAGTAGAGTGATGTTCCACCCTTCTTGATGGTTTCATGTACCTGTTAATTTATTCTTTATAAAATTATCTTTAAGTGCTTGTACAAAGCTGTTTCAACTCAGCATGTCAATTCATAAGTATAATGCATCTTGACCAATGTCATCCCTTTTACCACCCCCCCCCCCATAGTAATATTTATAGGGTGTTACCTGGTGACAAATTTTCAGATTTTTTTTATTTTTGGCCAGTCCTGGGCCTTGAACTCTGGGCCTGGGTGCTGTCCCTGAGTTGCTTTTGCTCAAGGCTAGCGCTCTACCACTTGAGCCACAGTGCCACGTCTGCTTTTTCTATATTTAATTGGAGATAAGAGTCTCATGAACTTTCCTTCCTCTGTTGGCTTTGAATTGGGATCTTCAGGTCTCCCCCTCCTGAGTAGCTGGGATCACAGGCATAAACCACCTGCACTCCGCTCTCTTCTCTTAATTCTTTTTTCTTTCTGTTTCTTAGAATAGTTCATCTCCATTGACTAGTGTCCATTCTTGAACTCGTTCTTATGCCTGGTGAAATCTGCTGCTGAGCTCCTCTGGTGTTTTTTTGTTGTTTGTTGAGATAGGACCTTATTATAGAGCCCAGGTTGATCTCAAACCCATGATCCTTCTGCCTCACCTCCTAAGTGTTGGGATATTTCTTTCTTTTAAAAATCAATACAGGGAGGCTGGGGATGTGGCTTAGCGGTAGAGTGCTCACCTTGCATGCATGAAGCCCTGGGTTTGATTCCTCAGCACCATATAAATAGAAAAAGCCAGAAGTGGCGCTGTGGCTCAAATGGCAGAGTGCTAGCCTTGAGCAAAAAAGAAGCCAGGCACAGTGCTCAGGCCCTATGTTCAAGCCCCAGGACTGGCAAAAATAAATAAAAATACATTAATTTAAATTGAAAAATCATATATTTGTTGTATCATGTGATGTTTTGAAATATGTATATTTGTAGAATGGCTAAATTGAATGTATTAACATATACATTCCTTTACATAGCTTTTTTTTTGTGGTGAGAATGCCTAAAATCTATTCTCTTAGCATTTTTCTGGAATATGAATAAAGTAGTCAGATGTAGTGGCACAGACTACATTCCCAGAACCATGGAGGCTGAGATAGAAGAGTCCTGAGTTCAAGGCCAGCCTGGGCTATAGCTTTAAATAAAGCCTAAAAAGGAAACAAAAATGAATAAAACAGCCGGGGCTGGTTGCTAAGACCTGTAATCCTAGCTACTCAGGAGGGTGAGATCTGAGGATCGCGGTTCAAACCCAGCCTGGGCAGAAAAGTCCGTGAGACTTTTTTTTAAAAAAAAATATTTATTAATTAATTAAACAAAAAATTTTGACAAGGTGTTGTGCACAAGGGTACAGTTACATAGTAGGGCAGTGTGTACATTTTTTGTGATATCTTACACCCTGTTTTTCTTTCCCTTCCCTAGGTCAGGTAGACATATATATAATACACAGTGTACCAAGAACATATACAGTAGCCACGTGGCCTACGCCAAAGAAAATTCGCCTAGGGCTTTAAATGTAATGTTGACAGTAGATAATATGTCAACAATAGTCTTTTTTTTGCAATTTATTTATTAATTAAACAAAATTTTTTTGACAAGGTGTTGTGCAAAAAGGGTACAGTTACATAGTAGGGCAGTGTGTACATTTCTTGTGATATCTTACACCCTGTTTTTCTTTCCCTTCCCTAGGTCAGTAGACATACATACAATACACAATGTACCAAGAACATATACAGTAGCCACGTGGCCTACGCCAAAGAAAATTCGCCTAGGGCTTTAAATGTAATGTCGACATTAGACAATATGTCGACAGTAGTCTTAAATGAACATACATACATAGCTTTTGAGCTATTGTATTCCACTGAGAGGTCAATTTTTGACCTTTATATGTTGAGTGGTTGTTTGGTTTTAGTTACATAATGTTGGGTCGCTGACCCAATCCTGTGGGAAATACCATTTGACAAGAAGTTTTTGGTTTCAGAGACCTGGTCTCTACTCTCTCCCTGTCACCCCATCTTAACAGTCATGCATCAGGGAGATCATGCCCCTTTGTTTTCTGTGTTCTAGGCTTGTCTCGTTCAACATTATTTGTTCAAGTTCTGACCATTTCCCTGCGAATAACAATATTTCACCATTCCTAATCGCTATGTAGTATTCCATTGTGTATAGGTACCATATTTTTTGGATCCATTACATCTGTGGAGGGGCATCTGGGTTGATTCCATATTTTGGCTATTGTGAATTGTGCAGCAATAAACATGGAAGTGCAAATGTCTTTTTGATATCTTGGGACCTGCTGTTCAGGATAGATGCCTAGAAGTGGTATGGCGAGGTCATAGGGTAGGTCTATATTGAGCTTTTTGAGAAACCTCCATACTGTTCTCCAAAGTGGTTGTACTAATTTGCACTCCCACCAACAATGGAGAAGGGTTCCTCTTTCCCCACAGCCCCTCCAGCATTTGTTGTTGCCTGAGTTCAGAGTATAGGCCATTCTAACTGGAGTGAGGTGGTATCTCAGGGTTGTTTTTATTTGCATTTCCTTTACTACCGGGGATGTTGAACATTTCCTCATATGTTTCTTTGCCATTTTTATCTCTTCTCTTGTGAAGTCTCTCTTTAGTTCCTTTGCCCATTTCCTAATTGGTTTACTGGGCTTGGAGGGGCTTAGTTTTTTTAGTTCTCTGTAGATGACAGATATTAAGCCTTTGTTGCTGTGCCGGTAAAGATCCTTTCCCATAGGTTGGCTGTCTTTCTATGTTGGTGGCTATGTCTTTAGCTGTGCAGAAACTTTTTAATTTCTAGTAGTCCCATTTGTCGAGTCTCTCCCCTATTTGTTGTGCCCCTGGGACTCTATTCAGGAAGTTCCTTCCTGTGCCTATAAGTTCTAGCGTCTTTCCTACTCTGTCCAGTAGATTCAAGGATTCAGGTCTGATATTGAGGTCCTTGATCCATTTTGAGTTGATCTTGGTGCATGGTGATAGGCTTGGGTCTACTTTGAGTTTTCTGCATATGGCTGCCCAGTTCTCCCAGCACCAGTAGTTGAAGAGGCTATGTTTATTCCATTGTATGTCTTTAGCTCCTTTGTCAAATATCAGCTGGCTGTAAGAGTGCGGTTTTATTTCTGGATCTTCAATTCTAATCCATTGGTCTTCCAATCTGTTTTTATACCAATACCATGCTGTTTTTGTTATGATGGCTCTATAGTAGAGCTTGAAGTCTGGTATTGTGATACCTCCTGCACTGCTTTTTTTGCCTAGAATTGCTTTGGCTATTCTAGGTCTTTTGCTGTTCCATATGAATTTATGGATTGGTTTCTCTATTTCAGTGAAGAATGTGGCTGGGATTTTGATAGGGATTGCATTGAATTTGTATAACAATTTCGGCAATATGGACATTTTCAGTATACTGATTCTGCCTACCCATGAGCAGGGGAGGTCTTTCCATCTCCTTGTGTCTTCTTTGATTTCCCTTATTAGATTTTTATAGTTCTCATTAAATAGGTCCGTCATGTCCTTGGTTAGGTTGATCCCTAGGTACTTTATTTTTTTATTTTGGCTACTGTAAATGGAATTGTTTCCATAATTTCCTTTTCTGCTTGTACATTGCTGGTGTACAGAAAAGCTGCTGACTTTTGTGGATTGATTGTGTATCCTGCTACTTTGCCAAAATGGTTTATTAGGTGTAGGAGTTTGGGGACTGAGTTTTTTGGGTCCTTCAGATATAAGATCATGTCGTCTGCAAGTAGGGATAGCTTGATTTCTTCCTTGCCGATGTGGATCCCTTTGATGTCCTCCTCTTGCCTTATTGCTATGGCTAGGGATTCCAGAACTATGTTGAAAAGAAGTGGGGAGAGTGGGCATCCTTGTCTTGTTCCTGAGTTTAGGGGGAATGATTTAAGTTTCTCTCCATTTAATATGATATTAGCAGTTGGTCTGTTGTATATGGCTTTTATTGTTTTGAGGAATGTTCCATCTATTCCTGTTCTCTCCAAAGCTTTTAATAGGTATGGATGTTGTATTTTGTCAAAGGCTTTTTGGGCATCGACTGAGATAACAATGTAATTCTTAATTTTAGATCTGTTTATGTGGTAAATTACGTTGATTGATTTACGGATGTTGAACCATCCTTGTGACTGTGGGATGAAGCCTACTTGGTCATGATGTATGATTTTCTTGATCAGTTTCTGGATCCTGTTAGCTAATATTTTATTGAGGAGCTTTGCGTCTGTGTTCATTAGTGCTATTGGTCTGTAATTCTCTTTTTTTGTTGGGTCTTTGCCTGGTTTGGGAATGAGTATGATATTAGCTTCATAGAATGAGTTTGGGATATCTCCCTCTGTTTCTATTTCACGGAAGAGTTTGAGGAGTATTGGTATTAGCTCCTCACTAAAGGTTTTATAGAATTCGTTGGTGAATCCATCTGGGCCTGGGCTTTTCTTTGTTGGGAAGATCTTGATTTCCCCCTGTATCTCGCTGTAAGTTATTGGTTTATTTAGTTGATTTATTTCTTCTTGGTTCAGTTTGGGCAGTTTATACTTCTCTAAGAACTGATCCATTTCTGTAAAATTATTGTTTTTTAGTGAGTAGAGGTTCTGGAAATAGTTCCTTATTGTTTGAGTATCATGTGTACTTGTTATAATTTTTCCGGTGGAGTCCCTGATTTTACGTATATGAGTCTCTTCTCTTCTTTTTTTTTGTAAGTCTTGCGAGTGGTCTGTCAATTTTATTTATTTTCTCAAAGAACCAGCTTTTAGTTTTATTTATTTGTTGAATGTTCTTTCTATTTTCAATCAGATTTATCTCTTCTTTAATCTTTGTGATCTCTCTCCTCCTAGTCAATTTAGATTCGGTCATTTCTTGTTTCTCCAGTCGTTTTAGTTTCATCATGAGGTTATTCACCTGCTCTGCTTCCATTCTTTTAATGTGAGTGCTGAGGGCAATGATCTTGCCCCTCAGTACTGCCTTAGCTGTGTCCCATAGGTTTCTTTGTGATGTATTTTCATTGTCATTGTGGCTTATGAATTCGTTGATTTCATCTTTAATTTGGTCTGTGGCCCAAGAGTTGGATAACAGTGTGGGGTTTACCCTCCAAGAATGTGTATAGCCTCTGTGGTAACCGTTGTTATTGAGGGTTACCTTTAATCCATTGTGGTCAGATACAATACATGGGATGACGTCAATACTTTTGTACTTGCTGAGGTTCTTTGTGTGGGCTATGATATAGTCTATTTTGGAATATGATCCATGGGCTGCTGAGAAGAAGGTGTATTGGGTCTCTGTAGGGTGGAAGATTCTGTATAGATCTGTCAGATCCATTTGGGATATGGTGTTACTTAGGTCCTCAGCTCCCTTGCTAATCCTCTGGGGGTTGGATCTGTCTCTTGGAGAGAGTGGGGTATTAAAGTCACCCACTATGATTGTGTTTGGGTCTATCTTGTTCTGTAGTGCTGTGAGAATTTGCTTGACATATGTAGGGCCTCTTTGGTGAGTATACATTTATCACTGTGATGTCTTGATTCTGGATTTTTACTTGTATTAAAATGTAGTGACCTGGGGCTGGGGATATGGCCTAGTGGCAAGAGTGCTTGCCTCGTATACATGAGGCCCTGGGTTCAATTCCCCAGGACCACATATACAGATAATGGCCAGAAGTGGCGCTGTGGCTCAAAAGGCAGAGAGCTAGCCTTGAGCAAAAAGAAGCCAGGGACAGTGCTCAGGCCCTGAGTTCAAGCCCCAGGACTGGCAAAAAAAAAAAAAAATGTAGTGACCGACTTTGTCTTTTTGAGTTGATTTTAATGAGAAGTCCAGCTTGTCTGAGATCAGGATGGCTACTCCTGCCGTTTTGGTAGGTGCGTTTGCTTGGGAGATCTTGCTCCATCCTTTCATTCGGAGCCTGTTTTTATCCCTTGCTGTAAGGTAGGTCTCTTGTAGACAACAGATTGCAACTTTTTGTTTACGGATCCATTCTGCCAGTCTGCTCCTCTTTATCGGAGAGTTTATACCGTTTATATTCACAGAGATCAAGGATAAGAGTGTTTTTTCTCCTTCCGTTTTCCTGTTAGGCTGTTTTTCCTGTTTTTTTTTTTTTCTTGTCTTTAGTGAGCTGCTCTTTCTGTTGGGCTCTGGCTGTTGTAGTTTCTTTCCGTTTCTGTCTGTGTGTCCTGTACGATTTCTTTTTCTTTCTTTTTTTTTGGCTAGTCCTGGGGCTTGGACTCGGCCTGAGCACTGTCCCTGGCTTCTTCTTGCTCAAGGCTAGCACTCTGCCACTTGAGCCACAGCGCCACTTCTGGCCATTTTCTATACATGTGGTGCTGGGGAATTGAACCCAGGGCCTCATGTATATGGGGCAAGCACTCTTGCCACTAGGCCATATCCCCAGCCCCGCTGTACGATTTCTGTTGGGTGGGGTTCCCCTCTTAGAGTTCGCTGTAGGGCTGGTTTTTTATTCACATACTCCTTTAGATCCTCTTTGCTATGGAAAGTTCTGGTTTTCCCCTCGAAAATGAACTCCAGCTTCGCTGGATATTTTATTCTAGGTTTCCAGTTGTTGGCCTGTAGGACTTGGGTGGTGTTCTTCCACTCTTCACGTGTGGTAGGTTTGTGTGGAGAGGTCTGCTGTTATTCGGATCTTCTTCCATTGTAATACATTTCTTTCTTCACTTTGGCTGCATTCAGAATTTGCTCTTTATTCTTGAGGTCTGAAGTCGTAATTATTATGTGCCTGGGCGTGGCTTTTCTAGGGTCTGGTCTTCCAGGTGTGCTATATGCTTTGGTTACCTGGATGAGGTCCCTTGTGAGACTGGGGAAGTTTTCTGCAATCACTTTATTGAAAATATGTTGAAGCCCTCTGCTCTGGTATTCGGCTCCTTCTTCTATTCCAATTATGCGCAGATTATATCTCTTGTCTTTGTCCACTAGCTCCTGGATTAGTCTGCCCTGGAGCTTTACCGTTTCTTGGATTGTGGTAATTTTCTGTTCCTTATCGGCTGCATCATCATCCAAGAGAGAGATTCTGGCTTCAATATGGCCAATTGTTTGTGCTGTGGATTCAATTGCGGAGTTTATGGATGTCAGAGAGCTATTTATGGTTGCCAGATCAGCTCTGATCGTGGAAATTTCTTCCTTTAAAGAGTTGTATTTTAAATCTATTTTTTTCATGCATTTCACTTCTCAGGATGTTAAGGTCTTCTTTAATGGAAGTTTGCACGATATCCATTTTTGCTTCCATTTCTTTCTTGGCTTCCTGGATGTCCTTCGAGACTTCCACTCTAAACTCCTGGAATTGTTTTCTGATTTCATTTCTGAGGCTTTCCATCATTTCTGCTATCATAGTCTCAGTTGTTTTTTTATTCTCCATCTCCTCTTCAGTTGTGCTGCTTTTTGGAGCTGGCGAGCTGGCTTGCCCTTTGATGAAATTTGTTATATTTCTTTGTGATTTGCGCATCTGGAGATCTGTGGGTGGCTCCCCTGGTTTGGTTTTGTGCTGGTTCCCGCTGGTCCGTCAGTGGGAGACTTGTTTGTGTCCTGGCTCTGGGTTTGAGTTTGGCTGTTGAACCTTACTGCCCAATGGGTGAGCATGACCTTCTCGGTTGTTGCCGAGGTGGTCACTCTCCCTGCACTTGGGGTCCGGTAGGTTCTGTGTCTTTCTCTGCGAGACAGTGTCCTGCCGCTGTGCTGTGCTGACCCTAGCGTGCCCCTGGTGGGGGTTTGCTGGTCGCTGATTCAGCGTGGCGTGGAGGCTTATCTCTTCTTTGGTTCTTTTTTTCACTCTGTACCTTGGTCAGAGGAGCTCACCTCTCAGGCAGTTCGCCCTCCTGTGTGGACCGCTCCGGGACCGGTGTTGTTGAGGGGCAGCCCACCCACTTGTGCGAAATGCGCCAATCTGGGTGGGCGCTGCCGCTGTGGCCCTGCCCACCTGAGCGGGGTACGCCTACCAGAGCGGGCCCCGGGTTGTTGGGGTGTGCTTGTGCCCTCCCGCGAGTTTGCTGTGGGGGGCAGTAGGTGTGGGCTTCAGTGGGATCAAGTGTCCGGGCGCGGGTTGGTGCCCCCAGACTCTGCGCCTCCGCTGTGAGAGGGGCGCATGATCGGGCCCAGGTGTCCCTGCTGGGCTGGTATTGCCCACCAGTGCCTGTGACTTTTGTTCAAAAAGTCCGCGAGGCCCAGGCACCTCGGGTAGGGCTTGCACTGCCTGCCGTCCCCGGGCCCCTGTTGGGAAGGGGGCATGGATGGTGCGGCTGGTTCAGGCTCCTCTGCTGCCTTGGCGCTGCTCCGCCCCTCCTCTGCTAGCTCCTGTGTCCTCCCAGAGTCTGAAGGGACCTTTTGCCTCCTGATTTGGGGGTTCTTTGTTCCCTTGGGGTGGGGAGGAGGAGGGAGGGAGCTCTAGCTTCTTTGTAGGGGTTGGGTCTCTGACATCTGGTGTCCCGTTGGGGGAGGGGGCAATGGGGGACTCACTTGTCCTGGATTGAGTGTGTGTCCCGCGCTGCTGTTGGCCCTTCGGGGCTGTGGTGCTGGGGTGCGGCGATCGGTCGTTTGTGGTGGTGGTGGCCCGGCTCTCCCCTTCTGCACCGCCCGGTTCCCCCGCCGCTCACGTCCGATCCCGGCCGTGCACCTCCCGTCCGTCGCCGTCGTCTGGATGGGTCTGCGCTCCCCTGGGGTCCGTGGAGTTTCGGCAGTCGGTTTGTTGGCGCCGGGTCCCCTTTCCCAGCCTGGCCCCGTGGGCCAGGGTCGGCGGGTCGGGGGAGGGTACCCCGGAGATTCTCCGGCTCTTCTTTTTTTGTGCCTTTTCATTTCCTGCATTTCTCTATTGCTTGTGGGTGCTGGGTTTGCTGGGTTCTTGATGGGGTGTTGGGTGCTGGGGTTCCCAGCTTGCTATTCAGTTGGAGCGCGTTGGGGTGCCTCCCTACAGTGGCGGCGCCATCTTCCTCCTCCCTGTGAGACTCTTATCTCCAATTAACCACCAGAAAACAAAACTGGAAGTGTCGCTATGGCTCAAGTGGTAGAGCACTAGTCTTGAGCTGAAGAGCTCAGACCCAGAGTTTAAGCCCCACGACCAACCAAAAAAACCAAAAAAAGAAACATTAAAAGAAAAAAGAATATGGGGCTGGGAATATGGCCTAGTGGCAAGAGTGCTTGCCTCATGTACATGAAGCCCTGGGTTCGATTCCCCAGCACCACATATATAGAAAACGGCCAGAAGTGGCGCTGTGGCTCAAGTGGCAGAGTGCTAGCCTTGAGCAAAAAGAGGCCAGGGACAGTGCTCAGGCCCTGAGTCCAAGCCCCAGGACTGGCCAAATAAAAAAGAATACAAGGGTTGAGTTGTAGCTCAGAAAGAGAGAGTTTTTAATTAGCATAAAAATACAATACACTATTATTAAATATAATTACTGTTGCTGAACAGACCTCTTTCACTCACTCTTCCTATTAACAGAAACTTTATTTTCTTTAATCAATATCTTTCTAGCTAGGGCTGGGAATATGGCCTCGTGGTAGAGTGCTTGCCTCACATACGTGAAGCTCTGGGTTCGATTCCTCAGCACCACATATATAGAAAAAGCCAGAAGTGGCGCTGTGGCTCAAGAGGTAGAGTGCTAGCCTTGAGCAAAAAGAAGCCAGGGACAGTGCTCAGGCCCTGAGTTCAAGCCCCAGGACTGGCAAAAACAAACAAACAAACAAACAATATCTTCCTAGCTTTTGGAATCTATTCTGTTTCTTCTTCCTTTCACTTCAAGTCCTCCTCTTCAACCCTCCTTTTATTTTTAAATCACTGTGCTGCATTTCAATTTTCTACATGTCGATATTCCGTTTTCCCAACACCATTTATTGATATGGCATCTTTTCTCCAATATATGTAAAATCATATGATTCAGTGTAAGTGTATTTTTGAATTTTTTATTTGTTGGCTGATATAGGTCTGACATCTGAAGATCACAGTTTAAAGCCAGCCTGGTAGAAAAGTCCATGAGATTATCTCCAATTAACACCATACACACACACACACACACACACACACACACACACACACACACACACACACACACACACACACCCCGGAAGCAGAGCTGTTGCTAAAGTGATAGAACACTAGACTTCAACTCCCTGGACGAGACGGGGGGGAGGGGGGGACTGGTTTAAAATTCTTTATAAAATAACAGGTATTTTGATTTTTCTAGGAAAATATACTACATCTGGAAGAATAACTGAAATTGCTGTCATCAATTAATTTTATAGCCCACAAAAATTTTTATAGATCCACATATTAAGAAGTAAGTTAAAAGAGGATATTAAAGCAATTCTTTTTCTCTTTCTTTTTCTGTCTTTTTCTTCCCTCCCTTCCTCTCTCTGACTCTATTTTATTTAATTAATTAAGTTATTTTTTGCTTTTGCTTTTGTGCCAGTCCTGGGGCTTGAACTCAGGGCCTGGGCACTGTCCCTGAGCTTCTCTGTGGTCAAGGCTCATGGTCTACCACTTGAGCTACAGCGCCACTTCCGTCTTTTGTCTGTTTATGTGATGCTGAGGAATCGAACCCAGGGCTTCATGCATGCTCGGCAAGCACTCTACCGCTAAGCCACATTCCCAGCCCCTCCGTGAGACTCTTATCCCCAATTAACCACCAGAAAATCAGAAGTGGCGCTGTGGCTCAAAGTGGTAGAGCGCTAGCCTTGAGCAAAAGAACTCAGAGACAGCGCCCAAGCCCTGAGTTCAAGCTCCATGACCGACAAAAAAAATATACATACTACTGAATATTATTTAATATACACCATTGGAAGGAGAATGGCATCTGTCTCCATATATACTTAACAATTATTTGGAACTAAACATGGAAAGCATTGAACCGTGGACACCAGGGAAGCCAGGGATGAGATGAAGGGAAGGGGAGACTTGCACTGAATGTCATTTGTATTTTCATCTTTTGCATACCACGAAGATACTCACTAACCCAAAATTAAGCACTGAAAATTATTTGCAAAATAGACATTTTTTCTTTTTTGTAGTTCCATAGTTCTGTTTAAAAACATATTTAAACAGTTCATAACGCCAAAAAGGAAATATAATGGGGAACAGAATATATTTATAAGTGCCTGATAATAAAATCCTTACATTTCACATTTGTAAAGAAGAGGCTGAAACAGTGCCAGGAGGAAATTAATAGTCTTAACTGTTTCTAGTGGAGGAGAAGATAGATCAAGTTAAAGTGGTGAGATCTCCCTTTGAAAAGTTAGAAATCCAATGATAGTGCCAGTTCAAGGAAAACATTTTAATTGAATTCTATTTTTATCTATATCATGGGGAATTTATCTGAACACACTCATTGAAATGAAATTCTGAATAAATTTTTAAAATGCTTTGAAATGCACCGATGGGCTATAAAAATTAGTCCATTTTCTGTTCTTATAGCTGAGTGCTACAGCCTAGGTAATTTCTAAAGAATAATGTTTATTTACCTGATAGTTGTTTCCTTTTTCTTTTCTTTTCTTTTCTTTTTTTTTTTTTTTGCCAGTCCTGGGGCTTGGACTCAGGGTCTGAGCACTGTCCCTGGCTTCTTTTTGCTCAAGGCTAGCACTCTGCCACCTGAGCCACAGCGCCACTTCTGGCCTTTTCTATATATGTGGTGCTGAGGAATCAAATCCAGGGCTTCATGTATACGAGTCAGGCACTCTACTACTAGGCCATATTCCCAGCCCCTTTCTTTTCTTTTTCTTTCTCTCCCTTTTCTTTTCTTCCTTCCTTTCTTTTCTTCCTTCCCTCCTTTCCTCCTTTTCTTTTCCTTCCCTCCCTCCTTCCCTCATTTCCTTTTATTTGTTTTTTCCTTCCTTTCCTCCCTCCCTCCCTCCTTGCTTTCTTCCCTCATTTCCTTTTCTTTGTCCTTCCTTCCTTTTCTTTTTTCTCTCTCCTTTCCTTTCCTTTTCTTCCCCTCCCCCCTCCCCCCTCCCCTCCAAATCCCCACATCCGAATAGCTAAAGCATATCAACAGCATAGGAGGGGTGTATTTCAACAGGAGTTTTGGAGAGGATAGTCAAACCATGGGAGGCCTGAAATAAATCTCCAAATTCCCATTATGAGTTGCAAACAGAAGTTATGGAAGCTCAATTCATTCTAAGGTTTTCTCATGGAGGCTTTTTTTTTTAATTTAAATTTTACTATAAAAGTGGTGTACAAAGGGGATACAGTTACATAATAAGTAAGGGGGTGAGCATATTTCTCTTTGAACAGTATTACCCCTTTCCTCATTATCTCCCACTCTCCTTTCCTCCCCAACAGAGACTCTGATTTCCACTTTGCGGATCCATGGATTATAGGATCCAGGAGCTATTCCTGGGCATGTGGGTGAGCACTTGGCTTCAAGCCATATCCCTCCCCTACAATCCAATGATGAGAAGTAGCATTTCAACTCTGCCACTAACCTGTCATGTATACATTGAGAGTGTTCACTGGAAAGATTATTGGTAATTAAAGCTTCTCACCAATGACTTTATATCAGACACATAAATACCAATGTAGAAACCCAAGTAGTATAATCTTAGGCCTCAAAACAAAACAAAACAAAACAAAATACCCCATAAAATGTAATATACTATGACAGCAGCATGTCAATTACAAAAGACAACAGTGCAAAACACAGACCTAGCTGTTAGTGAAGCAGATGATGTTCAAACAATGAACTCAAAATAGCAATGATAAAAATGATAGATAAAAATAAAGGGGGCATGGATAATCACTTGAATTAATTCAAAGAGGATACAATTAAACAGCTAAATAAACTCAACCGAGAATTCAAATAAATAGCTGAATGAAATAAGGAGTATACTACATGAAATAAAAGAGGAATGCAATGAATATATAGAAATCCTGAAAAAATCAAATTGAAAGCCTGAAAATGAAAAAGCTCAATAATTCAAACTTAACCTAATCCAAAGTCTTGCAAACAGAGTAGAACAGGCAAAGCAGGGCATTGGTGACTGATGATGATAGACTAGAATTAGATCAATCAGACAAACAATATTATAAAAATATGAGTGTAAATAACATACAAGACCTCTAGAACACTTTTAAAAGACCAACTCTGCAAACCATGGGTATAGAACAAAGAGAAGGGATACAGCTAACAATAGAAGTATAGTCAATAAAATAATAGCAGAAAACTTCCTTCATCTTGAGGAAAAAAAAAGTCACCCAGACACAGGAGGCTTTCAGAACACCAAATAAGCCAGAATAGAAACAAAATATCCATAGACATACTGTACTTAAGACACTAAATACATAGAACACAGAAAATGTTGAAAGCTTCATGACAGAAGTAACAAGTCAGATATAGACAATCCCCTCAGACTAACAAAAGATTTCTCATCACAAACTCTAAAAACAAGTAGAGCATGGAATGATATTCTTCCAGCCCTGAAAGATAATAACTGTCAACCTAGATTAATATATCTCGCAAAGCTATTCTTCATAATTGAAGGAGAAATAAAAACCTTTCACAATAAACAAAAGCCAAAGGAACTCATAACCACTAAAACTGCACTTTAGAATAAACGTAAAGGAATCACACACACCCACATACACCCACCCACCCACCCACACACACACACACACCCCAGAGTAATTTCCACAGTAGAGGAAGGTAAACATAATCAGAAAAATATAGAAAAGAATAAATCCTGTCTTATTATCAATATTATTAGCAAATGAGTATTAGAAAAGAAGCAATTGTTGCAAAAAGTGGATAATACATAATACATACATAATATTTAATACATAACTTACTATTTTAACCCTAAATGTTAGTGATCTTAATTTCTCAGATAATTAGCTAGGTGCCAGTGGCTCATGCATCACATAATCCAAGCTACTCAGGAGGCTGAGATCTGAGGATGGAGGTTTAAAGCCAGCCAGGGAGGGGCTGGGGATATGGCCTAGTGGTAGAGTGCTCTCCTCATATACATGAAGCCCTGGGTTCGATTCCCCAGCACCACATATACAGAAAACGGCCAGAAGTGGCGCTGTGGCTCAAGTGGCAGAGTGCTAGCCTGGAGCAAAAAGAAGCCAGGGGCAGTGCTCAGGCCCTGAGTCCAAGGCCCTGGACTGGCACAAATAAATAAGTAAATAAATAAAGCCAGCCAGGGCAGGAGAGTCCCTATGAGACTCTCAGCTCCAACTAACTACTCAACAACTGGAGGTGGTGCTGTGGCTCAAAGCGGAAGAGCATGAGCCTTGAGCAAGATGAGCTCAGGGAGAGCACCCAGGCCCTGAGTTCAAGCCTCACAGCTCAGACACACACACACACACACACACACACACACACACACACACACACACACACACACGCGCACACACACTATTTTGATGGGTTTAATTAAAAAGCAAGACCTAACTGTTGCTTAGAAGTAAAACATCTCAAAACAAAGACAAATATTGTATGGAAAAAAGATTTTCCAAACAAGTGGAGTCTAAAAGTAGGTAGGAGTGGCAATACCCATATCTCATAAATCAGACTTGAAACCAAAATTAGAAGAAACAAAGAAAGTCACTTCAATATCAATAGAGGGAGCAAGCTATGAAGAGGAGATAACCGTTGTTAACATAGATGCACTAAGCATTGACATACCAAGTTTTATTACATAAACACTATTGGACTTAAAAGCACAGGTAGCCTCCAATGCAATATTATTACTATAATAATTTAGTAGAATATATAAAAAAGAAAAAGATGATCTTAAACAGAAGAGTAAATTCAAAGAAAATATAAGGAAAGAATATTTTAAAGTAAAAGCAAATTAAATACAGAACAAATGACATTGTTGATGTATCCATGAAAACAAAGTAGATAGTCGAATAGAGAAATGTATAGTGAGGTTGATCATGAGTACATAGTAAATAAATGTACATGTAACTCATATCAGGAATAAAAAAGCAACAATTCCTTTGAGATTAAAATAAATTTATTTATTTATTTATTTATTTATTTAATCAGTCCCAGTGCTTGAACTCAGGGCCTCTGCACTGTTGCTGAGCTCTTTTAGCCCTCTATCACTTTGAACTACAGCGCCACTTTTAATTTTCTGATGGTTAATTGGAGATGAAAGTCTCACAGGCTTTTCTGCCTGGGCTGGCTTTGAACCACGATCCTCAGATCTCAGCCTCCTGAACTGCTAAGATTGTAGGAATGAGCCACCAGTGTCCGGCAGAAGTACACATTATTAAGTGAGTAAACTTAAACAAAATGTACACTACATTAGGATATAGTTGGCTTCATCTAAGAATATGTTCTATTAACAGTTTTTTGAGGCAGTAAGATATTTATTTAAGGGGCTGGGGATATGGCCTAGTGGCAAGAGTGCCTGCCTCATATACATGAGGCCCTGGGTTCGATTCCCCAGCACCACATATACAGAAAATGGCCAGAAGTGGCGCTGTGGCTCAAGTGGCAGAGTGCTAGCCTTGAGCAAAAAGAAGCCAGGGACAGTGCTCAGGCCCTGAGTTCACAGCCTAGGACTGGCCAAAAAAAAAAAAAAAAAAAAAAAAGATATTTATTTAAAATATAGAATGAGCTGGGTATGGTGGCATACAACTGTATCCTGGTTACTCAGAAGGCTGACGATCACTTCAGTGAGTGAGTTTGAGAGCACCCTAGCTAGGCAAGGTGTGTGTGTGTGTGTGATAAATATTTTGAGCAAACATTTTTTTTCTTTTAGTGGCCATAGGGTTTGCACCCAGTTTTATGCTTGCGATTGAGCCACCTCTTCAGCTCCTTTTGCTTTAGCTTATTTTCAGACAGGATTTTGTCCTTTTCACCCAGGGACAGCAAGGGACAGCACCCATCCTTCTTATTGGGGGTTATTGGGGGTTATATGCATGCATCGTCCAGCTCAGCTTAGGTCCTGTGCAGGCAATCGTAATGCTGCCTGCGTAGGGCAATATGCTTAGTACTAACCATTGTTCACACCAACTTTACCTTTTGAAATAAAACACGTGTGCAGAAAAACGTAGACATCAAGTACAGCTCAACATAGTCTCACAAAGAAAATATATCTAGGGCTGGGGATATGGCCTAGTGGCAAGAGTGCCTGCCTCGGATACACGAGGCCCTAGGTTCGATTCCCCAGCACCACATATACAGAAAACGGCCAGAAGCGGCGCTGTGGCTCAAGTGGCAGAGTGCTAGCCTTGAGCGGGAAGAAGCCAGGGACAGTGCTCAGGCCCTGAGTTCAAGGCCCAGGACTGGCCAAAAAAAAAGAAAACACGGGTGGAGGGGGAGCCCCGTCAGCGGCGGAGCTTGCTGCGCAGAGGGGCACACTGCCTGCCTGGCGCCCACTTATTTGCTTTGGGCCTGGCATAGGAAGCATTGCTTCCCTTTCAGACAGAAGTTGTAATGTCCTCACTGAAGCTGCAATCACTTGCCAAGGCCAAAATCTAAGCTGGCTTAAGAACTTAAAGGCTCTACACAAGTTAAAACCTACTGACACAATTGTAAAAAAATCTACGCTTAATAGGACTTCTCTAAGATGCCAGAGTCAAAACACACTCTGGATATGTAGAGCCTAAAGCTCAAAACCACGTGCCTTACCTCACAGAAAGCCTCTTTCTGTGTATATTTTGTCATCTAAAACTTAACTCCCTTCTTATGAACCAATGTTCCCAGTCCAACATTCAGATGCTAACGTGTTTTGGTTTTTGCAGTTATTCTTCCAAATTTGTAGGCCTCCTTCCTACAGAAGTCATGCCTGTCTTTGTACAGGCATGGAAGAGAACAATGAGACAATTTGACATTCTCCAGACAATCAGAAGGAAGAGGTTGTTACCGAGGTCCGTTCCTTAGCTAACTTCCTTCTTCTGTTCCCAAGGAAAGTTCAGAGAGAGAGAGGGTACAGAGAGGGGCCGGGAAGTTACACGGTGAAGTTCTCTCCACACTGAAGGAATTGCTAAGGGCTGAAAAAAGGTATTCTCCTCAAACCCATGGTTCAAACTACCTGCAAGTCGTGCATTGGATGTTAGGAATTTCATGTTAGTCGGCCAGAACTGCTGTGAGAGAGTTAGAGACACACAACTCATCAATAGCCAGACCTCGGGGAAGGTGCTTAGAAAGCCCAGAAGTTAGCAATGATGAAGCCAAGGAAGAGTCTCGACTTTTACTCTGCTTGATTAAAAACTAGGTCCTTACTGGGCTAAAAAGAGGTCATGCCTTCTAAAACAAAATTGAGCAAAAAGTCCTAAGAAAGAAATGAAAAGGTGAAAGGTTGGCAGCATAAAGAACAATGAGTGGAAGAGACGAAAGGGAGCTGGTTGTGGTGGCACAGGGCTGTGTTTCCAGCACTGAGGAGGGAGAAGGAGCAGAAGGAGGAGAGGCATGGAGAGGGAGGGGAAGGAGAAGGGAGAGGGAGAGGGTGGAATTTCTGTTGGAAACTCGAACCACCAGTTTCTGAGGAAAAGATGCTGAGACAGCAAACACAGAACTGACATTGTAAAAAAAAAAATGTAATAAATAATCAAGAGAGCAATCAAGGGGAAGTTTAATATGTGGAGGAAAAGGAGAAAAGAAGTGAAATGATACTAGAAAGAAAAATACTAGGTCCTGGTGGCTCGTGTCTATAATCCTGGCTACTCAGGAGGCTGAGATCTAGAGGATCACAGGTGAAGCCAACCTAAGCAGAAAAGTCTGTAAGACTCCATCTCCAAAGTAGCCAGTGGAAAGCAGCAGGCATGAGCAAGAAAGATGAGGGAGAGTACAAGGCCATGAGTTCAAGACTGCTCACCAGCACCGCCCCCGTCCCCCATCAACAGAGAACAGGAAACAAGAATGATTGCTGTTCTTAAGTAGAGAAAAAGATGAAAAGGAAGTTGAAATTGAGTTTCGAGAGCTGGGAGCCTTCCTAAGTATTAAAAGCAAAAGGGATCACTATGTTGAAGGAAAGCTAAGGGCTGGAAGGCAGGCTCAAGTGTCACGACACCTGTGTCACAAGCACCAGGCCCCAATTTCAAACCAGTACCAGAAGAGGAAGAGGAGGAGGGGAGGAAAAAAAGAAGGGGAAGGAGAACTCTTTCCCCAGCTAAAGTCGGTGAAAGACACGTACTAAAACACCTTTTCAAAATGTAATCCAGGGACTCCTCTGCATCTCTGAAATCTTACCAGGGTCTCTGCAAGGTGAGAGCGAGTCTCACAATAATTGCGGGACGGTTGGTCTTTCCCACTGGGCTGTTGTTTGCGCTGGCAATGGGCGGTTCGGTGGCGAGCAGCTTAGCACAAGCCATGGCCATCGCGCCAACTGTGCTGGGTGGTTTTGATACCCCCGCCACATACATGTAGGAAACAAGGTCCTCGTGGGAAGTATAAATATTTGCGTGTTCGATCCTGAATCTTAAGCGAGAGCCTTGGTTAACGTTCTGTGGAACAAGCAGGATTTGCCGGCGAGCGCTTCCGCAAGCTGCTGGGGCAGGTGGCTGTCCCCGGGAAATGCTTTTGTGTGGTTGAGTTTCAAGCTCACCCTCATGTGGTTGGTTTTCATGTGGCGCAATTTTTACTTGAAAAGGAGCGAAGTGATCCTGTTATTTCAGAGAAAACAACTGACAATGTTTGTTTACCAATAGGGAAAAAAAAAAAAAACCACCCTGCAATTTCAAGGGCTGGAGATGTAACACCGGGGAAGAGGATTTGCCTCACTGGTGTGAGGCTCAGGGTTCAATCCCCACAATATAAAAACAAACAAAGAAGTAACAAAGATTTCAAAGGAAAGCTGTAACGTTGGAGAAGTTGTATCTGTCCCTCTGAGCTCATGTCTCTAAAACTTAAAGACTTTTCTGATTAGATTAATGATAATGGGGATGGATATAACCTTTTGATATTGCTTAGATGAACTGTGTCGATGTTTGAGAGATACGCGTAACTCGGTGAGCCCATCTTTTCCAAATAGTCAGCTCTACGATGTGATAAAAACATGCTTGAGGAAGACAGACCAACACATCTGATTTACCATGAAGAGCATGAGAGGCAGCCCGGCACTGGTGGCTCACACCTGTAACCCCAGCTACTCACAAGGCTGAGATCTCTGAAGCCACCAAAGTAAGAAAGTCTGTGAGACTTGTCTCCAATAAACTACCAAAAAAGCCAGAAGTGAAGCTGTGGCCCAAGTGATAGAGCAACCAGTCTTGAGCAGAAGCAGCTCAGGGACAGCATCCAGGCCCTGAGTTCAAGCCCCAGGACTGGCCTTTTTTTTTTTTTTTTTTTTGCCAGTCCTGGGGCTTGAACTCAGGGCCTGAGCACTGTCCCTGGCCTCTTTTTGCTCAAGGCTAGCACTCTGCCACCTGAGCCACAGCGCCACTTCTGGCTTATTCCGTTTATGTGGGGCTGAGGAATTGAACCCAGGGTTTCATGCATGCTAGGCAAGCACTCTACCACTAGGCCACATTCCCAGCCCCATTTTTTTTTTTAAAGATCATGAAAGGTTTATTGACATGGTTTTAAACTTTAGGAAATGATCACTTTTCAATTTTTTTTTTTTTGCCAGTCCTGGGGCTTGAACTCAGGGCCTGAGCACTGTCCCTGGCTTCTTTTTGCTCAAGGCTAGCACTCTGCCACTTGAGCCACAGCGCCACTTCTGGCCGTTTTCTGTATATGTGGTGCTGGGGAATCGAATCCAGGGCCTCATGTATATGAGACAAGCACTCTTGTCACTAGGCCATATTCCCAGCCCCTCACTTTTCAATTTTTGGTATAGTATTAAGGAAGAACATCTAGAATTACCTGGAAAGATAATGGAAGTATTTGTCCTTTTCCTAATTCTATATATGAGAGGTCAGACTTTCTGTATATATTCCAACTATGATAACAGACAATAGATCACAACATGTTGAATGCAAAAATGTATGAGAATTTAGCTCATACATTTCCCCCTCCTCTTCCTCCTCTCCCCCCACTCCTCCTCCTTCTTCTCTTCCTTCTTCTCTTCTTCTTTTTTCTCTAGTGCTAGGACACTGGGGCTGGTATTCAGGTCCTTGCTTGGTTTTTCTGCTCAAGGCTGGTGCTCTACCACTTGAATCACTCCTCCACTTCTGGCCTTTTGTTAGTTAATGAGAGATGAGAGTCTCTTGGGTTTGTCTGCCCAGGCTGGCTTCCAGCCTCAGTCCTCAGATCTCAGCCTCTGAGTGGTTACGATTCCAGGTGTGAGCCACCTGTGTCCGCCCCACTTCTCATTTTTAATAGACTAGACTAGAATTCTCAATAGAATGAAAATGCTTTTAGTGCTAATTCTTAATAGAATTCTTTTAAGCCATATATTGAACATCTTTGCAAAAAAAATTTTTTTATATCCAATCAAATGAATGTCCCTGGGCTAAGACAACAGAAAAGTATTCTCAGATATGCAAGGGCTCTATAAACAGAATATCTACCTGCCCTTCTTAAAAGAAATTACTTGAAGACTTATTTCTCCATTCACAATATGAATTATTATAATGAAAGAATAGAGTCCTAAATTGTCTCTAAATTATTTGTACTGAGGTTGGAAATAGGACAGTTCCTCACAGAGCAAAGGTGACATTGTACAGGAAAAAGCCAAGGATATTTTACCTTAGAATCAGAGACACTGTGTTTATCCTGACCCTGTCTGTGCTCATCTGAATCCTATTTATACCTCAAGACAAACCACAAATCTCACACACAACTTTAGCATTGCCAGGTATGAAGATGGAACAAGAGAAGAATTTCAGCGGTGTAAAGGAGCCGGGAGGGAGGGACATGATTTGTGCTGAGTTCTATAATGGCATACGTGTCCGGATCTTAAAATTCATTTCCATTTGATCCTTAGAGAAACCCAAATTAAATTTGGTTATCCTCATTTTTCAGATGAGGAAATCAAAGTTCATGGAGGTTAACCAATTCGCCCAGTCAATGCTGCTAGCTATATGCAGAACGGACAGTCACACCCCGATTTTTTAATATTCGGAATCCCTTGCCCTTCATGTCTCTCTACATGACATTAAAGCTGACCTCATCCCAAAGGGTGAACAGATGCAGCAGTGGTCCTCACTGGACACTATGCTGAACATGAACTGTACAGCTTGTGGGTGGGGATGGGAGGGAAAAACAGGGAGAGGGCCAGGGAAGGGGTGGCGTGGTCCAAAAAGAAATGTGCTCTTTACTCGACTTATGAGACTATAACCCCTCTGTACATCACCTTTAAAATAACAATTAAAAACAAACCTGGCCCCATCCAGATGAGCACTGCCCAATCTGTCGCTCAGCCTGGTGCTGACAAGGACAAAGAATTCAACACCTGTAATGCAGGCCATTTTATCTATTGACCACATTAGAAAGTTCCTAGCGATGATTAACCTGACATCTTTCTTTCGAATCCTATTCTACAAGTCCTACTAATATCTTTTGGGGCTGGTTAGACAAAATGAGAGCATGACAGGGGCTGCTAGGTGTGCATTCATTCTCTTCCTCTTGCTGGGAATAGAACTTTTACCACCTCACGAAGCAGATGTACCAAGACGCCGATGAAGCAAACGCTCCCCAGCCCCCTCCCCACACAAAAAAATGTTTTTAATCTACAAAATCTAGACTCAGCCCTGGTTTGATCCATAGATATCTAGTTTAATATATTTTTGTATTGTATTTATATCTGGGCATTTACATGAGAGAAATTAGTTTCTTTCTTGTTTAATTCTGACATTTTTATTTTTATTTTTGCCAGTCCTGGGCCTTGAACTCAGGGCCTGAGCGCTGTCCCTGACTTCTTTTTGCTCAAGGCTAACCCGCTACCACTTGAGCCACAGCGCCACTTCTGGCTTTTACTGTTTATATGGTGCTGAGGAATCGAACCCAAGGCTTCGTGCATGCTAGGCAAGCACTCTACCACTAAACCACATTCCCAGACCTTCTTGTTTAATTCTATCTATCACAGCAGCCATAATTCATAATAATGAATGTCTAATTTTTATACTGCTATGTATATACATGACTACTATCAGACTCAATTTATTTATCAGACAAATTATCGACCTGACCTGACCAGACCCAGGCCTGGTCATGCTTACGATTTTCATGTGGGGACTGCCAGGTGCTGGTGACTCATGCCTATAATCCTAGCTACTCAGGAGTCTGAGATCTATGAATATTGGTTCAAAGCCAGCCTGGACAAAAAAGTCCATGGGGCTCTTGTTTCCAATTAACCGTGAAAAAAGCTGAGGGTAGAGCTACAGCTCAAGTGGTAGTATACCAGCCTTGAGCAAAACAGCTTGAAGACAATGCTGGGGCCCAGAGGTCAAGCCTTCCTACTAACAAAACATCAACAACCCAACCAAGGTCTGTCCGGGCAGTCATCTGTCCCTCGTTTCCTGTACTTTAAACTGTATATCATCCAATGAGCTGGCAATTAATGTTAGTTAGCTCCCTTTCACTGCAACCAAAAGCCAGACACGGACTAGTTATAAAATAAAGAGGTCTATTTGGGCTCATGGTTCAAGGCTGGCCTTCCCCGCCTTTGGTCCTCTGCTGAGAAAGGCACAGCACGGCAGAAGCACAGGGAAGAGGAACTGCTTGCTTCACAAGCCAGGAAGCCGGGGTCATACAATCCTCTAAAGGGCACATCTTCAATAGCCTAAAGACCTCCTACAAGGTCCAACCTAAGCCATTTATTTATTTTTTTAATCGGTTGTGGGGCTTGAACTCTGGGCCTGGGCGCTGTCCCTGAGCTCTTCAGCTCAAGGCTGGCGCTCTACCACTTGAGCCACAGCACCACTTCCCACTTTACACGTTTTTTTTTTTCATAGAACTTTTCTATGCAAAGCCATTAACTCCTATGTAAAGCACTTAAAACGAATTGTGGAAGTCCCTGAACCCAAGGCTCCATCTTCCTATCTAGCCTTGCTCTGTCCGTACCAAACAGAGAAATTAAGTCATAGAGGGATAGCTCAGTGGTAGTAGAGGGCTTGAGCAGCACGCTGGGCCGCCTTGAGTCTAAGCCGCCCTTCCCTGGGCCTCTACCCAACCAGCACGAGGCCCTCCTCTGGCCAAGAAGACTGCTTCACACCCGCCTTCAAAAGGTCCTTTTCATTCCCCACGAAGCCAGACAGCATCACGCACTTATTGCTGGGATTTGGTAACTGTTTTTTTTATTGATATTCATTATAAAACCTAATCTACATTGCCCCAAGAGCTGGCAAAGCCTTCAAACCTCGGGAGGCTGTCCAGAGCTGGGCGGATCAGTTCCAGGGCTGGCTCACACGCCCCTCTGTGATGGGCAGGGTGTACTCCTCCGTTCCCGCATAACTGAGCCCCATGGCCTGCGGTTGGAACAGCGGGCAGCCATCTTGCCCTCCTTGTTCATCAGGTTCTGATGGAGATGAGCACCCTTCCCGCAGGGGGCCCCTCGGCTCGCTTCCTGGCCGTCTCCGCAGCAGGGCTAAGTGTTCTGCAGGAACCGGCGCCGATGCTATCTGGCTGCCCACATCTGCAAGTGCAGATTAAGGGGTGCATGGCGGCAACCACCTCTGCAGTCAGCGTCTCGCTAGGACACCTGCACGCCACACATGTGGTGAGGCCGTGACTTGTCGAGAGTAGAAGAAAATGATTTCAGTGACATCTTTATTCATCCCCTCAGGGTCCTAAAAGCCCTGGGTTTGGTCCCATCAAAAAGTCCTCTTTGGGCTGGGAATAAGGCCTAGTGGCAAGAGTTCTTGCCCCATATACATGAGGCTCTGGGTTCAATTCCCCAGCACCACATATATAGAAAATGGCCAGAGGTGGCGCTGTGGCTCAAGTGGCAGAGTGCTAGCCTTGAGCAAAAAGAAGCCAGGGACAGTGCTCAGGCCCTGAGTGCAAGGACTGGCCAAAAACAAAACAAAACAAAGCGAAATTTATTTTTCACCAAACCATCCTACTCTTACGGCTCTGTTCTTATTGTTGTTTGGGGCTGAAGCCAGCACCCTGCATATCCTGAACACAGTCCTCACCACCGAGCCACGCCTCCCTCCCCCTCTCTCCCTGCGCTTTCAGCTTCGGTTTTCTGTTCCTGTAATACGTTGGATGATCAGATCGATGTACATGTCTTGAATTCTGTGTCATGAAAGAAGAATTGACTCTGACTCACATGATGGAGCCTAGCAAGATGTGATTTTTTTAGAAATAATAAATAGACCATATGAAAGGGGAGAAAAGTTGTACTGAAAATAGCTCACACGTTCTCCCCCGAGTCCTTCCCTGAATGTAAGGAAAAAGAAGGGGATTCCAGAAGTCACCAAGAAGTTGAGGACCTCCGCCGCCACGCCCTGCCCAGCTGTATGCTTTTTGTCTCCTCTGCCTTCTGCTACTGGAACAGAACACCACAGACGGGAAAACTCCGAACAGCCGACGATTATTGGCGCCGGGGGCTGCGAAGCTCAGGACACTGTGGCGGCATCCATTCTTGCTCTATTGCCACAGAGCGAGGGAGGGGGGGGAGAGGGAGGAAGGGCCGGCCACGGCTCCCCCTTTATAGCCAGCCCCTCAAAATAACTCTGACCCTCAGCCCATTCAGCAGGCCTCTTTTTTTTTTTTTTTGGCCAGTCCTGGACCTTGGATTCAGGGCCTGAGCACTGTCCCTGGCTTCTTTTTGCTCAAGGCTAGCACTCTGCCACTTGAGCCACAGCGCCACTTCTGGCCGTTTTCCATATATGTGGTGCTGGGGAATCGAACCCAGGGCCTCATGTATGCGAGGCGAGCACTCTCGCCACTAGGCCATATCCCCAGCCCTCAGCAGGCCTCTTATAACCACACTTCATCAGGATCTTTCTTTCCTCATTTTCTTTCCTCTTCCCTCCCTCCCTCCCTTCCTTCCTCCCTCCCTCCCTTCCTTCCTCCCTCCCTCCCTCCCTCCCTCCCTCCCTCCCTCCCTTCCTTCCTTCCTTCCTTCCTTCCCTCCCTCCCTTCCTTCCTTCCTCCCTTCCTCTCTCCTTCCTCCCTCCCTCCTTCCCTCTCTCCCTTCCTTCTTTCCCTCCCCCTTCCCTCTCTCTTTTTCCCTTTCCCTTCTTTCCTTCTTTTCCTCCCCCTCCCTCTTTCTCTCTTACTCTCTCCCTCCCTCCATTTCCTCTCCCTCCCTCTCCTCCCCCTCCCTCTCCTCCCCCTCCCTCTTTCTCCCTCCCTCCCTCCCTCCCTGCCTGCCCGCCTGCCGGCCCAAGGCTAGCCTCCAACTCTTCATCCTCTTGCCCCAGCCTCAAGCGGTGACACTTGGCCAAACATGAGTTCATATCCAACAAGAGTTCTTTCTTTTTTCTATTTATTGTCAAAGTGATGCACAGAGAGGTTACAGTTGCATACGTTAGGCCTTGGGTACATTTCTTATACTGTTTGTTACCTCCTCCCTCATTCCCCCCTCCCCCCTCCCCCTTTCCCTCTCCCCCCATGAGTTGTTCAGTTGCTTTACGCCAAATGGTTTTGCAAGTATTGCTTTTGGAGTCGTTTGTCTTTTTATCCTGTGCCGCTTGATTTTGGTAAGCAACAAGAGTTATTTCTAAAATGCAATAAGATAAACAGTCTGCCTTTGCCTCTTTCCCCCATTTTACATGCTCAGAGCTACAAGAAGCCATCTCACACGTGATTATTATTAAGTAGTAAATACACCTTTTGAAATGGAAATATGTTTTTGGTGGTGGTGGTGATGGTGGTAGTATTGTTGTTTGTTTTTGCTTTTTTTTTTTTTTTGGTCTTTTCAGGGGGGACAAAGAGGGACTCAGAAATGGAGGGAAGAAGGGTGAACAAATGCAGTCACACTATCCAGTAGACACTAGGTGGTAAATGAGCTACACAACTGTGGGCAGGGATGGGAGGGGGAGCTGGGGGAAACAAAGGAAGGAGTGACATTGCCCCCAAAGAGCTGTCCTCACTGCCTAACGTATGGAAGGTAACCCCTCTGCCCAGCTCCTTAGCAATGACGGTACAGTGATACCTCCCGGGCACTGCCCGGGGCTCCCTGCCGAGCTGAGTCAGCCAGCCCCTCGTGCTGGCTCCCCCAAGAGGGCTTAGACGCCCGGAAGGGCTCATCCTTCTAGAAGTGGGCCGACCTCGTAGATTAGTTCCCACAGGTATGAAGTAGGATGACATTTTTTTTCTTTTTTTTGCGGGGGGGGCCAGTCTTGGGGCTTGGACTCTGGGCCTAAGCACTGTCCCTGGCTTCTTTTTGCTCAAGGCTAGCACTCTGCCACTTGAGCCACAGCGCCACTTCTGGCCATTTTCTGTATATGTGGTGCTGGGGAATCGAACCCAGGGCCTCATGTATATGAGGCAGGCACTCTTGCCACTAGGCCATATCCCCAGCTCGGATGACATTTTTTTAAAACCAACCTGTCAGGGCTGGGAATATGGCCTCGTGGCAAGAGTGCTTGCTCATATACATGAAGCCCTGGGTTCGATTCCGCAGCACCACATATATAGAAAACGCCCAGAAGTGGCGCTGTGGCTCAAGTGGCAGAGTGCTAGCCTTGAGCAAAAAGGAAGCCAGGGACAGTGCTCAGGCCCTGAGTCCAAGCCCCAGGGCTGGCAAAAAATAAAAAATAAAAAATAATAATAATAATAATTAATAAATGAAACCAACCTGTTAAGGAGGAAAAGCATCCAGAAGCATCTCCTGGTCTCTGAGCTCGCACAGCAACCACACAGAGGCCGCCTGGAGGGGTGTCTCCCGATAGCGCCCAGCCAGGAGTCGCCGACGGCTCCTAGGCCACGAACTACCAAAACTAGTGAGCAGGGAGAATTTCTAGCCAGTCAGATTTCCCCCAGGCTTTGGGACCTGGTAGGGGAATGGTCAGAGCACCTGGGCTGGCCTGGTGCAGAGAAAGCAAAGCAAGCTGCCCCAGCGCGGAGCTAGGAGCCCCCCTCCCCATGGCGGGGACCGCAGCCATGTTCACAGGGATGGGGAGGGGCTGTAAGTGCGGTCCTGGTCTGAGCTAAGGTGTAGGAGCTCTGGGCTCGGCTCCTCTATGGCAGCAGGAACTTCCCAGGCACACTGACGGAGGAACTAAGTGTGCTAGGCTTACAATTTTGGTCCCATATGCCTGTGAGGGTACATTTGTTGATAGCTAACTTCCACACACTTTATGTTCAAGATTTTATAGAAATTTTTTTTTAAATATGTTATTTTGTTCGTACCTAGGTTTGACCTTAGGACCTCATGTTTACTTTACTTGCTTGATGTGCTGATGCTCTACTTCTTAAGCCATACCTCCAGCCTGGCCCTTTGCTGGTTGTTCTGTTTTTGTTTTTGCCAGTCCTGGGGCTTGGACTCAGGGCCTGAGCACTGTCCCTGGCTTCTTTTTGCTCAAGGCTAGCACTCTGCCACTTGAGCCACAGCGCCACTTATGGCCTTTTCTATATATGTGGTGCTGAGGAATCGAACCCAGGGCTTCATGTATGCAAGGCAGGCACTCTACCACTAGGCCATATTCCCAGCCCCTTGCGGGTTGTTTTGGACATGCAGGCTCACAGACCTTTCTGCAGGGGCTGAACTGCAGTCCTTCAGACTGAGCCTCCTGAGTAGCTAGGATTACAAGAGTGAGTCACAAGCTCACCGGCCATACATCCCCTTACAATAAACGCTGTGAGACGGAGGTATTACTCCATTTTCTAGAAGAAGAAACTAAGGCTTATGGTGGTTGAGGCTTTAGAGATTCAATTACGTGACACCGCCGCACTGGCGCATCTACCACGAAGGTATCTTGATATTTGGGTGGAATTCTGCACATAACCTGTGGATTTCAAACTCTTTATTCCTTTATTGAGACAGCGGCTGGCTATGCAGCTGAAGCTCTCCTCAAATTTAGGACCTCCCTGTTTCAACCTGCTAAGTGCTGAGATTACAAACATGCACTGCCACGGCTTACATTTTCCAAGAATGCCCCGTGGAGGTAGGTACTCCCGGGGTGTTGTGGAGGGGGTGGCTCACTCTGTAATGCTATCTACTCAGGAGGCTGAGGTCTGAGGATCCGGGTTAGCAGCTAGCATGGGCAAGAGAGTCTGTGAAGCTCGAAAGTAGAGCTATGGCTCAGTTGGTAAAATGCTAGCCTTGAGTGAGAAAGCGAAGCGACAGTGCCCAGGCCCTCAGCACAAACCCCAGGCCCAGCACACAGCAAAGCAAAGCTTCAGCAACCCCCACGGGTGATGGATTCACCGCCCGCCCCCCCCCCCCCCCCCCCCGCACCAAGCTGCAATGCTCAGGAAGAACAAACACAGAGAGGCCCCAGTGCCTGGAACGCGAACCCCAGGCCCACAGAGCTGCGGTGAAGAAGAGTGGGCACAGGGAAAGGAAGTCAGGTACGGAGACCCTGCCCTGCCGAGCCATAACACAGCGGAAAACCTTTCTGGCTAAGTGTCAGGTGTATGGTCACGGCTCCGAAAGAACTTCTCTCTTCTTGAAAGACTTCTGGCTATTGATGGTTATAATCCTTTCCTGTATGAAATACTATGATTGCTCTGATTTCTCCTGTGGTCTTCGGTTATTCTTGACAGCAGCTGTTTTAATTATCTGGTTTTACATAGGAGAGAAGAAATAGCATGTTCACTGTCTCCTAATTCATTACCATTTTTTTCAGAAAAGAAATTCTGTGGTTAATAGGTATCATTTCATGGTTGCTATTATTGTTTCAATAGCTCAGCCATTTATTTCATGTTCATCTTTATTCCTGTAACTTCATTCTTATTTATCTATCTATTTATGTTTGTTTGTTGTGATGGCACTGGGGCTTGAGCTCAGAAACGTATACTCTTTCCCAGCCTTTTCACTCACGGCTGGTACTCTACCACTTGAGCCATGCCTCCAGCCCTTTATTCCTACAACTTCAAATACAGATCTGACACCATACCTTAAGCAAGCAGGTTTTGCCACAATCCAGCAGAACCACTTAGAAGCCTTCTCATTTTTGCCAGAACTGATGACCAGATCCAGGGCCTTACACTTACCAGGCAAATGCTCTTCAACTGATCTAAATCCCCAGCCCCTTGGAAGCCTTTTATTAGGAAGAGATTGTCTACACCTAACCCCAAAGTTACCCTCACAAAATGTCCCTCATGAGCTCCCTGAGCACAGTCTCCCCGCCTGCATTTCATACTGGCTCTACATGGATCCATGTTGTGTGACTATACCGTGTGGAAGGTATTTATTCTTATGGGTTGTTTCCTGGAATCTTAGCTCAGATCTCAGCCTCCTGAGTAGCGAGGGTTACAGGCACTGGTGCCTGCCTGGCATTAGACTCGCCTCTTAACAGTCCCGCAGGACCCCTCCTTATACGGTCATAACAGAGGCCACGCTCCCAACACACCACAGCCTTGGAGAACACACTCAGACCACGCCAAGCCACAATGCCCAACACGACAGGGCCATTTAGGACGCGGAACGCTCGCTCTCTCGGTCGATGTTATGGTGATTTGAAAAATTCCATAGGCATTTCTCATAGGTTTTGCACTAATTGCTGAAGCAAACCTTGAATGAGGTAAAGCCTCGACTTGAAGATTCCTCTAGCAGTCAAGATTGAGCTGATCCGTTCTTGGGTTTAACTTCCAGCCAGCCACGTGTTTTTCTGAGAGGAGATTATGGCGTGGGGGATAAAGCAAGGGGCCGAGAGGACACCTCCCCACTGACCTTGGGGAAATCAAGTCATTTCTCTTGAATTTGCTTCCCTTTCCCCAAATCCAGGCCCGTTATTACCCAGTACATATTTTCCATAAAAAAGAAGACAACATCGTGCTAGCTAGCTCTTTACCCATTATCTTCTACAAAGACAGGGCAATAATATCTCTTTGGCCAAATTAGTGGCATTTCAACAAACGTGAGCCTCAGAATATTCTGGAGACAGTCTAACTCCCACTCATTTCATAAACATTTGTTGAGAGCAGACTGGGTCAGGTGTTACCGTAAGAAAGTTCTAACATAATAATCAATAATAAAAGGTGTTATTCCCAAATAAACCATGCCTTCCCAAGTTTGCCTTTGCCCTTTAGCTTCTGGGTCTCTTCTGTGCTGTGGAAGTGTGGCTGGGGCTTTTCCAGGGCCCCTTGCGGGTTCCAGGCTCCGTGCAGGTCATCGCCAGCATTATGTCGTAGCTCTGAATTCTCTAAGATTCTCCCTCATCTGCTTAGAGGCCCTACGCAGCTAGCTGTGGTCTTCATTCCATGCTTGAGGTGTTTCCTGTGGGATCCTTAAAGAAGGGGGGATTGTATCAGCTCTCAGGCCTCTGTGAGCTCTGTGGAAGAGAGGATGACTGCAGGGGTTCAGTCATTCACAAGCAGCGGCCCCCACCCCCACCCCCCCCAGCCACTCAGCAGCCTCTGCATCTTCTGTGTCTGGTGTTGAGTGTGAAGTCAGCCATGGAGGGGAACAGAGGACAAGCAGACTGTGATGCAGCCCAGTGGCAGAGCGTTTACCTTGTGTGAACATGGCCTTGGCTCTGATCCCCGTGTGTGTGTGTGTGTGAGAGAGAGAGAGAGAGAGAGAGACAGACAGACAGACAGACAGAGAGAACTGGAGACAGACAAAGAAAAAGGGAAGAGAGCCAGAGATAGAGACAGGAGGAAGAGACCGAGGGACAGAGTTGAAGGAGGACGATGCCTTTCTCCCGCTCCAGTCTGGATAACATAGTTGATGGCAGGACAAGCCCCCACTTTACATAAAGCACAGGGCACTGATGTGCTTGGCCCATGATTCGGAGAAGACGAAGGAGGAGATCCCCAAATCAACAAAAAGAGCCAGTAAGTGACGAGAACCCGTGAAGCCGCGTAACTGTAGCCGCCCTGCATGGACTCCAGAGCATGAAATTCTCTGACTTCACTTCTACTTTCAAAGTCTCATACAAGTGTCTTGACAATTGTAACCAAGGAAATTACAGAAAATGAACTTACAGGATATGTGTCATCTTTACTTGCTTATGTGAACACAGAACGAAAAGCTAAGGATTTATTTAGGACTAATACCTGCAATTCTAGAATGCAGGAGGCTGAGGAAAGAGGATCGTGGGTTCTAGGCTAATGAGCTACAATTCAAAACTTCATCTAAAAAACAAAAAGGCTGGGTTGGGGATATAGCCTAGTGGCAAGAGTGCCTGCCTCGGATACACGAGGCCCTAGGTTCGATTCCCCAGCACCACATATACAGAAAACGGCCAGAAGCGGCGCTGTGGCTCAAGTGGCGAAGTGCTAGCCTTGAGCGGGAAGAAGCCAGGGACAGTGCTCAGGCCCTGAGTCCAAGGCCCAGGACTGGCCAAAAAAAAAAAAAAAAAAAAAAAAAAAAAGGCTGGGAATGTGGCTTAATGGTAGAGTGCTTGCCTAGCATGTACAGGGCCCTGGGTTCGATTCCTCAGTACCACACAAATAGAAAAAGCCAGAAATGGCGCTGTGGCTCAAGTGGTAGAAGCTAGCCTTGAGCAAAAGAAGCTCAGAGACAGTGCCCAGGCCCTGAGTTCAAGCCCCAGGACTGGCAACAACAACAACAAAAATCTACAAAACTGAAGAGTTGTTGGTCAAATTTTCCCTTCCTATTCTCTAGTTTTTCCTTTGAGTGTTAATTCTCATGTTCCCTGCTATTGCCCTGGTTTTTATAATTGGGATAGGAAAAAGTTGTAGAAAAATGCATCTTTCAAAAGCCTTACAGGGGCTGGGGATATGGCCTAGTGGCAAGAGTGCTCGCCTCCCATACATGAAGCCCTGGGTTCAATCCCCCAGCACCACGTATACAAAAAGCCTTACAGCCCAGGCGCTGGTGCCTCACGCTTGTAATCCTAGCTGCTCAGAAGGCTGAGATCTGAGGATTGCAGTTCAAAACCAGCCCAGGCAAGAAAGTCTGTGAGGCTCTTATCTCCGGTCAACCACCGGGAAGCTGGGAGTGGTGCTGTAGCTTAATGTGGTAGAGCACTAGCCTTGAGTGAAAAAACTCAAGGACAGCACTCAGGCCCTGAGTTCAAGCCCCATGAGTAAACAACAAGAATTCCTTTAAAAGCTGGGTGCTGGTGGCTCACGCCTGTAATCCTAACTACTTGGAGGCTGAGATCTGAGGAGCATGGCTTGAAGCTGGCCAAGGCAGGAAATTTCATGAAACTCTGATCTCCAATTAACCCCACAAAGCTCGTAGTGGAACTGTGACTCAGATGGTAGAGCGCTAACCTTGAGCAAAAAGCTCAGGGACAGCACCCAGACCCAAGTTCAAGCCTCGGGACCAGCAAACACACACACACACACACACACATACACACTCTCTCTCTCTCTCTCTCTCTCTCTCCCTCTCTCCTCTCTCTCTCTCTCTCTCTCTCTAAAGATAATTCTGAACTTATTTTTAGACATAAAATAATACTTGTCGTCCTAGCATTTGGGAAGGGGAGACAGAGGATAGCAGGTTCAAGACCAGCCTAGGTGGTCTTGAAGTAAAACCTTGTCTTTAAAAAAAGAATATTTTAAGTAAAGTTAAATAATTGGGAAAGTATATTGGATGGAAAAATATCCTGTTTTCCAAAAAAGAGTTCTGATTGTAACATGGTTCCTTTTGAACTGTGTGGCCTGCCTGGACTCACATATCTTAAAAGGAACAAAGCCGGGATTACTCGGCACGGTCCTGAGCGAGTGTCCTTACTATACGCGATAGTAGACAGGGAATGCAGCGTTCAGGGTGTTTACAAGGCTCACCTGAGCCAGGTGAGCAACTTCCTTCCCCTACTTCCAACTTCCTGCCTCTCCCTTCCCATTCCGCTGCCTCTCAGTCTGCTGAAAGATGCTGATTGTCTCGCTTTCCTCATGAACGTTTATCATCCCTCCCTCTCCCCGTTCCTAAAAGGCACTCCCCACCTTCTGTGGAAAGTCATTAAATGGAGGCTCTCTATGGTAGCTGGGGGAGTCGTTGGGACTGAAATAGAAGTCTCTGACTCTTAGCGTGCTATTCCAAACACGCTTCCACAATACGTAAGAACAAAACCAAAACAAAAAATGACCACATAACAACAAAAAGGAAGAAGCTGAGCACAATCAATTAAAAGTGCTTACCTCCGTAAAACGCACACAGTTTGAACTTTCCATACTCTTCGAATATCTACCAACACAAATAATGGAAACAAAGAGACTTCAGTATCAAGAAGAATCAAAAAATTAAGTCAACAAAAAAGCAGTAGAGGGCCTATAAAGATAACACTATATAGTTCATAGTTATTCCAACCATTCAAATTGACCAATAGTAAGAGACCAAGCTGTTAGGGGGAGCTGAAATTTAATGCCTGCAGAATGTAAGGGAACATCCAGTCTACAGAATTCTGATATGAATTACTAACACCTGGCAAAGATAATCACGTTGCCAAGTAAGATAATTGTACAGGATAAAGAAATGCAAGATAGAGCTGGCAACAAACAGAGACTTAATACGATGAGGAATAATTGAGAAAGATATGTCCAGGAAGTAAGAAATATAGGTAGTGTTTTGCTTTTTGTTTTTTTTCCCCTCTGGGCTGGGAATGGACCCCACAGTCTGAACACACGCCGGGCAAGCTCTGCAACTGAACCATGCCCCTCACCCCTAGACTTGGTTTTGTTTTCTTGATTGTGTGCGCGTGCGTGTGTGCATACTGGTCCTGGGGCCTGGCTGCTGTCCTTGAGCTTCTTTTGCTTAAGTTTCATACGCTACCACTTGAGCCGCAGCTTTACTTCTGACTTTTTCTGAGTAGTTTCTTGGAGATAAAAATCTCACGGACTTTCCTGCCTGGACTGGCTTTGAACTGCAATCCTCAGATCTCCGCCTCCTGGGTAGCTAGGACTACAGGTGTGAGCCGCCGGCACCTGGCTGTTTGTGATTTTTGAGACACCTTCCTATGTAGCCCAGTCCGGCCTCAAACTCAAATCCCTGTCTCCTGCCTTGAAGGGCTGGATTATATGTGTGGTGTGACACCTTTCCATTCAGCCCTGGTGCCTAAAAGAATATGAAAGGGGAAGGCAGAACCAGGTCCTGAGTAAAATGTCTCAAATAATTTGTCTTAAAAAAATAGGTACATTGGGGGCTGGGAACGTGACTTAGTGGTAGAGTGCTTGGCCTAGCACGCGTGAAGCCCTGGGCTCGATTCCTCAGTACCACATAAACAGAAAAAGCTGGGAGTGGCACTGTGGCTCAAGTAGTAGAGTGCTAGCCTTGAGAAAAAGAAGCTCAGGGACAGTGCCCAGGCCCTGAATTCAAGCCCCAGCGCTGGCAAAAATAAATTAAAAAAATTTTTAAAAAAACAATAGAATAAAAAATAGGCACAGGGAGCTGAGGATATGGCCTAGTGGCAAGAGTGCTTGCCTCGTATACATGAGGCCCTGGGTTCGATTCCCCAGCACCACATATACAGAAAATGGCCAGAAGTGGCGCTGTGGCTCAAGTGGTAGAGTGCTAGCCTTGAGCAAAAAGAGGCCAGGGACAGTGCTCAGGCCCTGAGTCCAAGGCCCAGGACTGGCCAAAAAAAAAAAAAAAAAAAAAAATAGGCACAGATGTGACCAATAAAGGGAAAAAGAATTTTTTTCACCTAAAAATTGAGACTGGATGTAACAAGAGCTTCAAGATAAAATAAAAATTAAGTAATAGAATCCATGACCCTAACTTTGGAAAAAGAAGTTAAATTGCTGGCCGTGTATGAGGATGATATAATAAAACGCTTTGAAAGTTGAAAAATAGAGGAGAGGAGGGTGAAAGAGAGAGCAGTCGAAGGGATTAATCAGATATCCAAGTACAATGCATGTGTGTGTGAAATGCAATTAACATTCACAAGTAGAAACAAAATAACACAAAGGTCTGAGGTGGTGGCTCAAGCCGCAGAGTGCTTGCCTAGATTTTCCCTACAAGCTCTAGGCTCTACCTACCACCTACAGACAAACAAAAACCAAAGTCTACATTTTCCTCCTAATACTGTTTTGTTTTTTTTTTTTCCCCTGCCAATCCTGGGCCTTGGACTCAGGGCCTGAGCACTGTCCCCAGCTTCTTTTTGCTCAGGGCTAGCACTCTACCACTTGAGCCACAGTGTCACTTCTGGCTTTTTCTATATATGCGGTGCTGAGGAATCGAACCCAGGGCTTCATGTATATGAGGCAAGCACTCTTGCCATTAAGCCATATTCCCAGACCCTGTTTTGATTTTATTACAAAAAATTTAGACAGTTTTGCACTTTTTATTCTTAAGTAGATAACACAAAAATGACTAACCTTCATCACTAAATTCTTTTGTGTGAATACCGGTCCTCTGGCTTGAACTCAGGGCCTGGGCGCTGTCTTGTTTTTCTAATTCTGCCTTTTCTGTGAGTTTTGTTTTCTTTATATTTTAAAACAATTTGGAAGGGAAACTTACCATTTTAAGTCAATTATTGGTTGAAATATAGAGCATTATTTTACTGACTTTTTGTTTGTTTTTTTGCCAGTCCTGGGGCTTTGACTCAGGGCCTGAGCACTGTCCCTGGCTCCTTTTTGCTGGAGGCTAGCACTCTACCACTTGAGCCACAAGTTCAAGCTCTAGATATCTCTGTCTCTGTCTCTGTCTCTGTCTCTCTGTCTCTCTCTCTCTCTCTCTCACACACACACACACACACACACACACACACAAGAAAGCAAGCAAAACTAGAGCCGCACCTAAGCTAAGCAAGCACAACACCCTGAGTTGTACCCTCAGCCTATATATCTTCTGGTTTAGTTGGTGGTGGTGGTGGTGGTTGTTGAGACTTGACCTCAGGGCCGGGGCACTGTGCCTAAACTTTTCCACTCAAGGCTGGCACTCTACCATTTTGAGTCACAGCACCACTTCCAGTTTCATTGGAGCTAAGAGTCTCACAGACTTACCTGCCCTGGCTGGCTTTGAACTGTGATCCTCGGCCCTCAGCCTCCTGAGGAGCTAGGATGACAGGCGTGAGCCACCAGTGTCAGGCATACCTTCTGTTTTATGTTCACTGAAGACCCTTTAGAGGACCTGTCTTCCACCATCTATGATCAGACACACATCTGTTACAAGCAGCAAGAAGAAAGGCTGAGAGCTTGCCTGAGACTTCTTCCTATTGAATCTGACAGTGACACGATGCTCGGCCCCAGTCCACGCTGGGCATGCGCTATCACGTCACAGCCTCCTTAATGGGACAGGAAGCACCGATGCTGGCCTGCAGTTCTGAAGCAGTGACCCACGCTTGACTCATGATGTTGAGTAAGACTAAGAAGACACTTCGTTTCACCAAATATTTGATTCCTGGGAATTGAAAGAATGTCCCACTATGAGCCTCAAGATACCCTTCCGAGTCACTGAAAGTCGTTGTGCAATTGTTGGTGCTGTTCTTTGATAATGATTCAGGCGCAAGGAAGGACATCTCTGACACGTGACCTGGGTGACGCTGATTGGAGAATTGGTCAGTTGAAGACACACACTGATTTCAGAGAAGTTAAAGTGTGAAAAATGTGTTTCAAATAATGAAACAGAAGTGGGGGAATAAAACAAAATCTGGAGGGAATCTACCCACACTGAAAAAGCTCAAGACTCAATTTTTGTAGCATAATGCAGCACGCATGTTGTAAATCAAAGCCCAGGCTCATTTAAAACTGGGAACACAGTGTCCCACACCAGTGGCTCACGCCTGCTACTCAGGAGCCTAAAATCTAAGGATTGTGGTTTGAACTCAGCCCGGGCGGGAAAATCTGTGAGATTCTTATCTCCAATTAATCAGTACAACACCAGTACTGGAGGTTTGGCTCAAATGGTAAGGTGCCAGCCTTGAGCAGAATGGCCTAATGAAAGCCTGGAGGCCCTGGGTTCAAGCCCTAGTACTAACACACGCACACACACACACACACACACACACACACACACACGGGAATAGACTTTTTTTTCTTTTGGCTAAATGTTGTTAATCAAATCCAGGACCTCTATCACTGGGCTATATACCCCAGCACAAAACAGGGGAACTAGCTGGGGTCTAATCCTAGCTACTCAGGAGGCCGAGATCTGAAGATCACAGTTCAAAGCCAGCCCAAGCAGGAAAGTCTGTGTGTGTCCTATTTCCAATTAATAATCATTAAAAAAAAAAAAAAAAAAAGCTAGAAGTAGAGAAGTAGAGCTGGGGCTCAAGTGGTAAAGCACTAGTCTTGAGCCAGAAAAGTTCAAGGAGCTGGGCGCAGTGGCCCACGCCTATAATCCTAGCTACTCAGGAGGCTGAGATTTGAGAATTGTGGTTTGAAACCAGCCCGGCAGGAAAGGGAAGGAAAACCCATGAGACTCCAATAAAGTACTCAGAAAAAGCCAGGAGTGGCTCCACAGCTTAAGTGGTAGAGTGCTAACCTTGAACAGCACCCAGGCCCAGAGTTTAAGCCTCATAACCAACCAAAAAGGCAAAGCAAAACAACATAACAACAAAACCCTACAACTTAGTTCTGGAGCTAGAAGGGAAAGAGATAATCATCTCTAAGAACCTGTAGGTACAAACCAGTCGTAATGCAGATTTCCAGCCCAAATACCTTTTTTTTTTTTTTTTTTTTTGGCCAGTCCTGGGCCTTGGACTCAGGGCCTGAGCACTGTCCCTGGCTTCTTCCCGCTCAAGGCTAGCACTCTGCCACTTGAGCCACAGCGCCGCTTCTGGCCGTTTTCTGTATATGTGGTGCTGGGGAATCGAACCTAGGGCCTCGTGTATCCGAGGCAGGCACTCTTGCCACTAGGCTATATCCCCAGCCCCCAAATACCTTTTTAAAAAAACTAAAAATTAAAATTCATAATCTAAGAATTAGGTTTCAGTCTCTTTGAAGAAAACTCATTTATATCTCAGGCCTAAAAAACACACCAAACCTCTCAAAATGTAAAAATAAAGTTATTCCGTACTAAGACAGAAACAAAATGCGAATCACCAAGTTGCTGGAGAAAGAAAGCATGAGGAGCAGCAGCCAATGAGAACGACAGCAAAGCCAGAACGACAGGACACCAGATGCTGGAGCTGCCAGGCAAAAATGGGAAAGGAAAGGACTTTTCATAGTCAATTTCTAGGAAAGCAACTGAAGAAAGACCATTGAAAATATGAATAAAAGATAATATATCTATTTCTGGGTGAGCTCAGTAGTTCCATATACACAACCCAAAGCTATCAACTTGAAGACAGATACAAAAATTTACTCACAGTAAGCCGGGTGCCGGTGGCTCACACCTGTAATCCTAACTACTCAGGAGTCTGAGACCTGAGAATCATGGGCAGGAAAGTCCGTGAGACTCTTATCTCTATTAAACCACTCAGAAAACCGGAAGTGGCACTGTGGCTCAACTGGTAGAGTGCTAGCTTTGAGCTGAAGAGTTCAGGGACAGCACCCAGGCCCAGAGTTCAAGCCTCATGGCTGACAAAAAAAAAATAATAATAAATAAATAAAAATACCTACAATAGATAACAAAGAGAAAAAGATGATAAACACACAAAAAAAGGTACTGGAGAACATAATCTAAAGAGTTAACAAAGTACTATTTAAAGTTTCAGAAGGAGGAGAGGAAGAAAATAGGCCAGAGGCAATAACCAAAGAAATGATGGCTAACAATGGTCCAGATCTACAAAGGCCAGCCCAGGCTAGCTTTGAACCGTAATCCTCAGATCTTAGCCTTCTGAATAGCTAACTTTACAGATGAAAGCCACCTTTCCTGGTTAAGAATTGTTATTTTTAAAAAGGAATCGTGAGGCTGAGCATGGTGGCATATCCCTGTAATCCCAGCACTCAGGAGACTGGGGCAGGAGGATGACAAGTCTGAGACCAGCTCATAGTGAGGCCCTGTTTAAATAAGCAAGCAAAAGTTAGAAAGCTTCTTCCTTTTTCCTTTTGATTTCTTGTTGTTTTCTTACTCTGGGCTTTTCTTTTTTCCCTAGCTCTTAAGGTAGAAACTAAAGTCACTGATTTAAGCCACTTTTTTCTTTATAGATAGAGCACGAATGCTAAGAATTTTCTTCGGAACCCTGCTTTACCTCTATCCTACATATTTTCATATGTTGTACTTTTAATTTCGTTCAGTTCAAAATAAGTCCCAGTTTCCCTTTGTGTTTTTGATCCATGGTGCAGGTAGAGGCTCAGAATACGGCCATTCTGATACCCTGAACACTTGGAAGTTAAATGTCAATTGCGTGACATTTGGTGATAGCTTCATTTTAAGTCTTTTACATTGGAATTTTGTTTATCAGTTATTGCAAAGTGTTATTTGTTTTGTTTTTGTTGCCAGTCTTGGGGCTTGGACTCAGGGCCTGAGCACTGTCCCTGGCTTCTTTTTGCTCAAGGCTAGCACTCTGCCACTTGAGCTACAGAGCCATTTCCGGCTTTTTCTATATATATGTGGTGCTGAGGAATCGAACCCAGGGCTTCATGTATACGAGGCGAGCCCTTTACCACTAGGCCATATTCCCAGCCCCTGCAAAGTGTTAAAACATGACTCAGAACTGTTTCTCCCCAGCAGGTCTTGCTTCACACATTTTAAAGCTGTTGTTAGGCATATAAACAAGTTGGTGAAATATGGCCTATTGAATCGACCCTCTGATCTTTCTGAAATGGTCCCATTTTCCCTGATAATATGCTTTGTTCTGAAGTCTCCACTGTTTGATATTATTATTGCCTCTCTAGCTCTTTTATTAAAGGAGGATGGTAGATTCTTTCCATCCTTTTACATTTTCTTTGTGTCTTTAGCAGTTCTCTTGTCAGTAGCACATAATTGGGTCTATTTTTTTTTTTTTTAACTCATTCTGGGGCTGGGAATGTGGCTTAGTGGTAGAGTGCTAGTGTAGCATGCATGAAGCCCTGGGTTCGATTCCTCAGTACCACATGAACAGAAAGAGCTGGAGGTGGTGCTGTGGTTCAGATGCAGGAGTGCTAGCCTTGACCAAAAGAAGCCTGGAACAGTTGCCCAGGCCCTGAGTTCAAACCTCAGGACTAGCAAAAAAAATAAAAAATCCATTCTGATGTGTTTTGGGTGTTTGGGGGTAATTTCCATTATTGTATACAACTTTTTTTCTTTTTTGAGGCCCGGGATTAAACTCAAGAGTTTATGCTTGCTGCGTGTCATTTCTTGATGGACTGCAAAGCATCTAGGAGATTATGAGGCCGTGCCTCTGGGACTGTGAAGGCCTTTCAAGAGAGGATTACCTAAGTGGGAGAACACCTGCCCTGAATGTGTCTGGCACTATCCACTGCTCTGGGGGCTTAGATGGAATAAAAAGGGCAAAAGGAGAAAGCCAGCTAGTCCAATCATTCTTCCTTTGCTTCCTGCTATTAGGTGACCCATGTCCTCCTTCACATTTCATTACCATCATGATTTTCTGATTCAGTACAGGCCCAGAACCCATGCCGTTGAGCAGAATGGATGAAAATTTCTGAAACCATGAGCTAAAAATAAACCTTCCCACCATACAAGATATCAGATATTTTGCCAGTGATGAAAACTGAGTAATGGTCTAGGCAACTGGTCTACCACTGAGTGAAGCCCTCAATACCAAGTGTAACTACGGATAAGGTTGGCTGTAAATGTACCATTTCCCTATGTCTTCATTTTGTTTCAGCTCTTCTCAACTTTTTCTTCTGTTTCCTTTTAAATTGGGATGTGTGGGTGTGTTGGTACTGGGGCTTGAACTTAGGGTCTTGAGTAATTTTGTTCATGACTGACACTCGGTTGCTCAGGCCATACTTCCAACTTTGGCTGTTTTCTGGTTAACTGGAAATAAGTCTTTTGGATTTGCCTGCCTGAGCTGGTTTCAAACCTTGATCCTCAGATTTTAGTATCCTGAACAGCTAAGATGATAGTGGTGAGCTACTGGTACCCAGCTTAAACTAAGGTTTTTGGGGTTTTGTTTTTTAATGATTTAACTAAATCTCTTTCATTGGCTTCTTAGTTTTTCTTTTCCTGGTGATTTCCTTAGTGCTTATCATCTACATTACATATTTACCTTACTACAGTCTACACTGATGATGTGTGTGTGTCATTCCCTCTCATATGCACATTCACCCTGCATATTAAACACGATGTCTTGTCTTCCGCAGAGGGATGCTCCCAGCCCAAGTAATACTTTTTTTTCCTTATAAAATAAGAAATTTTACAGCAATAAAGTTCCATTTCTCCCTTCCTGGAGTTTTTCCTGTTGCACATTTTACACCTCCATATAAACACCATGGTTAATTTTATTATTTTTCTTTTAAGTGGTAGTTATTTTTAGAGAGGGGAAAGCATTTTGCTTTTCTTTCTGTAGATCAATATTTCCATTAGGTATCCTCGTCTTTGTGCCTAAAGTATTCTAACACTTCTTGTCGTAAAGTCTGCTGAGGATGAAGTCTCAGCTTTTGTATATTTGCCTTTACTTCATCTTTATTTTTGGGTATAGGATTTAAGTTTGTTTCTTTTCTTTCAATATTTAAAGACATTACCCTATTGTTTTCACACACGCATTGTATCTGATGAGAAATGCGCTGTCATCCCTGTTTCTCTATAAAAACCTTTTCCCCCTTGCTTTTCACATTTTCTCTGGCTTGAGTAATTTTTTTTGAAGCAGGGTTTCACTATATAGCCAAAGCTGGCCTGAATCATCTCTCTCCTCTCCATTACTCAGACAATGGAGCCTGTATCCATAGAAATGTAATGTATTATTTTAATTTTCTCACATACCTTCCTACCTCCCAGTCCTGGGATTACAGAGGTCACTGTAATGTTGTTTATATTATACACTAATGGCAATAAGCCCTGGCAATGCCTATTCTATGCCCATATCCAGTTGTTCCCGCCTCAGCCTTCCTTCCCAAATTCCCAACATGGAATTCTCTAACTTCAGTCACTCCATAAATCTCACTTTAAACAATGAGTTGTGTGTGCAACATTTTGGAACTGTGCTTTCTCACTTAGGCTACATTATCCCTGGGCCAGTGTTGTCCAATAGAAAGAGAATGCAAGCTACATATGTGATGTTAAATTACCTAATAGACATATCAAAAGGAGTAACTGGTAAAATTAATTTTAATAAATATTTACCCATTATACCAAAATATTGCAAATTAATAAATACAGAAAATGAAGTATTCTGATTCCTACTTTTGTTCATAGTCCTTGAAACTTGTTGTGTATAAGTAGTACAATCAACTGGGATACTAAATTTTTATCAGAAATACTGGACCTTGGGCTGGGAATATGGACTAGTGGTAGAGTGCTTGCCTCCTTTACATGAAGCTCTGGGTTTGATTCCTCAAAACCACATAAATAGAAAAAGCCAGAAGTAGGGCTGAGGATATGGCCTAGTGGCAAGAGTGCTTGCCTCATATACATGAAGCCCTGGGTTCGATTCCTCAGCACCACATATACAGAAAACGGCCAGAAGGGGCACTGTGGCTCAAGTGGCAGAGTGCTAGCCTTGAGCAAAAAGAGGCCAGGGACAGTGCTCAGGCTCTGAGTTCAAGCCCCAGGACTGGCAAAAACAAAACAAAACAAAACCCAAAACTTATAGCGTTAAACACCAACTCTGAAAAAGTAAATGATTCCACAGCAACCTTACAACAAACCCAATCCATACTAATGCATTAAAAAAAAAAAAAGTTATTTAAAGCTGGGCACTGGTGGCTCACGTCTGTAATCCTAGCTGCTCAGGAGACTGAGATTTGAGGATCATGGTTCAAAGTCAGCCTGATAGAAAAGTCCATGACACTCTTATCTCCAATTAGCCACCAGTTGAGAGGAAGTGGCGCTGTGGCTCAAAGTGGTAGAGCACTAACTAGCCTTGAGTGAAAGAGCTCAGGGATAGCATCCAGGCCCTGAGTTCAAGCTCCAGGACTGAAAGTGGCGCTGTGGCTCAGGTGGCAGAGTGCTAGCCTTGAGCAAAAAGAAGCCAGAGACAGTGCTCAGGCCCTGAGTTCAAGCCCCAGGACTGGGGGGAGGAGGGGGGAGGGGCGGGGGAAGGGAAGTCTCCTCCTGCATTGGCTGGATTCAAACCGTTACCCTCAGATCTCAGTCTTCTGAGCAGCTAGGATTCAGGCGTGAGCCAAGGGCACCCAGTGTTCTCTAGCATACTGTTATGACTAAAACCTCAAAAGGCTGACAGTTTGCCAGATGTTGGTAACTCACACCTGTAACCTAGCAGCTCAGGAGGCTGAGAGCTGAAAACTCTGGTTCAAAACCAGCCCAGGTATGAAAGTGCTAGCCTTGAGTGAAAACACTTAGGGATAGTGCCCAGACCCTGAATGCAAACCCCAGGTCACACACACACACACACACACACACACACACACGTGCACACATGCGCTTACCATTTAAAAATACTTAAGTCCTATCTGTCACAGAAATGGACTTTGAGAGGCAGAAAAGAGATACCCCCAAAGATGCTCTCTGCAGAATAATTCACAACGGTGAGAAAGCTGAAATACCTAATGTTTCCTAAATTATTGTTAACCACACACCAGGCCTTAAGGACAGCAGGAAATAGTTATGATAGGAAGTGGGATTATTGGTGATATTTAAAAAAATCTCTGGCTGTCATAAGAAACTGTTTTAGCAATGGAATCTGGAAGGAACAGCCCAGAGCTGGAACAGGGTCTAAGGACTGAAGCATAAAATACCTTTCCTTTTCTTCTGCTGTCTGAAGGACATTAACAATAAGAGGAGAAAAGGAAGTGCCTCACTGACCTGCCCTCCAGCCTTTCCTGCTGTTAGTTCCTTGACACTGAACTCCAGCCAAGACTTCAGAGGCCGCCCATACATAAATGGAATCAGCCCTCAGGTTTCCTCCGTGAAGGGCTGGGAAGGCCATGTATGGAAAGAGCGCGACTGGAAGCCAAGAAAAGATCCATTTGACAAAAATAACTGTGCACCTCCTCAAAAAAGAATGACCTAAAACATTTCCCATCCAAAAGTTGATGTTCATTTTTAAAAAAGAATTCCTAAATGGGACACTTTATTCAATATACAGGTATATTTATGAATCTGATAAACGTCTAAAGCAAAGATAGTAACAATGTATTGTGGGACTTATATCTAAAAGAATGACCAACCCCTCCCACACCTCTGCCTCTCAAAAGCACACGAGGGAGAAAGAAGCTGGGGCCTAAAGCTCATGCGCCACAAGTGAGAGGAGATGACTGAAAGGAAGATGTAGCAAGTTAAAGATGTGTACTGTAACTCCTGGAAAATCTTTTTTTTTTTTTTTTTGAAGGAACAGAGAAGCCAGGCTCTGGTGGCTTCCAATTAGTCACACACACATACACACACACACACACACACACACACACACACACACACACAAAGTGGAGCTGTAGTTCAAGAGGTAGAGCATTAGCATTAGCAGGAGCAGTGCCCAAGCTGAGTTCAAACCCCAGGACCAGCAGAAAAACACAAAAAAAAGTCCCGTGAGGCCACTCAGGACCTTGCATGTAAACCATTCAGGAAATAGGAGACTTTGGGAGAACTGCCTTCCATCAGATAATAGATCCGAACCACTCATATCAAGAATTACCCTGAAGAGAATTAATCTTGGGGCTGGGAATGTGGCTTAGTGGTGGTAGAGTGCTTGCCCAGCATGCATGAAGCCCTGGATTCGATTCCTCAGCACCACATACACAGAAAAAGCTGGAAGTGGTGCTGTGGCTCAAGTGGTAGAGTGCCAGCCTTTAGAAAGCAGCAGCTCAGGGACAGTGCCCAGGCTCTGAGTTCAAGCCCCAGGCAGGACTGGCCAAAAAAGAAAAGGGAGAGAAAGAGAGAGAGAGAATTACTCTCAATACCTTTCCTTAAAGGCAGAGATTCTCAGACTATCTAGACAGCACTTCCAGCCATCTGACCTACTGACCTCACTGGAACCATTCTCCCAACAACAGAAGAACACACAAGCTTTATAAGAAGTTGCGCAACAGTCACCAACCCATACATCACACTGTGGGTTGTAAAACAAAACCTCACACATTTGTAATCATTTAAAGCCCACAAAATCCATTTCTGACTGCACAAGACCTAAAATAGGAATGCGTAAAAATGATTGGACAATCCCCAAATATTTGGAACTTGAACAACACTTTTCTAAATAGCCCATGCATCACAAGGAACTAAAAAGGAGATCGGAAAATACTTTGAAATGAATAAAAATCAAAAGTCAACCTATTAAGTTTTGTGATCCATGGGGTGAAATGAGTGTATTGTAGCTCACAGGTGTAAGCCCTGCTAGTGGAGACGTTGAGGCAGGACAACTGCTATTTGGAGGCTCACTTGGGCAGTTTACCAAGATCCTGCTTCAAAATGTCATGAGAAAGGGTGGGTGCGAGCTCAGTAGCAGAGCCTTTGCCTAGCAAGTGTGAGCTCAAGGCTTGATCCTCAACACTGCCAAAAAAAAAGGGTGGGGCGGGGGGGGAGGGGAATCTTCCCACCTTCCCAACCAATTCACCAAAAAATAAATACCAAACAAAAGGGAAAAGAGAAAATAAAACCATTTTGAATCATTATTCAAAGCTTCCATCTTAGAAACTAGAGAAAGATCCATGTAAAGCCAAAGAGAGGAAATAATAAAGAACAGAAATAAAGTTAGAAATTATAAAATGTTAAGGGAAAGTATGAAGAGATAGTTCTTTGAAAAAAAAATCAATACAAAGATAGACCTCTGGTAAGCTTGACTAATAAAAAGTAAAAACACAAATTAGCAATATTAGAAATGAGCCATGGGGCTGGGGATATGGCCTAGTGGCAAGAGTGCTTGCCTTGTATACATGAGGCCCTGGGTTCAATTCTCCGGCACCACATATACAGAAAACGGCCAGAAGTGGCGCTGTGGCTCAAGTGGCAGAGTGCTAGCCTTGAGCAAAAAGAAGCCAGGGACAGTGCTCAGGCCCTGAGTCCAAGGCCCAGGACTGGCCAAAATAAATACATAAATAAACAAAATTTTTAAAAAATAAATAAATGAGCCAAGTGGCTCCCATCTGTATGCCTAGTTACTCAGGAGGCTGAGACCTGGAAGTCTGTGCTTTGAAACCAGTCTGGGTAGCTAGCAAAATGCTGGACCAGAGATGTGGTTCAAGTAGCAGAGCACCAAGAAAGAAAGCCAGTCAACAGTGTGAGGCTTCCAGTTCAAGCCTTAGTTACTACTGTGTGCACACCCCCCACCTCCCCCCTCCCCCACCCTCACCTCCACCGCCACACAGAAAGGAGCTAAGGGTTTAGCTCAGAGGTAGAATATTAGCCGAGATAACACACATGTGGTTCAGAATCTGATCTCCAGCACTGAAGAGGGAGGGGAAAAAAAGACAGAGATGTCAAATAAGCACATGAAAGGATACACAAAATCACTGGTCGTCAGGAAAATACAAGGTGAACGAATGACCAATTAGTATACTTCTATTAGAATGGAGAGACAATGAAAAAGAAATCTCACAATGCCAAGTGGTACAGGATAACGAATTCTAATCATTTCTAACGGGAATGCAAAAGAACAACGAACACATTCCCTCCTTCCCTGTCTGGCAGTACTTGGTTTTGAACTCAGGGTCTTGATTGCTAGGCCAACACTCTACTGCTTGAGCCCCGTCCCCACTCCTCTTTCTGCTAGACAGGGTCTGACTTTCCAGCCCAGACTGGCCTGGCTCTTACTCAGCCTCATTACACTGCTAGATATTTATCTAAGGAAGTTAAAACAAAGGACTGCACATAAATTTTACAGCAGTTTATGCATAATTGTCCCAAGCTGTAAACAATCCAAATGTCAATTAACTAGTTAATGGATAAACAAGTGGTGGTATAACCATAAAACTGAATAGTTATCTGTAAAAATGGGTCACATTATTGATAAATGCAACACAAATGAATCTGGACACAATTATATGAAGGAAGCCAGACACAATCGGATACACACAGGATCCTGGGAGACTTTACTTACACTGAGATGTGAAAAGTGCAGAGTTCTGGGCTCAGAAATCAGACCTGCAGCTGCCAGCGGGTTGGCGGGGGCAGACTGAGGACAGAGGATCTGTGGCTACAGCAACGCTGCCTTGTAGTAGGTGGCGTGACTGTGCACACTGTCAGATATCATGGAACACAAGCGAAAGCACCAGCCCCGTGCCTGGGAACACCTGGAGAAAAACAAACTCTATTTGCACCACTGGGCACCTTTTACTCATACATTCCTACAAAAATTTTAAAAAAAGACCCACAGAAACAAAAATGTACAATTACTCTTTTTAAATACTTCCTACTTTCTGAGGCCTAATAAATGTTTCATTTGTGTTATTAATTTATTCCAATCACCTACTGGGTGCTGGTGGCTCAGGCCTATCAACCTAGCTCCTCAGGAAGCTGAGAGCTGAGGATCACAGTTCAAGGACAGCGGACAAAACTGTGAGACTCTCATTTACAACCAGGAAAAAGCCAGAAGTGGAGCCGAGGCTCAAGTGGTAGAATGCCAGCCATGAGCAAAGAAGCCAAGCAAGAAAAGGCCCCCAAGCTCAAGACCCAGTACTAGTTTAAAAGAGAAGTAAACACTGTATTCCAACAACCTTCTGTAGCTGAGGCGGAGGCGGGGTGACCGTGCGTTGGGACCGAGACCCAGGCATCTGCATTCCATTTCCTTTCTATTCTTTACCGTGGCCTCAGCTTACCAAGGACAGGGCACCTACAGGTGATTCTTCACTGTGCGGTCCAACCAAGCTCCTGACCTCACCAGGCACAGGACCAAAGGCCACTCCTCAGAACCCCCTCCCAACCCCCGCCAACACACTGCCACCAGGAAGGGCATGCATTTGTCTATTCTCCCCTCCCTCCTGCTATTCCTCCAGGCCAGCAAAACATCACTGACTCCCAGTGACAAATCCAGATATGTCTACAGACCCCAAATCATCTTTCTCAGAAAAATTTTTTCCCTCTTTCCTTTTCTCCCTTCCTCCCAGGAAGTTGTTTCCAGCCCCACCCCCTCTTTTTTTTTTTTTTTGCCAGTCTTGGGGCTTGAACTCAGGGCCTGAGCACTGTGCCTGGCTTCTTTTTGCTCAAGGGCTAGCACTCTACCACTTCAGCAGCCACAGCGCCACTTCTGGCTTTTTCTATATGTGTGGTACCGAAGAATCAAACCCGGGGCTTCATATATACGAGGCGAACACTCTACCATTAGGCCATATTCCCAGCCCCCCCCCCCCCCCCGGCCCCAATCCTTTTCACTTTCATTATTTTTCAAATGCCCAGGCAGGCCTGGTCAGTGGCCCTCTTATTTACACTTGTGTAACTAGCACACAGTTGCCCACCACCATCACTAGCCTTTTATGAGTTTAGGTGAGCTCCTGAAAGCTTTTTTGCCCCAGCGGACCTCAGACTGCAATCCTCCGGACCTCAGCCTCCTAAGTAGTTAGGGTTACAGGCTCTCAGGAATTATTTTCCTAACGAGAGAAGGGAGTAATGTTTACCATTTTACTGAGAAAAATTAGTCACCTCACGTCTTCAATTCCCCCACAAACCCCAAGGTTATCACTTACTTCAACTGTCAACTTTCTCAAATATTCAACACTTCACTATATTTATGAACATCTGATTGATCTTGGAGTTACAATGCTTTAAGCCTGTTAAGTAACAAGAAATACACACAAAACTGGCTTAGACAATAGGGAAATTTATTGCCTCACATAAATAAGTGGCTGTAGGGCAGAGTTGACGAATTCATTGTCTCACAGTCATTAAAGAACAGGTGGTTTTCACACTCCAACTCTGGCCTCCTTAGGAGGCTGGTCATTGTTATATTGGATTCACATCAGGCCTGTTAACATGGAAGAAGCCTCTGGACTGCAATGCTGATAAGGAGGAAGACCATTTTTTTCATTATGTAATTTAGAAGGCAATTTAGAAGGACATACAGAAATATTTACTTAAATGCGCAGTCTTTGATTTAGCAATTCCACTCCTATGGATTCATATTATAAAAATAGATCAAGGGTTGAGAATGTGACTTAATGGTAGAGTGTTTGCCTAACATGCACGAAGCCCTGGGTTCGATTCCTCAGTACCACATACACAGAAAAAGTTAAGTAGAGTGCTAGTCTTGAGCAAAAGAAGCTCAGGGACAGTGTCCAGGCCCAGCAAATAAATAAACAAACAAATAAATAGATTGGAAGTGGAACTGTAGCTCAAAAGTGGTAGAGTGCTAACCTTGAGCAAAATAGCTCAGGGACAGTACCTAGGCCCTGAATTCAAACCCCACGACCAAGAAGGAGAAGAAAAAAAAAGCAGTTCTTATAAGCCAGTCACTGTAATCCTAGCTATTCAGACCCTCAGATTCTACTCAGAGATCTGAGGATCATGGTTCAAAGCCAGCCCGGTCAAAAGAGTCCAGAGGACTCCTATCTCCAGCTAACCACCAGAAAACTGGAAGTGGTGCTGTGGCTCAAAGTGGTAGAATGCTAGCCTTGAGCAAAAAAAAGCTCAGATATCATGCCCAGGCCCTGAGTTCAAGCCCTATGACCGACAAAACAAACAAAAAACCGATGAAGCCTGCTGGGTGGATCTGGGGAGTGGGATGAGGAAGAGTGATGTAGGGGCACAACTAACAAGTGCTAATACGTAAAAAGGATGTGTGGAGGGAGAGGCATGGCTCGGTTTGTAGATCAGAGTAAAAAAGTGTCAGGTACTGAGTTCAAGTCTTGGTCTTGGACCTCAAAAAAAGAAAAAGATGTGTGCATTACAAAATTCTTTCTTTTTTTGGTGGTGCTAGGGTTCAAACTGCAACTGTCGCAGCCCAGGCAAGTGCTCTACTGCTGAGATATTACCCCCCCTGCCCCCAATCCACAACACTTTTTTTTTTTTTTTTTGTCATGGAACTTGAACTTAGGAGCTGGGTGCTATCACTGAGCTCTTTAGCTCAAGGCTAGCACTCTACCACTCGAGCCACAGCACCATTTCTGGTTTTTTGGTGGTTAACTGGATATGAGTCTCAAGACTTTCCTGCCAGGGCTGGCTTTGAGCAGTGATCCCCAGATCTCAGCCTCCTGAGTAGCTAGGATTACAGGCATGAGCTACCAGTGGCCACAACATGCTTTAATAGTTACAAGTTGAAACATCTTAACCCTTCGCTAAGGAAAAGAGTGATACTAAGTACAGCATGCCATAGCTACTTGGCATAGGATTATATCTAAGTTCATTGGCTGGCAAGTAAAAGATGTGGATAAAAACAGAGGGCAGAACAGAAGTCTTAGTCTCCATGGCCACCCACAGAAAACTTCTACCAGCCATTATTCACAGAGCAGAAGAGCTTCTTGACAACTCTACTACTTGGAAACAGACCTGAGACTCGCAGGAGATCTGCAAAGCTCAATGAGAATGGTGTTAAAAGTGTAAGAATCATTTGTCTTTGTGCGCACTGTTCCATCCCTGCCCAAGTCTAGCTGCAGGTAGACAGGATTCCCTGGTGTCTCTGGCTTCTATGGGAGAGAAGCAGTGACAGTCACAGAGCTTCCTGCTTTCCAGGAAGCCCACTCAGTCACCTCCTATCAAACACTGGGGGCGATGGCACAGGCAGACTGCTGGGGAACAGGTACAAAGATCTGTGCGCTCCCAGCAGCTGGAGAGGCTGACTGGAGGGATGAGTTACCATTACGGTCCCATCTGCAACGCAGAGCTGATTCTCTTCAAAAGGGAGCTTCCCTCCTATTACCCTCCTGTGCTTTGGCTTCTGTGTGCACACTTCTCAATTTAGCTTGGGCCCTAGGTGGTGGGTTTCCATGCCTACCTTCAAAGGCCACGGCGAGGACCCCACCGAGGCAGGCAGAAGTGAAGGGACTAGACCGCCCTGACCCAGCAGTCAGGCGATTCCGCCAGTCAAAAACTACCCGATGGCAGCACGGCGAAGCTCAGGGAGACCATCGCCTCCGCACACCTCTGCCCACTCAGAGATGGGGGCACAGACTTGTCGACCTCGGCCAAAACTCGCCCTCGTGGCTCTCCCCTCTGGAGCCCCGTGTGCTCTCCCTCCGCCAGCCCGCAGCCCTGCCCAGCTGCAGATCCCAAAGATCAGCATTTCCCAGCCTACCCAAAAGCCGTCGCAATGCCATGCTGCGCTGGTAGCACTCAGGGCAGTGGGCACAGCCGGCTGGCCCCACAGGGCCTCAGTGCAAATGGAGCAGATTAACCAGGCTGGAGAACCCGCTGCAAGCTCTGCTTCACCAGGAGGGTCAAGGATCCTGGAGGGCCCTTCCTCTTCCATGTTCAGATGAAGGAAGGACACATTAAAAAAAAATTCAAGGGGCTGGGAATATGGCCTAGAGGCAAGAGTGCATGCCTCCTATACAGGAAGCCCTGGGTTCGATTCCCCAGCAACACACACACACACACACACACACACACACACACACACACACACACACACACACACACACCGGCCAGAAGGGACGCTGTGGCTCAAGTGGCAGAGTGAGCAAAAAGAAGCCAGGGACAGTGCTAAGTCCAAGGCCCAAGACTGGCCAAAAAATAAAAATAAAAAATAAAATAATTCAAGGAACCCTAACACCTTAGAAAAAAACTAATAAAGCTCCAGTAATGGACTCCAAAGAAATGGAGATCTGTGACATAACTGCTCTTTTTGTACTGTTGTTGGTTGGGGGGCTTAAACTATGGGACTGGGCGCTGTCCCTGAGCTCTTCAGCTCAAGGCTAGCACTCTGGTTTTCTGGTGGTTAATTGGAGATAAGTCTCATGGACTTTCCTGCCCAGGCTGGCTTTTGAACAGTAATCCTCAGATGTCAGCCTCCTGAGTAGCTAGGATCACTGGCGTGAGCCACAGAAACCTGACACATAACTTCTCTTGGAGAACAAAGCACAGTGGCTGCGCAACAGTGCACCGCTGCAGTCTTAGGTCCTCGGGAAGCTGAGATCTGAGGATCACAGTTCAGGGCTAGACCGGCAGAAAAGTCCCTAAGATTCTACCTCCAAAATAACAGATAGGGCTATCTATATCTTTATTACACAAAATCAATTTTCTAAGTCAAAGTCTGTAAAAAGACACAAGGAAAAATACCTTACAGGATCTCAAGAAGCAAACTGTAACAGAACAATAGTACGGGCTTCAACACCCAACTTTCAGCAATGGACCCATCATGTAGACACGAATGAATAAGGGTATTGTGTTCCTGAATATCACTTCAGACCTGGTGGACTTAACACATACTGAACACTTCACCAGCAGGAGTAGAACAGACATTTTTTGTTGTTTGTTTTGTTTTCAGTATCAGAGCTTGAACTCAGGGCCTAGACACTGTCCCTGAGCCCCTTTCACTCAACTTTTTTGGTAGTTAATTGGAGATACGAGTCTCGCAGACTTGCCTGGCCTGGGATGTCCATAAACCATGATCCTCAGATCTCAGACCGCTGGGTAGCTAGGATTACAGGCGTGAGCCACCAGTGCTCAGCTTAGATGTGTTTCTAAGTACACACAGAACATTCTGCAGGAGAGATTGTGTTAGAACACAAAATGAGCCTTGGCAAACATGAGAATACTGAAATCCTGCCAAGTATCTTTCCCAGTGACAGTAGGATAAAAGTTGGAGGAAGTTTTCTTTTTTTGCAAAGCTGAGACTGACTGATGCAAAGGCATTGCTGTATATTAAGCACATAGTCCCTGAGTTAACCCCCAGCCATTACCAGGAGAAAATTTGAAAAATTCAAAATTTTTGAAATTAAGCAACATGCTCCTGAACAGGATTAATGAAGAAATAAAAATGAAAAAAAAAAGGGGCGGGGAAATGAAGATACAGTTGGCACTATTGAATCATGCTCATAATGCTAGTTACCTAGCTGAGTCGGAGGATCTTAGTTCAAAGTCAGCCTGGGCAGAAAAATCCATGAGACTCTTATCTTGAATTAACTAACAAAAAGCCAGAAGTGGAGGTATGGCTCAAATGGTAGAGTGCCAGCCTTGCGCAAGCATACAAGAAAGACTCTGAGTTTAAGCCCTAGTACAGGCAAAAATGAAAACAAAAGAGAGAAAAAACAAACAAAAATGGAAACACAATGTACCCAAACTCAAATACTACAAAAGCATTTCTAAGAGCCAAGTTCAAAGCAACAAATATCCATATCAAAAGCTGACAGATTTCAAATAAACAACTATTTATTCTTTGGTTAGGGAAAGAAAGTCACAAAGATGAGAGCAGGAACAGATAAAATAGAGCCTAGAAAAATCTTAAAGACCAAGGAAATTTTTCACTTTCTTTTTGAAAGTGCAGTATGACAGCATACACCTGTAAGTCCAGCACTATGGGCTGAGGTAGGAGAATCCTCAGTGTGAGGCTTGAGCTACTGTGAATCATTATGAACAAATTGGGTAATTTGTAAGAAATGAGTAAGTCCTAGACAACCTAACATAACTGAATTGAGAAAAGTCCAGGGCTAGGTTGTAGCTAGGGTAGACATCTGCCCAGGTTCTGGGCAAGGTTCTGGGGTAGCACTGGAAAAAAAAAAAAAAAAAAAAAAACAACCAAGAAAAATCTGAACAGACTAATACTGAATAAAAAGTCTCCTAACAGGGTGGGAGTATAGCTTAATGGTAAGCATGTGCTTATTAGCATGGATGAAGGCCTGGGCTCGATGCCCGAGGAATAGCCTATCACATTTCCTGGCCCATATCTTAATCCTTATCTTTTTTTTTTTTTTTTGGCCAGTCCTGGGCCTTGAACTCAGGGCCTGAGCACTGTCCCTGGCTGCTTTTTGCTCAAGGCTAGCACTCTACCTCTTGAGCCACAGCGCCACTTCTGACCGTTTTCTATATATGTGGTGCTGGGGAATCGAACCCAGGGCTTCATGTATACGAGGCAAGCACTCTTGCCACTCGGCCACATTCCCAGCCCCTTAATCCTTATCTTAATTAGGGAGATCGGAAAGTATGACCCATGGAAAGCTGACAGGTGTGACTTAGTAAGAGTTGGTACCCATAAGCATGAAGTCCTAGTTTTCAGGCCTTTCCTTCCTATCTTCTACTAATAGAGTATCAGGCCACACCACCTCTTCACTTTTTTTCACCCTCCAGTTCCCTCCCCCTCTTTCAGGAATGTTAGGAGTTAGTGGGTGGTTAGCAAGACCCCCTCAGAAACCAATGGCCATTCCAGAAAAATAATTGCTCACATTCCAAGGGCTGCCAACAAGAACAGCTTCCCAGTAGCATGTTTTAGTAACCTTAATGAAGCAGAGAGCAACGCCCCCCTCTGCAATAGCAATTCTGGCTGGAAGAAAGGATCTACAGATTGTGGAAAAGTACAACTTAAAAAGCAAACACCACAGGCGCCAGCAGAGCAGGAAAGCAAGCAGAGATTTCTAAATACAGAGCTCCATTTTAAGACTTCACTGTACCTTACTTCTCACTATCATCGTTTGCTTGTCAAAAATAGAACCTTCCATGTCTTGATCCATTCAGAATAAGCCACAGCAGGCCCAGCTCTGCTTACACAAGACAGCCAGGTCAGAAAGGCCGCACAGGGAAATGGAAAAAGCAGCCAGCAGGTTTTCTTAGGGATTACACTGCTTCGGCTTTTATCCTTCTCTGGGAGCTGAGCTATTCCAGCGCCAAGAAAGCTGCATGGAGGTCTTTGCTCTGCTCCGCAAAAGCGTCAACTCTCCACCAGTAGGGCTGAAAGGGTCTCAGGGTTGCAACTCCCTTTACTGCCCAGTGTTGTCCTTCTGAGCTGTAGGCAGTTCAGTGAGGTTCCTTCATTCCAACATCACCAAAAAGGCACAAGCTCAGAGAGGATGGTAGATGGAGTGCACAGTTCTGACAAGAGCTGGGCTCCTACATTTACCTAACATCTTAGAAAGGGCTTCTTTACTCAGGCTAATAAAGAAAGACCTCTCATAATCATATAAAAAAGCAGGACTGGGGCTGGGAATATGGCCTAGTGGCAAGAGAGCTTGCCTCGTACACATGAAGCCCTGGGTTCAATTCCCCAGCACCACATATATGGAAAACGGCCAGAAGTGGCGCTGTGGCTCAAGTGGCAGAGTGCTAGCCTTGAGCAAAAGGAAGCCAGGGACAGTGCTCAGGCCCTGAGTCCAAGGCCCAGGACTGGCCAAAAAAAAAAAAAAAAAAAAAAAAGCAGGACTGCCAGGAAATGGAAACAAAGAGGTTTTCTCTTTATTGCGGTTTTTGTTTTCTATCTTGTTTGTTCATTTATCTCTCTGGAAGGGCAAAGAAATGGAGAGACAAAGGGTGAACAAATGCAGCAATGATACTCACTGGACACTGTCAAAAATGAACTATAAAGCTTGTAGATGGAGACTGGAGGGAAATACTGGTAGAGAACAAGGGAAGGGGTAACACTGTCCAAAAAGATACAAAATCTTTACCTAACTTACATAACTATAACCCCTCTGTACATCACCTTTACAATATTAAAAAAATGAAAAATAAAAGTAGGAGCTGGACTTTGGGGCTATCTTCACTCAGTTTCGGGTCTATTTGTTCTGCAATGCTGACCATTGAACCCAGGGCCTTGTGCACGCTAAATAAGCAAGCACTTTAACACTGAGCTGCACGTCCCCAGCCCCTTACCCACTTGTAATACGTAGGGAAGAGGTTGCAGCTCAGTGAGGAAAGCTTGCCTAGCCCTGGGCTCCTCCTCCAGCACCATAGAGAAGAAAATAGATAGGCTTTATTCATTTTTTAAGATCAAATAGCATCAGAACACTTTTTTTTTTTTTTAAGCTGGTACAAGGGCTTGAACCCAGGGCCTCATTCTTATTCAGCTGGCACTCTTACCAGTTGAGCCACAGCTCCAGCTCTGCTTTTTGCTGGGTGAAAATGGAATCTTATAGATTTTTCTGCCTGGGCTGGCTTCAAACTGCAATCCTCTGGACTTCAGACTCCTTTTTTTTGTCTTTTCTTTTTTGGCACTGGGGATCGAACCTGGAACATTGCACTTGCTGGGAAAGTGCTTTGCCACTGAGCTACATCTCAGCAAGGGATTTCAGACTCTTTAAGTAGCAAGAGGAGATGTGAGAGACAAACATCCTACAGGTCACAGTAATACTAAGTTAAACTGGGTGTGGTAAGCCTGTAATGTCAGCACATGCAGACTGAGGCACGAAGACTTGGGTTTAGTCAGCATAGGCTGAGTGAGATGCTATCTCAGGAAAAAAGAAAACCTGAAAAGTTAACCTGCTTATTTCACTTCATTTACTTAACTTTGTGCCTAGATAACAGCAGATGCTCAACAGCCATTTAACAGTTTACCACCGTGAGCTACTTGTTCACATGAGTTAGGAAAGAGGGCTGGGCATGTGACTTAGTGGTAGAGTGCTTGCCTAGTATGCATGAAGCTCTGGGTTCAATTCCTCGTACCACGTATACACAGAAAAAGCTGGAAACTGGTGCTGTGGCTCAAGTAATAAGAGTGCTAGCCTTGAGCAAAGGAAGTTCAGGGACAGTGCCCAGGCCCTGAGTTCAAGACCCAGGACTGGCAAAAACAAAAAAGAATTAGGAAAGACACAATCACTGGGAGAGGAACCAAAACTCTGAGGTTAAGAATGAAACAGGTGGGGCTGGAGATATGGTCTAGTGGCAAGAGCGCTTGCCTTGTACACATGAGGCCCTGGGTTCAATTCCCCAGCACCACATATACAGAAAATGGCCAGAAGTGGCGCTGTGGCTCAAGTGGCAGAGTGCTAGCCTTAAGCAAAAAGAAGCCAGGGACAGTGCTCAGGCCCTGAGTCCAAGTCCAGGACTGGCAAAAAAAAAAAAAAAAGAATGAAACAGGTATGCCTCTCCAATATGCTATTATTCTGGATTCCAATATTATTATTCTGGATGCAGTGTGCTACTATACTTTACAATACCATTATACTATCAATTCATCAGCTCTGTGATCCTTAAAACTACCAAGCTCCCACCTTCCTGTTAAATCCTAAGGCCTTACTTTTAATGTACTTTTGTATATGTCATGTACTGGGATCTGAACTCAGGGTCTTGCCTTTTGCTTAGCTTTCTTACTCAGATGGAAGTGCTACCAGGAGCATACTTCCAGTCCAGCTATTTTGCTGGTAATCTGGTGATACGGTCTTGTGGGCTTTTCTGTTCAAGCTAGCTTTGAACTGTGATTCTCAGATAAGTCTCCTAAGGAGTTAAGCATTACAGATGTAAGCCACTAATATCCAGATTTTTAACGTACTTCAAAAAACAACTTATTCTTCATTTACACCCAAATAGCACTTATATTCTGATCTTTTTTTTTTTTTGGTGCCAGTCCTGGGGCTCAAACTTAGGGCCCAAGTGATGTTCCTGAGCTTTTCTTTTGTCCCCTCAAGAGTAGCATTCTACTACTTGAGCCATAGCTCCACTTGTCTTTTTCGGTGGCTAAAGGTAAATCTCACAAACTTTCCTGTTGTGGCTGGCTTTGAACAGCAATTCTTGGATCTCAGCTTCTTGAATAGTTAGGAGGGGCTTGTGCCACCGGTGTCCAGCTGCTGTCTTATTGTATGTAACCTAGTTGTAATCCAACTTGAGATTCTGGTGTTAGTTACCAAGTACTGAGTTTATAGGCATGTACCATCATGCCTGGCTTCTCACAATTCTGTTTGTGTATTTTGGGTGCTGGGGATCAAACAGAGCCTCATACTTAAGCGAGTACTCTACCCAAGCGAGTTCTCCAACCTTTACGCTGTGATCTTAGTTCCCAGAAGACCTCATAGTGTAGCAGTAAGTGGTGAACATACAATGTGAGCTCTCATGCCCTCTGCCTATTTCACTTAGGCTAATTCTGGGATGTGACACATCAGTCAATACCCTCGTTTATTTCTGATCTCTCCCCTTCTGTCACCCAACATTGGAAGCTTACCTGTCAGCTCCAAGTCCCACTCTGCCTCACAAACATGTAGCGCTCTGCTACTAAAACAACATATTCCCAGAACAACTGCCAACCCTTTTGTCACCTCCTGAAAGTGCCATTGTAAAAGTCTTTACCACTGATACAAAGAAACAATACGAACTTAATAAAAACAATCCCAAGGCATTTATTGTCACCTGATGATAACACAAGGTCATCAGAATTGTGCAAACATCTTAACAAAAGGGCTCATCAAACAATATGAATGGATGTTTTCTTAGATTCCCGGCAAAGAACACTAAAAAAAAAAAGACCAAAAATAAAAAAAACAAAAACAAAAAGCAACTGTGTAAGATTCTTAACAACTTCTCACTTCACGGATGATTTCTAGTTGGAGACACTTTGTAGTAGAGTAATATTATCTCCTTTTAGCATGATCCGACCTGCAATGACAAAAAAAGTTATTAATACCACACCCGCACACAGTAATCACCTTTACCCTCAGAAACTTACATGCATTTTTTTTCCCCCAGTCCTGGGGCTTGAAACTCAGGGCCTGAGCACTGTCCCTGGCTTCTTTTTGCTCAAGGCTAGCACTCTGCCACTTGAGCAACAGCGCCACTTCTGGCCATTTTCTGTATATGTGGTGCTGGGGAATCGAACCCAGGGCTTCATGTATATGAGGCAAGCACTCTTGCCACTAGGCCATATTCCCAGCCCCTCAGCACATCTTATCTTGCACTTTTACACAAAACCAAATTAAACTTTAGGCTTAATATTAATAAAAGCACTATTTGACCTCAGTTCTAAAGACAAGAGCAGAGACAAACATATATGGCGGAGCATGCCTGGATCAGGCCAGAGGAACTGAGAATGAGAACTCAGAATGAGGCCAGCTTGGGAAAATACAGGACAGAGCATGCCTGTGATCCCAGCACTGGGGAGGCTGAGGCCGGAGGACTGAGAATGAAGCCGGTCCAGACACATGCCAAGATCCTGTCCAAATAAAACCTAAGACCTGGGCCTGGGAATGTGGCTTAGTGGTAGAGTGCTCGGCTAGCATGCCTTTATAAAGCCCTGGGTTCCATTCCTTAGCACCACATACAAAGTGAAAGCCGGAAGTGGGCGCTGTGGCTCAAGTGGTAGAGTGCTAGTAGCCTTGAGCAAAAAGGGAAGTTCAGGGACAGTGCTCAGGCCCGAGTCCAAGCCGCAGGACTGGCAACAAACAAAACAAAGACATAAACCCTGAAATATGGTGGGGCAAAGAACCAGAGGAAGGCAAGTGTTTTGGAAAGCTCAGAAAATGAGCCAGTGTGAGCGAGATGAGCAAAGGCCGACAAGGCCGTCTGACGCGGGCCCTGCAGAACACACGCATGGGTTTCTCACGGTTATCTCGTCGTTGGCATAACAGCAACAGGAAGCCAAAGAACATTTCAAGCAAAGAGATGCTGCAAAGTGTTTTAAAAGCCTGGATAGTAACATGGAAGGGTGAGGGAGCCGCAGAGCAACCAATGATGCATGGGCTACATGAGAACTGGTGCCGTCCTGTGAGTCGGCAAGCAATGAAATGGCCCCAACAGGACACAAGTAGGAGCTGGATTTGATCCGACTTTGCCTACTCTGGAAAAGTTCTCACGTAGACACGCTAAGTAGGTACAGGGAGAGGCCGGGGCCTCAGACATAAACATGGGAGTCAATACACAGATGACAATTGAAGTGAGGTCTTGAGTGCCCAGGAAAACAATCCTGAGGACCAAGCCCTACGCAATTCAAACATTTACAGGCTTTCTCAAGGGATGAATATACAAATGCCTAAAAAGGAATGAACAAAGATGAAAAATGAATCAAGCCGATCAAAGCATTTCAAGAAGGGAGTGGCCAGCATTGTCACAAGCTGTTTATATAGAGTCTGAAATGAACACTACCATTGACTATCAGACTTAATACCATTAGCCCTTGGTGAGCTTGCTCAGAGTTGTCTGGGTGGAGAAAGAGAAGCAGAAAGAACAACTTGGCATCGGATGGCTTCCCCCTCAGAAGCAATCTCTCAAAGGAAGACTCAATTTACACACTAATTGGGTTCAGGCCATTGGGTTCTCCAGCAAAACAAATACCTCTACAATTCTGTAAAGCCAACTATATACTTACCCAGTTGTTTTCTTGACTTGGTTTTAGAATGAATTTCCTCTGCATCATCTAACACAAGGTTCATGTATTCATCAAAACCCTAGAAAAATAATTTCAATTCAAGTAAAATCAGATCCAAACCATTCTAAGAGATTATATAACCAGATACAGAAATGCCAACTAACTGCATAAGTTGTCCATGGATCTTTTAGCTGAAACATACCTTTTGTGGGTTTTTTTTTTTTGGTCCAGTACCAGGGTTTGAATTCAGAGCCTTGTGTTTGGCTTTCTTGCTGCGCTGGTGCTTTATGCCTTAAGAGAGGTCTTTAGCCAAAGTTTTTACTGGTTAACCAAAGATGGAATCTCCCAAACGCTTCTACCAAGGCTGGTTTAAACTGTGACCCTCAGATCTGAACCTTCCCAGCAGCTGGGATTACAAGTGTGAGAGACCAGTACTTGGCTCGAAGCTTCTTTTAAAGAACAAAACGCAGCAAGCAGGAGCCCCTACCTTCAATCCTCAGTGGAGGGAGAGTGTGGGGTGGGATTGGAGGGGGCTGGCCAGAATGGGGTCCCGATTACTTCTTCAGCCTTTCGGACTTGTACATATGCAAACGACAAGTCACTACCACTGCTCTTGCCGTGTGCTCCACAAACACTAGCACCTCACTCGCCATGCTTTGTTTTCTATCTGGATGGAGCAGGGGGAGATTACCGATGGAATTTCTGACACCAAAGCGTCCTAACATTAATGTGTCTAGCTATGTTTTAATTTTCTTCAAAGCATTAAGACTAGGAATGGTGTAAATGCCTATAATCCTGGTACTAAAGAAGCTGAGACAGAAGACCTACTGCAATTTCAAAGCCAACCTGGACTATATTGCAAGACTTTGCCTCAAAAGGACAACAACAATTCCCGAGCTGGGGGATGTGGGTCAGGGACAGAACAAACGCTCGGCACGTGAGAGGCTGAGTGTGACTCTCAGCAGAAAAGTAAAAAATATAAAACCCAAGCCATAGCGTACCACCACTGTGCTATCCTGGAATTATTACCTAAGTCCTCTACCAGTTCTGTTCAGTAACACCTAGCCCGGAGTCTCTACCTTCTATTGTTTACATATCAAGTTCAATTTCCCTCTCTTCCCCCAATTATCCAATCCACAGCAACCAAAGCAAGGAGAAAAGGTCAAATAGGGGGCCCTGAGAAGCTCCCTTAAAAAAAATAATACAATGCTTAGCCGTTTTCTGTAGAATCTTTTTCTATTAACAAACTGCTTAAAGAAAAACAGTGAAGGTACTTACAATGATGCAGCCCTCTATCCGCATATTCACTTGCTCATAGAGCCACACCTGAATCCGAGATCTCTGACATAAACAAGCAAAAAGAAAGTTTTAAAACAGTACACAACCATTTTGATTAACAGAAAATGACTCCTTTAAGAGTTTACTAAATATAAGCCAAGATATTTAAGTTTATATTTAAGAGTTAGTAACCAAACCAGTTACCTCTTAAAAAAGTTTCATTTAATGAATGCTATCTTGACAATGTCCAAATGAATAATTTTCCTGAGATCTTGGCAGTTAATCATTTCTTCTCTTTTTTTTTTTTTTTTTTTTTTTTTTTGCCAGTCCTAGGGCTTGAACTCAGGGCCTGAGCACTGTCCCTGGCTTTTTTTTTTTTTTTTTTTTTTTTTGTCAAGGCTAGCACTCTACCATTTGAACCACAGCGCCACTTCTGGCTTTTTCTATATATGTGGTACTGAGGAATTGAACCCAAGGCTTTATGTATACAGGAAAGTACTCTACCACTAGGCCACATTCCCAGCCTCCAGTTAATAACTGCTTCTCAACATATTTAAATGAAAATTGGTGGCAGTATGTGTCTGTACAGACACATGCACACTTACATACACATGTATGTATAGGTCACTAAGCAGTAATTCCTTTATTTTTCTTCTGTGGGTCCTGGGGCTTGAACTCAGGGCCTGGGAGCCATCCGAACTTTTTTTGCTCAAGACTAGTGCTCTACCACTTGCGCCAGTGTCGCCTCAAACATTTTCTGAAGTTTATTAAAGAGTTTCATAGACTTTCCTGTTGGGGGTGGCTCTGAACCACAATACTCTAATCGCATGAGCCATTGGTGCACAGCTTAAGTAGCAATTTCTATTGACCAAAGGCTTATTATTTGCTGTAGCAAAATCTAGGTCCAAAGCAGAGTGTGTAGGTTCTGTGTTCCATGACACACACCTAACCAGCTAGAAGAAGACACTCAACTCTGGTCATTAAAAATTGAAATGGCTTAATTTTCACATTCTAAATTTAGGCTGCTAAAATTCTCCCCAAAGAGCAGCTGCAGCTCATTTCTCTGAATCTACTCTTTCCTTTCTTCATTTAAGCTTTCCCACAGGTGGCAAAAACTCATCACTTTACGACCTGGTTTAAGGCGACTGGGGTTTGCTTTCAATGTTTCATGGTAGAGGATCTAACTGGGAAAGTCTCCAGTGATGACTATGGACACCACCCACAAGAGCGCCACTTTAAAAAATGTGCAATTATTCATCGTGGTCCTACAAAAGCAATGACCCGATTTCTTTTTGCATGCTTGGGAGTTGGCAGAGAGCTGCACGTCACTTTATTACATTAGAGCATTCTCTTTACTAATAATATCTTAAGTCCATCAGTTTCTGACCGATCAGGAAAAGTGGATCAACTCGCCAAACTTAAGTTCTACTTCATAAACGGCGGCTGGTTACGCGGTTTGCAAACGTACTTACATTTTGCAGGTATCTGAAGATGAGGTTCTGCATCACAGTGGTTAAGGAGAGAAACAACCCAACAACACAGGAGTTCTACTCCCGGCAACTAAGTAAGGTGCTACCCAACTCTCCTCTCGCTTGCACTGGGGGAGCCCCAAAGCTTGGATGCCACCGCCCCCCATTCTCCCCTGGCCACTAACTCCCGCTGCTGCCCCCCGCCAGGGTCGCCGCCAGCCCGCAGCCCGCCAGGCCCGCCTCGCCCGAAGCCCCCTCCAGGCCCGCACTCCGCGCCCGGCGTCGCGGCCCCGGCTCCCCGGCCACCCGCAGCCCGCCGCCCGCCGGCCGTCCTTTCCCCCGGCCCGCGCTTTTCCCGGGCTCGGCCGCCGCCCCGGGGGCTCACGGGAAGCGGGCGCGCACGGAGCTCCCGCCAGCCGACTCTCCGTCGGACACGCCCGCCCCGCGTTCCCTAGCCCCTGCTCCCCGGCCCCGACACACCGCGGAGGATACGATGGGCTGCACCATCACCTTCTGCACCTTTTGGCCCTGGCCACGGTACGCCATGGTGGAATCTCACAAAGGCCGCACGGACCAGCACGCCACCCCTGAAAGCAACTTCCGGAACCGGGGACCGGAAACGGATGTGCCTGCGCCTCCGCCCCGCCCCCGACCGTGACCAGAGCGGCTCCTGGGAAAATGCCTCTCTAGCCTCCGAGTCCCCTGTTCTCGGTGCTCCCTAAGCATCCGAGGGAGGCCAAGTGGAGGCGAATCGGCGTCGGTCCTGCAGCGCCCCCTGGAGGGAGGTGGGAGGATCGCCGAGGAGCTCGGGCCGCAGGAGGCCAGGCTCCCCGCCCTGGGCTTACCCGGCAGCGGGCAGCGTGGAACCATTGCCCCGCTATTCTCATTTTCCTAAGGGAACTTGGTCCGATCTTGCTGGGCGAAAATCCAGGTCACTTGCAGTTGTGTGAGAAGTTATTCAGCCTCGCCACGTGGGGCTCCCTTTCTCTTCTTCCACCCCACCCCCCCTTGATTCAGGTAAGGTGTATAATGTGGTTTAAAGAACTGACAATAGGATTAGTAGGACATAAGGCCAAGTTTATAATCCTGGCTATCCAGGAGACAGGTCTGAGGATCACCATTCGAACCCAGTTGGGTAGAAAAATCCTCAGGAGTTTATCTCCTGAAAAAAAAAATTAAAGCAAACAAAAAACTGGAGACATGAACGCATGGTCCAAGTGGTTGAGTGCCACAACTCTGAATGAAAAACCAGAGTAGGAGGAGTACAAGTATCATGGACTTTTCTGCTTGGGCTGGATTTGAACTGTGATCCTCAGAGCTCAGCCTCCTGAGTAGCTGGGATTACAGGTGGGAGCCACAGGGGTTGCACTTGGCTCACTTGTTTCTGAAATGGACATTTCAATGTACTTTCTTCCAGAAGTTTGTTTTTTTTGCCAGTCCTGGGCTTGAACTCAGGGCCTGAGCACTGTCCCTGGCTGCTTTTTTGCTCAAGGCTAGCACTCTACCACTTGAGCCACAGCACCACTTCTGGCTTTTTTCTATATATGTGGTGCTGAGGAATCGAACCCAGGGCTTCAGGTATACGAGGCAAGCACTCTACCGCTAGGCCATATTCCCAGGCCTTCAGGGAAATCTTGAAGACTCAATGAAGTCAGTAAATAGATTGCTCCTGGAACTACATGGTGGTTGTACTCAGATAAACACATGGTGAGTGGAAAATGAGTTGAGGCACATCTAACCTACCCACCTCCACAGTGTGTAGCCCTGCACACAGTAGAGTGTCACCCTTTGTCATGATGGTGGAGTTGGCCCACAGCTATAAGTGTCCAACGGCTCCAGAGCATGGTGGGGCACAAGGCTAACCCGGGGAAAGGCTGTGGAAAGAACACGGAGCTCTTGTCATGGTTAAACATCCTTCCCTGGGGAGCACCAGCAAGAGGAGGGGCTGGGCTTCATTAGGATGCTTGAATTTGTAGGTAAGACCACCCAGCTTTCTTTTTTTTCCTTTTCTTTTCTGGTTGGTTCTGGGGCTTGAACTCAGGACCTGCATGCTGTCCCTAAGCTTTTTTGCTCAAAGCTAACACTCTACTGCTTTGAGCCACAGCACCACTTCCAGTTTTCTGGTACCTTAAGAGTCTCATGGACTTTTCTGCTTGGGCTGGACTTGATCTGCAATCCTTCGATCTCAGCCTCCTGAATAGCTAGGATTATAGGTGTGAGCCACCAGCACCTGCCCCCCCCCCCAGCTTTCTAATACCGTAACTGCGGCCTAACTGAAATTACACTGAATTTGAATATCCACTTTATTTTATTTATTTATTGCCAGTCCGGGCCTTGGACTCAGGGCCTGAGCACTGTCCCTGGCTTCTTTTTGCTCAAGGCTAGCACTCTACCACTTGAGCCACAGCGCCACTTCTGGCCATTTTCTGTATATGTGGTGCTGGGGAATCGAACCCAGGGCTTCATGTATACAAGGCAAGCACTCTTGCCACTAGGCCATATCCCCAGCCCCTGAATATCCACTTTATAGATGAGGAAACTGAAGCTCAGGATTGAAGAGACTTACCTCTGGGGATAACACCTAGACTAAATAGTAAAATCAGATTTTGCTCAGCAGAGTTCTTTTTCTAACAGGAATCACATGAATGCGAGCTTTCTGAAGGTATTGAGGGGCTCCGCTCATGGGGTAGCATGCCTGCATCGCCTACGAGAGGACCTGTGCTCACTCCCTACTACCAGACACAAAGACATTGAAATGAAAGCTGTTTTTTGTTTTTGGCCAGTTCTGAGGGCTTGGAACTCAGGGCCTGAGCACTGTCCCTGGCTTCTTTTTGCTCAAGGCTAGCACTCTACCACTTGAGCCACAGCGCCACTTCTGGCCGTTTTCTGTATATGTGGTGCTGGGGAATTGAACCCAGGGCTTCATGTATACGAGGCAAGCACTCTACCACTAAGCCATATCCCAGCTCCTCTGTGTTTTGTTTTTTTTTTGGGCCAGTCCTGGGCCTTGGACTCAGGGCCTGAGCACTGTCCCTGGCTTCCCGCTCAAAGCCAGCACTCTGCCACTGAGCCACAGCGCCCCTTCTGGCCGTTTTCCATATATGTGGTGCTGGGGAATTGAACCGAGAGCTTCATGTGTAGGAGGCAAGCGCACTTGCTACTAGGCCATATTCCCAGCCCCCCTCTGTGAGATTCTTATCTGCAATAAACTATCAAAAAGCCAGATGTGGTGCTGTGGCTCAAAGTGATAGAGCACTAGCCTTGAGCAAAAGAGCCCAGGGCCTTGACGCTGTCCCTGAGTTCAAGACCCATGACCATCACTGCCACAGCAAAGCTTAAGACCTGGATTATCTCGGTTTGAAACCATCCTGGACTGGGCAGAAATGTCTGAGACTCCAGCTGTACCTAACTAGAACATGGTAGAGTGAAGAAGGCACGGCTCAGAGCAAGAGCTAAGGCCCTGAGTTCAAGCACTGTACCAGTTGATTCACAAAAAAATGACTTTTTTCTTTGGTGGTCAGTACTGATACCTCTAGCTCTGATTTTGCTTTTTCACATTATATGCTTATAATTTCTAGATGTCTACTCACAATTACCATTCCATCACCAGTCCTAAGCAAAACCCCAGGGCTCTAAGCATGGCTCAAGTGGTAGGGTACCAGCCTTGAACCAAAGCCTGTGTGTATACGTGTACCAGTACTGGGACTTGAACTCAGGGCCTGAGCATTAGCTTTTTTGCTCAAGTATAGCACACACCTCCACTTCTGGCTCTTTGGTGGTTAATTGGAGATGGCATTACAGGTATGAGTGGCTAGTTCCTGGCTTCTAACACTGACTTCTAATACCATTGTATTCGCATGGTGCCATTCCATTCTGAAAAGGAAGAAAGGTTGGTAAACAAATGTGGAGCCTTGTACTTGGCAGCCATGTGCTCTTCCACTTCAGTGGCGTCACTTCCCAGTGTGAAAGTGAAGAATAGAAGATTCTGGGGTTTTTTTCAGTGTGTGTATCAGCTTGGAATTATGAAGGTACATGTAAACTTGATAAAACCAAAACACAGTTTTTTTCCTATTTTAATGTTACGGGTTTGTAACGGAGCCCAGTTATAAGTCATTTACCCATTGTGCGTGAGGCCTTTCAATCCTAAGCAAATTCCAACATGTTATTAGTAAGAAGTGGATCCAAATGTCACAATTTGTCCATATCCAGAAATAGCTAGGTGACTTTATAATTCACATATTTAGCTCAAAACTAGTACCTGTAAAGTTCTGACCTAAACACACACACACAAAAACAACCCTCTAGCAGATCACTTCTGATACAGCCAGGAGAACAAAATTTCACCCAGACTAGTCATGGGAGCTATGCACTATGACTAGCGATAAAAAGTGAACGTGAATGATTTATCTTGACTAAGAGTTCTATTGCATCACTGTGCCAGTTATTCTATAGTTCTGTAAAATCCACCATTGCTTTAAATTGGGCTGTGATTTAAAATTTTTTTTTTTTAATGTTCTAGTAGTAGTGGGCCTCGTTATTTTAGAAAGCTCAAAAACTTTGAAAATTCTTAACACACGGATATGTGAATGCAGTGAAGATTAAGTCTCTAAACTGAAAATTTTGTGCCAGTACTGAAACTTGAACTTGGGGCTTGAGCATTGTCGCTTAGCTTTTTCACTCATCACGGGCGTTGTAACACTGGAGTCACACCTCTTATCTCCAGGTAACCACCTTTTTCTGATTACTAAAGATACTTTCTTACCCAGACTAGCTTCAAAGTGTGAATTCCTTATTTCAGCCTCCATGATAGAAGAGTGCGCGAGCCACCAGCACACTGATGACATTTTTAACTTGCAAAAATGATGTGAATGGGCATGAACACAAAGAAAATACTTGATCTTGACAACTGTCTACTATAGGATAAAATGGCCAGAATTTAAACAAGATGACAAGACAGCAATCTAGTAGTTTATGTTTTTTTAAAAACTTAAGATGTAGAGTTGGGAATGTAGCTTAGTGGTAGAGTGCTCACCTAGCACTTGATTGATGGTGTGTTTGCATGCCAATACTGGGCCATAAACTCAGAGCCTGTGTGCTACCCCTTGGCGCTTAGTGTGTGCACATGCAGGCACACGTGTGCACACACAAAATACTTTCTCCCCTACCTGAAGCATGTGCAGTTAAGACTGCGCACATTGGTAGACAAGTTTGGCAAGCTCTCCTTGTAAAAGACTTCTAAGGCCAAATGAAAATTGGGGTCTTTACAATAGGCCGACAACATGGCGACCGAAGACTCGTCAAGACATATTTAGACTGAAATGATATCAAACCACTTAACTCACAACATCAAGACTTTCCTACACCAGTTTTATTAAAACACAAATAAGTATTTCTCTTTCTGTAATGGCAAATGGTTCCAATAATGCTGAACATGAATCATTGACTAATAATACAAGGGCTTTAAATATAGAAACAAAAATTAACCTTTCAAAAAGTCGAAGAATAAGGTTATATACAAACAGAACTTGGGATCTCTATGCGGATTCCCAAACTGCAATGCGTTTGTGAACTCTGCATTCCGCCCCTGCTTTCGAGAGGGGCTATCACACAACATTCAGTCGGCTGAAGATGGACTGGTAGAGATGTGTCTATACATATATTTCAAGTCATTTTTGCTTGTGCAGAATCATCCAGATCTTCCCAAGACTGAATGAGCAGTCCTGTGGCTTTCTTCCTTTTCCATATTCCCAACAAGGCTACAATGAAGGTCAGCTCTCGATGAGCCGCTTACAACAGCAGTTCCTTAGGAGCCAACGTGACAGGTGGTTCAGATTTCCCCACGAGAAATAAAACCGGCCACCTACAGCACAGTATCAAAATGGACAGGGCCTTCTTTCCTCTTCCAGGTTATGTACAACACGTCTCCTTTCAAGACCACTACCCCATCATATTTGTTCCTTCACAAGTCTAAACCTTGAGGTGATATGAAGGAGACCAATATCAACAAAAGAGAAGTCAATTGCCAAATTAAGAAAACTGGAAGGCATACAATACACCCCCCAGAGCTCAATATCCCTGCTACAGTACAATTCAGTGTACTGGCGAGGGCCAGAAATATTGGCAGCTTGAGTTCACTGGTTTTCTCCTCCAGTGCTAAAGGGCACCAATGAAATACTGGGCAAGCAGAGTTTTCTGGGAGACTTCAAAATAAAAACATTTATTACTTTTTGTCCCTGTGATGATTCCATGCCAGTAGGAGGCAAGTATTGAAGGGACAGTTCTCATACTAAAAAAGAGATCCTCTAAATCCTATCGCCATCTCTTATAAAGAATCCAGCGGATCTCAGAAGTAGAAAATCAGTTTAGGACCCTGGAGGCACTTTAAAGCCTTTAAAAAATTACAGTAATAATAAGTTAGCTATTGCTCTTCTGGGGCTCTCAGAGCAGCTGACGCATTAGAACCAGGTCATATGCCCATACTGCAGGTTCTTGAGCTGCTCAGCCCTCTTTAAAGCTTGGACGAATCTCCAAATACCTTTAAAAACACATACAATTTAACACAGACTTGGTGTTTTTCTTTCTTTTTTTTTTTTTAGTGGTAGCATGAAATTTGGTCCACAATGGTAGCAGCCATCTTCATCCATTTCAAACTCAGATAACATTAAATATGTTAAGACAACACAAAAAAGGAAAAATACAATGAAGGGAACAGGCAGAACTAACAAACACCTCAAGGAGTCACCAAGTTCTCACACCCTTTTCATCCGGCTTGCCTTCAGGCTGTTGCTGTGGAGAAGGGCACTGCAGAACTTCTTCTCTAAGATGCTCAATGAAATGCTTATCAAGGGACTTGGAAAAACTGACCCCATGGAATTCAGAACACATACAGACAGTTCAGAGGTATACTTCTGATTAGGGAAAAGTTTGAGATTAAAGAAATCATCTCAGGTAAATGATGTAATAGATGAAACCAAGTCCAGTTTTTGGTGACTTTTTTTTTTTAAGCGTCACACACCACCTTCAGCTGTCAATCATCTCTGAGAGCTCCAGCAGAAGGTCATCTTCATCCTTCCCGGGATCCAGGTCAATCTCTGCTTCTAACTTGCCACCAGAAATCTCCCATATCAGTTTCTCAAAATCATCCTCCACACAAAGAGGGGGCTTTCCTGAGGAGGTAGAGCTGAGTCGGCGAGTCTTTGTGGCTACCTGGGATGACGAAGGGCCAGATACTTCTGGGGGTGAGGGCTCTGAAGAAGACTGGGTTGGAGGCAGCACGAAACTGTAAGAAAGAAATGGAAAAGACTGTATTACCTAGCAGTGCACCCCCTTTCCTGGGTGTGTTCACCCAGCTAGTAGTAGTCTCAGTGACACAGTTAACATAATGTTGTTTCCTGAGGACACAGATAGAGAACTGGTTTACTGGCTTGGGGCAAAGTATTCTTGTCATTTAAGGCAGAAGTACGGATGTCCAGCCTGAGGCCACATAAAGCCTGATAAATCACTGGGTACGTGGGACAGACATGAATGCTTCTCCTTGGCTCTCCTTGTATGGCCCTTAATGTTATAAATATCAATGGCCCTTGGCAGAGAAAAGGTTTCCCATCTCTGATTTACGAGTATAGCTTGGGTATCTTTCTGACAGTGTATCAACAAGGGCTCTAAAGGAGAACAGCAGTCCTCAATGCCATGCTTTCTTGCAATTCATCTGAAGGTCAGCAGACTATTTACAGTTGTTAGTTACATTCTAGGTGGGAACTTTGGTGAAGGACAATCAGAAGGCTTTACTTACCTGTCTTTAGGTTTTTCTGTCTCAGGTATGGGGACAACAGTGTCCTCAGGAAGGAGCGGGACAACGGCCTACAAAACAAGTTAGGTTTACAGAAATTCAGTGCAAGACTTGGGCTTCTCATTTAAACATACTCATTTTCTTTTGCTGCCATCTTCTTAAAATCATGGCTATCTTTTTTCTGTGTGTGCTGAAAATAGAACCCAGGGCGTTGCATATGCTAGGCAAGTACTCTTAACATTGAGCTATATTTTCAGGTCCAGAGACTATAATGTTTTAAGCTTGGAAATAAAAAAAACAAGTTATCCAAAGGTTGAGTATGTAAGGAAGCAAAGTATCTTGCTACCAAAAGCTTGGCTTTTTTTCTTTGTACTGATACTGGCTTGGATGCTTGGTGCTCTTAGCTTTTTTTGCTCAAGGCTGGTATTCTGCTACCTGAGCCACAGCTCCTTTCAGTTTTTGCTGTTTAATCTGATACATAAGTTTCTTGGGGTTGGGAATGTGGCTTAGTGGTACAGTGCTTCCCTAATACTCTACCTGGGTTTGATTCCTCAGCACCACATGAACAAGAAAAAGCTGAAGTGGTGCAGTGGCACAACAGGTAGAGTGCTAGCCTCGAGCAAAAAGAATTCAGGGACAGCACCCAGGCCCTGAGTCCCAGGACTGGCCAAAAAAAAAGCTTCTTAAACTGTCTACCTAGGCTGGTTTCAAACTGTGATCCTCAGATCTCAGTCTCTTGAGTAGCTATGATGTGTCACCAGCACCCAGCTCCAAATCTCAGCTTTAAAAAACGCTGTTCCTGGGCTGGGGATTGGCCTAGTGGCAAGAGTGCTTGCCTTGTATACATGAAGCCCTGGGTTCAATTCCCCAGCACCACATATATAGAAAATGGCCAGAGGGGCACTGTGGCTCAGTGGCAGAGTGCTAGCCTTGAGCAAAAAGAAGCCAGGGACAGTGCTCAGGCCCTGAGTCCAAGGCCCAGGACTGGCCAAAAAAACAAACAAAAAAACCCCCGCTGTTCCTGCTGGGTGCCCGTGGCTCATGCCTATAACCTAGCTACTCAGAAGGCTGAGTTCTGAGGACTGCAGTTCAAAGCTAACTTGGGCACAAGACTCAGTGTAGCTGTGGCTCAAGTGGTCGAGTGGTGTCTAGAGCTTTGTGCACAAAAGCTTAGGGATAGTGCTCAGGCCTTGAGTTCAAGCCCTAGTATTAGTACTTGTACATGCATGTGCACATATGTGCATGTAAGCACACACAATGTTTCACAAAGGCTCACGGGAAGAACATACTAACAATCTAAGCAACCAAAATACTTAGGAAATGGCAGCAACTGGCACACACAGATATATGCAGTCAAAAAAGAGCTCTTTCCTCACGTGAGGCAGAGCTGCTTCTTACCACGGCTGCTTTCTTGGCTGGACTCTCCTGCAGGACGCTGCTTGAGGTGAGCGGCTTCACGGCGGCAATGACGGCAGGGTGGACCTCTGCTGCCTTGCGTTTCGGCGCCAGCTTGGGAGGTGAAGTAACTTTGACTACAGATGGCTTCACGTTTACTTTGGGTTTAGCTACAGAAGACAAAATATATCTGATTAATAGCCATTTTTAAAATATAGAAATATAGGAAAAATAAAAACTCAAAGCTGGGGGACTCAAGTCTGTCATCCTAGCTACTCAGGAGGCTGAGATCTGAGGATTGCAGTTCAGAGCCAGCCCAGCAGTAAAGCCTGTGTGACTCTTATCTCCAATTCAGCACTCAAAATCTGGAAGTGGAGCTGTGGCTCAAGTGGTAGAGCCCTAGGCCTTGAACAATAAAGCTCAGGGACAGTGCCCAGGTCCTGAGTTCAAGCTTCAGTTGTGCACATGTGCACACACACACTCCCCCAAAAACGCGGACAGAAAATGATCCACTACATGTGGTTACCATCTATAATACACATTCAGCCTCTCAGATGGCTCTTGAATGTGTTCCCCTTTTATACGTTCTTCTTCAAAACCAGAGGGAAAGCTTCACATTCCTGTAACACCAGCCCTTGAGAAGCTGAGGCAGGAGGACCAAAAGTTTGTTTGGGCTATACAGCAAGTTCCAGAAATATATAGCCCCAGTTCCAGACAAAGCTTTTGTATTTTTTATTTTATTTTAGTGCTGGTTGTGGGGCTTCAACTCAGGGCCTGGGCTCAGGTTCCTGAGCTTTTTCTTCTCAAGGCTATTAGCACTCAACCCCTCAGGCCAAAGCTCCATTTTTGGCTTTTTTGGTGGTTAAGACTTTCCTGCTTGAGCTGGCTTGAACTGTGATCACCAGATCTCAGTCTCCACAGTAGCTAGGAGTACAGGAAGGAGACACCAGCACACCTGGCTCCTTTTCCTTCATAAAAAATTAGGTTAATTTCTTTTAAACTGATAGCCCTATAAGTGAGAGGTCATGATTTTTACACACCGATGTGACTTACTCTGGGAGTAAAAAATTATAAAATTGAGCAACTAAGAACCCATAATAGAGGATCTGAAGGTATTTAGATCTGAAGGTATTTTGATACCCAAATGAAGCTGGGAATATGGCCTAGTGGCAAGAGTGCTTGCCTTGGAGAAAGCCCTGGGTTCGATTCCCCAGGACCACATAATATAGAAAGCGGCCAGAAGTGGCGCCGTGGCTCAAGTGGTAGAGTGCTAGCCTTGAGCAGAAAGAAGCCAGGGACAGTGCTCAGCTCAGGACTGCCGAGTCCAAGCCCAGGACTGGCAAAAAAACCAAAAACCCAAACACAAAAAACGAATGAAACTTACACAGTTTCTATTAATACTGTACAAAGACTGAATGAAAATACCACAAAGAATTACGGTTATTGTAACCGGAGTCAAGCCATTGCTCCCACTGAGTCAAGCATTCTGATTGACACATTTGTAAACTGTAGACAAAGCTTTTGTAACAGCAATTTTAAGTTCTGAGAAACTCATCTAGTTTCATCTTCGTATAATCCTATCAGAAATGTTACTGGAACTGGTTACTGGTGGCTCATACTTGTAATCCTAGGTACTCAGGAAGCTGATATGAGAATCATAGTTCAAAGGAAGCTCATGCTAACACATATCCTAGAGACTCTCATCTCTAATTAGCTAGCAAAAAGCTGAAAGTAGAGGTGTGGCTCAAGTGGTAGAGCATCATCCCTGAATAAAAAGCCTTGAATTTAACCCCCAGTAATAGCAAAAAATAGGCAGTTGGAGGCATGCCTCCAGTGCCAGAGTGCTAGCTGAGTTAAGTGAGGCACGGCATGAGTTCAAACCCCAGGTTCCGCTCCCGCCCCACAAAAAAAAGAGAGGCAAATGTAAGCAGTCACCAAATGAGTAAAACTCCACCTAACTGCGGAACACTCACCTTTACCCCTTTTCTCCAAGGTCTGTGCTGCGCATTTCACATTCAATATGGAGTCCCCAATCCCAGAGGTTTCTACCTCCCCTTTCTGGGATGGCTTTGTGGGAAACCGCTTGGTCAGGTGCCGGCCGATGCCTACCGCAGCAGTGAGCACTGGCTTCTCCATGTGGGTATTGCAAGAGGCGACATCGCCCCGGAGGGGCGTGAGGACAGACTTCTCCTGGTGTGAGGCTCCCCTCTCCTGCTGTTTCTGCACGAGTTTCTCTCTCAGGGTCTCACATCTCTTGGCCGGAACTCCAGTGGAGTCATCTGGTGCCTGTAGACACATTTAAATGACAGAACTGAAGTCCAGTATCTTGCAACAATCTGGGATTATCACTTTACCAGATCATGGGAGAAATTAAGTAGAAAGTATGCTGCCATATACAGATGAGAATCAAAGGTGCATGTCATGAAAACAATCCAGACTCCACAGGATATACAACCATGACCCTCAGCAAAGATGTGTGCAAAGATACTCATGCTGATTTGTACTGTGAAAGAAATCTAAATGTCCACAAAGATGGGAAAGTTAAAAAGCAAAACTCTCAATTGTTTTAAACATGAAAAGGAGTCACACAGTGCATATATAAAAACAAGCTTGACAGAAACCCATGAAAAAACTAATAGCAGCTATATACATCTAAGTTGTAGACTAGAAGGGTTGTAATTTTTTTAAGTTTTCCTTCTTTTTTAGATATATTTCCCCCCAGAGCTGAGGACCAAACTCGGGGCCTTGCGCTGGCCAGGCAGGGGCTCTTCTGCTGAGCTAAATCCCCAGCCCCTCCTTCTTGTTTTTTTTGAAAGATTTTGTTGCATATCCCCGCAAATCCTTAACAATCCTTTTGCCCCCTTGCTTCAACCTCCTAAGTGCTGGAATTATGGTTGTGCCAACATGTGTGATTTACTTTTTTTGTTTTTTTTCTTTTGGAGACAGGGTCTTGTTGTATAGCTCAGGCTGGCCTCAGTCTTGAGATTCTCCTAGCTCAGCCTCCAGAGTACTAGGATCACAGGCACGTGCTACCATACTATTTATTTATTTATTTATTTATTTATTTATTTATTTAACGCATGCCACTCCTGGGGCTTGAACTCAGGACCTGAGCACTGTCCCTAGCTTCTTTGTGCTCAAGGCTAGCACTCTACCTCTTGAGCCATAGTGCCACTTCTGCCTTTTTCTGTTTATGTGGTGCTGAGGAATCGAACCCAGGGCTTCATGCATGCTAGGCGAGCACTGTTGCTAAGCCACATTCGCAGCCAAATAAATAGCTGAGTTTTTGTTTTTTTCTTTTCCTTTTTGTCATCGTGGGGCTTGAACTCAGGGCCTGGGCACTGTCCTTGAGCACTCTTCAGCTCAAGGCTAGAGCTCTTCTACTTGGACCATGGTGACACTTATTTATTCTTTAAAAATAGAAAGTTCTGTGTGTGATGTATAGCATTATGTATAAAGGCAGGGGAAATCTAAGTTTAAAAAAATATAACTTTTAATTTAAAAAAATTAGGAAGGCAACGAACACAGAGAAACACTGCTGAGCTGTCTAAGTATAATGCTGATCACACGCATAACCAGCATTAGGGAGGATCATGGTCAGTCCTTTTCTCTCTTCCCCACCTCCCTCTCACTCTCACACACACCCCTAACAAAACAAAAACAAAGCACAGCAAAATCCCTGCAACAAAAACCTCAAAAACAGAGAAAGACTATTTACTGATCAGGGAAAGGTTTAACAGACACTTAGCTTACAGTTAAAAGGCACCTTTTACCATTCACTTAGCTTTCCTTTGTCATGAACACTACACCGTGATCTTAACTCACCTCATTAGCCTCTGCCACAGTCACACTGCTCTGAGAAGCAGCTTCACTTCCTTCCTGAAGTCTCTTCTCTTCTTTTGTACCTATACTTGCAATGAGAGACATCAAATTATTTCATGTAGACTACACTTCATGAGGATAAGTGACATAGACTTTCTTGTGCTCAGAGTAGTGACAAAAAAAAATGTTGGGGGCTGGGGATATAGCCTAGTGGCAAGAGTGCCTGCCTCGGATACATGAGGCCCTAGGTTCAGTTCCCCAGCACCACATATACAGAAAATGGCCAGAAGCGGCGCTGTGGCTCAAGTGGCAGAGTGCTAGCCTTGAGCGGGAAGAAGCCAGGGACAGTGCTCAGGCCCTGAGTCCAAGGCCCAGGACTGGCCAAAAAAAAAAAAAAAAAAAAAATGTTGGGGCTGGGCATATGGCCTAGTGCTAAAGTGCTCGTCTCATATACATATACATGAAGCCCTGGGTTCGATTCCTCAGCACCACATATATAGAAAAAGCCAGAAGTGGCGCTGTGGCTCAAGTGGCAGAGTGCTAGCCTTGAGCAAAAAGAAGCCAGGGACAGTGCTCAGGCCCTGAGTTCAAGCCCCAGGATTGGCAAAAAAAAAAAACCAAACCAAAAAAAAAAAAAATGGGACAAAACTGTAGGTAAAGCCTACTGGTCCTGTGGGATCTCAAGGGCACCATGCACAGTGTAGAGTGCTGCTGTTAAGAAACCACATTAGGGAATCCAGTGGTTCCCAAGTGATGAGTAAAGAAATTCTCAAAGAACCCCTAAGAAGGCTGTGCTTACAAAGTCCTTTGAAAAGTTCCCCGGGGCAGTGGTAGTACAGACCTGTTCTTTTGGTGATTCGGAGCAGACGCCTGGCTGTGGAGGTGGCCTCCGGTAGAGGTGGGGAGCTGGCACTGCTCTCCGAGTTCTGTTGCGCCCTCAGTGCCTTCTCCAGCTTAATCTCCTCCAGTGTCTTAATGTGCACCTCCTGCATGGACCGTGCTCTCCCTGCAACCTCCTCCGATTGTCCTGTGCTGACAACCACCTGTGGCAAAACCACTGGCTTTTTTCCGTCAGTGTCAGTCTTTAGTTTGATGCAAGTTGCATCCTTTTTGCATTTTTGTCTCTCTGTTTCCTGCTGCCGATGCTTTTTTTCAGCTAGGACCTCAGAGAAAGTTTTAATTCGGACAGCGGAGGAGCTTCTTGTTCCTGAAGTAGAATCATCAGCTTTTGAAGGCCCTTCTGTCTTGAGCTTAGTTTGTAGTTCTCCACGTTTTTGACTGGCTCTTTCAAGAAGAATTTCTTCTAATGTTTTAACATGGATTTCACCAGCTTTACTAACTCTCTCTGTTTGGGGAAGAAACATCATTATAATAGGAGTTATGATGGTTCTATTCTTCTAACAGACCAGTAGGGCTTGGAGCCTTAGGAGGGCCAGTAAAGTGCTCCATTACACAGCTTCACGCTCTACTGTAGACTACTACTACTATACTTGGTTTCCTAAAACTCTAACGAGACAAAACTGATCACCTGCATTTCTATTCAGAAGCTTGTTCTTAATGAATAGGAAAAACATTTCCAAGTTGGAAATGTTAAAAATGTTATAAATCTTATCTATGATAAGATAGAAATAAAATTCTTCCATTCACTAACAGATATGAACTTATGAGCTGGACATCTATTGGTAGAGATCTAATGGTAAGCAAAATATCAACAATGCCCACATGTAGTCTACAGTCTAACAGATCAATAACTAAACAAGCTATAATAAAGTTTATAATAATATACTATATCTAATAAAGTCTATAATAGGATTAAAAACAGCTTTGAAGTCAGGTGCTAATAGCTCACTCACACCTGTAATCCTAACTAAAGATCGAGAGGATCATAGTTCGAAGCCAGACAGGGAAAAAAGTCTGTGAGACTTTTTTTTTTTTTGCCAGTCCTGGGGCTTGGACTCAGAGCCTGAGCGCTGTCCCTGGCTTCTTTTTTTTTTTTTTTTTTTTTGCTCAAGGCTAGCACTCTGCCACTTGAGCCACAGCGCCACTTCTGGCCATTTTCTGTATATGTGGTGCTGGGGAATTGAACCCAGGGCCTCATGTATATGAGGCAAGCACTCTTGCCACTAGGCCATATCCCCAGCCCCTGTGTGACTATTATCTCTAAAATAACCAGCAATAAGTCAGGCTGAAGGCATGACTCAAGGGGTAGACCACCAGCTCAACAATCAAGTCCAGTAAGCTCAAGGCCCTGAGTTCAAGCCCTAGTACCAACAGAAACAAACCCTAAAACTGCCTTGAAAAAGATGCATGATGCTATGGTAGCATACAGCAAGAATGGTCACTATTGTCTAGGAACTGGCAGAAGGTATATTTCAGTGGTATTTAAAGCAGTAAAGGGTGATAAGATAGGAAAAAAATTGGGAAGGCCCAGAAGGTGGCATGATATGTCTATAATCAATGAATAAAAGCTTCCAGTAATCCTAGTTACTCAGGAGGCTAAGATCTGAGGATTGTGGTTTGAAGCCAGCCCAGGTAGGAAACTCCATGAGACTCTTACCTCCAATAAACTACTCAAAAAAACCCCTGGAAATTGCCTCAAGTGGTAGAGAGCTCACTTTGAGCAAAAGCAGCTCAGGGACAGAGCCCAGGACCAGAGTTCAAGCCGCAGGACTGGAAAAGGGAAAGTTTCCAATACAGACTAAACACAAAGGTATAAAACAGTGTAAGGCAACAGTCTAGAAACGTCATACCACTCCATGAATTAGAAGAGAAAGGGTAACAAATCAGAAAACAATCATATTCATAATAGCTGCAAGCAATAAACCTAACCAAGGAGGTAAAAGACCCCTACAATAAAAAAACTATCGAAGCCTGAAGGAAATGAAGACAGAAAATGGAAAAGCCTCCTATGCTCAGGGATTAGCAGAAATATTTAATGTTGTAAAAGTGGCTATACTACTGAAAGCAATCTACAGGTTCAATGCAGTCTTCCTCAAAACCCAAAGACAGACTACAAAGAACTAGAAAAAAAAAATCACGGCAAGACAAAGGATGGCAAATAACCCAACCAATACTGAGCAAAAAAAGCAATGGAGAGGTATCACAAAACCTGACTTCAAATATTATTACAGGGCCATAGTAACAAAAACAGCAAGGTACTGGCACAAAACCAAACACAAAGACCAATGGAATCGAACAGATACAAACTCACACAACAACAGCCACCGATTTTCAAAAAAAGGTGCCCCAAACCCATGTTTTAGAAATGTTAGCCTCTTAACAAATAGTGCTGGGAAACCTGGATGTCCACATGTAGAAAACTGAAAACAGACACCCTCTTACCCTTGATCTCACTGCACAAAAACCAAAAACTAACTCAAAATGGATTAAGGACTTTAATGTCAAACCTGAAACTTCAGAACTGTTATGAGAAAATACATGAAAATATAATAGGCAACAAGTTTCTGAACAAGATGCCTGTAACTCAGGAAATAACTAAAATGTAGGACTGTATTAAACTAAAAACATTCTGCACAGCATTGACTATCAGAATGAAGGTAGAGCCTACAAAATTGAAGAAAGCGGAGTACTGTGGCTCACGTCTTAAATCCTAGCTACTCAGGAGGCTGAGATCTGAGGATGTGGTTTGAAGCCAGCCTGGACAAAAAAGTTGGTACGATTCTTATCTCCAATTAACCAGCATAAAGCTGGAAGTGGTGCTGTGGCTCAAGTGGTAGAGTGCTAGCCTTGATACCATGCAATTAAAAACCATTATTATTGTTCAGAAAACAACTTTAAAAAATGACTTTTTGGTGCTGGTCGAAGCTTAGGGCTTAGGTACTGTACTGTCCATTTTTGATACACATCTCTACTTTTGACTTTTTTGGTGATTAATTAAAAATAAAAGAGTCTCACAGACTTTCCTGCCTGAGCTGGCTTTGAACAGTGATCCTCTGATCTCAGCCTCCTGAGTAGCTAGGATTATAGGCACAAGCCACTGGTGCCCAGCTAAAGAGATAGTTTTCTTGTTTTGTCTTTTTTTTGTTAGTTGTGTAGCTTGAACTCAGGGCCTAGGCACTGTCCCTGACCTTTTATGTTCAAGGTCAGCACTCTACCACTTTGAGCCAAAGTTCTTCTACTTCTTATAATATTAATTTCTTTCAAACTGATAGGCCTAAAGTAAGAATTCATGATTTTTACATTTGTGACCTATTAGCAAATCTTGAACTCAAGGCCTGGGCACTGTTCCTAAGTGTTTTTGCTCAAGGTTAGCACTCTACTACTTGAGCAACAGTTCGACACTGGCTTTCTGGTAGATAGAGATAAGAGTCTTACAGACTTTCCTGTATGGGCTGGCTGTGAACCATGATCCCTTAGCTCTCAGACTTCTGAATAGTTAGGATTACTGGTGTGAGACACAGACACCAAGCCAATGAGACTGGGACTCGAACTTACTATCTGATGCTGTACACTCATTGGCAGACACCCCACCACTTGAGCCAAGCTTCCAACCTCCCAATGACTTCTTTTTATGTGGAGGACTGAACTTGGGGCCTTATGTAGCTGAGCACTGATCTATACTCCTAAACTATTAGAACATATTAAGAGCATATTATTTTACTTGAGCAGTTACTTTAGCACATAGCAATCATAATTTTTATTTAATTCCTTTTTGTTGGATGTCCTATAAACTATGATGAATAAGTTTTGCCCTAATTACAAGAAAGGACCAGCAAGTACCTATCAATAGTTAAAACCAAGAGAACTCACAAAGAACCAAAGCCACAAAACCTAAGTGTAGTAGGCAAATTGAAAAACAGAATAGACATTAAGGAAAATAATACCAGACTGAAATACCTGTTGTCTCCTCGCTGTTTGAACCAGCTGACATGCCTAAACGTTCCTTTAGAGACTTGGAAACTTGAACTATGAACAGAAAGAAAAAAATCAAAGTACAAAGGTTAGAAAAGAGACTTTTTTGGGGGAAAAAAGTGGGAGAGGGCTGGGAATATGGCCTAGTGGCAAGAGTGCTTGCCTCCCATACATGAAGCTCTGGGTTCAATTCCCCAGCACCACATATACAGAAAACAGCCAGAAGTGGTGCTGTGGCTTAAGTGGCAGAGTGCTAGCCCTGAGCAAAAAGTCAGGGACAGTGCTCAGGCCCTGAGTCCAAGCCCCAGGACTGGCAAAAAAAAAGTGGGAGGAAACTGAGGGAGGGGGGTACCAAGTACAACAAGAAATGTACTCACTACCTTATGTAAGTAACTATAACCCCTCTGTATATCACCTTGACAATAAAATTAAATTTAAAAAAAAAGCAAATAAGAGACTTTTTGTTGATCGAAGTGTTTTTTGTTGTTTTTTTGTCAGTCCTGGGGCTTGCACTCAGGGCCTGAGCACTGTCCCTGGCTTCTTTTTGCTCAAGGCTAGCACTCTGCCACTTGAACCACAGCGCCCCTTCTGGCCGTTTTCTACATATATGTGCTGCTGGGGAATCAAACCCAGGGTTTCATGTATATAAGGCAAGCATTCTTGCCATTAGGCCATATTCCCAGCTCTCCAAGTATTTTTTTAAGTTCATAAATTAGACTATATTTCTTCCTTTTATTTTTATTTTGGTCAGTTGTGTCCCTAAGCTTTTGCACTCAAGGCTAGGGCTCCATCTACCACTTTGAACCACAGTGCCACTTCGAGTTTTGTGGTGGTTAACTAGAGGCAAGTATCTCATGGACTTTCCTGCTCCAGCTGACTTCACACCTTGTCCTCAGATCTCAGCTGCTTGAGTAGCTAGGATTACAGGTGCCACTGGTGCCCAGCTCTTTTTCCTTTTGTGGTACCAAAGTGAGAATCCAGGGCTCCTCTCACACCCAGCAAAAATACCACCTACCTCTTGAGCAACCTTTCAGCTCAATGTGTTCTGACATAGTCTCTTCTTAACTTTGCCACATCCAGTCTGAACTCACAACCCTATGGTCCGCATTCTCTTGAATAGTTCAAATTGGGATCACAGGCACCAGCCAGTTTACCCAATTACACTACACCTGGCATGTAAATGGTTTTGCTTTGTGTTTTAATCTTTAAATCTCTTTTCTTCTCTACAGAACACACTTAGGTGAAACATAGATTCTCTAGAGTACTCTGAAAAGCTCAGAAGAACAAACAAAAACCAAACCTATTTAGAGGGGCTGGGAATATGGTCTAGTGGCAAGAGTGCTCGCCTCATATACATGAAGCCCTGGGTTTGATTCCCCAGCACCACATATGTAGAAAGCAGCCAGAAGTGGCACCGTGGCTCAAGTGGCAGAGTGCTAGCCTTGAGCCAAAAGAAGCCAGGGACAGTGCTCAGGCCCTGAGTCCAAAGCCCAGGACTGGCAATAAACAAACAAAAACCTACTTAGATCAGAAACCAAAAATGCATCCCTCACCAATGAAAAGGTTTGGTGTCCTTCCTATATGTTTCCATAGCACTGTGTGCTTTCTCTATCACAGAACTTACCACAACACCTGTAAGATTTCCTACCTGCCGGGAGTCTATTATTAAGCTCTTGAGAGGTAGGATGGTGTTAACTTTATTCAACAGTGTCTAGTCAGAATCTAGCAGAGCAGACACTCAAATGGCTGTCAAATAATAATACAAATTAAAAGATTAACCTAATTTGCATCAACAAAAGAATGATGAACTTCAGTTAACTTAAAAAAAACCCAAGTGTCATGCTTCTAACAGACACACATAGTGTTAGAATAAATGTTAGAACAAACTTACCTTTCTTTTGTGTTTTGTCAGGGTTAGTGTCTGGCACCTCCACTTTCTTCCCAAGCCTCTGTGCTAAGCTCCTCTTTAATGGGGGATCATTGTCACCACCTATAGATATGGGAGACTTAAGTTTAAGACTGTAGTCTTTAGCAAGGTCAAGAAATACAAGCAAAATCAGGACAATGCAAAATAGTCCTGTAAGTTTTCTGCTTCCACACGGTACATCTGTCCACTAGTTTCTTTCTTTCTTTTTTTTTTTTTTGGCCAGTCCTGGGCCTTGGACTCAGGGCCTGAGCACCATCCCTGGCTTCTTCCCGCTCAAGGCTAGCACTCTGCCACCTGAGCCACAGCGCCCCTTCTGGCCATTTTCCATATATGTGGTGCTGGGGAATCGAACCAAGAGCTTCATGTGTAGGAGGCAAGCACTCTTGCCACTAGGCCATATTCCCAGCCCTGTCCACTAGTTTCTTTAGAACTCAGTACTAGTGAGTAAAAGTGCCCTGCCAAGAAGCATACTGGAAGGGACAAAATTTAAATGCACAAATGAGCATTTGTCAAGTTCACTAAAAAACTCCAAATGGAGACCATAAGCTAACCATAAGGTTGAGTTTACAATTAAGAATGTGAAAAATAATCAAACTTAAAAAAGACTTTAACTCACAAAGTGCTGAATTCATGTTACATCTACCCAAAATAACAAAATTATAAAATTTTATGAAATTTACATTTATATAAATATTACCTTCCTTCAATAACACAGGAAATCTAAGGTTTCAATTTTTTTTTTTTTTATCCTGCTAGGTGCTGTGTCCCTTACTGCGGCAGTTGGGAGTGTGCTGGCAGCAGGGGGCATTGTTCTAGCAACTAGCTTACATGAACAAATAGAGATTGTAAAATACTGCTGTCTAAAATTGACAAAACTTTTTTTCTATATATGTGGTACTTGGGAATCGAACCCAGGGCTTCATGTATACGAAGCAAGCACTCTTGCCACTAGGCCATATTCCCAGCCCAGGTCATGGTCATTATCTAGTTGAACTCTAACCAGTAACTTTAATGAAAGGTTTAAGGCTCACATGAAAACCATGAGGAAAATTTACAAGTCAAGCATACCAAGGGAGCAGTGAATCAGTACTGATAGGACGTGTACAGTGTGGAGAAGAAAGCATGTTACTGCACAAACAAGCAGAAACAAAAGGCATGCAGAAAACTTCTTACCTGAAAACTTTCGTTTCCCCAATCTTTCAGTAAGACTCAATCTAACCAAGGGCTCTTCTCCTGAAATGGCAAGAACAGAATTCCTCTATTGTTAGCTATGAGAATTTCCCTATTGTTACATTTCTGTAAGTATTATTGAGTAGAAACCATGTGCTAACACTAGTATGAGCCACCTAGGAAACCTCTTATAATTCAGGTCTTAAGACTACAAATAAGGAGAGGGAGAGAGGGAGAAAGGGAGGGAGACGGAGAGGGAGAGAGGGAGAGTGAGGGAGAGAAATAAAGAAGTCAAAGAAAAGCAATAGTACAGTATTACTAAAAGCAGACAAGTATAAGTCAGTTTATGTTCTTAACCAGCTGGTTATAAAACCCAACCTGTACCTTTTGCACTTTGAGAAGTTACATAACTTTCTTTTATCACTTGAGCAAGTGAGCTTTCTTCTGATTCTTTGTTGTACAAATGGCACATTTAAATATATACAATTTCGGTGGCATATTCCTTATTAGATAAAAAACTAGTGAAATGGCTGACATTTTTAATATGGGTTTAATGTTTATTATTAGTTTATTAGAGTTTATTAAAGTGCTTTACTCACAACAGGCAGCCAATAAATTTGTTGAATGGATGAGTATAAAGAGTACATGTAGAAACTCAATATACACAAATAAGGGCTGCTTGAAAACGATTTCAGCCTTTTCCTTGTCAGTTGTGGGGGCCTGAGCTTGAGGCTTGGGGCACTGTCCCTGAGCTCTTTTTGCTCTACCTCTTTGAGCCACAGAACCACTTCTGGTTTTGTGGTGGTTAACTGCAGATAAGTCTTACAGATTTTCCTTCCTGCTGCCCAGGCTGGCTTCGAACTGTGACCCCTCAGACCTCAGCCTCCTGAGTAGCAGCTAGCATTGCAAGTATGAGCCACCAGCACCTGGCGCAACTTTTTAAACAGAAGAGTTAAATGTACCTACTTTTACTTGTATCTGAACAACTTATTAAAGCTTTCCTGCAAAACCACCAAAGGTTAGACAAGAGACTAACACAACCAATTACGTGGAAGTAGGAATGAAGCCCTGCTCATCCCTCACCTTGTTTGCTTGACATAGTTACTGTCCTCACCACAGTCCGAACATTCTCTTTTTCAGGACCTGGAATGGGCTGAGGCTGGAGTAAAAGACTGGAAACTCCTGAAGAACCTTCTGGATAAGAAAGTCAAAGAACAGCAAATAACTTACAGGAAAAAAAAAAAAGCTATCACAAGTCAAGGGATTTTGTTTCTATAGCTAGTCTACACAAACGGTTCTATGACTACAGTAGATCAATCTTTCTGTATCCCCTTATCTGAAGTGAAGGGGTAATGGCCAGTTTGAAAGACTTATATGAAAACAAGCAGCAAAATTGTTTTGAGTAATTTAGAGACTCAACCCCCTTTTTATTTATCAGGAAGATTAACATTATTCTAAAGAGAACCTTAGAAGTATATTAGCCAAGTCAACTGTCCCTATCTACATTAATCCTGTGTAAAACAAAACTCCAAGGGTCCTATAGAATGACTTTAGTAAAGGCCTTAGAGGCTGGGGGAATGGGTCAAGTGGTAAACTGATGTCTATGAGGAATACAGTCCTCAGTTCAAACCCAGTAATGGCCCCCAGCAGAGTTCTTAAAACCAACTGACAACACAGAGAACATTACATTCCCTCATAATTTTAAGAGTTAAAAATATACATTAACTAGGTCTAGGGAAGTTCCAGAAGAAAAGCCTAGAAGTAGCCTCATGCTACAACTCTACTTTCACAATATGGTTCTTCAACAGGAGGAATGGTGCATACCTATACTGTCAACACCTGGAAGGTAGAGGCAGGAGGACCACAAGTTCTGGGCCGGCCTAAATTGTCTATGTACATGTACACATACAAAGGTTCTTAGTGTTCTGTAGTTGTATTTTGCAAGATAAAATGTTTATCATAGAGCTGCAGGAAGTCTGTATTCACTTCCAACAAGCCACAGAAATCTCTATTAACAAATAGATATTAACAAATCATTTTGGTTGTTGCTTCCAGAAGTGTCTTTGTTGTTCTCTGGTAACATACAACCATGTGTGCCAAAAAATGATGACTTACCACCTTGCTTCTTGGATTTTTCCTTCATTTTCTTTGATTTAATTTCCTCAAGAGTTTTTATTCCAAAATTCAAACATTCACCTGAGAAAACCAAATAAAAGCCACCTGAGGAACTAGAGCCTTTGTAATTTTTTTGCCTTTTATCTGCTCAAAGCAGGCATTTTATATTTTGAATTATTAAGAAAACATATAGGGGCTGGGAATATGGCCTAGTGTTAAGAATGCTCGCCTTGTATACATGAAGCCCTGGGTTCGATTCCTCAGCACCACATATATACAAAAAACCAGAAGTGGCGCTGTGGCTCAAGTGGCAGAGTGGTAGCCTTGAGCAGAAAGAAGCCAGGGACAGTGCTCAGGCCCTGAGTCCAAGCCCCAGGACAGGCCAAAAAAAAAAAAAAAGAAAGAAAGAAAACATATACCTAGATATGTGTGCGAAGCATGAATGAAGCAAAAATAAAATCAGTGACTGTGAACTACATTTCAAAAGTAGTTAAAATGTTCTGGGCAAACTGAATAGTGCTAACTATAAGACTTAGTAACAATACACAGCATCTTTTCTTACCTTGCTTCAAATTTGCTCCAGGTTTCCGGGCAGAAGCCATTCGTAATCCATTATGGACTTCAGGAGTTGGCTGCATGGGGGGTGTTTTGGTTTCATCGCCCTCCTCAGAAAACTGATCTGTATACCAACATTTAGGGGAAATTGAGCATTAAAAAGAGCTTTAGTCTCAACTTTTTTCTATTTACTAAGAGATCCTGTAAGAAGCAAGCTCAAACTTACCATCATCATCTTCATCATCATCTGCAGCATTGATGACCACTGGTGGATGTGTAGGGCTTGGCACATTTTCAGAACTTTCTACTTTCATCACGCTCCTCAGCTGAGGGGAGGGGTTAGACTGCACAGACAGTTTGTTCTGCTGAACTGTGAGCTGACTAGCCTTCACTTCCTCTTCTGGTGACTCTGGCACAGTGGGCAACACAGCTACACACACACAAATCCAGACAAAAACAAAGAAAGCACAATTTTTCAATAAAAATCCATTTCTTAATGGTTGTTTGGTACATTTTCATTATAATCATTTACGTTTTTTATTTAATTTTCCTATTTATATTCTAAATTCCAAGGAGGGAAAAAGTGCTTTTAGACAACCTAATTCTTCATGGTACAAAAACCACAATGGGTCCTCAAAATACAGAACAAACACAAGGCTTTGTATAGTACAGTATCTGCAAATTTAGACATTTAAGTTGTGAATTGTAGGGTTTCTACTCAGCACAGGTGCTTAAAAGTTAGATAATACTCATTTGAACTAAACCAGAAGAGTAACACTTTGTGCATGTATGCCTGTCTTAGGGCTTAAAATGAAGGGCTGAGCGCTGTCCTTGAGACTTTTGCTCAAGGCTAGCATTCTACTATTTGAGCCACAACTCCACTTCCAGCTTTTTTGGTAGTTAAATGGAAAGAGAGTATCTCACAAGCTTTCCAGTCAGGATTGGCTTCAGAGATCCTCAGATCTCAGCCTCCTGAGTAGTTAGATTACAGGCATGAGCCACTACCAGCACCCAGCTTCAGATATGGTTTTCCTTTCCTTTCCTTTTTTTTTTTTTTGGCTCATTCTGGGGTTTGGGACTCAGGGCCTGAGCACTGTCCCTGGCTTCTTTTTGCTCAAGGCTAGCACTCTACCTCTTGAACCACAGCACCACTTTCAGCCTTTTCTATTTATATGGTACTGAGGAATAGAGCCCAGGGCTTCATGCATGCTAGGCAGGCACTCTACCACTAAAAGCCACATTCCCAGCTCCCAGATGTGGTTTTCTAAAGAGCCATAATTCCACTAAGAAATTATCTTAAAAGAGACTTCGGAAATAAATGTTTCTTTTAGAGTACAAGTTATATTTTAGATGATAGCCTACAGTAAGGCTGTCAAATTTTTCTGTAGAGTTAAGACAGTTATGGGCCATAATGGCTTCTCAGAGGTAGCACAAAAATGGTCATAGAATGGGCTAAGGATATGGCCTAGTGGCAAGAGTGCTTGCCTTGTATACATGAAGCCCTGGGTTCAATTTCCCAGCACCACATATATAGAAAACGGCCAGAAGGGGTGCTGTGGCTCAAGTGTGGCAGAGTGCTAGCCTTGAGCAAAAAGAAGCCAGGGACAGTGCTCAGGCCCTGAGTCCAAGCCCATGACTGGCCAAAGAAAATTTAAAAAAAAAAAGGCCATAGAATATAAAGACAGGAATGGGAAGATGCTGCACTTCAATAAATATTTAGTTTTAAAATATGCTAGGGGTAGGGCTGGGAGTATTGGCCTAGTGGCAAGAGTGTTTGCCTCGTATACATGAAGCCCTGGGTTTGATTCCCCAGCACCACATATGTAGAAAATGGCCAGAAGGGGCGCTGTGGCTCGGGTGGCAGAGTGCTAGCCTTGAGCAAAAAGAAGCCAGGGACAGGCCCTGAGGCCAAGGCCCAGGACTGGCGCAAAAAAAAAAAAAAAGAAAAAAAGCTAGGGGCATGACTCAAGAGGTAGAGTACCCCCTTAGAAAATCTAAGTCCTAAACTCCAGGAAATAGGGAAATGAGTCAAGGTACAGTATAATCTTGCATGCCAAGAAATATTTGATTCTATCATTGTACACATATCATTTCACCTTAATAAGGTTTCCTCATCTATGGAAGGAAAATACTACTGCTCTCACTTGAGTGAAAGCAATGTGAAAAAAGTACTTAGTACAGTGTGCAGAGGAAGTGTTCACTTAAAAGCAGATCTCACTTTTGCTTGGAGGTAGGAAGAGGCCTTCAACATAGCGTCCTCTGTTGTGATGGAAAGCACAATTTAATTTTTGACATCCCATAGGCTGATTTTCCCAGTAACAAGGAATTTCACTGCGTTTTTTCTGTAAGAGAGAAAACATGTGTTCAAAATTTAAAAAATGCATTAATTGGGTAATGGTTTTCAGATGTAAAAATCTGAGACATGTGAGGTAATTTTAGCAAAAGGAGAAGGTGGCTGGAGGTGACATAGTTGGGCAAGGTGGGCAAGGTGGAGGGGAGTAGACTCGCTACTATTCTTTCCCCTTTGCCCTCATCCAGAAACCCTAAATGTCTACACTTAGAGAGGCAACATAATACAGTATTTTAGATGATAAGCATCAACAGGTTTTGTTATACTACTTACTGGCTTCAGGCAATTTACTGCCTCTCAGCTTCATTTTCTGTAACTATAAAATGGGTTAACAATAATAACTCTAGTTTTATTACTTATGATACATGAAATACTATTAACAGAATGGACTCAATGAATTGTAGATATTATCTGAAGCTGTAATTCTATGTGTTTAGAAAACGTCTCCCGTTCCTGACTTTCCAAACTAAGGTACAGATGACACCCAATGGTATACAGTTGTCCCTCACTGCATCTTAGTTCACTTAATGTAGCTTCACTGTATCATGGGTAAAAAAAAAAAAAAAAAAAAAAAAAAAAAAATCAACATAGCAATCCCTCACCTATCACCGGGAATTACCTTCCAGAGACCCCCGCGATAGGTGAAAATTTATGAAGTAGCAACAAGGCAATAAGTGAGCCGCAATATAGTGTGGGACATCTATGTAATACCGGTACTTTGTGGATTTTCACTTATCTCGGGAGTCTCTGGAACGTAACTCCTGAGATAGGTGAGGGATCACTGTATGCCCTTCTGGAGCTACCTATTGAGAAATAAAAATGACCTGAAAAATAGGTTTGAAAAGGAGGGAGGGAGGACATCTGTATACATCTATCAGAGGTGGGGCAATTTGGCCTGCAGGCAAAATCATTTTTTACAAGTTAGGACATATATGAGTCTCTTCTTCTTGCTGGCTGCCTGTTTGCCTGTATTTGTATTTTTGTATGATCATGTTAAATAAAAGACCTAAATGGCCCTTGGCAAAAAAAATGACTGTCTTTTCACCTCAAAAGGTATGTAGTATGTAAAAAGAATATTAAATAACACTTGTCTATGTTTGTAATTCTAGCACTTGGGGGGTGAGGCAGGAACATACTAAGCTCAAGGCTAGCCTAGAAGGGTAGAGAAGATGGGCTGAAGAGAGATGAGGAGGGGAGGGGGGCAGTAAGTGCTCTTCTAGGTTTGCTCCCCAGAACACAGAGTACTATCCAGTAATGAGAAGGAACAGGTGATTTATACTTAATTCCACATAGGAGAATAAAAGACTCACAACAGAGGAGACTATATGATTCTAATTATGCAAAGCTTAGAATAATCACAATTTCTCTGTAAACAGGACAGTATGGGCTTTGCAGATGTGGTTAGTGATCATAAAGGGGAAGATACAAATGCTACTCATGTTCTATTTCTTGAACTGGATGCTGTTCAAGAAAGTACATTCACTGTGAAAATCCTTCAAGTTGTAATAAGATTATTAGATATACATTTTTTCTACATGAGTGCTAATAGCTCAATAAAGAAAAAAGAATTCTAAAAAACATTTCTAAAAAGCAACTGTACTATACGGTCCTCATCATGGTAGAGGCAAACTTTGATTACAGAAATGGAAGTGTGGCCCAACTGGTAGAGCTTTAGTCTTGAGAAAAGCAGCTCAAGGACAGCACACACAAAACAATTACGAAGCCGGGTGTGCCGGTGGCTCATGCCTGTAATCCTAGCTACTCAGGAGGCTGAGATCGGAGGATCGTAGTTAAAAGCCAGCCTGGGCAGGAAAGTCCATGAGACTCTACCTCCAATTAACCAACAGAAACCGGAAGTGGCACTGTGGCTCAAAGTGGCAGAGCACTAGCCTACCACTATTTTACAAAATAGCTGCCCTATAACCACAAATGTCAAGTCCACTTGTACCTGGGCTTGTTCCTTTGTATGATAAAAAGTATCACTGGGTCTGTTGGCAACAATATCTGCATGGAATCTGAGGATTAGTTAACAAACCACTGTTAGTTGTCCAGTTGTGTTCTGTTTTTGGCCAGTCCTGAGGGCTTAGAACTCAGGGCCTGAGCGCTATCTCTGGCTTCTTTTTGCTCAAGGCTAGCACTCTACCACTTGAGCCACAGCACCACTTCTGGCCTTTTCTGTTTATGTGGTGCTGAGGAATCGAACCCAGGCCTTCATGCATGCTAGCCAAGTACTCTACCACTAAGCCACATTCCCACACCTTAGTTGTCTAATGTTGGTGGTTGCATTATCAATATGTAGAAAAACTTCCTTCTTGAGAAGGGGTGAAGGACAGTGCTAAAAGATGAGGTTAAGCTAAGTGCTGGTGGCTCACACCTGTAATCCTAGCTACTCGGGAGGCTAAGATCTAAGAATCCTGATTCAAAGCCAGCCCAGGAAGGAAAGAAAGTCCCTGAGACTATTATCTCCAATTAGCTACCAGAAAAGTGGAAGTGGCTCAAGTGGTAGAGTGCTAGTCTTGAGCAAAAGACTCAGGTACAGTGCCTATGTCCTGAGTTCAAGCTCCGTGACAGAATAAAAAAAAAAAAAGTTTAAATTGGGATGCATTGTATGCACATATGGAAATGTCACAATGAAACTTCCTTATACAAGTAACATATGCATAGTGAAAGATAACATAACAAAAAAGAGTATCTTTCTTATTGTAGGAAATACTTAAGCTGGATGTCATGGTTTATGCCCTTTAATCTCAGCATTTAGGAAACAGAAAGAAAGAAGTTTGAGGTCAGCCTGGGCTACAAGGACCATGTCTCAAAAACAGAAACAAATAACAATAATCCGCACTCCCCCCCGCCCCACATACACAAAAGCAAGCTTACATCAATCTCCATGTGGCGAAACCTGCACACCTGTCGAAAACAGCGCCCTTCTTGCCATAATGTGCAAACAGTTTCATTTCCTAATGCAGCTTCACAGTGACGGAACGGGCAGCTGTCACCCTGTTAACAAAGAAAACACAGAAATGAACTGTGGCACTGAAATATAGCCAAGGTAAAATGTTCACAGTAAGTTTCCTAGAATCTGGATAAACACAAATTAGCAAGGAAAGGGTAGAGAATCAGTGAGATGCAATAACAAGAAAAATCTGGACCAACAAATTTACAATATCCTGTAACCTACTTTTTTTTTTTGGCCAGTCCTGGGCCTTGGACTCAGGGCCTGAGCACCATCCCTGGCTTCTTCCGGCTCAAGGCTAGCACTCTGCCACTTGAGCCACAGCGCCCCTTCTGGCCGTTTTCCATATTTGTGGTGCTGGGGAATCGAACCGAGAGCTTCATATGTAGGAGGCAAGCACTCTGGCCACTAGGCCAGCTATTCCCAGCCCTGTAACCTACTTCTTGACAGTATGCTTCACCTGATTGAACAACATGAGTGACATAGCTGACAGGTGTGGAAAATACAATGATTGCCAAGTAGATATTCTCTAAGAATGTATTTTACTGGTCATCTTCATAACTGCTTCAGACATGCTGACTTCTGTAATTCCAGCTTTTGATAACCAAAAAGTTAATTAAGTCTTAAGTGCAATTAGTGTGTAACTGATTATGATTCTCTATATACTTTATCTGAAACACATTATAGTGAAAATCCTACAGGCAAAATAGGTAAAAATATCGGATCTTTAGTTAAAACTTAAAATATATATATATATTTTTTTCCATCAGTAGTTGGGGGTTAAATCCAAGGTTTCTCACATGCTAGGTAAGTGCTCTCTGCCACTAAGCTACTCGCTCAAACACAAGCATCAATTTTATTTATTTATAGTGCCAGTAACTGGCGCTTGAACCCAGGAACTAGGTGCTGTCCCTTATCTTTTCTGATCAAGGCTGGCACTGTATCACTTGAGCCACCGTTCCACTTCTGACTTTTTGCTGGTTAACTGGAGATAAGAGTCTATAAACTTTCCAGTTTGATTTCAAAATTTGATCCCCAGATAACAGCCTCCTGAATAGCTAGGATTACAAGTGTGAGCCACTGGTGCCCAGTAAGACGTTATTACATCAAGATAATTAAAGAAAGTTATTGTTTGCTACACATGCCTATAATCATAGTCTGAAGGTAGAAACCAGAAGATTGGAAGTGGGGCATAATGATAAAACCTGTCATCCTACTTATGTAAAAAGCATATAGAACTGTGGTTCAGCCCAGATCAAGCATAAATATGTGGGCTATTAAAAAATGAACAAGAGTGAAAGTGAACAAGAGTAAAAGTAGGGCTGGTGGTGTGGCTCAAGCAGTAAATAAAGCAAGGCCCTAAGTTCGAAACCCAATACCAGCCCCCCCCACACTTTAATATACAAAGTCATAGAATTAGCAACAAAGTAACAGGGTCTAAGGATGTACAGTACTTACCTAGCATGTACAAGGTAAAAACAGAAAGGAAGGAAAAAAAGGGAGACAGGCAGGCAGATATACAGGTAGGCAGGCAGATATACTAAAACACAGCTTAAGATAACTCAATCAGAAATACGGGGCATCTTGACAAAGAAAGTAAAAAAGCCACAAAAGCATACTTTTAGAAAGGCAGAAACTAGAAGGAATTGATTTAGTGATACCAAGTCTTACTTTGGTACACGTCGAATAGAAAAAAAAATAGCAGTCTTCTCCTTGGTTAGGCATGCTGGGTACAATCTTGACCAGAAGTGGCTCCTTGAAATAAGCCACTGCTTCCAAAAGTAAGGACCAGCTCAAAGTTCTCTTGAAATGGGTTTAATCTTCCGAATGACAACTCAATCACAGAAATCGTCTTTAAACATAACCCTAAAACGAGAAAACAGTGAATTAAAGTATTTTAGGCATACAGTTCCAATTTCCTCCTCCAAATCACTGAGGTCACAGTTGAAAAATACCTATTAACATGCACCTGTCTATACAAAGAGTTATGAACAAGCTGACTGTGAACAATGTACAGTGCCATTTACAAAGTAAATTTCTGTTAAGGACAGCCATGCCCTTTTTCCTTCTGTATTCTCTGCGTGGCTTTTATGCTGTCTCAGCATATAATCTAAAGAGCATTGCTAAACATAATCTATATTTTACTTTAGTGGAACCTGGACTGTTTTACACACGATACTTGCTAAATGAAAAAATTCAAATACATTTGTTATAACAAAAGAACTCAAAATATTATTCAGCTAGAATAAAACTGTTAAAACATTATGGAGCTAGATTATATACTAAAGCATCAATTATAAACAAAGAACAAATGAAGTCTTCAGGGCTACTCCTGTAAAACAGTAATTCAAGAGAATAACCAATATTGAATAGCCTGAACACTGCACTAAAACCTTGAAGAAAGCCTTAAAAAAGCAAATACTTAATAAAAACACATTAGCATAGAGATGGGTGACTCAGTTTCATGAACAGTGACCTACCACTTGAAATCAATTTAACCAAATCCAATCTCATCTTCTACTAGTAACTCCTAATCTTAGTAATTCCTAATCTAAGAATTGTATGCCTTGAAGTCAACATCTTAAGTAGGAGTAGGAATCCACAACTAGCCTTGCACCAAAATCTTTACTTTTTGATCCAGTTAGCCCATTTTATAACTTATCCTAAGGTAAACTATTCCAGACAATAATGCATAAGCTTATCACTATCTTATTTTTAATTTGACTACCCAGAAACCTCAATGTTGAAAACAGAATTTTAAAAAATAGCACTTATCATGTAACTTGACAGTATGTACATATAGCAGTCTGGTGGCTTAGTGGTAGAGTGCTTGCCTAGCATGCATGAAGGCCTGGGTTTGATTCCTTAGCACCACATAAACAGAAAAGGCCAGAAGTGGTGCTGTGGCTCAAGTGGTAGAGTGCTAGCCTTGAGCCAGAGACAGTGCTCAGGCCCCGCATTCAAGCCCCAGACTGGCAAAAATAAATAAATAATTGTAATAAAGTATTACGATTGTATTATGTTGCATGGAAGGTAGAACTTGTAATCAAAGAATATGGACTTTGTTGTTGCTGGTCGTGGGGCTCGAATTCAGGGTCTGGGCACTGTCCCTGAGTTTGGTTGTTTTTTTTCTCCTCAAGACTAACGCTCTACTATTTTGATCCACAGCACCACTTCTGGTTTTTCTGATGGTTAACTGGAGTTAATAGTCTCACAGACTTTCCTGCCTGGACTAGCAGGACTCGACCCTCGATCTCAGCCTCCTGAGTTGCTAGGATCACAGGGGTGAGCCACTGGCGCCTAGCTAACATGAATATTTTTACGCAAGGAATTTTTAAGCAAAATGTGTAAGGAACAGTTTGGTTTCTCCTTGCTACTTACAGCAAAATACAAGAAGAGATAAACCAAGAAAAGAACCATTAGATACAATGAAGTAGAATTAAATACCTTAGAAATTCTTGCTGGGGGGCTGGGAATATGGCCTAGTGGCAAGAGCGCTTGCCTCATATATGAAGCCCTGGGTTCAATTCCCCAGCACCACATATATAGAAAATGGCCAGACAAGTGGCTCTGTGGCTCAAGTGGCAGAGTGCTAGCCTTGAGCAAAAAGAAGCCAGAGACAGTGCTCAGGCCCTGAGTCCAAGGCCCAGGACTGGCAAAAAAAAAAAAAAGAAGAAATTCTTGCTGGGTGCCGGTGGCTCAGCCTATAATCCTAGCTATTCAGGAGGCTGAGATCTGAAGACTGTGCTTCAAAGTCAGCCCGGGGAAGCAAAGTCCATGAGACTCTTATCTCCAATTAACCAACAGAAAACCAGGAGTGGTGCTGTGGCTCAACTGGCAGAGAACTAGCATTGAGCTGAAGCTCTCAGGAACAGCACCCAGGCCCTGAGTTCAAGCACCACGACAGGAAAAAAAAAACTTCAGCATACTGGGTCACATTCAAAAAACAAAGAAAAGAAAAAGAATGTTCTATAGAGAACATCAACAGGATGGCTAGACAACAGCTGCTGAGATAAGGTGTATGCCTGTGGATACAACCAAACACCTCAGCAGAGATGCTGTCAGCTTGGACTGAAAAGTGACAGGCATACTCAAAAGGACAATATGAAGATACAAGGGAGAAGATAACCATATATGCATTTACAACAAGGAGTGCCAAGGACTACCAGCAAACACCAGAAGCTAAGAGAAAAAAGAAAGGACCACTCCCTTAAATACTTCAGAGGCAGTAGAGCCCAACTGACCCCTTTCAGACATCCAGCTTCCACAACTGTGAGATTATGGTAAAATTGTTGTTCTAAAATACTCAGTTTGATGAAAGCCTTAGGTTACTAATGCAGATTATAAAAATGAGTCAAATGATCTATGATTTAAAAAAGTAAACAATGCTGGGCACCAGTGGCTCTATCTTAGGATCATGGTTCAAAGCCAGTTCATACAGGACATTCCAATCTCCAATTAACCACAAAAAAAAAAAAAAAAAAGGCAAAAGGGGATCTGTGGTTCAAGTGGTAGAGTGTCTTGAACACAAATCTCAAGGACAGTGCCCAGACCCTGAGTTCAAGCTCTAGGAACAGAACTAGCACATACACATAAAAAAGTAATCCGATGGCTCATGGCTATAATCCTACCTACTCAGGGGACTGAGACCTGAGGACCATGGTTCGAAGCCAGCTCAGGGACTCTATCTCCAATAAACTTACTGAGAAAAAGCCAGAAGTGGCACTGTGGCTCAATTGGTAGAGTGCTAGCTAGCAATGAGCACAAAGAGGCCTATTAGGGACAGCACCCAGGCTGTGAGTTCAAGCCCTAGAACCAGCAAAAAAAAAAAAAGGAACAAAAAACCTTCTTCAAATGGAACTAAGTCTCTAAAGGACATTCAAATAATTATGATGACAAATAAGTGAAAAAGGGAAATAAATTTTAATAGAAAAATATTTTAAAGATAAAAAGATTTAAGGTCATTTTCACTCAAGACAAATATCCCCCCCAAACTATATTAATGGAATTTGCTAGCTTCAGAAGTCACTCTACAAACTGGTTAAACAATAAAACAGGTATGAAATGTCAACTAAATAACATGAATTCTAATTGTCTGTGGGACTCTGCAAAATTCCCTGGAGTTTTAGGGAGAGGAGAAGATTTTATCCTCATTGCTGGTGCTTCAACAGAAAAGATCCCTCACACACAGGGCTTCTAGAATTATAAGTAGGAGACAAAGACCTACAAAACCTAGAAATTAAATTAAAAACTACCCCAGAGCTGGTGGCTCAAGCCGTAATCCTGGCTACTGAACAGGATTTCAGTTTGAGGCCAGTCTGAACAGAAAAATCCAGAGACTCAGTCTGTATAGTGGGAAGCTGAACCTGGCAGCACACAACTGTAAACTCAGTGATAATGTGAAGCCTGAAGTAGGCAGATCCAGGCTCAGGCACATTACACCGAGAAACCAAGATTCTGTCCTAAAAATAGCTGGAGGCATGCATCAGCAGTAGTGTACTAACCTTCTTTGTGCAATGCCGAGTTCATTCACACCCTAGTACCACCATACATACATACACGCACACACACACACCCTCAAAAACAAAACAAAAGCTGTCCCAAGCAAAAACCCAAAATCAGATACATGCCAATAATTTACTTTTCTTTCCTTTTCCTGTTTTTGCACCAATTCCCAGGCTTGAGGTCAGTACTTAAGCCTTGCTCACCTTGACACTACCACTTAAACTATACATATAGGACAGCTTTTTGCTAATTAGAGATGGAGTATCAAGACTTTTTCTGCATAGGTTGGTTTTAAACCACTGAGATTCGCTGATCTTAGTCCACTGAAAAGCTAGATTACAGGAGAGCCACTAGTGACCCACCCATAACTTAAGTCTTAAAAGGAAAAAAAAATGTACTCAGGCACCACGTAAAACCTTAGATTACTTTTTAAAAGAAAGTAGCTTGTTCAGGGCAAGGCACTGGTGGCTCACACCTGTAATCCTAGCTACTCAGGAGGATGAGATCCAAGGATCACAGTTTGAAGCCAGCCTAGGCAGGAAAGTCCGTAAGACTGTTATCTCCAATAAATTACTCAGAAAAAGCCACAAGTGTCCCTGAAGCTCAAATGGTAGAGCACTAGCCTTGAGCAAAAAGGAGCTGAGGAAAGTGCACCCAAGCCCCTGAGTTCAAGCCCCAGGATGGGCACCCAAAAAACAACAACAACAACAAAAATAGCCTCTTCAAAGTAGGAAGCCAAGACAAGCAGCTGCCTCCTCTTAAATTAATGTGAGAAAAACAGACACTCTTTCAAGGATATAGAATTGATACATGTGAAATCACTACTATGCCAAGAGTGGAAAGAAGAAAAACATTACAAAATAAGCAAACTTGGGCTGGATGTGGTGGTACCTGCTTATCACCCCAGCTATTTGGGAAGTGGAGATCAGGAATATTACAGTTTTCAGACAACAAAAAAAAAAAAAGGCCATAAAATCTCTTTCCAACCAAAAAACCAGTGTTTTGGTGTTGTGGTGATCTGTAGACCCATCTATGAGGGAATTGTGTAAGTATTTGGATTATGGGCCAGCCCCAGGCAAAAACATAAGATTCTCTGAAAAACAAAGCAAAAAGGAAAAACAAAGCAAAAAGGGCTTGGAGTACAGTGCAAGTGGTAGAGTACCTGCCTATATGCATGAAGTCTTCAGTCAAATCCAGTAATGTAAGGCCAGGTGCTGATGATTCACACCTGTAATCCACTCAAGTGGCTGAGAGCTGAGGACTGGGGTTCAAAGCTAAGCCAGAGCAAGAACAGTCTGTGAGACTTATCATCAAATAATCAATAAAAAGTCCCAGAGAGAAAGTGGGGGGGGGTAGGGGGAAGGAAATCAAGGACGAGAGATACAGACATAAATATAGCATATAAATAGCAGAACGAATGAAAAATACAATTGGATTGTAAAAGAGTCATTGACAGGACATCTTTCAGAAACTGAAGTGCAAAAAGATGTATTGATATGAAAGAAAAGGTGTATGACAGGAAAGTAATACAAATTCAAAAAAGTAGCAATGGAATTGATAAATATAAAGAAAACAACACAAGAAATTTTCTCTAAGCTGGATAGCCTTGAGTCTTCAAATGCCCAGCAGAAGAACTTGTCTTTAAAGACATTACTACTACACATAGATATTTAGCAGTACTGGAGTCTGTAAAGCAAGAGTTCTATGACTTGAGCCCAGTCCCTTTTCCTTCTTTTTTGGGGGTCAGTAAAAATGAGCCGAGTGCTGGTTGCTCACGCCTGTAATCCTAGCTACTCAAGAGGATGAGATCTGAAGACTAATGTGGTTCAAAGCCAGCCTGGGCAGAGTCTGTGAGACTCTTATCTCCAACAAACCACTCAGAAAACCGGAAGTGGCACTGTAGCTCCAGTAGCAGAGCTTGAGCTGAAGAGCTCAGGGGCAGCACCCAGGCTTAGAGTTCAAGTCTCATGACCAACACACACACACACGAAAATAAATTTTTTTCACATATTTAAAGACTAATCAAAACATATCAAAATAGTCTAGGAGTTAGAGATGAAAACCATGAGAAACCTTTTTTAAATGGCTTAAAATGGGGCTGGGGATATGGCCTAGTGGCAAGAGTGATGCCTCGTATACATGAGGCCCTGGGTTCAATTCCCCAGCACCACATATATAGAAAATGGCCAGAAGTGGCGCTGTGGCTCAAGTGGCAGAGTGCTAGCCTTGAGCAAAAAAGAAGCCAGGGACAGTGCTCAGGCCCTGAGTCCAAAGCCCAGGACTGGCCAAAAAACAAACAAAGAACAAACAAAAGGCTTAAAATGCTACACTAGACTGTGACCCTCTTATTTATATTCCCCACGTAGGTTTCAAGATATGTATATGTAAGCCACCATACCAAGCTTCTCATTGATGAGAAGAGTCTCATGAATTTTTTGCCTGGACTGGCCTTGAACAGCAATCTTCCAAATTACTGCCTCCTGAGAAACTAGGTTTGTAAAAAACTAATACCAATGGTAAAGATTTCCAGGAAAAAGCAGAATGATGAAAGAAAAAAAAAATCAGGACTTTATATTATTAGACTTCTCATCTGAAACTCTACCAAAAGACAAAAGTCCACATATCCAGTGCCAGGAACCCAGAATTAAAGGAAGATTATCACTCAGTTTTAACCTTTCAGTTTAGGACCTGGAATATGTTCTTAGACAAGAGAAGTCTCAAAAAGTGTACCATTAGCTGGGCGCTGGTAGCTTGCACCTATAATCCCAGCTACTCAGGAGGCTGAGATCTGAGGATCATAGTTCAAAGCCAGCCCAAGCAGGAAAGTTTGTGAGACTCTTTATTTCTAATTAACCACCAAAAATCCAGAAGTGAAAGTTGGCTCAAGCAGTACAGCATTAGCCTTGAATGAAAAAGCAAGGAAAAATGCCCAGGCCTCAGTTCAAGTCCCAGTAATGGCACCAAAAGAAAAAAGAAAGCAAAACAATGTAATGTTTATGTACTCCTTGCATTCTGGGGGGGGGGGGGGTTGGGGGGGCGGGAATCACTCAAGCAAATATTCTAACCTGTGAAAAAGTATTTAGAAAACTCAGTGAAAATAGAAAAAAGAACAAACCATGTCACTGATACTATGATGCTTTTTCAATAAGTTGTAAACAACTGCTTCAGACAATTGTGACAAAGATGAAAAATTCCATATGCAATGGTAGTTCACACCTATAATCCCTAGCGACTGAAAAGGCTGAAATCTGAGGCTCTTCGTTCAAAGCCAGCTAGGTCAGGAAAGGTGGCTATCTCCAATTAACATAAAAAAATTACAAGTAGAGCTGTGGCTCCAAGTAGTAGAACACTAGCCTTGAGCGCAAGGCCCAAGGACAACCAACCAGAAAAATAAAATTAGAGGTGTACCTCAAATGGTAAACAGTGTCGGCTTTGACTGAAAAGGATGAGAGAGCATGTGGCTGAGTTTTAGCTCCAGTACTAAGAATTCACATGAGTAAATCCTGATACACCATGAAACAGAACATTAAATGTTTGTAGTAAGATCACACATACCTGAAAGAGAAATTGCGAATTCTGCTTCCTCTAGCAAGTCTGAATAAAGTTTGAATTACACAGAGCACATCCTCAGGCCGTAAGACAATTAAAATCAGTAAAAACAGCTGAGATCTGAGGAGTGTGGTTCACAGCCAGCCTGGGCAGGAAAGTCTGTGAGACTACAATAAACCACTGAGAAAACCAGTCCCTAATTAAACCACTCAGAAAACCGGAAGTGGCCCTAGCCTTGAGCTGAAGAGCCTCAGGGACAGCACCCAGGCCTAGATAAGAGTTCAAGCCCCAAAACCAACCAAAAAAAAAAGAGCGAGAGAATTTTTTTCACATAGTTAAAAACTAATCAAAACATATAAAAATATTCCATGAGTTGAAGATGAAAACCATGAGGAATTTTTTTTTAAGGCTTAAAATGCATTTAAGTTTCTTGGTTTCTCAAAGTCGAAAGAACTAGGTGCTTTTGTCACTCTTGAGGCACTGTGTGGGGAAAACAGGTGCCATTACTGGTAGATAAGGGACCGGAGGGGAGAAAGGAGGAGAGGGAAGAGAGGAAATGGAAGCCAAGGGGGCAGTGCTAGGACACACACAGATGGGAGAACCACCAGGATACAGAACAGGTTCTACTAAGGCTCTGCAGGTCACCTTGTGATTTCTACCAGCTCCATCCTGGGAATCCACAGCCTTTCTCACTGCTCCGATTAGATCTGGTATAATAGTTTTATGCACTGATTTCACCCAAATCTAAAACTTAGACTGAACTCTTTGAATTTAAGGAGCATATATTTTGTGCTGAAGTACTAACCATTTAAGAATCTATTGTTTCCAAGTATAGTGGAACATGACTGTAATCTTAGCACTCAGGAGGTTGGAGGCAGGAGGATCTAGGCTAAGATTATAAAAAGCAACTGCCCAGAAGCTGGGTATGTTTCCAATACAAAGTAACAAAGTAGGATGACTAAAAAGAAACAAGATAAAATGCAACATATACTCCAGATAACACAAACAAAACCCCTCTGTAAATTTCAAAGAACTCAAACCACTAGCATATAAGAAATACAATGTAAGTTCAGTCAAAACAAAGACTGTTTCACTATCATTCCACTTATCCAGTGGCCCTAAGTATGTGCAGTAAGGGGGGAAAGCATAAATACTAAACAGAAAAAAGAATCCTCTTATCTACAAATAATGTATTTGCCAAATACAAATCTAAGAGTCAACTAAAAAGTACTTTAAGGCAGAAATACAAAAAAAACCAAAACAGTAAATTCTACATCACTTGGGTAGTGACAGATCACACACACAATAAAACTACAGAATATGAAGGAAATGCAAGAGCCACAGTTAAAAACAAAACTGAAAAACTATGTAACAACAAAGTCACACATGGACCCATGGAGTACAGAGTAAATGAAGCTACTTCTTTTCAGCCAATAATGTACACAATGAATGCCATTCAGGTCAAAATCGCAATGAATTTCTAAGTGGAATTTGACAGACCATAAAATCTTCTAGAAAAAAATAAATGTTTGAGAAAAATATACTTTTAAAAAATAGAAGTTTTTCTCTACCTGACTATAAATATTGTTTAAATATTTGCAAATGAGTAAACACATAGATTAGCAACTCAAGTGAACTTACAAGTGTTATTTGTGAAGGTGACATTTGAAATTGGCCAGCACCTAAAAAAAATCTTTTAATATGTAAAGGTTCTAGGGGAATATGCAATCATAATTGTGCTTGCATGAGGACAATACTGATTTGACAACATCTCCTATGTCTGCATGATGATGGTGATGTCAGATTAATCACAATGCTTAGCATTTTCAAAAGAAAATCACACAGATACTGGAGGGGTGTGTGTGTGAAGCATGGTATTTTTCATAAGCTCAGAGTAAAAAAGTCCTTCCCTATGACACAGGTTAAAACCCTAACAACAAAAGTGACTTTATAGAGCAAAAGCTCTACCTTCAACATGACCAAAGATTTGTAGTGGCCCACATATGGGGACATAATTGAGACCTTTCGCCAATTTGTTCAGTAAATTGTTACAACCTCTTTAGAGTAACCTAAATGTTTATCAATGAAGGATACATAAAATTATGGCACATCAATACAATGGAACATAATAACACGGGCACTAAAAAGATGAAGCAAAGCTACTGTGTACGGACAAGAACTATGTATTTTTCTCCAAGGAAACTGAATTACAGAATTTCATCTTGGATGTGTATGTGTGTGTGTATACGTTCTTACTTTTTTTTAAACTTTTTTTTTTTACAATGTGTATGTCCTATTACTCAAAAAAAGGGAAAAGAAATCATATTTCCATCTCCAAGCTTTTTCTAAAAGCTTATGAACAATAACCTCTTATGGTTATCTGATGACTGAACGGTAGCTTTTAAATTTTTACTAGTTGAAGAAAATTATGCCTTTCATTATAAAACATGTTTATTTCTTTAATAAGAAAAAGCCCACTTCCCCACTTACATTAGCTGGTTGCTCTCAACAGGAACATCTGTGTCTTCACTGAGTTCCAATCTATTACGCCTGTAGGTCGAACCAACACTCAATCCATGAATTAATAATAATGAGGCAGAAAGCACTTTCCTCGTCACACTGCCAAGGACCTCTCAGCCACAATTGAAACACAGGGTGTGTTTTAAAACATCTCCCAACTACTGGAAGATTAAGTCCATTTGAATAACCTTTGTCAGACTGGAGACAGCTACCATTAGTTATCTCCTCAAAAACAAAAACAAAAAAGTTCATTCAAAGATGAACTTGCGATTCAAAGCATTAAAAAAAAAATCCATCTTCCATAGCCGAACAATATAATTTGAAAAGAAAAAAAAATGCAAAAAGAAAAGGAAAAAAAGGGAAGAAAAAAAAAAACACCAAAATTCAATAAGATCCAATTTCTGGTCTTCAAGATTTCTTCACCTATTAAGAAAAAAACAGAAACCTTCCCCCATCTTTATTATCTGTATAATAAGAGCATACTATATGTAAAAATATAAAGCTTTTATGTATATAATATACACACACACTAATTGGCTTGTACACACGCACACATATACACACAATTGTGTAGAAATAAAACATCTGGGTTAAGTTTCCTCCTTTAAAATATATTCTAAAAGCCTTTAGATTTGGATTCATTATAAAAATAGTGAATATAGTTTTATACCAAAGTACCATAAGGTTAATGTGACACTAAATTTTGCCCAGCCCACAAAATAAAGGAAAATCCCCCACATCTATCAATGTGCATGACACAGATGGATGTACTATCACTATCATCATCATAATCATCACCATCATCATTGGGTGTTTAACCAAAACAGATATAAACGTATAGTTACAGAGTAACTACAGAGTGGTGCAGTCAACTGGAGAAGGCAGAGCAGCGTTATAGCCATTCTGAGGAGACACTGTGAATCTAAAGGAAGGTTTTTCCTATCTGTGGGACACCTTTCCTCTTTTCTATCAGCATCAGCATCACTGGCATGAAATTTGATACTGGCCCTGCAAAGGCCTGTCTATGAGGTCTAGATCCAAATTCTTTACTATGGATGGCTATAGCTAAAGACTTGGAAATTATCCATTTACTTTAAGTTGGTAAAAGGGTAAACTTTGTGATTGAAATTTCACTTTATAATGGTACAACTACCATTTAAGAATCAAAAAATTTTTTAAAAATTAAGGTATGATACACAGAAATTACTTTTCCAAATTTTTGAAACCAGCCCAATAACAAAGCAATTTTGATTTTTATGTAATAATTACTACATAATTTCTAGGCTAAATCTTGCCAAATACTATCCAAGACAAAACTAAAGTCAAAACTTAAAAAAAGTGGACACCTTTTACTCACACTTAATACTAGTCAATTTTCCAGGAAATTTTTGGGCAGGGAATATCCCCAAATCTAAAATGAAAAACAGGAAAAATTGGGATCTTATATTAGTTATGCAGTCTGAAACTTTTAATAGACCTTACTAAAAAAGTCACCATTTTCTGGCCTCCACTCAATCACAGAAACGTAACTTTCAGAGCGGTAGGAACTTTATAGGTCACTGAAATTAGCTCATTCTTTTCACCATAAAAATACTGACTGCTTATTTTTAGTTAAGACTACAGTGTTCAAACAACTGCTAGCTATGAATATAGTATCATGAACCAAGTATGCTTTTTAAAAGACCACCTAAACTAACGTAGAGAAACCTTTGGGAATTCATACTGGGTTTGTCAAAGTATGCTCATAGGGCTTACATTTCAAATCTCACTGAATCTTTTTCAGTTGTACAAATGTTTTATTGCATTATTAGCCATAAAACTATACAAAGAACACCTACATAATCTTTATTACTCTATATTATAAGGGTTGAAAAAGGCAATTCAAAGACTAAAATTCTTTTTCCTGTTTTCTTTTTTTTTACCTTTTATACAGACCTAATCCTAAATATAAAGGGTAATTCTACCACACTCAGCAATTAGATATTATAAAGCTGACCAGTATGAGGAGGTAATTCAAAATTTCCAAATACAAAACAATTTCATGGATTTTCTTCTTGCAAATTTGTAAGCAAACATGATGGTTTTCAAAGAGCTTAGTAAAATGAGGAAGGGGAGGAATAGCAGCTTAGTATGGTTTCAATTCATTGATTCTAATAATCAACCTTCCCAGTTTGGGGTAAAGTTTTATTTCAAACTAATTCAGCCTATACCACACGCCAGGAACAAAGCCTTTCAATGCTGCACTATATTTTTTAATAAAAAAAAAATATTTTCTCTCAACTGATATAAATATTTGTGAGTGCTACCTTCATTGAGTTATAACTGAAAAACTTAGTTAACCTTCATTTGATCAACATTATACTGTCTCTGAGGAATTTTCAGGTTCCCCCAAGCTTTTGTCTTTTATTTTACTTTTATCGCTATGTTGCCCAGGCTGGTCTCGAATTCATGGGCTCAAGTAATCCTCCTGCCTATGCTTCCCAAATAGCTGGGACTATAGACATATGTCACCATGTCCAGCTTTATTTTTAAATAATTAGTATACCTATACATTGGAACTATAGTAATAGGGATATAGTAATATAGCAAAAGTTGCCCATTTTAAATAGAGAAAGGAAAAAGAAATTAATGTACTATTTCTTTTTCATGGCTTTGAGCAACCTTATTCTCTGGATAGCAGCTCAGAACCAATGTAGAGTAATCATAGCTAACATTTTTCAAGTTCATTTTCAGAAATATCAGCTGTTCTACATTGTCAAAGTCCATACTCACGATCTGCTTTGGATGAAAGTGGCTATTTGTAGTAAACATACATTCAGACTGCCAACTACACATAGGGCAACTTAGATATTGAATGGCAACTTGAGCCAAAGCTGGCCATATGCTCACCTTCCTCTGCCAGTAAATCAAAGGGTCATCACCTCCTGAGAGTTCTGAATACTTCTCTTTGAAGTACTCATCCACTACTGCTTTAGCAGAAGGGAACATGAAGCCTTTGCTTCCAATGGTAACACTGGCTGCAGCTGAGCTATCCATGGAACCTGAACTGGAGGTGCCTTCTTTTAAGGATGAGGTAAAGGAATCAGCTCCTACTGTAACTAATGGACCAGATGCTTCTGAAGTTGCAATTTGGCATGCCTCTGGTGAAGATTCCATATAACTGCAAACCTCTTCTGCAAGAATCTGTTTGTATGTTTCAAAATCAACACCTTGAGGAAAAAAGTCTTCAAAACTGTTTTTAAAACAAGGGTCTAACAAAGTAGCCAAGATACAGGGCTTGGATTTGAGCATGGCACTTAGTAGGGTATCTGTCTCCAGTTTCAAAGATAAACTGTCCACCAGACTGAGGGCCTGAGTAATACCTCTGACTTGAAAATCTTCTCTGAGTTTCTGCAGAGCATGGAGTAGATGGTGGATTAGGGGTAACACCTGATTCAATCCTGTGGTCTTTACACTCACTTTCTGGGCAGCTTCCTCAAAAGGTTTAAGAATATCACAAACATATGTCATTAGAGTCCACTGAAGGGAAGTGAGAACAACTCCACTAGCCCTACCAAGACTGTGATGAACTGAGTAGCAATGCTCCAAGAGCCATTTTAACATATAAAACGTGGAAATCCAGTGGCCAGTTTCATCCTGCTTCAAATTCTTCCACGGAAGCTGGTGATCATTTTGAAACTCTTGCAGTATCTGACGGGCCTTGACAGAATGACTAAAATGGTGACAAGTTTTCCTAGCAGCCACTAACATATTCTCAATGCTTTTGTGCTCACAGAAAAAATCCTGAATGACTATATTTAAACAATGCAGGAAACATGGCACGTGAGTAAAACCACCATCTTTGATTGCATGTACCACATTAGAAGAATTGTCAGAAACAATGAAGCTAGGAATAAGAAAATTAGGAGAAAGCCACAGACCAATCTGGTCATTTAATTCTTGTAAAATGTTGGTTATCAGGCAGTCTTTGGCCAAACCTGTGACACAGAGCACTGCCCACTTTCTAAAATCAGGGATCCCACCATTACTGGGAGATGAAGCTTCTAAAGAGACCCAGTGTACAGTGACAATAAAATAGTCAGTAGATGGGTCATGGGTCCATATGTCAACAGTGAGATGGATCTTTTGACTTTGAACATTCTCCAAGGTTAAGAAAATTTTTTCTCTGACACAGTCATACAACCGAGGCACAGCCTTAGTGAAAAAATAAGTCTCTGATGGCAACCTGTAGTCAGGAGCCACAATCTGTAGGAACCTCTGAAAAGCTGGAGTTGAAAAGTAGTTGTAAGGATGCATATCCTCCACAATCATTTGAATAATTGCCTGACTTATTTGACTGGAGGTTGAATTTTCACATGCTGGCTCCCTTTCTTCTGTACGCATCAGATTATCTTGCTCTACAATGGGAATAGGACTCTCAGATCTATTTTCAACTTCTAAAACAGGAGGTTCGTCTGAATCAGAGTCACTGAGGTCCTCAGCTGTCAAATCTTGGCTGCCGGTAGACTTTTCTCCATGCAAAGTGTCATTCAAGAGCTCATTGCTCTCACTCTCAGTGTCATCTAATCCATTTCCAATAGCGCCATTGTCTTTGTTGGCAACAGCCCAGTGGATGGGATGTGTGGCCTGCAGGTGTCGTTGAAGTGTTGAAGTTCCTAAGTGGGAACCTGGCCTACCCCGGCTCACGCTTCTTTTACATATATTGCACACAGCTCTGGAGATATGCTGAGGATCGGTGTAAAAAAAATTCCAAACTGCAGATGTCTTGGCTCTGGTTCCAGGAATTAAGGCATGTTTGACAATGTTACTTTTAATGAGAAATCTCCCTCTTTCTGCCCTTAGGGCATCGGATGTGGATTTATCACGTTTCTTACCCATTCTATTATCATCTAATGAATCAGTAGGAATATATTCAAAGCTTCCATTGCTTCCAGGAGAAGAGGGAGATAAAGACAAATCCAATGTAAAGTCCTCTTCCCCACTAGTGACTCCGAATTTGTTGGCCCTGGTCCAGTGAGGTGAATGCCTTGCCTGCAGATGACGTTGAAGAGTAGACGTACCAAGATGGCTGCCAGGCTTACCCCTGCTGACACTTTTTTCACAGAGGTTACAAATAGCCCGCCAGGTGTACTGGGGGTCCACATGAAAGAAATGCCACACAATGGAGGTCTTGGCTCTGGTACTAGGAAGGTAGATCTGCTTTTCGATATTGCTCTCAAAAAGACTCTCTTCATCTGGCTCAGGAGCACTGGAAGCTGTCAAAGTAGGGGTATCGGCACCAGGCTTCCCAGATCCCAAATCCTTATTAAATTTTTTGGCAAGGATCAATTTTTTCCGGCGCCTTTTTCCTTTAATTCGAGAACCCTTCTTTCTTTTCTTTTTAGCAGGCAATTTTGCCTCTTTATCCACTCCTGCCACCATCTTTTCCTCTACCTCATCTTCTTCATCTGTATTAGAATTAATGGAAACACAGCCCAGAACCCCAGCACCACTAAAAGATCTGCATTTTCTACCAGGAGAGAGTGAGGAAACTGGGACACTTAGAGTGCATATACTCATTCTCTTTGTGGCTCCAAAATGCAGACCAGAATCTGTTAGTGGCTTTACTACTCATGCAGAAATACAGTTGTTCCTGTCTACTTGCATCACCTTTTCTCCAACTTCTAGGGAGAGTCGAATTCCCTTGGGACCAATGACTTCCAGGGCAGGTTATTTTTGGAGGAAAAATAGCAGCAATGGAGAACATCCCTAAACTCTTTCTTAGAGGGCTTTAAGATCCCTTCTAACTTTCTGAGTTCTGAATTTAAGCAGTCCAGTGCTCTCATGTTATAGAAAGAAGAACCGAAGCCCACTTTCCCACAGTCATAGAGTTGGTTAGAGGCAGCTAGAAAAGCCAGGTCTTCCAAATCTCAGGTTCAAGTGTTCTGCTTTACCAACAACTCTTATCTGCTTGAAATGCCTTCAGTTCTTAAAATACATTATTTTTATAATCCTCCTGACAGCAATATTGATTTTTCCTTAAATCCGAAAATTAATTATTTTCAGGAAATTTCATTTAAACAAAAACATAGTGCATCATTCAACATTCATCATTTAGGACAGTGGTTTGCCAATACAACTCAAAAGTCAATTCTGGAAAGCTAAATCAGACTCCACATACTGGTCATTAACAGTAACTGCTAGCTGAACCCTTTGAATTCTGACTACAAGTAATACAATTAAAAAATATAAATGGCTGAACCAAAGTTCTTTGGAGATAAAAACTTTACAAGGTCACAAGCTGCATTAAAAAATTCATTCTATCAAGTTAACAATACTTTAGACTGAAGCAAGCTTTAAAACCTGTAAACAAAACCTGTAAATAAGGTAACTCACAAACTGACCATTAGATGAACAGCAAGAACTGAAATAGAAGCTTCAACCCACCTCCATTTCTCTTTCATTGCTCCCTCCCTTCTCCCCAATACCTACACACGTTTACCCTAAAAAGCATGGCTATCTCTAGTTCCACAGGCTCTTTTCTCAAGGTCCAGAACCAAAGTCTGGAAGATGTGGACCAGTAAAGGCCTTCCCCATAGAAATCCGCACCAATCTGAGTTTAGGGGGTGTTCTTCATTACCGTCTCTCCAATCCTACAAGGAGAACCAGGTGTCCCCCGTAGCTCTCGACTCCGGGGCTGGGGCTGGGGCGGGGGCGGGAGGGGGGGGAAGGGATGCGTGATTAGGGTGGGAAGGGGTGGAGGGCGCTGGAATAAGGTAACTTTTTATCAGGGAAGTAGGAGAAGAAGCTGCTAGATGGAGGAACCTTGGGAGACCAGCAGGTCAGAGTGGACCAGGCCCTGGCACTAGGAGAATCTGCCGCCCGCGAGTCGGCCACACAGTGCTAAATCCCCTCCGGGGACCGGGAAGACGCGGCTTTCCGGGGCTCCCCGCGGGGCGGGAGCCGGATGTGGGGGGAGGGGAGGTGGGGGCTGGGGCGGAGCGGGCGACGCGGGGGTGGGGGCGGGGAGGGCGGGAGGGGCGGGAGGGGGGGAGGGGGACGGGAGCGGGGTCTCGGGCCCACCCCGGCGGGGGGCCGCGGCCGAGAGGGGGAAGGATCGCTACAGCTGGGGCCCAAGGATTTCCCCGCCCCCCCCCCTCGCCCGCCTGCCCTGACTTCCCGGGCTAGGCCGAGACCCAGGGACCGGAGGGGCCGCGGCCACTCGCCTTGCCCCCTTCCCACCTCCCAAGCCAGCCGGGAATCAAAAAACGGGTCTAGTTACCAGAGAACAGAAACTTTACCGAACCGAGGACACTATCTCCGATTCCCGGCCTGCTGCCACGTCTCTCTTCTTTCCTCGGCCGCGGCTGCCCGCCGTCCTCACGCCAGCCGCAGCCAGCAGAAATCCCGGACTGCCAGCGTCAAAGATGGCGCTCGGCTACAGGTTGAGGTCTAAGGCCCCCGCCACGAAAAGTGCCAGCGCGACGCGGTGCGCAAGGGGTTCTGGGAAATGTAGTTTCGTCTCGGGGTAGACGATGCTAAAATGGCTGCCTGCAGGGCGCGGAGTCACGTGAGCGAGCGGGGCGGCGCCGGCGCCGGGCCCGCCGGGTCGCTTCGGATGACGTTTCGTTGTTGGTTTAAGTCAAAGGAGGGGGGGGGGGGGTGGGAAAGCTGCCAGGATTTGTCAGCCCACAGCCTCTCACCAGAGCTTCTTTAAGGACTACATCTCCCAAGCCGTGTGTAACATTTAACTTAGAAACAAACTACTTCTCCCCCTGCGGTACGGTAACGTGGAGGCATTCGGTTGCCTTCCGGGACGTGAAGTGGAGCTTTTTTAGGCATTCTATTTATTCCTTAAAGCAAATTTGTGCATTAGGAAAGTTGCTGGAAAAGGGGGGAAAAAAATGAGCAGTTGCCTCTGGATTTCATTGTTGATATCCTGTAGTTTCCGATGTGAACGTTCTCATCTTTTTTTTAAAGAAGAAAGGGTTATTATTATTACCTCAGTTGTTATTATTACAGCCTCATGCTTGGTAAAGGCAGGCATTCTACCTCTTCAGCCACACCCCAGCCCGTTTTTAATCTTCCTTTTAAAAAATAAATGACAGATCTACAGAGATTAGAAACTTAAAATCTGTATTAAGCTCATTCGTAGGGAACGATTTCATTATTCTCAATCTCAGTACATATCCTTTCTTAACTTCCTAAACTAAAACACATTTAAATATATTACATCGCTGTATTGTGAGCCTAAAATATTCCTGGAATAACAGAAAAAGAACTTGCCTAGGAGGCAACATTAGACCTAATTTACCTACAGAATACATTCCTGCTGAGAAAGGGTACGCTTGACAATAACAGAGAGAAGAAAGTCCAGGCACCTTTCATTTCCTCTTGTTTTCCTTACCCTAGTCAGTGACTGGGCATCTGTCAATCCGAGGGGGTCTCCGGTCTCCTTAGAAGTAGGCTTTTTACCTTCTTTGGAAGTGAGAAGCCACAACTTCAGAATTCTAGCAGTATCCTGCCTTACACGACAATACTCTGATCGCTGTGACAACTGTACCTAACAAGCAGGCTCCAGGTAACCAGGTTCTGACTGTGCCTCACCTGAGGATTTTTAAGTATTGCTTTCCAAACAGCTTAGGAATTTTATGGCCTAGGGTTTTCCAAGCTGCAGGTGTGGCCTGAATTAGCACTTTATATAGTTGATAGAATGATTGGGATTTAGTAGAAAGTAGGCAGAGAACTGAAGCCAATCAAGCTGCCCGCCTGGCCTCAGTTAGTACTTTACATTGGATTTAGTAGAAAGTAGGCAGTCAGAGAACTGCAGCCTGTCTAGCTTACAGATGGCAGCATAAAATGATAAGCCAAAATTTGCATGAGGGATTGAGGCTACAAAAAAATAGGGAAGTAAGAAGGACTGAAGGTTTGTCACCTAGACCCTATAGGGAACTAGAAGGAGGCCTACCAATCAGAAAGCCATCTTCAGAAACCCCACTTCTTCTAATTTAACCCAAGGCCAATCTCTGTAACTGGGATGATCACACAAAATGGCTGAGACAGGCTGGAGAATTGTATTCCTTTGGTACAACTATTCCTCCTGCTCACGTTCTCTGCCATATTTCTATTCTGTTTTTTTTCCCCAGTCCTGGGGCTTGAACTCAGGGCCTGAGCACTGTCCCTGGCTTCTTTTTGTGCTCAAGACTAGCACTCTACCACTTGAGCCACAGCGCCACTTCTGGCCCTTCTATATATGTGGTGCTGAGGAATTGAACCCAGGGCTTCATGTATACAGGCAAGCACTCTACCACTAGGACATATTCCCAGCTCCTGAATTCTTTTTTTGCAGGTTGCAACTTAGCTGCCTTAAACTTTTGGTAACAAAACCATATTTTATCAAATGTAAATTATCATTGTAAAATATACTCCGATTTTATGGACCTGGTGTGTGTGTGGGGGGGGGGCTGCTAATTTCTGATAGGCTATTGATCCGAGATGCTAGAATTGGAAGGGGAAAAAGCCAGAAGTGGAGCTGTGACTCAAGTGATAGAGTGCCAGTCTTGAGCTAAAAAGCTAAGAGATAGCACCTAGGTCCTGAGTTCAAGCCCTAATATTAACACAAACAACAACGAAAACCTGAAATGGCTTACTGATACACTTAGAATTAAACTCTATCCAAGATACCTTTATTGTGGGCTATTGAATACTGCGTGAGCCTGATGCTGGTGGCTCAGGCCGGTCATCCTAGCTACTCAGGAGACTGAGATCTGAGGATGAGGTTAGAACCCAGCCCGGGCAGGAAAGTCCATGAGATCTCCAATTAATCACAGAAATCTGGAAGTGACACTGTGGCTTAAGTGGTAGAGGGTTAGCCTTGAGCAAAAGGAGCTCAAGGACAGCATCCAGGCCCTGTGTTCAAACCCTAGTACCCCCCCGCACCCCCCCCCAATATACTGCCTGGCCTGGTCACCCTCTCATCTTTCTCTCCCCGTTATTCTCCATCATCCATCATACGACAGCCACAGTGGCCTCCTTTCTGGTCTCCAATTCAGTCTTCAGTCTTTACAATCTACCCACTTTGCAGTCTTTGCAATCTACCCACTTTTTTTCTTTCTTTGAATATATCTTTTTTTTTTTTTGGCCAGTCCTGGGGCTTGAACTCAGGGCCTGAGCACTGTCCCTGCTTCCTTTTGCTCAAGGCTAGCACTCTGCCACTTGAGCCACAGCACCACTTCTGGCCTTTTCTATATATGTGGTACTGAGGAATCGAACCCAGGGCTTCATGTATACGAGGCAAGCACTCTTGCCACTAGGCCATATTCCCAGCCCTACCACTTTTTTCTTACATTGTAATCTATTCACATTTTTACATTGTAATCTACCCAATATTTTTACATTGTAATCTATCCACTTAAAAGATTTTGTGTACCTGATATCTCTACTTCAGTTTTAGTAAAAAAAAAAAAAAAAAAAAAAAAAAAACAGGGCTGGGGATATGGCCTAGTGGCAAGAGAGCTTGCCTCGTATACATGAGGCCCTGGGTTCAATTCCCCAGCACCACATATACAGAAAATGGCCAGAAGTGGCGCTGTGGCTCAAGTGGCAGAGTGCTAGCCTTGAGCAAAAGGAAGCCAGTGACAGTGCTCAGGCCCTGAGTCCAAGGCCCAGGACTGGCCAAAACAAAAACAAAAACAAACAAACAAAAAACAAGCCATTTAGAAATGCACAATCCTTTGAAAGTAGCACAGTTGTAAATTAGCAAGTAGCAAGATAGAAATTGCAATTACACTTCAATGTTTTCTTTCCGTTTTGACTGGCATAGACAGGCTTGCTTTTAGCTTACTGATACCCATGACTATGATTACTTTGGATATGTCATACTTCCACAGAACCCTAATTACTATCTGGTTTTCTCTTTCTGAACAGTCCAGAAAGGCAGTTGAAACAAATTTTCTCTAGTTGACTTGAGAGATAAGAGGCCCCTACTTGAGAAGAACTCCATTCTGGATGTCCCATGCCTTTGCTTTGGGTTGGCCTGTCTGCTTCCTACTTTTCTAAGCCTACCTGCTTGCATGCCTGCCTTTCCCCTTTCTTCCTCCCTCCCTTCCTTGCTCCCTCCCTCCCTCCCTCCCTCCCTCCCTTCCTTCCTTCCTTCCTTGTCCTGGAGCTTGAACTCAGGGCCTGAGCATGGTCCCTGAGCTTCTCTTGCTCTACCACTTGAGCCACAGCGCCACTTCTGGATTTTTCTGTTTTTGTGGTGCTGAGGAATCGAACCCAGGGCTTCATGCAAGGAATCTACCACTAAGCCACATTCCTAGCCATCTAAACCTCTACTTGACCTAAACCATGAAGCCGCTGGGCCACTAGAGTGCTCAAGGATCTTCACTAGGCTTTGCAGTGGCCGGGGACCCAGCAGAGTGTGTCACCCCGTTTGGCTTTCCAGCTGGGTACTTGGGCGCTCCTTCATGCTCCTGGTTCCCGCCTTCTGAGTCTGCAGCTAGTACATTCTCATAGTCATGAGAGTTTTCATCTGACATCTTTCCCCCACATGTCACCTGACTGTTCCCATTCTTTGTGGGTGGCTGAAAGGCCATATAATTCCCTGGAGACAGGGATCTCTTGGAGACAGGTTGGCTGTGGGTCCCTGGACCTGGTGTGTGGTCCTCTCTGTGGTCCGTTTGTGCACAGACAACTTCTTCCACGGCCTGCTGCTGGCTTCCATTGGGAGTTGCTGGTGGAACATTTTCATAATCTCCATAGCACTGAAAAGCCACCCAGGGCTGTATCTCCTGGGTATCTCCAAGATCTAAGCCTGTCACATTGACATAGTCATCTGACGACTGAGAGGAATCTTCTCCACAGTTGTGTGGGTCACTGTCTTCAGTGCTTGGAGCCTCAGGGCAGCCATTGGTGTCCCCATGGCCTGCATACCTTTCCTCAGTCAACTCCCGCTCCAGGGTACAGGGAACAGCAAACAGATTTCCAAGCAGGTTGTTGGTGGGAGTTAGCGTCTCAGCAGCTTCTTCTGCAGCAGTGACATTGACATAGTCATTGGACTCCTCTGAAGAAATGCTCACGCTGCCCCTGGATGCTGGGATGTAGTATGTGGAGGGAGCAAGGTGTCCACACCTCTGGGGCACGGTGGTATTGTCATAGATACCCACCGTGTACCCGACAGGGGGGATATGGGCTCTGTCCAGCTGGTGGGCGTCATCCTCTTGGGAGAGCTGTCAGGAAGAAGACAGAGTGACTGGATGGGATGCAGTAGAAACAAAGCCTGTCCTTTCCTGCCTGGTTCAGCTACTGGAGCTCATTCATTCAGCTTCCTCCCTACAGCAAAGCTCCATATCCGGTCTCAGACCACAGCTCTTGAGACAAGGTAGGGTACAAGGCTGTGAGTGAAAGCGGGTGGCGATTAAGAAAAGCAGTCACGGTCCAGGTACCATGGATGCACACTTGCAATCCTAACTGTATTAACCGTAAGTTGAGCTCAGAAGACCCAAATGTGAAAGCAGCCGAGGCAGACAGATCTGTGAGATTCTTATCTTTAATTAATCAGCAAACAGCTGGACACAGAGGTACAGCTTTCATGGTAGCATCAGCTTTGAGCAGAAAAGCCACGTAAGAGCACGAGGCCGTGGTGAACGCTAGCTCCGCAGAGCTCACTGAAAAGCAATAAAACATGGTAGCAGGGGCTGGGAATGTGGCCTAGTGGTAGAGTGCTTGCCTCATATACATGAAGCCCTGGGTTTGATTTCTCAGCACCACATATGTACAAAAAGGCCAGAAGTGGTGCTGTGTCTCAAGTGGCAGAGTGCTAGCTTTGAGCAAAAAGGAGCCAGGGACAGTACTCAGGCCCTGAGTCCAAGCCCCAGGACTGGCCAAAAAAATGTTAAAAACCAACCAAACAAACAAAAAACCCATGGTAGCAGAAGGTAGAGGTTCAGGGCTGGAGGCATGGCTCAGGTCCTAGAGCACCAGCCAATGAGTAAAAGCAAAAGTCAAATACTGGGTTTGAGTCCAGGTCTGGGACACACAAAAGGTAGAGGTTTAGATTCCAAGCAGGGCTGCAAACCCCAGCCTCCCACCTTGAGCTGAATGTGTTTGAGCCCTTTACCTGATCTCTCCACCCTTCTGCTTCCTGTCTAAACAGGTTTCTCATGAGGAGCAGATGGACTGTGTACTTAGGAAGTGTTTAGAACAGCAAATAATGCTCACTGGTATTATGAAAGGACAGCTTTTATACACAGAATCAGGTGATTCCTACCATGTGGGGATGTTGGACTACCCCTCCCCGAATTCCTGAATTTTCTGATATGGACGGAATGAATGCTCCCACCCTCAAGCCTGGGTCCTCAGATCTCAGCCTCCTGAGTAGCTGGGTGTGAGCCACTAGCACCCTGCTTGGAGCCAACTTTCTAACTGGGAGTTTCCTCTGTTTGCCTCACAGCCACTCACATCTAGCACCCCTGGAACAGAGCCAGGCAGGAACAGAGCCAGGGAATGGAAAAGGGAGGAGGAAGCAAAGACTGCAACCTGAGGTGACTGGACTTAAACCTCTGGGTAGCAGGGGATTACAATAAGAACAGCATCTCCATCTCTGGCAACACCCACCTAGGCAAGGCTGAGGGACTTTTTACCAATCAACCAAACAGTGAAAACCATCTCCCTCATCTTCTCTGTACTATCCCACTCCAACGCCTCTGCACCCGGCTGTTGCTAGACTCAACTTGGGCTCTGACTTCAGAGCCCATCATAAGACACACACAATTATTAATTATTGTTCATTGTAGCTCTTCTCTCGTAGCCTAGGACTTGAATGAATCTCCCCAAATTCATGTGGTGGAATGATCATTGAAGTAGGTTTGGTATCCTCCTTCCCTCCTTCCCTCCCTCCCTTCCTCTCTTCTTTTCTCCCTCCCTCCCACCCTCTCTCCCATCTCTCTTCCTTACTCTCCTTCCCTCTCTCACCAGGTTATGATGTAGCAAAAAGACTCTCCCAGATGTAGATCCCCTTGATTTTGGACTTCTCAGCCTCCAACATGATGACCAAAATAAGTTTTGCTCATTATATAGTACCCTAAATGGAGCTCAACATTCATCAGTGCCCTTACACCTTAGCTTTGGTGCTAAAATGACTCATGGAGTGCTCCACTACTAAGGATAATTGGGATTTGACACAGCCCTAGAAGTAACTGCGGAAGCTGAATTTTCATTGTGTTTTGACCCACAGTAGAGTTGCTAGAATATTTGTGTCCTCTCCTGGAGTAATTACTGACAGCGTGGTTCCTGCCTTATTCCCCCAGGTCAAGCAAGACACCAGGCGCATACGAACAGGCGTGACCACATACCTGTCTGCTGGCAAGTTATTCCAATCTGGAGGGGGCCAAGAGCACCACCCTTGGTCCCCAGGGGACAATAGCCCCTCACTCCAGGTGGAACATTCATTCCACTATGGGCCTGGCCAAGGATATCGCCCTGGGCTCCCAAGAGACCGTACCATTTTCTATTTTCTGCTTCCTTGTTAAGCCCTGTATAAGCCCACCCCAAAACCCAGTCCCTCGCACAACCTCCAAACCCACAGGGAGGTCTGTGCCCCTTCCTGTTCCTCAATAAACAGTCCTTGCCTGTTGAGGATCGAGTCCGGCCTATTCCTTTTCAGTTCTCCATTTTCCTAACCATTACTTCAAAGGGAACAGCATTGATTTGAATAGGCACTTTATCATGTCTCTGCTAAAATGACCCATTTTGGGTTTTGATATCATGTGCTTGAATACACGTGCCTTCCTAAAAATCTTAAGCACGTGGCTCCAGTTCTTCTTAATGTAAATTAAATTCTTAAGTATTTCTCTTTGGGAAGTAGGGAGGTCCAATTTATTAATAGGCTCTGCAGGGTGTGGGCCCCAGAACCCATGGCTTATCTGCTGTGAAGCCAGATCTGAGGCCTCGAGTTCATTCCCCCCAGCTCTCCAGCCAGGGGCCCTGTCATCCTCTCTTCCCTGGTGTCTTACCGTGTGCTCAGGGCTGGGGGAGTTTCTGGAGAGGAGGCTCTCGGCACTGAACACACGGCTACTTCTTAACTGATGTCTCCCTGGAATGACAGAGATAGCTGGCCAGTCTTCAGAGCGCTTCGGGCTGAACGCTTGCTGCACGGTGGGAGACCTGGGTTTGCACAGCCCCTGCTATTTCCAGCTTGGTATTTGATGATGAGAGTCAGGGCTATAGGTGTGATGTGCTCTGAGATCCAGAAGCTTCCTTGGCACTTTCTGCTAAAGACTCCCCCCATCCCTTGTCAGTAGTCCCCAGTCCTAGCCATACCTGGCTTTTCCTCTGTTGTCTTAGCGTCAAATAAAACCAAACCCCTTTCAGAGCTCTCCAGCCCCACACTGGAGGTATGGCCTAGAGTCTATCTAGTCTCTTCTCCTTGCCACTACCAACAGGGAAGAACCATCTGGAAGCTTAGAAGAAACACACTTCTGAGCGGCGAGAGGTGCATTGTGGGAGCAGAAGTTTAGAACATGAGGAATCTGTGGTTCAGAAGGAGAAACCTACCTAGATCATCTTGCTGCCGAGGCAAGAGGTCATAAATATTTTTGGCTCGTTGTCTGGCTGGAGGCAGAGTCAGCGAGCGTATGTCAGTCACTTGGAGGTAAGGAGATCGCCCTGAAAGGCAGTCAGACAGGCTCATGACAGAGACCAGAACACCCAATGTGGAGACTGGTAGGGCCAGATGGGCCTTGGAAACATTCCCCAGGCACCATAAAAAATCTAATTTTAGCCAGGCATCCGTGGCTCACGCTTGTAATCCTAGCCACTGGGGAGACTCAGATCTAAGGATTGTAGTTCAAAGCCGGCCCAGGCAGGAAAGTCCAGGAAACCCTTAACTCGGAAGAGCAATTCAAGTAGCAGAGCACTGGCTTTGAACAAAAATGCTCAGGAACAGGGCCCAGGCCCTGAGTTCAAAACCCCAGGGCCAGTGTGCGTGCACACACACACACACACACACACACACACACACACACACACACACCATCTGTTTTCCAGACTTGAGCAGGGGGAGCAGGGGCTTCCGAGTGGTCCCAGGACCTGCACCGCGGCTGAGGTTCAGGATCAGTGTGTCAGTGAGGAGTGCGAACCCAGCACTCCCCCGGGCCTCACCCCATCTCAACTGGGGACAAACAAGTGACTCACGTTTCTTCCACTTGCGCCTGCTCCACACGATGCAGAAAGGAGTGACGACCAGGAGGACAGCCAGGACTCCCGCATAGCCAGAGAAGATGCTGCCGCTCTGATCTTCATCCCTAGGAGGAAAAGCCAGTGTCCTGTCTCAGGTGACTGCAGGATAGTGGGGGACAGAGTCAGAGAAGACATTGCCTTCAGGAGTTCGAGCCCAAGGAAGGAAGCTGATGTAGAGTGGACCAAATGACGGAAGAAAAGACAAGGTTGATGTATCTGAACGGCACTGACTTCCTGGACAGTGGGATTTGCACGTGGGCGAAGGGAGTTAATTCTTTTGAATGTCAACCGCATGTTTGGGGTTTGCATGTAGAACTTCCTTCATTGTTACAGTAATCCTATCTCATTGTGTGGCCCAGGAACCTGAGAATTAGACTCAGAAAGGAGAAGTGACCTGTCTGTGATGGCCCCGGGCAGGAAGGCAAGGCGATGGGATGTGCGTCTAGGCTGCTCTGAGCTAGGAGCTCTTTCTCTTCCTGTTCTACCACACTAGACTCCATAACTTGCCAAGTGCAAGCCATCTGGCTCTGCGGCCCCCTCCTTCCAGCTTCCTAGCTTGCTGGGAGCAGAGGATTACTCAACTCGCAGTTAGGGTGTGACTCTGTGACCAAGTCCAGCTTGCATGAACTTGAGTAACCCCAGCTGGTCTCCTAGCAACACTCAAATGTTGCGTGGAATTTAACCAACGTCAGCGCTGAGCCACCTTGCAATTCCCTGGCAGGGGCTGGAGTTACTGCTTGCTTGGTGTTGAAATGCATCCAGATGATTGCAACCGGGGCAGTGGTGCCCATCATAACAGGAAATAAGGGTGGGAGTCACCCGATGGCTTGCTACCTCTGTATATTAGAAACCAGGTCATCTGTGAGGAAGGCCTTTGCCCTCCCGAAGCCTAGGCTTATTTATATAGCTTTCTATTGGATGTGTCTACTAGGCTGCCCGACAGATGTCTCCAATGGAAACTGAACTCCGATAGCTTCTTCTCTGGAGTTTCTATCATCTGCTGGCATTGGAAAAGCCACTGTGGGGGCCATTCCATATACATAAGCACATAAGCAACTTTCATAAACCCAGTGGCATTGACTGATTGATGGGTCGATTGGTTGGTTAGTTGTGCCAGTTGAACTCAGTATTGGGGCTTGATCTCAGGGCCTTGTGCTCTCCCTTAACTTAAGAGTGTCAACTATCACTTGAGCCACAGCTCCGCTTCTGGTTTTCTGGTGGTTAGTTGTAGACAAGAGTCTCACAGACTTTCCCGCTCAGGCTGGCTTTGAACCACAATCCTCACATCTCAGCCTCCTGAGATGGAATCCTGGAATGACAGGCATGAGCCACTCACTTCCAGCATCATTTATGTTTTATTTTTATTTCAGCACTGAGCTATAAGTTCGTAAAGCTTCACTTCCTCAGGGACCTTTTACTTTCATTTGTAAGAAGTTGAAAACAGTGGCAGAGAATTTGTATTTGTGATGATTTGTATTATGATTATTTCTGTGAGATTTTTTTTTTATGTCCTAAAGACAAAGCTTTATTACATGTACTATCACAGTTTTCCTCAGTGGGAAGGTTTTAGGATCTAAAAATACAGGTCATTGGGAAAATGGGCCTTGCGTTTCTATCATGGTGGGATCTGATTTAGCCAAGGCTGGAGACGGAGAAGATCAAAGCATGTGCAAGGAGAGCAATGCGGCCTTCCTCCATCTCCTGCCTTCCCTCCCAACCACTGCAAGCAAATGCCTAGAGTTTGGTGGTCCTAGTGGACCTGAACCCGATGTGAGCCGCAGCAGGGCTGGGGGGGTTAGCAGCTGTTTGGACTGAACCAGGGTGCTCTGTCTGACCCAGGGGAAGTAGAGTTCATGGCCCCCGGTCACTCACCCTTCCAGGCTGCCGAGGGTGGCTGGCGCGGGCTCTGAGGTCTGCCTGGCCGCCGCCGGGGTGGGGGAGGCCGCCATCCCGCGAACCTGACCGCAGCATCCACGCCTTTTCAAAACCATCACCAGCCAGAGGCCACTTTCCTTGGCTCTGCGTTGCTTGAAGAGAAAAGGCAAACTGCTTTGTGTTTTGCATGAAACACTTCTTTTTTTTTTTTTGGTCGTTGAAAAGTATATGATTCAGGAATGACAGAAAGCTTCCCAATCTCCATGTCTTCCTGCCAAGCCGCCACCTTCCACTCACAAAATTCATTTCTCCTGGATATTGATCAGGAAAGGCCCTCACAAAAGCCAAACCAAGCCAAGAAAGCAAGAAAACAGAGCCCTTTGCTTCATCTTTGTAGTGCTTCTAAGCTTTCTTTCTAGAACTTTTATTTCCTTGAAACTCCCTACCTTGTGTCTTCTTCCTGGACCAGTAGCCGAGTCCGGTGGAGACAGAAGCCCCTAGGCTGGGCTCTACCTTGGGGGGCTGCAGTGCCCTCTGGGGGCCCGGAGCTCTCATCCGGGCCCTGGGGCTCCAATGGGAGGCGTCTCGGCCTTCGGTGGAAACAAGAGGGGCCCAGCGCGAGAAGCTGCCAGGAGGCGCGGTGAGCAAGGCCTGCCTTCCACCTCCGGAGCACAGTGAAAACAGCCAAGCACTCTGGCAGAATGGAAACATAGAGTCAGGGACAGGAAGCAACTGCACCAGGGTGCAAAGCAAGCCCGGGGCACAGGAAACGCACCCCGGCTGGTTCCATAGAAAGAACCTGTGTGCCCCCTGCCTCCTGGGGCGCCACAGGTGCTGTGGGCAGTGCGGTCAGGCCGTGTGGGAGGAGCTGGTTCCTCACCCCAGGTTCCCAGGACATTTAGAGAAGCATTGAATTACCCTCCTGGGGCAAAGTGGGGTGTTTTTTTTTTAGTTTCTTGTTTATTTGGTCTGAATAACACTAGAAGATGCTTTTTAGAGAACAGTGCAGATCTCTGTGGGTGGAGGGCATAGACGGGATGTGCTTTTAATTGATTCATTGACTCATTATTTATATTAATTTTTGTAGTGGTCCTGGGCTTAGAACCAGAGCCTTGCACTTCCTAGGCAGGCACTTTGCCATTCGAGCCATACTCCCGGCCCTCTAGTTTGCTTTTAGATAGGGTCTCGTGCTTTTTTTCTTGGCCTTGGACGGTGACCCTCCATGACTCTCCATCTCTTGAGCTGGGGTTATAGGTATGTACCACCTTGCCTGGTCTTGGGATAGGCCTCCTCTCTGCTTTTTTTTCCTTTTTGTGCCAGAACCGGTGCTTGAACTCAGGGCCTTGAGATCTCATTTAGCAATTTTGCTCAAGACTGGCATCCCACCACTTGAGCCATACCTTCACTTCCGGCTTTTGGATGGTTAATCGGAGATGAGAGTCTCACAGACTTTCTTGCCCTGGCTGGCTTCGAACCATGATCCTCACATCTGACTCTCAGATCCCGAGTAGCTAGGATTGCACTGTGAGCCACCGGCGCCTGACTGGGGCAGGCTTTTAACGTGGGTCCTTTCCCAGCGACATCGATGGGGATAATCTGGGAGACCCTCTGCCCCTCTAACTCCCCTCTTCTCTGTCCCCTCCTCACTTCCAGAAACACCGTGCTGTGGGGAGAGTCCAATGGGAAGGCCTGGCTCGCCCTGTCAAGAGGACGCCCTGCTGGGCGCCTGAAACCCCAGCTCCTTAGGGGGCCTGAGGTGTGAAGATCAAGGTTCAAAGCCAGCCCAGGCAGGAAAGTTTGTAGAACTCCTATCTCCAATTAACAAGCAAAAAAGGTGGCAGTGAAGATATACGGTTCAAGTGGTAGACTGGCAGCTTTTGAGTGAAAAAGCCAAGGGAGAGTCTGAGGCCCTGAGTTCAAGTCCCAGTATTGTTTGACTGCACGCTTCACAGGCAGGTAGAAGAAGACATGGCACAGGACTATGGACCTTTGGGCCTTTCTCCCATCCCTTCCAAGTGCGCATTTGAGATCCTCAGTCCCCGAGCCCAGCCAGCCCTTCCCCCAATGCCCCCAAGTTCTCCCAGGACCCAAGGGATTTACAGACTGGGGCTGGGGCTCTCCCAGGAGCCTGACCCAGCGGGAACTACAGATCGCTCGGTGGTAGCTGGTTCTAGGCCTGGAAGGAGGGCCTCTTTTGTCTGAATTTCCGCTGGATGAGGTCTCAGGAAGCTGAGATCTGAGGAAAGCCACCTGGGCAGACAGATCCAAGAGACTCTTATCTCCAACTCACCAGCAAAAGCCAGAAGCGCTAGTGTGGCGAGTGGTAGAGCGCCAGCCTTGAGTGAGAAAGCTAAGGTCCCGAGTTAAGCCCCAGCACTCCCTCGTTTAAGTGACCGTCCTAGGGTCCCACTGCTCTTGGGTGCCTGCCACCTCCCATGCCAACCAGCTCCCCCCTCCTGCATTCCCACTGTCTGCTGCCCCACCTGAGGGGCCCCACCTCCCGAGAGGGGCCCCCTTCTCTGGGTGCAGGCAGTGCCCTGGGGGTTTCTATGCCCCTTCTTCCATCGCATCCTCCTTCCCTCCATGGTACAAACCCAATCCAGGCAAAGAAACCAACCAAACAGGACAGGGGAGGACACCCACTCATTCCACCTGTGAAATGGCCGCATGTCCTACACCTGATTGCCAGGGGCTCCTTCTGAACCTTTTTTTATTTTGATTCTTTTGTGCTGGTCCTGGAGCTTGAACTCACTATCCCTGAGCTTTTGGGCTGAAGGCTAGTGCTCTACTGCTTGAGCCATAAGCTCTACTTGTGGCTTTTTGGTCGTTCATTGGAGATAAGAATCTCATGGACTTTCCTGCCCTGGGTTGGCTTTGAACTGTGATCCTCCGATCTCAGCCTTCTGAAGAGCTAGGATTGCAGGTGTGAGCCACTGGTGCCCAGCCTATTTTTTTCTTTTATTTAAAAGATTTAAAATCATAAATATGCCATTGTTGTTACATCATGTGTGATGCCATGTGTTATAACACATTTTGAAAAAACAACTCCGTTATCACTGACCCACAGGTGCTGGGCTCAAGCCCAGGACCTTGCATGTGTATTGATCTCCATCCCAGTTTGGACCATGTTTAAACACTCTTGGCATCGAAGGTGACATGTGATTACATGGTATTGAGGTTTGTTTATGGACTCAGTTTCTGTATACAGATGAGCAATGTCCACAGTCCTCAGATCTCAGCCTCCTGAGTAGCTAGGATCACAGTGTGAGCCACCGGCGCCCAGTTCCCTGTGTTATTCTTCTTTAAGCAAGAATCTAAGCCAGGCATGGTGGTGCATGCCTGTAATCCCAGCCTTTAGGAAGCGGAGGAAGGAGGATTGCCTGTCTGAGGCTAGCCTGAGCTACACTGTGAGATCCTGTCTCAAAAAAGCCCCAACTAACCAAAACGCCGCCCCTGTTTATGGGAGGCCCCCAGTGTGGGCTCCAGGCACTGGATTGGTCCTTGGAGCAGGCAGGGCTGCAGCAGCGGGGCACAAGGGCCAGTCCTGCTTCCTGGCTACCCGCTACCTGGCTACCTGGCACTCCACACAGATGCAGGCGATGGCTGTTTTGTTTGTGTGTGTGTGTTTTGCCAGTCCTGGGCCTTGGACTCAGGGCCTGAGCACTGTCCCTGGCTTCCTTTTGCTCAAGGCTAGCACTCTGCCACTTGAGCCACAGCGCCACTTCTGGCCATTTTCTGTATATGTGGTGCTGGGGAATCAAACCCAGGGCTTCATGTATACGAAGCGAGCTCTCTTGCCACTAGGCCATATTCCCAGCCGCGATGGTTGTTTTGTATTTTGAGCTTTTGCACAAATTCCTTTATTTTCTCAGCAGTTTGTTTTTCTCTGGTGAAATCCCAATCAAGTTATAGTTTGTACTCAATGCTGCCCATTTCTGGGTTGTAGGGCTTGAGGTTTTATTACTTTCTTTTTTGGATTCTTAATTTAAAAAAAATGTCATCATCAATTATAAATGCTCTGTGTGTGTGTGTGTGTGTGTACCAGTCCTGGGGTTTGAACTCGGGCCTGGGCGTCCTCCCTGGGTTCTGAGCTCATGCTCTACCTCTTGAGACCACACTCTACCTCCTCTCCTTTGGAGTCCTGCTGCTTCAATTGTTACAGATTCCATTGTCAATTTGCTTTTCTTAAAGCAGCATTGTTATTAGAAGGAACATGGTGGACTAAGAGCTGTGAGTCTCCAGCCTCCCTCTGGGTAGCTCTGAGCCTTTCTCTTTTGTGTCCCTGAAGTATTGTGCATGCCCGGTGGGCATAGTTGCACTCATATTTGGGGGAGCTCCTGGCTCCCCCGGCTCCGTGGCTGCTGGTCTCATAGCCCAGGTTTTAACAGCAGCTCTTGCATTTCTGGGGGACAAACAAATAAACAAACAAAACTCCCAACTTGTCCCTGTGAAGGACAACCCTAACCAGGCTTCTTCTTCTGGAAGTGTGGTAGGATGACATGGAAGTCCTAATGGAGACTTCATTTTCCTGAAGCCCGGAGGCCTCTCCAGTCCAGACAAGTCTGAACCAGACTGGAGGCAGCAGGAGCTAAAGCTGTGAGGGGAGGATCAGGACAGATATTCCTCTCCCTTCTCTGGCTCCAGTCCCCACTCCACCCTCAACTGATTGTGTGTGTGTGTGTGTGTGTGTGTGTGTGTGTGTGTGTGTGTGTGTGTGTATGCCAGTCCTGGGGCTCGAACTCAGGGGCTGGGTGCTTTCCCTGCTCAAGGTTAACACTCTACCACTTGGGCGACTTCTCTACTTCTGGCTTCCTGCTGTTGAATTGGAGATAAGAGTCTCACCAACTTTCTTGCCCAGGCTGGATTTGAACCATGATCCTCAAGTCTCAGCCTCGTGAGTAGCTAGAATTTCAGGTGTGACCACCAGTGGCCTACTCTTGAGTACACGGGAGCCTGAGTATGTGGAATCAGGCTAGGTGAAGTGTCTGCCCTTCCCGGTAGACTCAGCCCTAATGGGAGGAAGGGGGGGGGTTGCTGCTACACGAGGGGGGTGTTCTGAGGGCAAGCGAGCGTGGCCTCCTCGGTGGTCCCGGTTATTTTGGAGCGAGCAGTTTCTTGTTGCTGTTTCGTGGGTCCCAGGACAAGAGCACAGCGCTGGGGCTTGGCTCCACCTGGACCCCATGCGTTCCACCGGGTGCATGTGTGCTTACGCTGTATCGGCTCTGATCCCCACTCCCCCCATCCCCCATCGTGACCCTGTTGAACCCTACGCTAGATCACTGCAGGCCTCCGTTAAAACCCTCCGACAAGTTCGTGTTCCATGAGTGCCACACTTACAATGGCCTCCAGCTTCTGAGTTCATCATGTCCGCTTTCCCACTGTGTTACTCAATGCCAGCCCTGGCCTCTCCGCAAGGCCTCCTGCCTCGAGGCCTCTGCAATTGCTGTGCCCTGTGCCCGCCCCCTCCCGCCCTCCCCCCCCATCCTCCACCGCTTGCCCTCACTCTCATGCCTTCTCCAGGCCTCTTCATGAATGCCGTATCTTACCCTCCCTATTCCCCTCACTCCACCTTCCTTCTTTCCCTGGCCCTTATCACCCCTCAACTGGCTAGGGATTCGCTCTTCTCCATGACAAGAGGTAGGCAGGGCTTTGTTATGTGTGTTCCAGTGCCTGGAACAGCAAATACTGTGCATGTGCACTGAGCAATGGGCCAGCGTCCAAGGGTAGGAGACAGGGTGCTCTCACAGGCCTGAGTTCAAGCTGCTTCAAGGCTGGGTCTGATTTAGGAAAGAACCGTATGTCTTACGCTTTATAGGCATGGAGCAATGTCTTTGTAGCGGTTACAAGCAGCTCATCTGTACATGTAGTAGAGCTTAGTGCATGCGCAATTGTGCAATGTTCCAGGGGGAGATAAAGGAATGAAAGAGAAACTCCATTTAGCCAGTTTCCTCTGGTTATTAATAGCAGTTAGACTCTAGAGCAAGACTATAAACAGGGAAAGAGCCTGAGGTGGCAGCAAATGGACAGCAGGGTCAGGATTACAACCTGGTCTTTCTGCTTCCCAGGCCGGGTTCTTTTCTCCGTCGGGCAAATGACACACTTTGCTCTTCCTCTCCTGTTTCATGCCACGCCACAGGTTGGATCACATTTCCAAACTTCTGCTCATCCAATAGCAAATCCACAGCAGAAGGGTTTCCTTTCTCTGCAGTTAGATGAGTATTTTGGATGGCTGGAATCCAATCACTGTTTTATTATATTTTATTTCTGCATATGTTGGTAATCAAAATGGGAGGTATTTGAGATGGGGTCCAAATTGGGCGTGCGCGCGCGCGCGCGTGTGTGTGTGTGTGTGTACACTTTAAACTCTCAGCTTTCTTTCTGGGCTCTACTACTTGAGCCATGCTTCCATATCCTCTTTGTTGAGATGGAGTCCCATGGACTTCTCTGTCTGGGAGGGATTCCAATCACAATTCTCTGGTCTCAGCCTCCTGAGTGGCTAGGATTCCGAAAGTGAGCCAGATAGGGTCTTGTGTTTCCACTTGGGATAGGCTTGTAATATAATCTTCCTACCGCTGCCTTCCAAGTAGCTGGGATTGCATATGTCAATCACCATGCTTCGCTTGCTTGTATATTGAAACATATGACTTGTTACAATATCACTCAACTTTGGAGCATTTCAGCACTGATTTTTTTTTGTGTGTGTGCTAGTCCTGGAGCTTGAACTCAGGGCCTGAACACTGCCCCTGAGCTTCTTTGCTCAAGGCTAGCACTCTACCACTTGAGCCACAGCGCCACTTACATCAGCACTGATTAAAAAATATTGCGTGCGTGTGTGTGTGTGTGTTCACTAGTATGGGTTTGAACTCAGGGCCTTGCATCTTTCTTGGCTTGTTCATCCAAGGCTGGTGCTCTACCGCTTGAGCCCCACCTCCCTTCCAGCTTCCTGCAGGTAAGCTGAAGGTAAGTCGCTCATATTTACCTGCCTGAGCTGGCTTTGAACTGGATTTTAGATCTCAGACTCCTAAGAAACTAGGATTACAGGCATGAACCATGGTGCCTGGCTCATTTTTTGATTATGATCATAGCATTTCAGCTAGCAGGGGCCTTAAAGAGGCGCATGCTCAGTCCTTAAGTCATTCTCATTTTCAAAAGCTACAGCTGATCTGGTAGTTGGTGACTCTTTTTTTAAACAAGTGCTATTTTCGTCCAACACCTGTAGGCTCTGAATCATCTCCGAGGAGCCTCTTTCCGAGCTTCAAAGTGTGATCTGAAAATCATTTCCCTATGTTGATGGTCCTGTATGGAGGGGAAACCAAGCCAGGAAAGAAGCAGAGTGGGGATCAGGGCCTGCGGGCCCCCTGTGTAACAGCGCATGCTTCCATTTCAAATTGGGCCATCTCCCCGGCCCCCCGCCTCTTTTCCCAAGGGTTCCAGCCCGTCTCTTTCCTTCCTGGCCAATGACCTGTCTAGGAAGATGCTGGCAGTCTAGACTCAAATGAGGAGGCTTGGTGACCACTAATATACTTGATCTCCCTCTTCGATATGGCTGAAGGAAGCTGATCATTCTTCACCTTACTCCCTAGACATAGTTCCTCTTTCAAGGCTTTTTTCTTTTCTTCTTCCTCCTTTCTCTTCCTCCTACCTTGTCCCTTCTCCTCCTCACCGTTTACCTCCTCCTCCTTTTTTTTTTTTTTTTTTTTTTCCGGTCCTGGGGGTGGAACTCAGGGCCTGAGCACTGTCCCTGGTTTCCTTTTGCTCAGGCTAGCACTCTACCACTTGAGCCACAGCGCCACCTCTGGCCTTTTCTGTGATGAACTGGAAATCGAGAGTCTCACAGACTTTCCTGCCCAGGCTGGTTTCAAAGCATGATTCTCAGATCTCAGACTCTTGAGTAGCTAGGATTACAGGAGTGAGCCACCCGGTGCCCGGCTTCCTTCTTCTTCCTCTTCCATTTCCTCCTCCTTCCCCTCCCTCCATTCTTCTTGATCTTGTTTGGTTCTGTTGAAGACAGGTGTCCAGGTTAGCCTTAAACTTAACACCTTCCTAAATTCTGGGGTCACAGGCATGCCCCACGACCTCTGGCTCAAGTAAAATGTCAATATATCCTCACTGTGAATATGCCTATGGATTTGGAGATGTAGTTCAGTCTAACGCACTTGCATAAATAGTGAGATGCTTGGGGTTCCTTTCTCAGAATCTCAACAAGAAACAAAAAGTAGGTAGGCCAAGATATGAAAGTCTGGAGTTTACAACACTAAGTCCAGTGTCATATTCCTGGGTCTAACATGGCAAGAAAATTTAACTGAGCCAGTCAGAAAAGGCACATGCTAGGAGGAGATGGTCACCGATGTGGTTTTAGAGGGGACTTGTCAGTAGGCGCTGGTGGCTCACACCTGTCATCCTAGCTACTCAGGAGGCTGAGATCTGAGGATTGTGGTTCAAAGCCAGCCTGAGCAAGAAATTCAATGAGACTCTTACTTCCAGTTAACCACCAAGAAAGCTGGAAGTAGAGCTGTGGCTCAGGCAGAGGAGTGCTAACAGTGAAGGGGGGGAGGGGGGAGAACTCAAAGATAGCACCCAGGCCCTGAGTTCAAGTCCCAAGACTGGCACAAAAGATGGGACTGAGAATATGATAGAGTGCCTGCCTAGCATGCACGAAGCTCTGGATTCCTCAGCACCACATAAACAGAAAAGGCCGCAAGTGGTGCTGTGGCTCAAAAGGTAGAGTGCTAGCCTTGAGCAAAAAAAAAAAAAAAAAAAAAAAAGTTCCAAGATAGTGCCCAGGCCCTGAGTTCAGGCCCCAGGACTGGCCAAATAAAAAGGGATTTTTGTCCAGAGTGGCCAGGTCCATTCCAGAGGAGAGAGACACATCCCTGGGAATGTGGTGGCGCTTGGCCTTGCTTGGATTTCATGAGAGGTTAAACTTGCGGTTGATTTCTCCAGTGGAAGGAAGAGTGGGAGAGCATTTGGGTGTTGACACTGTTTTAAAGATGGGGCGGAGGTTATTCCAATGAGTGTTTCCCTCGATGGACTTGTCTTCTAGGGACAGGAAAATAGTGCTGGCCAGGGAGATCTTATTTGAAAAAAAGATTTAAAAGCAAGGACTCATGGCTGGCCCACCCTCAGGATTCAGAACCAGAAACCTCTTCCCGCCACTTGTGTTTAAGATGAAAAAGCTTTTGGACCTGCTCAGCTAGCAGGTTATCGTTATTACTCACGGCTTAGGTCCATGTTGCGGGAACCACGGTTCACGGTGGTTCATGCGGCACAGAGACGGCAATTATGACGGACTGCCAGAGTAATTGGCTGGAGAACGTGTCGTTCTCGTCTCCCTTCCTGCTTTCAGTGACAGGAATTGGCGATGCCTGCACTGATCCAGGTCAGGGGCCGGGAATATCTTCTTGATACCCAATAGTGATCAGTTAGGGAGTGGAGGGCCTGGCGTGTGTTTATATGGGAAGGAATCAGGCTGGACTGGTAGAGAGCTTGGGATCAATCCAGTGACCCCACGGGAGAATCTCAAACCATTACTAAAGGTGGCAGGCCAAGAGTTATCTTTACAACTGGGGCTAGGGAAAAAGATGGGAGACAAGGGCATGCCTTTTCCACACTCACCGGGGTGAGGAGCAGAGCTGGCGGTCCTACCCTATTCCACAGTGATCTCTGAGATCTCAGGATCACGGTTCAAAGCTAGCCTGGGCAGATCAATAAAAAAACAAAACCTCTCATCTTCAATTAACCAACAAAAAGCTGGGAGTGGAGTTATGGCTTGAGTGGTAGAACACCAGCCTTGAGCAAAAAACAAAAGCTGAGAGAGAGAGAGAGAAAAAAAGAGAGAACACACTCTGGTTTTGATTTCAAGCCCAAGTACCAGCACAAAAATAAAGAAAAAAAAAAAAAAAGTAAGAGGAGAGTGGTTCTCCAGGCCGCCCCTTTTCCATCTCTCCCGAAGCTCTGGTTTCCACATTTCTGAATCGTGGGCTCCGCTTACCTCAGCGGGGCCGCACAAAGCTTGTTCTCTAATGGATGCAGACCGGCAACGTGGGCAGTGAGGCCCCAGGAAAGCAGGTCAGGCTGAGAGAAGGCTGGGGTTTGCTTAGTGCTGGTACCAATCGGTGACTGTGGCAGTGCCCAGCTCCGAGAGAGAGAGAGAGAGAGAGAGAGAGAGAGGAGACACAGAGGACAGCACGGGCTCACGTGGACATGGGCTTTTATTCTCAGTGCATGACAGTATTGGTTTCTGCTCATCAGCAAAAAGCTTTATTTGGTTCGAAAAAAAAAAAAAAGGTATCCCTTTGAAAACTCCTCTTCTTCTGTCTCAGTGGAACAGCACATTAGAATTTCAGATTTGCCCTAAGAACCATATAAATACATGCAAAAACATTGTACACAGAGCTTAAATAATATCAAAATGCAAATACAGGTTGGGCGCCCTGTTAAGCTGAGCTGCGAATGACGGCCACACACACAAGGATACGCACTACTCTGTTATCACCATTTGCCATGCGGACCACAGGAGTCAATCTTCTGAGGCTGGGTTTTTTTTTTTGGCTTCTTATTTTTTTGTACAAAAATACCAGTGCTTATTATATTAGTTACCGAAGAGAAGAAGAAACTCAAGATTCCTATCTGCGTGCTAATCTGAAAAGAACAACGTAGATCGATTTGTTGGCACATATATATGGCATAGACAAATCCACATATGGCATATATACATATGGGCAGAATAGCAAGGGCCAGTTCAGTGGCGGGGAGCTCATCTCCCTCTGCCTCTCTGAATCCAGAGGAAAGGAGATGGGCAAGCCTAACTGCTGAGTTGGGAAGGCAAAAATTCTGGCACTGAATTAAGTGGAAGAGGTCTGGTCTATTCTGAGGAAGAGGCTGGAATGGCTTAAGAATCAGAGCAGGTATTTATAATGCCCACCGTCACCGGTGCAGTGGGGTGCTACCGAGACAAGAAAGGTGAACAAGCATGCGCGCGCACTGCGATGGTACCATGGGTGGCTTGGATCATAAGGCAAGGGAAGCAGGAAAGAGGGCGGTGCGTTAAGAGGGTTTGTGTCCCTCTGGGTTCTTGGCAGTAAAGGAAATCACTTGGATTTATCTGTACAAATCCCCCCCCCCCCCCCGCCAAAGTTGGAAGAGAAGAGGAAACCCAAACCTTGAAAAACCCATAGTGCCCAAAGGGGTCTCTGGATGGTCTTGCTCTTAACACCGCTGGGGTTGGGGAATCACCTAAGGGCAAGACCTTGTCCTGAGATGATCACCCAGGACTGGAGACTGGAACCAGACATTGTCCCCTCCCCCCCACCCCCCTAACTCTGTTGTCCATCTAATGTAATTGCACAAAACCTTCCTAGGGGAGGGAAGGAATCACAGACCAGATTCTTGCACAAAAACTCATGAATGGAAAAGTCTAAGAGGAACAGGAAGTGCAAGAACCATAAAAAACAAATGCAAATCCAAGATCAGAGTATCCTTGAAGATCCAGAAAGAATGTCTTTAGTACCCGTCTTCCTGCTAGTTGTTTAAGAAACATAAATCTAAACACAATGCCCCCGATACTAACCACTGTTTACTAAAAAGTCTGGGAATCTATCTCCAGGGGGTTGAGACAACACATCCAGTTCCTGACTGCTGTCAACTTTCTTGGTCCATGTTCCCTTCCTACCAGTCCTTCACTCCCTGTTTTTTTCTAGGTTCATCAAGCAAGGGACCTAGGATATCTCCCCCATCTCTCCCACTGGACCCTGCAAATCCAAAGCACCATTTTGGGGAAAAGCATTATTTAACTTATGCTGTATTCACTCACCACTAGTTGGATCACTGATACTGAATAGAAAACAACATCAACACCCAACTATATATTAAAAAAACAACATATGCATAGAAACACAAATTGACTCAACCTCATAGCAACAAAATTTATATTAAAAAAAAGTCTAGAACCTAACAAAATGTTTCCCCCTAAGTATAAAGATGGCTGTTTGGGAGAAAAGAAGTGTGGTGTCTTGGCTTTTAAACCAATGACAAATATACTAACAAAAGTCACCTATCCTGTCCAACGTTCCCTACCACAAGGCTACGTGGTATGCAATGACAGTATTTTATTCTAAATCCTTTAAACAAAATACATATGGCTGACTCAAAAGTATCAGTTTCTGAGCTAAAGTAAACTATATGTTTTTGCATAATATTTCTATATTTTTTTCTCTTACGATAGAAACTAGGACACACACACACATGCACGCACACATACACACAAAACCGTTGACTGGAGAAAAGTAGACCCAAGCTGTGAGGAGTAGCCCGGCGGGCTCTGCGAGGGTGTTCTGGGAGCAGAAATGGTAAAAACCGCCTTGGAAGCTTGCTATTGGCTTGCTTTTTTTTTTTTTTTTTCTTTAAATGATCTGAGGTAATAAGACTTGACAGAATCCAATCTTCCAATGTACTTAATAAACACACGTGTGAACGCGGAATGCCCGGGTGAGCTGCTTTTCCCCTCGCCATGAGTATTTAAGACAGAGAGCAGATCGCTGAAGCAGGTGACCGTGACAAAGCCCACCTCACAGTGGGCTTCCTGTTTCTTACCAATGGGTGTAGGGGTGATGGAGAAGGGGCAGGAGAAAGGGCTGGAGTAGACAGGCCCAGGTCACCTTCCTCTCCCAAAGGGGAAGCTGGTAGTTCTTAAGGAGCCTCAGGCGCTGCCCTTGCTCTGGGCTGCGGGGATGGGCTGTGCCTCACTGAGCTCATGGGAGATGGGGGACCTGGGGACAGGAGAGCGCCATTCAGCATCAGTGCGATGAAGGAACAAACCAAACCCAAAGGGGTGCTCCTGTGAAGGTGGACGGGGCTCGACCCTGTCCTGGAGTCAGGAACGCTTGCAAGGTCTCCTAGCCAAGTCCTCAGCTCCCGAGAGGCAGGGGTGGGGGTGAGGGGGAGGCACGGGGTTTCCCTGGGCAACTGTCAGAGTGGGGGATAAGAGCTCGTGGAGGATGGGGTGGGGGGGTAGGGAGTGGGGTCTTTGCCTGAGGTCAGCACGAGGTCACCCAGGCCTCTCCCTTTGTATTTTCCAAAGCAGAGTATCTTTGGGAGGCTGGAAGCGTCCTCATGAAGATGTCCTGGGACACACAGTGAAGGGGAGAACTAGGAGAAGTGGGAGGAATGTCGGAGCTGGTACCCAAGCACCTAAGCTCGGGGTTTCTGGGACCTGTGGGGCGGTCTGCTCAGGTCCTGCTGGAATGGCTCTCTGGTTTTACCCAAGGTTTCTCAATTCCTTGCTCTCCTGGGCATCAGGTTCTGTGAAGAAGAAGAGCTATGGAAGATGGCTTTGAAAGCAGTAGGGGGCCCCACGGGAGTCCCGCCTCGATGGCCTGCCTGCTTCTGGCCCCAAACTCCCAAGTGCAGCAAGGAAGCAGCTTTGCTTCCAACTCACTGCAGAGGGGGAGGAATGGCAGGCCTACGGGAATAAAACCCACGGATCACACATTTGCAAGCCCCACGGTCAAGGCTGGTCTCTCTGGCACCGGACGTGACGGCAGTTTCAAATTAGAAGCCAACCTGGTAACAAGAGGGAACCCTTGCTGTCCTATTGGGAATCGTGCCTTATGGCAGAGAGAACGATTTACCTCTGGAACCAGTCCAAGGGGTCAGAGGAGCCAGGAGGGATGGCCGTGGACTCACCCATCCACGTCCTGTCCATTCTCTTAATTATCACAACTTAAAACGAAAAGAAGTAAAAGGAAGAAACCAACAATGAAAGAACAGAGTGAAGGGAGGGAAGGGTTGCACCAGACCAACAGAACTTGGAAAAGAGGCTGAGTGGAAGGGTAGAAAGAGCTAGACGTTTTCACGTGTAAGTTTTCAACATGGGAACAAAATTCCTTCACTACAATCACTCCACTGGCTGATTTTATACATTCCATCTGTGCCTGGACACACTTCATCTGTGTAGATCTGTCACCTTCAATATAGCTTGTAAATGACAGAGACTTTTAGGATTGATCCCAGATGTCAGGAGCTGGTGATGTAGGTAGAAACACCATGAAGAGCTTGGTTGGAGAGGGGCCACGAGGACTGATGTTATTTCTTTAAAAGTGACAAGTGATCCACCCAAAAGAGGTGGATTCTACCATTACCTGCTGGGGGTTTGACTGGGTCCTGCTACAAACCCCAACTCAGAGTGCAATTGAAATCCTTGTCGGTGTGTGCGCTTGCTTCTTGGTGGTCAGGTGAGGGGTTTTCACACACTCGGGAGCAGCTGACATGACAGTGACAAGTCCCATTGTCTCCTCCATCGATGGGATGGATGAGAAGGAACTAGAGACCAAGCAGGGATGGGAGTCAGACAATGAGAAGTTCAGACGGAAGTCTCCAGGCTTTGGAGAGGGCTGTCCAAACGGGAGGCCACGATGTGTACTTGGCTGCAGTCCACGGCATTGTTGTTTTTGTTGGCGTTTGGAGAGGCCTCGCCGTCCAGCAGGAGCACCCTGGTCCCAGACTTCGAACCCTTCTCAAGATCTTCCTCTTGGATATCCAGGAATGGTGTTCGTGGCGCCTCATCCTCCGCGGCGAATTCGGGGGTGCTCATGAAGTTGTGGATGGACTCTTGGTTCTTAGGTTTAATGGCTTCGTGGAAGGAATTATGGAATACTTTGACCACTCTGATCTGTAGCCGGAGAAGGAAAAGGGTGATAAGAAAACAAGGTGAGAATTAGCCAGCAGAACAAAGAAGGAGTGGTGTGAGGAGAGAAATAAAACCCAAGTGTAAAACACAATTGCTCCACAACCCCAACCAAACATGTCAGAAGCAATCACGGGGCACTGACAAGTTGCACAGCTCAAATCTCAAGCACAAGGGCGGGGTGAGTGACGAGGGAACACAATGAGAATGTTTCAATGGTTGCATTCACAAACAAGTAGAAAACCCAGGGCAAAGTTAGCATCCTCCCCCCCCCCCCCCCCCGCCCCGCCAAAGCACTCTTAAAACAAAACGGAAACCAGTGGGATTCATTAGTTCTTTTGGATAAGAGGGCAGGATGCATTGGAACTTGGTGCAAATTAATAGCCAAACGTAAAAGAGGATTCACACGGTGGATTTCTATGTCGAGGCCAAACATTCTGTGCATGTGGAGTAGAAAGATGACACACTGAAAGTTCTGTTAACTGCTTAAAACTCTCCAAGAGCCAAGAGCTCCCTGTCTTCACAGAATCCACAACGGGTGACACACGACCAAAGATAACTGTGCAGCCAGGCAGACGGACCGATCTTCATGCAGGAAATTAAAAACCAACCAACCAACAACTGTCCAATGTAATAATCTGCCTCTTCAGTCACAAGTCATGCATGTATTTATAATCCCCAACCTCCACGTCCTCTCCCCTCAAAGGAAGCAGAATTCCGCTCCATGTCCTCTGCTAGGAGGGGTGCACCCAACAAATAAAGGCGTGGCAAAAGGTGGCTGCCCTGCCCATGCGGGAGACCAGTTCTCAGCTCCAGGGGGAGCCCGGGGCTCTGATGCACTGCCGTGGCGTGGCAGCTGCCTTTTCCAGCTGTTTGCGTGCTGTGAACAGGAGCACGGCTTTATGTGGAGGAGGGAAAGTAAGGAACCAGGAGAAAAACCTAGCGTGGGAGGCAGGCTATGAACGAGTGCTCTCTCCGGTGGGATAGGGGGAAAGGGTGAAGGAAGGGAAGAAGCTACAGTAACACTGGGCAAAGGGAAAAACGCTTTGTTCTGTGTCAAAGTCCTTGATCTATTTCTATTAGCACTGAACCCTATCAGTGTGGATCAGAGCCGCCTTCCCCCCTCTGTGGCTCCCACGGACCCATCCCGCCACCTGTGCTCCAGAGCTCGGGTGCGCTCATCTCAGGAGGTCCCCGGTTCTGGTGATGGACATCCTATCTCACAGAGAGGCGAGGTGGGCGGAGGGAGTCTGAGGGCAAGGCCGTCTCCCTTGAGACACAGGTGCTGGCCACGGGAGGGGTTCAAGGCCTACCCGCCCCTATATACGTGATTATTCAGTCTGCATTTTTAGATATTACAGTTTCTAATGACCCCCCTTCCCCCCACAAGGACCGTGGGCACCTGTGCACCTGCACTTCACCGGCTTCCTTTTCCCTCGGTGATTTTTAAATTTCCCGCTTCTATTTTTTTTTTAAAGCAATTGAATACTCGACTGAAATAATTATATATGAAATCCATTATAACAACAGATTTTTGAACATTAGGGTTGGAGTGAGGGTCTGGAACGCTGCTTGCTGGCTTTTCCCTTTTCCCTGTTGCGGTGACTAATTACACTGTTATGAGATAAAGGTGAACTGAGGGACAGGTAGCTTCAAAAAAAAAATAGGGAAAACTTCTTGAGGGAGGGCAAAGAACAACCTCTCAGCTAGACTACAGAGAGAGGAGCCAGCCACCTGTAAGGGAGGCCCAAGTGAAGAGGAGTCAGTGGGTTAGGGATGGAGAGGAGGGAGAGGGGTGGAGGGCATGGGGGGGGCTGCACTAGAATGTTCCTCAGCACCAACATGGGCTCAGAGAACACACACTGATGACAATCACATCAGGTATTGCCAATAACCCTTCCTGCAGCCTGGGGTCTGCTGTGAGCAGTGGGCGGGCTCAGGGCAGGGCTACGGAAGCCGTGTGGGGAAAGCCACAATTGCCATCCGCTCAGCCAACGAGCCCTTCTCTCCTGCAACAGCGCTTTGCAAAGCCTCTGGGCCATGAGCAGGGGGCCTGACAAAAGGGCAGCTTCTCCTGAGTGCAGGCTCTCTGCCTCCTGATATACCAGGAAAGGAGCTCAGTGAGTGGTCCAATGAAGAGTCCACTTTCCCCAGCTGGGATTCAGTCGTGTTGGGCTTCCCTTTTGAGAAGCCAGGGGAAGAGAAGAAGGATTAGGGTTCCCTCCAGAGGAAAATCTCAAGCAACTATCTAACAAAGGCTGGACACATGACTGAATCCATCTGGAGCTCTGGAATAGGAAAGAAGGGTTTAAAAACTCATGACTACGATTCCTATGATTGCCAGGTAAGAAGCCACCACTAGACGAAGAGCCGGCGTTGGCTTGCCTCTCTCCCCATCCGCTGGCCTATGAAGACTCAGGGCATACCCTCTTTTAGCGCCTCTGAAAGAGCTACTGACCTCTGTTGCTTGCGTAGTTGCCTTTTACCATCTAATCACTGGGACGTGGGACTCTAAACCTTCCCACTGGAGAGGGAGGACACACCAAAGACAGAAGCCAAGTAGAAGGGGATGGCAGAACTAGGAGAAAAAGGAATTTAGCGAGGAATCTGGAAGGCCTACCATGAGGGGGTCCTGGCTATCTTGGCTGACTTTGGGCCTAAAGACAGAATGTCTTCATGAATGCCAAGCCCATACACTAACCACAAGAATGTCTGTCACTAGCTAGAAAGAAAAGAAACAAATCTAAATCTGGTCATTCTGCCCAGTCCATAATCATGTGCACTATAAGCAGTGTACCTGCTCCTTCCTTCCTCTGTCCCAGGGCTGGAGGTGGGTGCACAGGAGGGGACAGGTTAACCACTGAGTATCTGAGCCTCACAACCTATTCAATACAGTGGAACTCCTTCCTCATCAGATACCTTAGTGGCTGCCTCTGTGTCTCCCATTTGAGAAAGGTAAAACGGCCAGGAATAGCAAGGTATCAGCAAGAGTCCAACGGCCTACCAACGAATGCCAGCTCTTCAATTGAGAGTTGGGTATACCCACTGAAAGGCTGGCAGGGAAGGGGCTCTAAAACTTGACATGTGAAATAGGATATAAAGGGCTGGTTAGGCTGGACGTTGGTGGCTCTCGCCTGTAATCCTAGCTACTCGGGAGCCTGAGATGTGAGGATGGTGGTTTGAAGTCAGCCAGGGCGGGAGAGCCTATGAGACTCTTATCTTCAAGTAAAAACCACCAGGAAGCTGCAAGGAGAGCTGTGGCTCAAGTGGTAGAGTGCTAGCCTTGGGCACAAAAGCTCAGGGACTTGAACCCAGGCCAGGTCCTGAGTTTTGGCCCCAAGATTGGTGCGCGCACGCACGCACGCAGTTAAAAAAGGCTGGTTGGTGAAATAAGCTACAGCTGAGGAGGACCAAAAATGAGCTGCTCTTAGACGCCTTAAAAGTTTTTTTTTCTTTTGAGATGGGGTCTTGTACAGCCCAGGGTCATCTCAAATTCTTTTTTTTTTTTTTTCCAGTCCTGGGCCTTGGACTCAGGGCCTGAGCACTGTCCCTGGCTTCTTTTTCCTCAAGGCTAGCACTCTGTCACTTGAGCCACAGCGCCACTTCTGGCCTTTTCTACATATGAGGAATCGAACCCAGGGCTTCCTGTGTACGAGGCCAGCACTCTTGCTACTAGGCCACATTCCCAGCCCTCACCTCAAATTCTTGATCCTCCTGCTTCAGCCTCCCAAGTCCTGGGATTACAGACATACTCTACCATGCACAGCCTTAAAAATTTTAATAAACTAAAAAAGAGAAGGTGATTTTGAACTTTTTCATGTAGTTCTTACACCCATATGTGAATTAATTCTTTTTTGGGGGTGGAGGGGCGAGACCAAGACTTGAACTTGGTATCTGACACGTTCGCTTACTGGATGGCACTCTACCACCAGAGCCACGCCTCCAACCCCTCATTAATTCTTCAAACACGATTTGAAGTCCCTGAGAGTAGTGTAACATGCATGCTCATCTCTCTACCTTTGAGCTCCAACTTTTATTGCCAGCAGTGCTGGCTAGAAGGATTGTTATTACTGAGCAAATTCAACATTGGCTCAATTAGGCTAAGTCCCCTGGCCAAGGCCACATGGGCAGAGAAGTCCCTGCTACCTTTCTTCAGGAGTTCCCAAACCTGGCCCAGGTAGAGCTTTAGGATTTCTATTTGGCCTAACCTTACCAATAAGCTTAGGAGGTAGAGTTTAGATTCAGAGGAGCAGGAGGAGGGGAGGAAAAAAAAAAGCAACAAGACAAAAACAACAAAGCCAAAGCCAAAAAACCCCAAAAAGATAAAGAATGAAAAGAAAAAAAAAAGCAACAAAAACTCAAAGGGAAGAAACAAGCAATGCAGAGGAACATTCAGAAAACAGGATTATTGAATTTACCACGGTTAAGGTTTAGTAGCTTTCCAACATGGGAAAAAAAAATAATCAAGAGCCTATGGCCTGGTTTTTAGAAGTTGAATTAGTGCCTTTTCTTCCCTTAAGTCAAAAGATTGAAGAGAAAAAAAAAAAGAAAAAAGAAAAGGTAACTACAGTCGTTTACAAAGTGGATGCCACGTGCTCTCTTGTGGTCATTCTAGGAAATCATGCAGCACAACAGACTATCACTCACTGCCCATAGGAGATGAGACAGCAGCAGAGGTGGTGGGGGAAGGTTTGACGGGTCCAGCTGCTGCATAGGCCGAGCTAGGACCCATGGTCTGTCGCTTTATGACGCCCTTAAAAGTGGCTCCCGTCTGGAATGTGTTAATTACTTCGATCTGCAAAGAACCAGAGGGTGAGACAGCTTTGCTCCGCAGTTAAGACAGGAGAGGGGAAGGCAGAGGAAGGCAGGACTGGAGGGCTGGGAGAGGGGGTGGAAAGCCACAGAGATTCCCTCATCCACAACTGGAACATGAATTGGGTATCACGCTTCCTTTAAAGAACCATTCACCGTGGACTCCAAAGGGCCAGCCACAGTCTTGTTTTCTCTCTCGGCATGTCCGAGGGTGGACATCTGAGGTGCGCAGGTATTCAAGGGTCTTGAGAATTTTAAATCCTATCTTCCAAGTAGCAGCGTATCTACTGCTTTGACCCATACCCTTCAAAATAAAGCATGTCCTGGGTGCTGGTGGCTCATGCCTGTAATCCTAGTGACTCAGGGGGCTGAGCTATGAGGGTTAGGGTTCAGAGCTAGAGCTTGTGAGACACTTATCTCTAGTGAACTACCAAAAAGCTGTTGCTCAAATGGTAGAGCACTGGCCTTGAGCTTTTTTTTTGCTCTGAGTTTAAGCCTCAGTGCCAGCACCAAAAGAAAAATGGTAAAGAGGCATGTAATTTGAGATTCCGAAGGGCAAGGTTCACGGGGTTGGATTTCAGCTCAATCAACTACATGCTCTTTCAGGTTTTCTAGGAGTATAATATGTGCGGCCCGTGTACAGTGTCCCTGGTGGAAGGGCAGGGGACACAAGGCGCTTGGCTCACCCTCTGCGAGGGGTCTCTCCTGAGGTAGCCTTCCTCTGGCTAGCGTGGAGTGCAGGGACGCAGAGCCCACTAGAGAGAAGGCAGCAGCCCCGTGCCCCGCGCTGGTGGGTGGGAGAACCTGACACCTGACACATCTGCTGCCAGAAGAGGAGGCGGGCGGGCGGGTGGGCGGGCAGGGCCCGGGGATGGCGGTGCAGAGCGGCTAGCCCAACATTCTTACCAGAGACAGGCAATGCATCCCCATCTATTTCCAACAACGGCTGTGATCTGGGCCTCCACTAAATCCCTGACCCCTAAGCAACGAGGAACACATCAAAAGAGATCCCGGGGTCCAGGGCCCTCATTTGCACAGCCTCCTCAGCTCCTGGGGTGAGGCGCCCTGTGGAATGGGGTTTGGCCCAGTGACATCGTTAACAGGTTGTTCAAGGCTGTTTGAATTTGGGCGGTCTCAGGCTTCAGTGGTGGGGGAAGGACGGTTGCCTGAAGCCATGCAGGCAATGAGAGCAGATAGGAGAGCCGAGGGGCTGGGCAGTGGGGGAGAAGCCGACCCATAAACCTCTGTTCCCGGAGGAGAGCGCACTGGCATAGGAGGAGGCACTACAATGGAACGAGGGGAACCTGACTAGGAAAAAAAAAAAAAAAAGAAGAAGAGGACGCAGATGATCCTGAGGGGAAGAAAAGCAAAAAGGTTATTTGGGAAAGAGCAGACCCAAGGGAAAGCACTGGGGCTTTAGAGGCGGAAGTTGAAGCCCCAGCTTCTCCAGGCGCCCGATGGACGCAGAGGCCTGGAGGGAGTGTGGGAGGGGGAACTCTCCACACCACGAGGCAGGGTGTGCAGGCCCCCTAGGAGGAGGAACTCAGGACAGGGGAAGGAGCACCAGGGGAGATGAGTTCCTACTAGCTGAGTGGTTTGGCACACTCACTGCACCTGTCTTCCTAGGGAAATTAAAAAAAAGACAAAACAAAACAAAACAATTTGCAAGACCAGTTTTGGGGAATGGAACGTTTTAGGGATCACCAGCCAATTAGAAGAGAAATAAGCCTGGGCTCTTGGAGCAAACCTTTGAGATGTTAGAATGGACAGTTATTTTATTTTATTTTTTGCCAGTCCTAGGGCTTGGACTCAGGGCCTGAGCACTGTCCCTGGCTTCTTTTTTTTTTTGCTCAAGGCTAGCACTCCGCCACCTGAGCCACAGCGCCACTTCTGGCCATTTTCTATATATGTGGTTCTGGGAATCGAACCTAGAGCTTCATGTATACGAGGCAAGCACTCTTGCCACTAGGCCATATTCCCAGCCCGTGAATGGACAGTTTCTTAAGATGGGGAGCCTGGGACTACAACAGTAAAAACAAGGGGTGGGAGCAGGGGAAGAGAAGTAGCAATGCCTAAGCCAACGCATCCACCCAGAAGGGAGGCACAACGGATGCAAGGAAAGGGGGAAAGTTACCGCAGGGCCACAGGGAGGGGACTTAAGAGCGCCTTCTACCCCAGTTCAGAAAGCACAAGGAGGTTTGAAAGGGTCTGGAGAAATAACTTCTTCTATTTCAGGAAGCAAGTCTGAACGATGTCAAGGATACTCAGGCATCAAGAGGCTGCCATTGTTTTTTTATACACTTTAACGATCAGATTCCCCATCACTGCAGTAAGCTGCAAGAGGGCACATTTCTGTTACAGAGCCCTCCAGAGAGTACCTGTTACCATGACAGCAGCACAGGCGGTCACACAAGTGATTACTAGGGCCACCGGCAGAGGGATGCTGTCTACTCTTTCCTTTTTTTCCCCCTTTGGGACAGGGTCTGGTTCCCTAGCCTAGGCTGGCCTCAAATGTATACTTCTCCTGTCTTAGTCTCCCAAGTGCTGGGATGACAGGTACTCTGTTCCTTTAGGGCTAGTGGGAGCTGGCTCAGCCAGCAGTAGCTGGGGTGTGGGCTTCAGAGCCTGCCCACAGCTGAAGGGCCCTACTGACAGTGGCCCACGGGTCAGGTCTGCTGTCTCAAGAGGACCACACACACACTCTTGGCCCTGTTGTCTGAATCTTGGGGTACAGGGCTGCTTTGTAATGGGGAGCCTAAGGAAGGCAAGAGATGTAGGCCACCAAAAACCCTGCTGCCCTTTGCACCCCTCCCAGGATGGGAGGGGTAAAGCCAGGCCAACAGCTTAGTACCTGAGTCTGGATACGGCTCAGGCCCCGGAACCAGAGGATCTGGCCACGGCGCAGCTCCATCTCCGCGAGGTCAATCTCTTCCATGCCCTCTGTGTCCTTGGTCATCTCCTCATTGGAAGTGCCATGCCCGGCCTCCTTCAAGAACTTCAGAGACTTGGTAGGTATGGCAGAGATGATCTGAGCAAAAGGGGAAAGTAGAATTGGGGAAGAAGAGCTGTCAAGCTGGTGTATGTGACATGGGTCAGAGCCTTGAGAGATTCCCTTGCCTGCCACCCTTCCCGCCAGAGAGGAGAGGGAGAAGTGCTGGTGTGTTCAGGAGCCAATCAGCAAGCGCCTCTGTTGCTCAGTTCATAGTTATGGATGTATAGGAGAGACTTGCTTATACCACCTGCCTGGATGGATACTTCTTTTTCCTACCTTAGTTCTTCTTTTCCATTGCACTGTCTTTTTTTGTTTGTTTTTGTTTTGTGCTGGTCCTGGGGGCTTGAACTCAGGGCCTGTGCTGTCCCTAAGCTTTTGTATTCAAGGTTAATGCTCTAGCACTTGAGCCACAGATCAATTTCCAGATTTTTGGTAGCTAATCAGAGATAAGAGACTTATGAACTTTCCTGCTCAGGCTGGCTTTGAACCATGATCCTCAGATCTCAGCTTCCTGAGTAACTAGGATTACACGTGTGAGCTACCAGTTCCAGGCATACTGTCTTTTTTTAAGGGAAACAGGACTATAAAGCGTAGTACAGAGTGGGAAGGGGCAGAGACCAGGAATGGGTTGGGGGAGGAGACAAATGTAGGGAGAAGCTACTGCATGTTAGTTGGCAAGGCCTGTTGGTGGCAAGAATGGACGAGAGGATGGGAAGAGTTTCCCCGGGCTTGGGTAAGGAGGTGGGTGGCACAGGCCACAAAGGAAGGGGTGCCTGGCTATTATCAGAACACACAGAGGGCTAAGCTGCACTTGCAATTCAAAATGTATCACTGGGACCCATCAGTGAGTGAGAGAGTCTCAAACACAAGGTGAAGCAAGAAGAAGGGTAAAGCTGCTTTAAGGAGCCCCTGGGTATCAAACTTTAGCCAGGCAGAACAGGGAGGGCGAAGTGGGCTGGGCACGAAGAATGACTGGGACCAGTTAGGGCAGAGCCTCCAAGCCCCAGGTGGTGGGGCACTAAGAGGTTATCGGCTGAGATACGAGGTTGACAAAGAGAAGCATAGCCCGGGCCGGAGCTGAGTGAGGATGAAGAAGAATGAAACTCTTACCAGACCTGAGAGTCTGAGAACAATATTAATACCCATCAAGTACTTACCTGGTAGCAACAAGTAGTAACTAATTCAGAACAGCCCAGTTTTTCTAAGTCGGGACAATGAGGCACAGAGAGGTTAAGTAACTTGCCCACCGTGATCGAGCTGGTGAGTAGGAGAGCCGGGATCGGACTCAGCCCTTCTCAGCCCACACTCAGAACCATGTGCTATTTATTCTGCTTCTCCTGAGGCCCTGAAACTCTAAACTTATCTCAGGTGAGTGTCACAAATTCAGCCCTGGCAACCCAGCAGAAGAAAGCTGGGGAGCCCTGAGCTATGACTGCCTGGTGACCTGTGGCTATACTGCTGCTTCATTAGAATTAAGACCCTTTGTGGTTTTTAGCAAAAATCTGTTGAAAAATCTGAGTCTGTCTCAGAGACACCAGCAGGTGTGAGCAAAAGAGACCCGAGTCTCTTCACAGACAGACAGGTAGTGATCATCCACTGCAGGGTCTCGCGAGGCGGAACCAACTTGGAAACTTTGGGAGGGAAGGCGGGGAGGAGAAGGTCCAGGCCCAGGGCTTGGTCCACTGCACACAGAGGGCAGAGCTCTGTGGGCGGGGCGAAGGCCCTGGAGGGCGTGCCACACTCACCTGGCCCCACAGAAGCTCTCCAATCCCGATGAACAGACACCACAACCACTGCGTCAGGTTGAGCTTCGTACAACTGAAGGGCTTACCCCCAAATTCCACGATGAAAATCTACCACAGAGAAAAAAAAGCAGCTAGGCCTCCAGCCATGGCCACCAAAGCCACGCCACCTCCTGGCCCCGGGGGTCCTTGTGTTCCCGATTTACTTAGTGAAGCATGGGAAAGAAGCAATCTTGAAGGGGTCAAGGGGAAGCAGAGCTAGTCTTTGTAGACAGATGGGAGTCTTTTTGTTGTTGTTATTGATCCTGGGGTTTGAACTCAGGAACTGGGTGCTGTCCCTGGGTTCTTTTGTTCCAGGCTAACACTCTACTACTCTGAACCACAGCTCTCCTTCTGGTTTTCTAGTGGTTCATTGGAGATAATTCTCACAAGCTTTCCTGCTCAGGTTGAATTTGAACTGTGATCCTTAGCTCTCAGCCTCCTTGGTAGCTAGGATTACAGGCACGAACCACCAGCACCCAGCTGGAACAAGGCTTTATATAGCACGGTGACTAGAAGACACACAGTCATTTTGACCGTGATTGATGTGAAGTCTGGTAGGCAGAGGGAACTGGAGGCTTCCTGAGACTGTGGGTGACAAAGGCCAGAGAAGAAAGATGGAGACTGGAGAAGCTGCCTGGGGAAGGAGGAGGCAAGAATTCTCCTGTGGCGTGGCCTGTTCATACTCCCTTGTATCCACAGAAATCTTTCTGCAGCTCTGACCAGAATAGGAAAGAAGTGGCCTGGTGGTTTCACCTCTAGGTAACTGTGCTCTTGACCCCAGTTCCCACAGAAGGGGCCTAAGCCAAGCTGGGTGGGTGCTTACACAAGCTCCTCCAGAATGCAGGGGGGCAGGGCTATACTACGGGCGCGTGTGCAGGCTGGGAAAGGGACTGAAAAAGGTTACCCTTCTCTTAGGCACTTTATGGGACTTCTGTATGTTCAGAAAGCTCATGAGAGGACTCGAGTCCTTTCACATTCAATCAGAACAAGGCCCCGCACTAGCGTGCTTGATGAAATGGGCTCAGTTCTAAAGCCAGGTCCAAGGAGAAGCCCCTGGGCTCCCATGAGGAACCCCAGTGTTCACCCTTAGCTTCATTCCCCGTTACTCCTGCACTCATTTTCCTGGGTTCTTAGGGAATCCTGGCCCCTAGCTAATAAGGGCTTGCATCTTTCAGACCTCTTTTCCCAACTGTGGATCGAATCTTACCTGGGCAATAAACGTGCCTAAGACGACAGAGCAGAAGATGGCGTTTCGGTGGATGCCCGCGAAGACGTTCTTTTCCCCGTGGATCTTTCGGGAATTGATTTCGTTGAAGAGCTGCATCAGCACGAAGGTGTTGAAAACGATGGTGTAATGCTGGCTGGGGGGCGAGTGGAGAGGCGCCTTCCTCCCACTGTCCACGTCAAACAGCTTCTCACCTAGGAGGAAAGGCAAGTATGGAGGGGCGGTGTGGCCTTAGGCATGAGCTACCAGCGCCTGGCTTCAGGTTCACTTTAGAATGTGTGGAGATAGCCATGCCAATGGCTTATGGATATTATTATTATTTTGTGTCAGAACCAGGGCTTACACTTAGGTCCTGGGCACTTTTTTTTTTGTTGTTGTTCAAGGCTAGCATTCTATTAGTTGAGCTACTAGCTCCACTTCTGGCCTTTTGGTGGTTAATTGGAGTTTCACAGACTTAGGCTGGCTTTGAACCTGGATCCTCAGATCTCAGCTTCCTGAGTAGCTAGGTTTATAGGTGTGAGCCACCGGTGCCTGGCTGATGGGATATTTTTAGTTTTAGCCCTGGCTTCAACTGATCTGGCGTTGTGTCTTGGTTTGCTCCATTCATATTTACTTTCTTGCAAAAGGGTATGGCGGAAGTCTGTGCGGTGGTCATGCAGTGGGCATGCACAGGGAGCTCCTGGCAGTGGGGTGGGGAAGGAGGGGGAGGAGGTGGCCGCCCTGCCTGGTCTCCACCGACCCCATGTCACCTTCTTTCCTCGGGCTATTCTCTGTCCTGGCACCATCTATAGCAAACCCAGCTGCATGGCTGACCTCTGTGGCTCACCAGCAAAGACAAGGACAAAGATGACAATGAGCTGGTAGACCGCGTGCCCCAAGATGTTCTTCATCATAGTGCGAGAGATCAGGGGCTTATTTCGGCCGTAGGGGCGACGCTTCAGCAGGGACTCTGTAGGGGGCTCTGTGGCCAGGGCCAGCGAAGCAAACGTGTCCATAATTAGATTAACCCACAACATCTGCACGGCTTTCAGCGGCGAGTCCTGGTGGGGAGAAGAACCAATCCTTTAAGCCTCCCTGGGAAGCCCCCCTGCCCCCCTCACCAGCCCCGTCCTTCTCTTCGGCTGGCCTGGATCCTGGGATCCCCCTAGATTGAGAATCCGGCCACCTGTTGGCTGAATGATTTGAGAAAATTACTCGAGGTCTTCAAGCCTTGAGTCTCTCACTGGTAAAATGGGGACAATAATATCTACCTTGCAAGCTCTTTTTTTTTGGCCAGTCCTGGGCCTTGGACTCAGGGCCTGAGCACTGTCCCTGGCTTCTTTTTGCTCAAGGCTAGCACTCTGCCACTTGAGCCACAGCGCCACTTCTGGCCGTTTTCTGTATATGTGGTGCTGGGGAATTGAACCCAGGGCTTCATGTATACGAGGCAAGCTCTCTTGCCACTAGGCCATATCCCCAGCCCCCAATATCTACCTTGCAAGCTAGCTTTTTTGTCTTGTGCTGATACGGGGGCTTGAACTCAAGGTCTCGTGCTCGGCTTAGCTTTTTTGCTCAAGGCTGAGGTTTCTGCCACTTGAGCTATACCTCCACTGACAGCTTTTTGCTGGTTACTTTAAGATACAGTTTCTTGGATTTGTTTGCCCAGGCTGGCTTTGAACCACGATCCCCTCCAATCATAGTCTCCTAAGGAAGATTACAGGCGTGAGCCACCACTGCCCAACTGTAAGCTTGCTTTTAAAGACCAGGGATAACAAACACATCAGCGTGGCTGACACCAGCATGTGAAATGAATGCAAATGCATTATTGTCGCTCCGCATAAGCAGGTGGGCACAGTGGAGCTGGTTGAGGTGACTCGCACCCCTGTCCTCATGTGTCAGTAGATAACTGAACATCTCCCCAGAATCCTCAGGCCCTGCTTTCCCCACGCTGCCAGGCGGGCTCCCGCTCCCTTCACCTGGGTGATGCAGGCTCCAGTGAAGGCCACGATGACCGCCACCACGTTGACCGTGAGCTGGAACTGCAGGAACTTGGAGATGCTGTCGTAGACGTTTCGTCCCCACATCACGGCCTTCACGATGCTGGTGAAGTTGTCATCGGTCAGGATGATGTCTGAGGCCTCCTTGGCCACATCTGTGCCTGCGATACCCTGAGGGGAGATGGGGAGGGAAGACCGTGAGGCGCAGACAGAGCAGAGCCCGTACACTTGCTCAGAGCCCAGACTCCCATTTCCTGACCCACAAGAAGCCTCAGGACCGGGCGCAGCCACTAGAGGGCTCACCAGCCACACAGAGGACCACCAAGCTACCGGGGTTCCTACAGAAAAGAGGGCTGGGCCCTGGGGCCATCCATGTCTTGACTCTTGCACACGGGTGGGGAGGCCCGCATCTCTGACCCGCCTTTTCCCCTTGCCCTCTTACTTCCCCTCCCCTGGAAAACTAATCAAAAGGGCAAAGCCGAAATTCCTAAGTTTCTTTGGCTGCTACTAGTATCTGACTCAAGGTCACTTTGTTCTAGAAGTCCAGTAGTGCTCTCAGAATGTTCTATCCTCCTTCAAGATCCTGCCACCGGGGAACCATAAAAGGTTTCTGAATCAACAAAGCAGTGGACACAGTAAGATTTCTAGCCTGGCAGTCCACGCCCTTGCAAGGGAGCCCTGATTCATTTTCCAGCCTGCTCTTACATAACCTTTCTGCTCAACACCTCCTGGCTTATTTAAAATCTCCCCAATCTCCAGCTGGGTGCTGGTGGCTCATGCCTATAATCCTAGCTGAGATCTGAGGATTGAAATTGAAGCCAGCCAGGGCAGGAAAGTTAGTGAGACTCTTATCTCCAATCAACTACCACAAAGCGAAGTGGAGCTATGGCTCAAGTGGTAGAGTGCTAGTCTTGAGCGAAAGAAGCTCAGGGACAGTGCCCAGGCCCTGAGTTCAAGACCCAGGACTGGGGGAAAAAAGAAAGAAAGAAAGAAAGAAAGAAAGGATAAAGACAATCATACTCATTACCTGACTTATGGGATGGTAATCCCTTTGTACAACACCAAAGTAATAACAATAAAATTACATAAAAAAAACAAAAACACACTACGAGCACTCATTCCAGCTCCATTTCCAAATGGCTCCGATGCTCTTGGCCTCTCAAGGGAAAAAGCAGAGTGACGAACGTCCCTCAGGCATGGCCATGTCTGGGCAGACATCACCACCATGCTCAAGTCTCCGTGGGTGAGGTGCTCCAGGATTTCCCTGCCTGCCTCCCTATTCTATCACACATACTGTGGGCCAGAGGAGTGACAAGGAGTTGGAGAAGAGCTGGGAAGGCTGCGGGGCCATCAGGCTACCTGAAGCCTGTCCTGGCTCCTGATGGAGAAGATGTTGTGCACACATGGAGATGTGCTGTGCTGAGCTTACCATGGCAAAACCAACGTCGGCTTTCTTTAGAGCGGGCCCATCGTTCGTGCCATCGCCAGTGACAGCCACCACCTGCCGCTGCTCCCCAACAGTGCTGTCAATGATGCCTGAGAACAACAGATGCACGTTGGAGGGCACTTGGGTAAGGGGCAAGGGCTCTGTTTCCCAGGAGAAGGCGCTTTTCCTCTTCAGTTCACATTCTCTACCCTCCCCCTTCTACTTCTTTCCTTCCCTCTTCCCTTTTCCTACAGTAATTGCCCAGGGCAGCAACTGCTTCCTGGGTAGCACTCTGAACTAAGTAAGTTTAGTCCTTGGCAGAGTACCAGTGGCTCACGCCTGTAATCCTAGCTATTCAGGAGGCTGAGATCTGAGGATCACAGTTCAAAGCCAGCCCAGGCAGGAAAGTCTGTAAGGCTTTTATCTCCAGTTAACCAGCCAAAATCTGGAAGTAGAGCTGTGGCTCAAGTGGTAGAGCTCCAGCCTTGAGTGAAAAAGCTCAGGGATAGTGCCTTGGCCCTGTGTTTAAGCCCCAGTACCCTCACAAACAGTTTTTTTTTTTTTTAAAGTGCTCAGGCAGGGACCTGATAGTGTGTGTGTGTGTGTGTGTGTGTGTGTGTGTGTGTGTGTGTGTGTAGATCAGAGGGTGAGAGTGGCACATGGACATGAAGGTAGATACCTGAAGGTCAACTGTATCACCTCTGCCTACCTACTGGGTAATCTGAATACATTACCTGTCTTTCTGGCTTTCAACTAACTTCCTTATTGAGAAGTGGGCATGGTCTTATCTTCCAGGCTTAGTTCTTAGTACCTTTGGCGAATGTTTTATTCTTAATTATTTTTGTCAGTCCTAGGGATTGAGCTCTGGGCCTGGGGACATTCCCTGAGCTTTTGTGCTCAAGGCTAGCACTCTTACCACTTGAGCCACAGCTCTACTTCTAGCTTTTTTTTTTTTTTTTTAATAGTTTAGTAGAGATAAGAGTCTCATGAACTTTCCTGCCTGGGCTGGCTTTAAATCATAATCCTCAGATCTCAGCCTCCTAAGTAGCTAGGATTACAAGCATGAGCCACTGGTGCCTGGCTGGTGAACACTAAAACCCAACATACTCCCTACCAAGGCTTAGACGTTGGCTAAGCGGAATCTCCCCATTGGCCTGAGAGCTCTCCCAGGGCCTCCTGATGTGGGACAGGAGGGCTGCTTTGGCTCTTACCTGTCCCCACCCCAGCCTGCCCTTAGCTATGGCAGTCACCCACTCAGGAGCCAACCTCACCTTTCACCAGGGTGTGTTTGTCCGTGGGAGAAGAGCGTGCTAGTACCCGAAGCTTAGGCCAGATCTTGTCCAGTTTGTCTTGCTCCACCTGCCAATACCAGACCACACCTGGGTCAGTTAAACTCAGATCAGTTCTTCGGTGAAATCTCACTTGGTCCACACAAGCCAAGCTTGTGGGAGCGCTAGAGCCCCGAACCCAGAGGGAAAGGTATCCTGGCCTCCGTGGGGACAAAACACACAAGGGGCAGTCTCCCAGGGGGCATCCGCTGACTGTGGCCACTTAGAAGCTGCTTATTTTCTTTTTTTCTTTCCAGTTTCCTAGCTGGGTACCAAGTCCTTGTTCTTGGTGCCTTGCCCAAGAGGAGAGCCAGGGCCAGCAGTTGGCTCCAGTGGTTCTGGTGACGTTTCTATGGTCTTGCGTGTGTGTGGTCTACTCGACACTTAACGCCACATCCAGGTACAAACTGGAGCCACCAATTAGCCACAGGGCAGTGACATGGGAGGTGTTGGGCACCAGGGGGAAATCCGTACAAAACCATCCCATGGGCTGGGAATGTGGCCTAGTGGTAGGGTGCTTCCCTAGCATGCATGAAGCTCTGGGTTCTATACCTCAGCACCACATATACAGAAAAAGCCAGAAGGGACACTGTGGCTCAAGCGGTAGAGTGCTAGCCTTGAGCACAAAAAAGCAAGAGGCAGTGCTCAGGCCCTGAGTGCAAGCCCCAGGACTGGCAAAACATCCACAACAATACACAAAAAGACCATCTCATGACTGAAAGGTGGAAAGGCTTGAAAAAAAAATCAGTGGTTCTGTCTCAGACGATAACTTGTGAATGAAGAGAGACAACTCCCCCCTTTCACCATCTGGGCGGCTTTTGTAGCAAGAGATGTTTCACTATGAACAGCTTTCTGTTTAGAAGCCACCCACCTGTCCCAGACGCCCCGCCCCCGGCAGCCCAAGGGCCTGGCTCCTCCCACCCAGGACTTACATCTCCCTTCTCATTGCGGATGAGCCTATTGAATTCTTTGCCTTCTAAGCACAAGAAGTCGTCTCCAGGTGTCAGGATGCCACATTTGGTGGCAATGGCCCGAGCAGTGTTGACATTGTCACCCGTCACCATTCGGACAGTAATGCCAGCTCGTTTGCATTTGGCAATAGCTTCTGGTACCTATGGAGAAAGAAGAGAGGTGGGTGAGGGGGTAGTGATACCTAACCTAAGTAGTCATACCTAACCTGCCACTGTCCAGCTACCAGCTGGGCCGTAGGGCGCGGGCTGCATCTGGTCATTTTTATAGCACTCAGTGCCACCTTATTTCTGTCCAACCTTGTAACAGTCACATCGGAATTGCTCTCACTGTCTTGCCAGTTGAAGGGAAATCTGCTTCAGAAGCCAGGTGTGAACCAGGGTGTCCCCTTAGTCCCGCAAGCTCTTGGCAGGGCAGGACGGCATCTGGGGACCAGGCGATGGCTTTCCTTCTGAGTAGAATCTGACTCTGTCCACTAGCCCAGGTGCCAACACCTTATCAGCTCTTCGCAGTCTCCTCAATTCAGGGTACCCTTGCCGGCCTTGGCCTTGATCGAGGCCAGCCCATCTATCTGTCTGCATGACTCGTGGTATCCACAGCAGCAGTGGGAGGTGAGAGGCACAGAAAGACCTTTCTCTATGCTGGAGCAGCAGGCAGGCAACTTCCCTGGGGTCACAACTCAACTCAGAACTAGCTCCCACTTCTTGGGACCCCCCTAAATGGCTTCTCATTAGGCTTGTGCTTAGGCTCGCAGCCTTTGGGACAAGGTGGTTCATTTTTTTTCTTGCTCTTTCTCCATGACCAAGACTCACCTCTGGGCGCACAGGGTCCTCAATGCCCACCACGGCGATACAGGTCAGCTCCGTGAGGATATCATTCTCGTTCTCCCACAAGGGCTCTCCATCATCGAAATCCCGGTAAGCTATGCAGATGGTCCGGAGTCCCTCGCTGGCCATGGGCTCAATAACACTGTGGACCATGTCATCTCGGTCCTTGCTCCTGAATGGCACCGCTTCTCCTTTCTTATCAAAGATTCTATTACACCTGGAAAAGCCCGCAATCAGAAATCATTGTCTCCCTCTCTTCCTACTGTATCGGCTCACATAATCATAGACATTCTGACAACTCTGCGCTCTCCCTAAGAACTGTCTTTGGTCAAAGTTCTCCTTTACCCATCACCGAGATGGGTCCCTCTTTCTAAGGCGGTGGGGGAAGGGCGCCCCAAGGATTCATGGGGTCTAGGTGGGCAGGGAGCATGAGCACAATGCTAAGACCATTGGCTCTTCTGAACTTCTTAGAAGCAAGAGAAATCTTTTCAGCCAGGTACCTGTGGCTCGTGCCTGTAATATTAGCTACTTAGGAGGCGAAGATCTGAGGATCACAGTTTGAAGACAGCCAGAGCAGAAAAGTCTGTGAGACTCTTAGCTCCAATTAACTACCAAAAGGCTGGAAGTAGAGCCGTGGCTCAAGGGGTAGAGCATTAGAACAACAGAACCTGGGGACAGAGCCCAGGCCCTGAGTTCAAACTCCAGGACTGGCATGTGGTGTGCGCTCACATACACACCCCCCACACCCACACCCACTACCCCCACACACAGCAAAAACAAAAACACATAGGGGATACTAAACAGGAACATGCTGATGAAAAGAGGGTGGTTGCAGCCAAGCTGGGATGTTGAAGTTGGGGTGCTGATTAATAAGCTCTACTGGACCTATACTCAAGTTGGTTCAACTAGCCACTTTGTGTGTGGGGGGGTGGTCTGCTGGTACTGGGACTTGAACTCAGAGCTTCATGCTTTCTTTTTTTCTTTTGCTCACAGATGGCACCCCACCACTTGAGCCAACACTTGCAACTTTGGCTTTTTGCTGGTTGGCTGGAAATAAGAATCCTGAGGATTCTTTGATGGGGCTAAGATTTCTATTCTCTGGATTTCCTTGAGCAAGCTGCACAACTGCCCTGAACCTCTGTTTTCTTATGGTAACACAGGGGCAATTGCTACGTACCACAGAGAGTTGTGAGGATTAAGTAAAAGGAGCTACCTCAAGTCCTTAAAATAAACGCCTGGTCTGAGTCAGTGCTCAGCATTAGTGAGATGTCTCGGGCTGGCTGGGGGGGGGGGGCTTGCTCATCATTTAGAGTGGCTCAGTGTGGAGCCTGTCACTTGACCTTCCACCCTGAGGGCAAGGAGAAAGGGATGGGTGCTCACTTGCGCAGGATGATCTCAGAGGCGCCCTTGCTGAACATGCGGAAGCCCCCCTCGGGCTTCCTGATGACGGTGCTCATGGACTTGCGCACGGAGTTGAAGGTGTACACCTTGTACAGCGTCTGCTCGGGCACCTCATTGCGTATGGCCTGGTAATCCTGCTTCAGATCCGTGACGAAGCCCAGCAGGGCACACTCGTCTTGTTGCCCACCTGCCGTGGGAGGCCTCCCTCCTTCTCAGGAGGCTGACGGGAAAAAATAGACACGTGATGAATGAAGAGATACTGGGAGACACAGGGACAACTCAGGGAGGTTGAGGATCCCAGACAGACCCAAACCCACGGGGGAGGCAGAGTTTGCTTATGTCTTTTCAAAGGTAAGCAGATGGTGAGGAAATCTCAATCCCAAAGCCATCCAAGTTCAAAATTTAAAATCACTCCAGTGGTAGTGCAGGGTTAGTTTTGCAAAGTGAGCAATTTACTGCAGATAAACCAAGTCTGCTAAGAATTCGAGCTCCCCTCCCTCAGAGACACTGCCATGATGAGGTAAATGGAGGGCCCTCAGTTTCTTTCTTTTCTCTGTCTGTCTGTCTCTTTCTGCTGGTCCTGGGGCTTGAACTCAGGGCCTGGATGCTGTCCCTGAGCCTCTTGGTGTTCAAGGTTAGTGTTCTACCACTTTGAGCCACAGTTCCTCTTCTGGCTTTTTGAGTAGTTTATTGGAGATAAGAATATCATGGACTTTTTCTGCCTGGGCTGGTTTTGAACTGTGATCCTCAGATCTCAGCCTCCCGAGTAGCTAGGATTACAGGTATTAGTCACTGGTGTCTGGCGGGGGCCCTTGATTTCTACAGGTGTTATTCCCATCCCTCCATCAATTCCCATAGGCCGATGCCCAGTTTCTCCTCATACACATTCAATCAAGAGTGAGAAATGGGACACGGGATGGCGATGCAAGAAGAATAAACAAGAAGAGATATGTTCTCCTCCCGGTGCCCACTCCTGGTGCCCAGGCGGAGGTGGGACTTACCAGAATCTTGGAGGTATAAGCACTGTTGATGGAAATGCCATTGGCAATAAGGTCCAGGACCCTGGGCACAATGATATCAGGGCTTGGGATGTGACGGTAGTGGGTCTCCCCAACATAGACTTGTACCACCGTCATGCGATTCATGGTCAGTGTGCCAGTCTTGTCAGAGCAAATAGCTGTGGCGTTGCCCATGGTCTCGCAAGCATCCAGGTGTCTCACCAGGTTATTGTCCTTCATCATTTTCTACAAAAGAAATGAGAAAGGACTTGAGAGAGGGCCTACCAGGAGCACCCAAACATGGGTCAAAGGCCACGTCCTAGCCAGCATCTCTCCACGTGGCCAGATACTCTTTCTGTGCGTTTTTTTAAAAAAGAGTTTACTGGTTTATTTAACCACTGAAGAAAGGAAAGGCCATGCAGCGCGTCCCCATTGCCAGGGATTTGTGTTCCTGTGAGACGCTGCCCAAAGTTTGTGCCAGACAGAATAGATTATCCTTAAACCGAAGAACAGAATTGTTCCCAGAATTATTCTGTAAGTTTAGGAGACACGTGCCTTTTCTTCTAAAATTTAACCTTAAGAAATCACTACAGAAGGAATCCACAAACTCTAGTGTAGCAGAGTTCAACCAACATCAAATGTCAAAATGCTACCTAGAGACAGACCTTGTTAAAGAAGATGTATTTCAGAGCCCAACTCTTGCCCTATAAAAAGCATCATCTTTGGGGTTAACATTATGGAATTTCTGTTTTGAAGTCCCTCAACTGACATTTTATTTGTGGTCCCCATCTTTTGGGATACAGGCTCTGAAAGGCCAGGGGCGTGGGGTTGTTCCATTTGCTGTGGAATCCTCAATGCTACAGTCAGTGGCTGGTACACATTTTACGGCTCATTGTTGGCTAGTCGATGGGACAAACTTTCTTTGGAAAGTATTGGAAACAGAAAACAGTTGGTTTGAATATCAACTCTGGAAATTATTAGCTATTTGACCTTGGGCCACTCCAAGGTATGTATGTATGTATGTATTTATTCATTTATTTTTGGCCAGTCCTGGGGCTTGGACTCAGGGCCTGAGCACTGTCCCTGGCTTCTTTTTGCTCAAGGCTAGCACTCTACCTCTTGAGCCACAGCACCATTTCCAGCCTTTTTCTATTTGTGAGGTGCTAAGGAATCGAACCCAGGGCTACATGCATGCAAGGCAAGTACTCTACCATTAGGCCACATTCCCAGCCCAAAGGATACTTTTTAAAAAGTATACACACACACACACACACACACACACATATACACACACACACACACAATCTTTCTCAATAATGTCATCTATTATTTCTATTTTTTAAAAAAAAAACAAACAGAATTGTTCTAGTCTCACCTTCACAGAATAGGCCAAAGAGATGGTGACAGCCAAGGGCAGTCCCTCTGGCACAGCGACCACCAGTACGGTGACGCCGATGATGAAGAACTTGACAAAGTACTGGATGTAGATGGGCGTGCACTCACGGAGCCATGCCCTGCCCTGGATTATGAAGTTGTCGACCACAAAGTACAGAATCAGGATGAGGACTGTGATAGCAGACATGAGCAGGCCTGTCCAGGAAAACAAGGCACGCGTGAGCCAGGCCTGAGGGTCGTCCCAGGCTCCAGCCAGAGCGAGACCAGCCCAGACTGTAGCCCACCTTTCAAACGGACTTTAAGACCATCAGCTTTAGGGAGTCAGACTAAAATCTTCTAAGACAAAAGATCCTGGATCTAAACACAATGGGTCTAAAGACAGATTGTATTCTGCATCCTGCATTTGTGACTCATGGCTTTGGACTAGCCATTGACTCTGATGGGGACCAGGTACCAGATCACATTTCCCATTCATTACTAAGAGGACCGGCCTGCTTTCTCAAACAGTATCTGGTGAGTTCATTCCACAGTCCCTAATATAGACACTATATTTGTCCATTTACTGATAGCTTATCAATTCTGACTTGTCTTCTCTTAGCTTACAAATGTGAGACAATTTACAATGCTGGTGACAAGCACGCCCCTGCAGCGCTAGCACATCATCCATATAGGTCGATCCTTCTCTATTACATCACACAGGAAAGTGTTAGCAGAAATGTATATGGTGCTTACTGTGGGCCAGACATGTCCTTAATCACCACCTCACAACTGCCTGCTAAGGTGGATTACTGTTTGGTCCCCTCTCTGGATCCCCCACCCCTCTGGGATATTGGGGATTGATTCCAGGGCCTAGTGAATGCAAAGCAAGAGCTGTACCACTGAGCTCCATCGTCAATCCCATCATTTTCCCTTTCAAGGTGATAAAATTAAGGCACAGAGAAGCTTCTGGTAGAGCACACTGGTAGGTAACTATCATCCTATCTTGTCAGGTTTTGCCTTGGCTTTTCCTGATAGCCTGATGATTCAGGGTCCCCAGAGCAGGCCTGGGAGAAATGATACCGACAGAAACATATTTGTTTGTGCTTGGCTTTGACTAAGGCCAGGACTAGGGCCAGGACAGTCACCTGCAGCACAAAACTTAGGGAGGTGCTCACGTTCTGGGTGGGGGAAGGCACTCGCCGCCCCAAGTCCTAGCCTGACTTGACATGCAAAACAAAGCAGTAGAGACTACCGGTCAGTCTTCAGAGAGCTTGTGCCCCAGAGAATAACGAGGAATGGATAGAATAGGGTTTGTTGAGGTCTCTTTAATGTTTCAAACCTGTGGGCCAGATTCAATAACTTGCCTCTGTGCTTCATCTCATCCAGGCTAAGTTTATAGGCAAAGAGTCTTCAAGGCAATCAAAATTAGCTAGAATGAAGAGGCTGGGACAATATACACTCCTACAGAACTTTCTATGGTGCCCAAAATGTTCAGTACAGTAGCCACCCAGGAGCCTCTGCCGCTTTCTTTCTGCCCGCCGTGGCAGGTGCAGCGCAGCGCAGGAGATGGAGGCTGGCCATCTCCAGAGACAGGCAGGCAGGCCTCGCGGTCTGACTCACCGGCTTTCCCGATCTGCACGGCCAGGCGCGTGAGCTTGCCCTGCAGCACCGACTTCTCCTTCTTGGTCACCTTGGTTACCTTCTTCTCCTTCTCCTCATTGTCCACCCCCTCCTGGCTGTTGAGTGGTTGGATTTCCAAAGCTACCCCATCCTGGGTCTTTGCTAGGGTGTACACAGAAACAGATGAATGAGCAGACAAGGTGATACAGCTCTGAGCAGCAGAGAGGTAGAAACAAATAAACAAACAAACAACAACAACAAAACCCCTATCTTGTTGTGCCCCTGACATTAATTCTGAGACCACCCTTCTTCCCAATGCTGGACATGGGCCTGGCCTGCAACTCTTCGTTAGGGACTCTGGAATGGGAGGCTAATAACCAGAGCTGAAGGAGCATCTCTAGGGCCTGGACTTCCTCTTCACACTGGCAACTCCCTGGCGCCATCTCAGAACTCCAGGCCAGGTTTATTCCAGCAAGGGGATTTAGCTTGCCACTAAGCCTTGTTACCAACACCATCCTTCCTGGAATCCAGTGTTTACATAGTCAAGGCTCACTGCAGAAAAAGCCTAAAAGGGGAAGGCTGGCAGAAGCTTCTAATAACCTACTTTGTTAAAATGTTTCTCCCTCCTATTTCTTCCTCTGCAGCCTCTCAGACCCAAGACATTTTCTAGTTTCTCCTTATATAAAAAGTTGAAAGATGCCGGATGCCAGTGGCTCACGCCTGTCATCCTAGCTACTCAGGAAGCTGAGATCTGAGGATCACGGTTTGAAGGCAGCCAGAGAAGGAAAGTCCGTGAGACGCTTATCTCCAATGAACCACCAGAAAACCAGAAGTGGCGCTGTGGCTCAAAGTGGTAGAGCACTAGCCTTGAGCTGAAGGGCTCAGGGACAGTGCCCAGGCCTAGAGTTCAAGCCTCCCAACTTAAAAAAAAAATGTTGAAGGATAGGGAAAGGGAATCCCCTTTCTCCACCAAGGTGGGGTGGAGGAGGGTCAAGAGTAGGGCCTGGGATTACGTATTCTGGGGAGGGGAAAGAAGCTGATATAAAAGGGTCCCCAGAATAGGAGAAAGCAGGGATTTTTGCTTTTAGAAGAATTAAAGAGACCTAAAACTAAGGAACTGTTCCCGTTTAGTCCTGGTTCTCTAACTGGGCGAAGGATTGACTGTGATATGCTAACACAAAGGGAACAGGTCTCTAATCGCTGCTCAAGAGAGTGCTTCCCGCTGGACTACCAGGGTCCCTTTCTGAGAGGCGGTCTGTGGTGTCACACACACACACAAACAAGACAGAGACAGGATGACAAGATGGCCACTCAAAAGAGAAACACATACCAGACCAGGAGGGGCAAGACAGACTGTGGCAGGAAGAAAAGAAAAGAGTGGGAGAGAGAGCCAGAGGAAGGGCTCTCTCTGAGCACCCGTGAGCAGACCAGCAGAGAAAGAATCCAGACAAGAAGACACAGGTGAAGTGGCTGGGAGGAGGAGGGTGCAGGACTGTCCGGCCCACTGCCCTCCGTGGTAAGGACTGCAAAGACATCCACCCTAGAAACCAATGACCGCGGGCACCCTGGGAAGAGCAGATCCATCCTCACACCCAAGAGAAGCAGAACATTATTGCTGCGAGTCACCAGCAGAGGGTGCTGCTGTCCTGTCTTCTATGGGACTGGGACCTTCAGCCCACCCCCAGATCTCTGCACCTTCCTCAGAATAAAGAATCTGGACCAGGGGCAGCAGAAAACATGATGGGGAGGGAAGGAGAGAAGGCAGATGACAGCTTGGAAAGGAGCTGGTTTGAGCGTGGGCAGGTAGAAATGGTGAATGAGTGGGTGGAGAGGTTACCTTTGTTGCGATTTTCAGAGACTCCTTGTTTTTTACCTGTTTGGACAAGAAAGAGAAAGGTGGGGGTGGAGATCCAAAAGAGATGGGGCTATGCAATTTGTTGGTCCTGCTGGCAGCCCAGAAGGGCTACAGCGAAGGAACAGATTGTAGGACAGGGAAATAAATGTAAAAAGACTCCCACATTTCTGCTTGCTCATTCTTCCTAAAGGCTCCAGTGAATCCCTGGGACGGCAGGCGGCGTGCTCGTAGGGGCGCTCACGCTGCGTTCTCCTGGAGCACGGCTACGGCTGGGGAGGGAGGATGCTTGTTGGGGCCTGGGTCCATTTTTCTTGGAAAAAGAGGAAAGGCTAGGGAGTGAGAGGTGGGCACTGTTTCTGCCATGCGGCAAAGGCCCTGAAAAGCGTCTTCCTGTCAATTCCACAGCACCGGGCAAACTTCCTCCTCATTCACCTGCAGGCAGCGGCGGTGGAAACGAATCGTCTGCTTCTGGGAGAAAGTGTGCCCCCGACTAACAGTCCAAGATGGTGGTCTGGCCTCAAGTGGCAGCAATCCATCTCTCCCCAGGGGAAGATGGAAGGCTCAGACAAAGGTGTTGATTTGGGTTTTTGTATCTTTTTCTTTCGGCTGTGATTGCTACTTCAGGAAAAACTGACAGGCAAAGCCTGGGCTAACTTTTGGGGGGAGATGGGATGATGCTATCCGTCTGTTCCCACTCTTCTAGCAGCCGTGTCTCTCGGCCTCAAGAGCCCAAAGCTTCCGCAGGAACCAATTTGATCCTTCGAGTCAGTTTCCCCTTAGTTATGATGCCTCATTTACTCCCTGATCTTAGAGGAAAAGGAAACCCAGAGGGCACTTTGGTGAGAGCGCCTATCAGCTCACTTTGGGCAAGGTTGACTCAGCCCTTCACAACACACCCAGAACACAGGAATGGAGGCTCGAATGACACCAGACTTGGAAGCCCTGAGCCCCGGGGGGGGGGGGGGGGGGGAGGGGGAGGGGCGCGGGGGGAGAGGGTGTTGGGTAGCTCTGCCTTTTCATTCTGTCCGATGTTTCCATCTAGATCTGCTCTTTTGCTTTCAGTTCATCCATGGGGATGAGAAGAAAGAGCATCTCATTCCGCATGTTCCTTACCTTTCTTCTTCTTCTCCTCCTCTAAGTCCTCATCATCGCTGGCCCCTAAGAGGGTGAAGATGATTCCTGTCTGGGAGTTGATCCCGACAGCAGTTACTACCATTCGGCCAGAACCTTCCATTACGTGGGTCCCTAGAATGGGAAAGATAAAAGATAAGAAGGGGCGTTGTTTATTCCTAGACAGGATTTTGTACGAAGCACAAATTTAGAAGAAAATATCATCCCTCCCTCCCTACTACCATGCCCACTTTTCTTAGCAGATAGTAAAAACTAAAGGTCACACACTGAGCCCGTTTAAAACTGGAGCAAGTTGAGATGAAGGGAGAAAATGTATTTAACTTTGCACCAGCCTCTCAGACAGAGAGACCCTCGAAGGCCTCTACAGTGCCCGCCTGTCTCATAGAAACCTATTGTAGGTTGCCTAATACCTTTGTGATGAACCTTCTAATACACTACGGCCCGACGTGGGCCCAAAGGAAGGAACAGGAACAGGCTAGGAGAGATAGCAGGGGCCAGGACTCATGGCTGTCTGGCTGCGGAGTGGGAGAGGAGGGGTGAGGTAATGAGAGCTTGGGCAGCAGGAAGAGATACCTGAAAGCAACATGGGGTCTTTCTCCAGTGTCTTCTTGACATGGTCCGATTCTCCTGTCAGAGAGCTCTCGTCTATCTTCAGATCGTTCCCCTGGATCAGCACCCCATCTGCTGGAAGCAGGTCACCTGGCACACAAAGGAAGGAGACAATGACGGACAGAAGTGTGGGGATCTCGGGCTTCTGACCCCATCTCGGGCCTCCTCCTGCCAGCCCTCCCACAGCGCCGGCCCAGCGAGGACTCGGACAAATTTCAGAGGTAACTCCATGCTTGAAGGTGGCACACTGTCAGAGTGCTTGCCTAGAGTATGTAGGTACTGGGTTCAATTCCCAGATACACATGAGAGAGAGGGAGAGGGAGAGGGAGAAAGAAGGAAAGAAGGAAGGAGAGAAAGAAAGAAAACAAAAGAGAAAAAGAGGAGAGAAAAAAGGAAAGAGAAAGAAATAGAGAGAAAGAAAGAAAGAAAGAAGGGGAAAGGAAAAAGGAAGGAAAAAAATAGAAAAAGAGGGAAAAAGGAGGAAGGAGTGGAGGGAGAGAGGGAGGGAAGGGGACCTGAAGGGAGGGATGAAGGGAGGAAGGGAGGAAGAAAGGAAGGAAGGAAGGAAGGAAGGAAGGAAGGAAGGAAGGAAGGAAGGAAGGAAGGAGGGAAGGAAGGAAGGAAAGAAAACAGGTAGGTTCAGCAGGTGGGGACAGATTTCTTTCTAAGTACTAGAAACTCAAATGATTACTTTTTCCCCCTACCCTGCTATTACAGAGCACACAAGTCTGACCAATGTGAGAGTTTCAGTTACTGCTTTCTTTGAAATTCCTTCTATTACCTCCTTAAACTCTAGCCTAGAAGCCAACACAACTTCATGCATGGGTTTTGAACTCAGGGCTTGAACTCAGGGCCTGAGCACTGTCCCTGGCTTCTTTTTGCTCAAGGCTAGCACTCTACCACTTGAGCCACAGCGCCACGTCTGGCTTTTTCTCTCTCTCTATATATATGTGGTGCTGAGGAATCGAACCCAGGGCTTCATATACATGAGGCAAGCGCTCTACCACTAGGCCATATTCCCAGCCCAGTGCATGGGTTTTTATTTTATTTTTTAAATCTTTTTAAATCTCCAGTGAAGTCCAGCATGCACAATGGTCCTACTCCTCAAGCGTGTGTGTGTGTGTGTGTGTGTGTGTGTGTGTGTGTAGTTGATACAAGACACGTGGCACTCTCACCGTACTTGACCTGGGCAATATCCCCCACCACGATCTCAGCCACAGGCAGCTGGATGAGCTGCCCATTCCGGATAATGGAGAACTTTTGCTCCTGTTCAATGCGGCTCTGTAGCCCCCGAAATTGCTTCTCTTTGCTCCAGTCGTTGAAGGCGGTCACTAACACCACGATAATCACCGAGGCCAGGATGGCCGCTCCCTCGATCCAGCCAGTTTCTGCCTCCTCCGAATCTTCTGGGCTGGCAACGGCTTCACCACAGGCTATCCAGGAAAGGGAGAGAAGGAGTCACTGAGGGGCTTTTGTTGACATAAAGAACTGTAAAGTGGAAGGTCAGAGGAACAAAGCACAAAACTCCAAGGAAATCAGGGCAGCAGAGTGAAGCACCGTCTCTCCACCAACACTACAACTGTTTATGCTAATCGGAAGGAAGCGAATGACTAAGCAGCAGACGGAATATCAAGGCTGGCCCTGGGAATGACTGAGGGACTCCTAACATGGTCAGGCCCTTTCTGCTCTTTCCCAGAGTGCCAGGCACAGTGGGAGCCCTTGGAGAAGCAGGGTCTTGAGAGTTAGCTAAGAGCAGAGGACAGATTTGATGGGAGGAGGGCCATAACTTTTTTTTTTTTTTTTGCCGGTTGAACTCTGGGTCTGGGCGCTGTTGTCCTCTGGACTCCTCGTACTCCAGGATAGCGCTTCACCACTTGAGCCACAGGGCCACTTCTGGCTTTTTCTGTGATGAATTGGAGGTAAGAGTCTCATCGACTTTCCAGCCTGGGCTGGCTTCAAACCACGATCCTCAGGATCTCAGCCTCCTGAGTAGCTAGGATTACAGGCGTGAGCCACCAGCACCGGCTAGGCAAAACTTTTATGCGATCACCTGCCAATTACCAATAGAGAGAAGAGCCCAGAGCGGGGAGATGGGAGCTGCTCACACACTCACCTTCATTTTGTCCACTAGGGGGGCGATAGAAGGACAGGACCAGCGAGATGATGGCTGCGATCTCCAGGATGATGAGTGTGACATCTTGAAGCGCTTCCCACACTAATTCTAAGAAGGTTTTGGGCTTTTTTGGAGGGATCAAGTTCTTTCCAAACACACGTCTACGTTTCTCCAGGTCTGCAGGGTTCCCTGATAGACCTGAAAAGGAGATGAGATAGCAGATGAATGAATAAATGGATGAAAGAGAAATGATAACAGAACGTGATTCAGAAGAGACCCCTTAACAAGACCCCTTTAAAGAAGACCTCTTGGTGCTGGGTGTTGGTAGCTTATATCTTTAATCTTAGCTTCTCATACTCAGGTGGCTCAGATCTGAGGATTGCAGTTCAAAGCTAGCCTGGGCAGGAAAGTCTGTGAAACTCTCATCTCTATTAAACTACCAAAAAGCCAGAAGTGGAGTTGTGTGGCCCAAGTGGTAGGGTAGTAGCCTTGAGCAAAAGCGGCTCAGGGACAGTGCCAAGGCCCTGAGTTCAAGCCCTAAGACCAGCACATGCACAAAGACCTCTTGGCTTTCTCATCGGGCTATGGGATTGACCCAGTGAGGGTGGCCACCCATCCTGATTTGGCCAAGACTCCACAGGTAAGGAACTTTTAGTTTAAAAAAAGGGGCCAAGTTCAACAAATTGGCCTCAAGACAAGAGCCTCGTTTGTTTTAGTCACCAGCATAAGCTAACGCAGACTCAAAATTTCATCCGCTCCCATGGGTTGTGTTTCAGTGAAGAACATGAATGCCAAAACGTTCCTTGGAGGCATACAGAACTTTCCATCAACACGGAAAGGCTGGTAAATGCTGACTAGCTCCCATCCAAGGTGTACAAAGGCCAGGAAAAAAAAAAAAAAAAAACAAGCCACCTGCTCCAGACCATACCAGGTAGAACGGGAGCCTGCCCACAAGTCCTGATGCCAGGTACCTGAAGCTGCAAGGGATCATGGGAGCAGAGAGGCAGTGGACAGGAGAGACTGCAGGCTTTCTCTGTCTCTCTCACACATTAAATAGTGTGCAACTATTAACTACTAAATACTAAGTAGTTCTAAGAGAAGTACTACTACCCAGCTTGAATAAGAAGAGAAGGCCAGGCACGGGCGGCTCGTACCTGTAATTCTAAGTACTCAGGAGGCTAAGATCTGAAGATTGTGGTTCAAAGCCAGCTCAGGCAGGAAAGTCCAGGAAACCCTCTTATCTCCAATAAACTACTCCGGAAAAGCCAAAATGGCGCTGTGGCTCAAGTGGTAGAGCAATATAGCCTTGGGCAAAAGAAGTTCAGGGATGGAGCTCAAGCTCAGAGTTCAAGCCAGTCCAGGATGGAATGGCAAATAAATAAATAAAAATGAAAAAAGAGAGAAGGCAAGGCTATGCAGATTGTACGTGGGGTGTGTGTGTGTGTGTGTGTGTGTGTGTGTGTGTGTGTGTGTGTGTGTATGTACACACACGTACCCCAGTACTGGGGCTTGAACTCAGGGCGTCTTTTTTCATTCAAGGGTGGTACTTTCCTTACTTGAGCCACACCTCTTGTTTCTGGCTTTCTGCTACTTAATTGGAGATAAGTGTCTTGGGGATTTCTCTTGCCTGGGTGGCCGTGAATTCTGATTCTCAGATCTCAGCCTCCTGAATAGCTAGGGTTACAGGCGTGAGCCACCAGGCCCAGCTCTACACCATGGTTGATTACCAGCTTCCTCTCAATAACAAAAGTGTACTTAGATACGTGCACACTCACACCACACACATATCACAGTCACACCCACACCCTGTCACCTGCACTCACCACAGATCCTGCAGGCACTGCCACACACAACACGTGACCACACACCTCGCTCACCCTGTACTCACAGTCCCAGAAGGACAAGAGACAGGCAGAATTGTTCTCAGTTGCCTTCCCGAGAATGGAAGCCTCTGAACTGTACCCTGGAGAGGGATAGGGCTTCCTCCAAGGCCCTCAGCGCCAGATGGCATTCATCAGGTTGTTTACACACTGCAGCAAATTAGTCCTGGCTTGGGCGCTGGAAGCCCTAGGCCGCCTGTGTGGTGGTTCTGTCCCGTTCCCACCCCCCCAACCCCCCCCCCGCAGGCAGGGTGGGGTAACTTGGTCTTAAAAGCAGGTCAGCAGGGGCGGGTGAAGAGCAGGGGAGGGGAAAGTTGCTGAGCTTCACCAAGAGCAGGGTGGAGAAGGACCCCCCACCCCCAGTGGAAGCTGGAAGCGGTGGGGCCTGGGATCCTCTTCCCGCTTGTGGACATGAAGGGGGCTCTTCCACTTGTGGGGAGGGGGGCAGGGTGTGAGGGCCACCTCTCCCTCTGCAACAAATATCACCCAAGGGCGTGACCCGTCACAGGATGAGGAGAGACCTGAACTGGACCTCACGAAGACAGCTCTTGATGATGGGAAGTATTGTTAGCAGGGTGTGCGATTGCCTCCACTTCCTACCAAGAACAGAACTGTTGGTCAGGCCCTGGTGGCTCACGACTGTAATCCTAACTGTGCAGTTAGGCTGAGCTCTGAGGATCCTGGCTCAGGAGAGTCCATGAGACTGTTATTTCCAAGGAGCCACCCAAAAGCTGGAAAGACGGCTGTGGACCAAGTGGTGGAGAGCCAGCTTGGAGTAGAAAAGGCCAAGCAAGAGCGGAAAGCCTGAGTTTAAACTCTCAGGCCCCCCTCCCCCACTTGCCAGGTATTCCTGGGTCTGAGGGAGAGGCTGGGGAGCTTGCTTGGAGGTGTACAGGGGGTGGGGTGATCCCCCCTCCATACTGTGGGGAGGGGAGAGGGGCATTCTCCAGAAGGGAAAGATGGTGCCTAAGGCCATACATACTCCAGGCCCTCTGGCAGCGCAGCAGGGCCAGGCCCCCCTCTCTCTCGGTCTCCAGCTGAGTGGCACAGCTGAACTCAGCAGGGGAGCAGGGTTTGGACAAAGTCCTAGAAGCAAGCTGAACAGCTTTCCAGATGTTTTCTGCGTCCTCCCCCATGCCCTGCACAGTCAGTTTCCCAAAGGAAAGGAAAGCAAGGGCCTGGGAAAGGAGAGTTCAGGCAGGGTATCTGGATCCCTAAGCCAATGAAGGGCAGCCAGGGGCGGGTCCTTGCTGGCTCTTCCTCCCCGGTGACCAGACGGGAGACTTCAAGGCTGCCTCAATGGGGGACTGCTGTGCTGGAGGGAAACAGGAGTTCTGATGATGTCTTAATCCACTTGGAATGGTTTTTTTTTTTTTTGAAGAAGCAGAAGGATTCACCACATAGTGGGAGAAAAAGACCTTCTTTTCTTTCATAAGAGATAGCATATCTGGGCAGGCCTATCAACCCAGCTATTCAGGAGGCTGAGACTCTTAACCTCCAATTAACTACCAAAGAGTTAGTAGAACATTCTGAAGGAAAATCTTGACACCCGATATGAAAATCATTTACAGGGACATCACAATAGCCTGATATCTGGAAGCGACCCACTCTGGGTGTAGGAGGCAGGGCTGTCTTCCCCCTCTCAGCTCCATAGCTTAGAAGCATCTGTGTCTCCCACCTTCTTTCTCGTCTGTTCCACTCTCGCTCTCTGGTTGTCTCTTCTCAACACAGTAGCCAGAAGGATCTCTTTTAAGACCTGACTTTAGCACATACCACCCCAGGGCTTTCACTTGGAGTCACACAGTGGGCTTCAGGCCCCCACAAGCTGCTTCACCAAGTGCTCACCCGGTTCCGCAACTTCTACTCAGAAAACACCCTCTGCACTTGCTTCCACTCCAGGCCTTGGGCTCCAGGTCTTTTTGTCCCAGCGTCCTCTGCTCAATCCTCCTCATTCTGCTTTGCTTTTCCTCCGCAAACAAGTCTCCTCGCCTTGGTGCTAAGGACTTACTTATTCTTTGTCTTTCACCCACCTCCACAAGGGCACCATGTAACACACACAAGTCTATTGAATTAACTGAACAAAGAATAAACAAGGCTGCGAACATCCGGGGTATTGCTGTGAGCCTTCTCAAGGAAACATCACAAACCCCAGGTGTTACTATGTACCCATTCAACATATAGACAAACTGGGGCCTGACGAGGTGACGGGGCGCCCTGAGCTAGGGGACAGGGCCTAAATCCCCCACAGGAGGTGACTGGATGTCAACCTACACCCAGCTGAGGCTTCATTCTGGGATGAACAACCTGTTCCGGTTTTCTGGGACTTGCTAGGTGTCAGTGGAGTTCTGGTCTCCTGAGAACAGCCCTCAGAGCCGGCACACAGGGTGCTTGGCCATCCTACTGCTTGCATCACGGGGCAGGGCCATGTGAGCCAGTCAGCCCAGCTCCCAGGCTCTATAATTGGGGTGATTATTAGTCCTGGTGTTTTTCCTGTCCTCAGGGATGGTGACATCAGATCTGTTAAGAGTCCAATCCATGAATCTCCTACTTAAGGCATTCTGGGGGCCCCAGCAAGGGAGGCATGACATATTGCGGTCCACATAAAAGCTTAGGCCTGCTCCTGCTGACATGCAGTTAAAGTGACAGGTTGTTCCCTTTTTGGCCATTTTCTCCTCATCTGTCTGCTCAATCTTAAGTCACCTTGAGCTGGGAGAATAGCTACCTTAAGTCAAGTGGCTCCCCAGTTCCCAGCATGCCTTGCAGCAGGGTGGGGCAGGCTAGGGCTGGGAGCTGGAGTAGCCTTGGGAATCCTCTCTGTCACAAAGGCCGCACCGGAAAGCCACGTGGGCTGGGAACTCCGCCAAGCCCCAATTTTGGGGCTCTCCGTTCCATTCTTTTAGCTGGAGAGGATTTGAGACCCTGCTAGCAGCTGTAATTTCACACCAATACCGTTTGGGGCCCTGATCTCTGCAGGGGTTTCTCAAATGCTTCCATAGCTTCCTGGAGCCAAGAAGGAAAGCTTGGCAGGAGAGAACGCTGCAAACACAGGAAAAGGGCTTCCCCAAGAACTTCATGAGGAAAACGAGAGGAAATGTGTCCCTAAGAACAGCAGAGAGAACACTCCACCCAAACCACAAGCTCTCTGGCCCCAAGAACCAGACTGCACCCTATGCTGGAAAGGCAGAGAGAATGTTCAGCCGTGAAGTCATCGCCCCCGCCCCCAGGCTGGGTGCCACGGTCTGCTAGAGTGAACATCTGTGTCTACTGTGAGAAGTAAGGGAGAAATGGAGCCCCCGGGAAGGAAGAGCCTGGGCCACCAGCATCCCTCAGACAGCAAGGGCAGTGTGGGCAGAGGCACCCTTTATCAGAAGCCACTCAGCCGCAGGAAGGGTGGAGTTGCTAGGGCAGACAGACATCAGGAGGGACTTCCCAGGTGTCTGGGTTATGATACCTTGCCTTTCCCGCACAGACAGTATACGGCAGACGTTTCTCAACTGGCAAGCAGTCCATAGGAACAGGGATCAGGATACTTTTCAAGGGCTGGGGGTGCAGCTCAGAGAGCTCGCTTTAGCGTGCAAAGACCCTGGGTTACATTCTCAGTACCCATCATACACCTCCCTGATACACATGTTACATGCATGTGCACGCACATAACTATCCATACATATACGTATATATAATGAATGCGTGTGCATACGCGTGTATATGTGTGTATATGTTCACACATACACCCACACCAAAAAGCACTTTGCAAGTCTTGCTTTAAGGTCCTCAATTAGGCACAAAGGGAAAGGAGTAGATCAGAGGACCTGTGAAGTGGAGCCAGCTCCTGCTGAACGCTACCCTTTCGAGGAGAGTGGAGCCTCTCCCCTGTTTCAGTATCACCAGGTTGCTCTCTCTCTGCTAGAGCCCCATTAGATAAAGCAATGGATCCAAGAGCACGGCAGGAAGGTGCTGGGCTGGACCGGGCTCCTTCCTTTCCTTTTTTGGCTCTCTAAAGTCTGGCCTGCCCAAAGGTCGGCTGCTTCCCCAGGGTGTGCCTCCCTTTCTCCAGCCCCCTATACCCTCTGCTTTCTTTTGGAAACCTCCAGCTCTGATCCAGGGAAGAGAAAGCTCCTGGTGGCTTTCCTCCTCAGCCCTCTGCTCCACCACCTTCTAGACTGCACGCATGTCCTTCCTTCCAGCAGTGGCGCATCCCCAGGGCTCACACTTTGGAGCTAAATAAAAAGAGTGAAAGCTCCACTTCTGAGGGAAAGCAAAATGTCAGCCTCAACACGGGAGGCAGCTATGTTCTTTCCTGCCCCCAAATGAGGGTTCAACACTAGGAGGAGACAAAAAAGTAATCAAGCCAGGAGCCAGGCACTGGTGGCTCACACCTGTAACCCTAGATACTCAGAAGGCTGAGAGCTGAGGATCGGAGTTTGAAGTCAGCCCAGGCAGGAAAGTCAGTCAGAACCTTAACTGCAATTAAACAGCAAAGAGCCAGAATTGGAGCTAGAGCTCAAGTGGCACAACACCCGTCCCGAGCAAAGAAGCTAAGGAACACAGTGTCCACGCCCTGAGTTCAAGTCCCGGTACTGGCAATAAACCAATCAATCAATCCAGGGGCTGGGGATATAGCTTAGTGGTAAAGTGTCTGCCTAGCAGGCACAAGCACCGGGTTCCATTCTTGGCATGGTGGTAGTGGTGGAGATCAAAATAAAGAGAACACTGTAAGAGCTGCCGAGCTGCCAAAAAGAAGCAGAAAGGAGGGCTCCAGGCCTGGAGGGAAGAATGGAGAGAAGACTGCCAGGTTCAGAAGACTTAGCCACACTCTCCCATCAAGATCTTTCTCACCCCTGCCTGCCAGTATTATGCCAGTGACTCCAGAAGCCAACCATGGCCAAGGAGGGGTTGGGTTGCAAAGAAGAAGGAACAGCTTGGGGTTGGGTTTGGAAGAGAAGGCTCACCCTGACAGCCTAATTCAGCCCCAGGCATGAAGCTCAAAGCAGACAGGGAAGTTCCAGCGTACCTGGGAAGTTCCCTTCTGGGGAGGAGGGACGGAGGAAGGGGGGGCACAGAGGGAGAGTACTTTCACTCAGCATCTTTCCCATTAGCCACCAACTCCTCCTCCAGGTGTTACAAGACCCCATCCCCCTTCCAAGTATTAGGAATTTCTTTCCTTTTCCGAAAATTTCCCTTCCCTCCCTTCCCATTAGAGCTTTTTTTTTTTTTTTGCTCAATGTTAGCTCTCTACCACTTGAGCCACAGCTCTAATCTGCCTTTTTGGTGGTTAATAAGATAAGAGTTTCAGAGACTTTCCTACCCGGGCTGGCTTCAAACTTAAATCCTCCAATTTCAGCCTCCTGAGTAGCTAGGATTGCAGATGTGAGTCACAGGCACTGGGCATTGTTGTTAACAAATTGAGTATACTAGAAATGTCAGGTCTAGGGAGTGTAGCAAAGTGGTAAAAATAACTTGCTAACATGTGTGAGGTCCTGGGTTCAATCACAAGAACCGTACACAAAATAAAAAAAAAAGTGAGATAAGTATCCACATTTTGTTCTGAGGAAGAGCCCAGTTCCAGTATATCTCAGCTAGTTAGTGGCTACATGGACAATTCTTGATAGAGTATGTCATTGTCCTCAAAAGGCATGGTGGCAGAACACAATAAAATCCCAGGAATCTTAAGGGAATGAAAGACATTTATCTGAGTGCTGAAGCGAATGAACCACAATCATAATTCAGGCTATCTTCAAATAGATTCTTGATATCTCCTACCATCGAATCCCCAGAGAATCTCAGCTCCCAGAAGCTACTAGTAATTGTGAAGGCAAAGATGCTTGTACTGTAAGCCAGGAGCATTCAGGAAGTGGTATGATTACCATAGAGTGTGGCCACACTGGAGCTCCCCTGGGTAATTCCTAGATGATACATACAGGAGTTCCATCTCCAGCCTCCATGCCCCCTTTCTCTCCATGCAACCGCTTTAAGCGGGGTGCTCCCACAATGCCCTGTTCTTCCACATGCCCTTCTGACACTGCTTCTGAAACAGCTGCCATTTTCATGCAACTTCTTTTAGCCTAGAAGCTCTGCAGAAAGAGGGATAGAGGCTGCCTTGTGTCCCTGGCACTGTGTGGGTATAACATAGGTGCTCCATCTTTCTGAGTGGGATTTGTGCCACACCACCGCTCTGCAGAAGAGGTGACACATAGGCAGGTACAAGAGAACACTAAGAAGTCCCACCAATGCCTATCGGGAAATTGTCACTAGTCTTTTGAATGATGCTCCATGAGGGGTGATTACTATTTATTGAAAACTCTTCTTTTTGTCTGATCTTTCTGGTCTGGGTCAAGATTTCCCTGTGGTTTTTTTTTGTTCTGTACAGTAAGACACAGAATTAATAGGCGGAGTCAAAAAACATGAACCATTCCATCACATTCTGTCTGGTACTAAGCCCTCAGGCAGGCCATTGAAACTCTTTACCCCGGGGAAAGAGAGAATATGAAGTCCTACTCCATTTAGAGTTGTGTAAATAAGGGTAATAAAACCATGTTAGTGTCAGGAATGGTATAAATCCCAAGTACAAGGGTCCTTTAGTAGCTGTGGTTAAAAAAGTTAAAAATCCTGTCCATCTGTACTAAATATGCTATTGGTCCCCAAAAATACAAGGAAAAGGGTCATATTCTATGAACTAATATCCTCAACATCTATCTATCTATCTAATACTGGGTTTTGCTATGCTGCCTAGGCTCAGGTAAATCTCTCAGCTTTGGCTCCCTGAGTTGCTGGGCTGACAGGCATTCCCCGCCATTCCTGGCTCTAATCTCTTTAATCGATTTCATCTTGGCATCCAACTAGAAGAATTCAAGCACTGGGTAAATATCTCTATTCCTATTATTAGACTACAGGGGCCTCCCACAGGTGCAAAATTATGCTAGGCTGTCAGGCACCTGAGTGTGGTCCTCTGTGAACAGGCTAGCTTTTTATAGCACCAGTTGAAGGGCATCTGCATTTCATGTTGTTGTTTTCTTCCTGCTGGCCCAACTCAATAGCTCAGTATCGGTCTTGTTGAGGGTAGAGACTCCTATGCCTTAGCTGCTCTGTGTCTCCTTTGCTACCACTTTATTTCTCTCACGTACAAAGAGGTCATTGTTGGGGGCTGGGGATATGGCCTAGTGGCAAGAGTGCTTGCTTCCTACACATGAAGCTCTCAGTTCGATTCCCCAGCACCACATATACAGAAAATGGCCAGAAGTGGCGCTGTGACTCAAGTGGCAGAGTTTGCTAGCCTTGAGCAAAAAGAAGCCAGGGACAGTGCTCAGGCCCTGAGTCCAAGGCCCAGGACTGGCAAAAAAAAAAAAAAAAAAAAAAAAAAAAAAAGAGATCATTGTTGGAACCAGGAGCTAAAACTTACCAATGAAAGGTTGCTTCCCAACACACTGACTCTCCAGTTCTGAGACATGCAGTATGGTAAATCGCATATGAAAACGAGTCAGAGACCAGGTGTGGTAGCGCATACCAGTAATCCTAGCACTCAGGATAAAGCAGAATATTAAGAAATGGAGGCCAGCCTGAGCTACATAGTGGGTCCCAGGCCATAGTGAGACCTTGTCTCAAAACTAACAAGAGGGAGGATGGAGAGTGGCTCAAGTGGTAGTTTGCTGGCTTAGCAAGTATAAAGCCTCGAGTTCAAACCCTAGGACCACCACCCAACCCAAATCCAAACAAACACCACCACCAAAAAAAAAAAAAAAGAAATGAAAGAAAGACAAAACCAATCAACTAATAACAACCAAAATGAGGACACATATTTGTGACCTAAGGAAGCAGAATGGCAGGGGGCAGCTGGGTTCCCCTGGTTGGGGAGTCCTAGGATGCAGACATGGACAGGGTCCATTGCCAGAGTGGTCCCTGCCATCAGAAGTGATGGCTTTTGGGGCTGGGGATATAGCCTAGCGGCAAGAGTGCCTGCCTCGGATACACGAGGCCCTAGGTTCGATTCCCCAGCACCACATATACAGAAAACGGCCAGAAGCGGCGCTGTGGCTCAAGTGGCAGAGTGCTAGCCTTGAGCGGGAAGAAGCCAGGGACAGTGCTCAGGCCCTGAGTCCAAGGCCCAGGACTGGCAAAAAAAAAAAAAAAAAAAAAAAGAAGTGATGGCTTTTAACCACAGGACCGAACCTAGGCATGGAAAAGAATCCAGGAGCATTTACCCTGTCTATGACAGTTGATTTCCAAGGCTGAGAGAAAACTAGGAAAACATGTTTTCCGTGGGGATGGGAGCTCCTGGGGAGTCAGAAAGTGAACAGTCATGGCTGCATAAAGGGATGTGAAAGATGGAAAGGCTGCATCCTGCTAGTAGGACCTCCCCAGGCTCCAGCCTATCTGAGCTACTGAGGTGGCCTTCAGGGGAGAAAGATCTGACCAAAATAGCAGGAAATGAGAAAAAGAAAGACCCTGCTTCAACTCTTTTTTTTTTTTTTTTTTTCCTTTTTTGGTTGGTCGTGAGGCTTGAACTCCAGGCCTGGGTGCTTGCTGTCCCTAAGCTTTTTTTGTTCAAGGCTAATGCTCTACCACTTTGAGCCACAATTCCACTTCTGGCTTCTTTGGTGGTTAGTTGAAGAGTGTCAGGGACTTTCCTCCCTGGGCTGGCTTTGAACTGTGATCTTCAGCTCTCAGCCTCCTGAGTAGCTACGATTACAGGCATGAGCCACCAGTGCCCGGCCCTGCTTCAATTCTGCTGGGTGTTTGTAAAGCCCTGTATAATCTTAGCAAAAACAGGAGGTTGAAACTCACCTTAAGGTCCATACTGCTTCAAAAGTTAGTGAATATTTTGAAATGTAGCTGGCGAAAGTGGGCAGTGTCCAAAGGCCATTAGGTACCAGCTAGAGGCCAAGATTGTCACCTTATCTGGATTTCTTTCTTTTGTGTGTGTGTATGCTTGAACTCAAGGCCTGGAAACTCTTGCTTGGCTTTTTTGCTGAAGGTTCATGTGCTACTACTTGAGCCACAGCTCCACTGCTGGCTTATTTGGTGGTTAGTTGAAGATAAGAGTCTCATGGACTTTTCTGCGCAGGATGACTTCAAACAGTGACCCTCAGCCTCCTGAGTAGCTAGGCGTGAGCCAACCACATCTGGCTCAGATCTGTTTTTTGAGATCGTACCACGAGCAGGGAAGATGGACGCAGCCTCAGTCACACATGCAGCAACTGCACCAGGTAGGATAAATGCTGCTTTCCACAGGTTCTGACTCATGTTCTGGGACATGTCCGCAGACACAAAGGCTCTGGTTTAATCTGAGATAACTCATTTATTGAATCCCTATAATAAATATGGACATGTATAAACATATTCTTTAATCCCAGTATCTCTAGGAGCTGGGTATCATCAACATTATTTTTTAAAGAAGAAAAAGAGTGCTATTGGTGTTGGTGGGTCATACCTGTAATTCTAGCTACACAGGAGGCTGAGATCTAAGATCACAGTTCAAAGCCAAATGGGGCGGGAAAGTCCGTGAGACTCTGATCTCCAATTAACCACCGGAAGTGGCACTGTGGCTCAAGTGGTAGAGCACTAGCTAGCTTTGAGCTTAGGGACAGCACCCAGGCTCAGAGTTCAAGCTCCACAACTGACCAAAAAAAAGAAGAATAGACTCAGGAAGGCTGAATGAACTGTTCAGTGCTATTCAGCGAATAAATGGCTGAGGGAGGAATACATAAAGCTGGATTCGTTAGATTCTCCTTTAAAAATAGATTAAGAACAATTATATTAGCTGGGCACCAGTGGCTCAGGCCTGTAATTCTCGCTAATCAGAAGGCTGAGACCTAGAGGATGGAGCTTCAAAGCTAGCCAGAGTAGAAAAGTCCAAAAGACTTCATCTCCAAAACAGCCACCAAAAAGCCAAACTGAAGGCATGGCCCAAGTAGTGGAGTACCAGCTGAGCAAGCAAACAGAGTGAGAGTGAGAGGGCCTGAGTTCAAACCCGGGTACTGGCTAAAAAGAAAAGTTTATTCGACCAAGTGGAGTGACTTAAGACTAAACTCTGCTGCTAGGGAAGACAGGGATTCGAGACAAGGCCTAGGCAAAAGGCTTGTGAGAGCCTCACGTCAACAAATAATCTGGGAGGTTCACCTCTATGATCAAAGCTATTCAGTGGATTGTGGTTTGAGCTAGCTCTAGGCAAAACGGTTAGAACTAGTGGGATGAAAAAATAGAAAAATAACCTAAGGACATGGCTAACGTACTAGACAACCTTCTCAGAAAGTACATAGCCTTGAGTTCAAAGCCTAGTACAGCCAAAAAAAAAAGTATAACAGGCAGGTTCAAAAAATCATTGGTAATTCCATGACAGAAAACAGTGAGTGATCCAAAGATACAGTGGACACAACCGTATACCTTAAGATTTATCATCCCACATCCAACTGTATACAGACAAATAAAGTATGTAGATGGCTAGATGGTGAACTAGAGGAAAAACTCTGTCAAACTCTTTTGTAGTCAAAGATTGATACAGAATAAAGAACTTGAATACTTACTGATAAAAATGTTGGTACCATAAATAATTTATAAGATGGACATCCTCTTTTCTGCATACTGATACAGAAAAAAATGAGGGGAACAAAAGGTCTTCAGCCAGGCACTGGTGGCTCATACCTGTAATCCTAGCTACTCAGGAGGCTGAGACCTGATGATCCCAGTTAGAGGTTAGCCTGGAGAAGTAAGGTCCTAGATTAACCACCTAAAAGCTGTAAAGGGAGCTGTGGCTCAAGTAGTACAGCACTAGTCTTGAGGAAAAAAAAAAAAATCAGGGACAGCACCCAGGCCCTAAGTTCAAGCCCATTAACCAACCAAAAAAAAAAAAAAAGTTTTCAGAGTTTTACCACAGTCCCTAAACATAGGCTCTTTGTGACTAACCCTCTGCGCTCCAGGCTTCAGACTTCACCAGACAAAAAAGCAGATCAGTTGGGTCTCCAGAAATGTACCTTCTCTAGAAACGGAAAAATTCTATTTTGAAACACTAGCCTCCCTTTTCCAACCACCCAACCCTCAAATGGCTTTTACCGTCCACAGGAGAGGTTTTCAGTTTAGCGCAGAGATTGGAGACGTTTCCATAGCGGACATTGATATGGTTCAGGGCATCCGTTGAACGTAGTTCCATGAGCTTCCTCAGTTCCATCAACGTACAGCCAAATTCCCCATCATGGCCCTCAGTTGCCAAGCTGGTCGGCACGCTTTGTCCTGACGAGCTCGTCATTTTGCCTGCAGTTACCAGTCCCTCAACCAGAGAAGATGTGAGGCGTTCTTTTCAACTGGCCAGTGTCACCTGTGTTCTTGTCCCCACTTCTTTCTGTTTCTTCCTTTTTTTCCGGGGGCCCAGTTATAAAACAGACGGACTATAGCTTGTTCAGGAAGTGTCAGAGGAGAAACCCCAAATCTAGATCCTTTCTTCTGAAGCCTGACAGGGGAAGGAGGAAGAGGACGGGGGAGCTGAGTAGAAGATGGACTTTGTGTCACGTTGAGTGGTGTCCCCCCTGGAAGGGGATGGGGCTGGAAGTAGCTGTCCAGGGCAGGTAAGTTCCTAGCTTAGACTGACTTGGCCAGATGGAGGTGTAAACAGGATGAGCATGTTACCATGGAGGCAACCTTAGCAACAGTCAGCAACGGTGGTGGTAGAGAGTCAGCAGGAGGAGGAAGAGGAGGGCTCCCTGGATACAGATGGCAACTGGATCTCTGGAATAAAGATGTAAAGACAGACAAAAAGAAATGATTAGAGCAGCCATGAGGATATAGTGTCTGCTAGGGCAAAAAGTGGTCATTCTAGCACCAGGGTTGAGGTCTGATGGCCGAGGCCTGTGTTGAGTGACCGGACCATAAGAGGCCCCAAGGAGGAAATAACTGAAATGGAGGGATGTTATTTTAGATCATGTGTCTCCAGGCCTGACCTCTCTCATCCCAACCACACAAGTCCTACAGTTTCAACGTTTTGAATATTTCTATTTCTAACGCTCTCTCTACTTGAGGGATCTGGCCTTACCTGTAAGAGGTGAGATGAGATTAGGAAAGCAGTCCAGACCCAAGCGATCTGGAGGGTAGCCTGCCAGGGGGCCACCCTCTCCCCTGCTCCACATTCTTCCCTGCCCCCAAACACAGACATTCACAAACCAGAAGGTGGTCCAGTAGAAGACCCTTCCACTCACTGGGGTCCCTTAGAACAGCCTGGTCTCAGTTGTATGAAAATTTGCTGTCTGAGATAGTTATCAACCAATGATGTTGGGGCTTGGGGGGCTAAGCCTCGCCCTCCTCTCTTTCCTAGAAGCTTCTGGGGCAGGGGAAAGGAGAGAGTGAAATTCTCTGGCAGTTTATGATACATGGGGGCATCTTTTTTTTTTTCTCCCCCTTTCTAATGGAGATAGATGGACTTCTGAGGAGAGAAGATAGCACGCTTGCAGCTTGTGAGAGTTAAAGTTTCTCCAGCGTGGGAAGGATAAGGGAGCTATCAGCTCAGCTAGAGCACAGGGCCCCTGCAAGGTCATCAGGAGAGACAAGCTGGCCTGAGTGTAGGGAACGACAGGAGGCTCACACCATGACACATGTAAATGCTTCAGACAGAGGCAGGCATTTCCCCTGAGCAAGACAAGTGGCATCTTACACATACACACACACACACACACACACGCTCACTAAGACGTGGGGGCAGAGCTATGGGTGAGGATGTGGAGAATGGAAGGCTGGCAGGAGACGGAGCTGAGCTCTGTTCTCAGCTCCAGAAAGGCGCTGGTAGTGTGTCACCAGGGAGTCACTGTCACACACCAGCCATTCAGTATTGGGGGTGGGGGGGGGGGCGCTCTTCCTGAGTAGCTGCAGGACAAATGGGTCCCGTCCTGGATACAAAGTCCTGATTGTCTGCTGTAGCTGTTGGGTGATGACAGGAAGGCAAGGATTCCCTGGTTGGGCTATCTAATGAACATGACATCCTTTGTCAGTTAATTTCCCCTAAATCACACATGGCCAGAGTTCGGTTTCCAGTAGGTTCCTCTGGAACATAGGTTGTTACAGCCCTTTCTCCCCCAGCACGTGTCTGCCACCTCGCCTACTGTTCCAATGTACAAAGATTTGAGCAGGCAGGGTTTTGTCTGTTTTAAATATATTCTAGATGCCATCAGGGAATCCTGGAGAACAAAGTCAGAGAAGAACCTGAGCCATGGTTCAGCATCTCTTCATTCAGCCTGGTATTGAAACAGGCAGGAGGGTAATCTGTTTTTATCCACTGCCCATAGAAAGTGGATGAGGATGAGAGAGATAGGCAGACAGACAGAGACAGAGACACCGAGAGCATATTCACATAATTATATTGCAGTGTGACAGTATACTTGTTATCTATCGATCCTATCTGATATTAAAGCTTGAAACCTCTTACTCTCACTCAGGTTCACACCTCCAGTTCCATGTTCGATTTTATTATTGCTGTTGATCTCTCACTATGCCCCATTTATAAATTAAACTCAATCCTATGTATATTATCCTTAGGGAAAACATGGTATGTATAGGCTCCAAGTTATCAATAGCTTCCAGCATGCACTGGGTTATTTTGGAAGACAATCCGGTGGATGGGGAAGGAGGATTGCAGCACAGCTAACTTTCATGTTAGCTCCTTCTCCAAGCCTGAAAGGAGTGGAAGGGGGGCTAGAGCAGTGAGAAGCTCAGCTTGATCCTTAATTAGAACTCAGCCTTTCAAAAAGGATGCTGGGCCAGGGGCTGGTGGCTCACTCCTGCAATTCTGGCTACTCAGGAGGCTGAGATCTGAGATCATGGTTCAAAGTCAGCCCAGGCAAAGAAATCTGAAAGACTCTTATCTCCAATGAACTAGTAAAATGCTGAAAGTAGAGTTGTGGCTCAAGTGGGAGAGCTTGAGTAGAAAAGCCAAAGAAGATGTTGGGAATACATTGCTGCCAGAGTATGAAATGAAGACTCAGAAGGTGTTATTTGTTCTGTGTCACTGCTCTATGAACACAGGGATTTTTTAACTGTCAGGTGCTTACAAGAAAACTTAACGTGTAGTGGCCATTCTGTTGACATTTTTGAGGTGATGGTGATGACCAGTTTCAGATGCAGAACCAGATCTGCCATTTCCCCAGATACCCTTTGGCAAGTCCCTTCACTTTCTGAGGACTAGTTCCTCCCAACTTGTTTGGGAAAAGAATCACATCATCTGAAGAAAGTAATAAAAGAAAATGAGATTTTATATTTAAAAAAAAATCTTAGATGTCTAATGTCACTCGGGTGAGGGGGACAAGCTTCATTGGATCTGAAGGCACTCTTTTTGTCTTCTCCCTTTAAGGAGAAGCAGCAACGAAGCTCCATGTGTCCCTCCATCTTTCCTTGCCGAGGATAAGCCCCTCCTCCAAAGAACGGAAAATTCCAAGGCAGTTTCCTTCACGATAGCTGTTAACTCAGTTATAAGCATTAGTAATGGTCACTGGCAGATACAGTCCAGGGTCTCTGGAGTATGAGGAGGCACAGCCAGAGTCCATACTCCTTACGTCCCTCACCCTAGGTACCAAAGGAGAGAGAGTCTTCCTCTCACAGAGGGACCAGACTGGAAAGGTTACATGAAAGGAGAAGCCATAAATCTGAAGGCTGAATGTGGAAAAGGCTGAGGAGGTGTCGCTGCCAAGTCAAGCAGGCAGCGAGTGGTTAAGGTGGGCTCTCCACAGATCTGTTGAAATGAGGAGGTTTATCATGGTGTCCAGACTTCTCTCAGAGCCCTCTGGAATATGAACTCTCTGCGACTGTTGAGCTTGCCTGGCCCCTAACCTTATTAGGCAACGGCCGAGGGACAATCTGCCTGAAGCCTTTCAGCTGGGCTGGGAGGCTCACTACCTCTGTCAGGTCAGTTAAAGTGCTGGGTCTTTGGCAAATCAAGGCCTTGGCTGCCTGGTGATCTTTCTTTTTTCTCCTTCCTCCTTCCCTCCTTCCTTCTGTGCTAGTACTGGGGCTTGAATTCAAGGCTCTCTCTCTCTCTCTCTCTCTCTCTCTCTCTCGCCACAGCTCCACATCTGGCTTTTTACTGGTTAATTAGCAGTAAGAGTCTCGCTGACTTTTCTGCCCCAGCTGGCTTTGAACAGGGATCCTCAGATCTCGGCTTCCTGAGTAGCTAGGATTATAGGCGTGAACCACCAGTGCTAGCTAGGCTTGTGTTATATTTTACTCCTTCCTTTTCTGACAAACGTCTGAGAAATTCCCTGCTTTTTTTTCTCCCTTGGTTGGGGGATGACCTTGAATTCCTAGGCTCAAGCAATTGTCCTGTGTCACCTTCTGAGTTGCTGAGACCGCGAGCGTTCACCCGCCACCGCATCCAGCTTATGAGGTCCTTTAAAGGAGAGGCATTTCTGAGGTACAAAAATACATGCTTCCATTGGGGGAAGTCTCACCCTTTCTCTTCCATTTCAGAGTTAATGACATCCCAGACAACAGAGCAAGCCAGTCCTCTGCACAGGTCCCTATGCTTCCGCCTAAGCCACTGGAGCAACGCTCATTAGCAAGTCTCCAAAATAAGGAGTTTCTAGTGACCTAAGCCATCCAACTGCCAACCACAGCCAGACACTAATTTCCTCCAGTTCTGTCCAAGGAATCCCTTTCTCTTGGAAGTCTTCCCGGAGTGCTGGAGAAGGGAAAAGGGCAACTCCCTGTGGAGATTACACAGAAGGGAATCTTCCGAGATGTGGGAGGACACCCTCACCCTCCGCCCCTGAATCTGCCAGACCAAAGGCTCTGTGCCCTGGGAGCACAGGTTGAAAGGAAAGGGAGCAGGTACAGCACTGTGAACAGACATGCCTGAAATAAAGAGCAACTGTCCCCACCCTGCCCTGCTCAGGAGCAAGATGGTCAGTGACACTTGTGGACATCCAGGCATTGATTTTAGGAAGGCAGTGTAAGGTGAAGGGAATTCCTTGGGAGAGGGAAGCAGGCTGGTCCACCGGAGATCACACCACGACGAGAGAGAGCCGGGAGCTGCCTCAGGGACCGCCAGTCATAATGTTGCTCTTCTCTCTGACCCAGGCTTGCCCTTATCCCACACAAGGCTCTCTGCTTTGCTGACATTCAGCAGCAGGGCAGGGACAGGGAGAAGTGGCAAGGAAGGGAAGGAATATTTCTGGAACATGTACAGTGTGCCAGGTGCCATATTAGGTAATTTATGTGAAAATTAGAACAAAATTAAATTTTTTTTGGCCAGTCCTGGGCCTTGGACTCAGGGCCTGAGCACTGTCCCTGGCTTCTGTTTGCTCAAGGCTAGCACCCTGCCACTTGAGCCACAGCGCCACTTCTGGCCATTTTCTGTATATGTGGTGCTGGGGAATTGAACCCAGGGCTTCGTGTATACGAGGCAAGTACTCTTGCCACTAAGGCCATATCCCCAGCCCTAGAATGAAATTAAATACAGGTAATAAGATTGCCAACAGTGCCCACGTAGTGGTTGACACGTCGTGACTGATCTATGCGCAGTAGCTACAATCGTTACTACTTATAAGAAGGACCAGCCTCCGCCACCTGTAGCTCCAGCTACTTAGAGATGGATAGAGGAGAATTGCAGTTCAAGGCCAGCCTGATCAATGTAATCTAGACCTTATTAAAAAGGAAAAGTTGAGGGTTTAGGTTAAATGACTGGGTGTTAAGCACAGAAAAATCCAAAACAAAGAAAAACAAGCATTCCTCCCCCGTTGAATAGCAGGGAAATACGAGACTGGCGGTGGCCTGAGCAGTGGGCCACACCTGAGCTTGCCTTTCTTGCTGAAGGCATAAATCCCACCCGAAGCTGCTTTGCTCTCATGACGGCACCCTTATTTCTATGACTCGAGATTCTCCGAAATGTGGCTACCTCCTGTCACATGGGCCCTCCTTACAAGGCCTGGCACCTTCCTGCCTTATGCTGGTCCTGCTGTAACTGCTGAGCGGACACTGGCTGGCCCACAGAGCTGGCCCCAGCACCTGGCCTCCGTGGAAGGCATGGGAAGAAGGGCAGAGGCTCAGTGTCCAGGGGAAAGCTCAGGTGGGGTTCACGTGTGATATCACCCAATTGCTGTACCCATGCCAGGAAGCCAGCTGAAGGCTGGGGCACTGGCTACCAACAGTGTGGCGCTTTGAGACTTGGCCTGGAGAGTCAGTGTCAATGCTCTGTTAGTCCCTAAAAACGAGAACACTGCTTCCAGGTTAGGAGGGAAGATGCATGGGCTTCCTACTCTCTCTCTCTCCCCTTCCTGATGTCTGCTACCCCTAGTAGGCTTTTCAACTCAGCAGCACAAACACAGAGCCAGAATCTGAGCAACTATGTGGAGAGAATGTGTCAACCTTTGACCCCTGGGTGTCAGGGATGCAGGATTCTTCCCTCTTCCCAGAATGCCTGGAAGCTTCTTAGATAAATGGAGTCTATACATACAGGTGACACAGCCGTCTACTCGGGCATATATCCCAAAGGAGCTTTCACACAGGGCCCAAAGAGCGCACATGCCAGGATGTTTATTATCCTGGTGTATCATTTGTAGTGACAAGGAAGTTGGAAGCAATCTGAGATTCACTCTCCCAGTGATGGATCACAGCAATATCCTAGCCAGGGAGCATGGACTATCAGCAACAGTGAGATGCACAGATTAGAAGGACGATACTGGGGATATTAAAAAATGCAGTGCCAGTGGAAGAAAAAAGATGATCTCACAGCATTACAGAAATTAAGCAATGCAGCTAAGCAATGCTATACATTTTAGCATATAGGTAAGTAGACATTTGCCTATATATGTGTGTATGTGAGAGAGAAAGAGAAACAGAGAGCACGTGAGGGAGAGACCTAAGTAAGCAAGGAGCCAATGGCTCCTATTTCTAAGCTGGCCCTGACAGACAAATCTTTGAGAGGTTCTGGAACAGGTAGTATGGCTCAAATGGCAGAGCACCATCCACGAGTGGAAAAGCTGTGTGAGGCCATGAGTTCAAGCTCAGTACTGGCATATGCCACCCCCCCCGCCCCCCTGCACCATCTTAGCATATTAGGAGACTTCTCATGGCAGGGAAAAAAATGAGCAAAGAAGAGGCCTCACACAGATCAATGACAATGGACTCACTCCTCTGCACTTGAAGTCCAAATGTACAGAAAAAACACACGTCACGCTGCAATCCAAATGTACAGAAAGAACACACGTCATGCTGCTAAGACCCTCAGCTATGAAGTGGCTGACTTGTTTAGACACCTCCAGGAGGCGGGGAGAAAGTAGGGTTCATAGATAGGACATGTCTTCACACAGATACCAAGAATTACCCTGGGATCAACAGCCTGCTCTGTCATCTGGCCTGCTGAGTCCCTGCCTGGGCGGGAGCCCCCAGGATGCTCCACACGACCACGAACGTTCCATGGCATGGGCAGGAAACAGTGTGTGGGTGGAAACAGGAATGTGTGCAAGCAGGCAATGTCACCCCTTGGCTCCATCCTAAAATAGCATCGGTATCATCAGATGAAAGAGGGCAGCCCCTTGGGCCCAGAGCCATGGGGAAATCACCCTCTCCTAACAATTGGGGTCACATTGGCCTGGGTCACCTCTGTATCCTCCTGTGACTTGGAGGAGGGGCGGCAGGAGGAGGAATTAATGGCAAGCTAGAGCTCAAAAGAATGGAGAGAATGCAAGCACGATACTGACCATCTCCTTGTGTTGGTGAAGGAGGAGGAGAGTAGGTGTTAGGTGGGGATGACTGCCAGCTAGAAGGCCTGTTGGTTCCCGAGGGGAGCTGGCAGCCTCTCACCCCTGCCACCTGATCGTGGGAAACGCTCGGGGTAAGGGTTGGTCCCAGGATCTGCTTCCCAGTCCTCAGATCTGGGACAGGAAGCCACCAGGCCCCAGACAGGACGCAGACCGGGGGTGTGCCATTCAAGCGTTGTGTTATGTACGCATTCTTGGACCACAGAGATTGCCTTTCTTGGGGCTGCTGGTGGTTTTTCCACATTTCGGTACCAAGGGAACAAAGGGGCTTTTTAGCAGCTGGATTGGATCTGGGCTTATTTTTAGAAACAAATTTCAGCAGATACATGTCATGCTCCTGGAGAGGGAGAGGAGGCTCAATCTCCCCTGGCTACAAGGGTGTCAGGACCTGCTGCTCCATTCTTAGACCTCAGATGGAGGAGGCCTTATCTTTCCTACAACCAGCACGCGAGGGCTGTAGACAGCTGCTCTGTCCCCAGAGGATCTGCAGAAGAATTCCTGTAGGACCCAGACCTGCATCTAGGGACTGGGGATTTCTGGTCCAGTCATCATCCCTGGCTCACACCTCTCTGCTCCCTCCCAGTTCCAGTCTGCTCTCAGCTCTGCTATCTCACCAAGTGACAAACAAAAGAGCAAAGGTTCCTGGTCGAAAAGAAGTTCATGAAGAAGGCCAGGGGCACTCCCTCCCAACCTGTGTCCTCTCTGGCCCTGTTTAATTCTTCCTTGGTCCCACATGGCACAGCCTGCAGCCACTAAGGTGGCCAGATTTTCCTCCAGTGGACTCATCACACCTCTTTGTATTCCATTCTCAGATGAGAGGAGGCGCCAAGACCCCTGGGGAGCTCGTGAAAGTTTAATGCCATTCCCTTCCCAGAAGCTGGGGGGTAGGGGTTCCCTGAAGCATGTCTGCCATCGGGCTCATGAAGCTCTCCAACACCACCAGGCTGGGTGCTTTGAAACCGGAATGGAAGAGCCAGGCCTGCCTGATGTCTCCTCCCGCCTCCTTCCTCCAGGGAGGGTGGTCTCCCTTCCTTCAGCTTGGAGGAGGATTTTTCTCAGGAGACCCACGGGCTTCCCAAGGAAAACAGATGGGGGAGAAGGCACCAGAGCAGGCCACATCAGAAGCTCAGGGTTACCCGGAGAGTCAAGGTCCCCTGCCTGGAAACAAGCCCCACACTCTGGGGCCCTCCAGGGACACCCACCACTTGCTTCCCTTCTGTCCTGTCCATGCGGAACCCAGGCTGCCTTTTCCCTGCCACCGCGCACCCCGCCCCCCCCCCCCCCCCCCCCCCGGCCTCCTTCCCTCCAAGGGCCAGGTCCAGGGCCTCAGTAACACCCCCAGGGAGCTGCCCACTGCTCCCAGGCCAAGGGCTGGCTGTGCTGGTGGGGCACAGCAGCTGCTGTTTTCCAGGCGGGCTGACAGCCTGTTATAAACACTCGTTTTAGGTTGCTATGGTAAAGCAAATGTGTAGCCCGGGCTACGGTGAAGCTATTTATGTGCCTGAAATGGCAGAGTGGTCTGTTTTTTATTATTTTACTTTCAAAGTTTTTCCTTTCCCAACCTCCTAAAACAGCTTTAAAAAAAAAGGTAGCAATGGTGTGTGTGTGTGTGTGTGTGTGTGTGTGTGTGTGTGTGTGTGTGTGTGTGACCACAACTTTCTCAGGAGAAAAAAAGAGCATAGGCCAGGAGGAAAAAAAAAAAGAGTAAAGACCAGAAAACAGAGCTTATGGCTTGAGCCAAGACGGGAAAGCTGGAATGAGGAGCCTGGATAAGCTCCTTCAAAGAAGGGACTGCATGGCTTTGGGCCACGGGCCTGCTTCATCTCCTGGGAACCTGGGCCCCACCTCCACCCAGCTCTCCTCAAGGAGAGAGGCCAAATCCAGGCCCATGTCATCTCCCCACAATGTCCCCTTTGTCTTCTTCCTCCGGCCAAGGCATTCCTCACTCTCCTGGCCCCACCCGCCTCCAGTCAGGAGGAAGAGCCTCAAGATCCCCTCCCAGCCGTGGGAAGAGAGCCTCCAGGCTCCCCAGGCTCCCTCGGCGTGGCGCCCCTCCCCTGGAGGTTTGCAGGGAACAACCTCTAGAGCTGCCTTGAGTCACGGTCTCTCCACTTGTCCAGAAAACGCTCATCTCCTTCTCACTCCCCAGGTACTTTGGGGGAAAGAGGTATTTGCTGCACAGCCCATCTAAGATGGAAGTTGGGGGACTTCTCTTTGGGGACCCCCTTGGGATGCCGAGTCTGGCTAATTTCTTTCATGGTTTCCCTTGCATTTTCCAAGTAAGTTTATGCTGTCTACCTTAAAAAAAAATCTGTTAGGTTAGGAGTAGGGGGTAGAGGAGGGAGGGGCACGGTGGCCCTCTGCCTTGTCCAGTCTCGCTCTCCAAAACAAAATAACAAGAAAAGAAAAAGGAAGCCAGGCACGGTGGCACACACATCTATAATCCCAGCACTCGAAAGGCTGAGGCAGGAGAATCTCAAATTCTAGGCCAGCTTGGACTACGCAGTGAGTTCAAGGCTAGTCTGAACTAAAGAGAGTGAGTCTAAGAAAGAATTGGGAAGCTGAGATATGAGAATCAAGTTTCAAAACCCATCCGGGTAGAAAAATCCATGGGATTCTTACGTCTATTATCCAACAAAAAGTCAGAATTGGAGATATGGCTCAAGTGGTAGCATGCCAGCCTTGAGTGAAAAAGCTAAAGTTGAAGTTACTAGCTCATGTGGTAAACACACACACACACACACACACACACACACACACACACACACACACCCCTAAGCTGAAAGTGTGCACTGACAAACATGCTGTAGGTTACTACAGGTAAGACATAGCTTCTAGAAATCTCTGGTTGGAACATGCTGGTTGGAACAGAACATGCTGTAGGATCTTAGCAGCTCCGTTCTCTACAGTATCCTATATGCTTTCTGATTGGTATGCCTTTACTAGGCCAAACCTTCCCACCGCTGATGGGCATATTAACCAGATTAAAAACAAGTTTGACGTAGCTCAGTGGTAGAAAGCTTGCCTACTAAGCAAGCCTGAGGCCCTGGATTCATTCTCAAACACCACAAAATAAAATAAGCAAATAAATTAATAAAATCAAGATGCTGTTTAAAAAAGAGCAAAACGTATAGACTGTCCTAATTCCTTCCATCTCAAAGATAACAGAATGCCTTTCAGATGCCACCAAGGCCAGGGAAGGATCTGGAAAATAACCCTAATGGGGTGGATGGAGAAGACTCCGGGAGGGAGGCTCCCTTCTGCTGCCCCAGGAGAAGTCAGAAGTCCTTACTGACAGCCCTGGTTAGCTGATAAAAGTTGTGTTGGAAAAATCAGAACTTGCGATAGATATCAGTCTTGGCAGAACCTTGAGGTCAAAAGAGCAAAGCAGTCGGCATTTTGGAGCCTGTCAAACCCACTGTCATCACCGTGGGAGGCCCCGAGGCCCCGGAGGACAGGAGACAGGGGAGGGGTGAGGAAAGGGTCCACCGTGCTGGACGAGGCAACTAGGCACCAGCTATGAACTTGCAGCTCCACAGAAGCAGCATCTCTCCTAGGACGAGGGACACTGACTCCAGCTGGGAGGCCATTACTTGGGAAAACCTAAAAAGATACAGACACAGATGTGTCTCCGAGTCCCAAGGTAGAGTGAGCTTCCAAAACCACAGGTGATAAAGAGCATCTATTCAAAAGGCCTCAACCCACAGTGATGGACACAGGGCCCCTTGTTGAGAGAGACAAAAGGCAGGCAGAGAGGTGACTCAGCCCCAGCTGGTCACCCTTGATGAAAGTCTCTCAGGGGAAGAGAGAGTGCCGGGTCTGTGTGTGTTTCTCCTGAAAGAGCTGGCGAGTTCTGCCGCCTCTCTAACCCAACATGGCCCAGGTGTGGCTCGCCACGGGCCATCTTTTTCTCCTCTGAGCACTCATTCCCAAGGGAAGGAAGAGGAGGGAAGGTCCCGAGGGAACCCCCGTGGGGGAGATCAGCTGCTGTGCTTCTCTTCAGTACTCCCCTGTTCTCCCCTACTTTGGGCTCGGATGTTGGTAAATTGAGGGCACTTCCTCCATATTTTCTGGGACACAGTTTGGGGGCAAGAGGATAGTGGGGTGGGCCCATCACCGCGGGACTCAGCCACTCTACGCAAACAGGCAAAGAGAATGAGGGGAAAACCATTCCATACTGAACTCCTGTGCTCTGCACCTTTGGCTTTGTTCTTAGCAGCACTGGGGGTTGAACATGGGGCTTCCCACTTCACCACTGAGCCACGCCTCCAATTTTTTCTTTCCTGATGCCGGTTATTTTTGAGATAGGCTCTCACTTCCTGTCCAGCCACGATCAGCCTATTTTAGGCTATAACAGGTGCACACCACAGTGCCCAACTCTAGGTTGAAAAGGAGTCTGGCAAACTCCCCCCCCCCACCTCAGCTGGCTTTGAATCACGATCCTCCCAATCTCAGCCTCCCCAAGTAGCTATAATTACAAGTATGAGGACTGCATCTGCCTGCACTTAGCATTCTAAGCGGCACTGTCCCGCCTTCAAAAAAAGAAGCTGGGAGGAGAGGATTGGTGTAGGCAGGGAGGAGAGGAGCAGTAGGAAGTAGCAAAATCTGGGTGTTTTTCTGGATGGTTTTCTTTCTGAAGCATCTAGTTGTCAAGAATCGTGGGGGAAATACCAAGTCTTCATTTCTCTCTCTACCTCCCTGGCGAACCTCTGACTGCCCTCTTTCATCTCTAGGCATATCCCCCGCCCCCCATGCGTCTATTTTAATCCTTCTCATGCTTTTTCCATGTCACAAGGGACAGCCTGATTGGGCAGAATGCTCTTTTCACCTGGATAATCCCAGAAACTGATCAGTCCCGTCCACGTCTGCCCTGGCTCAGACAGCAGAGAGAGAAGGGACGAGAGAGAAGGGACGTGTGGAGAGCAGGGGTGTGTGTGTCTGGCATTGTGGGACACCGGAGCCTGCACCAACACAGAGCCAGATCTGTGCCACGGCACTCATGGCCTCTGTGGCCACTCGGCATTCTTGAAAGTCCACCTGCAGGGCCTAGCTCAGTCACATATCCACGTGGCTTGTCACTATGCTCGAAGCTGAGGTCAAGTCCTCACAGTGAGGACTCAGAGGGAGGACTGTGGAGATGGGCATGAGGAGGGGTAGAAACTATCCCTGTGGCTTGCTAACAAGGTCAGCATGCAGGATCCTCAGCCATGCTCTTGTTCTAGCAGAAATAAGGAAAACAGACTGGTGGAAGATGGAGCTGGAAGACAGGGTACGTGGACAGAGCTATGGTCTGACCCTGCTCTTTTCAATGCCCCCAGAGGAGGCTGAAGATTCAGGCCCTGAGGACAACAGGCTGGTTCCATCCAACCACAAACGGCAAGATGGCTTCTTTGTCCCACCTTGTCTCACTCTGAGCCTTCTGACCTTGCCCTCTGTCTCTTCCTACCACAGGAGGAGAAGGGGTGACAGGCACCCTGATGGGGACAGAGCCAAACTCGGGCAGGCCTCGCACACGCTGGCCAGCTACTGCAAAGGAGTAAGGACTTCATTACCAGAGAACAGCCCTTTTCAGAGTGGGAGAGGGGCCATCTTCCCCCTTTACGGTTTCAGGCACCGAGCCTTCTCTCTGCCAGCAGCTGACCTAAAGAGAAGCCGAGAGGCGAGAGGCGGCCTGCTGCTCTCCTCCCCCTCCGGGGCCAGCTGGAGAGAGGGCTCTGCCTGGAGTCCCAGGGCAGGCTCGGGGGGAGGCTACAGAAATTTGCCGTCTAAGGCTGTGGAATTCTCCCACTGGGCTCCTGCAGTTAATCATCTCAGCTCTCTGGATTCCTAACTTGGGGCTTTAAAAGGTAGCACCAGAGCCAGAAGGACAAACATGTCAGGGAAAAGCAGAAGAGGAAAAAAAAAAAAAAAAAACAACCCTAGAAGAAGCGCCACAATCATGGAGTAACGGCGTCATGGTGAGAAGGAGATAGATGAAATGAGCCAACAAAAAATAAGCACAGATAGACAGACCATGCTCCAGAATTTTCTCCCAGATTCCTAGCTGTTGCTGCCATACAGATGGGCGCTCCAGACCACACTGAGAACTTTGCTCTTCTTGTTGAACCCCTTCATAAAAGGAATGTTTGGGGGGTGGTTGTATCTTTTGGAAGCTTCCTCCTTTTTAGCAGATTTTTAAAAGCCAGAAGATTCTGCCCTGATTTACGGGGGGGTGGGGAGGGTGGGGGTGGGGGTACGGGTGCGGGACAGGGGTAGAGCCAGAGAACTCTGAGATTTGAGTCCTTGGGTCTGGAACATTCCCAAAATTGTACAAGCGGCCTCTGAAGCCAACTTGCCATGAGGACAAACAGAAATTTGCTCTCAAACGGGGGTAGGAGGGAAAGTGCCTTTTTGTTCCTAAGAGAATAGGATGAAGAATGGAGCATGGAGACAGATGTAACAAAAATGAAGCGCTGCTTACAGAGCAGGAGAAAGAACGCAGGTGGCCCTGGGAGTGCCAGGAGGAAGACCTCCTTGTAGGCAGCAGATGAGGCTCAACTCAAGGGGTGACATCACCCAGAGGTGATCAGGTAAATGAGTGTGTCCACCGTGGAGCGTGCAGAGCCGAAACCAGTGGAGCTGCTTTGGGACAGAGGCCCTCCACAGGCCCAGAGCTCTGCCTGGAAGAGGGCCGCTGATCAGTATCCCCAGAGGGAAGGGTGGAGATGCTATTCACCAGAACTTAAGCCTGCCCCGCTGCACACCCCTACCTTGGCACCCACACACTGCCTCCCCGTGTCCCCTGGTGACTCAGGACCCTCTTGTTCTTTGGGATTAAGGTGGGTAGGACAGTATAAAGCCACCAATATGTGACCTTGTTCTCCCAACCACTGCTCTCAGCAGAACCCTGACATCTGGCCAAGGAACCCCTTCTGAGAAGGCTCCTCAGCTGGTGTCAGCTTGGCCTCCCCTGGATGGGTGGCTAGGAGACAGAGGTGCTCAGGATGCTGCTATCCTCAGGAGCTGGGATTGGGGTGGTGCTGTAAATTAAGTACCACTTGCTCCTCGCCTTCTCAAAGCATAGGGGCCAAGGGAGGCCCACAGCCAGGAGGTAGGCAAATGCACAATAAGTTCCTGCCCTTGTTTTTCTCACCAACAAATTTAGCAACTCCCAGAATCCCAGGAACCCTGAATTGGGAAGATATAGTGGGGAATGTGTACTGCAATCCCCTTGATTTTACATTTAGCATCCATGAGCCAAACACTGGCCACTGGAAAAGAGTAGAGGCAGACGCAAATGATGTAGAGATCTGAACTAGGTATCAAACTGAAGTACCAAAATACTCCCTGGCCTTTCACCTGTCCATATGAAGCACCGCAGGCCAGCCTGGGGCCACTAGCTGGAGAATCACTCAAAGCCAGGACATCCTCTAAGGGGCTCAGCACTACTACAGAGAGGAGGACACTTTCTTATGTCTTCCCGGGCTGCAGTCTACAGCTATGTGAAGTGCACCTCACACATATGGGTACCAGTCAGGAAGTGGTCGGGAGATTAAACCATACTAGGTCTTGCTGGATAGGCCTTGCACTGTGGGCTAGAATTATCTTTCTAAAATCTTTAGCCTCCTGGGCTAGCAACTGTATTTAACTATCCATCTGGCACACTCCCTAGGACCACGAAATCCTGAGAACTATCCACAGAAGGAAAGCAGAAGCGAGTACAGCTTGGGAAGGGATGCACTGCAGGAGCGGGGCCTGAAGACGCCAAGGCAGCCAGTGCCATAAGCCGCTGGGCCAGGGCCACCCTGTCCATCCTTAGCAAAGCTCCTGCCCCGCAGCTCATTGACTTTCTCATGACAGTCCTTCCCAATCTATTCTCCCAGAGCCTTACTTGACCTCACCTAAAACATGGAAAATGTAATCCAACTGGCTCCTGGTGGCTTATACCTCAAATCCTAGCTACTCTGGAGGCAGAGATCTAATGGTCATGGCTCAAAGCCAGCCCAGGCCAACAAATCTGAGAGACTCTGATCTCCAGTTAACCAGCAAAAAGCCAGAAGAGGAGGCATTGCTCAAGTGGCAGAGTACCAGACAGGAGTGAAAAAGCTGCACTAGAGAAGGAAGCCCTGAATTCAAGCCCTAGCGCCTATGTGCATGTGTGTGTGTGTGTTCTAAAACCTGTAAAGGGAAAAACATTGGGTGCATGCACATACCCAAAGAGACAAACAAAAAGATCCCCACCAAGGTTGTGGTGAAAACTCCCATGGAGTAATGCATCTCAGTGTTCAAAGTACTCTGATATTTTATCTTTGTCACAATATTTGTTAGTTTGGTTGTTTTTTTTTTAAGATGGGGCCTCATTAGATAATTCTGGTTGATCTTGCACTCTAATCCCGCCTCAGCCTCCTGAGTGTTGGGATTATAGATATTAGCCACTACAGTCAGTGTAACACTATTTTAAACTGGGCAGGAGCAACAATATTTCTCCCTTTACAGATTTAAGAACACATGGTCGTGACCATGCAGTGACTCACTCAGTGATGGCCACGTGACCACAGGAAGAGCATAGAAACAGCTAAGAGAGGCCACAGGCCTCTAAGGTCCTATAAAGAGAGCGGAGAGAATCAGTAATAAGTGAACGAGACAGCAGCCCATACAAAAGACTCCGATAATTTGAGGCCTGACCAGGATGTCGGTGCTGAGGGAATTCCTGCACTGATGAGCTCAGAGGATGAGCACAGGCTTTTCCAACTTCCTCCCGGAGGTGCCTGAGATGCAGAGTACACATGTGCTGTCTGTGTGTACGGATTGTGGTCTCTACAGAGGCTGCACAACTCCTGCCGCACCCAGTGGCGCAGAGGAGAGAGCAAAAGGAGGAGGAAGATCCAGAGAAAGGAGAAGGGGGACCTTTGTCTTAGGGAACCCCCAGTCACTGAAGTCTAAGTAAAAGAGATGGGACACATCCAGCTTTCAAAGGCCTATGATTCTGGCATGATGCACACAGAAATTCTGAAGGGCCTCAAAATCCAGTGGGAGGCCTTGAAAAGACAATGAATGGTAAGGGAAGAAATCTAAGCAAACAAAAACACAGAAACCTTACAAAAAAGAAAACCCGTAGCTTCTATTGTTGATGATCCTCTCGTGTCCCCTTCCTGTGGTTGTATCCGCACTATCACTGTATCTCATCTGAGGACACTGGAAACTGTATATACTGGTATTAGATCTAGGGAAGTGAAAGGGCATAGCAAAATTGAGAGGCAAAGGATAAAAAGACAAACAACTCCAAAAGCAATACTTGCAAAACCGTTTGGTGTAAAGCAACTGAACAACTCATGGTGGGGAGAGGGAAAGGGGGAGGGGGAGAGGGAAATGAGGGAGGAGGTAACAAACAGTACAAGAAATGTACCCAAGGCCTAACGTATGCAACTGTAACCTCTCTGTACATCACTTTGACAATAAATAAGAAAACTAATATGTGAGTAAAACAAAACAAAAAACCCTCTAGAGCCTCAATGGCTCAAGAAAAATCAAGGATCCCTAGAGTGATGATACCTTACCCCTGCTCCCAGGCACATGCAAATGCGGGCAAGGCAGGGAGGGGCCCCAAGAATCACTTCTCGCCAGGCAGTGCTTCTGGGCTCGGTGGTGCCATGCACACCTGGCATCTGTTGAGAAGAGATCCCTGGAAGGCCCCGTACCATGGTGCATCCCGGGAAGGCCCATGTAATGGCACATCTCTGGGGAAGGCCTGCACAGGGGCACTTACAAGGGAACATCCCTGCCCCACCACCTGGGGGAGCAGTCTCCTCAGTGTCCAGGAAGAAAAAGGCAATACTCCCTCTCTCAAGCTCTGCAGATGGAGATAGGCACCCGGGGTAGAGGAGTAAATAAACTCATGCAATAGAATTAGAGTTTGAAGAGGGAAACTCTGACACATGTGCCAATAGAGACAGGCCCTGAAAACACTGCGCTAAGTGAAATCAGCCAGACACAAAAGGCCAAATCCTATCCAACCCACTTCTATGCAGCAGCGGGCAAAGCTGACCGTAGCAGAGGTTATCAGGGTGGGATGAAGGGAGGATGATGGCTGTTGAACACTGGCTACAGGATCCCTGCTTGGTAAATGTACTGAGTGCCACAGAACTGCACACTTAAAACACGTTTAGGAGGGCAAATGTTATGTTTCATATATATCATTACATTAGAAAAATTGAAGAAGGGAAGAAGAGAGCAACTGCAGATGAGGGCTGGCATGGGGAGGTGAAGAGGGCAGAGCAGGGAGGAGCAAAACTAAGTTCTGGGCTGCGGCTGTCAGCCCCACCATGATCATGGAAGTGGAGACCAGGGTAGCAAGGACAGTTACCACACAATGGCCCAAGGCTGAGGGGCCATAGAGGGCCTGGGACATCCAATGACTCAACACATGGCTTGCTGGGGCTCAGGGCCCATCCGTGGACAGGCGCTTTTAAATACTGTGTGGTGGGGGAGAAGCGGGGGAGGGGACTGGGCAGAGGGTAACAAGTCACCTTTTCAAGGAACAGGAGGAAAAAAAATGTCCGTTTTCATCTGCCCATCCTCCCAAAGTCACCCAGCCACCAGTTCAGGGCACAGACACTTGACTTGGGCAGGTATAGCCATTGGCATTTCTGCTCCAAGATGGAGACAAGTCTCCATATATTCTCTTACTTGACCAACAACCACCTTGGGAAAAGGGTGCCACTGCTCCCACATTGCAAAGGGAGATGTAAACCCTATTAAACACCCGCTTAGGGTTATACAACAAGAAGTGAGCCAGACAGGGCCACATTTTCCCCTTAATACTGCTTTTAAGGTGCTTGTGAGACATGAGGGCTCTCTTTCCCAGGGACCAATTACTTCTTAAAGTACAGCACAGTGGCCAAAGGCACAGACTGGGTGTACGGCGGGGCACAGAATCCAGATATACCAGTCCTGCCTGTTTTCAGGGACACCTAACTGTCTCTGGTTTTTCAGGCTAGACACAGATAAAACAGGAATAATAGGACAAATTTAGCAAGACTTGAGATGGTTAAATAATCCATAGAGCCCCCCAATGTGGACATATTTCATGAGATCTGAGAAGGTTAGATAATCCACAGAGCTCCCAAATATACCTAGTGTGGTTGTACATACTATGTGTCGGATGCAGTGTTGAGGATTGAACCCAGGGCCTCTTGCCTATTAACTATGCCTTCTACCCCTCAGTACTATCAGTCACAGCATGAACTAAGGCTAGAACTGGAGCCCTCAGGAACTACTCACCAGTTGGAAGAGAGGAAAAGGGTTCAGGGCAAGGCAGCTGTTTAAGGTCTGTAACTTTGGACACATTCCCTCCCAACACCGTGTAGCACGCAAAGTGAGCAGCATTCTGTGTCAAGCTTTGCTTTGCTCCTTTTGACTGAAAAGAACTCGGAGGGATGCAAGACCCCGAGTTCACATCCCCAGCTTTCCTAAGAAGAGGCGAGACTGGTGCTCACCCTGCTGACGTGCCTTTTTTTTTTTTTTTCCTTTGCCATGCTCCTTTTCATAGCCCTCGTTTGCAAACCATTAGGTTAGAATCAATACCCATCCAATCTATCCTGTAACGGGGAGTCATTATTTTAAGTCTGAGACCTTGTTTTAGGTTCAGAAATCCCGTGATAAATAGAAAGCATTTTTTACTGCCTGCCTTGCACTTGGCACTGTTGCATATATGTTACGTGAAATAGGAAGACGAATGATTCACCGTGACTAACGCTGAAGCTACTCATAAATGGGGACACTTGTTATTTTCTTTGGTATCAGACTCTTTCTTTTCTGGCAATATTAGGATTTGAACGTAGGGCCTCCCACTTTTAGGGAGGCACTTTACCACTTGAGCCACCTCTTCCCTTTTTATTGTTTTAATTTTTAGATAAGGTCCCAGTTTTGTACAGGGCTGGCCTTGAACCAATCCTTCCCCTCTTCACTTCCAGAGCAGCTGGGATTACAGGCATGCACAACCACACCCAACCCTGAAAACTATGTCTTTTAAGTCTGCATACTTTCCTTGCCACAATTAAAATTGTTTTTAATTGCAACATTTTCTACTTTATCCTGTGTTTCATTTTTTCCTTTTCTTCCCATTTAGAATTTATATTACACATAGTTTTCTTTAAAAAAAAAAGACACTTAGAAATCTTAACACGTATACTTAAGTAAAAAACTTGTGATAATATCGCCAGCCTCTTCCCTCCTCATACAAGGATCTCAGAACACTAAAACTCCAATTACTGTCCCGTTTATGTGCTATGGTTACTGAGGGTTTTAATTACAGCCTTGTTTTTATCTCTAGAAATTGGACATTGTTATCTTCCTCTTAAGTAATTTTCCTTCTTCTTGAGCCGTATTTCCTTTGTAAGTTGTTCGGTGTGGGTCTGAGTGTGGTGGGTGGTAGTGGGACAGTGTTGGTAGAAATCTCTGTGTCTATTTATGTCCAAAGGAGACAAGGTTTTGCTGATGTTTCTGTTTATTTCTGGCAGGGTTGGGGTTTGAACTCAGACTTTGACTTGCCAGACAGGTGCTTTACCGCCTGAAGCCCCTTTCTTTGCTTTTGGTCATGTATAGATAAGAGTTTTGCTTTCTGCCCGGGCCCCTGCCTGACTGTAGCCTGCCTCTTTTACACTTCCCATTGACGCCAGGATCACAGGTGAATGCCACTTCCCCATCCCTTCCATTGAGTCGAAGTCTCGTGAACTCTTTTTACCCAGGCTAAGCTTCGAACCTCTATCTTCCAGATGTTAGCCTCCCAAGCAGCTAGGATTACAAGTTTGAACCATGGGTGCCCGGTTTGTCTGCATTTCTGAATTTTTAAAAAATTGGTTATAGCATTCTATATTACATCAGCTACGTTCTCCGCACTTAAAAATATTACTCGGGAGCCAGGTGCTGGTGGCTCATAATCCTAGCTACTCAGGAAGCTGAGATGAGAGGACTGCAGTTTGAAGCCAGACCAGGCAGGAATGGGGCTTCAACTCTGGGCCTGGGCACTGTCCCTGAGCTCTTCCGCTCAAGGCTCACACTCTAACACTTGAGGCACAGCACCACTTCTGGTTTCCTGGTACTTAATTGGAGATAAGAGCCTCACGGACTTTCCTGCCCCAGTTGGCCTGGAATCCCAATCCTCAGATCTCAGCCTCCCGAGTAGCCAGGATAACAGGCCGAGCCACCGGCGCCCGGTGCCCATGAGACTCTTATCTCCAATAAACTACCAAAGAAAGCTAGAAGTAGAGCTGTAGCACAAGTAATAGAGAGCTAGCCTTGAGCAAAGAAGTTCAGAGACAGTGCTCAGGTCTAAGTTCAGGTCCTAGGGAGGGTACAAAATAAAATATTACTCTATCTTCTGATTTTTATTGTTTACGTTGGAAAAGCAACAGAATAATTGTCATTCTCTTCTGCTTCTACTTTAACCTTATATATCCTATTATGCTGTGTGTAGGGGTGAATTTTACTTACCACTGGTATAATTTAGGTCCATATGTATGACAGTTGTAGTTCTTCAATTCCTAGACTTCTTTGAATGCTGTCATACTCCTATTCTCTCCTTCTACAACATTCATTAAATGTATGCTGCCATTTTGGACTTTGTTCTAGATGTTGGTAATCACAGCACACAGGCTAAATTCAGTCTGCAAGTTTTATTGACACACAGCCACGCCCACCAGTTACCTATGTCCATGGCTGCTCTCACAATACAGCAGCACAGCTAAGCAGTTATGACAGAGACCAGGTGACCACAACAGCCTAAAAGGCTCACTTCCAGCCCTTCGCAGGAGAGGTTGGCCCCACCCTGGCCCTAGTCTCCAATCTCTCAGATGCTTCTCTAATTTTTATCTTCATCTTCTATATAATTTGTCCAGAAATATCTTCCAGTTTACAAACTTCATCATTCTCTGTAAGATACTATTCATGTAATCACTTCAGTATTAATTTCTGAAGGTCTGGGGGTGTAGCTCAGTGGCGGAGTGCCTGTTTTGGGGGTGTGATCCATCGCACCCCCCCAAAAAAGGGGAGGATCATAAAAATGTCAACTTCCTTTGTCTTTAAAAAAAATTTCTATTAGTTATTTTCAGCTCTTTGTCAAATGTGCCTGACAACTGAGTTTTCTGATCCTCCGTCCTTCTTTTTCAATACTTAGCTACCAAGGTCCGCAGTTCCCATGGGTCTGCCCCAGCCTCACTGGTAATCAGGAAATGCAAATCAAGACCATGAAGAGATACTAATGATATTTTGGTGAAAGTGTTCAGGTCCGGCAAGAATGTGGGAAGAAGCTGGTCTGCGTCATCTCTTAAGCATCACTTGCTGGGTAAAGCCGACCACATATTGAGAAACGACCTGTCATTATCTTGTAAAGTTGAAGATTTATAAACCAAGAGCTACTATTCCCCTCCAAGACCCATACCAACCACAGGCCTACACATATGGCATCAGGAGATTCGAACAGGAGTGTGTGAAGGCAGATGATGTCACCAAGGGGACATAGCAGCGAACGTGAATGAGCTACAGCTCTGCTCAACAGGGAAGAATCTTAGTGAAGGAAATAAGACTGAGAAGACTCTATCCTAGCTCTCGGGAGGCAAAGGCAAGAGAATGGGGCGACGTATAGAGACCCAATCTCAAAAGGAACCAGAAATCTCTCTCTCTTTCTCACTCTGTACAATTAATGATACAATCAGCAAATAAAACACTGAATAAAGCTGGGTGCTGGTGGCTCACACGTATCATACCAGCTACACAGGAGGCTGAGATCTGATGATCATGGGTTCGAAGCCAGCCTGGGCAGGAAAGTCTGTGAGACTCTTATCTCCAATTAATGCCAGAAAAGCAAAAGTGGAACTGTGGCTTAAAGTGGCAGAGCGCTAGCCTTGAGCAAAAAGAGCTCAAGGATAGTGCCCAGGCACCGAATTCAAGCCCCATGACCAATAACAACAACAAAATGCTGACTGAAAAAATTAAGATAGCAGGGCACCAGTGGCTCATGTCTGTAATCCTAGCTATTCAGGAGACTAGGATCTGAGGATCACAGTTCAAAGCCAGTCTGGCCAGGAAAGTCCATGAGACTCTTATCTCTAATAAACCAGCAGAAAACTGGAAGTGGAGCTATAGCTCAAGCGGTAATGCGCTCGTCTTGAGCTGAAGATCTCAGTGGCAGTGCCCAGGCCCAGAGTTCAAGCCCCACACCCAACATAAATAAATAAATAAAATAAAGGCTGGGGTGTGGCTCAACTGGAGTTGGGCACAAGAGCCTGAGCTCAAATCCCCAGTACTGACAATTAACTGATTTCAAAACCTATTAATAATCTATACCCAAGGAACAAAAGGAGTACATAAGCCAATGAAGGTTTGTGTGTTATGAACTATGAGTTCTGATTTACCCAGTTTAGTGCACTTGAGAAAGAAAGCAAAAGCACAGAAGTAGGAGCGATAAGGGGAAGGAAGGAGGGGAAAAGCCGGGGAAGTAGGAGGAGGGGAAAAGGGATGAGGAGAGGAGAGGAAGAGGAAGAGAGGGAAGAGGAGAAAAAGGAGAGGGGAGAAAGTACTAGAAAAATGAGTTTCTATCTGCAGTGTGTGTGTGTGTGTGTGTGTGTGTGTGTGTGTGTGTGTGTGTGTGTCTGTACTGGGGCTTGACCTCCATGCCTGGGTGCTGTCCCTTAGCTTTTTCACCCAAGGCTGGTGCTCTACAGAGTTATAGCTCTACTTCCAGCTTTTGGAGATAAGAGTCTCACAGACTTCCCTGCTTGGGCTGGATTTGAACCCTGAGCCTCATATCTCAACATCCAGGATAGCTAGGATTTACAGGCATGAGCCACCAGTGGCCAACTCCATCTGCAATATTTTTCATCTGGACAATCCAAGCTACTAAAAGGCAGCCAGAATCAGAGATGCGCATTTCATGGCCTAACCCAGCCATCCAACAATATTGTCAACGTGTGGCCTTTAAACCTATTGGTCTAGCAAGAAAGCAGCCATGAGCCTGGAGCTTCTGGGCTGGGGAGCAGGATGGGGTAGGAGTCGGGAGGGCTTTAGCGGCAGGCGCTGCAGCATGAGGGTAGGGGACGGCTTGGGTAGGGGGGTTACTTTTCAAAGAAGGGGCGGGGGTTCCACAGAAGCCCGTGCCTAACTCTGCATCCACCCTAGGTTCCACAGCCCAAGGCTCACCCCAAATCCCTTCCAGCTGCCCTGGCCTGCAGCTGGCTGGGTCTGAACCTGCAAACCTGCCCCTCCCTGCCTGAGCCTCAGGGAGCAGCTGCAGAAACCCATGCCTGAGCCTCAGCAGAGGTGGGCCTGGCCCATCCCAGGAGTCCTAAATACTAGGTGGCTGGCCCCACCCTGGCAGTGCTGGCTCACTCAGAGAAGTGACTCACCTCCGCCCAGCTGCCCTCCCCCTCCCCATGACCCTGATCCATACCCCAGGAACCTTCCAGTTCCTGCCCTGCCCTTTACCTGACTCCCCTTAACCCCCTGATCCCACACCTCAGTGCACAGACTCCTGTGAACGGGGCCTGGCAGCTCTCTGTGCTCCACGCACATGTAAGCAGCCTGGGTTAACCCTGGGATGCTCGGGGTCAGAGCACAGGGGTTGAAATTGGGGGGAAGTCTGGAACCGGCCGGAGTGGGGAGCCTGTCAGCGCAGGGCATTGTGGGCAATGCACAGGTAAGCTTGGCGCTTCACTCTGCAGCTAGGAGACAGCAGACTGGACCACATGCTTGAACCCCTGGGGGGCCTGGGCCTTGGGAGTGGGGACTGTGACAGGCCTGTTCAGGTCCCACTGGGGAGACCACACGTTTCCTTGGCCTGAGTTTTCCCTGTCTGTAAAAGTTTTTTTCCTAGGGCTGGGAATATGGCCTAGTGGTAGAGTACTTGCCTAGCATGCACGAAGCCCTGGGTTTGCTTCCTCAGCACCACATAAACAGAAAAGGAAGGAAGTAGTGCTGTGGCTCAAGCGGCAGAGTGCTAGCCTTGAGCCTGAAGAGCTCAGGAACAGTGCCCATGCCCAGAGGTTCAAGCCCCAGGACTGACCAAAGAAAAGAAAAAGCCAGAAGTGGCTCAAGTGGTAGAGTGCTAGCCTTGAGCAAAAAGAAGCCAGGGACAGTGCTCAGGCCCTGAGTTCAAGCCCCAGGACTTGCAAAAAAATTTTTTTAAAGTTTTTTTTTTTTCCTAGTCTGTACACCAAAGTACTTTTAACTTTATGTGTATTTATGATGTGTCAGTACTGGGGCTTAAAGTTAGAGCCTCAGTGCTGTCCATTAGCTCTTTTGCTCAAAGCTAGCACTCTACCACTGAAGTCACAACTCCACTTCTGGCTTTTCCGTATTCAGTGGAGATAAGCATCTCACAGCTTTCCTGCACAGGCTGGCTCGGAACTGTGATTCTCAGATCTCAGCCTGTTAACTAGCTAGGATTGCAGGTGTGAACCACCAGCACCAGGGAAGTACTTTTATCTGTTTTCCTTTCCCTCCCTCCCTCCCTCCCTCCCTCCCTCCCTCCCTCCCTCCCTCCCTCCCTCCCTCCCTCCCTTTCCCTCTCTCTCTTCCTTCTTTCCCCTCCCTCCTTCATTCTCCTCCCTCCCTTTCTTCCTTCCCTTCTCTCTCTTCCTTCTTTCCCCTCCCTCCTTCATTCTCCTCCCTCCCTCTTTCTTTTTGTCCAAGCCTGGAACTCAAACTTGCTATTTGTCACTTGCTTTCCACTCACTGGCTGGCGCTCTACCACCTGAGCCATGCCTCCAACCCCCAAACATGTCTTATTTAGATGTCAGAGTCTCCTCTCATGGTTAGAAGCAGAGAACAAATGAGGCTCAGGGGTTCAGGCACTTGCTCAAAGTCACCCTGGCAGCTAGTGGCATGGTCAAGAGTGGGCCTCAGGAGACACTTCAGTGCTCCAAGATTTCTCACGCATTTGGAGAAGGCCATGCACCTGCTGGCCTCAGACTCCCAGATACAGCAGCGCGAGAGTACTACCTGGGAGAGTACTATGGGAGTTGCTGGGTACTCTTTTCTAAATGGAGAGGAGCAGGGAGAGCAGCGAATGGCTTCCCTGCCCTCGGGCTTCATGAACTGCTGACTGTGTACGTACAGACAGTTGGTGGTTTATAAAGCACATTCCCACCCCTTATCTCACACGGTTCCTGTAATAATCCTGTGAGGTAATCAGGATTATATTATCTGATATCTTAGCATGTCCCACAAAACCCCGCTCTCTTCTCGAGTGATTGCAGGCATTTCTGTGTTATCTAACATCATCACGAAGAATCTTCTGTATTCATAATGGAAACCCAAAGCGTTCCCCTCCATTTTTCTCATCTTTCTCCCCAGGAAGGGGGAAGGAAGATGGGAGGATGAAGACTCTCTACCAGCCGCAGGCCAAACTAGGCCCGGAGTGAACCAAGGCTTTTCCGTCACTCAGCAAGGCCTTGCCAGCTGGGGGATGAACCCGAGATTTCATGTCCCAGCCCGTGATCCTCCACTGAGCATCTTCCAACATTCCCCGGACAAGCCTGGATCTGCCTGCCTTTGAGGCCACTGGGGCTCTGCTGCTCTTGAACTAATGGTGGCCAGCTGGTACAACCTCCAAGAGGCTGGGACCCTGGACCATCACTTGGAAGTATCCTAACTGCTGAGGGGGTGTCAAGGGCACTGCCTTTGCCACGCCCCTACATCTGCCACTCAACCTTCAGCTGATAACAGCTTCTTGACCTCCCTAACTCCTTTCTCTCCATCTCTCCCTACTCCATTCTTAGATGAACTTTTTTTGGGGGCGGGGGGTCCTAGTCCTGGGGCTTGAACTCGGCCTGGGCACTGTCCCTAAACTTTTTTGCTCAAGGCTGGCACTCTATCACTTGAGCCATACTTCCACTTCTGGCTTTTTGGTGGTTAAGTAGAGATGAGAGTCTCACCGACTTTCCTGCCTAGGCTGGCTTCAAACTGCAATCCTTAGCTCTCAGCTTCCTAAGTAGCTAGGATTACAGGCATGGGCCTCAGTTTTTTTTTTTTCTTTTAAGATATAGCTACATACAAAATATATTTGTCTTTACACAGCTTCATGTAGGAGAATGAAGACAGGAAAGCCTCATGGTTCTCTCTAATTAGGGCCTAAGGTCCTCTGGCTAGTAACTCAAAGTTCATAGAGGGCTTGGCTTGGGGGGAGGCCTTACCTTCAGAAAGTCTGGCCTTGAGCTGAGCCTGGGAAAAAAGCTACTTTGTTTGCATTTTTCAGCCCTCACTTCCAATACAAGTCAGTCAGCTCATCTTCTTATACCTGCAAGTGGGATCCAGACTCTCAGATAGGGGGAAACTGTCCTAAGGGCAATTTAAGGGCAATTTTGGAGCCTTCCTGACTTTGACTGATAATCCCAGATTCAGACTTCTGCACCCCACCAGGCCAGCTCCAGGCAGTAACCTTCAAGGAGCAGGCTGCAGGCCTCTGTGTCTTTACTTCCCTCCTGAAACCACGCTGACCTTTTGACTCCAGTTGCCTGGCTATTTTTGAATTCCACTGGACCACATGTGGGATTGCCTGATGACCAGTTCTTTACAATGTAGGGAAATGCTCTTGACAGTGTTGGGTAGGGAAAAATTGAAATCAATAGCTTGATAGTCAATACGTTCCATACGTATGTGTTTATGCATGAATGTATGTACTTACTATGTCGCTATTGGGGCTTGAACTCAGGTCCCTGCACTCTTGCTTGACTTTTTTCTCTAAAGGCTAGTGCTCTACCACCTGAGCCATACCTCAACTTCGGTCTTTTTTGCTAGTTAATTGAAGATGGGAATCTCACGGACTTTTTTGCCCTGGCTGGTTTTTGAATAGGATCCTCAGAACTCAGCCTCCTGAGGAATATATAGGTATTAGCCACCGGCATCCAGCCTAGATTTTATTTTTTTAAATATAAAGATTTACTGGGTGCCGGTGGCGCATGCTTGTAATCCTAACTACTCAGGAGGTTGAGCTTTGAAGATCACAATTTGAAGCCAGCCTGAGCAAAAAAGTCTGTTGGACTGTTATCTCCAATAAACTACCAAAAAGCCAGAGTAGGAGCTGTGGCTCAAGTGGTAGAGTGCTAACCTTGAACAAAAAGAAGCTCAGGGGCAGCACACCCGAGCTCTGAGTTCAAGCCTCAGAACCCCCCCCCTTTTCTCCTCTACCCCAAATAAAGCAAAGCATAGATTAAGCTGAGTAGAGTAGTACATGTCTGTAATCTCAGCTACTCAGGAAGCTAAGGCAGCTGACCATCAGAGCTCAGGAATCAAAGGCCAGTCTAAGCAACCCAAGAGAGTCCATCTTTCTTTTTTTTTTTTGGTATTTATTTTTCATATATACATGACTAAAAGAGCATATAGCAAGATATGAACAGCTATACCCTGGTTTTAAAGAATTTTATTTGTCATTATGTTTGTTTGTTTTTTTTTTCTGAATTTCCCAAACTTTTCTAGAATGATCTGGAATAGAAACTCTACAGACTCTACAGACTGTGGAGTCTTAGAGGCAATGGTTTGGATTTTATGCCTCCCACTTAGTAACCGTGGGAACCTGCATATTTTCTCTGGGAAGTCTTAGTTGCATTTTTTTTTTGAAAGGGAGGATGGCATGACACCTTCCTTATAGGGCTGTCACGAGGAGGAAATGAGATCACACAATGCTAGCATCTGTCTTGGTGGGTGACAGTAAGTGCCTAGTGGATGTTAGATTTTATTTGTATTGCTTTTATCTTAGGGAGAAAGTAAACATCTTAAAAAAATAGTCACTTGGCTAAAAATTCACTACTTGCATTAAAGGATACTTAAAAAAAAAGATTAAAGGATACTTAGAAAAGACCAAAATACCTCCTGAAAATGCAATGCCTCTGGAAGCAAATGGAGCAGGAATAACCACGAACTAACTGACTGTGCTCATGTTCCTATGAAAAGGAAAGGTCTAGAAGGGAAGAGGGGCGTGGAGGGAGGAGCAGTGACCATGAGAAACGCAGAGTCAAGGAAAGGAAATATAGATGGTGGTTATTTTCCTTTTGGTGTTGGGAATTGAACCTGGGGCCAAGTATACAAGCTACTACTTAACTTACTGAGCTACATCAAGCTCTAGATAGTTTGAAGGAGGGAAAAAATGCACAAAACAAGCTGTGTCAGCTGGGTGTTAGTGGCTCACGGCTGTAATCCTAGCTACTCAGGAGGCTGAGGTCTGAGATTCAAAGCCAAGACTGGGCAGAAAAGTCCATGAGACTCATCTATAGTAAACTAGCATTTAAAAGCTGGAAGTGGAGATGTGGCTCAAGTTGTAGAGCACCAGCCTTGAGTGGAAAAGCCAAGTGAGAACACAAGACCCCGAGTTCAAGCTCCAGTCCTGGCATCACAAAGAAAGCAAAACAATATTTAAAACAAACTAAAACAAAAAAATGACTGATTAAACTCTACAGTAAGTATAAGAAAAGCATACAAGCCAGAAAGTAGGAGAACAGGGTTTTTTGTTTTGTTTTGTGTTTGGCCTTATAGTTGAGGGCTCAGACAGGATAACTAGGGGGCCAAGAGGCTTAAATTAAACAGACTCAAGTTAGCTCCAAGTTAGACACGGGGCTTTTGGATGAAGCTGTGGATTGGGCCAGACCAGGAGGCTTTACAAAGCAACTGTTTACAAGAACAGGTGCACATAAGAAGCTGAGTGTATGAAAGGAGAACATGTGCTTCGTGGCGGCTGGGGTCCTGCTCTTCTGGCTTTGATAGGAAGATGTCTGAAATTTCAGCAGTCTGATCTATTTTGCCCCAAAGACAGAAGTGGAAGTCGGACACCAGAACAGAATTATCACCAAGGTCAAGGTTGTTCAGTGGAGCACAGGCCTTCCTCCTTACCTTGGAGGAATAGCCACCTAAAGTGACACAGAGGAGGCCTGCAGGGGCATCACCAACTCCTAACTCCAGTTAAAGGAAGGCGAGGGAAGAAAGTGGAACGTCCTCTTTGGACAAGGGTTCAAGAATTCCCTGAGGTTGAGTCTCCCAGGGCAGAGGCCACTACCTCTTTTCACATCCCTGTCACCAACTTCCCGGGAAGACACCCCCAAGGCTCTGCCTCCTGAACCCAGTAAAACCAAAGAGCCCCTTCCCAGGCTGGCCGCTGTAGCCTAGGTCTCCATCTTTCCTACCTCTAGTTTCCCCATTCTAGGTTTGCACATTCGCATACTTGCAAACAACAAAGCCAAAAGAGGCAGGCTGAGCACTCAGCAATAGGGCGGACCTCATGGTGGAGGAGAAACTGCACGCCCATCTTGAAGGGAGCACTGGTTACCTAGCTCCTGCTGACCGTTGCCATGGAAAAAAGGTAGGCTGATAGCGTCAGGGCTTCTGGGTTTTGGAAAGAAACAAGAAATTTGGATTTCAATGTGAAATCTTCTTAGTTTTGAGTTTTGGTAACCAACTATAATTAATCTGCAGGGTTGTTTGGGTAGGAGGAAGCAGCATGCTAAGAGTTGAAATGTCCTTGGAGTACATTTTACACCGACTATTCATTTTCTGTATGGGCAAAATGGAACCTGGAAAGGTTTCGTGAGTTCTTAAAGGTGACAAAGTAGCTACAATTGCTCAAATCCCAAGTTTTCCGATCCCTGACCTGGAACTCATGCCACTAGCACACTTGCCTGTCATTAGGAAGGATTAGCAAAAGATTGGCTCTTGAGAAAGAATGCTAGCTTTGGAAAGTGGTAAAATATCTGTCTTATCTGTCTATCTATCTATCTACTTACTCATCTGTATATTCATTCATCCATCCCCCCATCCATTAATCCATCATCCATCCACCCATCCATCCATTGTTTACTGATCATCATGTAGCACAACTTCTCCTTTCAAGTGGCTCTCAAAACCTGGCATGCAGGTTTTGTAAAAATGCTGCATTTCAGCAACCACGCTGACATGGCCTGCCCACATAAATTTGCAACTAAGATTCACATCCCTGTCTGCAAGTCACTTCCTCTGAAAGCAGCTCTCGATGTTGGATGCTACATCTGAGAAAAAGAGGGTACTGGAGTATCCCTCCACTCCCAGAGAGCCTGAAGCCCTAAAGTGAGCTACTGGGAGCAAGAACAAGATGGCGTTCAAGGCCAAGTCCTTTCCATCGTGCATTACCTTGACCAAGGTGCCACTGCACACCAGCCCAGTCTCCGTGTGGGCGTAGAGGGACACTGTAGCCTAAGACTCTCCTGCCTGTTTATCTACTTGTCTGTTCAGTTCCAGGGCCAGCTGGCAGCCAATCTGGTGACCAAACAGTGGATGGCTCCCTTGGGCCATCGTAGCTCCTATAAAAGTAAGAGCATCATTCCTTAGTCTGATTCCCTTCATCAACAAGGGACTTCCCACCACTGGCTCTTGCAGCACCCACTCCTGAGAGAGGAATGCAAAGTGACAGCAAAGTCAAGGGGTCACACTTCTTCATCTTCCACTCTGCCTTATTTGGCAGAGACTTGTGGCTCCGTTATCAAGCAAAACCTTAGAGTTGGCACCAAAAGGATAACCTGCTATATGGAAGAAAAAAGCAGAAGCCCCAGGTCTAGCCCTGCTGGTGCTTTGCTGGAGAGCTCCATGAATCTGCAGCCACTGAGGTTTGTAGCTATCAGGAACATTTAATGCAAGACTATTTCATAAATGCACTGAGTCCAGAGGTTAGCAGGGGACAGGTGGGCAGGCCGGTGCCACCATCTCTGAAGAAAGGAGAAATGCAGGGGTAGAAGAGGAAATATAAAAAATTGTTAAGCACCTATGCTGGGCCAGGCCCCCAGAACATGTATGACTCTTTAAGTTGTACATGGACACACAGCTGACCAGACAGACTTGAGGCCAGTTCCACTGGACTCCTCTCAACCGGTATTCTTCCCTAATAATCCACTGCCGGGATCAAGGAGAACTTGGTGGTTTGGGATCCAGGGACATGCTACAGATGAGGGCATTCAAAGAGATTCAAGATTTGGTCAACTCTGACTCAAGGCTGAAAACCCAGTGGACACTGGCATACTTTCTCTATCACTATGGAACCTCCCTATTCTTCCAAGTGCCAGGGAGTAGGTTTGCCTGTTAGGGCTCCCCCCATCTTCATCTGCTTTCCTCACGGTGCCAAGGGCCCTGGGTCAGATACACAAAACAGGAAATGGGGGACCTAGCGCCATACTTTTCTTTAGACTTTTCGCACATTGACAGACTGGTTCTAATGCCTGTTCCCCTCCCTCCCCCCCCCCCCCCCGGCGATAAAAACAGACTTTAGGGTCAGGGCCAAGAAGCACGTGTAGAAGGCACTCTACTTATTTTAGTGGGCTACTCGCTAAGGCTAGAAAAATGGCCTTTCCTCCCTGATTTGGGGGAAAATCCACCCCAAAGTTTTGCTTGTTTGTTTTATTACTTTATTTTTCTGCAACACTCGGGGATCAAACCAAGGGCCTGATGCATGCTAGGCCAAGTGTCCTACGATACACCCACAATACAGAAATCAATTTTTATTGAGTACCTAACTAAGTGCCATAACTTTTAAATTCAATGAACAAAAGGGATTAAGATCCTTGTGCTAATGAAGCATGTATCTGGGGAGGCAGCACTGCACTATAGACAAGGCACAGGCCTTGGGGTCAGGTGGATCTGCGTCAGCTGCCCGCCTCAACCAGCCAGATAACCTCTGGGAGGGAGCTTGAACTAGTTACCTGTAAAATGGGTACAATAGCATGTTGGCATGTTAATAGGGATGAAGGATAATTTCAACAAAATGCCTGGCACATGGGCTTGGTGGTACGTGAAGGCCAGCCTGGGCTACACAGCAAGAACTTAAAAACAATCCTGATACTTAGCCTCCCAAAGGAAAATAACACAAACAAGCAAGCAAGAAAACAAACAAGCAAAACACCACCACCACCAACAAAATCCCAAATAACTAGGTATGGTGGTTCACATCTGCAATCTTAGCTACTTAGAAGGCAGAGATCTGGAGGATCACAAATGCATGCCAGTCTGGTCAAAAATATTAACACGACCCCATTCCAACCACACACACACACAGAAGCTGAGCACAGTGGTATATGCCTGTCCTCCCAACTATGTGGGAAACATAAGTAGGAGGACATGGCAAAAACCAAGTCCCTATTTGAAAAATGACAAAAGCAAAAAGAGCTAAGGAGTATGGCTTAAGCGGTGGAATGCCTATGTAGCAAAGCTATGGCCTTAACTTCAACCCCCCCAAACTGCCGAACAAATCTCAAAAAAGAAAAGCAACAAAAAACCCAAGCTCCCAAATCCAACCAAAATGAACAAAAAAAGAAAAGCCTACCTAAACCCCATAGATTTTGGAATCAATTATGTCCTCTTAATTTAGGGGCTTCCACCAGGGAAACCAATGTCCTAAAGACAGTCTGGACTGCTGGTGAGCCCACGTGGATTTGAATCCAACGAGTCATTTTCCCATCCACCACCCACACCCCGCATGCCCCAGTGGAAGGCAGGCCTGGGTAGCCATGTCTGACTGGGCTCTGCCCTTGGCCAGGAGTTCCCAGGTAACTGGAGCAGGGGAGGACACCAGCTCTCTGCTGGAATCAGCATTTCTCAGGATTTGGACTGATAGCCTCAGCAAACTGATGAGGAGTGCTAGACACAGAGGAGGCATCTGAGCAGCCTGTGCGTGTGGAAGTCCACAGAAAGTCCAGAGAACACACGGCCTGTGCGGGGTCAGTCTCCCACACTGGATTCTGCACCATTTCCCTGCAACCTTGTTCTTTTCCTCCTGCTCCTCTGAGTGCAAAAGAGCTCCGGTTCCTATAACCAGATGATCTCAGACAAATCCTATACCTGTCTCAGAAGGTGGTTGTTGTGACATAATTGAAAAGCAGCTGGTGTTAAGTCGACATTCAATAAATGCCGTTAAGTCTCTCCATGTTTTTGTCAGCTAGTCAGTCAGCAATAGAAAGAGGAAATCCATAAATAGGCTAGACTGGGGTTGTTCCTCAGTCTTTTGTTTTATGAATATCTTTATGAATCTGTAAAATGAAGATGGACGAGTATTGGCTTCTTTGTTGGCTGGGAATATGAAAAGAGATGATTTGAATTTCATTCTGAACGCGCAATGAATGTGGACTCAGATTAAGATGTCTACTGCTGTCATTGTTATTTAAGGCACAATAAGTGTCTTTGGTCTTGTGTAGACAGGGTAAAGGCAGGATAGGGAGCGCAAAGAGTGAGACCAGCTCATCTGGTGAGGTCACAGGGCTGGGCAGTGGACAGGAGGGCTAGATGGAGAAGATGGGGCAAGGGGGAGGCACGGTAAGTTATCCCTGTATCTAACACTTGGGTCTCTACCACTTGAGTCACAGCTCCACTTCCAGCCTTTTGGTGGTCAATTGGAGAAAAGAGCCTCATGGACTTTTCTACCTGGTCTGCCTTTGAACCTCAATTCTCAGATCTCAATCTCTGGAGTAGCTAGGATTCCAGGTGTGAGCTATCAGTACCTCGTAGAATACAATTTCTAGAAGAGAAAACTGAGGCTCAGTAAACATATACCCAGGATGTACTGTTTAAACTAAATCTATTCCATCCAACACTGCCTCCAAAAGGAGGGTAGAAGGGCTGAAGGGAAACGTAAAGGCTAGAGGAGAAAAACCCAGGGTTTCCTTGAAATTGACCTTTTATTCCTATGTACCCTTTGTGGGCATCCCAGAGATGCACCATCTGTCTCCTCCATCAGAGGATCCCGACATGGCAGGAACGCAAAGCCAGGCAATGCTGAGATTTCATCCTGAGGAATGAAGCCACCAGGCTGGACACACACCAGCTTCAGCATCACAGCTTGGTCCATGAGGAGTCTTTCCCTAGCAAAGGGCAGGCCAGGTCCTTCACCCTCTGGCCTTAGCTCCTTAGGACCCCTAGGGCCCCAGCAGTGGTATCTACAGCCCTTCCCAGCTCAGAAGCGTGTTACCTTCCTGAAATCAGGTGCTTGCTAATCATGCTCTCCAGGGAAGCAAAGGTAAATTCTCAGGAACACTGCCACAGCAGGGACCTTGCTGTGAGACCCTAGCACAGAAAAGGCTCCCCTGAACTGCAGGTCAGACACTGTGCCCCTCCCTGGCTCTCGGTGACCACTTCTCCCTAGCCCAATATAGTGGCTATCATAGGGTCTTCACTCATTTCATATCCATTGAACAAATACATGAATCAACAAACAAGCAAACGAGTGACAGCCTGGCTGTGGCAATAAAACCAGCATACACTATGCTACTATGGCGGCCTCATCCTGTTGACTCTTAGACCCCCAAACCGGGACCAGTCAGTGCTCAGTTTGGCATAGTCAGCTGCCAAGAAAGGAGTGGAGAGCTTCCTCTTGGTACTTCCTATGACCTTGCAGAGGAGCCACGCCCAGAGGAAAGGGCAGGCCAGGGATCCCAAGCAGGAAGAAGGTCCTGCCTGCCCCTTCCTGGGGCATCTGCTTCCCCTCATGGTTGCTCAGCTCAAAAGCCCTCCGTGTGAGAATAACTGGAAAAGCGGAAACCCCGCTCCACTGGATCCTGTGTGGACGAGGGCGGTGCCCAGACGTCTTTCTCATCTACATTTTCTCCAGTGCTAATGATCTGGACTGTTAATAATCCAAGCAACAAGCGCCGTGGCAGCAGCCTGGCTTTACAGTTTCCAGCATCCTTCTTCCAACATGTTCACAACACATGATCCTCTGCGGGAGGTGGGGAGAGATGCTGGGTACCAGGGATCTGGGCTCCAGCCCTGGCTATGCCCCCTGGGAGACCTGTGTCCTTGGGCAAATCCCTAGGTTTCCGTTTGTTCATTTATGAAGAAAGGAAATGGGACTGATTTTCCAATTTGGTCCATATCTTACACCCCAGCTCCCTACACTTCCCCCCCCCCACCCCCAACCAAAAGCCTGGTGAGTGACCTCCCTGGGCAGGGTACAAGGTCAGAAAGCTCCTGGAAGTTCCGATGCCAGCTGTGCCTGGCCTCACCTCCTGACAGATGTCTGACAAGTGTTCCCCACAAAGACAGCAGTGGCACAGAAGGCAGGGAGGAAACATCAAAAAATCATCTTCATGGCACCAGGAGAGCAGGCAGCCAGCTGGCTGCGGCAGAGACCAGATTCCATCCCACCTGCAACGAGGGGGGCGCAGGCTGGCTCAGACAGGACTGGAGCCGGTCCAGTGGGCCAGGGGGCGGAGCCCACGGCCTCCCTCGCCTGCCGGGGCCTCTGACTCTCCATCAAGCTCCGCACAGAAGGCAGCAGCGCAGTGTTCCTCTGACCTCGCCCTCCCTTCGCCACCTTCCCATCCCTATCTGCTCTGCTCCTAGGAAGCCCGTTTGGCGTCATCTTCTCTAAGAAACACTTCCAGTTTAATCCCGCTAATTCTGGTTTCTCCATTCCCACAAACAGCACTCCAGCTCACTGCATTCCCTTAGGAAGTACCAGTCCAGACTCAGTCATGCATCCTAGGGTCCCATGCAGCTTCGTGTGTGTGTGTGTGTGTGTGTGTGTGTGTGTGTGTGTGTGTGTGTGTGCTGGCTCCTGTCTGCCCTGGATTTGAGGGGGAGAGAGAAGATGGATTGGGAGTTAGTTTCCACTGGCCTCAGCTGCAAAGATAAAGAGCCAGACATTCAGGACACAGGAATAGTTGGGAAATAGATGCATGGTGTGCTCCTCCTCCTCTGGCCAGTTCCAGGAAGGGCTGGTGAGACAATCTCAGTGAGAATCTGGACAAGGGCTTGGCCCACTTGTCTACCTCCAGGGCCAAAAGTCTGGATTGAGAGGGAGGGCACGCTGGCCTAGCAGCTGGCAATTTCACGCCATTTCTCCTTAGTCCACAGTTCAGATGAAGATCTAACCTCTCCAGACTATAGCACTAATCAAAATCCTTGATTCTTAATGTCTAATGACATTAATGGCAGGTTGAACCATATGAAGTTGCCTTTTGTTGTCTGAAAGTGGTAGCCTATTGGCAGTTTCATATGGTTGAATCAAATAACTCTCTGAGGGCTTGTGTCCCCGAAGAGACAGCAAGCTGAGTATGGATCTTACTTCTAGCTGGAACTTTTAGCTCCTGATTTAGAAAAGAACAGAACCATGACCTTGGAAATACTGAATTAAGTACTACCTCAGGAAAAGTTCAGGCAGGAGGAAAAGAGAGGGGAACCTAAAACCTGCCTTCTTCCCAAATCTCAAGAAAGGCAGGTCCTTTCTGGACTCCTTTCTTGTGGTAGAAGATAGGACTTAGCTGCAGATTGCTGCACCATGCTACACTCTAGGGTAAATAGAGTTTGTCGTAGGAGTTGGGGCATTGAGGCTCTTGCATCAAAAATGTCCATATTCCTAAATTCAGCATCTCCATCCTCAGGCAAGGTCAGACATAAGAGTCTAGATCTGGCCTGGGGACATTGCTCATGTAATAGAGCACCTGCCCAGCAAGTGTAAGACCCTGAGTCAAACCCCAGTAACGTGAGAGAGAAAGACAGATGGACAGAGACAGAGAATGCACATCATGAGTCATAGTCCCTCACTTGTGGCGGTCCCGCAGCCCCTGGAACAAACCCCTCTCTGTCTAACTTCCTTCCAATGTCTGTCTTTCCTGTTTCATCAGGCTCCTGGAAAGATACAGGGGGAAAGACGGAAGGCTCTGTCCTATAGGAAGAGTCTTGAATAACATTGGGCCTAGCCCCAGGATTTGCAGGGAGAGAGGAGAGCATCCCTGAAACTGTCCCCCTCCCCCTCTCTCCAAAGCCAGGACCAGGCTGGGGAGGCAGCATAGAAATGGCAGCATGATTATTTTTGTTACTGATACACTGTCTTTACCAAGGGGGTACAGGAAGGTCTAGCTTAGTCAGACTTCGAGCAGATGCAGTGGGTTCCTCAGAACCACCTATTTACAAACCTCCAAGGGTACACTCAAGGTTGGTGAACAACAACCTTTGGTTGTTGGTGCATCCTTCTTCCTCAAAAAGCAGTGGGTGACTCTGGAAGCCACTGGGAGAAGGAAACTTGGGGGATGGGTGACAAGAGTCCAGGAATCATGTAGTGTTTGGTCCTGGTGTTGACCGCCTGTCTTAGTAAAAATGCTAAACCTCAAATGCTGAAAATCTAGCACCACAAACCACAGATCCTTCACTTAGACTAACCAATTTAGATATGAACACTGCCTGTTCTCTTGTACACATGCAGGCAAGCACATTCTTGATGATCTAAAATAACTTGTAGGTACTTTGCCCCAAATACTTCTATGAAATCCCTGAAAATAATGATATTCCCTTATGAAACTCTTTTACCATTATCACACCTAAAAAACTTACTGCCTGTCATCTAACTTCTATATTGAAATGTTCCCAGTTTTTCTAGGATTTTGTTGTTGTTGTTTTGCCCAGGATCCAATTAGTTTATGTGTTGCATTTGGCTAGAAAGTTTCTTTTAACCTAGAGGGGGTTTCTACTCTTGCCTTTCTAAAGACATTTTTTTATCTTAACTTTTTTTTTTTATCTTATCATTTACTTCTTTGAAAAGTCTTAGTTTGCTTTTTTTTTAGACTGGCTCCTGTTCTTGATTTCTCTTTTGTCTCTCTAAATTAGATCCACGATAAACTTTTCTCTTTGGCCAGTAATAGAGTTTCTGAACTCAGGGCCTGCCACTTGCTAGGCAGACTCTCTATAGCCCAGCCCATCTGATTCCTAAGACGTACTTTTTTCTTTCTTTTTTTCTTACTAGAGCTTCTTATTGCAGATGAAGCTGCCTGGGGGAGGTCTGGTTGGTGGTCCCACTACTGCTGATGCCTGATCAGTTGGTTGCAGTGTCAAGTGCTGGATCTTCCCATTGAAAGATATTTTGTTGTTGTTGTTCCTTTCATCGAAGAGTAGTTAGTGAGTTGATATGCTGCGCTCTGGACTAAAGGCTTGTGGTGACCCCTCCCCTGCCACATACCCAATTCATGGCATTAGGAAGTACTGTAGAACCTCTGGGAAATAATGAGATCATGAGGGTGGAGCCCTCAGGAGCCGGGTTATGCCTTTCTAAGACATTAATGGTGACACCGTAGTTAATGGTGACTCCAGCTAATAATTGTGTATATTTTTAAACTTCTGAGAGCCGATTTCAAACATTCATGTCACACGTACAAAAAGAAGATAAATATATGATGATGGATATGTTAGTCATCTTGATTTAATGGCTCTGTAATATATACATATATATATGTATACATATACATATACATATATATATATATATATATATAGAAAACATTACTTGGGTACTCTATAAATGTCATTAATTGTCAATTAAAAGTTAAGGGAAGAGAGAACAAGAGATGAAGGTTGATATGCAAGCATGTGGAATAATATGGTAAGACCCCTTTATACAACTGATGTACACAACAATCATCAAAGGTCAACCTTGGTGAAGGTCAACAACTGTAAAGTTATATGTAAACAGTCTGATCTCAGAGCAAGTCATGTATAAGGAAACACGTTTTTTTGAGTCAGTATCTTGCTATATTGTCCAGTCCAGCCTCAAACTCTGATCTTCTAACCTCCTGGGTAGCTGGGATTACAGATGTGTGCCACCACCCTTAACTAAATTAAAAATTTTAAATAGTTCTGTACTTTTAACTAAATTAATTTTTAAAATAGTTCTGTACTTCTACATCTGATTAGTTGGCATTTGGTTTAATTTTTTCCTTCCTGCTCCTCCCTGTCTCCTCTAAAAGGGCTGGGCAGTAGAATCTTTTTTGTTCACTGTGTTACCATGATCTTTTGTTGGGTGCTGCGTGTAGCCCCCATTTGCCTAGAGAGAGCTCCTTAAAGCAGCTCCAGTGTGCTTCACAGGAACTTTCTGGCATGGCTTGCCATTCCTTTCCAGTGTCAACCTTGGGTCCATTTCCGAAGGAACACTGGTTTCTTCCAGTAGGAAACAGTACTTGAAAACTCAGGCAGGAGGCACTGCCTCGAGCTGTTTCTGGTATAAGAACCACAAGGGCCAGGTGCTGGTGACTCATACTGGTAACTCTATCTACTCCGGAGGCTGAAAACTGAGGATTGTGGCCCAAAGCCAGCCTGGGCAGGAAAGTCCATGAGACTCTTACCTCCAGTAAACTAGCAAAAAGCTGGAAGTGGAGCTGTGGCTAAAGTGGTAGAGCATCAGCCTTGAGCAAAAAGCTAAGGAACAGAGCCAGGGGCCCTGAGTTCAGGCCCCAGCACCAAAACCAAAACCAAAAAAAGAAGTATCACTTTATATGTACATCTTTCCTTGTCTTTGTTGTATCTTCAGGATAAATTCCTACGAATAGGATTGCTGGGTAAATGCATGTGGAGTCTGTTAAATAGTGCTTATTTAACCTCTCTAGGGATTGTGATAGTTTGCACCCCTGCTACTAATTCTGCAAATCATTGAACCTTCTATGAAGTGTGAGATGAGAGTTTCCTTGAACCTAGCCGAGAGTCACTAACCTGTCTCTCAACAAACACGGCACTACCTCTGCTTCCTCTGATGGCCAGAGTACGCTTTCACTCACCCCATTCTGGTTCACTGTCACCCGATTCTCCCAGGAGTTTGTGTATGAAACCAAAGGAGAAAACAGAAGCAGAACACAGGAGGGGACCCTGTCCCTCCACACTACATTCTGGTCTCTCTCCTCAACCTCTCATCCTCATACCCCATCACATAAGCCTCTTCTCTGACCAGGAAGACTTGGTTGTGGTTCCAACAGGTGTCACCTCGTTTCCCCCCTCCACCCAAGTTCATGTGGTCTGGACACTGCAGGTGGAGGCAGAAGGAAAGTCCTGGCTTTTCTGTTTCATGTGCAGAGGGAATAAATAAGTCAGAGAAACAAGAATGACCACGTGAGGGAAAGAGGAGACAGAAGGAGATGCTACCAGCGGACGCAGAGCACAAAACCATCCACCTGGATGCCATCCTCGGGCCCTTATAGAAAAGAAAAATAAAAATAGGGCTAGGGAGTGCCAGAGTCCTTGTCTGGCATGCACAAGGCCCTGGGTTCCAGCTCCACCCGCCTAGCACGCACATTAAAAATAGAACTACCATATGATCTAGCAGTCCCACCACTGGGTATGTATCCAAAGGAAGTGAAATCAGTGTGTCAAAGAGACATCTGCACCACGTTCACTGGGGAACTACTAACAAATGCTAAGAAATGGAAACAACTAAGCAACCATCAGTGGTGACTGAGTAGAGGAAATGTGGTTCATACATACTACGGAATAGTATTCAGCTGTAAGGAAGGAACCAGAGCCTATCATTTGGGATAACACAGAAGGAAGCAAAGGTCATGGTAAGTGAAATAAGCCATACACAGACATGTACAGTGAGATCGCCTCTCTGTGTGGGAACTGCTGGTCTTATAGGAGTTGAGCATGGAAGTGGTTACCAGAGGCTGGGAAGGGTGAGGGGCTGGGAGATGAAGACAGACTGCGCCACAGGTACAAAGCGTTAGGAGAAATAAGTTCTGAGTGGAGCTGGGGCTCAAGTGTAGAGTGCTGGCCTTGAACAAAAAAAGCCAAGTGTGTGCATGAAGTCCTGAGTTCAAGCCCTAGTACTGACACTGGAAAAAAAAATTCTGGTATTTCATTGTACAGTCTCTAGAGACTAAACCACACCGTCTATTTCAAAAGAGCCAGGGGAAGTGTTTTTGAATTGTTTTCATGACAATATTTACCCTGATTTGAATGTTATACAATGTGTACATGAATCAAAACTTCCATGTGACAATTTAAAATAACTATATAAACCTCAAGGGAGGAGGGAAGTGGAGAAAGGTTTTCAACCACTTAGGGGGGCCCAGAGGCCTAGCTTTCCCCCTCCCTCCATCTCCCTTCCCACAGCCACTGAGGCACCTGGGAAAAAGAAGGCACGGGCAGAGGCGACCCTCCAGAGAAGGCAAGCCTAGGGCTTTCTCCTACAAGGCCACTACACTTGTTTCTGAGGGTTCTGGAGGGCCAAGAATGAACCTAATTTTTTTTTTTTAATCTCCTACCAGAGTTTAGCCGGTCTGGAATGTTCTATCCTGGATGGGAAGAGCTGGGGGGCTGGTTTCCAAGGCCAAGAGCACATACCTGCCAAGGGCAGAGGGAGCTGAGAAGTATCAGGTGGAGGCTGGTGCTGCGGACAGGGGGCAGCGCTGAGCAGCCCGGGCCCCTTCAGAAAAGTGAGAGTGAGTTGGGGAAGGTTCCCCGACTTTCTGCCCAGCAACTTTGATCTCCCCCGACCAACCTACACACACACACACACACACACACCCCACACACACCTCCCCAGGCCACCTTTGGTCTTCCAGTACCTGCACCTGGGCAGATTCTAAATTCTTCCCATTTTTATTTTCTTCGACAATCTCACCGATAGGAGTCAGCCACTTCCTGATGTGCAGAGGGGAAGCTGAAGGTCGCAGGGCCAGTTAGGGCTCCTTCCCCTCGACACCCCCAGATGAGGACGGTACCAGGCTCCTCTATTCTGCCCCCTCCTTTTCTCAAGTGCTTCTATGCCTCTGGCACCACGTTGGGCGCTGGGGCTGCTGGGGACCTGACCTTGAATCAAGGGGTGCGGGAGGTCCCAGAGAAGGGCTGGTGCGTGTGGCAGGCCCCTGAGGCAGGAAACCCCAGCTCCCTGGCTCTGGGGGCTCCCCGGGCGGGCGCTGAAGGGCTTTTCCCCAGTAGAACTCACCCCGGGAGGCCTAGCCTGGTGGGGGGTAGGGGGGCTGCAAAGGCTGCCAGAGGGATGGGGGGGGGGCTGTGGGTTTGTGCAGTGACCCCGTCTTCCCGACCCCTCCTCCCCGTGGACCCTTGCGAGGGGCGGGGCGCGGGGCTGCAGAGCAGATTTCAGCTCAAGGCCTCGGAGCGGGGGTGGGGGGGGGGACTGCAAACTAGGGACGCCTCCCCCAGGTCTGCCACCATCGACCCCCCCCCCCCGCAGGATCCTGAAAGGAGGCCGGGGGAAGTGGGAGGAGGCGCCCCACGGTGGGCGGGGCGGGGCACGAAGGGCGGAGGCGGAGTCCGGTGATCTCAGGGCTGCGCCTCCGCCAGCCGAGGCAGGAAGGATGGGGACTCCCTAGGCGGGGCGAAGGTGAGGATCCCCACCCCTCTCTCGGGGAAGGCCGCTTTGCCATCCCGTAGAGCGGTCTGACCTGCGGGTGAAGTGAGATGGTCACCCAACACCTGGAAAGGACACGTGGGCTTCTCTCCAGGTCTTTGCTTACTTCTGCGAGCAAACGAGCTGGACCTACGGCAGCTTTTCCAGTCCACCCCCACAGAATGTCACTCAGGTCCCTCTCTTTCCCACAGGCCACCCGCCCGCCTACCCTAGATACAGCCTCCACGCCAAGGAGGGTAGCCTAGCCTCTGGGGGCCCTTCTCCTCAATCCTCCCCACCCAATCCCCCTCACCCCAAAGGGTGTCTCGGCCAGGGATGGCACAGGTCTCTTCGTCTGGGTTAGGAGAACCCCCAGCAAGGAGAGGGCTGCAGCAGGAGGGCCTGCGGGAGGAAGAGCCCGGAGCAGGGGCCGCTTTGAAGGGGGACGGTGCAAAGGATGGAGGGGGAGGAAGATCCCCACCCAGAGGAGGTGGGGCTAGAGAATGGGATTTCGGTTTGGGGTGTTTTTTTTCACCCCCCTCTCTCCTTCCCTGCTGCACAGATGCAGCTGAGTGCCCGCTGATTTCTTCATCTGACAGTCCCCCCTACCAGGCCAGCCAGCAGGCGCCAGCCTCATGTCTGCAAGTTATTGAAAGTCCAGCAGGAATGCCCAGGAGGGAGGTGCCTCTGGCCAGCGAGTGCCCACTCGGCTCTCGGGAAGCGACTGGAGTAATGAGTCCCCTCAGTAAGGGGAGATGGGCGTGAGGCCAGAGGCCCTGGCATAAGGACGCCAAGCCACCTCCTCCACCAGGAGGGAGAAAGAGAAAGAGAGCGCAGGGGGGCAGAATCTCAGCCTTCATGTCTAGCTCTTCAGCAAAGCAGTTGGGGACCTCGCCGCCTCTAGCCCTAAAACACAACTTTTCAACTTCTACCTTCCCCCCCTCCCCCGCCCCCCCTCCCCCGCTTCCCCCTTGGGGAGGACCAGAGAGATGCCTGGGGCGGTGTCCTGAGAGACACTCCTACAGTTGGTTCTGGGTGCTCACACTCAAACAACAGCAGTACAGGGAACTCCCAGCTTTTTCCATAGCTAATTATAGCCGTCAAAGTCGGAGGATGTTTTGTAAGCAGCAGGGAGAAATTACTGAGCTTTCTCCGTAAAGCCAAAGAAATTTAATTGGTGCACTTCAAATCCTCACCACCACCCCAAACTGCTTCACCCCATCGTTCCCCCCCCCCACACACCCATGTCCGCTCCCAGACCCCCCCCGCCCCCATTCCCATTCGCTGATGAAGATTTCTCACTAGGTTCTCTCCCCTCCTCCCCATCTCCCTTTCCGGCTTTTGAGAAAGGGAACGAACAGACGCGGAAAATATTTTTGCAACAGTTTTCCATTCTGCGTCTCGTTCCCAAGCCAAGGGGGGGAGGGGAGGGGAAGGGCAGGAGCGGACGCAGGGAAATAGACGTGTTTCCCACCCCCCCCAACCCACCCACCCACCCACCCACCCAAGAGCTCAATGGGAGTGTGAAAAACACAGTGTCTCCATTTCCCCGGCCCACCTCGCTCCCCGCCACGGCCCCGGGATGACGAGGGCCACGAGGAGGAGAACACATCACTTGTTTGATTGTGTGGCTCCCCGGGAGCCCAGGCCGGGGGTGGGGTGGGGTGGGGGGGGGAGGCACGGGATACGATCATTGACAAATCCATGCACGCGCACACGCGTTAGGAAACAAACAAACAAACAAACACCCCTCCGCCCCAGCCCAGCCCGGCCCGCGATGCGACGCCGGGGATCCGGGCTCCGGGGGTTCAGGCGCCGCGGAGGGGGCAGGAAGAAAGTTTGCACCTCGCAGTCGATTCATTCTGCGCAAGCCTACCTCGCTTTCTAGCAAAGGTCCGGGCGTCCGCCGGCGGGACCCTCCGTCCGGGCTTCCATGGATGGGTGGGGTGGCTGGGGTGGGGAGACACCCCTCCCCGCCCGCCGCCGCCGCCGCCGCCGCTCTCCCCGGGCGGCGGCCGCGCTCAGGCGCGGGCTTGGCGGCTCGCGCCGACCCCGCACCGCCCAGGAGTGGGTTGGATCCCCCGCAACCCCGGCCCTGCCGCCGACGGGGGGACCTTTCCAGGCAGAGAACGCGTGCCGGGAGCCGGGAGCCGGGAGCCGGGCGGGTGGGGGGGGTGGGGGGCCTCTGCCCGCGCTCTCCCCGCCGCGATGGTTCCCCGGGAAGTTCCCGCGCCCTTCCCTCCCTCGCGCAGCTCCGGACCGTCTCCGCGCCGGCGCTCGCTGAAGAAAACGCTTGTCATGGAAACAGCTCCGGCCAACTCGGGCCCGACCCGGGCTCCCCGGCTCCGCGGGGCGGGGCGGAGGGGGCGGGCCCGGGGGGCGGGCCCGGGGGCGGGGCCTGGCGCCGCGCCAGAACAGCCCTGGGCTCTTAAGGTGGCTCCCTGCTCGGCTCCCGGCGGCCGCGGTTCTCCCCCGGGGGCGGGGGGGGGGTGGGGGGGCGTGCGTCTTTAAGGAGGAATGAGCCGGACCTGGCAGCACTGCTGGCTGGCGCGGGGCCTCTCAGGTGGAAGGGAGCAGAGCCGGGGTGGGGTGGGTGGAGTTGGGGGTGGATGTGGGCGGCGGCGGTGTTCAACCGTCGCTGCTGCGGGGAGGGGAAATGAAGGAAGCATCTGCAAACCCTGGGCTTCCTGCAGCTCCCTCCTGCCGGCTGGGGCAGCCTCCTAGACCGCGACCCAGAGCCCCTCGTGGAAGTCTCCCCGGCATCCTGCTGCTGTCACCGCGGGCGGGCGGGCGGGCGGGGGGGGGGGGGGCGCTGAAGCGTTGCGTGTGTGCGTGTGTGTGTGTGTGTGTGTGTCTGTCTGTCTGTCTCCAGCGCTCCCGCATTCTCTCGCCTCCGCATCCACATTGCACAATGCACATTGCACACACGGGTCACATTTTGTCCTCCCCACCCCCCCCCCCGCCCCTCCTCTCCCTGTCCCCACACAGCATACATAGCATGGCTGCCTGCTTCGGAGGGCTATGGCACCAAAACCATCCTATACCTACTCTGCAGATCCTACCGCACGGTTTCTAAGCCTCTCGACGATCTTGAAAGGTACTGATTAATACCTTCCTTTTAGAGTTGAGGAAATTAAAGATTGAGTTGCCGGCCCAAGGTTGGAAATCTGGCAAATGGCAGAGCCAGGCTCCAGGGCAAGTCAGACTCCACTCCGCAGCCCAGGCACTTTTCCCGCCTTGGTCATGCGGTAGCCCACATTTCCATTTCAAGGTGCACACGCACAGACAACCCTGCACACTTGTACACAACCGACCACCGGCTGCCTGGTTCCTCAGATCTCAGCTTCCTGAGTAGCTAGGATTATCATGCCTGGCTTTCCAACCTTTTTAATAGGGCTTTGAAAAAGGTCTTTGATCTTATTCTACCACCATACATACCTCCACTACCCCCCTAGGCCTCTCCCCGCCCCCCCCTCCCACTGCAGAGCCAAGGGAAGTAGGGGAAACCCCACACTTTCCCTAATCCATTCTTTGGGTCCTTTCTTTGCTCTTTTTATTTCCTATGCCATACTGTTTCTTCATAACGTTTTACCTCCTATTTCGGAGTCAGGAAAAGTTAAAACAGACAAAAGTAAAGAAACTATTTTGGAATCTGAGCTGGGCTTGTTCAGTACTCCAAGTTCCCCAGTGTGGAGGAGATGCCTGCTACCATCTATCTATCTTGGGACTAAAATCCAAAATAAGCCCCTGGCTGTGCTAGTACCACTCCCCCAGCCCAGCCCAGCCCAGCCTGGTTGAAAGCAGGCTGCAAGGGTTAGGGAAGATTTTTAAGGGCACCCTCAACCGGAAACCATCTATGATTATTCCCCAAACAGTACTTCCTTCCTGGAATTAGAAATCTCGCCTTCAAAAGGTACTTAGAGGACACTGCAGGTGACATTGTTCTCGTTTGTGTTTGGGACCTTTGCAACGCTCTAGTTCCTCTTGCTTCCACAGGGGTTTTAGTGGAAGATAGATGGTAACCTTGACAGACTGGTTAGGTCCTACCAAAATGTCAACTTCAGGAGCTCCAGTCATTTGTTGGGGTAGACATGGGAAAGGATAGAAGTCAGCTCAATGGAGCTTCAGGTTGAATGGCTCATCTGGGCCAGCTGCTGATGCCAACAGCTCAACATTTTGGCACCCAATAAGTGTCAGTTGCATGTCTTTCATGAGAAAGCCGGCCTCTGCAAGGACTCTTCACATGTTTGAAAGCATATTTTGGGCTTGTCTGTAGTGGTGGTCAGTCGAGGCATTGTCTAGTTATCCAATAAACTTGTCTTGAGGGACTCATAATTTAGGCTAGATGTGTGGTCCTGTTAAAGGAGAAGCCAGCTTCCGTTGATTGGCCTGGGGGAGAGGGCGCAGGTGCTGGGAGAGCTGGGAATAATGACCTCTCATAGGTGGTTATTATTTGGTAGGCCAGATCCTCTCCTCAAACTAACTCTGCGTTCTGAGGAGACAAGCACTAGTGTGTGTGTGTGTGTGTGTGTGTGTGTGTGTGTGTATAACTGGGGAACCAGCCAGGCTCTGATGGCACCCCACCTGAATTACCATGTCCCATCTCTCGGACAATGTTCCCCTGCTCCTGGCTGTGGGCTGAAAACCCTTCTAGATGGGGTAGGAAAGGTGGCCAGGGTATGGGCACTAGAGCCTGTGTTCTGTGGAGGCCTAGGAGGCCCCGTGCCTTGTTCTTCCCACAGCAGTTTGGAAGTTGAGAACGGGTAAAAATAAATCCATCCATAAAAATAACCACTAGATGTGGGAAAGTAGAGTTGCCCTTCTGGGGCAAGGGGGAAGGAGAGAAGGAGGGCCCCACCCCACCTGGCCGGCTCTACCCCTACATGCACATAAATCAGGGTGACCTCAAATATCTTTCAGTTAGAGAGAATGCAGCCAAGCCGGGCAATGATGGCTGACACTTCTAATCCAGCTACTTAGGAGGCTACGATCTGAGGATTAAGGTTTAAAGCCAGCCCTCCAAAAGAAAAGTCCCTGAGATTCTTGTCTCCATGTAGTCACCCAAAAGTTGAAAGTGGGACTGTGGCTCAAATGGTACAGCACTAGCCTTGAATGGAAAAACTTGGTAAAGGCTAGCACCCAGGCCCTGAGTTCAAGCCTCAGTGTCAGCACCAAAAAAAAAAAAGGCAGCAGCCAGCACGTTGTTTCTTAGGTGTTTACAGAGTATGTCCCTCTGTCTGTCTCTCAGTCCGACATTTGATGGAGTCCTCCAGCCCCCCTCATCCTTTCCCTGCCTCCTATTGGAGGAAATCCCCTCAACCCTCCTCCCCAGGCCCAGACCCAGGGCTTCTTCAAGACACTTGTTCTCCTCTTCATTAAGATGGGAGCTGCTGCTGCATTAGAGGTCCCACCCACTCCCCACCCAGACCCAGCCAATAACATCCTTCCCTGGGAATTTTGAACTGAAGATCAGACAGGGCCGAAGGCTCCTTTCAGCAGGGAGCACAGTGAATCGAAGGATCTGGAAGCATCAGGGGGCCTTGTTCCACCACCCCCCCCTCCCCCCGCAACCCCACCATGCTACATGGAAGAAGCTGGCCAATCAGAAAGAGCAAAGGTCACAAGAGAGAAAAGAGAGACAGACAGACAGACCCACAGGAAGACAGACAGACAGAGAGAGAGAGAGACAGACACACGGAAACGACCGTGTGAGCTGGCCCTGCGGGGTCAGCACTCCATCGTGCTATCTGATGCCTGCCTTTCCTCCCGATGGTGAGTTCCACGCAGGCACACACGCCACGAACCTGGGGCTTTGGTCTCTTGTATGAAATCCTATGGAAATAAACTATAGAAGGTAATCATTTGCTGGTACTGGGGCTTGAATTTAGGGCCTGGGAGCTAGCTGTCCCTTAGCTTTTTTTTTTTTTGCACTCAAGTCCAGCACTCTACCACTTGAACAACAGCTCCACTTCTGGCTTTTCTGATGGTTACTTGGAGATAAGAATCTCACAGACTTTCTTGTCCTGGCTGGCTTTGAGTCATGGTCTTAGATTTCAGCCTCTTGAATAGCTAGGATTGCAGGCATGCACCACGGTTGCTGGGCTAGAAAGTAATTCCGAAACCATTCGAGCTAGTACCTCCCTAAAGACATAGTCATTTCAGTACACGTATTCATTCAACGAGCACTACAAATTACCTGCAACTCAATTCAGTGTATACTTATTGGATACTTACCGTTTTCTACATCTACTGGCTCAGATGAGGTGTTCAGAGAACACCTCAAGATTATAGTTTACTAAGAATGAGGAAGACTTGTGCCTAGAAGAAATAGTTACAATAGACAGTGTTATCATGCCAGGCATGGTGGAGCACACATATAATCTCAGCTCCTCAGGAGTCCAGGGTTTGAGGCCATCCAGGGGAAAACATGAAACTCTATCTGAAAAAAAGCAAAACACCTGAAAGTGAAAAGTCTGGGAGAATAGCTTAAGTAGTAGATCCTTCTATTAGCAAGTGGAAGGCTCTGAGTTCAGTCACTTGATTTCAGCCAGGCTAAATACTGAGGGAAGAAAGGAGGAGAGGAGGGGAGAAGAGGAGGGGAGGAGGGAGGGAGAAAGGGAAAGAAGAGAAAGGAAAAAAAAAAAGAGAGAAGACCAAAAAATCACTTTTGTTTGTCTAAGACAGGGTCTCACTATGGTCCTAGAAGTTGATCCTTTGTCTCAGCCTCCATGAGTGCTGGAATTACAGGCATGTGCTACCAGTCACCATGTTTCAGTTATTCTTGTTTTTTGTTTGTTTGTTTTTTTGTTGTTGTTTTTCTCTTTGGGTCATGGGGTTTGAACTCTGGGCCGGGGCACTGTCCCTGAGCTCTTCAGCCCAAGGCTAGTGTTCTACCAATTGAGCCACAGCGCTACTTCCTCAGTTATTCTTTTAAGCATATTTATTGGGTGCTAGTCTTTGTTAAAGGGTGCAATGTGAAAATACTCCTGTAGAAATTAAAGGGAGCGATTGCTTTCTAGAAGCTCTAGAAAAGACTATCCTGAAAGCTTTGAAGACTGAGCTTTAAGCTGTTTTAGATGGGGATGAGGTGGGGCAGAAGAGCCAGGGAACAGGGGGGACACAGTCATGAACAAAGGCCCTGAAGTGGAAAGAATAAAGGGTGGGGAGACGGTTTAGGGACTGGTCCATGGAGGGAGCCAACCTTGTCAGAGTGGGTACAGGACATAGAATAGACCAAAAACCAAGAGATGGTGGGCAGGGGACCATCCAGGCTCAGCATAATGCCAGGCAACTTTATAGAATGGTTAAAATTATAAGAGACCATGGTTTGGGGGTAAAGCTTCTGCACTGGGCCTTAATGGAGTCACTCGGGCCAAAGTCCCACATTACCAGCCGGGCCCCACATTACCAGGCGGGAAGCTGTTAGCTGTCCTTCCAAGAAGTCAAGGGAGGGAAAAGAATTCCACGTTTCTCTAACGGACTAACTTCAGTTGGCCAGAAGAGGATGTTATCTACTGTAATCCTTAGATGAAAAAAGATCCCACAGCCACCTGGACTTAACTAATCAGTTGTTTGTTTCATGCCTTGTCTCCTGGTTCCCAGACTTACAGGAAAGTAACTTTGAAATGACCGTCTGCCTTTTTGTTTTCTGTTTTAGGGTGTTGTTATTGTTGTTGTTGGTTTTTCCTCCCAGCCTTTGTCTACAAAACCAGCCTCCTCTGACCATTCACTAGAACGTTAATTCTATTTGGGGGAATGAAATGTCTGATTCTAGCATTGCAAACGAAAGCCAGTCATGATCCCTTAACTGGCTGGGTGTGGTGGTGCATGCCTGTAAGCCCCAGCCTTTGGAAGGTGGAGGCAGGAAGAGCTGGAGTTTGAGGCCATCCTGAGCTACATGGGTGAGACTTGGTCTCAAACAACAGCAACAACAAAAATCTTTAGATTTGTTGTACTTTTTTTTTTTACATAAATCATATAGTCTCTGCCTTCTAGAATCCTCTGATCTAGTTGTAGAGACACACAAAACAGGTAAAAGTAGGATGAGGCCTATCGTTCAGCCTGAAACTTGGATCCTGATGAAAACCTCAGCACCAGTTTCCTGAGGGGGAAGCTGAGCATGGACTGGACCCATGGAAGGAGGCTCTTGGACCTGTTGGGATTCCAGGTGGACACCAGGATTCTTCTAGTGTTTCCATTTTTACAGAACAGACCTGGCGATGGCCGGAGGCAGGGCAGAAGCATGTCACCAAGGGGTATCTGCCCTTGTCACCTGTATCTGCCCAGAGCAAGGGATCTGATGAGGAAGACACCAGACCCAGGAGCACAGCTTGGGATACTAACACAGTGGCAGACTTGCTCCAAACGCTGTGGGGAGGGGAGAGCAGTGATTTCCAGCTACAGGACTGAGGATAAGAGTGCAGAACAGATCGTGGACTTGGTCTGGGCCAAAACAGCAGGCGCTAAGAGAAGCTCACCATTAGATGGAAACACAGATAGCCAAGGTGCACCATGCAAGGCATAGTCATCTGAAACCACCACACCTAATTCTCAGCTGGGCCTGATGGCTCACTCCTGTAACCCCAGCTACTCAGGAAGTTGAGATCTGAGGACTGTGGTTCAAAGCCAGCCCAGGGAAGTAAAGTCCATGAGACTCTTATCTCCAATTAACTATCAAAAAGCTGAAAGTGGAGTTGTGCACCAGTGGTGGAGTACCAGTCTTGAATGACAAATCTATAGGAGAGAGAGAGAGAGCGAGAGTGCCCTGGCTCTGAATTCAAGCATTCAATATCCGCAAGCACACACACACACACACACACACACACACACACACACACACACACACACACACCTGATTCTCAGATAAGCATGAGGGCTCACACCTCTAATTTCTGCTACTCAGGAGGCAGAGACTGGGAGGATGAAGATTCAAGATCATTCTGGGCCAAAAAAAAATAAATAAATTGAAACCTTGTCTCAACAGATAAAGCTGGCATACCCCTAGTAATCCCAGCTACATAGGGGGCATATTGTAATTCCGGTCAGATGGGGCAAAACTAAGAGATCCTTTTTTTAAAAAAAAGAAGAGCAAAAAAGAGCAGGGGTGTGTGGCTCAATTGATAAAGTGCTTGTTTAGCATGTTTGAGGTCTTGAATTCAAAACCCCTAAACCAACAAAACCCAAACCAAACAAGCCACCTAATCTTCAAGTTGCTGTGAGATTGGCTTTAGTAACTAGAAGGGGGGGACTCTGGTGACTTCAGCAAGGAGGGCCCAAGGACAGCCAGGGTGGACAGTCCCGGCTGTATTCATATGAACGTAAGGGCAGTGGCAGCAAGCTAGTCTATGTCTCCACTGAGAGAACCCGGCAGAGCCTCCACAGGGCCGCCTGCCTTTCAGCTCACCCCATGGTGAATGGCGGGGAGGAGTATGTACACCCATGTTTCCATAAGCAACAATTTAATTTTTACACTTCTGGGGATTCCTGTGGAGACGGAGGAGGCAACTCTCAGTTAGATCATGAGGTCTGAATTTGCAAGGCTGGCTTGGGAAGCTGCTCTCAGAGGACCACTGAGTCACTGTCACCACGGAGACTTTTGTGGCTCGGTTCGCTTGTTGGCTTTTTTTTTTTTTTTTAATGTATGTGTGAGCTTTGTTGCTTTGCAGGTTTCATGCTCTGATTCAGGCAGTAACAGGGTTTAGGAGTGGTGCCAAGGTCTGTTTTGCTCTGAGATCTCAGCCCTATGTTCTGTTTGAGGGCTGAGCTGGGCAGGGGGAAGTTGTCATGGGAAAACCCTGTGCCAGGCTATGTGCTCCTGGAGGAAAGAGATAGATTATTTCTTTTCTCTTGGCATTGTCAGTGACAGCACATCTTCCTGTAAAATGAAGGACTTCGGATGTTTGTTCTACATGAGACTGGGTCTCCCTATGGAGCTCAAGCTAGCCTTGAACTCATGATCCTCCTGCCTCCACCTCTGGGGTGCTGGGATTTCAGGCTTGTACCTCTACTGCTGACATGAAAAGCAAAATCAGATAGGGAACATCCCTAAACGGAGATGAGAGCCAGAGGTCTCATTTTGATTCAGGGCCTTTAATAATATGCAGAATTGGTTTGATTTACTTGGCACATATTTTTGCTATTCAGATTTCATTCTGGTTCAGTTGCTGTGGAATTGCCATGGTGTGGTCTTGATTTCACTTTGAACTCATTAACTGGCTTATTGTTTTGCTTTAAACTCAAGATTTGGTTTTGTGATTTGTTTTCCTAACAAAATATTTGTCTCTCGTTTGTTTCTGGGTACAGAAAATTAGTGCCATTTAAAAATAGTTTTGGGTTAATGATTATTCTTAGTAGAGCTGAGGAAGTGAGAGCAGAAGGAAGGGAAAAAGTGATTTTTAAATTTAATTTTTAATCCTAATTAGTATGTCAGCAATGTCCCAAGTGCTCATTAATGAAGATTAAAAAAAAAGCCCAATGGAAGGATCCTTTTGACTCCCTGCTAGCAGCAAGACCTTACCCACCTATTTCTCACATGGCTCAATGGCAGAGCTTTGAAAAACCTCTTGTTTGCTTGAGAGTTTGGATGGAAGGAGAAAATAGGGGAAAACAATGTGAGAGGTGTACTAAGAAGCATTGCACTCACAACCTGACTTATGGAATTGTAACCTTCGTACAACATCATCATCATTAGCAGTGACAGCAGCCTCCTGTGTAGCCAGGCCCTAGTGGCTCACCCCTGTAATCCTAGCTACTCAGGAGGCTGGGATCTAAAGATTAAAGTGTGAAACCAAGCAGGGCAGGAAAGTCCATTAGACTCATATCTCCATTAACCACCAAAAAGTTGAAAATGGAGCTGTGGCTCAAATGGTAGAGCACCAACCTTGAGTGAAAAAGCTAAGAGACAGCACCTAGGCCCCGAGTTCAAGTCCCAGCATGGCACAAATAAATAAGTCTCCTGTATCTGCATAGGACTTTGAGTTTACAAATGAATTTTTAAAATACAGAATCTCAATTTAATTCTTGCAAAGGAGAGAATAAGGAGAACAAGGCCTCTGGGCTGGATGCGGTGGCTAGTTCAAGGCTAGTGTGAGCTACCTAAGAAGACCCTTATGTAGATCAGTCAATCAAACAAACAAGGAGGCATGAGTTACTATTTTTTAAAAAATTATATTTTTATGATCTCTATTTGTACAAGAGGGTTACCATTCAATAAGCCATTTTATGAGTACAACACGTCTTGACCAATCCCAACCCTTTCAGCATTCTCCGTTATCCCTCCCAACCCAAGCCCTCCCCTCAATTGTGCTGGTTTCATAGAACATTGACTACTATAACTTCATTCTCCCTCCCTTCCTCTCTTCATTGGAGTTATTATTCATATTAACCGAGGCTCAGAAAAGTTGACTTCATAGTTTAGTATCACAGTAACCGACTCTTCCCACCTTGCCCCCTTGGGCTTTCCCGCCCTCTATGTCCCGATCTATAGGCTTAAGGAGTCTGGAGGGCCCAGGGAGTCCTGGGGAGAGCTGCTCTCCCTGGGAGGGGTGGCAGGGAAGGCAGGGGTCCAGGGCTGTGAGTGGAGGGACGTGGTGGGTAGGGCAGTGGGATTATCTCCATTTTAGGAACTGAATTCCAGTCCTTCTGGTTCTTAAGCTGACATTAGATTCTAGAATTTTCCCTTTCCTCTCCTGCTCACCTGGAAAAGACCTGGCAGTAAACCACTCCCTAAACTTGGTTTTTGTCTTTGCTATGAAGGAGGCGCCTAGGCCACTTACAGGTAGCCTTTCTGAGCCCTCTGCTTACTTAGCAGCAACGTAGCCCCCATCATGGTGATGCTTTCAAGTCCAAGGTTTTGCAGGCTGCCCCGGACAAAGGCTCAGGTTGTGCACCTACCCTTCCGTCACCCATCCAGCTAATGCTTAGTGGGTCCTACTGTGCACCACACAAAGGAACGAACCACTTTGCACGCGATGTCTCCTTCCACATTTGCAGTCCTAAGGTAGGAGTGAGTAGGCCAGTTTCATAGGAAATGAATGAAGCTCAGGCTATACCTATAGCCAGTCCCCCTGTGGAGCTGGGCCCGCTGACTGGTCTGATAGAAGCTGTGTCCTTCCTCTGGTTGATCTGACAGAAACCTCCCCTCTGTGCTACCTGAACGATAGAATAGGCATATGAAAAGTAGTCTGCTGGCCTGTGGGTCCATCTCGGTTTTATTGCTTCTAAGAAGTCAGAAAGGGGATGGCAAAACTTTGTCTCTATTGAAAAGTTTTTTGACAATGGAGAAGGAGAAAGGAAAGAGGATTGCTGCTTTCTGCATTTCATCTGGGAAACAGTAAGAAACAGAGACAAGGGGATCCAGCTTTAAAAAAAAAAAAAAAAAAAAGCAGACCAAGCTAGTGCTAGTGTCTCACGCCTGTAATCCTAGCTACTCAGGAGGCTGAGATCTGAGGATTGTGGTTTGAAGCCAGCCTGGGCAGAAAAGTCCCCACGAGACTCTTATCTCCAATTAACTACTCAATAAAAGTCAGAAGTGGTGCTGTGGCTCAAGTGGAAGAGCATTAGCCTTGAGCACAAAGAGGCTCAGGGACAGCTCCTGGGTCCTGAGTTCAAACCCCAGGACAGGCAAAAAAAAAAAAAAATGAGAAAAGAAAAAAAGCAGACTGAAATGGAAGCATCCATTCAGGTTGCTTTGTCCTAACGGTATCATTTTCCCTGAGGTCATTATTCCCAGCTGTAATCACAGCCATTGAGCTGCAAATTTCTTAAAATTCTCCCAGTACTATCTCCAAGCAAGAAGTGATCAGCTGCGCCCTAACAAAGGCTCACATACCAAAGGCTGAGGAATCATAGTCACAAAATAACTGGCTTTGATCTGCTTGCTCAGTAGCCCCCCAGGACTCAACTCCCATCACCTCCTCTGAGAAGCCTTCCCTGAATCGCCTCTCTGAAGCCCAGGACCTCCTCAGGGCTTTCAAAGTGTTCAGGGACGCCTGTTGTCAAGGCCTTTAGTGTGTACTCTGATGATTGTCTACTGATCTGAGTCTGGACTCCAGACTCCTCAAGGGAGGAGTTAGTTGACACGTTTTTGTATTCTTAGTGGCATGTCACCTAGCAGAACAGGAGCCCAGTAATTACTATAGTAAGAATGAATGGATACATCAACAGTAGGTGTCTGTCACAAGAAAGAACATCCTAAACGAAACCTGTTGATGCATCCCTATCATCTTGGAAGCTATTTGGAAGGCAGAGACAGGAGGATCGTGGTTCAAGGCAGGTCCAGGCAGAGTTAGCATGAGATCCGATCTGAAAAATTGAACTATACCCATAAAAGACTGGAGTGTGGTTCAAGTGGTAGAAGGCTTGCCTTCCAAGCACAAGGTTCTGAGTTCAATCCCCAGCATTGCAAAGAACATCCTACTTTATAGAATCCCAGAGGCATGCGGTTATAGAAATGTGTCACCTGGTCTTCAAGGAGCAGCAAATGCCATCTGCCTGGTTTGAGCTGACCTTGGGTCTGCTAGGCCTGGGGGCAGGGCCATGGAAGCCACAGACACTAAGCAAAGAAACGATGCGTAGGACCAATGACTGTAGGAATGGCCCCTCTTTGCCCGCAGTGAGACAGATGCTGAAATGTTCATAAACCTTCCAAACAGGAAGCTCTGAGGAGTTGGAAGCACGGCTCAATTGGCAGAGTGGCAACCAGTGAGTGAAAAGCCTCAGGTATTGAGTTCAAGTTATAGTCTCAGACCCAGAAAGAAAAGAAAAAGAATTGAGTTTACCATCTCCCACCCCCCCACCCCCCCACCCTCCACCCCCCCACCCCCCACCCCCACTCTGGTCACACATTTCCACAGGGCGGGGTAGAATGCTACACTATCCTATTAAAACCCCATGTCAGAGCATCCCCCAATCCTTATTTTGTAGATGAAGAGACTGAAGATCAGAGAGGTTCATGAATTTATCAAGACTATTCAGGTGGTGTGTACTGCCGTTTACTTTCAAATCTAGATTTTTTTGGGAGGGGGGATGGTGGTGGTGGTCCTGGGGCTTGAACTTAGGGCCCATGCCCCTCTTTGTGTTCAAGGCTAGTGTTCTACCACTTGAGCCACAGCACCACTTCTGCTTATTCTGGTCAGTTTATTGGAGATGAGAGTCTCACGGACTTTCCTGGCAGGGCTGGCTTTGAACCGCGATCCTCAGATCTCAGCCTCTTGAGATTATATGATTATAGGTGTGCCAACCCTAGTTTCTTTAAAGCCCCCCTGTCCTCCTCTCAAGATTCTTGCTAGGGCCCCTGGACCTCTAGCTTTCCTCCATTCCTACCCTCTCCCACTACTTGACTTCTCCCTGAAAATCTAGTCAGCTGTTCACAGCTCCCAAGATAGTTTATTCCTGGCTCCAGCCTCTCGATGGATAAAGTTCACCACCTACCAGCCAAGTGATCTGCCATCTCTGACACCTTATCTAGGTAGGGGTTGCCTCACACACACCTGCTTCCAGCCCCCACTCCTGGGTTCCCATTTCTTTCCCCCAAAGAGATTCTGGGGCCGGAGAGATTCCTCTCCCCATCTTCTGTATCACCAGAAGCAAAGCCTCCTCGCTGGACATCGAAACTCCTCCATCTTCCTTCAGAAGGGTTTTAATCCAAGCTGAACCTCCTGAATGATGAAAGGTAGGATTTCCCACATCACCCCCCCCCCTCTCTCTCTCAGTTTTATTGGCTAAACACCTCATTTTTCTTGAGCTCACAATTTTCCTAAGTGCACTGACTTTCTGTCAGTCTTTTTTTTTTTTGTCAGTCCTGGGCCTTGAACTCAGGGCCTGAGCACTGTCCCTGGCTTCTTTTTTGCTCAAGGCTAGCACTCTGCCACTTGAGCCACAGCGCCACCTCTGGCTTTTTCTATATATGTGGTGCTGAGGAATCGAACCCAGGGCTTCATGTATATGAGGTAAGCACTCTATCACTAGGCCATATTCCCAGCCCCTCTGTCAGTCTTTTAAGACTTTTTTTTTTTTAAAGGAAAACATGGAAAAGATTGAGAGTTGTCTAGGTCTAGTGATGCGTGCCTGTAAACCTATTACTTAGGAGGCAGAGATAGGAAGATTAGGAGTTCAAAGTCAGTCTGGGTAGGTAGGGAGACCTTGTCTAAAAACAGAACCAAAGAAAAGACACAAGGAAAAAAAACAGCCATATAAAACAAACACTTTCTACCCTTCATTTTTTTTTCTTTCGGTTAAGAATAAGGAAGCTGAAACGAAGAGCTATGTCAGGATTTGAACCTATGTGTGGTGGAAATACTTGCTTTTCTCATCTGCAGGGCTGCCACCCACCCACCCACCCTGCCCACGGTCCCTCCTTCCTGTGTGTCCCGGTGACTCACTCTTTCTTGGCAGAAGCTGTGGTTTGCAAACCTTGTGGGTTTTGATAACTTGCTAAATGAAGTCATCCTGTTGTCGCTTTGGTCCTGGGCTCTGCAGATTCTCCTGCCATGCCCACTGCCTTGCACCCTGGTGCTGCTCAGGGCTCCTGGCCGCTGGGCCCTGGCTGCGTCACCACTGTGGCTTTCTTGCTCATACAGTGTCTTTGGAAGACTGTGGATTCCCTAGAGGCTGAGCCAAGGCCATGAAAGTGCTCTGTTCAATATTATCTTAAAAAGCTTTCCCTTTTTAAAACTTTTTATTTATTTAAAAAATTTTCCAAGCTATAAATTGAACCCAGGCCCTTGTGCATGCTAGATAAGCAATGAACTACGTCTCCTGTTGGCTTGTTTGTTTTGGCTGTAGTGAGGCTTGAATTCTACCACTTGAGTGTCTGCGCTGTCACTATCAGAGTTTTTGTTTTTGAAAAAGGGTCTTGCTCATAAGCCCAGGCTATCCTCAAATTTAAGATCTTAAACTCTAGCCTCCCAACTGCTGGGGTTACAGGTGTGTACCACTATGCCCAGCTATCCCAACACTTCTAAGCTTTGTTGTTAATCTTGTGATTCCAAAACACTCAGGGTTTGAAGTCAGGGCCTTGCATTTATTAGGCGGGCACTGTACTCCTCGAGACACACCCTCAGCCCTTTTTTGCTTTAGTTATTTTAGGATTGAGTGTCAACTTTATTCTTTGATTAGCCTGGATTGTGATCTTCCTGTTTTTAGCTTCCTGCGTAGCTAGGGTAAGTGTGTGTGTGTGTGTGTGTGTGTGTGTGTGTGTGTGTGTGCGCGCCTATCCAGGGACTTGAACTCAGAACCTGGGCACTGACCCTGAGAGTTTCTTTTGTTTTTGTTTGTTTTGTTTTTTCTCTGTGCTAGCACTCTAACACTTGAGCCACAGCTCCATTTCCAGCTTTTCTGGTGGTTAAACTGGAGATTAGAATCTCACAGACTTTCCTGCCTGGGCTGGCTTCAAGCCTTCAAACTTCAGATCTCAGCCTCCTGAGTAGCTAGGATTACAGGCATAAGCCTCTGGCAGCTTGCCCTGAAGTTGCTATTCTGACTTTTTTTTTTTTTTTTTTTTTTTTTTTTGCCAGTCCTGAGCCTTGGACTCAGGGCCTGAGCACCGTCCCTGGCTTCTTTTTTGCTCAAGGCTCCACTCTGCCACTTGAGCCACAGCGCCACTTCTGGCTTTTTCTATATATGTGGTGCTGAGGAATCGAACCCAGGGCTTCATGTATACAAGGAGAGCACTCTCGCCACTAGGCCACATTCGCAGCCCCCTGAAGTTGCTATTGTGATAGGACTTTATCCTTTACGTGACAGGGAACCACGGAAAGTATCCAGCAGGACGGGGCTCAAATGATGCTGTAGGAAGATCTGTCTGCCAGCAGGAAGTGGAATGGATAGCCTGGAAGGGAGTCCAGAGCTTCAGGAAGCTGGGGTGGTGACCGTGCCCATCATGCTGGGGTCTCTTCCAGGAGGGTGCAGACACGAGTGGGGGACAGCTGCAAGTCACTGAGAAGCAGGAATCACCAGCTTTGGCCGCTAAGGCAGGACACGACCGGGAAACCCTTGTGTTAGTCATTTAGGGCCCTGCTGGGTGTGGTGGTTGATGTCAAGACTGGGTGAGCTGCGGAAGCAGAGGGGGCAGGCGGTGCTATGTGGTTAGAGACTGCCATGCCCCATTCCTCGGCGTGGCTGGCCGGCGGAGGCCACTTGCTCCTGGGGACCAGGCCTGGGCCTTTGAAAGATCTGTTTACCAGGCCAGGCCGCCGCATGGCGTGTGCTCAGTAAATGGTAATTGGCTGTAGTGAGCTCAGAAGCGTCTCTGAAATAGAGAGTGAGCAATGCCTGTTTACGAGCTCTCTTCTCCTTGGCTGGAGTCTAATGACCCCTCCTTTCCTGATGAGGAGACTGAGGCTCTCAGAGGCTCCAAGGCTTCTTTCCCACGGCTGTCTAGAAGGCCAGAGGGCAGGGTTAGGGGTCAATGCCTCATCTTCAGCTCTGACCTGGAGCCCTGCTGCTTCCCCCAGCTCTTCTCTCCCTTTTTAATGATACGCTTCCCACCAAGAGGGCAGTTTACAGTTTACAAACCTGCTTCCCACCCATTATCGTATTTGATCCTCACAGCAACTAGGTATTACTACACTCAGCCTGCAGATGAAGAAACCGAGGCCCAAAGAATTTGAGGCTGTGGCCACTGAGTAATAGAACAAGTCCTCAGCTCTTCCCAGGAGCTCATGAAAGGAATAAAGCCAAGGAAAGCTAGAAGGGCTCGGCGAGAAGCAGGAGGGCTTAGGGAGGGCACCGAAGGTGGCGTGGATGGTGCCGGAGGGCGCAGGTTAACACAACCAATGCTGTCGGGCAGCCGGGATTGTTGGGGCAATAGTGGCTACGGGGGAGAAGTTGACTTGCCTAGAAAGTTAGCTCATTCTTCCTAGAGGCAGATGTGTTCTTCCTGAAGGCAGACCTTTAAAACACCCTCCCCCAAACACACACACACACACACACACACACACACACACACGCACGCACGCACACACACATTTACCTATGGGTCTCGGCTTTTGTCTTTCAGGTGCTTTATAAATTAGGCTGATTGGATGGAAGGAAGGAAGGAAGGAAGGACAGGTGGATGCCTGGGATGGATGGATGGATAGTAAGATAGATGGAGGGATAAGATTTAGGGAAATAGCACATTAACACAGGCAAGTACCTGTCCAATCCCAGTCTCTCTCTCTCTCTCTCTCTCTCTCTCTCTCTCTCTCTCTCTCCTTGCATGCATTCATTGTACCAGGAGAGGTGATGGCGTGTGTACACCTAGGCCAGCGACCACGTGGTAGCTGACATTTAACACCCCTGACCCCCGCTGCTCCATGCACCTGGCACCTGTATGCTAGCCAGCTCTGTGGCCTGTCTCCCCCACGCCAGGCCCCATGCCACTCCAGAACCTCCTCCTTTGAAAGTTGCCATGTGCACCCCCTGCCCCTTCCCACCCCCCCTCCCCGCTTTCAGGGACTTGGCCCAGTCAGGAAAGGGAGACAACCTGTCCAAGCTGGTGCAGACTAAGGAGTGGAGCCTGGACTCCAGCCCCATGGCTCCCAGGGGCTGGTGGCTGTCCACGGTGGGCAGCTTCCTTCACTACCGTAAAGTGTGTGCAGCAGTTAGGGCTGAGAGCCTGAGTTCAAGTGCAAGCATTACTACGACTACAGGGAGTGCTATTGAATGAAGGGAGGAAGGAGGAGCAACTGCAGTCCTTATGTAATAATTGAATAACATAACCCGAGGGTGGGATGTGGGGGGGAAAGATGAGGAGGAACAATAGAAGAGGTAACAATGACCAGGGTGCACTGTTCTCCTAACCCAACTTAGGGAATTGTAGCCCCCCACCCTGGTTGTCTTGCTTTCTTTCTTTTTTGAGATGAAGTCTTGTTACGTAGCTTAGGTTGACTTCAAACTCGCAGTCTTCCTGTCTCAGCCTTCAGGGGTTTGGGATGACAGGTGTCAACACCAGTCCCAGCTGTGGCTATGGCTTTTATCCGAGGTTCCTGGGTTCTCTCCCCAACAACACACGTGCGCATGCACGCACACACACGTGTAGATTTCACACAGAGACTATAGCAGGATAGTGAGATACTTTGGGGAAGGGGGTCTGTGATTTCTGACTCCTGCTTGCTCCATCTCTTCCGGGAGCGCTCAGACATGGGGTGCTGCAGGCCCCCGTCTGGGGCAGGTCCTACCCTCCTGTGCTCACCGGATATACAAGAGAACAGCCCGGATATACAAGGAAACAGCCCGGATATACAAGGAAAGAGCCCGGAGATACAAGGAAACAGCCCAGATATACAGTCAGAGAGGCTCTCGTGGAAATGCCACAGACCCCCCAAGCCTAGATGCCAGCTCCACAGCAGCATTCTAAGCCCCCAGCTCTGAGCTAAATATAGTGGCAAGAGGGAAGGTGGTGCGGATTTGGGGAGGGGTGGGGGGGACTTGGAGAGCAGCTAAGCAGAGGAAGGGAAGGAGGGAGGGAGCTGGAGGAGAATGGAATGGGAGGGTGTGGAGAGGAAGAAGAGGGATAGTGATAAAGTCTGGGAGAGGCAGAGAAGGAGCTGAAGTATTGCAGAGGGAGTAAGGAGAGGAAGAGAGAGGTAGCGGGAGAATGGAGGCAAACAGATGGGACAGAAGACAGTTGCATGTCCCTGAGATGGAAGCGGAGCTGGTACAGGTGCCAGCTTGACAGGGGAACACAAGGGCAACCCCGGGAACCCCGAGCCAGGCTCCCATCCCAGAGCCCTCAGTGATGGCTTATCCGTTGCAGCCATGATTGGACTAGAGGTAACACGACTCTCCTGACCCCTGGCCCCCTCCTGTGCCTTCATTAGGGACTTGGGCCCGGCACCTGCCCAGGCCTGGCCAGCCTGCTGCCCTGAGCTTTTCTGTAACGGAGGTTATGGTGGTGGTGGTTGTGTACTCTGTCCTTCATGGAGGGCCTGAGACCAGACAGAGAGCAAGATTGTGGACCAGCATAGCAAGAAGGGCCAGGCTGGGCATTGGTGGCTGATACCTTTAATCCTCCTCAGGAGGCTGAGACCTGAGGATCACGGTTCAAAGCCAGCCTGAGCAGCAAAGCCCGTGAGACTCTTATCTCCAGTTAACCACCAAAAAGCCAGAAGTAGAAGTGGAGTGTAGCTCAAGGGCTACAGCGCCAGCCTTGAATGGAAAAGGACAAGTGAGAACCTGAGGCCCTGAGTTCAAACCCCAGTGCCAGCACACACAAAAATGGGGGTGGGCAGCAATACAGAAATGTGCTGTCTTTGCTCTGTGTCTTTGGTCTAGAAACTAAAAGCAAGCAACGATCACTGTCAAGTAGATTTGTCTTCTGGGCCATTTGCCTGGCCACCACAGCTGTAGGCCCTCTGAGAGCTGGGGGGGGGGGGGGGGAGGAAGGGGGGGCGTGGCCTGGGCTTCCGGCTGGGCAGGTGAGGCTGGGCTAGACACCTGGGGAAGGGAGACAAGGTGGCTGTGATTTCCGGGCTGTATGGAGCAGCACCTAGTAACTGCTCAGTAAACACTTGTGGGTGGTGTTGAGAGACAGGTGTGACGGGAGGGGTGGCGGGGGGGGGGTGGGGGGCGGAATCTAGAGTGCTCCCTCCTCCGCCTCATCCCATTCTCTCTTCCACCAAGGCCCTGGGGAGGAAGAAATTGCCAGGAAAGGGGGTGGGGGTGGGGAGGAAACCTCCAACGAGAGAGCAGGAGATAAATGAGCCCCATCACCTTTCTCCCAGGCTCCATGGAGCACAACCATCCTTGTCCCTCCTGGGAAGAGCGACCGTTATTTATGAGAGAGACTGGAGGGGGGCTGGCTGGAGTAGCCAGCTTTGCTCCCCTCCCCGGCAGCCAGCCAGCGGCTGGGGAGGGGGTTGGAGGAGCTCGGAGAGCCTGAGTGTTTGGCTTTCTTAAAGGCACAGGAGGCCCTGCTGGGGAACTGGATGCCCCATCTGGCTCACCAGGGGCCCTGGCTGCTTCCAGTGTACCAAAAAAAAAAAAAAGAAAAGACTGCAGCTCCTACCTAGGGCAGGAAGAACGCCAGGGTACCCAGGGATCTGAGCAGCAGGGTGGAGAGAAACCAAGAGCACGCAGGTCCTCCACTGTCTGGTCCTGGCTCTGATAGTGCTGCCCCCAGCCTTGCTCCCCTAGATTCCCATCCTGGGGAATTTGGAGGAATGGGTGAAGGCCTGGGTACCGGAAGTGGGTGGAGCCGAGTGCCACTCAGCCTGTTATCCTAGCTACCCACTCAAGAGGCTGAGAGCAGAGGATGGAGGTTCAAAGCCAATCTGGGCAGGAAAGTCTAGTGAGACTCTTATCTCCAACTAACCACCAAAACACTAGAGAGGGGGGGTGATGCCCAAGTGGTAGAGCACTAGCCTTGAGCAAAGAGCTAAGGGACAGTGCCTAGGCCCTGAGTTCAAGCCCCAGGACTCTCTCTCTCTCTGTCTCTCTGTCACACACACACACACACACACACACACACACGGTGGAGATCAAAATTTCCATATCCCAGGTCCGGAAACACGATGGATAGCCTAGCCTCTCCTCATTAAACACAGACTAACTGGGCACCCAGGGCCCAAGGAAAAGAGGCCAGGGTGAAAAAGGAGACAGTGAGTGTGCAAGAGAGGAGAGGTTGGAAAGCAAACATCGGTGCCTCAGGAGTGGGAAAGGGGAGCAGAGAGGTCAAGAAAGGGCTCCACGATGCACGCTTAAGATAAAGGTGGGGGGCCCAGAGGGAGGGAGAGCCTGAGCTGAGGTGGCAGAATGGCAGACAGGAAGTGAGGGTCAGGGGCTTCTGCTAGGCAGGAAAAGAGACCCTGGGGAGCCGGGAGGAAGGCCGGGGCAGGAGGCGGGAAAGCCAAGCGTCTCTGCAGGTACCAGGGAGGGAGAGATGGGAGAGATGGAGGCAGGCAGGCAGGTGGGGTCTAGCTGGGAGGGAAGGGTGTGGGTGGGCTGGTAGCAGAGGGAGGGAGGGAGGGAGGGCCAGGAAAGCAGCAGAGGGAGACTGCTGCTTTTTCTTCTTTCATTTCAATTGCTATCAATAATACATTCCCGAGGAGCCGCCTTTGACAGCAATTAAAAAAGCATTTATGCTTCCAGAGAGAAATCAAAATGATTTCCTCCCACCTCCCTTTGCTCTCTGGGCAACTGTCCCCGGCGAGGATGATCCCTGGCGATCCCGATGCGGGGCGGTGGCACGCAGCAGTCCAGACTGGGACTGGCGGCGGCTGCGGAGGAGGGGGTGGAGGCGGCCCGGAATCTTCTCCACCCCTCCCTCCCCAGAGGTGGCATGTCTGAATGTTTTCCCCCAGGCTCTGCGTGTGTGGGTGGCAGTGGGGAGATGGGGGGTTTGCAGTAGCGGGGGAAATTTATCCATGGTGCCTTCAAGAGCCTTCTCTGATGATGGAACCTCAGGGAGGAAGAAAACCAGGCTGGCCGCCCGTTCAGCCTGCGGCTAGAGGTGACCTTTGTCATTCTTTGCTGAAGGACTGAGAGCCTGGGAACTGGAGGGATGCCTTTACCAAGCCTGCCAGGAACTATGGCAGGGGATGCGGGGGACCCAGAAATAAAGGTGGCAGGTCAGCCTTTCCCAGGCAGTATGGCTGGTGGGTAAGGCACACACGGACTGAGATATCAGACAGATAGTGTAAGGAGGTGTTACACATTAGGAACCCGATAAAGCAATGGGAGGTGGCAGGAGGAGAAGGAGAGAGGGACAAGGCGAAGGTAGAAGCTCCAGATTGGGACCTGGGAAATAGGTACAGGTAATCATGGCCCTGAAAATCCAGTGCTTCACTGAGAACGTGTGCCGGGCCCGGAAACTACTGTACTGGAACCCCGCTAACTACGCTATGCTTCAGTGGACTAGAAACCAAACAGCAGAAAGGGTCTGTAACTTGCTAGAGGTTGCATTGGCAAGAAACTGGATAGAAGCTGTCAGTCAACTCTTCGCCATTCTATTCTGCCTCCTATTGGGGTCGTTCCACTTCAGAGCCTGTGTAGTCAACAATTCCACATCTGGAAGTTCGCCTACAAGTGGCTTTGCATGGCTCTTACTGTCATTCTTTTTAACAGCCAAAGGTTGGAAATGGGGCTGGAGAGTAGCTCAGTGTCCAGCACCAGAGACAGGAAGTCATCCGCATGCCCACCACAGTGGCTAGGTAAAGGGATCTCTAGACAATGGGACCCTTGGCAGTTGTCAAAAGAAATGAAGAGCATGTCAGGCCTGGATATGGAATGATCTCCAGAACACATTGTTCAGTCAACATGCAAGCACGTTGCCAGGAGTTGGTGGCTCATGCCTTTAATCCTAGCTACTCAAGGGGCTGAGACCTGGAGGGTCATGGCTGAATGACAGCCTGGACAGAGAACTTTTGGGGAGATTCCATTTTTCAACCCAAACCAGCAAAAACCAAGAGTGAAGCCAAGTGGCTCTTGTAATCTTAGCTCCTCAGAATGCTGACATGTGAGGATCATAGGTCCAAGTTAGCCTAGGCAGGGAAGTCCATGAGACTCATCTCCAATTAACCACTTGAAAAAAAAAAGCCAGAAGTAGAGCTATACCTCAAGTGGTAGAGAGCTAGCTTTGAGCACAAAAGCTCAGGAACAACACCCAGGCCCCAAGTTCAAGCCCCAGGACTGGCACAACAACGACAACAAGGCTGGAGGCATGACTCAAGTGGTAGAACATCATTCTGGAAAGTGTGAGGTCCTGAGTTCATACCAAAAAAAAACAAGCAAGCACATATGAATGTATGTAGTATCCTGTTGATTGTGAAAAGAGAATAGCGGAGAAATATAATTACTATTAATTTGCACAATGTATGTATAGGAAGGCAGGAAACTTCGGGGAAGGGGTCATGACATTTTAGGGCCTCAAAGGTGGGAGAATAACTTTTCACAGGACACTCTTCAATTGGTGAGTTTCAATTATTTGACTATAGGATGTATTAAAAATTAGGAGAAAACAATGATTCTCTTGGGACTGCGGCTGTAGCTTTTGTCTAGTATGCACAAGGTTCTGGGTTCAGTCTCCAGGAAGGGTGAATGAATGAATACATTTCCCAGCCTTGCTGCGGGTACAGTCTCAGTGCGCGCGCGCGCGTGTGTGTGTGTGTGTGTGTGTGTTTCTCTAGTGCCAGTACTGGTGCTTGAAATCAAGGCCTCACATTCTCCCTGGGCTTTTTCACTCACCGTTGGTGCTTTTCTGCTTGAGCCATACCCCCAGTTCCCACTTTTTACTGGTTAATTGGAGATCTGGATTTGTCTGCATAGGCTGGCTGTACACCATGGTCCTCGGGTCTCAGCCTCCACAGTAGCGAGGATCGCAGGTGCCTGCCCCTCAAGGGTTCTTTCAGTGGCAACAAAGGTGCGCGCTCAGCAGAGGGCATCAGAAGACACAGCTGAAACTGTGATGGGCCAAGGAAGATACCCAGGGGGGCAGAGCCTGGGTGTGGCGCCACAACAAGGAAGCCTTTGCTGGCTCCTGGAGGCCTGTGGCCTGTGGTGACAACCCCAGGTGCTGTCTGAGCTTCTGGGGTGTGTGTGTGGCGGGGGGGGGGGGCAGGGGTGGTGTGGCTCACTAGGCAGGGATGGAGTTGGCCTCCATTGGGAGCCATGGAACCCCCTGCCCCAAAGGCTGGCAAACCCCCCAAAGGTTCCCCTTCACTGTCTGGACTTCCAGCTTCTGCTTGTTGTCCTCAGACAACCTTGCCCCCAGCCCAAAGCAGAGAGAGGCCTTCCGAGAGGCTGTGGTTTGTGAAAGGCACATCAGAGGAGGGGAGGGGCCAGGCAGGGTCAGGGCCACGTAAGGGACCCCGGATCCGAAGACCTGGGTCCACCCTGGGAACTCCAGATCCATCTCTCCACCTCTACGCCTCAGTTTCCTCATCTGTAAGATGGAGATCTACCTGTGAAGGTCAAATGGGTGGTAAATGCCGTGTGTGTGTGTGTGTGTGTGTGTGTGTGTGTAAGCAGGTAGGCTGCATGGATCTCTCCTCTCTTCCTTTCCCCTTCTCCTCTCCTCCCCTTTCTTTTCCTCTCCACCCCCCCTTTTTTTTTCAATGCTGGGAATCAAATGTTGGGCTCCCGGTGTGTTAGACAAATGCTCTGCCACTAACATATACTCCTAGTGCAATTAGGATAGTTTTAATCAAATATCTGAATATCATAGAGACTGATGAATGGGTAGACAAACCTCAAACTGAGACCAGCAGGGGTTTCCAGGGAATTCAAGCAGAGAACCTTAGATGCTGCTTCTCCCAGGGGTGGGGGGCGTGGTAGTGGGCAGAGGGGGGAATGGTTGGTGGGGGAGACTAACTGGGCAGCAAGAGAGGTTCTTCCTGTGTTCTTCTCTATTAGTTCAACAATTACATTGGACATCCCTTTATTGGCTCTCCTGGGAAAGTCCAAGGAAAAGGAAGGCATCGACCCAGGTGGCTCTTGTCCTGGAGCAAGCCTCAGGCAGAGAGGGAGGGCAGAGATCAGAGCCACATGCAAACAACAGTGAAGGAAGAAGGGTGCCCCAACAGTGGACGTGGCTGAATCTGCTTACCAGGAGCTGCCCTATGGCTGTGTGTGTGTGTGTGGTGTGTGTGTGTCCTGAACTCAGGGCCTAGCTGCTATCCTTAGACTTTCCTGCCCCTGCTGGCTTTGAACTGTGTGTGATCCTTAGATCTCAGCCTCCTGAGTAGCTAGGATTATAGGCGTGAGGAAGTGGGCTGGTATGGCCATTTTCCCATGAGGAAGTTCTCTTTGTGTCAAGTGACTATGTGGGGGGCGGGGGGCGGGGAGGAAGGATCCTTAGGTCTGTGGGGAAGGTGGCCATTGCTTGATACTTAGAGGAGCAGACCAGAAGGGCTGCTGGGGCTGGACTGGAGCCCCGGAGGGCCAACAGATCAAACAGATCTCCTGCAGAACCCTTCCAGTCAGGCTGCCCTTCAGCCAGGGTGTGTAAACTGCTTCCTTCCCATTGTCAGCTGGCTTAACCCCCCCCACCCCCCCAGGATTTTTGCCCAGTCCTCTCCAGTAGGGCTGTGAACCCTGGCCAGGAATGGGAAGAGCTGCCACAAAGAGACGAGGGTGCATTTCTGTCCTGGCCACTGGGGTCTCAGAGCCTGGCCGGATCCTGGCTTTTGGTGACCTACAATTCCGCCTGAGCTGCCAGGGGCCCCGGCCTGGCTGTCTCTTCACGTTCTCGCCATGCATCTGCACCAGAGCCCGCCCACACCGGAGCTGCGCCTCCTCCCTGCACACCGGGCCCGTGGAGTCACATAAATATTGATTGTCTGCTCAGCCATCCGAGCCAAGAGGGAGAGAGGCTGGGATGCAGAGGAGCCCTCGCGGGCAGCCAGCCTGTGAGGGAGCTGGGGGGAGGGGTGGGGGGACCCCAGGGCCAATAAACCAGAGCTGTGGTCAGCATGGAAGGAGGAGAAACACGCCCTCAGGGAGGGTGGGCAGGGGCTACAGTGGTGTAGTAAATGCCCAGTTGGCCTTCCCCACATGGGCCATGGCTTGTATGGCTGAGTGGTTCATGATACAAATTCATCAAGTGACCTTGAGAAATCATGTCATCCTTCCCACAGCCTGCAGGCGAGGGCAGCTGGCGTCTGCGTTGAAAACTACCAAGGGACGGAACCTACCGGAATCTACCGGGCACAAAAAGGGAACCTGCTGGGGCTGAGATCTAAGGGCGGGGATGCAAAGCCAGTCTGGCAGGAATGTGGGTGAGACCCTGATCATCAGTGAGCCGCTGCAGAGCTGGAAGCAGCCGAGCTGTGGCTCAAACGGTAGAGTGGTAGCCTGGAGCAAAAAGAGCCATGGGACAGCGCCCAAACCCTGAGTTCAAGCCACAGTACCAACACACACACACACACACACACACACACACACACCACACACACACACACACACAGATCCCCCCCCCCCCCCTCCCAGGCCCACCCTGTCACCTGCTGCTCCTCCAGCCTGAGGACAGGGCTTTGCAACATAGCTCAGGCTGGCTTCTACTCCCAGTCCTCCTGCCTCAGCCTCCTGAGCCGCTGAGGTTATATGAGTGTGATCCACCACTGTCAGTAGGTTGAGATGGGGAGCAGTATCCTGGTCTTTGTCTCTGTGTTGGGATGCCCTGGTTTCTCATTGCATCCTATCTTCTTTATAAAATATCTTGATCAGATCTTTTTCCTCTTCCTCTTTGTCTTCTCTCGTTATGACCTCTACCCAGCACACTTTGACCTTCCACGGATCCTTTCTCTTTCTTTCCTCTTCTCCTTCCTTTCTGTGACACCTCTGGGCCAGGGGCTCTGTTGGCTCTCTGGTCTTGCCGGCTCTGCTCTCTCTGTTTGAGGATGGCTATCCTGAGGGAGCTCACACAGGGGGGCTCCCCCCGTGTGAAATCAGGCCGCTGTGCTCCCCGAAGGCTGTGCTTGCTGTTGGTCACTCTCCAATGGCTCCAGCCCCAGGTCGTGGGTCCCCTTCCCCAGGCCCGTGGCGGCCTCTCTCAGGGCCTTTCAGCCACCAGGTGTGAAGCTGGGAACATGGCGTCACTCTGCCTCTCCCCGCAGCTTCCCACCAGAAGCCTGGAGGGAGGAGGCAGCGCTCAGAGGCCCAGGAAGTGGGAGCCCACCAGGGAAGGCCACACTCCGTGCACAGTAGGCATCCAACAACAAACGGAAAGCGATTTTCTGATCTGTTTTATCTTACTTTATATCTTATTTATTTACTTATGTCATTTATTTTCTTTCGGGGGACACTGTCTCAAAAGATAAATACGCCCCCAAGGACTGAACTTATTGTGTCCGGGATCAGAATGAAAGCCTAGCTGGGAAGGGCCTCCCTTGGAATCCAGCGTGTCAGACTCTGGGTCATTGGTCATCAGATGTACAGGGGCGGGACTTCCGGCCACTTCCTCCCTGGGAGAGATGCACACGGAGCCAGCCCTGTATCGGGTACTCTGACGTCTGGGAGAAGCCTACCCAATGGGGGAGGGGAGGGCGGCAAGGGCTTGTGAGGTCATGCGATTTTCTGTTACAGATACCCTTGTGTCTCCACCTGTTCCAAACCCTCAAAGTCAACCAATCAGGGATTTAATGGAAAATAAATTGCATCCAAGTAGCACAAATAAAGGCCTTTTCCCCCGTTTGGTATTATTATTTCCTAGACAGTACAACAGAGCAGCTGTTTACACAGCACTGACGTTAGATTAGTAGTTTAAGTAATCTAGGTGTGACTTAAAGAATATAGTTGAGAAGTGCACCGTGGTGCATACCTGTAATCCCAGCACTCTGGAGGCTGAGACAAGAGGATTGTGAGTTGGAGGCCAGTTGGAGGACATAACAAGAGTCTGTCTTAAAGCATCAATAAGTTATATAGGAGGATGTCTGCGAACTATATAGGCAGAAATCCTACAGCACTTGGTACAAGAACTTGAGCATCCATAGATTTTGTTTTCTTTTGAGGAAAATGTAGCCCAGCCTGGCCTGGAACTCATGGGCCCGCCGAGACTCTCCTGCCTCGGCCTGCTCAGTAGGTGGGACAACTGTTACGTGATTTCAAACCCAGCTGGACATCAGTGGCTCACAGACTTTCCTTTCTGGGCTAGCTTCAAACCTCGATCCTCACACCTCAGCCTCCTGAGAAGCCAGGATTACAGGTGTAAGCCAACAGAACACAGCTTTACTTGGTAGGATTTCTTGGGAAAATAGCTCAATGTGTCAATAAGAGATACAGAACAGCTCAACAGACCCTGGCTGGTGGTTTTAGCAGCACTCTGGCTCCTGGTAATGAATTATTCATTGGGCTATGTAGTGAAGCAGCTCAGATAGGGCTATAATACACATGCCGGAGAGAGAGCTGCTGTCTCGTCACCCGAGGCAAGTTTCCAAGCATTCTTCGGGGGAGGTGAAGCAGCGACAGACAGAGAGGAGAAGCGGGGGGGGGGGGGGGGGGTGATGCCAAGGGACAGACAAGGCAGGCTGGATGAGGGTCTTCAGGAGGGGTGGGTGGGTTACATAGGAGGAACCTAAGGAGGTCAGGTCACTTCCGGAGTCACAGTAGAAAGCACCCTGGGCATGCCTGTAATCCCAGCACTGAGAAGACAGAGGCAAGAAGATTGGGAGTTCAAGCCTAACCTGGCCTCCATCATAAGACCCTGTCTCAAAAAAACCCATCAGACAGCAAGGCAGCAGCTGGAACAGTAGGCCTGGCGCGGAAAGTGGGAGGGGACCCCGCAAAGCAGAAAGCAATGCGGAGGGCTGGCTGGGCGGGGCAAGGAGGCCCGTGGTACTGCTGGCCGCTGGGTGAACTGGCCCTGGCAGGCAAGTCTCCTGTCACTCTTCATCTCCTGTCCAACTGGGGGAGGGTCCCTAAGCACGGGAGGGAGGTATCTACATATGCTCGGCGTAAGGACAGTTCGGTCCACTTGGGGTCCCGTGTTGACAGTAGTCCCCTAAGATTGCAGAGGAGCCTCGTGGCGTGGCATGACACCTAACTCTGGTGTTCATGTGCTGTTGGTGTGAGCAAAGCCACCGCACCGCCACCATGGAAGACCACGTAGAACCATGTGAGGTACACAGTACCGGATCATGAGCGTGAGGGACCCTGCTACTCGTTGATAGAGTTACCGTGCTTGGCTATTTTGAGACAGGTCCCGTATAGAGCTCAGTCTGGCCTAGAATTCAGTGATCATCCTGCCTTGGCTTCCCAAGAGCTGGGATTACAGGGGTATGGCACTGTACCTGGTGGCCCGGCACTGTACTTCGTTATTTTAGAATGTGTTCTTTCTACTTATAACAAAAATTCTGTGAACCAGCATATGATGGTACATTGACAGCAACCTCAGACATTGTTCATCTCTTTTCTCTCTAATGATTTTTCCCTTTTCTTTTTTTCTCTTTCCTTTCTCTTTCTTTTTTCCTCTCTTCCTCCCTTCCTTCCTCCCCTCCTTCCTCCCTCCCCTCCTTCCTCCCTCCTTCCTCCCTCCCTCCTTTCCTCCCTCCTTCCCTCCCTTCTTTCCTTCCTTCCTTCCTTCCTTCCTTCCTTCCTTCCTTCCTTCCTTCCTTCCTTCCTTCCTTCCTTCTCCTTCTTCTTTTGAAAGAGGGAGTGTTTACCTCCTCTCTTCTCTCTCTCTATCTCTCTCTCTCTCTCCCTCTCTCTCTCTCTCGGCTTTGAACTCACCAAGTACTTCTGACTGACGTTAGCCTCCTGAGTGCTGGGGTTACAGGTGTGTGCTACCATACCTGGCTCTTGTTTACTTCATCTCTTGGTTTCACTGAAAGATACCACATGAAGGTCTTGAGTTATGGCAGCTAGGCTGTGTGCTTCTACTTTATGATGTTCTCACAAGGAGGAAATTGCTTTTTTTCTTTTCTTTTTTTTTGCATGGCTGGTGATTGAACGCAGGGGCATGCACGTAAGACACAAGCATTCTACCTCTAAACCAATATCTCTAGCCCTTAAAAAGATGCTTTTCTCAGAACCTATCGCTGTTGTTAAGCGATACAGGATTCTACTTAAATATTATATATACATATGGTGGTGCTGGGGATCAAACCCAGGGTCTTACCACATGCTAAGCAAGTACTCTACTCCCAGCCTAATACTTCAAAATATGGACTCACGTCTCCTACACCATCCTTTCCCTCTCCTTGCCCTCCTTTTTTCCCAGGCTTCCTCACTTCAAAACCAAAACTGAGCTTTGGTTTTTTCTTACTTTGCCGGGGATGGGGGCTGCCATGGCCTGCCCAGAAAAGAACTTGATCAGTTCACAACTCCTGCGGGAGGAGCCTGGGTGTGTTCTGCGTGCTGGAGTTATTGTTACATCCCTTTAGAGTTCAGCTTGCAGTTGGTGGTATCTTTAAATGGATGGCAAGACATAAAGCCTTCTCCTAATCAATGTGTGGATCTGTCTGTGGGTGCTAAGAATTCATGGGGGAGGGATCCATTAGTAGCAAATGAAAAGCAGAAGGAAGCTAGAGGACAGGGCCTGAGATCAGATTCTGGAGCCAAGACAGGCACAGGAAATCCTCGGCCTTCTGTCTGAGCTGTGGAGCCGGAGGCCCTGGGAAACGCAGGCAGAAAGCCCAAACGAGGGAGCTGGGCATGGCCCCTGTATTCAGCTCTTATCTCTGCCATGTTCCCGACAGACGAGACACCTAGACAGTCGCGCTTCCAAGGACATCCAAAGGGGTGGCATGATCCGAATTACAAGTCTAAATAGAGGTGAGCGAGATCCGAGGACGCGGCTCCCTCTCCCAGCAGAGGGGCCGCGGCGCAGCTCTGTGATCTGGAGCAAAAGAAGCAGAAGGAAGCTGTTGCCATTTGAATTTTTATGAATCTTATTATTATCGCTGGGGTTATAAATGATGAATAAGGCATTGGAATGGGAGGTATTGTCCGGTGGCGAGGAAGGCAGGAGGGAAGATGAATATTTATCGAGAACAACAGACATCAGGATTTCTGCTTGGAGCTTGCACACACGTTGTCCTGTGTCATGCAGCCCAGGTTAACTCCTTCCTGCTCACAAATCGCCCTTGTTTTGCCTCTCCTCGGTCAAGGTCTTTGGGACCAGGCATGCTTCACTCAGAGTTTCCACCCCCCACCCAGGGGGGCTGTGGGGATCCCCAGCATCGAGGGAGCAGGTTGTTAGAATGCACTGTCCCCCACCCCTAGTGGTGACTCTGGACACCAAGGTGCAATCAAGAAGAGTCAGATCGAGCCTTGGGGAACAGGGATGGAGAAGGAGGAGTGGGGAGAGGAGGGGGAGAGGGAGAGGAAGAGGGAAGAGGAAGAAAGGAAGGAAGAGGAGGAGCAGGAGGGGGAGAGGAAGAGGGAAAAAGAGGGGGGAGAAGGGAAAGAGGGGGAATGGAGGAAAAGGAGGATGAGGAAGAGGGGGAAGAGGAGAAAAGGAAAAGGAAGGTGGAGGAGAGGGAGGAGAGGAGAAAGAGAAAGCTGGCACTTTTCTGATGGTCATAAGCCTCTTCTAGTGGGCACCGTGACCTCCAGGAAGGGGGCTGCGCTGGTGTCTGCTGCAGCCCCTTCTCCGCTCTCCTCCCCTGGTGCTGTCGGGGAGCAGTAGCCAAGGTCCTGGGGCCCCTTTCTGGTTCAGCTGAACTTACCCCCTTCTTCCTGAAGTCAGGAGTTGTCAGGCCAACCTCTGACCTAGGAGGAGACACAGAACACAAGCTCCTGCCTGGAACTGAGCCGGCTTCACAGGAGACCCCCAAAGATATTTCTCGAATGAGTCTCTTGTCCTTTCTTCCACTCAAATGACATTCTCTCCTAGGAAGCCCACCTATTTTACACAAACATTCAGGAAACTTAAGTTCGTCCCTGCAATTTCCCTGTTTTTTTATGAGCAGCCCCTGCCCCAGGGTCTCCTGGCTATCAGCTGGTTCAGCTCCAAGAGGTCTTCCAGCCCCTTAGCTGTCTCCTGCCTTGATAACCCCTCAAGGGGGTAAGAAGGCCGGAGACACTGCCCGCCCGCTCCTTGCTGGAGGATAGTCACTCGTTTTCATTAGCTTTGGCCCACTGACACCTATGACCCACCTCCTTTCTTTTGTCATGGTGGGTGGGGGGGGGGTCCCCTGTTTTCTTCTTTGCTGTACCTCCCTTCTTGGTGATTAACAGGGCCTGGGCGGGCATCCCGCCAACAGTCGTCTAAAAGGCAGAGCAGGCAGCCATGGTAGGGACAGTGCCAGCAAAAGGACGGGCGATTAAAACAAAATGATTCATCTTGGGAATGAGGGAAAATCGCTTTCCGCTTACAGGAATCGAGGCTGGGCTCCAAACAGTCTTCAGGGGCCCGCTGGAGCAGCGCGTCTGGGCCATTGACCATTAAATAATGAGGCGCTCCGAGCACTCCCGCTGTCTGGGTGGAGGGAGCCTGCGGCCGGCGGTGTGGGAGGAAAAGCCAGGGAACCAGCAGCTAGGACCCAGGGCATGGCGGCCACTGCGATCAGAGTGCTTGAATGGTGCTGGGTCCCTTTATTAGAAATGTCCAGAAGACAATTAATTGGGCGAGGGGCCACCTGCGTGGAAGGATTCCGGAGCCCACACGATGATATGAAGAGCATCTGCTGTGTGTGTGCCAACCACACGGCAGGTGCCAGGGAGAACAAGGCACAGATCTCCGCCTCAAGGGATTGGGCCAAGTGGTTGGCAGACACATTACCCCTGTTTTCCAATCCTCTCTCACTAATGCACCTTCCTTCCAGAAACCTTGTGTCCATTTGTGTCTGGGGCCTGACACTTCCTGCATCTCCCTTGTCTCTGACTTCCCTTCTTTGAAGAACCCAGTTTTCTGCACCCCGTCAACGCCAGGGTGCTTCTGGGTTCCCGCCGCGTGGCCTTGTATGTTTCCTTTTGAAACATGCCATCCGTTCTCATAGACATCCCCATCTCTCTGTGGATGGAGCCCACATCTCTGTGGTGGGCTGCCCCCTCCTCCTCTGGCTTCAGAGGCCGGTTAGACTCGCTGCCTTAGGGAGTCTACAAACAATGAGTCCTCCCCTTCCCTCCTCCTCCTCTTCCCTGGTCCCCCATCGCAGAGTGTGGCAAATGGCTTTCACTTCAACAATGGTAATCGACTCCTAATTGGTCTCCCTGCCTCCACACAAATTTACCTCTCATGTCACTATCAACGTGACAATCGTGCCCGTTCTGAAGTGACCCGGGTGTGACTTGCTCGTGCCTTTGAGGGGGGTGGAGGCGAGGGCTGGGGTCCCTATGACCTTACTTTCTGCAACTAACTCATACTTCAGCACTGAATTCAGTGGGCACCTCCTGCCTCCAGGAAGCCTTTACTCTATTCTCTGTGCAATCCTTCCCTCCGTCCTTCCTGCTCTCTCTCCCTCCCTAGCTCCCTCCCTCCTTTCCTTCCTTCATTCCCTTTCTTTCTTTTTCTTTCTTTTTTTTTTTTTTTTTGCCAGTCCTGAAGCTTGATCTCTGGGCCTGGGCACTGTCCCTTAGCTCCTTTTTGCTCAAGGCTAGTGCTCTACCCCTTGAGCTACAGCACCACTTCCAAATTTTTCTGGTGGTTAATTGGAGCTAAGCCTTTCCCAGACTGGCTTGGAACCAAGATCCTCAGATCTCAGCCCCCTGAGTAGCTAGAATCACAGTCATGAGCTACCAGTGCCCAGCTCTTTTTTGTTTGTTTCTTTTTGCCAGTCCTGGGGCTTGAACTCAGGGCCTGATCACTGCCCCTGGCTTCTTTTTGCTCAAGGCTAGCACTCTGCCATTTGAGCCACAGTGCCACTTCCGGCCTTTTCTGTATATGTGGTGCTGAGGAATCGAACCCAGGGCTTCATGCATGCTAGACAAGTACTCTACCACTAGACCACATTCCCACCCCCCCACCCCACTTAAAAAATTTTTAGAGAGGGTCTTGCTACATAGCCCAGGCTGGCCTCTGATTCTTGATCCTTCTGCCTCAGCCTCCCAAGTGCTGGGATTACAGGCATGTGCTACCACACCTGGCTCATTGTTTTCTTATGGGTATCAGTGGTTGGGTACACCTCTGTCACAGCATGTTCTGGAAAGCCGAGGTTTGCTTGTCGTATAGAAAGTCATGTGCCTTTATATCCTTGGTGCCTGGCATGCTTGATACAGAGACAAGTGCGCTCTCTCTCTCTCTCTCTCTCTCTCTCTCTCTCCTCTCCCACCCACTCCCTGGGGGGGGGAGGGAGTAGGCCCTGCTGGGATTTCTGTTCCAGCCTTTGGCTCCTTGGCTGTTGGACCTGCTTGGCCCCCTCTGCCTGACCCACTCCATCCCTTACCCCTGGGCTTGGCCCCTATGGGTGTCTTCCTCTGGCACTTTCCCCTCTCCCTTCCCTTTTCTCCTTCCTTTCTGTTTTAAGCAGATCTCACTGCCCTCCCCTCTCTTTCCAGATGCTTCTCTCCCCCTCTTTCCCAGGAGGAGGGGAGGGGGGCGGGGGATGACACCCAGGGCAGCTCCTGCCCACTCGTGGCCCAGGTGTCTGCGCAGGCCTTTGTGTAATTGCCTTCACAATGGGGTTTAATGACTGTGAAGCGCTGCTGTCTCGCCCACACAAGCCGGGATTTGCAGCAGCTCCAGCTGGACACCCCCTCCCCCCTGCAGGCCGCCTGCTCTTTTAGATGAACCTGCTACACAGCCCTCTGGGGAAGAGGACCCCTGGTGACCAGCTTTTCTCTCGAATTCTTGCAAGCATAGGGACTTAGCGTCACTGGTTCTCTACGGTACCCCGCCTCTGTGGTAAAGGACCCCAGGGGCTCCCTGACAGCCAGCCTTCTACCACATGAGGCGTCTCAGGTCTAGAAGCACCCTTCAGTGGTCCTGCACGTTTCTGAGCTCCCTGGAAGGCCATGCATGGGGGCCAGGGGCCCCGGGTCAGCAGGCTGACCCCAGCATCTTCCTGTTTCACAGGGAAGTCGTCCTGCACGCGTCCCGGTAGAGCCAGCTCTCTGCCTTCTTCTCTACACAGGCAGATGGGGCAGGTGGAGTCCGTCTCCCAGCTCCCCGGGCAGAGTGAGGCAGGGTCCCGGGATGGGAGCCCGGCCAGTCTGCGACCCCACTGGGGCATTCAGAACTCGGAAGCTGGGCGGAGTGACAGACGGGGCATGGGCAGTAGGCGGGTGTTCATTCATAGCAATGCTGGGCAGCAAGGTGTGGTGAGCCCCGAAGGTGTGGGTATGGGGAGAAGTCCAGCAGTGCCCCCCTCCCCCAAACAAGCTCTTCCCTACCATGTGAATGGGAGCGCATCCCCATTCCCAGCTCCGACGCTTCATTCCAAGTCGAAACTGGCCTTCTAGGCAGGATCTACCCAGGCTGGCCATGCAGACATCTCCCCCCCCGGCTGCTTCTGACCCATCCTCCCTTCAGCCCCTTAGGCCTTCCAAGACAATCACCAGGCCTTGTGGATTATCAGTGGAAAAGTATCTGTGGATGGAAGGATGGGGTGCCCTTTGCCCTCCCCTGAGGGCCCGCCCCCCCACCATGTGCCAAGACGGCCTGTGGATGCAGACCAGCCACTCAGGAGGCTGATACCTGAGGCTTGTGGTTCAAAGCCAGCCTGGGCAGGGCAGTCTGTGAGATTCCTATTTCCAATTAACCACCCAAAAAGAAAGAAACGGCACTGTGGCTCAAAGTGGTAGAGCACTAGCCTTGAGCACAAAAGCTCAGGGAGAGTGCCCAGGCCCTGAGTTCAAGCCCAAGGACCAAAGAATAAAACAAAACAAAACAACAAAATGCTTCCTTTTCTCTCTTTTGCCAGGAGTGGACCTGTGCACTGCCCCTTAGCTTTCCACTCAAGGGTGACATTCTGTCATTTGAGCCATACCTCCACTTCTGGACTTTTGGTGGCTAATTATAGGTAAGACTCAGATTTACCTGCCTGGGCTGGCTTTGAACCTCAATCCCCAGATCTCAAAACTCCTGAATAGCTAGGATAACGGGCGTGATCCGCGGCTCAGACTTCATTTGACCTCTGTTCTTGCTCATAGAAGGCATCTCCTTTCCAGAATCCTCTCAGATGGTCCCTGGCAAACACTTGACCCTGCTACAACCTGAAGTCGCTGTGTGTTGGTGACAATGGACAAGTGAAGGTGTTCATCTCAAAAATCACACTTGGTGACACTTGGGGAGTTGGGGGGGGCATGCCCCTCCCCCTCCCGCAGCCCCTTGCTGTCCTCTCCTCTAGAGTGGCCTGTCTTGCTACCCAGGGTGACTTGGGTGCTTCTGGAGAGTGAGATGCAGGAGACACCCACACCCCACGAGCCCCACCAGAGAAGAAGCCAGAGGCAGGGTGGGGTGGGACTGGACCGCGTGGGGGATGGGCAGAACGGCATTTTCGCCCAGTTTGGTTTTTTTTTATTTCTCTTCTCCCTGTAGATGGGGCTGGGTGGTTGGAGCCGAGGGTGTGTGTGGGTGGTGTGAGCTCGTGTGTGTGTGTGTGTGCGTGCGTGTGCACGCGTGTTCAGCTGTGTGGGAGGGCGTGTGGCAGAGAGCTTGGAGACAGGGTGGCCTTTCCTGACCCACCCACTGGAGCTGATGGGGGCGGGGGGGGGGGCGGGGGGGCGGGGGGGGCGCGCTTCCACTGATTCTCGGCCTTCGAAAGTTTCCTGGTGCTGACGGGAAAGGAGCGGGCCATGCGCGCAGGCTGTGCAGTCCCCTTGGCAACCTGAAAACCCAGGCTGGGGAGGGGAAGAGGGGAACGGGGGTGCGGGGCCTGGGTCCCCCAGTCTGCACCCCTTAAAACAGCTCAGGATAAAAACGCGAGCCTGGCCCGCTGGGAGGGAGGCGCGGAGAGGTGGGCTTCTAGAACCTGCTTCCTCCAGGACCTACGCCGTGGCCAGCTGCGTCTCCCCCTCTGCAGGAAGCTCAGCCCCCCAGGTTCCCTGGCAGGGAGGCTGTGACTGGCAGGGAGGGAGGAGGGGGTGTCGCCCCTTCTGCCGCCCACTCAACCTCGGGCTCCATCTTCCTAGAAAGCAGGAGTGCGAACTGAGTTGGAGGCGGTAGACAGGCTGTTCATTAAGAACAAAAGACATTTATTAGTAATTAGGGAAGCTGCCTCCCCTATAATGGGGTCCCCTCCCCAGGAAATGGGCTCACAGCCCCTGCCCTAGGAGCAGCACCTCAGCCTCTAGGAACATTCTGGACAGCCCCTGCCCATTCCTAAAGCAGAGGCTGGGGATCTAGTTCAACCTGGTCCCTGGCCCCTTTGTCCTTAGACTTCCTCAACCTTCAGAGAGGTTCCAGAGGCCCCCCCCCCCCCAAAGCAAACAACCCAGATGCTACTCCAAGGACTTCAATTCCCTTCAGTGGTGGCCTTAAATCCTGCCCGTGGCCCCACTCAGACATCGAGAGAGGGGATCCCTTCTGGGGTCAGGGCAGTTCTCGTCGGGATGTGGGGTGTACCTAAAAAGACGTGGAAAGTAGCAGAAGAGAGCCAAGGAGCTAGGAGCTCGATCCCCAGGCCTCAGGCTGGCCCAGGCTCCTGGGCTGAGTCAGGCTGGAGGGAAGGAAAGGGGCCAGAGGTGGAGCCCCGCACAGGCATTGGCCAGCTGGGAGTGGGAGGAAGACAGCCATGGGTCTGGTGGCCACATTCTAGAACCAAGCATCGGGACACCGAGCAGAGCTCTGCAGTGAAACAGATGGTGGCTGTGACTCTGATCGCTTAGCTTCCCGAGTCCAGCCCTCCCTCTTCCTCCCATGGCTGCCCAGCCCTGGCTGCTGGGTCAGCTCTGCTCAAAGATCCCAGGGCATCGTCACTCTGCCTCCTCCCATCAGCTGTCCCCGTGCTGGGTGACTGACTGTCTCCACTGCATCGGGCTGCATTTCGTCTCGACTCCGGTCTGTCTATTTCAAGATAACAGCACCCCGCCTCTCCTCCTTAGGGGTTCCATGGAAGACCTCAGGGTACCATCAGACCACCATGTTAGGGAAAGAGGGGCAGCAGCCCACCCCTCCAGCTCTGAACTCACCCACAGGCAACAGAGCAAACAACCCACACAAGGGAGCAGGGAGTACTGAGCCCTAAGCACCTCCGCCCCAGCTCTGAAGAGGGACTAGGCAGCTTTGGGAATGAGAGACAACTCAGGAGCTCTGATAGATGGTTAAGAAGGAAGGTGAAATGTCTAATCAGAGCGAGGAGGGTATTAGAAGAGGCAGGGGAGATGACTCGGAAGATCCTACACTTCCTTCTTTTACCTTTTTTGCTTTGTGGGTACTGGGGCTTGAACTCAGGGCCTCTTGTTCTTGCTTAGCTTTTTTTTTCACTCAAGGCTGGCATTCTATCACTGGAGTCACACCTCCACTTCTGGCCTTTAGCTGGTTAATTGGAGATAAGAGTCTCAGAGATTTTTCTACATAGGCTGAGCTTCAACCCATGATCCTCTCTGCTCTCAGTCTCCTGAGTAGCTAGGATTACAGGTGTGATCCACCGGCACGCAGTTTACTTTGTTTCTTTACTTTTGTTCTCCTTCTCTACTCTGAAATTTCTTTCGTATGCCACATTTAAGGGAAGGGTACTTTCCCACATAACTTGACAGGAGGAAATGGGAACAGTGGGTACTAGGTGCCTCCTTTATATGGGTGTCATGTCTTGGGGGGCTCTGAATCCCTATTTTGAATACTGGGTTCTTGGTGTCCATGGTTTTACCTCTCATTATTATTATTATTATTATTTGTCAGTCGTGGGGCTTGAACTCTGGGTCTGGGTGTGCTGTCCCTGAGTTCTTTAGCTCAAGGCTAGTGCGCTAACCACCTGAGCCACAGCACCACTTCCATGGTTTGACCTCTCTTAACCTAGCACTCATTATTGTGAGTTCTTGTTCCCACTGGCCCGGGACATCGGCGAGGGCCCATGGTGGATGGCCACTGTTGAAGCTTCTGCTTGTAGACTGTGGTTGTGAGGAGACCATCTTGGGGGGGGGGGCGCCTGGGCCACAGAAGACATCAAGGCCCAGGAGGAGGGAAAGTCCCCACAGCTGACAATGGAGTCCGGGTTTGTATATGTGCGTGTGGGCACGAAGAAGCCAATGTTGGGGCACCAGGTAACAGAACCTCTAGATTCTGAAGCTGCGGTGCTAGGCAGCTCTGGGGACGAAGATGTCTGGACCCCCAAACTAGGTGATGCCTTCAGGGCTCTTTGGGACCCTCTGGAACCTTTCTGCCCAGCTCCCTTGTACCATTTTCCTAAGGCTCAACTAACGATGTACGCTAACAAAAGGCGGTCCTCCCTCCGTTCTGTAGGTGGGTGCTGGTGGGGTTGCTTCCTGCCGGAGGCTCAGAGACACAGTCTGCTGCATGCCCCTTTCCTGTGGGGTCTTGTGTTTTCCCACAATCCCTGGCACTCCTTGGCTTGAAGATGCGTCCCTCCCATCTCCTGTCTTCATGTGGCATCTCTTCTCTGTCTCTTCTTACCAGCAACCACTCCTGGGATATGGGGCCCACTCTAAATTCAGGATGAGACTAATTCCACCTGCAAAGACAATTTTCAAAGACACGGCCCAATGTTCCAGTTGGAACTGGATTTGGGAGATACTGCTTTCCTGAACTCCGCTGGAGGGTGTGGGAACTTGGCGAGATGGAGTACCCTCTCAGGGTCGGGGGTGCAGAGGGTACCTCAGACCCGTATGTCCTAAGCCACCTCCTCCTCCTCCTGACCTTCCCAGAAAGTCCCAAAGCAAGCCAGGTGCTGGGGGCTCATGTCTATAATCCTAACTTCTCAGGAGGCTGAGATGTGAGGAGATCAGTTCAAGGCCACACGAGGGAGGAAAGTCCATAAGACTCTTATCTCCAGTAAACTGCTCAGAAAAATCTGGAAGCCATGCTGTACATCAAGCAGTAGAGCGCTAGCATTGAGCAAAAGAAGCTCAAGGACAGTGGCCAGGCCCTGAGTTCAAGTCCCAGGACTGAAGGAGAAGGAGAAGGAGAAGGAAAAAGAAGAGGAGGAGAAGAGAAGGAGGAGGAGAAGGAAGAGAAAGAGAAGGAGAAGGAGGAGGAGGGGGAGGAGGAGGAGGAGGAGGAGGAGGAGGAGGAGGAAGAGGAGGAGGAGGAGGAGGAGGAGGAGGAGATTGCAAAGCAAAAATGATCCAGTCCCCAAGAGAGGTTTTGCCTCACCCTGAAGGCAGGCAGACATCTGCAGTGCTTCCTTGGAAAACCGATTCCCTCCGGAGCTACCTTTTGTCAGGTAGAATGGTGTCTCCCTTCGGCCTGCCTTCTTAATCCATCTTACAGCTGCTCCGCCTTCTTTCCCGCTCCTGGTCTGCCTCTGAGGTTGAACTGCGTCTTCTGATCTGCCGCTCTCCCGGGCTCAGCCAGCCCCGGCCGCGTGTTCCTGAGCCTGTGGGGTTTTTTGTCTGTGGATATTATATGAGAGGCGTTTAGAAAGCCAGAGATGAAACAGCCCATCTAGCGGTTCAGGTTTGGCATTTTCTCTGTGAGTCATGTCGGCTATTCATCTGTGTCCTTCCCTTGGCACTGGCTGCCCAGGGCTGGTGACAAGCGGAGCGGTGTCTCCCCTCCCTCCTAGCCCGCAGACACGGCCATCCACCATCATCCCGCACAGTTACCCTCCACTGAAATAACATGCGGGAGGACACACTCCACGTAGCACGGCCATCCGTCACCCCAGCCCGTGGCACCAGCAGTCATGATGGTGATAAATGGCTTTGGAGTTCCCATCACAAATGGTGCTGCAGAAGGAAGCAGTTGGAGGTCGATGGGAGCTCCCCACTGCCTCTTCCTCCTGTTGGCATCTTAAGAAGAAATGAGACCGGTAGGGCAGGATTAGCTTATCTTCTTCCGACTATGACAGTGGCGAGTGGTGAAAGGGATGGGAACACTGGAATGGGAGGGAGGTCAGAGGACTGAGATTAGAGAAGGTGGGGGGGCTGGACTCTGTCCAGGCCGAGTCCAAGGGTGGATGGAAGCGACGGCTCTCAGGAGAGAGCTAGGGACACAGGAGAGGTGCAGGGTCACTTCACGGGCCACAGACCACAGATCACATGTTTGTCTGAACTCGAAGGTCCAGACCACAGCTGTGGTGTCTTTTCAGACCCATGGATTTCCCTGGGTGGGGGTTGGGGGCTGCTTACAGTGCTGCCTGCTGCGTGCTAGTGACTTTGAGGCTCATTGTTCAAAGCCAGCCCAAGCAGAAAAGTCCATGGAATGCTGTGACTTAAGTGGTAGAGAACCAGCACCAGTACTTTCAAGAAGCACAGTACTTGTCTAGTATATGCAAGGCCCTGGGTTTGACCTCCTGTACCACAAGAAAGAAAACAAAATATGAATTTTGCCCAAACACTAAGTATCATTATTTTGTGCCAATGAATTTTATGTATCATTGTGTTATTTGGGTTCTCATTACTCATAACAAATACCTGGGACAATTCGTTTATTTTGTCTTGTGGCTTCAGATCCTTTTGGAGGATACTTCATATCTCACCCCTAACATTCACCTCATACCCCCAAACAACTCGCGTCTATCTCATGATGCAAAATGTATCCAGTCCGTCTCCCCAAAATCCCCCAAGTCCCAACAGCTCCAACATTGTTCAAAAAGTCAAGTTCAAAGTCTTTTCTGAGAGACTCAAGGCAACCTCTTGGTGAGTCCCTGTAAAATCCAAAAGCAAATCACTCACATCCAACACACAACGGCTCAGAGCAAAGAGACACATTCCCAGATAGGGACATTGAAGCACAGAGAGGAAGGATGGAACCAAAGCAGGACAGAAGCCCAGCGGAGCAAGCACAGAAGCCTGCCGCTCCATGTCCAGCCATCAAAGCGCACACTCAAAACCTCACGGGTGGGCTGGGAATATGGCCTAGTGACAAGAGTGCTTGCCTCGTATGCATGAAGCCCAGGGTTCGATTCCCCAGCACCACATATATGGAAAATGGCCAGAAGGGGCGCTGTGGCTCAAGTGGCAGAGTGCTAGCCTTGAGCGGGAAGAAGCCAGGATGGTGCTCAGGCCCTGAGTCCAAGGCCCAGGACTGGCCAAAAACAAAAACAAAAACAAAAACAAAAACAAAAACAAGAAACCAAAAAACCTCACGGGTACTCTCCACTCCCTGAGCTCCTGTCAGAACCTCACGTTCATCCCTGCTTCCTGCATTCAAAGCCTTCTATAATACCCTTCTCCAAATTTCCCCAAGTTCCTCCCACAAGCCGTCACGGTGACAAATACCCAAGCAACACAACACAAACGAGAGAAGGCTTCAGAGGTTTCAGTCCACAGTCAGCTGGCTCCTGGTTTGGGACTGTGGGGAGACAGAACATCATGGTGGAAGGGTCAGCAGAGCAAAGATGCTCACTTCATGGTGGTGGGGGGAAGAGAAGGGGAGAGAAAGAAGGGTGGAAGCAGGGAGGGAGAGGGAAAGAAGGGGAGAGAAGGGAGGAGGAAGGAGAGGGGTCCAAGACAAAATACTGCTCCAGCTAAACATCCTCAGTGGCCCAGTTCCTCTTAACTAGTCCCCATCTATGGATGTTTCCATCTCCTCCCACTAACGCCATCCGATTATGACTCTGTCAGTACCTCTTGATCCATTGGCTGGGTCAGAGCCCTAATGATCCAATCCCTTCTTAAGAATTGGATCTGCTAGTAGAGACCAAGCCTTCAGTATGTGAGCTTTGGGGGCGGGGGGCGGGGATGTTGAAAGGAAACCATTAGACCTATTTAATCTCTTTTTTAAAAAATCATTTATTTACTTTTTGGTGTAGGTCCTGGGGCTTGGATGCAGGGCCTGAGCACTGTCCCTGAGGGTGTGTGTAGCTCAAAACTAATGTTCTTCCACTTGAGCCACAGCTCCATTTCTGGCATTTTTTGGTAGTTAATTGGAGATGAGGGTCTCATGGACTTTCTTGCTTGGGCTGGCTTTGAACCATGATCCTCAGAGCTCAGCCTCCTGAGTACTAGGATTATAGTCATGAGCCACCAGCACCCGGCTATTTAATTCTTACCCTACCACGGTGAGGTAAGGGAAATGGTTTGTTTTACTGACTGGGGAAGTGAAGCTCAGAGGGGTTAAATTATCTTCTTAAGGTCTCACGATACATGGGCAGAGGCTGGATTTGAACTCAGGCTTGTCCCATCTGGAAGTCAGTAAGTCCTTGCAAGCCCCCTGCAGGGCAGCCTTCTTTACTCCTCAGCTAAGGGCCAGGCAGAGGAGCCCTGGAGTTGAAGGGTGGCAAGGGAAGGGAAGTGGGGCCTGGAGCCACAGAAGACAGTGTCACAGTGATGGCTCCTGGGCACCCAGGTGGCAGGGGTGGGGCTACTGGAGTTGGGAACGGACTGGCATTAGAGATGGGGTTGGCAAGGAGTGAGCGGTGACAGTTAACTGGGCCTGAGCTCCTAGCCCCAACCAGCTCCACAGAGGGAAGGGCATGTTATCTCTCTCTCCCCCTTTCTCCTCTCTCTCCTCCTCCTCTCTTCCTCCTCTCCCTCCAGCTCTCCTCTCCCCCCTCCTTTCTCTTTCTCCCCTCTTTCCCTTGCTCCTCTCCCCCCCCCCCATCCTCTCTCCTTGGGCTGGCTTTCTAACCACTTGAGCCATACCCCCCACTCCAGGCTCTTTATTTGCTAATTAGAGATAAAAAATCTCGCAGGCTTTTCTGCCCAGGTCAGCTTTGAATTGAGATCCTCAGATCTCAGCCTCCTGAATAGCTAGAATGACAAGTATGAGCCACCCGTGGCAAGTCACAAACTATTAAAAAAAATACACACTCAACTCACATCCTTCCTGGTGAAATGTAAACGTTTTTTGAGAGCGAGGCGTACTGAGTTTCATTCATCTGGGTTGGGTTTAGCACCTGGCTCTGTCTAAACCGCTTGTTCGCGGCATCTCCCTAGGCTAAGCCGCGACTCAGGACATTCTCTGACACGGGGAGGTGGCGCACTGGAGGGCTGGCTGCACTGTTGGTAGGTGGATGTGCCAGGGAGCTAGTTTTATGTCTGTAAACTCCTTCCCTAGCCCCCCACTCCCCTGCGTGCACAATGGGGGAGTCAGATGGCTTCCTAGCTTCACCCTGGACCTGAGCAGAAGAGGGGTGTGGGCGAGGCATCGTTCTTCATTTGGCTCCCTCCCGTATCCCCTCATTACCCCATACACTTTACTCATTTCTAGAATGTTCATCTTTGAGGTCATAGAGTCCCACTTTTCTCCCCCACCCCCCATCTTTTTCCTCTTTGGCTGTACTGGGGTTGAACCCCAAGGTTTCGCCCTTGCCAGGGATGTGCTGGACCAGCCCCTTTGGGTCTGGTTATTCTTGATGCAGGGTCCCACGTTTTGCCTTGACTGCCCTGGGCTGCGATCTCCTATTTATGCTGCCCGTGTGTCTGGGAAAACGGGGGCACACTGCCATCCCTAGCTATTGACTGACAAGGGATCTTGTGAACATTTTGCCAAGGCTAGCCTTGAACTGTGATCCTCTAGATGTCCTCTACCCAAATACCAAGTCATAGAGGAAGCATAGCCTCCTCTGGTCTCTGTGGCTGAGTGCTCAGTCCTCCAGCTAGTCCCCTTCAGTGCCCACAGGCCCTGCCCTGTTCCTGCCCCTCCACAGGGCATGCCAAGTCCCAGCATGCAAAGCTTTTCCAGGTCTTTAGACCCCAGGCTCTCTGTCCAGGGATCACAAGTTAGGTCGGGCTACTCTCTCCCAATATATGCCAAATAAAGAAATGTGGTGAAGGACAAAGAAAGGAGACTTATTACATGGCAAGACAGTGCTTCAGTACATCTTCAGCCATCTTCAGAGGTACAGACATTGGCTTCAGGTTACACAGGGAGAATTGGCAAAGGAAGGGGAGGAGAGCCGTATGCAGAGTTAAAACAATCTCAGGTTGCAAGGATGGCCTAGTTGATGGTTAGCTGAGTCTTTGTCCCTCTGGAGAAGCTGCTATTACTTTATTACTGGACGAGAATAGGGACAGGGTGGTCTCCTGAGTTTTTGGCTGTTTGCTTTAAGGGAATAGGGAAGTATTGCTTGTGTGAGGGGCAGTGTGTTTCCATGCAAGATGCTGATTTGTATCTTTTCTTCTGCAAACAGGTGATTTCAAAGGGCCTGCAGCAGAGAATAGCTCAGACCAAAGGTCACTGTCATACAGTTGGGGGACTTTTAGTTAATTCAAAAGGATCAGCAACAGCATTTTTTTTTGTGCCAGTCCTGTGGCTTGAACTCAGGGCCTGAGCACTGTGCCTGCCTTCCTTTTGCTCAAGGCTAGCACTCTACCTCTTGAGCCACAGCACCACTTCCAGCTTTTTCTGTTTATGTGGTGCCGAGGAGTTGAACCCAGGGCTTTGTGCATGCTAGGCAAGCACTCTACCACTAAGCCACATTCCCAGCCCAGCAACAGCATTTTTAAAGGCAACCTTCCCTCGGTCATGAGGGAACTCAGTTTCTTCCTTGCTCCCACCACGTCTTCCAGACTACTTTCAAGACAGGCTTATGTGCAACGGAATTACTTCATGGAAGGCTCTCAGCCCAAGTGGAGACTGAAAACAGAGATAATTAATCAACCAATGAACATTTATTAATTGGAACATCCCAGTCTCAAGAGGAGCCACGCATGCAGCAGGCAATCAAGAGTGTGAGACTGTGATCATGTAGTGTGTGTGTGTGTGTGTGTGTGTGTGAGAGAGAGAGAGAGAGAGAGAGAGAGAGAGAGAGAGAGAGACATTGAGCACAGGAATTCCTGCACATTAGGCAAGCACTGTACCACTGAGCTACATCCTCAGACCCCTTCGAAAAGAATTCTAAACAGGATCTTGCTGATTAGCCTAGGCTGCACTTGAACTTGGCAATCCTTCTGCCTGAGCCTCCTGAGTAGCTCTGATTATGGGCATGCACCACCGACAATAGCTTGGATCTTGAATGTCTTCCAAAGGCTTATGTGTGGAAGCTTGCTGGGCCCTCAGGCTATGGCACTATGCAGAGGTGGTGAAGGCTTCAGGAGGTGTGGCCTAGTATAGGAAGTGAGGTCATTGGAGGGATGTGTCATGGGGGGATGTCGAAGCCTTAGCCCTGCCCCTTAATCTTTGTGCTTCCTGGCCTCCATGACACGAGCAGCTCACTTCCTTCACCATGTGTGCCCCAGGATGTTCGACCTTACTAGACTCAGAGGTAAAGGCCCATCCAACCATGGACTGAAACCTCTGAAACCATGGGCAACAACAGAAATTGAGTGTCCCAGGCATTCTTTCACAGTAATGGATAGCTGATCAACAAAGGATTATCAGGCACGCACAGAGTTCAAGCTTGCCCTGGACAGAGAGTTCCTTGAGGATAGGGACCCGGTCTCACTGTTCTCACAGAGTCAACACAGTACTCTGAACATGTTAAATGCATGATGAATGAACAAATGAATGAAGGAATGGCTGCAGACTTATGTATAAAATTCCTCCCAGAAAGCCAGCTTCTCCTGGCTTGGGTGAGCTGGAATCCACATGAGTCACGTAAAAGTCTCGGGAAGGTTTTGAGGGCCAAGAATTAAGACTTTTCTTTGAAAACCTCTTTGCCATGCAGCCAGCTGCTTGTCCTGGCTTCTCGCCTCCTGGAGGACTCCAGGACTCCGAGTATCCGCAGTCTCTGACTTAGTCCCAGCCCACCCTGTGCCCACCCTGCTCCCAGTGGTGACATGGTCCCAGGGAGCTGTTTCTTCACTAGGCCTCTGATCTAACGATTCTTGACCTCGGGTCTGCTTTTCTGTGTGTGCAGCTGCTCTGCTTCCAGCTTCATTTTGGAGACTGTTGCACACCCTCTCCTATTCAGCTAGGTGCTCCTCTTCCTGGTGCTCCTGTTTGTATTGAATGGGCACCATCCCCACACACTGACATGGGAGTCCTCACCCATGCCGCAGTCCCGTTCCAGTGCTGCCTCCTTCACAGGATTTGTCCCGATTCACAGACAGACACCGTCTCTTTTTTCCTGAGATTGTGGAGAGGCTTAGTAGTTCTCTCTTAGAGGTGTTAGCTGTCATAAGCTGACAGTCTGTCATCCTCTCACTTCTTGCTATGTGTGTCCTTTTCTTATTCTCTCGAATTCAATGTCAGCTTGTGTGGAGAAGAGGCCAGGCCCGTTCGCTTCCCGTCACATCCTTTCAGAAAGGCACCTGGCACAGAACAGGGGTTTGTATTATTGCATCTTCATTGCATTCCCCCCCCCCCACGCACCCTTTTTTGTGCCTATCCTAGTGCTTGAACTCAGGGCCTGGGTGCTATCCTTGAGAGCTTTTGCTCAAGGCTGGCACTCTACCACTTGAGATACTTCTGCCGTGTGTGTGTGTGTGTGTGTGTGTGTGTGTGTGTGTGTGTGTGTGTAGTTAATTGGGTATAAGAGTCTCATGGACTTGCCTCGGATGACTTTGAACCATGATCCTTAGAGCTCAGCCTTCTGAATAGCTAGGATTACAGACCTTTTTTTTGAGACAGATCTCACTATAGCCCAGGCTGGTCTTGAATTTATAATCCTCCTACCTCAGCCTATTGAGTAGCTGGGATTATAGGAATGAGCTAGCACTCCTGTCAACATCCTATCTTTAAAAAATTTATTATTTACTTTATTGTTTCTATAAAGGTGATGTACAGAGGGATTACAACTATATAGGACAGGTAATGAGGACATTCCCCCTTGAACAGTGTTTTCTTTTCCCACACTCTCTCCAAGTCCCTCCCTCCCATCTCCACCCACAAGTTGTATAGTATACTTTCTTCAGTGTCCAGTGAATTCTACTGCTGCACTTCTTCATCCTTTTCCCCTTGAGTTCTGTGCCTTCCCTCCCACCCTCCCAAAGTTATGCACACAAATACTTCAAACACAGAAAAGACAGACTCATCAGTAAATAAATTTTTAAAAATGTTTGAAAAGGAGAGATCTTGTTTTTATATATTGGAGTTCATATCTATAGTACATATATATGTACTATATACATACATGTATATATATATATATAATTTAGTATAAATATAAAGGGGCAGCCAGGTGCCAGTGGCTTATGACTGTAATCCTAGCTACTCAGGAAGCTGAGATCTGAGGATCACCATTCATAGCCATCACAGGCAGGAAAGTTCATGAGATTCTTATCTCCAATTAATCACACATAAAGCCAGAAGTGGCACTATAGCTCAAGTGGTAGAATGCTAGCCTTGAGCAAAAGATGCTTAGGGAACAGTACCCAGGCCTAGAGTTCAAGGTCCAGGACTTACATACATACACACACACACAATGTATATATACACACATACATATATGTATTACACTCTATGTATATACATATACTACATACACACACACATATATATATATATATACACACATACAGACAGACAGACAGGCAGACAGAGATGAAGGATGCACATAGGCATTATGCCTTTGTGTTTCTCTCCTGAGTATCCTCTTTTTGTCTCACTATATGTGAGTATCTAGAATCCTGTATAATTGATCAAATCCCAGTGTATTTTAGATCTAATTTCCACATATAGAGAGAACATGCACTGTTTTTCTCTCTGAGCTTGGCTTACCTCACTTAACATGATTTGTTCTAGTTCCATCCATTTCCTTGCAAATAATACCATTTTATTCTTTGTAACGGCTGTGTAAAATTCCATTGTGTGTAGTACCACATTTTTTTGATCCACTCATGTATCGTGAGGCATCTGTGCTGTTTCTATGTCTTAGCTGTCGTGAATAGTGTGCCAATGAACGTGGATATGCAGGTGTCTTTATGATATCCTGGCTTGAGATGTTCTGGGTAGATGCCCAGAAGTGGTTTGGCTGTCCAGACTACTGTCCAGAATGGTTGTACTAGTTTTACATTCCCACCAATAATAAAACAGGGTTCCCTTTTCTCCATATCTCCATCAACATTTGTCATTATTTGAATTTACAGTGTTGGCCAGTGTCCTATCTTTTAAGTATCTTCCTTCTTCTAATTCTCTATGATCCCAATGGGTTGTGAATCATGGCATCCCCTGTACCAGCAGGGTGGGGTAGTGAGACTGGCCTCTGGTTGGCTGTGGGGACCGGAACACAACTGAACAGAACCAATCAGAATCTGTGTTGAGATGTGCTCTATCTATATAGGCAGAGAAAGGTCTGTTTTCCTCTGGGTCTGGAGGCGGAGAGGATAACATAAATTGGCAATTCTGCGGCATCCGTGAGGTCACACGGAAGAAGCTCTCTGTAATAGAAGACCCGTCTCAAATTAAGTGCACACAGGAGGAATCACAGCCGACACACTGGGTGCTGACGTGGTGTCCAAGCACCTTGTGAGGAGGATTTCATCTTCTCTGTGCAAGAACCCTTCAGGTTAGCCGAATAGTATACCCATTTCACAGAGAGGGAGACAGGGGTGACTGGAAGTTAAGTAACTTGCTTAAAATGCCCCACCTACAGAGGTGGTAGAGCCAGGATCTGAACCCAGGTTGTGGGGTTCCAAACCTGTCAAACGATGGCACCTTATGTATGAGCCAAGATGAATGACCAGGGGAAATAGAAAGATTTACTCATGTTTGAGCAGGAGCGAGCCATTGACAGAGCCACTTAAGCTCCTGGGCAGAGCGGTGCCTCGAGCCAAGCTGACTCATGTGTTGTTAGAGAAATAAGCCAACATGCAATCCTTTTTTTTCTTAAAATAGTTTGTGCATCAGTCACTTGCAACCTCCTGGTTCTCTTTGTGGGATAATGTGTCAGAGAGAGAGAGAGAGAGAGAGAGACAGAGACAGAGACAGAGAGAGAGACAGAGACAAGAGAGAGAGAGACTGAGACTGAGCAAATGAGAGAAAACACTAATTGTGTATGTGTTGCATCCTAGCACTACTCTTTACTTAGCACCTACATTGGACAAATGACTTGACCTGTCAGGCCCCTAGGAGGTAAGTGACTCACGAGCCAGGCACCAGGCAGGAGATGTGATTACACATAAACGCACTTAACACTCTGCTAATACAATTCAAGTAGTCGATAATTGTTAAAGCTGTCTCTTCCTTCTCCCTGGGTGGAGTAGCTGCTCAATAAGCATTTGTCCAATTGAATTAAGTCCTCCAGAGGCTGTGGGGTGGTGCTGGGGAGTTTGGAAGGACCTGGAGTTGCCCAATCAGCCAGCCTCTCTGCCCGAGGGCCGGCCTGGCTGTACTCTCTGGCTATTAACGAGGATCCTGCTGCTAGTCTGCCTCCCGTCTCCCCCCAATAGCGGCCTCCTCCCTGGCTCCCAGCTCTCTCCTACAGAGAAAATAGTGCCTACTGCCAGCACCCCAGAGTAGCCCGGACTGGGGCTTGTCCCTCTTTCTTCCTGCTTCCTTTCCAGGTACATCCTCACAGGTTCTGCTAATCCACTTTCTCCATTTTGCTGAGGGCTGCCTTCACCTTATCTCTCTGCGGCGCGTGCGCACGGTAGCCTCTGGCTTGTCTGCCCTGCGATTTCAAGCCTCCACACAGGCTCCTGTAGTTTCTCTGCCTGAACGCCCTGGGTGTCTCCCTCCTCCCCGCCCCCCCCCCCCCCACCCCAACTCTTACTCATCCTCTAAGATTCTGCTCCTTGATTCTTTTATTCTTTCCTGTAAACACTCGCCCCTGCATATTGTTTCATTGTTCGGATCTGCACCTCAGGGACCACTTGCATCTGCTCAGAAAACCTTGAGGCCCTGGCTGAGGTAGTTCCGGGCCTGGGGGTCCGTAACCTTGTGCCAGACACCACGCCTGACATCTAGGAGGCCCGCATCCGCCATGTCACAAAGGGACCAGGAAAGAGCAAGGAGAGATTACATTGCGTGCAGGGGAAACTCTAGTCCTAGGTTCTTCCTCAGCTTAGTTTTCTGCCTCCAGTCAGGGCCTGGGTTCCTCTTCCAGGCAAATGAAACAGCCTTGGGGTTTAGTTAAGTAGGGCTTCAAGGGTCACTTTCTCACCTCAAGGGAAGAATGTGGGTGGCTGCCCCACTTCCCTACTTTGCAATGTGTGAAACTGTATCAGTGGTGGTTGCCAAAGTGAAGAGCCTGGATTTCTGATGTCTCCAACCAAGAATTGTTAGCTTACCATTTAAATGGGGGGAAGCTTAGCTGCTTTGTTAGTTGCTTTCTGTGTTCAACTTCTGAGCCTAGTCTTTTTAATATTTATTAAAAATAATATAGCCCGGTGATGGTGGCTCATGCCTGTAATCCTGATTGCTCAGGAGACTGAGATCTGAGGATCACGATTTGAAGCCAGCTTGGGCAGAAAATTCCATGAAACTCTTATCTACAGTTAACCACAAAAGAGCCAGAAGTGGAGATGTGGCTCAAGTGGTAGAGCACTAGCTTTGAGGAAAAAATCAAAAAATCAAAAAAAACAAAAAAAGCTCAGGGACAGCACCTCGGCCTTGAGTTCAAGCCCCTAGGATGCCCCCCCCCCCAATAATATCATTTCCCTGTGTCTTCACCTGTCTCTCCTGTCATATTCCCCCCGTAAATGGTTTCAGTTCCTTTTAATTGTAAAAGGGATGCAGAAGGAGGAGAAGGAATTGCTGGGAGTCTCGTGGGGTGCGGCTGGGAGAGGGGATGGTTTTCAGCCTCCTTTCCTGACAGCTAACCTGCCCTCCGTGGGAAAGAAAGAGGAGCCCTTTCCCTGGGGTCTGGTTGTGGAATGGTTTCTGTCTTTGTGTCATCTTCCACGCAGCTTTGCATGCATGATCCATGAAGAGGTAACCTTTGACTACCTTAAAATAGCCCCCCATCTCACTTTGAAAGAAGGGATAGAGTTGTTGCCTAACGACTAAATATAGGCAATGAGTCGGTACTGATGCATAACTTAGGCAAATACATGCAAATCCTTGGCAGCGGGTCCCCCCATCCCCGGTGATCCTTGGCTGAGTTATGTAACCCTGAGGGGGCTAAGGGGGCCTCCTCCCTCCTGCCCGAGTCACTCACCCCGACGCGGGCAGCCCAGCAGCTGCGGGACAGGCCGGGCACCGGAGGCCCACCTGCTTCAGGCAGGTATGGGGAGCTGGGAGGGAGGCTGGAAGGGCTGTCGTCGTGGGGGGCCTCCAGCTACTCCGTGTAGGGGGTGGACTGTCGGGTTTCATTCCTGTATAATTCTCATTTTTTCCCCTTTCAAATCTGGTTCCCATTAAAGAGTCTTGTTCTTTCAGCCTTTCCTCCCGCCTAGCCCCTTGAGGCACTACAGGCGGGGCTCTAAGAACTGGCTACATCTGCTCTTGCTTAAGGCACCCATTAATTCAAACCAAAGAACATGGGCAACCCGGCCTGTGGGGCCACCCCTCCCCCTTCCCCCCTAAAGCCTTTCTCCCTGATGGAAAACTTGGCCTCAGACTGCCCTTGTGACTGGAAAAAGCAGGGTCAGCTCATCAAAGCAGAACCGGGTTGCTAGTTAGAGTCCTCAGTCTGAGGGTCATTGGGAAGGCCTGACTCAGACGCAGGAGGGACTGCCCGGCCCTGACTGGCCCCAGCCAGATTGGCGGGGGGTGGGGGTGGGGGAAGGGGGGAGGGAAGGGAGCAGAGAAGGGGTGTAAGGCCCACAGGAGGCAGGCAGGGTGGTGATTGCCGGAGTGGGGGTGGTTTTGAAGGGGGGTCTGGGAAGGCCTGGAGGACTCAGGGGCCAGGCCTACCGCGCCTCCTCCCACCTCTCCTGCCTCTTGCTTGAGGGAGGGCAGTGGCTCGAGTGTGGACGTCCGTGAGGAGGGCCTGTGTCCGTGAGACCTTCCAGACCAGTGGCTGGTATCCGGTTCACGTCTCAGGAGCTGGAGGAGGCTGTTTTCCCCCCCGAGGCTGCTGTCGCACCATGCAGGAATGTCTGGGTTGCCATGTGAAAGACCCGTCCCCTAGACGGTATCAGCGATACAGGGTTTTCTGCTGCTTCTTGAGCAGGGCAGAGCCCACACAGCCTTCCTGGCTCAGCAGCTGGCAGAAACCACTAGGGTCGCAGCCCTGTAGCAGGCCGATGCTGGCTCAGTCTGCAGTTGAGCTGCAGGCACCCCCTGCCAGGGTGGTAGCTCCACCACAGGCCCCGCTGAGCCCCCATGCTGACGGCCGCTACTATGGCTGCTAAGTCCGTCTTCTCGTTTTCAGGCGGTCCTCGGTGTCTCTCCTTGTCCTAGTGGCTCTGAGTCTCAGGGTTTTTATGCCATGGACTGTGCTCTGACTAGCTGCCCTTATTACAATGAGGTGTTTTAGAAGGAAACATTTTATTGGTTGGGTCCCACAACATTCTGATTGGTTGCTAATTCCTAATCAGGTCCCTTATACAAACCCACTCCCGTGGGTCCTGAGGGAGGAGGTTATCCAAAGTAGAAGAGGCTTGGGTGGCGCGGAGACAAGATGTTTCAAAACAAGGACTCTTGGGCAAGGTCAAAATATTGTCCTGGGGACCTGGGTAGTTTCAGGGTGTGTGTGAGGGGGATCTGGCCTAGGCGTGTGCACTTTGACATGGGGTCGTAGGGGATAGGAGAAGGAGACTAGAGAGACGTTAGCTGAACTGGAAGCAGAGAGGGTAGGGTGGGGAGAGAGAAGGGGTCTTGGTCCGTATGTAGGACACCCAGAGACAGGAACAACAAGACTGCAGAGATGGCTGTGGTTCCAGACACCATCCATCCACCCCTCCTTGCATGGCAGCTCAGGGATGTGGCTTCGCAGCTCCAGACTACATTTCCCAGCTTGCTGTGTGGTGCTGCAGCCTGTCGATAAAGTTTCAGCCAATGGGAATGAGGGTGGGTGGTGCCCTCCGGGGAAACGCACGGCTAGAGGTGGGCATGAGGGTGAGATCTGGGGCAGTCACCTTAGACCTCGAGTAGGAAGCCACATGTTGAAGACAACAGGGATAACACTGCCTGAGTCTGGGCTTCTAGAATTGCGGAACTGTGGGCTGCTTACATTAGAATCATTACCAAGAAAAGAACGTACTTCTCTCTTTTGTTATGACCTTCGGCATAGCAACTGAATCTGTGTCTTGTTGGTCTTTGTTTTCAGACAGAGTCTCTCTCGCAAGGCTAGCCAGCCGTAGGATCCTCCTGCCTCCTGCCTCAGCCTTCCATTCCGGTGCCGCCACTGGAATGTGTTCATGTGAATCTCTTGGTTTATTTGGTAATATGGGGGCTTGAACTCAGTACCTTGGGCGTGTCAGCCAGGCACTCTACTGCCGAGCCATTCCTCCACCCCATGTTGATGGTGGTTATATTTGAATTAAGGTTTCACTTCCTGCCTAGGCAGGTGCCTGGACTGTGATCTGCCTATTTTAGGTTTTCTGTTGTAGCTGGGAGGACAGGCAGGTATTGCTACGCTTAGATTCTTCTGTTGAGATAGAGTCCCATAGATACCTGCTCAGAGCTGCTCAGAGCTGTAACCTTCCCAATCTCAGCCCCCTGTGTAATTAGGAAGACAGATGTGTGCCAATGCCTAAATATGGGTTAAGAAAGGTAAACTTTTCTTCCCTGGCTGACCTTAAAGCAAGATCCGACAGTTCTCAGCCTCCCTGAAAACTAAGATTACAGATGTGAGCCTTCAACATCTGGCTCTGAATGTCTGTCTTACAACTGCTAGTGACAGAGTTCTCATTACGTGTCAGTCACTGTTCTGGGTGGCATTGAGCATGACCTTCACCACAATCCACCGAGCTGGCGAGCGAGATGCTGTCTTTAGCCTCTGTACAGCAGCTCGGTTTCCTGTGTCCTTGCTGACCTGGGCCAAGGTCAGATCCGGTTGTTGACGTCAAGTTCAAGTCCCTGCCTTCTAGACCCTCACAATTCTGTGCGCATGGGTGATGCACACAGGATGGTCCACACCTGGAAAACTACTCACATGAGCACACAGCCTCTTCTACCTTGATTTTGCAGGAAAGGAGGGCCACCCCGACGTTGGTACAGAGTGGGTATGGTGGCCACCTGGCTGCGGTGGGAGACTGTTGATAGTCTATACACCAGCTCAGCCCCAGCCCTTCCCTCCCTCTTAGGAATGGCCCTGCACCGACAGAAAGACCGAATGGCATCCCAAAGATGTGCTCTTGGACTTGCTAAAAGGTCCCCGCCCCCCGCCCTCCAGTCCTGGGGCTTGAACTCAGGGCCTGAGCACTGTCCCTGGCTTCTTTTTGCTCAAGGCTAGCACTCTACCTCTTGAGCCACAGTGCCACTTCCAGCTTTTTCTATATATGTGGTGCTGGGGAATCGAACCCAGGGCTTCATGTATATGAGGCAAGCACTCTACCATTAGGCCATATTCCCAGCCCTCCCCAAAGAATTTTGAGCCTTACTAGTAAGAAGTCTCTTTCTTCACCTCATGCCTCACCACAGTGCTCCTGGTTATCAGACATTGCTGTGGACAACCACCAACCAGGGGGAAGTCTCCAGTTGGCCAGCTCCCTCCCACGGTCTACTGCAGCACCGTAGGGCAAAGACAATGGAGTGCCAAGTCCTCCTGGTAGACAGAACCCAGGATATTAGCAGACTGGCAGCTGCTGGGTTTGCTGCCTGGCCACCCTGCCTGCCTTCTTCTCCTTACAGTACCCTTCAGTTCCTTCCCTTCAGTGAATCACCTACCGACTGTCCTGCAGGGCCAATGCCTGTCCCCGGCAGATACTGGGCATGTGAACCAAATCAGACCAGAGCATCTTTCTTAGGAACCCAGTGTAGTGGCCTAAGCAACTGGATGGACAGCAGTTAGGACCCAGTGGTTTAGACCCATGAATTGACTATTCTGAATCTGGACCAGGCTTTATATCATTAATAAATTGGGCAAATTCAAAGTTATCCATCCAATGCTGTCACTCATGCGCACACATGCATATTTGTGTGTGTGTGTGTGTGTGTGTGTGTGTGTGTGTGTGTGTATTAAACTCCTCAGTCTCCATCCTCTGCCTCCAAAGTACTGGGAAAACAGTCATGCTGTGTGCTACCATGTTCAAATTCAATATGTATTCTTTTTTTTCCTTTCTTTTTGCCAGTCCTGGGACTTGCACTCAGGGCCTGAGCACTGTCCCCGGCTTCTTTCTGCTCAAGGCTAGCACTCTACCACTTGAGCCACAGCTCCACTTCTGGCTTTTTCTATATAGGTGGTGCTGAAGAGTTGAACCCGGGGCTTCATGAATGCGAGGCGAGCACTCTACCACTAGGCCATATTCCCAGCCCTCAATATGTATTCTTGAAGAGATGAGATGGGATCGCAGTATAGCTAGCATGTAGGAAGTGGCATGTCATTTGCGTAAGGGTGTGGCCTGGGCTCTTGGTCTCTCCAGGTAGGGATGCCTGCCGCTTCTTTTCATTTTGGGAGTTTCTCACAAACCTGAGCAGCTACAACATATAACATCAGGGGTCTTGTTCACCTGCTGTCCCTGGAGTTAAAGAAGGGGCCTTCTAGAAGTCCCCCATTACTGTTGCTTAAGCTAATTCATTTCTTAGCTTTTTCTTCCCCCTCTTCCTGTTTTTCTTTTGGTACTTCCTGGGGTTTTGAACTCTGGGTCCTGTGCTTGCTAGGCAAACACTTTCCCACTTGAGCCACAGCTGCAGAGCTTCCTAGTAATTTTTGAGGACAGCAACCAAAGAACCTAATTGGAAAATATAGCTGTTCCCCTGTACCCTGAGTGACACCACTCTCAAACTGTCCAAGAACCAGGCCGATTTCTCTTCTCCTTAGTGCCCAGGAATAGGGTGGCCAGATCTAGTAAATAGAAATACAAGACACCCAGTGACACTTGAATTTCAGATAAATGTGAGTGAATAGTGTGTGTGTGTGTGTGCGCGTGCACGTGTGTGTAAGCATATCCAGGCAGTACTGTATCTTTTATTCACCATTGAACCTGGTCATCCTGTCCAGAGAGGGCAATGGCATCCCATATCCTAGAGTTCCCTTATAAGCACTTACTCTCTTTCACCCTGTGCTGTTCCCCGCGTCCACCAAGTAAATGGCTTCGTTAGGAGGGGGCAGATTAGGTACTGGATGGTACCAGGGCTTGAACTCAGGGTCTCATGCTCGTTTCGCTTTTCCTGCTCAAGGCCAGTGCTCTTACATTTGAGCCACATGTCTGGCCCAGATTTTTTGCTGGCTAACTGAAGATATAATTCTCATGGACTTGGTTGCCTCCCGAGTGCCTAGGATTTACACCCATGAGCCCCTGGTGCTTGGCTGATTTCCTCTCTTGAGAGGGACTCACCAAACATCAGCAGTCTTTCTTCCTGTTCACTCAAAGCCGCTGGCACTTGCCCACCCCCAGCCGGTGGAGGGGTGTTCGGAGAGCTGAGGCTGGTCGATGCCTTGGGCCCAGGTGGGAAAGTCGCACAGCCTCAACATAATGGCTGTGATTACTGACACAGCTGGGACTCAAGAGATCGCCGCCTGTACTGTGCCTTTGTTTGGCTCCTCTGGGGCAGGAACACGTCCAGTTGAGCTCTCCTAATGAGGCTGACCCCAGGGCGGGCAGGGTCCCCGGTGTGAGCCTCACACAGGTAAGAACCGCGGCACTCCAGCAAGGCAAGGCTCCAGGAGCTCAGCCGCCGTGTGTCAGGCCTGGCAGTGCCCTTCAAGCCGATCACTGGCTCTGGATGCTCCCAAACTGGGGATACCATCTAGAGGCTTGGAGTTCTTTTTGTTCTCCACCAAATAAAGAATGAGGAGGCAGGAAACGTAGGAACAGAAGAAGAGGATTTTTGTTGTTGTTGTTGGTGGTGGTTGTGGGGCTTGAACTCAGGGCCTGGGCGATATCTCTGAGCTCTTTCACTCAAGGCTAGCGCTCTACCAGTTTGAGCCACAGGGTCTCTTCTAGTTTTCTGGTGGTTAACCGGAGATAAGGATCTCATGGACTTTCCCTCCCTGGCTGGCTTTGAACCATGGTCCTTAGATCTCAGCCTCCTGAGTAGCTAGGATTACACAGGTACTTGGTGCAAAGTTTATTTGAAAGTGTGAGTACGGCAGCAGGGGAGTTGAGGAAAGCCTCTTCGCTCTGGGCAGGCTGACATATGCCCCCAGCGAGGACTCTGGATAAGAGTCACTTTTGCCTTATGAGGGCTGGTCCCCCTGCCTCCTGGAGCAGGAAGAGGAGGAAGGGAAGGGGCTTCCCATTGTAGTGGCCATGGGCTACCCCTTTTCCATCCCTGTGGGTGAGTCTGGCATCTGGTTGGGTCGCCCATGGGAGGGGGCACTGTCACCGGCACAGGTCAGCGTCTGTCCAGGCCTCTATTTCTGTCTGCCAGGCCCTTAGGAAGAGGAAGGGGTACCGTCTCCCCCTGGCCACCATCTTTCCTCCTTACCTGCCTGCTTCTTCCCAGAGTTGAGGAGCCTGCCCGCAGGCTGGCAGGAAGGGGCAGTCAGCTTTCTCCTGGGGGCCGACAAGGGCCCTGGCCACGCCCTCGGAGAGGGGTGGACCTGCATTCGGAACTGCCCGGCTCCCGTTCCCCTTCTGCCGGTGGAAGGAGGAGCTCCGGTCCCCCTCTGTATTCCAGGAACTCCATCAGCTCTGAGTGATGTGGGTTAACTATTTGAGTGGAAGGAGAATTTCAGAGCCCGGAGAATCTGTTTGTATTTTCTCCATTTATAATACTCTTTCTGACAGACCAATTTGCAATACAAAAGGAGGGATGAACATTCAATTATGGAGCGTGGAAGCACAGGAAGCAAACGAAAGCTTTGCCACATCAAAGTGAATATTATCTTTGGCAAAAAAATATGAAGAAGCATAGGAAAACCAGGCTGCTGAGAAGGCTTGTCAGCATACCCCCCGAGATCCCTCCCTGCCTCTTCAGCTCTGGAGAAATTGGGTTCTTTCCTCTATTCTGTTTTCTGTTCTCTTAGCATCTTTCTCCACTGGCCTTCAGGCTGATTTTTGTTTGTTTGGGTATTTTGAGACAGGTTCTCCCTACATAGTAGCTCAGGCTGGCCTTGAACTCATGATCCTCCTTCCTTGGCCTCCTGAGCACTGGGATTACAGGCAACTGCCACTAAGTCTGGCAGTCATGTTAATTTTTTTTTTTAACATTGGTGAGGACAGGTTCTTTCTGTTTGTTTTTGTTATTGTTGTTGTTGTTGTTTGGTTTTTTTTGCCAGTCCTGGAGCTTGGACTCAGGGCCTGGGCACTGTCTCTGGCTTCTTTTTGCTCAAGGCTAGCTCTCTACTTCCAGCTTTTTCTGTGTATGTGGTGCTGAGGAATCGAACCCAGGGCTTCATGCTTATTAGGCAAGCCCTCTACCGCTAAGCCACATTCCCAGCTCCTGACAGGTTCTCTCTGAATGGAAAGTTTGATCTGCAATGGATGGACCTGGTGGTTAGGATTTGTAGGTTTCCTACTGTTTATTTTATTTCTGAGTAGATTCCTACTGAGGATGCCTGTGCAGCACAGTATATGTTCTTGTCTTTGTTCCTTGGAAGGATAAACTAATTATTGACTGACCTGTTGGCCTACAAATAAAACCAATGCCACTTTTTTTTTTGGTGGGGGGGGGGAGGGCCTACTGGGGACAAACCCAGGGCCTTGTGCATTGAGTAAGTCCCTTACCTATATCTCCAGCCCTACAACATTATCTCTTTACTATGAACAATGTGTGGACATTGTTATGCTAAGTGCTTTGGATATAGTATCACATTAAAAGTCTTTATAATCCTGCTAGGAGATGTTATGATTCCCATTTGACTGACAAAGACAACCAGTCCCATTGAGACTCAGTAAATGGACTGATGTCACACACTGGCTAGTGGCTGAGCCTGGATTGGAACCAACACGTGACTGACTGCAGAATCAGCATGCACTTGTGCTGGTAATTGGGCTTGAACTCTGGCACTTTGGCTTGGCATTCTCCCTCAAGGCTGGTGCTCTACCGCTTGAGCCACTCTTCCACTTCCACGCTCTGAAGCCATTCCTTCCTTTCCCTACACAGTTTCTGCCATGCTCATCCTCCAGGCCTTCTTTCTGCATCTACTCTTCAGTGCTTTCCTCTGGGTTTGCAGAAGAGCTTCAGCGAGCCAGAGATGGCCGGCACCCTCTCCGTGCAGACAGTGGCCTCAGTGATTCTTGGGAGCAGTCATGGCTTCCCCCACATTCTCCAGTGCTTATGAGACCGTTGTTGGTGCTGGCTCCCGGCAAGGAGCTCTGACTTCCTGTTTTGGCATGGAAGTTCCCAGACATTAGTGGGGACCTGGGCTCATAAGGGTGGGGAGGGATATGCTAAAATGCAAATATGCCCTGGCCACACCAGTGATGCATTGGGTAGGTCTGGGGCCAGACAGAGGAATACGCATTTCCATATGGCTCTCTGCTGATGGCCGGGCAGGATCTGGGACGCAGGGGAGTGGAGGAGTTCCCACTCAGATTCCTGGCGACTGCTGACCTCACCCTTTGCTGTAGCCAATGGGAACAGGCAGTGTGTGCCCCTCCCCCTGCTGGTGCTTGGCCCCTGGGTGGACTCAGGGCTGTGCCCCACAGTAAGAAGGGCTGCCGAGAAGGGAAGAGATGAGACTCCCCAGTGTAAACACTCAAGTCACTGGTGCTCCAGGACTGGTGTCACCTGCCAAGTGCCAATCAGAATCCCCCATCTGCCCAGAAGAGGGCGTCCAAGGTGACTGTCACGGTCCCCTTCTCCCTCCTCCTGGCCACGGTTGGAATGGCTGGGGCTTTACTGGGCTTGGACTCAGGGCCTGGGTACTGTCCCTGAGCTTTTGTGCTCAAGGCTAGGGCTCTACCACTTGGGCCACAGTTCTACTTCCAGTTCTTTTTTGGGTGGTTAATTGGAGATAAGAGTCTCATGGACTTTCCTTCCCCCGGCTGGCTTTGAACCACAACCCTCAGATCTCAGCCTCCTAAGTAGCTAGGGTAACAGGGCCACTGGCAGTGGGCTCAAATGACTTTCATGTCCTACAAATGAATCTTTCTTTACTCTAGCGCCTCCCGGACATTGCTACTGCATACAGAAAACCTGGACAGGCACGATCATGCTCCAAGTACACTCATCTCATTCATGATACCAAATTTGAGGGGTTTGGCTATGCCAAGACATGAAATAGCTCAAGGAAGAGGGTTTGTAATCCATAGACTGACAGAGAAAATAAGGAATGGGTGGTGGGGTAGCAGTGTGTGGGACCAGGCAGAAGTACAATTGGAGTGAGATGACCTCTTTGTAGGGCAACAGGTACTTTGAGTTCTGCCTCAGCCTCCCAATTGGCTCATTGAGGTAAAAACCTGGGGGATGTACATCTGTGAAACACCAGGAAAAGTGGCCACGCCCGTTTCCGCAGACTGGCGTAGAGCACAGGGCTGGGCTCAGGCTCAGTTGCCTGGTTGGAAGCACGTAGGGAAATTAGCATGCTGACGTCAATGCGGGACGGGACCCCGTCTCGAAACCATTACCTCCACTTGCCAACTTGCAACAATGGAGGTCTCTGCCATGTCCCTCTCTGTGCTTCACACTCACGTCTAGATCCAAAAGAGGAAGGACTCTGATAAGCTGGAAAGCTGTAATCACTGAGAAGTGGGGAATGGGGTTCCTCCAGCGACTCCCCCAGTGCCAGTGGCCTTCCGCCTCTTACGATGCTTTCTTCAGGACAAGTTTGTGGCTAGGTCTGGGTGTGAAACTGGAACGCTTGTATGAGAAAGGAAGCCCAACCCATTCCCTACCCCACCCCCTAAAGGAGGATAAGAAACAAAAGGTAAAGTTGGGTGTAGCCTCTCTTGTTGCTAAGCAACAGGGACTTTTGAGAAGTGATTGCCTGAGAACCCATTAGTTGCTATTCCTAAACAACTAGTAGGTTATAACCAGTGGATTTCCATAGACCAGAAAGCAGACAGAAAGAGCCAGATTCGTATGGAAAGAACATGCTTCTCTTCTCACTGCCAACCAACATGGAGCAGAGCCAAGTCCTACATCTCCAGTGACTGCCAGGCACCAGGTAGAAGGAAGTAAACGGCTACATTCACTCAGGAAGCAGCACTAGCAATGTGAAATGCTGTCTCAGATTTAAGGTTTAGAGGAGAAAACATGCAGGGGTGGTTGAGAAAGGAAAAGAAAACTAATGACAGAGGACCTCAAAACATACCACAGAGCTTCAGTCATTAACACAGTATGACATCATGATCCAGCAATCCCAATCCTAGGATAATAAATCCAAAAGAAAGAAAATCAGCATGCAGAGGGGTGACATATCCAAAGGTAAAATTCCCGGTGAGTTACAGATCTAATTATAAAGAGGGAAAAAAAACCCAAATATAAAAGTAGGAGAAGAAATAACATTGCTGGGTGCCAGTGGCTCACTCCTGCAATCCTAGCTATTTGGGAGGCTGAGAAGGGAGGGATTTCAGTTCAAGGCCAGTCTGGGTAGAAAAGTCCATGAGACTCTATCTCAACAGAGGGAAGCTGGGCTTGTGGGATATGACTGCTAGCCAAGCTAGGATAGAAAGCCTAAAATGGGCAGACTGCAGTCTTGGCAGGAAGTGAGATGCTATCTTAAAAATAGCCAGTAAAAGCTGGGGGCTGTGGTGGCTTGTGCCTGTAATCCCAGCTCCTCAGGAAGCTGAGATCTGAGGACTGAAGCCAGCCTGGACAGGAAAGTCCATAAGACTCGTATCTCCAATTAACTACCAGAAAACCGGAAGTGGAGTTGTGGATCAGTGGTGGAGCGCTAGCCTTGAGCAAAAAGAGCTCAGAGACAGTGCCAAGTCCCTGAGTTCAGGCTCTATAACTGACCAAAACAAAAAGAAAAAGCCAGTGAAAAATAGAGCTGGAGTTGTGGTTCAGTGGTAGTGTTTTGTCTCAAAACAACAACAGCAATGAAAGATCCGGAGATTCTCCTGCCTCAGCCTCCCAAGCGCTGGGATTGTCCATGTGCATCACCATGCCCCATTCACACATGTACCCTTGATGGGATGGAAATAGAAGTTAGTACCAAGTTTTGGGCCCTGTTTAGTTTACATTTTCATTCAGTTTTAAGGAATTCATTCTATAGAAAAACACATCTACAATCCTAATCTATGTCAACAACACTCGTGACGATATTGGTAGATATTGGTCCCCAGATATTTTCTTTAGCACTGAAAAAACCAAAACAAAGGGGCTGGAGGCCTGGCTCGGGTAGTAGAATACCAGCCTGTGAACAGCACCAGGCTCTGCGTTCAAGTCTTGGTCCCAGAAACAAGACAAAACCAAACAAAGCAAAGCCAGGTCATTCCCCCATTTCTGTTACACAGTCATTCTTCAAACACCATACAATTAAGTGTAGACTTAACAAATTAGAATTTTCTATCTTTCTGGAACTCTGCTCAGCTTATATTCATTGGAGTGTAAGGCATCTTCCAAATTCTAACCGTGCTTTCCAGAAAAATTGAAGCTAGTGTAGCTAAGTAATTTCCCCAGGCCCCATGAATATTATGTGGCAGGGACAAAGAGGGGGAGGGCATACATGTCCAGGTCATGTCCATGCCCAGGTTGTGTCCATCCTTCAGCTACACCACCTGGCCCTCACAGCCAGCATGCCAAGGGCAATGGCTCCTGGCTCTGAGCACCTGCTTGTTAGCAGAGGCCGCTGGGAGGAAGGAAGGACTGGGGTCCTGGTGACATCACAGTGCAGAGCCGGGCGCATAGCAGGTGTATGGTCTGCTCCTGAGCACCCATGCCTGGGTCTGCACCTGGGCCTCCCAGTCTGCCCTTGAACTACCTAACAGAGGGCTCTTCGTTGCCTGGCTGGAAACTTTCCAAGAGCCTGGCTCACGAGTCTGCTGTGGTCACTGGAACTGGGCTCTTGGACCCAGAAAGAGTAAAAGCAAGACGAGACCCAGAGGAACTGAGGTAAGTCTTCATTGAGATATCTGTTCGAGCAAGATGGGAGATGCAGCTCTAACCCAGAGTCGATCAGCCAGCAGGTCCCCAAACAAAGGAGAAGGGGTGGCCTAAGAGGTAAGAGCTCCCCCCCCTAGGGTTCCAGTTTGGAGCCTTCACATAGAAAGGGGTCAGAAGTTGCAGAGTTGAAATCCTCATCATCTAAGCTGTCCAGTTGTGGGGGCCCCTGGGTCAGCTTTGGCTCCTGGGGTCAGGACACCTCTACCTGTCATGTGTTTATGTCTGGGTCTGCGTTCAGTTCTGGAGCCTCATTCGTGTCTCTGTGTGGCTTTGCTGTGAGCCTTCTCCCCCATGTCTGGTCATTCCACCACCTTCTGGTTTCTCACCTGCATGGTGTGACGTGACATCGGTGCTGGATTCCAGCCTTGTGTCCTGGTCTTCTGAGCCTCAGTTTCTCATTTGTAAAATGAAGGGGTCTGATTATTTCTAAGGTCCCTGAGAGTGACGATCTTCTCTGGTTTCTGGCTGTCTTGCGTCAGTCAGGAAGCCAGCAGGGCTTTCTCTTCTTCTCTCCCGGGGGTTTCCTTGTGCGTGGTCCAGGCCTTTGGAAAGGGCGCTGCAACCCCACAGGTTTCTGAGTGACCAGATGTGTGTCGACGTCTAGGGAAAGTTATCACACAGAAAAAAGAGAAAACAGCTCTAGTCCCCTGGAGTTCTGCCAGCCAGACTCATTAGAGAGATGAGAGATGAGAGAGAGCCACAGAGAGAGACACAGAGAGAGACACACACATAGAGGACAGACAGAGAGACAGAGAGTCTGAGGGCTCCAAGTCCAGGCCTTGGCCATCTTTCCACCAGAGAAACAAAGCCAACTTCCTCTCAGTCTCTTGCTTCTGACGTTCTTCCCTTGCTAATTCATCCTCCGCACACCCACAGAGCTACCCAATTCCAAATCTCATCTGCTCACTCACCTGCTTCAGATCCTCTCTGCGAGGACTCTCTGCCCAGCACAGGAATAATCTAGTGACAACTCCTCGACTTCTCTCTCACCTCCACATGTGAGCCGGATGTGCCTGAAAGGACTCCAGATCTCTCGTCTCCCATTGCTCTATGGCGTCCACCTGCCTTGCGAGCTGAGGATTTACCTGTCCCTCACAGATTAGTGTGTAAGGAAAAACAAAGTAATAGGGAAGTCAGGGGCCTTGGGGCAAGTTTTCTGGGAAAGGAAGGGGACTCTCAGGACACAGACTTGTATGATAATTTAGAGAGGTAGTTAGCATTGGGGTGTGTGTGTGTGTGTCCCAGAAGTAGAGGATGACATGGGAGTACCCCAAGAGAAGAGGAGCCATAGCTCTAAGGAGGGAAAGAAAATCAGCATCCCTGGCTCAGAATCCAGTGACTTAAGGTGGTCAGGTCCCCATCTGGAAAGGCTTTAGGAAAGAAGAAGGGGACTTGATCCAAAGATAATGCTCCAAATTAGTAAAGTCCTAGAGAGCCATAAACATGTCTATGCCGTTGACAAGTAATTCTGCTCACAAAAATTTATGCTAAGGGGATCATTCAACTGAGCACCAAAAGGCTCTATAGACAATGATGTTTATAGAGGCAATCATTTTCTTTGATAGTAGAGGACATTTGGAAACAATTTAAAGTTTAATAATAAGACCTAGTTAAATAAAATATGAACTGTCTGGATGATGGAGCGTTAGGAAGACATGAAAAGGTAACGTTGGCCCTGCGTTATTCAATAATTCAGCACATATTAACAGAGATGACTGTGTTAGTTTATTAGGAGTGCCATAACTCTGCTAAGAGACTTAACACAACATGGGTTTCTTCACAATTCTGGAAGCTGGAGTCCCAGATCAAGTGGTTGGCAGAGTTGGTTCTCCCCTGCCCCCCTCCCAATCTCTTCTCTGAGTCTTCTCCTCCCCTCTATGTGTCCGTGCCCTTGTGTCCTCTTCTGGTAAGGACACAGGTCAGATTGTGTTAAGGCACACTCTAATAATTTCATTTTCACGTAATTACCTCTTTAAAGACCCTTATCTCCAAATACAGGCACCATCTTAAAGTGTTATGGATCAGGATTTTTGTAGGACACAGTTCAGCCCAAAACAGGTGTGTGTGTGTGTGTGTGTGTGCTTGGGCGTGATGCTAGGCAGTACCTCCCGTCCCCCATTACGGTTCGAAGCCATCTTGGACGTGAAAGTCTAAAAGACTTTTACACCTTCAATTGACTACCCAAAGAGCTGGAAATAGATTTGGGCTCAAGTGGTAGAGTATCAGCCTTGAACAGAAAGCTTGCGGACAGTGCCCAGACCCTGGGTTTAAGTCCTAACGCGTGCATGCACGCGCACACGCACACACACACACACACAGAGTGTCTGATACACCAAGATCTAGATAGCTAACCAGGAGTGCAATGCTGAAGTAAATTTATTAAATTAGATGCAAACCCAGTTACTATGCAATGGTGCAATAAAACTGTAACCTTTAAATGATTACTGTACCAAACATAAATCCTTTGTATTTCTACTAGGCAAAAATCTACAAATTGTCATGTAATGTTAATGGATGTTCACGAATCTGGGCCCTCATGACCAGCCTTTACGAAGTCCAGTAAATATTAGTCCAGTAGATATTTCTCCTACAGGGGGAAGAACAGATAGATATTCATTCAGTGTAACAAGGGGAACAAATGCAGTCATGTTCTTGTGTATTTTTGAGAATGTTGGATAATTCTTTTGTATGTGTGTTTGTGGGTATTGGTGTGTGTGTGTGTGTGTGTGTGTGTGTGTGTGTGTGTGTGTGTGTTAGGGCTTCATGTACTCTAGGCTAAGCATCTTCCACTAAGCTATATCCCTAGCCCTGTCCTGGCAAGTCTTTTTTTTTTTTTTTTAAATAATATCTTTATGCTACCTTTCATTTTTATCTAGAGCCTTGAACTTAAGGCCTTGTACTTGCCAGCCAAGTTCTTTATCACTGGAACCACACCCCTCCGTGTTTTGTAATTATTGACCACAGAAACTAGGTGCCAGAGGAGAAGAATAGCTATAGAGGCATCTCTAAATATGTTCCTGGAATCATGTTGTTGTAGCTGTCCCCTTTTCCTTACCACATGGGTAGGAAGAGAAGTGTTATCTCCTGAGTCTCCCAAAGCCAGAGGGTACTAGATTTCCTCATTCTGGGTGTTCCCTGTGAACATCCTTGTGTCTCCTCCTCAGGCCGGTGGGCAACGACCTAGATCTGTCACCCCAACCCCCTGCCGGCACCCCATTCTAAAAGCATCATCAATTCAACTCCCAGACTACGAAAGTGCGGGAGGAAGCAGACTATTCATTTTTGGCGACAAATTTGCCAAAATGCCAGTTTAATAAACAAAATAAATATCTCTTCTCAGCATTTTTGTCCCAATATGAATATGTATGAGCTCTTGGAGCCCGGGAAGAGGCGGGCTTCTGGAGACAGCGTCTGGATTTAGAGGCCCCTCGGTGGAAGACGGCAAAGGGGTTGTGAGCTTTGTTTTCAGTCTCCCCCCCGCCGCCCCCAGGCGATGAACAAGTGGAGAGCAATAGAGATTGGGTGGATAGCCCTGTTTGTGCAACTGCTATCTGAAGCCACAAAAAATGATCAGGATGTGCAGTCTCCATTTTTCTCAAGATCATGGCCCCCCGGGAGAAAAGCTATAACCAGGGAGATTAGAAAATGCCATACGGCAAATACAGTAGCAGAAGCATGTGCGTGGTTTAGGGGGTTATTGGTAAGCCAGATTGGGGTAGGGAAAAACCATACGCACCCGTGGTGCAAAAGCAGATACACAAGCATCAAGTTTCAAACCGACCACGTAATTGAAGGCAACTTATTTATAACACGGAGTCCAGGCTTTTCTTCCTGTTTTGGTAAATATTGGAGATAATGTATTTAAGGCACTCAGCATAGCGACTCACACCCAGTGGGCCCTTCATAAATTATAGCTATTAATGAGAAGCATTGATTTTTAAAAAAAATTTAACTATAGCAAATAGCTCACAACAGAACGGTCCTTTGTAATGTATAAAGCATTTTCACATCCATTACCTCAACCCTGGGGAGGAGGCAGTTTCGGTTCCCTTTTACCCATGAGAGGCCAGGACCGGTGGCCCAGACCACACAGACAGGACGGAAAAGCTAGAGAAGAAGGGCGTGGGGCAGGACAGAGGACCAATGGGTCCGTATTGCCCAGAGGACCAAGGGTTGGGAGGGGAGGGGTCAGTCAGTGTAGTTGTTGCTTCCTTGGAGATAGGCAGAAGGCAGAGGTCATGGAGCCTGGTGGGGGAAGATCCAATCAGGGGATACAGATAAATGGGAATCCTTTGGATAGCTCCCTCCCTCCCTCCCTCCTCCCCTCCCTGTGTATGTGTCAGTACAGGAGCTTGAACGCAGGTTCTCTCAGTCTCGCTCTTTTGCTCAAGGCGGGTGCTGTTAAAGCCGCTCTTCCACTTGCAGCTTCTTGCTAGTTAATGGGAGATGGAGTCTCTCGGATTTGTCTCTAGGCGCCCGGCTTTGAATGGAAAGCCTCGAGAGTAGTTAGAATTACCGGCATGAGTCACCTGCAGCCAGCTCTGTTTTCTTACTATCTCAGAAAAGAGCTTGAAGAAGCAGAAGCCAGGAGTAGGTCAGTGCTCCCAAAGTGGGGTGAGGCGGGGGGTGAGGGGGGGGGCGCTTTGTCCTTTCCCTGTAGACAGTCTGGACCAGTGCTCCCTGTGGGAGGAGCAGTGTGCTCCCACACGGAAGGCTGCCTGTGTGTTTTGGGGTGGCAAGGAAACAGGAACGGGGGTGGGGTGGGGGAGTGGGGGTGCAGCTTCCTAGAGCGTGGAAAGAGGAATACCCCAGGGGACGTGTGGGTGGTGGCAGCTTTGAGGGGGACAAGCAAGCGGAGACTCTCGGGCACTGAAACCTCCAGCTGAAGGGAGAGGTAAGGCCCCGGGGGCCTGGCTGGTGAAGAAGTAGCTCCGGGAGCTTCGTGTCGCACAGCCACGGCTGGCGCCTGCGCAGAACCAGAGCTGTTCCCACACCACGCACCCACGCTCTTGACATGGGGGGGCGGTGGCGTAGAGGCTGATCTCGGGGGGCTTTCGGAGAAGGCGGGTTTGCTGGGCATTGGCTCTGTCTGCACAGGGCTGGGAGGGAGTGTGGAGCCAAAGGAGGGGTGCACTCAGATCTCTGCAGGCGAAGTGTCAGAGCGAGCAGCCCGGGCCCCCATTCTGGCCCAACCACTCCCTGCCCTTTGCTAGTCACATTCTTTTCTTTTTCTTTTGTTTTTGTGCTGGTACTGGGGCTTGAACTCGGGACCCAGGCACTATCCCTTAGCTTTTTTTTTTTTTAGCTCCAAGCTGGCTATCAGCCACTTGAGCCACAGCTCTACTCTTGGCTTTTTTGGTGATTAATTGGAGAGAAGGGTCTCAAGGACTTTCCTGCCTGGGCAAGCTTTGAACGTTGATCCTCAGACCTCAGCCTCCTGAGTGGCTAGAATCACAGGCGTGAGCCACTGGTTCTTGGCTACTACTCATTTTCATGCTTTAATCTGCAAAACTGGGGGCAAAAAAAAAAAAAAAGAGTCGCCTAAGGTAAAAATGTAAGCCGTGAGTACTGAGAATTTGAGTAGACGTTGAAGTGTTATTTTAATTAATCATTTTTTAATCACTGTCTGACTCAGTGTGATCTGTGTAATTTAGTGTAGATGGGGAACTCTCTGAGCCTGGCTGCCAGGATTGATGCCTTCGTTTATACTGAGAGCGAGGGTGAGGTGCTAAGATCTTCCTTCCTGTTCCTCCCGCGCCTTTCTCTGCTGTCCACTATGCACTGGCTGAGCCCGCACTGACCGACAGCCTGACAGCGTGCGGCCATCTCTGATTGTTCCTATGCCTGTCGCCTTGGCCTTCTTGTCTTTTAGGGAGCTGGGTGGAGATGGGGTGAGCTGTGGCGTGTGCCGGGAATGTTAATAGCGCAGAGCACGCTCCATCGGCAGCAATGTAGATTTAGGCAAGACTTCAGGCAAATTAAATTAGCTAGAAGGCTTGAGAAATGGAAGAGGAGAGGAGAGGGACTGAGGTTTCGAGGTTTTAAGGCTTTGTTGGTCTTTTCTTTTTTCCCCTGTGCATAATATAATTAACTACAAATATGATTTTAATCCCTGGATTACTTCAGCTTGTGTCTCTGGAAAAAACGAGGGCTTTTTTTTTTGATGAAGGTAGATGAGTCTGTGTGTGTGTGTGTGTGTGTGTGTGTGTGTGCGTGTGTGTGTTACATGTGGTGCTAGGTGTGTGGTGATATACAGTTGTATGATGTGTGTCTGTATGTGTATGTGTGTGAAGGTTAAGGACAAACAACTCTGGGGGTGAGGGGAACGGTTTGGATGCTGTTCTCATCAGAGGCCTTTCCATCTCTTCTGTCTTGGCTGGGGTCCCCGGTGTCTGGGGGGGAGCTGGGGAAGCTGGGGCAGAGTCCCCTGTCTCTTGCCCCTGCCTCTTGCCCCGGCCTCTCCCCGAGGCATTCAGCACTCTTGCCAGGAATTCCACAGCTCTCGTCAGGAAACCGGGACAGAATCGAGTGCAGAGTGTGGTACCCCAACTGTGGATCAATGCGGCCTGAATTAAATATTGATTTCCTCCCCTTTCCTTTCAAGGAAGTTTCTTGAGAGTAATTGGCTTGGTGGTTTAGTCTTCGCTTTTTAATTTTTCATCCTGATCCTTAAACATTCTGCTGCTGAAAACCTTAATCCTACGAGAGGGGCAGGTCCTTCTGCGCCCACCCCCTTGGGGCCCTCCTCCCTCGCCCACTCTGATAACGTCCCGAGATGAAGCGTGGGCATGGAGGAGAAGCAGCCCGTGGAAACATGACTGTAAACATCGGCCCACAAGGCTGTGGCTGGCAAAGGGCAGCCGCCACCCCCCTTCCCCCTTGGCCTAGAACATCCAGTCCCAGCAGGCAGGGCGGGGCACCAGCCAGGCCAAGAGAGAGGCGCGTGATGGACAGCTTGGGGTTCACGTAGGCTGCTCTTTCATTCTCCTTCAGGAAGCCTTCCTTGATCTGTGCGACCCCCCCCCAACCCCGTCCCCCCTCCCCTCAACCAAGGGTTGCTCCTCAGTTCCTCCCCTGGGAGTTTCCAAGGCCTAGAGTAAGATATTGGGGGAAGTGCCAGGCAAGGAAAGGTCCGGGTGGGATTCTGCACCCCCAGGCAGCGTGCACTCCTCCCCAGTCCCCTACGGCCGGAGCCCCAAGCCGTCTGCCCCCTTGATGGCTCTGTCAGAGCTCGCTTTGCTGGGGCCAGAGGCAGGCCCATTTGCTAGGGGAGCTGGAAGGCTCGCACTCTGGTTTTCCGGGCCTTGCCGGGTGGCCCAGGCTGTAAGCAGCATGGGGTGCTCCCACTATGCCTGCCCAGAAGTGGCTCCCCTCCCTCCCCGCCTCAGGGGCCAGCAGCTTCCCAGGCCTCCCGAGCATCCAGCCAGTCATCCGTGGGTCCTGGTAACAGAGGCCCAGGCGGGAGGCTAAGCTGTTCCAGGATGTGCTTGTTAGTTACAAATTGAATGACTACCCTCCCGCCGGGCTGGAGGCTCTGTCTCCCTAGAGCTCCCGAGCGGCCACCCTTCTCCGTGGAAAGCCTGCGGGTCTCCAGGTGAATGGATAGAATGGAAACTTGTGAGTTGGCCTCAGAGTCCAGTGCTCCTACCTCCTGGGCTTTGGTCAGCTTTGCTGGAACCGTCTCAGCCTGGATTCTGGGTGGACCCCTTCCGGGCGCGAATGGCAGGGTGCACCCATTCCTGCATCCCTTCCCAACATACGCATTAGACTACTGTGTGCTGGGGCACAGGACGTAAATTAAAACCCAGCCTTTCACAGAGTGCCGAGAAGGGCTGGCATGTCACAGAAAACAGCTGGGGAGGGGCCAGGGCCAGGGCTGATTTGGAGCTGCTCCTTACTTATTCATTAGTTTGTGTTTATGCCGGTACTGGTGCTCGAACTCAAGGCCTGGACACTGCCCTTTCACGTCACCGCTCAGGATTAGCCTCTACCACGTGAGTCACAGCTTCACTTCCAGGGTTTAGGTGGGCTTTGCTCCCTGCACTGGCTTTGAACCTGGATCCCCAGATCTCAGCCTCTGGAGCAGCTAAGATTACAGAGAGAAGCCTCGGGCTCCCAGCGGGAGCTGGTCCTTGTGAATGGGGTGGTCGAGTCATCAAAGCTTGGCTTGGGCCAGGTGCTGGAGGCTCACGCTAGCTACTCAGCCTACATTCTGCCAAAAATAGACTCCACTCTAAGTTCGCTAAAACTTTTTTTTTTTTTTTGAAATAGGGAAGGCGGGTCTTAAGCTTGAAATCCTGCTGTCTCAGTCTCTCAAGTGCTTGAATTATAGGTGTGGACCACCATACCCTGCCTGCCACTACACAGTCTAACAGGGACGTACAGATTTCTACCTAACAAATTAGCACTGCATTAAAAAGTGTCCGGTCATGTTATAATACAGAGAAATGAGTAAGTTTATACATTGCTAATATAATGCTTTAGATGTAATACACAATCTACCAAAATCCCTTAGGATAGCTAACAGTATGTACCAAACGCCTGAAAATTTTCAAGGTTTTTTTTCTTCTAGCACTTCTGTTGTGTTGGTAAGGTTGAGGATTGAACTCAGGGTCTTACTCACTGAAGGCAACGGCCCTATCACTGAGCTGCAGCGCTAGCACAGATACTTTTTTGATTCTGACAATCCTGAGGGAATAATTCTTTTTTTTTTTTGGCCAGTCCTGGGCCTTGGACTCAGGGCCTGAGCACTGTCCCTGGCTTCTTTTTGCTCAAGGCTAGCACTCTGCCACTTGAGCCACAGCGCCACTTCTGGCCATTTTCTATATATGTGGTGGTGGGGAATCGAACCCAGGGCTTCATGTATACGAGGCGAGGACTTTACCACTAGGCCATATCCCCAGCCCGGGAATAATTCTATACACACACACACACACACACACACACACACACACACACACACACACACACACACACACACAATGTGTTGCCTGAGTATATTTGTTCCTGGATCATAGGGAAAGCTCAAAAACAATTTGTAAAACCAACCTTAAGATATTAACTTGTGGGGCTGGGGATATAGCCTAGTGGCAAGAGTGCCTGCCTCGGATACACGAGGCCCTAGGTTTGATTCCCCAGCACCACATGTACAGAAAACGGCCAGAAGCGGCGCTGTGGCTCAAGTGGCAGAGTGCTAGCCTTGAGCGGGAAGAAGCCAGGGACAGTGCTCAGGCCCTGAGTCCAAGGCCCAGGACTGGCCCAAAAAACAAAACAACAACAACAAAAAAAAAAGATATTAACTTGTGATAGTGCCTCCCTCAATGTACGAGGTGCCTAAGGGACTCAGATTCATAGAGACAAACGGTGGCTACCAGGGAATGAGGTAACCGGACATGGAGAGTTGTTGTTTAATAGGTAGAGTTTCTCTTTTGCATTTGTAAAGTGAGAAGAATTCTGCAGGTGAGTGTTGGTGACAGTTACATGTCAATATAAATGATGTACTTAATGTCACTGAACTGGATACCAACAAAAAAGTTAAAATGGTGCGCTAGGTGTGGTAGTGTATGTCTATAATCCCCACACTCTGGAAGTGAGGGAAGAGGATGGCCTCTCAAGGTTGAGATTCACCTGGGCTTCAGAATGACCCTATCTCAAAATCAGTAAGAGCAAAACACAACACAACACAACACAACCCGGCGCAAATGGTGCCTTTCGCCTTAGGCATCTTTTGCACAAGAGGAAAATGCAGAAAGATGACCGGGTCCTGGGTGGATGGCATGGGCCTGGCCCTTCCTAATAAACCCTTCCTGGATTCGTCGCTGCCCCCCAAGAATATGCCTCCACTGGAACGTGGTGGCTTTGAGAGCAAAGGAGGCGCGGGGGGTATCAGCCAAGTCCATCACCAGAGAGGCAGGAGGGGCCGCATCGGGGCTGGCGGAGGAGGGTGCCGGCCATGCTCAGGGCTTAGCCCAGCCTGGGGACAGGGGAGAAGGGGTTCTCCACCCTAGTGTCTTTCCTGCCTGGCAGTGCTTGCTACAAAAGTAGCCTTGAATATCCCCAGATGCTGGGGTGGGGTGCAAATATAAGCGGGGGCTGGGGGAGGACTAGAAGAAAGAGCCTGGGGCGGAGGCCGGGGGGCGAGGCTTCGGCCGGTCCTGTCCACTGTGCGCTGCGTGCAGGCACGGATCGCAGAAGCCGAGTGGGAGAGGGGCGGCGTGCACCGACAGGAACGCTGGGGTGCCTAGTTCAAGTCCAGGGTCTGCCCCTTGAGGACTCATCCTTGGCTGAATTATTTAGCTAACTTCGTGGCTCAGTTTCTCATCTGCCAGTGGGGATCAGAATAAGATCCACCTTGTGGATTCAATGAATGCAGAGCTGCACCGTGCCCAGAGCAATGCCCGGCACAGGTGACTTTCTATTAAGTGAGGTTCAGTCAGCTGTCCGCTCCACAGAGCTCGGGAATGAGAACGTTTTCACTGTGTGCTCCAGTCCTGGGTCTAGAACTCCGGCCCTTGGCTCGCCCTTTTCAACTCAGGCCCCCCGCATTGCCCCTCGTCTTTTTTGTTCAAGGCTAGCGCTCTACTACGTAAGCCACGTCTCTGCTTCTGTCTTTTGGGGAATTAACTGGAGACAAGGGTCCCGTGGACTTTAAACTGCGGTCCTCAGAGCTCAGCCTCCGGAGTAGCCAGGATGACAGGCATGGCCGTGAGACCGGGAACCAAGAAGAAGCTCTTGCTGGTGGAAAGCCCATCCTCAGACTCGGCCCTCCTCCGTCCCCAGCACAGAGCTCTCTGTGTCCTCTCCTCCCACCAAGAGCCCCGTGTCCTCCTCTCGTCCAGCGGGAACTTGCATCCTCACCGGCGGGCGACGGGAGCGTGGGGGCTGCTGGGGCCGCGGAGGCCGCCGCTGGGGCGCAGCCAGGCTGCGTGCTTTGGCTGGCGGCCCCGGTGCCTCCTGATGCGCTGGGGTGAGGGCATGCCAAGAGCAGGCGGGTGCAGATCACCAGGGAGGCGGATTAATGTAATCACTGTATCACCAGCCCCGCTCACTCCCCACCCTCTCCCTTAATTCTGATTATTATCCTTATTAGAGGCTCAGCTGCCAATGGTTATTGATTCTCCCTGCTGCAGCACTTTAATCAAGTCTGTGGAGCCGTTGTTGGGGACACAAGCCTCGGAGGGCCCCAGGACAGGTGTGCGGAACCGCCAGCCAGTCAGGCGAGGTCCCACTGGGTTCCACAGCCACTGAGAGCGCTCAGCTCAGACCGCCTCTGTCTGGCGGCAGGGGAGGGGGCTCTGGAGGAGAATAGCACCGCCCTGACTTCTGGCTGGCAGGTGCTTCCAGCCGGGACCAGCTCTGCTAGGCATACTGCCAATGTCTCTAAACCTGGGAGGATGCTCTGCCCTGAGCCCCTTACCAGCCACGTAGCATCCGTACCACAGCCTCCTGCCAAGCGGGCACCAAGGGCTGAACCAAATACTCCTGGGTCTCTGGAGAGCCAGGCCAGGGGCGATGGAAGCTGGAGCTGGAGCGTTAGGAACTTTTCCCAGGGCTTGTGGTAAGGGTGGGAAGGAATTCAGGTACCAGGCATGGAGTTAGGCAGCTCGCCCTGTTTTCTCTGAGATCTCACATTAAGCCCATTTCACAGAACCAAAGCGATGGGCCCAAGGAAGTCACTCAGCTGGCTGGAGCCGAGCTGGGTCTGGACCCAGATCTTACACCTTGTTCTGAGACAAGATCTCACTATGTAGCCCAAGCGGACCTCAAACACCGTAACCCTCTCAGTGCTGGGATCACAAGCACGCACCCCTCTGCCTGGCTGGTCTCACGCTTCTGTAGGTAAGGAGAACCTCATTTCACAGATAACTACTGGTCAAGAGCCTTCCAGACCTGTGAGTCCCACATTGCCCACTTCCGTTGTCTGCAGGCTCTGGAGGAGTTCTATAATCTTCCTCACACAGGAGCCTAGGAGAACGAAGTTTGTGCACTGCCCAGGCTTTGCAGGTGACCCACAGCCCTGTACTGGGGCAAGTCCTGTGGCCCCATTCGGGCTGTGCCCTCCGGGCTGCCTTTGCGTGCTGGGATCCGCCACTGCCCAGAGGCCGACTCAGGCTGAAGGGCGCCCGGCGCCTCCCACCGCCCAGGATGCCGTCATCGGGGCTGAGTTCCTGCAAGTGGTGGCCACGTGAAGCCCTAGCAGCAAAGGCAGAGGGGGAGGTTGGGCAATAAAAGTCAAGGGAAAAAAAACCCAATAAATAAAAAATATTAAACATTATGAAAATGGATTTCGGGCAGCCACAAACAAATGGATGTATAATGCGCATGTTTTTCCATTCTGCTGAGAGGATGAAGCGCATTATGTTTTCCAGTTGAGAGTGGCCGCAGGCCTTGGGGTCTGCACTGGTGAATTCTGGGGTCCAGCTAGGGCCCTGCCTGCTCACATGCACGGGGGTGGGAGTGGGGGCGGGGGGCAGGACAAGGGACATCTTGGGCACCGCATTGCTGAATGTCTGTACAGGAAAGACAAAGTTCAGAATCGAAAAGCCAGGGGTGTGGTGCTCTGAAGACACAGGCTCCCCGAGAAGATGACACGGAGGAGAGGGGCATGCCTGTGCCTTCTGGGGACCCTGCCTCCTCTTCCTCGGGGTGCACGGGGCTCCCCGGCTCTCCTCCCCGGCTCCCTGGCTTCCCTTTCCGTCACCCCATGGCCAGATGGCATGGTGGGAAATGTTGCCATCGCCGAGTACAGGCTGGCTGACGGGCTCCTGTGTCATCGCCGAGTCCTGACCCCCGACTGACCGTCCTGGGCCTCCAACAAGTGCCCCCACGTGCCCACTGCTCCTGTGGGGGCCACAGCCCCCTTCTGGGCTTCCTGTTCCCCTCGTGTCTCTCCCCAATGTGTATGGGGGAGCTATTGTATTGGTTGCTATTTTTCTTTCCTTTTTTTGTGTGTGTGGGGGGAGGGCTGGTCCTGGAGCTTGAACTCGGGGCCTGGGCTCTGTCCTTGAGCTTTATTGCTCAAGGTTGGTGCTCTACCACTTGAGCCATAGCTCCACTTCTGGCTTTTTTGGTGTCTAGCTGGAGATGAGAGTCTCCCAGACTTGCCCGTCCAGGCTGGCTTCAAACCGCGATCCTCAGATCTCAGCCTCCTAAGTAGCTAGGGTGACAGGCGTGAGCCACAGCCGGCTCTTAGAAACAGAGCAAAGCCCACACATTAGTGTGTGTGTGTGTGTGTGTGTGTGTGTGTGTGTGTGTGTGTGTGTCTCCTAGGGTGTTTCAGAGAATGGCAGGTAGGCCCAGGGTACACCTGGGGACCCTAAGCACCGGGCATTTCCGACCCCCTCCGCGCCTTGTGTGTGACGGCCTCTATGGTTCAGGCCCATCACCACCATCCTGACCAGCTGGGCCGAGTTTCCTCCTCCAGCTTTTGCCCAGTGCCATCCATCCCTGCCCTCCCTCTCTAACTCCCTGGGTTCAGAAATCCAGCCAGGTTCCCACTAGGCTGAGGCAGGTTGGCAGGGGAGGACCGCGGCCTACTGCTGCCCTCCTCCGAGCCTCAGGGGTCCAGGGCCTTGGGGCCCCGTTCTCCTCCCTGCCCGGTGGGGATGCCACAGGCCTGGGTGTCATCTGCATCTGAAGGCCCGAGGCTGGCCGGAGGAGTCCTTGGGCCCGTGTCCTCGCCTCCCACCCCTGAGGAGTGACATCCGTGGATTCCCACAGCCCCATTGGCTCCTCCGCATACGCCCTGAGACGCGGTGGTGAGTCACACCAAGCTGATACCAGCGCTGCGATCTTGGTGATGATAATCGAGCACAAAGCGAAACTTGGAAAGGCATCAGAGAGGAGGCAGTGGCGGCTGTCCGTGGTCCCTGCCCTCGCTCTCTGGAACTCCAATACAAAGGACCCTTGTCCACCAACCCCTGCCCACACCTACCCTCCTGGGAAAGCAACCTTTCAGGGGAGAAGGGACAGCTCTAAAGAGAGGGTCTGGAACTTAGAGTCTAGACCTTGGGTCCTCAGGACGGACAGCAGCCCCATATCTTGGTCACAATGACTGCAGGCTGGGCCCCCCCCACCCCCCTCCCCAGCAGGCCGGCTTAGGCTCCTCCTACTTGTCTTCCAGCACGACAGTAGCTTCTGCTTGTCGGGCTGTATGTGCCAAATGATAAACACCATGTGTGCATATTATTTAACTTAATCCTCATACAGCCCTGAGACAGGGATTAAAAAAAAGTAAACAAGAAATGTAGTCACAGGAGTAGGAGTTGAAGCCAGGTTCATCCGTCTCCAGGAGTTAAGAGACCCGTGCAAGGGAAGGCAGCCCTTCTCCTATTCCCTCCTGCCATGAGGGGTGGGGTAGGGGCAGAGCAGGTGCAAGGTGTGCATTAGCTGGGGTCCAGCAGTTAAGACAGGGTGCACACACAGCTGAGCAGGGTTAAAGGAAATCAGCAAGGGTGAGCAGAACCCTGACAGGGGGGTGTAGAGCAGAGCCAGGCTTTCTAAGGCCCAGGAAGGGACTCCAGAGGGGACCCAGGCTCTGGCCTGGAGGAGGAAGCCCACTGAGCAAGTCCAGGCTTAGCATTCAGTGGGGAGCGAGTAGAGAAGCTTCCACAGGCTCCCGCCCACCCCCCAACCCCGTCATATCTCCATCACTGTCTGCCTCACTCCCCTCCCCACCTCCCAGATGTGGAGGGGGCCTGGCCTGGCCATCCATGCAAGCCGGGAGTTGGCGGTCCAGGTTTGGGGCACAGAGCATTGTGGGGGTAGGTGGAGAGTGACAGAGACTGGAAGGACACACAGGTGGGAGTTTTTCTGGAGCCCACCAGGGGACAGATGTGGCCAGGATGCTTAGCCAAATGCTCTGGGAATGACGGTCTCCATCACTGGGATGCTCTGTAATCTTAACTACCCCATCAAGAGACTCCTTCAAAGCCAACCAGCGGCTGCAGCCAGTTCTGTCTGTTGGGTAGAGATGCAAATAATACCAGCTGCCCCCAGCTCCAGTGGTTCCCCCCACGCCCGGGCCGTCTGTGTCTGTGGCTTCCCCATCCCCAGCAGCTATGGGGAGAGAGTGGGAGCACAGTATTCCCCCTCCCCCTCCCCGAGCTTTCCTGCTGTGCTCAGGGAAGATGCAGACAAGGGGACTTCAGTGGAGGAGAGGAGGCAGAGGCCTTACCCCCCCTCCCCCCCTCCGCCTACAGTTACCCGCCCTCCCCACCCCCTCACCTATAGACTGCCAAGCCTGCCAGGCAGCCTGAATGGAAGATGACTCTGGTTCTTGGTCCTTGGGATGGTGTCCTGATTGGACTGAATCCCAGGAACTAACCTTGTGCCTCCGCTAGCTGCTGGCCCAGTGTCCTATGCCCGAGAGAGCTGGGTTGGATGGGAGCCTGTGTCTGCTTCAAGAGCGAGCGGGAATGGGTCCGTTTCTGGGGCACTGGGGCACTGGGACAGGGAACAGTACTGGGCCAAGGATGAGTTGCTCCTCAGTGCACCCCCAAGAACTTTCCAAAACTAGGGTGCTGAAGAGAGGGAAGAGATAAACCGGGCAGCCTCGATCTTCCCCCTTCCCCCAGCCTCGCCGAGTCACTCCCGTCATACAGCTGAGCACCGGGATGGAAAGGAAGGCGGGCGGACCAATGGAGTCTCTCATTTCTGAATTGTTTCGTTGCTGTCTTTCTCCCCCTGCTCGGCCCACTGGCCTCAGCCGCCCCGGCGGCGGCGGTCATGTCTCCCCATCCATCATGGCGGCCGCAGGGCACTGGAGCACATCTCACGGGAAACACTTCCGCCCTGGGCCTCCACGGAGAAGGGCTCAGCTGTCAGAGAAGAGAGTGATTGCCAGAGAGGGTCAGAGCACCAGGCCCGGCAGGTCCGACGGGCTGTGAATCACAGATGGTGTCTTCTGATGGGTCTTAGAGCCACGGTGGGCACTGCGGGCGTCCTTGCCTGCCTGCCTCTCCGGTCTCTACCACACGCTCACTGCAGACCACAGGCATTCTGGAGTTGGCGTTATTTGTCGGCTTATGTTTTAGCGCACACGTGTGTGTGTGTGTGTGTGTGTGTGTGTGTGTGTGTGTGTGTACTAGTACTGAAACTTAAGCGCAGGACTTGTTCGCTGCCCCTTAGCTTTTTTGCTCAAGGCTGGCCTCTACCACTTGAGCCACAGCTTCACGTCTGGTTTTCAGGTGGTTCGTTGGCGATAAGAGTTTGCTGTCCGGGCTGGCTTTGAACCTCAACCGCCAGATCTCAGCCTCCTGAGTAGCTAGGATTACAGGTGCGAGCCACTGGCAATGGGTGGGGATTCTGAGCGCACCCTTCCGATTAGGCTGGGGCTGTGCCCTGTCCCTGGGCTAGAGCTAGCTGGAGGGTGGAGGCCAGCCATGCCCAACAGGCCCGCATTACAGAGCAGTCGCCAGGCTGAGGATGGATGGCCAAAGGAAGAGTGGTTCCTACCCAGGAAGAGCCAGGAGGTGAGGGAGGGAGGGAGGGAGGGAAAGGAAGAAGGGAGGGAGACAGAGAAGCCAAGCTCTGTCTCCAAAGGCGGCTGTACACAAAGCTGTCACCAGCTGTGCTCTGACCTGGGGTCACCCCAACTCCTCCTCCCTCACCCTCTCCCCACTGCCCGGCTGGCGGGCGGCCTCTCTTCTGCTGTCCCCTGGCCTCTTGTTTCTCCCCCCACACCCCACCCCACCCCAGGTTTTCTTCCTGAGCAGCCTCAGCAGCCCAGTTCCGTCCTCGCCTGGACTCAGCTGGCTTCTCCGTGGAAGACAGTCCCACCTTTGAAACTCACCTCGAGGGTTCTTGGGGTACCTCCTACTCCATCTCCCACCCATGGTCCCCACTCAAAATCAGTGTCCTACTTCACAGGGTGTGGGTGCCCCACCCAATGACGGGTTTGTTCTCTTCACATCCATCTTCTCACAACTTTCCAAACACCCACTCGCCCTTCCCACCCGAACCCCCACCGCTGGAAAGAAGCCTGCAGGGGCTCTGCCCGGCTCCTGCCGCTCCCTGCCCACCCCTGCCCTCCGGCCACCCCTGTCCCTGTTCCTTGGTGCTGAATCACTCGGTTCCCCAGCCCTGGGCTGCAAGGGCCATCCTTCCCCAGAACCCCATGAGGCCCTGGGCTCCCCAATCAGCACCCCACCCCCAGGATGCCCTCCCTCCTCTGCACCCATGTACACCTTGGAGCCACCATAGCGCTGCGTGTGCGCCTCGGTTGCCCGGCTGACGGCTTTGTCGTCCAATGTCTTCATGGTGTGTCCGAGCCCCTCCCCGCGCCAGGTGCCTCCCGGCCCCGCACCTGGAGTTCCTGGCATATGACAGGAATGACGAAATCCCCCAAGGAGCCAAACCGAGGGAGTGAAGACCGGGCAAGGAGTGGACAGGTCTGCTGAGCAAAGACTCATGGGTAAGAGTTAGGAGAGGTCAGGTGGGTGACAGGGGGGCCAGGTCAGAAGAGCAGCTGGGAAGTCAGTCACCTGGAAGACAGTGCCAGCTTCAGCCTCAGGAAGGAAAGGCTTTGTTTATACGCAACACCCTGTCAGCCCCTTCTCAGAGGGAGGAGAATGAACGGGCTCTCCTTCTGACGAAGCCTGATGCTGATGTCAAAAGCTCCCAGCTTCCCGGGTGGTGGCAGTGACTAGGAGGAAGGGAGGGGAACGGGGAAGGGAAGCAGGGGTGGGGGAGGGAAGAGAGAGGAGAGGAGGGAAGGGAGAGAGAGGAAGAGAAAGCAACCCCCTGCGCCTCCCTGCCGCCTGCTTGTTCTGTGTGCTGATTACCGATGTGGGGAAAGAGCTCAGCAGGTTCTGTGGGAAGCGTTTATTGCATGAGAAAGCAGGTTCCAGGCTCACAGCCAAGCTGGAGGGAAGGAGGGGGCCTGGCAGGATTTGGGGACTGTTCTGTCCCAGAGCCACAGGGTGGGGATGGATTAGAGGGGGGTGGGGGTGGACAGGAACTCCTCCTCTTTCAAGGACCACAGTGATGAGAGGTGGGAAGGGGCTCATCCATGATTAGGAGGGATATTTCGTGCACAGATGCTTTCCTTGGAATGGTGCTTTCATGACCATTGTCCTTTTCTCTGCCTTCCTAAACGTAGACCAGCCCTGTCCTGACACAGCCGTGCATGGCAGCTGACAGAGCCGGCTAGGAGTCCTGGTGTGTGTGCGTGGGTGATTCCTTTGAGATGGCTGGGCCTGAGCAGCACAGATTTGAAGAGCAATGAGCACTTTCCTGTGGCTTTACCCCCTTCCTGCTGGGGGGACAGGCATCTGCCCCTGTGGTAGCAAGGCCACACGGCCCTGTCCCCTTGAAGGTAGTCACGCTGACTGATCTTTTCTTTCTCAATATTGTTTCCTCCCTCCTTCCTTCTCTCCCTCCTTCCCTCCCTCCCTCCCTCCCTCTCTCCCTCCATCCCTTCCTTTTCTCTCTCCTTTCCTCTGGCTTCTTCTTCTCCCCCTGCTGTATCTCCCTCTCCCTCTCTTCAGTGATAGGGATCAAATCTGGGGTCTTGCATCTGCTAAGTAAATGCTCTACCACTGAGTGCTATCCCTCAGCCCTATGGCTACTCTGGATTGCCAACTTTTGGGTTGAGAGGCACCTAGGAGCTTGGTAAAGCACACCGCTGGGTATGTCTGTCTGTAGAGATGTTTCCAGAGTCAGATCATGAGGGCTCTGACTGAATCAGGTTAATCCACGGATGGACTGGGACTTTTGAGTAGACAGTTGGGAGGTGGTGGAAGGCTGAACAGAGGGTCCTTGTTGGGGAATATGGGTCATGGGGGGGGGGGTGTGTGCCTTGGAGGGGCATCTCATGTCCCTGCCCACTTCTTAGTACTTTCTCTCTGCTTTCCTGGCTGCCGCGAGGTGAGCAGCTTCTTCTTCGGCATACTCCCAACTGACATGGTGTGCTGCCTCTCCTCAGGACCAAAGTGATGGGTACAGTTGACCTTGAACTGAAGCCTCTGGAACAGCGAGACACACAAATCCTAAGTTGTTTATGTCAGGCATTTTGTGGCAGCAATGCCTGACTCATACAGTTGTCTAGAGGGGAAGCCCGGCTCTCTTGGCCTGCTCTGGGGATCAGAAGCTGGTGGGCAGCCCAGCTTCTCATATCTTTGAATAGCTTCCTGTCCAGGGGGGAGAAGCACACATGGGCTTGTAGAGTTGCACATGTCCTGACCTGCACCTTCAGATGCTGAACTCCAATGTCATCTTCTCCTGGCCAGAGGCCAAAAAGAGGAAAAGGGACTTACCTGAGGCCACATAGCAGGTGAGTGTGGAGGAGAAGCAATGGCATCTTCCACTAAACTCTAGTCCTAAAGGGCTCTCTCCTTCTCCCAGGGCCCCAGTCAGACAAAGCCTTATTTCCTACCCACACCTGTCCAGGGGAGCCACTCTGGAGCTCCTGACTGTATCCCCTTCAGTGTACCTGGCTGTCCCCTCCTCAAAGTTCACACCTGGAAGCTGCTAGCTCCCTCCCTCTTTCCTTTGCTCTCTCCCTCTCCAAGCTCTACCAGAGGACTTCCTGTCTCAGCCACCCCCACCTCCATCCAGCCTCTTGGATCGCCTCTTTTCCACATCAGTTCCTCATTTCCACCCATTATCCTACCCAAGCCTGGTAGCCAAGCAACAGATCTTTCTTCCTTAAAAGGTTATGTTTGCTCTGGTCACCATCAACCTCTGCTTTGTGATTCACGATCCCTTCCCTCCTGCCTTGTGTTTCTAATGTGACTAAGTGGGAGGGAAGGGGCCCTGGGCATGACTTTCCCAGCGAAAGATCCACTGCACTTACAGCGCAGTGCCGTAAGAGCTCCCCATTCAGGACCCCCGCTGCCTCTCAGACCCCACTGCCAGCCCAGCTGGAGCTGTCCACACGGACCTTGTCTGTCCTCAAACCCGCCGTGCTTGCTTCTAATTCAAGGCCCCTGCACCCTTCTCCCCACCTGCTTGGGGGGCGATCCCCTTGCGTTTTGCCGGCTGTTGCTGCTCACAGTCACCATGGGTCACGGAGAGGTCTTCCTTGACTTCCTTTACTAATGTGCCAGCCTCCACCCATCTCTGCCGCATCCCCTCTGGCTCGTCTCCCTGTCGGAACGAGAGTCCTCACTCCCGAAAGTGACCTCCTCTGTCTTTGTGTGTGTGTGTGTGTGCTGATACGGAGGCATGAGTTCAGGGCCTCCCACTTTTACTCAGCTTTCCCCCTCAAGTCTGCTGCTCTATTGCTTGAGCCACGCCTCCGTTTCCGGCTTTTGGCTGATGAGTGGGAGGCAAGAGTCTCTTGAATTTGTATCTGCCCAGGCTGGCTTCAAACCTGGATCCTCTGGATCTATGGAAATCTCTTTGTGAATGAGGCTTGGGGCGGGCTCAGGATTTCCTTCTCTGCCTTGCTCATAAAAAAACACGGACTTGGGACCCTGGAGAGCAGACATGTCCCTGGCCAGGAATTAACAGAGGCCTCGTGCTGTGTGGGGGCCGGATGTGTGCTCTTGGTCCTGGGGTGTTGGAGTCATCACCTTGTGCGTGTCTGTGTCTTCGAAGGTTGTCATGCCCACCGGACCCCACCCAGGAGCAGGGCAGAGGCCCTTCCTTGGTGAAGGCAGCAGATGACTTTCTCTGTTCCTCGCTGTGGCCTGTGGCTGGGGACGGCTCTGCAGGAGCTCGGGTCCCCGCCAGCAGACCAGCAGACCGCAGGGAGACGGGCTCCACTGGGATCCCAAACCTGCCTGGGAACGGCTCCCCCGGGGCCTCCTTGTAATCTGTTTACCAACTAGCAGGAAAAGAGCCTATTGTGCTCAGGATTAAAGAATTGGAAAGAAATTGTGGAATAGGAGACCAGGAGCCAAGAAGTTGGGCCGGAGACAATAGATAGGAAGGGAGGGTTTGGGAGAGGCTTACGGGAGAAATCCAGGTGGTGGGTCCCACCAGTTGAGGACTTTAGGGAACGAGAGGGGGCTGGAGAAGGGACCATTTATGGTCAGGTTTCTGTAGCCGGATTTGCTCGCACCCCTCCACCCCCCCATGCCACGGAGCCGGCCAGGTGTTTTCTAAGCAAGGTTCCCATGGGGGATGCAAGGTCAGACACCCAGCTACAGTCTAGTGGGCTGCAAGGATTTTATAGACAGGTCAAGTTGGAATTTCCATTCTGTTTCTTACTCGCTGTGCGGCTTCAGGCCAGGAACTTAACATCTCTGAGTTCTTCTAGCAGCGGCCACCCTCCTGGGCTTCTCTGGCAGCTAAAGGTGCAGGTGCACGCATGGCATCTTACGGAGGAAGTCGCTGGGTAGCTTTGGGCGGCTAGGGTTGGTGAGCATCGCAGTCCTTTGGAACGTTGAATTTCTCCCAGCTTCCTGTCTTTCTCTGGCTCCCATCATTTTGGCAGGAACAGTGTCCTGCTCTGGGGACTGAGAAGGATCCTATTTTCACGCTGACCTTGGTGTTGGCAAGGTGATCTCATCCCAAGGACTCAGCTGATCTGGAAGACTTGAATCCAGAAAGGCATTGTTGTTGCTGTTCATCTTTCTTCTGCAGGTGGCTTCAGCTTCTTGGCTAGAAGCATCTGGAAAACCAGTTACCACCTTCCTATTTTGTAAAACACCCGGGCATAATGCTGTCTGTCCCTTTCTTGGCTGCCCTTTTGTAGGCTATCCGGAACTAAAGCACCTCATGGTGGCCCTTCTTCTTCATTCCCCGTAGCTTCCCTACTGCCCTGCTCCCCTAAGGCCAGAGGCTCATTTTCCTGATTACCCATCCCCAGGACACAGCCCCTTGGGGAACTTCCTTAGATCCCCGGGAAAGGGCTTCACCACCCCCACAGGCGCTCAGCTCCAAGTGCCTGTCCTGGGCTGTGGAGGCCTCTCCTAAGAGTCACTGTTGAGTCACCTGAGTGTTGTCACTGTTACCAGCACTGGGTCAATCAAGCTTCGTCCACCTCTGGTGTTGGGAGGAGTCAGGATGGGCAAGGAGAGCTTGTGAATGGTCTCTCTTCTGCATGAACCAGAGAAGGAGCCAGAAGGCTGTGGCTGAGCCACAGAATCAGCCTTGCAGAACCTGGGCTTGGGACTCGATTTGTCTGTGCAGCCTCTGGTGTCTGCATTTCCTTCCTTTTGTTCTTGTCCATCAGACACCTCTGGCACAGGGCTATGGGGACCTAGAGAAGGGAGGGTTTTTTTTCCTCGGGCTAGGGCTGTGGTAGGGTAGGGAGAGGCATGACCCCTGGGGGCTGGGTTGCTTTAAGTGGCAGGCTGGGTCTGGGGGAATCCCCCTTGGGCTACAGGTGGAGGATGGGGAGGGGGCCAGCTGGTTTGCACCAGCTGTGCAAACTCAGCGCTCACTCCCTTGTTTACTAGGTCCTTTGCAGGAAGCCTGAAGCTCTTCTTCTCCCTCCCTCCCAGGTCCCAACTGTGCCTCCAGCACCAGGATAAGATTCTGAAAATGAGGCTGATTGATGGTGCCAGGAGGAGGCTCAAAGCTGCGTGCTCCTGTGCCTGAGCAATGAAGAGAGAAGAGGGGTGTGTGTGTGTGTGTGTGTGTGTGTGTGTGTGTGTGTGTGTGTGTGTGTTCAGGAAGATATGTCCACACCATGCAGGGCCATGGGTCTGGCCGTGTATGGAAGGGCTGCACGGGCTGGACAAATGGAAAGAACAGGAGGCCTGCGCGTGGATGATTTTACAGTCTAGGCAGAAAGGAGGTGGGCTTGTGGCTTCTTTGCCACTCAGAGGGTCGGGGAGAAGAGGAGACACCGAGGAATAAGCGGGCGTCTTCTCTCTGTGTGGCGATCATCACAGGAGTCAAGCCTGGGGGAGAAAGGCAAGGTAGCTGGCCAGGCCCGGAGGTGACCTTGACAGAGGAGAGGCAGCATGGAGCTGGTGTCTGGGGTGGGAGCAGGCAGGAGGAAGGAGACTGCAGAGAGCACGCAGACAGGAGGGGGCGGGGCCCAGCCGGGCACCTCGGCTGGCTGCTTCTGGCCCGGAGAATGCAGACACCGGCCTGTCCCGGTGGGATGGCATGGGACTGCTTGTCTTTGAACCTTGGGGTTCTCTGGAGCCCAGGTTCCTCCTCAGCACGTACGCTCCCCGAGGACACTGCACAAGACTGAGAAGTGACAGCCTCTGGCTTCAGAATTGATCTCCGGGAGCCCAGGGATCGCGTTTCTCCCACATCCCCACTCTTTTCTTGTTTCGTTTTGCTTTGGGGCTTGGGGGACAGGTCCTCGCTGGATAGTCCAGGCTGGCCTTAGAACTCATGATCTTCCAGCTTCAGTACGCATCTGCTGGGCTTCCCATTGGTTGTTATAGGCTGTTTGTCATCTTTCTCTTGGACGAAGAGTTCAGCCTCCTAGTTTTTAAATCTATAAAATGTGGATAATTCCTCCACTCTGGGATAATTATGCACTGACAGTTATCAGATTACATAAAAAAGATCTTTGTAAAGTGTACATTTGCAAGATAATGAAGAAAAATTCCTATGTTGAGGAGGGGTGAGCTGAAGGGAAGCGGGGAAGGAAGTTCTGGGCTGGGTGGGGAACCCTCCTGGCTCCTCTCCTGGATTTGCCTCCAGCCTCTCCCGGCCAATCCCACCTTCCCTTCCCTCCTCTGCCTTGGGCCTGGCTTCGGGGCAACCGAGGACCACGGCACTGAGGACCGGGCTGGTTCAGGGCGAGGTCCCGCCACCCTCTAGCTCTGAGAGGACAGGCTCGGGCCTCTTCTTCTCCTCTACCTTCTCCCTCAGACGCTACCAGAAAAGGGGGGTGGGGGCTTTCATAGTGGCCTGGGCCCTCCTGAAGGTGGGAGAGGGGGCACTTCCCAGGCGCCAAGGCCTGTAAGGACCTGGAGGGGTGAGGAGGTGAGGGGCACTTGGGTCTTGGTTAAACAGCAGCTGCCCCCTGGCCTGAGTCTGGAGATTCTGGTTGGCCTGAAGGGACCCCCTCATCCCGTGCTCAGCCTTCTTTGCTTTGTTGTCTCGGGGCTGACTGGCATACTTCCTCTGGACCATTCTCAGTAGCTTTCCATTCTTCAGGACGGTGGGGAGGGGGGGGGAGTCACTCTGCTGTGCGCCCCAGCCCAGCCTCGCTCCTGCCCGTCCACCAGCAATGCCAGCCTTATTGGCTCCACAGAAGACCGAAAAGTAACAGCTGCTGGGTGCAAAGTCGATCTCCAGCCCTCTCCTTGCAGCCGAGGGACAGATGCTCCGTTTAGAATTCCTTTAGGGAACCAGCCAACGAGGGCATTCTTCCTGTGTGCCAGGGCTTTCCTAGCCAAAACTGGGGGACACGCGACAGGAGGCATCTGCAGGGGCGGGGCCTTGGGGAAATCCCCGAGGTGGCGCCCAGGTCGCACAGAGCGCAGAGCCTCCGCCTCCGCCTCCGCCTCCTCATTGCCCGTGTCTGCTGTGTCTGCACCCGTGCGTGATGGGGAGCAGGACCTTGGATCCTTGGGTCTGTGGGCCTGGGTTGGAGTCTGGGCTCTACCACTTTGAAAATGGGCCACTTCCTCCTAGAACTTAACTTCCTCCTCGGTACAGCAGGGAGCTGGACAGGAATGTCCCTTCCTGTCTGCGGCTGTCCTTAGGCCGACATGAGGCAAAGTACACGAAGCTTCCATGGCAGCAGGTATCGAAGAACCCAGGAATGACGGAGCCCCTCTTCCTACAGCAGAACAGCACCCCGGGGGACATTCTGGAGGGATGCGGTCACCGTGAGCATTTGTGGCTCTCAGTACCCAGAAACCCCAGTTCTGGGAAATCTCCCATGTAGAGAGAGCCCCTTCATTCAGGGTCCCTGCAGTGAGAGGTCTTAAAGGGCTCAGCCCTTGTGTCCGTAGCCCTTTCACAGTGCAATAGAGTGCGATTCTGGAAGGGGATATGGGATGTGAGCAGGGATGGGATTGGTGGATGAGAGAAAGAGACAGAGAGGTGCACGTACTTGTGCATGTGCACACACACACACACACACACACACACACATGCACGCAGATTCTGCTGTAACAAACTCCTTGGGAACCAGAGTGCTAGTGATTGGAGGAGAGGAGGCGGGGTATGGGGAGCTCTTGGCTCCTTGCCTTCTCTGTCTTTCCCTGCGGTGGGGTGCACTGGAACTCTTGGGTCTCTGGGAGAGAAGCAGGCACCCAGCTAGGTACCTCGCCGCACCTCACTCCAAGACCTCCCAAGCCTCGGTCCACACTCCAGTCAGCCGTGTGAGCTGGGGGAGTGACTTTTTTACTTACCAAGACTGTGTGAGAATCTAAAGTGCTTGGTGAGGTGCTAGATGGGGGTGGAGGGAGGCTGGGAAACGGGGCCACAGGAAACACCTGTCCCTTCAGACCCTAGGATCACCTGGGACCTGGAGTGGTTGCCTAGGCAACCTGTGGCGTGCGTGGCCAAGTTCGACTCCATCTTTGGTTTCAGCTTCAGTGCCAGTTCTTCTACAGGGAGGTCTTCCAGGCCCTGAGGCTTGGTTGCCCTCTTGTAAACTCCCGTGGCTGCCTGTGTATTCATTCCCTTTATACACTGATCGTGGGCTGAATGTTAGGGTTACTTGTCAACACTTGTCTTCTGCGCTGGGTCCTAAACTCCTAAACAAGGACAAAGTATGTATTCCTTGCGCACCATATCATATCATGATCAGCAAGCAGCCCAGTGCCTGGCACGGGGCAGACACGGGCTCCACAAAACCCTCGCTGGATGAGCAGAGACATGGCCTGCCTTGTGTGCATTGCGATTCCCTGACCATTCATGCATCAAGTCAGCTGGATAATAGTAGTTCTTCTTGCCACCCCCCCAATGCAGCAGGCCCCGCCTAGTATCCGAAGACTGCAGGTGGGTAATTGCTCTATTTATTTATTTATCTCTGCACAAGGCTGCCCTCTGCTGGCTGAACATGCAAGAAAGAACGTGGAGAAAACTCAGTGAACAGAAATCAGGGACTAGAGGTGCCAGAGTTCAGCCATACCCAGAAGGCAACCAGGTGAGAATTCGGCCTTCTGCAGGGCTCCCTGGAAATGAACGGGACTTCCTGGCCAAGGAAGAGAAAAGAATCTGTGAACACCCCATAGAAACCCTACTTGCCTTCAGGAGTCAGTCTAGCAGTGAGGGAGGGCTGGTTTACGTAGCTAGCCTTTCTCCCCACTGGCGTGCTGGCAAGATTTTAACAACCTGCTCTCCCCTCAAAAAAGCCAACTTTCGGCATTCATGGGTTTCCATGGCATAACTCTCCCACCAGAGCCCATTTCACACTACCAATGGGAGGCCACAGGAAGAGGAGTTGAGAAGAGGTGCCCAGTAGCACGCACCATCTGGATAGAATACCTTCAATAACCCGGTTACAGAGGTGGGCCAGTAACCCTCGATTCTCAGGAGGCTGAGATGTGAGGGTTGTACTTCCAAGCCAGCCCAGGCAGGGAAATCTTTGAGACTCTTATCTCCAACTGGTCACCAAAAGCCAGAAGTGGAGCTATGGCTCAAATGGTAGCATGCCAGCCTGGAGTGGAAACACTAAGCGATAGCTCCCAGGCCCTGAGTTCAAGCTCCTGTACAGAAGAACCCGATGAATAACGAAATACAGTAAAAGAATTGAGAAGTGATGCGTTTTGAGTATTTATTTTGTCTTTCAGCACAATACGTTTAATTGTGAGGGTATATCCTTCGATTTTTTTTCATAATGGCTGTGTTTTAACAATAGACTCACACAATTCCAGAACATTCGATGATCAGTTCTCAAAAGGGCATGTCTGATTCCCCCCCCCCGCTTCTGCCCCTCCAGCCCCACTTCTTCCCCTGCTTCCTTGTCCTTCTCTCCCTCCCTCCCCCTCCTCATGCTTGGCTTTCCTGGCATTCTGTGCCCTTAGGAGAGATGGGAATGTGGGAAAGAGCTCTGCTGCTACTTTGGTTGTCAGAGCCAGGAGCCAGAGGTGTTAAGGAAAGAGGAGGAGGAAGCACATCGTGTGTGTGTGTGTGTGTGTGTGTGTGTGTGTGTGTGTGTGGACTAGATCACAAGCTAGTCTACTAGTGCTTGGGCTGAAGACTGCTATTGAGACCCCGGTTCCCTGGGCTCTGCCTGGGCGGGAGAGAGGGCGGTGGTGGTGGCTAGGTAAGGCTCTCGACTCTAGGTGAAGCGGCCAATGGGGAGCCGTGGCAGGCAGAAGTAGGCCTCTGGGAAGAGGCTCAGGTTGATGGGGTTGTGGTCCAGGCGGATGTCCTCCAGAGGCCTGCGGGTGTGCCTGTGCTCCTCGGGGTCACAGAAGGCACCCCTCTGCAGGCTGTCTATCCTGTTATTCTGAAAGGAACGGGAGCAGCTGAGCCCCGGCGAGAGGCTGTGCCCTTGGGCGGCACCCCCACTCCCGTCCTTCCTGCTGGCCCTGCCTTTCCTGGGCAGCTGGAGAAAGCAAGGTAGTGCACAGAGCCCCGGGCACACGGAGAGGAGAAGAGAACGCCACGGAGGATGGGGAACAGAAAGGGAAGGGATGAGGAGGGGTGAGGGAAAGAAGGGGGAGAGAAAGGATGGAGGCCCTGCAGGGAAGAAAGATGCAAAGGAGGAAAGGGGGGGGGGGTGAACCAGAGGAAAGGGGGATGGGAGAAGAAGCAGGTGGGTGTGCAGCAATACAATGCAGAGGGAAAAGATGGCTTTGAAAAACAGAAATGGAGAAAATGGAACTGGAGCCACAGGTAACCATCTGGACAGGCTCTCATCTCTGGTGACACCCTGGTGACCAGGAATGGCTGCCCCCCTCCCCACCTGCCTTCCACCCCCTGCTCTCGCCTGGGCACCTCACCTGCAGGTGCAGAGAGCGAAGGCTCAGAGGCAAAGGCCCGGGGATCGCGTCTAGGAGGTTGTCTGCCAGGTAGAGGAACTGCAGCCTCTCCAGCGCCTTTGGGGCACAGAGAAGCTAGCGGGTTAGTGGCTCCTGGAAGACTCTGGCAATGAGGAGGTGTCTATGAGGACAAGGTTGAACATGGTGCCGATTGCTCACTCGGGGTGCACTAACTTGTGCCGGGTGCTGGGGAGGATACTGACTTGTTTATTTATTGAGACAGGGTCTTGCCATACCCGGCTGGCCTGAAGTTCTCTAGGTAGCCCAGGCTGGCCTTGAACTTGTGATCCTCCTACTTCTACTGCCTGAGCGCTGAGATTACAGGCATGCACCACAGCGCCAAGGGAAAGTCACTGCCACTGAGTGCAAACACGCAGGGGAGGACGGCTGGGAAGAGCAGAGGAGGGCACGAGAAAGGCCGGGGTGGGAGGCAGGAGCTAGGGGAGGCTGCAGTTCATCCTCAACTTACCTGCCATCTGAAATCTCCCGGTGCTAAACCTGGCGCATTCACAGAGAGCTCACCCAGGAGCTACTAGAGCAGCGATGGGACCCAAAGCATGCAGGGACAGACCGAGCAGGCCAGTGGGATGGCGCTACCGGCATCCGGTAAAGGTTAAAAAAATAATCAAGCTCAGTGGCTCACACCTGTAATCCTAGCTACCCAGGAGGCTGAGATGTGAGGAATGTGGTTCAAAACCAGCCAGGGCGGCAAAGTCCATGAGACTCTTATCTCCAATTACCTTCCAGAAAACCAGAGGTGGCACTGTGGCTCCAGTGGCTCAGGGACAGTCCCCAGGCCCTTTCTACCACTAGCACCACCACCGCCACCACCAAAAAAATAGACCATTTATAAAGCGTGTACTTCTAACCCTGCAGCAATTGTGTCAAGCAGGAATTGCCACCCTTGTTTTACAGATGAGGAAACAAGATCAGATTTGTGAGGTGACTGCCTCCAGCTTACCAGCCTCTGCCTCCAGAGCTCCTGCCTTATCCAGGCGGAGGGAACAGCCCCGAGTCAAGATGCAGGCGCACCTCCTAATATGGAGAGGGCCAGGGTGCCTCTGGGGCTGAGCCGCTGGAGACCAGCCAGCTGGTAATCCGAGCTCTTCACCTCGAGGTGGGCAAGCTGAGGCCTGAGAGCCGACAGCCAGGCGTGGGCATCCACCCACCCACCGCCACAGTGGTATGGACACTACACTCTGTTCCCCCAACTCAGGACCACGGCACACCCCCCTGAGAGAGTACCGGGCACCGGTGGCTCACACCTGTAGTCCTAGCTACTCAGGAGGCTGAGATCTAGGGACCGAGGTCCAAAGTCAGCCTGGGTGGAGAAAAATCTGTGAGACTCACATCCATACCAGCACTTCTAGCTTCTGGCTGATGAACTGGACATGAGAGTCTCTTCAATTTGTCTGTCTGGGCTGTCTTCAAACCCGGATTCTCTGATCTCAGCCTCCTGAGTAGCCAGGACTACAGGCCTGAGCCACCGGCACCCAGCTTGCAGGACTGTACTTAACAGAGTGACAGGGAAACCTGGGAGCGAGGCCAAATGGGGGAGCTGAGACAAGAGGGCACAACTGGCTTCTGCGGGCCATTTCTAGCACTTCAGCCTGCATGCTGGGGGGGGGGGGTCCCACCCGCTGTCTTCCTTGGTTGAACGGGCAGCCCCATGGGACCCCATCTGTGCCATTCAACCTTGCCGTCAAAGCTGGCCAGCCAACAACCCGTCAGGTTGAGAGAACTTAACCACAGCCTGACGGGGATGAGTCACGCAGAGGTGGCGTTTGGAAGGCAGAGGGTAGGTAAGAGTCTGGGGTAGTCAAAGCCCCGGGCGAGCCAGCGCTTTCGGGGAGAATGGGCAAACCCGCGGAGGACCTCTCTGCTGTGCCGAGAGGTGAATGGAGCCAAGACAGGATGACAAGACTCAGGTGTGGCCTACAGAGAGAGACGGAGAGGGACAGGAGGGGGCGCGGAGGAGGAGGGACGGAAGTGGGAGAAGAAGGGGGAGGGAAGAGGGCAAAGAACTGCTGACACCCCCCCCCCACCCCCATTCCCAGAAACAGGCTCATGAGGGCCCACTGCTTTTCCTCTTGAGAGGGCTGTGGAGACCACGCGCTGTAAAACACCCTAGAAAAGGATGGAAAGTGGACATTGATTTTTGTGCCCAGGACATAGGCGGAGCAGGGATACCCAGAAGGCACGGGGTGTGTGTGTGTGGATGGGGGGGGGGGGTGGGAACAGAGTGTACACAGTGAAGGGAAGGCCCAGCTCACCCCAAAGGCCTCAGGCTGTATCCCCGAGCTCCGGAGCCGATTGCGGCGCACGTCCAGGATCTCAGTGCCCCTGGGCAGCGGAGGCAGGGCTGCCAGCCGGTTCTCAGACAGAATCAGGTCCTGCAGCGCGGGCAGCGGGTGCAGGGCCTCGGCGTCGATGGAGGAGATGAGGTTGCCGGAGAGATCGATCCTTTTCAGTTTCGCTGAGCGATGTGGAGGGAGAACAGAGGGCTGGCACGGACTAGCACGCACCCCTTGCCTGCCCCTGTTGTTTCTGCCTGTGTGCCCTTCTCCACCGTCTCAAGATAGAGGGGTGTTCTGAGTAGCCCCATCTCAGGTCTAACTGGGAGAAAGAGCAGCCTAAACCCGGATGCGGTGGAACAACTCGGATTCCTCAACATCTTCCCCAGGCGTTCTGGCTGGGATGTGGCTTTCCCAAATTGGCTCCCAATTAGAAGAAGCTTCTCGAGGGCAAGAACCAGAAAACCCAGATGTCCCTGGATCCCCCGGCCTCCCCACCCCACATCCCTTAGGTACACCCAGGGCACTGAGGCCCAGAAAGCTAGGGGCAATTAGTGGTGGGCGTGGAGGAGAACCCAAGGCTTGCACCTCAGCAGAGCGTGAGGCATTAAGCAATCAAACAGCCCTGTATCATGGAGGACAGATTAAGGATGCTCTTGCTTTTGCCCAGTAGCCAGCAAGAGCTATAGATCCTGGGACCACCTCATAAGTTGGCTGGCTGTACCTTCCTCGCCTACTTCCCCAGAACAAACAAGAGCCGGCCATGATAGCAGTTAACTCTTCAAGGAAAGAGTCAGGAAAGACCTGGATTCATGTCCCTCTGACCGCTGGAGAGCCTCCACGCTAATGGGCGAATCCCAATGCAGGGGAGCGGTCAGCGAGCTGGCCGCTGCTCACGTGGCCAGGGGCGAGGGAGAGGAGCCCAGCGGCCCCCTCTGCCCCTTGGCTCGGGGCGATACGCACTCAGTCCTTGGAAGGCTCCAGCCCCGACGTGTGTGATGCGGTTGAAGCGGGCATACAGGTAGGCGGTGGTCCGGGGAAGAGGAGGGAGGTGGTCCAGGTCGGCATCATCGCAGTACACAGAGGACCCGAGGCACACACAGACCAGGCAGGTGGGCAGGCCTGGCCCAGGGGAAGACAGAAGAGAGCAAGGCCCCTACTCCCCTCAGCCTCTCCCCAGGGAGGGTGGGAGCCAGGGCTGTCTATGCCTCTGAGTGTGTGTGTGTGTGTGTGTGTGTGTGTGTGTGTGTGTGTGTCTGTACTGGGGCTTGAACTGAGTGCTGTCCTTTAGTTTTTTCTGATCAAGGCTGGTGCTCTACTACTTGAGCCACACCTCCATCTCCAGCTTTTTGGCAGTTAATTGGAGATGAGCGGCTCACAGACTTGGCTGCCCGGGTTGACTTTGAACCCTGACCCTCAGATCTCATAGGATGACAGGGGTGAGCCGGCGGCGCCTGGCAATCTGTACCTCTCGATGGCCGATGGGCTGCTTGCCCAGAATTGGCTGGCCTGACACAGCCAGCAGGGCCATGGCGCATCCCTCGGCCGGGGCTCCCCCGAGTCACCGCTCGGGACAAGCCCCTCCGCGCTTCCATCAGGCTCTCGTCCTTGCAAGGCCTTCCTGGGTCTGTGTGGCTGTTTCTAGGGCCTCTTTTCAGTCTTTTCCTCAGGGCTCCTGTCTGGTCCCCAGAGGGGATGCACATGAACTAAAAGCCAGAACTAAGCAGGACAGCCAGTTCAGCCCTTGGCCAGCTGCCACTGGGGAGAGGAGGGAGACAGGCTCTGTGTGGCTCCAAGGGACATCACAGCGCCGGGGTGGGGATGCGGGGTGGCGGAGTGGCACCCACTTCCTCCACTGGAAAACAGACTTCTTCTATTTCCAGCCCACGACCCCGTCTCTGCATCCTGTGGTCATGAAACCAACACCCGACCATCCAGCTCAGGCTCGCCGCAAGAGGTCAAGAGGAAGGACGGCCTGGAAGGGCCTGGCTCCTGCCACTGAAGAGGGCAGGGAGATTCTGTCCTGGCCATCACAAAGCACAGGGGTTCCTGGAGACCAGTGTGAGCTCCGCTGGGGAGGTACTCCGTCAGCAGGCCCAGCAGGAGCAGGTGTGGCCGGGCTCTTGGCCCTTTCTAATTCTGCGGTCTTGGAAGACGAGTCCAGAAAAGCCCTTTATTGCTTTAGACCTGGTGGTTCTGAGAGGACTTTGCCCCCCCCCCCGCACCGGACACCCCTGGCTGACACCCCAGCACCCCAGGCCCACCCAGGCAAGCGTGCCAAGAGAAGAGGAGGAGTGCTGAGCGCCAGCAAACCCAGGATGTGCTGTGTCCCTCCTCTGCCCCAGTTTCTGATCCCCAGCGGCCCCGGACCCAAGCAGGATCTGAGAGGGAAAGAGCCGGGGAAGAGGGCGACATGAGGCTGAAGGTGGTGAGATCGCTCCACTTACCCTCATGCCAAGTGACAGCCGCAAAGTTATTTTTTCTTCTCTACAGGCTTTTAATTGTCTCTAATCTAATTACCACTCCGCCTGCTCCCCGGGTGATGTTCTTAATTAAGGCAGGGTGGCTTTGCTGGGGCGTAGGGGAGTTCTGGCATTGCTTGGGTTCCTGTACACTTTGTGCAATCAATCGCCCAGAAGTATTAGGGACAGCCAGCATCCAACTTTTTCCCCCCCGCTCTCTCATTCTTACTGTGGCGATCTCACCTCCTGTCACAGCAGGGAAGGGCCAGCATGGCCTCCAAAGCCCTTACCACGCTCCACTCCACCCCTGCCTGGTGCTGGTCATGGTGGCTTGGCCTGTGGCCTGTGGCTTCGGTGACCCGTTGACTTTACACTTACCACCGCTGGTCAGGGAGTGCAGGCGGCCTGGGGCAGTCGGCCTGGTCCCTGTGAGCGTTGGTGAGGGTGTCCTGGGAGGCACGGTGCTCCGTGCAGGACTGGTCCCCGCTGGAGGAGCCGCACTGCTCAGCTCAACCTGCAGATCACGTAGCCCAGTCGGGGGCCTGGTCCCCGGAAGGACGGCACTTCTGCCTCTGGGGATCTGAGAGACTAGTTCTGAACATGCAGAGCCCGGAGAAGGAGCAGAGTGCGAGGAAACTTTTAGGAGCACCTGGGGGAGCATCTTTGCAGCACACGTGAGGAAACTGAGGCCCAGAGAAGAGAGGGAGGAGGATAGGGCCCTCAGCTGGCATTAAGGCAGAGGTGGAACCCGGGTCCTCAGATCTCCCAGGCCCACGGGTAGATGGAGGTCCTAGCAGGTGGCACAGCCCACTCTCAGCCCCTGTGAAGCGGGGACTGCACAAAGGTCCAAGAAAAGCCAGGGGCATTTCCTTTCAGAGAACCCAAGTGCCCCGCTCCCCTCTCCTCAGTGAGACCTGGGGGGGGTGACTCCTACGGTTTCCCTCCCTCCCTCCCTCTGTTCTTCCTTCCTCTCTCCCTCCCTCCCTTCCTTCCTCCCTCCCTCCTTCCCTTCCCTTCCCTTCCCTTCCCTTCCCTTCCCTTCCCTTCCCTTCCCTTCCCCTTCCTTCCTTCCTTCCTTCCTTCCTTCCTTCCTTCCTTCCTTCCTTCCTTCCTTCCTTTCTCTTTCGTTCTTTCTCTCCCCCTCCCTCCCTCCCTCCCTCCCTCCCTCCCTCCCTCCCTCCCTCTCTCCCTCCCTTCCTTCCTCCCCCCCTTTCTTCTTCGCTGTTGGTACTGGGGTTTGAACTCAAGGCCTTGCTCTTGCTCCACAGGCTCTTGCTGCCACTTGAGACACGCCAGCCCTTTTCTGATTTTGCTGTTCTTCAGATGGAGTCTCGCCTTCGACCCTGCATAGCTGGAGTGGTTGAGCAGGACCGCCATGCCTGCCTTATTTGTTGAGATAGGATCTTGATAACTTTTTGTCTGAGCTGCAGTCTTTCTGATCTCTGCCTCCCGAGTAGTTGGAATTATAGGCATGAGCTACCACGCTTGCCCCCCTAAGACCCCATTTCTTGCAGGGAATGTAATCCGTTTGCAGCCTGGCTCACCTCGGGGAGCTGGTCCCCGTAGTCCTCCTCATAGCTGCTCAGGTCAATGACCTCATGGTAGTCGTCCACGCTTGGGACATCGTGTCCCACATGCGGAACCGCGTGAGCCTTGCTTTCTTCAGGGCTCTGCTCCTCCCTCCTCTTCCTCTCCTTCTTTGGGAGAGAAGCTGGCCCTGCTTCCGGGAGCAGCAGGGCCAGCAGAGTCAAGAAAGCCCAGAACTTCATGGGATCCTGGGGGTGAGAACCGGTGGTGGGGGCTGGGCAGGAGGAAGGCAGCTGAAGCTTTCTGAGAATGACCCACAAGCGTGTCCAACCGTCTAGCCGCCCCCCCCCCCCCCGCCCCGGTGCTCACGGAGTCCGTCACACACGTCTACCTGGGCCCTTCGTCCTGTGCTCAAGCTCAGGCTGGGCTGCGGCTAGGGGCCTCTCCAGCTGTGTCCTGTGTGGCTGGTGCTGCCACACACAGGCCCGCGAACTCACCGAGCACGGCTAGATCACTGTCACAGACATGTCTGGCAAGTGCACACCGGGCATCAACAGCCACACACACAGAACGTGGCTCTACCTCAGTAAACTAAGAGAAACACGCCATCAAGAAGGCTTGGTGGGGGGGGGTGTGTTCTAAAGATCACTCACTTGCCTGTTTGCTCAACAAACATTGTTGGGGCGGGGGGCAGTGTCTATGAAGTTCCAGGCACAGGACTTCAGGACTTGACTCAAAAGGTACAAGAAAGAATAAGATACAACCCTTCTCAGTAGCACACAGCCTGTTGGGAGATAAATGGCTCATAACCTGACAGGCAATGTTTGAGAAAGAAAAAAGCAAGGAGACATGTTATTTCCTGAGCTCGACTTGGAGATGCAGCTTTTTAGACACTCGAGTGCCTTGAGCTTGGTTGTGAGTGTAAAGGAATGCTAGGGTCTGAGTGTTGCGGTGGCGCTGGGTAAGAATGTGTGTGCACGCCATAGCCCTCCCCAAAGCCAGTCACTTCATCTGGGCCAGCTTCCAGAAGTAGCCAGAGGCATTTCTTCACCCCCCCCCCCCCGCCATCCTTCTCCAAACTCAACTCTATAATTCAAAACACTTCCTAAGGCAGAAGTTACTGCCCCCCAAACCTCCTGCAACTTCCCTGGAGGACAGGGTCTGAGACCCTCTGGACCCTCCTCCGCCCCTCCCAGGCCCCTCCCGTGCATACCCATGGCCCAGAGGAGGCCTCCAACCTGGAGCCTTACCTTCCGATGCTCCGGCTCCTGAGTGCAGCTAGCTGGCAGAGGTGGGGACTCTGATGGAATGACTACCAGCCCTGGGGGCAGGGGAGGGCTGGCCCACCAGCCAAGGGCAGGCGGGGCCCCCCACAGAGCTGTCCACTTAGATTCCTTATTCTTCCTGATGTCCTCAGGGGGTCCCCAATCCTAATCCTTTGTGCCCTGAACAGAAATTCTTTCTCTCCCTCTACCCGTTCTGCCACCAGCATATTCTCTCTCTCTCTCTCTCTCTCTCTCTCTCTCTCTCTCTCTCCCTCCCTCCATTCTGAAAAGGCTGGGTTTCCTTTCTGGTCTTTTTCTCGCAGGCCAGGAGTGATGAGACAGCTTCATAGATGCAATCCAAAGAGAAAAGGATGCGCACAGGAGGCCAGCCAGACCACCATGGCTCCCCCAAGGAGCCATAACGAACAATATCACCAGGAGGGTCTGAAGGCCAGAGGGATGCAAAGTCAACAGGGGTGGGCGGGAGAATTTGAGGTTCACAGGCTTTGGTCCTAAGCTGGGTGCAGGAAGATCTCGAGATCAGTTGTCAGAACTCCTTGGTGAAGCCCAGAGAGGGCAGGAGACCAGCCCAAGGCCACACAGAGCCAAACCCAGCACCCAGAGCTCCCAAGCCTCAGGCCAGAGCTTCCCCTGGCTCCCAGGACTGTCTTCTTGTCCACTGAGTCCCAGGGAGCCCTGAGACCCTGTGTCTCTGGCCCCTCGGGGCAGATGGCTCTGGCCCGGCTCCTCTCTGCTGTGGTTTGCCAGGTGACAGCAGCGCAGGCCTGCTAAGCCAGCCCCAGGGGCACTAGCCGGCACCGATACCTCGGGAACGCATGCTCCCTCCTCCCGCAGCCCCCAGCCCCCCACCCCGGCTGGAGGGTGAGGTGACAGCGGGAGAGACTGCTGGGTAGAGGGAGGCACAGTCCTGGAGCCAGGAGGGCGCCCAGGAAACAGATGGCACCGTTGGCAGCGTGTGCTCCCCCAGTTCCTCTCCAGAGCCAGGGTTCCCCGGTCAGAGGACCCTCTGCCGCCATCGTCAGCTTGGAAGTGTGCCCTTCCCTGCCTCGCGCCATGCATTCCCGCGAGGGATACAAATACGACTGTTCATTCGTTCATTCATTCATTCCCCTGCCACCTGCTCCGGCCCTCCTCCACACTCAGTGACACTCTCCCATCCTCGCTGGGAGGGAGGGTCCCTCCCCCCCACCGGCCTCTTCCCTTGTGCGTGTGCGTGGGGGGGGGAGGGGCAGGGATCCCTGTCGGGAGCCGCCTGATGCAGGCTCGCACCCTACACTCGCTCCCAAGAGTCTCAGCGTTGCACACACGAAGCTCAGGGCAGGTTCCGGGGTGCATCAGGCGCATTCCCCGGCTGGCCCAGGGAGCAGGTGGGAGGCGTCCTCGTCCCAGGCTCGCATTAGCGGAGGCCCAAGGCAGGGTGATGGAAAGGAGACGGCAGGTGCCAGTGCCGTGCACAGAAGTCTGGCCGGGCAGCCCTGCTGCCGCCCGCGTCGGGCGCCTCTGGCTCCGCGCTGTCGGAGCTCAGCTTACAAACACCACGGCTTCCCCTTCGCCGGGCCGGGACTTCCTGGGGGCGCAGGGGCGGTGTGTGGTGCCCATTCTGTGTGAGTTCTTAGCTGGGAGCCTGCGCCGCCATGATGGCCACTGAGCCACTGCTGAATTGAACGGAATAAAGCGGGTGTCCAGCAGGCCCTGTGGGCTCCCGGGACCGACCGTCTGGCAGACATCACCCTTTAGGTCATGGCCAAGGCTTGCAAGGTCACGGATCCCCTTGGGAGCCAAGTTCCCTGTGAAGAAAGAGCCCAGGGCCCCCGGGAATCCCCCCACTCCGGGTGGCCCGGGACCCATGCCCTGTGGGTGTGGATGCTCTACATGGCCTGTCTGTCTTGGTGCTGAGCACTGGAGACTCTCCACAATTTGCTCCCTGTGGGTTGAAAGAACCTGGGCTTTGTTTGGGGCCTGGGGTGCGGCTGTTTGGTTTCCAAACTGACCTCCAGGACTAACTATTAATGAGGGTTATGAATTTTGGGGAAATCCTCCCCCAAAAAGGCCCTGAGTCAGCTTTCCCAGGAATTTTCTCCCTCCCTTCCTCCCTCTCCCTCTCCCTCTCCTTCTTCCCCACCCCTCTTTCTCTTTCTCGTGCCAGTGCTGGGTCTTGAACTCGGGGCCTCACGCTCTCAGCTTTGTTTTTTTTCACTCAAGGCTGGCATTCAACCCCTTGAGCGCCCCCCCCCCCGCCCCCATCTCCATCTCCAGGTGGAGATAGGAGATTTGTCACAGGTTTGTCTGGCAGAGCTGGCTTTGGACGGTGATCCTCAGATCCCAGCCTCCTGAGTACAAGTGTGGGTAACCAGCGGCTGGCTTTTAAGGTATTCTTCTCGACCAGGTCATATTGCCAAACTCAAGCAGGGTGGGTTTTTTTTTTTTTTCATTTGACTTTATTTCCTCTGCTATGAAGCGTGTTGAATGTGAACATCGCGTCACAAAGTGAACACGGTCTTCCAGAGAGAACAAATATATGTGCAGAGTACATACACGCACTTCCTACACATGTGCACACGCGGAGGCCCATAGCACGGAGGGAGTGAACTTGGGGAAGGAGGAGGAGCGTTCTAAACCCAGGAAAGCACACTGCGTGTGCATGGGGGTGGCGGGGTGGGGGGTCTACAAGCCTAATTTCACGCGAATGCACCCGGCTTCCAGTGGCAGAGGGTGCCGAGGGTCATGTGATGCTATAGGATGATGGGATGGCGATCACTGTGTCTCTGCTAAAGCCGAACAGCGTAGGCTTGCAGGACCAGGCTCCCCAGGGCGGGCAGTGTCCCCCCACCTCGCTTCCCCAGGCCTCACCGAAGGGGCTGAGGTGGGGAGGAGTGAATAAGAGGGTGCAGAGGGGCTTATCCAGGCCATAGCACCAGGTTGCTTACAGCCATAAAAGGAAATGGACTTTAAGCGGGAGCCTTGGAAAAGCAGCTGCAGCTAGGAAAGGGGTGGGGGGGAGGGGGAGGGAAGCCTGTGGAGTGGGGGAGGGGCTGAGATGAAAAGGGCCTTACGTCCTGGAACTGGCAAAAGAGGGGTGAGCCCCCCCGCCCCCCGAATTGGGAATTTGTATCTGCCAATGCTGGGGCTTACACTCATGGCCTGGGCTTTTCACTCAACGCTGGTGCTTTCCCTCTTGAACCACACAGCTGCTTCTAGCTTTTTTTTGCTGGTTAATGGGGGATAAGAATCTCATGGATTTTCCTGCTTGGACTAGCTTTGAATCTCTAGCCACAGATCCCAGTCCCCTGAGTAGCTAGATCACAGGCGCGAGCCCCTGGCACCTGGCTACCCCAATTCCTTGTAAAAGCTCTCAGCTTACCTTTTTTTAGGGTGCATACTGTGTCTTACTTCTAGCTCTCTAAACTCTTCACCAACACCCCTACTCAGGGGATTGTGGGGGGGGGGCGTTGTTCGGCATCCTCTAGAGAAAGTAAGTCAAGGGGGACATTGAAGGCGAGGAGACCTGTCAAGTTACTCGCCTGGACCAGGTAAGGAGGATGGGGAAGCCTCTGGGTTAGGGACAGAGAATAAATTACTGCGAGGGAAGGGAAGCAGTAGTTAGGACGCGTCCTGCCTTAGGGCTCAACTTACAGTGTGGGACGGCAGACGTGGAGCACAGGGGAGCGAGCCTTGCCTGGGTTGACGTTTGCAGCAGGTGCGAGCAGAAGAGACCTGGCAAGGTCCCCTGGGCCCCCAAAGCTTTCCCTTTGGTGGTCCCTCACCATGGAAATGAGCCCCAGCCCCTGCACCTTTGTGCCCCTTAGTGACCAGGGGAGGAGGCCCCAAGCATGACACCCCTGGCTCTCCCAAGCTGGAACCTGCCAGCTCTGTGACCCTAGGGTATGTATGCCGGGCCCCGGGAAGGCGAGAAGACCGGAGCCAGCTGCCACCCTCAGCTGCCACCAGGTGTCACTCATGGGTCTGCCTGAGAGGTGGAGGCCGCGGTCCAGTGCCGCAGAGGCTCCTGGGAGATCTCCAGGTGCCCTGCCCCTTCTCCCCAGTTCCCCCCAGGGGTGGAAATGACTGGGCCTTCTGTAGTAATAGAGAACAGATGGGGGTCGGGGGGAGGGTGGGGTGAGCGTGGACGCTCTGCGTGTGAGCCCCCTCCACGGGGGACTCTGTTCCCCAGGGCCTCGGGCCACTTATCATGGGTGGGCAGAAGTGGCTGCAGGATTCATCCACACTCCCACAGGGCTCCTCTTGGGGCTCCGACCCCCAGCCCTCTCCCTGCTAACGTCTAGTTCCTTGGTGGGTCCTCGGAGGCCCAGCCAGGAGGGCGTGTGCTACATTCGCCCTAGAGGCCGAGGACGGGGGGCTTCTGACTCATTTCTGGCCACAAATGGCCAGATGCAAGCTCTTGCTGGCACCCTGGCCCTCTGCCCTGCCTTAGTCATTCCCTATTTCTTTCCCGGAGAACCTGGGCCGGCAGAGAGTGGTGCCTGGTAGCCGGGGAAGAGGGTGATGGAGCAGCAGTTTTGAAGAAGGGCTTTTTGGTTGAGGAGACCTGGGTTTCTCAGCCTCTTCTGAGGCAGAGTTGCCCAAGATAGCAGAGTCTCCAGTGGGATTTTCCAAAGCTCACCTCCAGGCTGCCAGGACCATCTTCTGCTTCTCATTTGGCCAGGATCAAGATCAGATGTCAATCTGTGGTCCAACCTCACTCAGGAGCGGTGGGTAGAGGAGGGAAGGGGAAGGGACATGGAGCCTGGTTTCTAGATTGAAAGGAGGCCACAAAAGGCCGGTGGTTTAGGTGTGCAGGGTGCGGGAGGAGTTTGAACTGGGTGGGGCCCAATGAAGCCCTGGGAAGTCTTGCCCAAGAGCTGCAGCAGAGCACACGGCATTTCCCCTCCTCAGAAAGAGGGGAGCACAGAAGCAAAGCTGAGGGCGAGATGGAGAGGCAGAGAAAAGTGACGGGCGCTGTGCCTGGCCACCGGCCTTCAAGTGTGGTCGGAGGAGGTCCCGCGAGGCCTAGATGACCACGGACTGCAGGAGGCGGAAACACATCATGAGGTCCAGCGGGATGGGGGGCTTCAGGAAGTTCCCGTCCAGCCGCAGGTAGCGCAGGTGAGGCACGTTCTCTAGGTCCGAAGAGAAGTCATGGAAGGCCACAAGGTTGTTGGGGCAAATCTGTGTCCCATTGATTTCTATGGAGAAAGACCGGGAGAAGTCAACCGTAGAGTGGGAGTCCCGGGGAGGAAGGCAGGGGGCACTAGGAGTAAGGGCTCTAGAGCTTTCCTCTCTGGACTGGGCTGGCTTTGGGAAGGTGTGAGCCTACACAGGTCTCCCTAATCTCCAGGCACAATGTACTCATTGGAAAAATGACTTACCTTGGAAATAATCAATAGTATTGATTTAATCAAATGATCAGAATGGTCTAGAGAATCAGAGGTTAAGAGATCTAAGCGACGGCATCCCGGGATTAAACCTGGGAGGGTCCTTCAAGGTCCTCACAGTCACGATGGCACTCCAGAAGGATAGCTAGCTAGAGGTGGAGACGCCCCACAGGGAGGTGAGATGGGAGGCCGGCGGGTGGGTGGGGCAGGTCCTGGAGACCTGCCTGTGGACGGGCTGCGAAGCGAGGGGGTGGATGGAAGGGGGGTTGTGTTTGTGGGGATAAGGGCGATCAAAAGATGGAAGTGGGCTGGGAAGATAAGGAGCCTGTGGATTCAGAAGCGTCCTTGGCTGAGTTTCCATTTGTCTCCTTTATCTTTTTTTAGGTGACAGGAGAGAGTTTAAGCTTCCGCTCGACTCTCATCGATGGGATGTGGGTGACGGCATAGTCATATCTTATCAACTTCTTCCTCCTCTTCTCCTGCTTTTCCCCTGTCGTGGGGGTGGGAGAGCCCTAACACAGGCAGAGTTTTCTCCGGTGGGCTTTGTGGCGTTAGGCGTTACCACCCTGACACTCGCCCTATGAAATGCCGAGCACGTGGCCAGCCCTGGACATTCGTGAGAGAATGTCAGAGAAGGCATCTTGCAAACTCTCCGGGGAAGCATAGGTGACCGCACGGACATCATTGCTAACGCCGTAACTGTCACCCCCGCCGGAGTCCCACTCGCTCATCCTGTGCGTTAGTGTCACAGGCGTGGGGCTGGGGTAGGCGCGTGGATGGAGCAGGGGTATGACTAAGCCTCAGAAAGCTGAGCTACCCTCCGCAGGCGGGCAGGGGCCTGTCAGCCAGCCATGAACGCAAATATCCTTTCTGCCCCTGTGTTCAGCCTACTCGGCTTCCTAGGGGCATCGTGTTCCATTTTACTGTGCTACCTGCAGGGTAAAATCAGACCGTTTTTCTATTTCCCTGAATCTGTACCTTGCGAGATAAAAAATAAAAGCAGTTCCATTAGCCCAGACTTGCTCTATACATTTGTTTAAGGACGGTGGAAAAGTCAACAAATTCTTTCTTATTTTGGGGGTTAGAAACCCATGACCCTCTGCTGTTGTTCTAGGGTTGGTTCTTTTCTCTCTCTCTCTCTCTCCTTGGTCCCCGTGACCCCTCAGCTACTTCATGCCTTGTATGATTAGAGCCTGGTTTTGTTCAAGGTCTGAATAACATTCTTTTGTTGTTGTTGTTTCCAAGACTTTCTGCTAGTGTTCTACTCAGAGATGACTTTGGGCTCTGGGGTATTTTGTGTTTGTGTCATGTCTTTTGGAGACAGAGTGTTACTATGTAATCTAGGCTATGCAATCTTGAGCTGAAGAGTCTCCAGTCTCTGCCTCTGAAGTGGGTTTGCAGGTTTGTGCCACCATGCCTGGCTGCCCTTTTTAAAGCAGAGAGAATACGTTTATCTGAAAGTGAGAATAAATAGCGAGAGACAGGGCTCTAAAGAGGAGTGCCCTGGCTGCCCTTTTTGTTTTGTTTTGTGTTTTTTTTTGGCCAGTCCTGGGCCTTGGACTCAGAGTCTGAGCACTGTCCCTGGCTTCTTTTTTGCTCAAGGCTAGCACTCTGCCACTTGAGCCACAGCGCCCCTTCTGGCCATTTTCTGTGTATGTGGTGCTGAGGAATTGAACCCAGGGCCTCATGTATACGAGGCAAGCACTCTTGCCACTAGGCCATATTCCCAGCCCCCTGGCTGCCCTTTTTGACTGAAGCGAAAATCAAGACCCCCAGCCTCCTGTTCTGTTCTGTAATTGACTCTCCAAGCCCAGTAACCTGTTGATAAATTCTCCCTTAAATACAGTATCTCCGACAACTGAACGCTGCAACCTTCTAGATAGCTTCAGGAAGCAGCTGCACACAGACATGGTCTCCAGTGGCCTGACTTTTCCAGTTCCCTTGGCTGTGGGCGGAAACTCCCTCCCTGCAGCAGGAAGGCCCAGATATGCCAGGGTGAACATCTTATGCCTCTCCTATTGATGGATCCGGAGGCCAAAGCAGCTGGCACTGAGGAGATGGGACAGAGGAAGAAAAGCAACTGCCCTCTGAACATGGTGTCCTGAACACGTCCTTCATTTATGTGAAATGATCAAATCCTCCGGGCAACCTTCTCCTAGAAGATAGTATTATCATTCTCAGTTTACCTGTGAGGAAACTCCCCCAGAGGAGTGACCTTTCCAAGGTCACTCTCAATGAGGTGAGGCGAAGACCTGAGGGTCGGAGCCAACGTGGATTTGGGGGGGGGGTGTGTGTGTGTGTGTGTATGTGTCACCCAGATACACCCCAGCTCCGTCAGCTGCTCTAGCCCACACTGGGAGGCTCCTGAGAAAGGGCTCCACCCACCCTGGGCTGTGGCCCCGCCCCCACTCACTCTCGATGCTGTTGTTGTTGAGGTACAAGTGCTCTAGCCTGTTGTTGATGGCAGGCACGTTGCTGATCTTGTTGTGGGCCAGGTGGAGCACCAGCAGGTTGGAGATGTTGAAGGAGTTTTTGGGGAGCCCCCTGTCTGACAGCTTGTTGTAGTTCATCCTGATGAAAGCCAGGTTGGGGAAGGCCTTGAAGTATCCATTAGGGATGGTCTCAATCTTGTTGCTATCCAGATAGAGCTGGTGAATGGCCGTGGGGACCTTGGGCGGCATCTTCCTTAGGATGTTGTGGGCCAGGTTGAGCTGCATGAGGTTCTTAAGGCCCTGGAAGGTGTCTGGCTTGAAGACGCCGTCGCTCAGCTTGTTGTGCTGTAGATCCAGGAGCAGCAGGTTCTCCAGCTTGCTGAAGACACCGGGTGGGATCCTGGAGATGTGGTTCTGACTCAACCTCAGCTGTTCCAGGTTGCGGGGCAGGGCGGAGGGCACCTCTTCCAGCTGGTTCTTCTCCATGTAGAGGAACACCAGGCCGGGGAGCTTCTCCAGCACCCTCTGGTCCACCTTGCGGATGCGGTTATTGTCCAGGTTGACCCACCTCAGGCCTGTGGCGTTCTTGAAGGACTCCACAGGGAGCTCCGAGATGAAGTTGTTCTGGAGATAGAGGTAATGGATGCGGGGTGGGATGATGGGGACCTTGCGGAGGTTACGGCTATCGCAGTACAGGGCCGATGGGAAGTCAGGGGGGCAGTGGCACTCCCGGGGACAGTCGGGGAAGACAGATGGGGGACCGGGAGGCAGTGGAGGCGGCAGGTCCGTAGGCTCTGCTGGCTCATCGGGCTGAGGGAGGCCGGGGGTGGGCCTGGGCCTGGGCTTGCGCCTGCTCCCGGGTTTTGGTCTTGGCTGGCCTTGGGCCACGGAGGCCAGGAGGAGGAGCAGTGGGAGGAGCCAGCAGAGGGATGGCCTCATGATCCACCTAGAGGGAGGAAACACAGGACGGGAGGTTATGGGTCTGTCAGGCCTCAGGAATCAATGCCAGGTCTCTGTGGCTAGGGTCAGCCAGGTCAGGCTCCAGGGAGGAGGGGCAGAGTCGGGACAGCAAAGCAGGGATAGAGTAACAAGGGCCGGAGGCCCAGCCACGCCGGGGGCTCAGCTTCTCTGGGGAAGGTGCGTGCCCTCCCAGAAACACAGGCTGGGAGTCAGGCTCTTAAACCCTTCGTCTGGAAGGCCCCGAGTCTCTCCTTTGTACAGGGGTGCTGGGGCATGTGACACAGACGGTCCTGGGTGGGATATCTGGAAGAGTCCCCACAAGCCCACAGTGCAGTGGGCTTCAAACTGTGTCTGTAAGTCTGTAGCGCCCCTTGAGGAGGGGAGGCTGAGAAGGGGGCTCTGGGACACCCCTAACTCACTCTTGGACCACCTTGAGCAGCTTTAAAAAAAAATCTGCTACCTTTCTATCTATCATCCATCTGTCTGTCTGTCTGTCGGCCTGTCTACCTTGAGATTTATCCAGGACATTCATTGGAGGTAGAGAGAAAGAAAAAGGGTTTGTGGCTATAGATGGTTTGAAATCCACCCATCGAGCCCAGACCCCATTGTGTACAAAAGCTGGGGCCGGAGGAGGAAGTGGCTGTGCGGTCCAGGAAGGCGTTTGACAGCAGACCAGGGACCTGGGTCCAGGACTCCTGCCCTCCAGCGGGGGCTCATGGGAGAAGGGAAGGGCTCAGCCCCGCCCCCCTCGCCAGCCGGGGCTCCAGGCCTCCCCTCTGTACTTGGCTCAGAGAGTGCTGGCCTTTGCCAGTGCAAGCCGTGCCAAGAACTTCTCCCAGATGTGGAGGCTCCTGGGAAAACAAACAGGAAAGGAAGGGGAAAGATGTGGGGGAAAGCACTTTCCTTTGACCTCGTCTTGTTGTTCTCTAGATCCTTTGGAGTTGGTGGGGATGCGATGGGATAGCAAGATGAACTTCCCGGCAGCCTCAGTGACATTCGACTAGGGAGCTGAACGGTCTTTGGGGGTTGGCCCTCATGCCTTTCAGAGATAGAGCCATGTGGTTGGAACTGAACTGAAAAATGGACCAATAGTAACAGACTTGGGCCTGTAGGTGGAGAGGATCAACCGTCACAGGCTTCCTTTCCTAACCCCGGGCCCGTGAAGGGGCTAAGGACTGCCCTCCTGTGGCCGCTCCTCCCCAGAGCTGCCCTCCTGTGGCTCCGCCTCCCCCCGCTCTGAGCCCCTTCCCACACAGCCTCACCGGCTCTCCTGGCATATCCCTTCCCACCTCGGGCTCTGAGGCTCATTGCAGGTGCACGCTTCCTGGGGCTCTCTGAGACAGAGTGGGCTGGAGTGTGTCCTCAGTCTACCTCTGGACCTTGTCTCCAGTCCAGACACGTTGGGCCCACATCAGATTCTTCCTCTTTGTTTGTCCAGCACCCACCTTTGGCTGGCTTTGATCAAAGGAAGGCAGCAGAAGCCCCTCACCAGCTGGGGACCTGAGCCAGATGGACGGGAGGCGCCGAATATGACAAGACACAAGAAAGAAGGCGGAGCCGAGCGCTGGGCAGGTGCAGGGGTTTCACCCACATGTGTGCACACGCGCGCACACACACACCTTTGTTCCTGGCCTGCACACGTTTACATACAGAAACCCACAATCCTCTCCTATGCACATAAAGAAGCTTGTATTTGCACATCTGCTCGGTGCACGTGTGAGCCCTGGTGCAATCCACTGGTGTGGGAAAGAAGGAGGAAGGAAGGAGAGGGGAGGAGGGAGAAGAAGGGCAGAGAGGAGGGGGAAGAGGCCATCCACCTCTGATGCTTCTCCACTTCCCTCTGAAGGGATCTCTTCCAATAAAATATTCTCCAAGGGCTTTGGGAGAATCATTTCCCCAGGATTCCCCCAGGCTCTATGTATATTAAATACCGAGGGACTCAAAGACAAGATACCCATTGTAGAATTTAAACCTGAGCTACGCTGCCAGCCTCCATTTACTTATAATTGATGAATTATAAATTAACATTTTTATAAAGCTTGTAATACTCTTGAAAATCGCACAGTCATACACAAATAGGGGTAAGACATTAATATTCTAAGAGTGAACATTTTTTTTAGAGCCCCACGTTTCTCAGTCTTGATTTCCTTTCTTCGTTTCTTTAGTTTTTTAATTGCTCTTGTTTCTCAGGAGCCTGGAAACAACAGGAAGGCTGAGATTTTCCTATTTCCTTCCTTTCTTTTGTCACCAAAAGCTCACGGAAGGCAGTGGACAGGGCATTAAGCGAGCGAGCACCCCACAGAGCCTGCTCTGTGAGGCACAGTGGCGTGGATGGTTGCCTGTGCTGGGGTGTCTCAGTGTCTCAAGGTGGGGCAGCCCTGGTCTCCACGGTCAGTCAGGGCCTTTCCTAGCCCTGACTCATGGGCCCTACCCTTGGGGCACTGGTCCAATCTGCTCATTTGTCCATTTAATCTGGTCACATTCTAGTCCCCCCCAGAGCCTGCAGAAGGATCCTAAGGAAAAATTCCTGGAATAGGTGTTTTGGATCGGTCCTACTCCCCTTCCCTCAGCCTTCAGGGCTGAATCAGAGCTGTTCTGTGCACAGAGAGAGCACAAGGAGTGGGTGTTCATTTCTAAGGGCTTTCTCACAGGCCACGCCCCTTCCTACAGAGCATGTCTGTTCCCCGCCAGCGGGGAGTTCTGTCCACAGGGTCCTTCTCTCTGCCAATGCTCTGCACTGGCCTGGCCTCTACAACCAGATCCCAGCGATAAACTGGCAGCAGATCAACCCCAATGGCTGGCACTCCCTCCCACAAAACCACAGCTCCTGCCTTCCAGAATATAAACTTTGTTCAATCACAAACTCTGTTAAGGTGGGTCATAAATGCGTGTATGTGTTTAAAATTTTTTATGCCTTTGCAATCACACCTTACCCTCCCCTGCCCTCCCCCACCCCCACCCCGTCTCTCCCTGCTGGGTCCTGCTCGAAGCTCAACAATGAGCAAGAAGTTCACCGAGTCCTGTACTTTGTGAAGAACTCAAAGCTGCTGCTTCGGGGAGAGGATGAGCAGTTGCTCTGCCAAACCCCACATCCACTCTCTACATTTTGCAGTTTTTCCTAAGAGAGTTGAAAATTCACATTTCGGCTCCAACTGCGTCGATCTGGGCTCGATTCCTGCGCCTGCCTCTCCCCCCCCCCCCCCCCGAGTCCCCAGGCTCCTCGCCTGAGGACCAGATGAAATCATACAGCAGAAGGCCAGTTCTAGAAAGGAACGTCTCCGCCAATCCACAGGCAGTTGTTCTGAAAGCGCATCCACCCTTTATCATATATCCCCTCCATTGAAGGCTAGAACCTAGGGCGGATGCCATGGGCCATTTGGAACATGGGTTAGAAAACAGCTAGACAGATAGAGGGAGTCGTGCCTGGTCCCTGTGGGCTTGTCTCGTGCCTGGGAACAGGTTTAAGGACCTGTAGCTTTGTGAGGAGAGGCCAGTGTTGTGTTTGAGGTAGGGTTTGTCTCCCAGAGCTCTGGGAGCTAGGGAAAGCTCCAGGGTTACTCAGCACTGTGGAAGGACTACCTTCCTGTCTAATTGGCCACCCCTAGTCTCAATGACCCAGACAGCCACACTGCCCGGGCATGCAAAGTACCCTCACTCTTTCTTCTGTTCTGTTTCTGACCTAGAGTGCTAGAGCCCATCCTGCTCACTTTATCCCTGTGGCTTAGGGAAGATGTTGGAAGCAGAGAGATACGAGGTCGCTCTGCTTTGTTAGCAGAAGGTTGAACCTGCTGACTCCAGTCTGCCTTGAACCCTTTCAAGATCCCTCTAGGGCTGGTATGGTCCTGGCTGACTCTCTCCTTATCTAGAAAGCAGGAAGAACAGAGGCTTCCTTATCCCTGTATTTCTCATCCAGTTGTCAGAACCGAGTGTGATAAGCAAATGTAAAATGTGTTGCCGATCAAAAAAAATGCTAAAAATAAGTCTAACACGATTATGAAGGCACCATCTGCCTTTCTCGTGTCTACCACAAGGCTAAAGTAAACAGAAGGAAGCTTTGATGGCCTTGGGTGACAGGTTGAGAAGAGCAAGTTGTCCATGCTGCGCAATGGAGAAGGAGGAATATGACCCTCTGGCAGCCTGGGGTCCACGAGGTCCCCTACGCCCCCCCCCCCCCATCCCTAACTCCCGAAGAAAGCCAGGAAGGATCTGTCTGATTCCTTGTGTTGTTATAGATCTGGGCCTCACTGCAACCATGCAGCTGGTGCCCCCGAGCATTTCTTGTATAAAATGGGAGTGTGTGTGTGTGTGTGTGTGTGTGTGTGTGTGTGTGTGTGTTGCTGGGGATTTACTGAACCCAGGGCTTTGTGCCGGCCACGAATTCCATCCTTAACCCACAACATCTTATGAGGTTATTTGGACTTAATAGGGGTGAAGTTAGTGTCCAGTGAACCATCAGGGGTTGGGGGCATCATGTCACGTGAATGGGGTCTTTTTCCCATCCGCCTGTGTGGGCAGAGGGGTGCAGGAAGACAGGGATCGTTCTCAATGTGGGTCCTGGCTTTTCCACACAAAGAGACTTCTTTCCCTTTGTGGTTTGGGAGCTCACACTTGGGACCCCAAGCTTGGGAGCCAGAGCTAACTAACTAGAGGTCCTAGAAGACCCCCAGCCTCAAGGGAGTATCTCCTTCTCCTGTCTCTGTTCCTTGTTTTCTAACCCAGCCCCGAATTTCTGTAAGATGCTGGCCAGCTATGGGACATCTCACTCTCTCCCCTTTACTGACTTCAAGTCCCACCTCCACCTGGGACTTACAACCATTTGCACTTGGATTTGTTTTTTTTAACGCTTTCTGGCCTTATGGTACTTCGCTGGAATACCCAGGAAGTGGGGGGTGGTGGTGAAGGATTTACTGTTTAGCCCCTTCTCTGAGAAGGCTCATCAGGACATAGCAGTCAGCAGGGGGAGAAGGATCTAGAATGGACAGGGGAAGGACCCAGCACCCCTTCTGGGTGTCTGGGGCAAGCAGCTTAGCAGGTAAGAAGAAACATGAACTTTGTGGAGTTCTCTTGAGGGAACTTTCTGGAATGTTCCTCTGGGATATGCCTAAGTGGCCTTGCAGAAAGGAAGGGGGTGTTTCCTGTTTCCTCCAGTGCTCACCCTGACTCCTCAAAGGGGAGATGGCCTGGGTGGACACTGGGGCTCCTTCCTCTTCTGCTCAGCAAGAGCTGGGGGTACCCTGCACCTGCGCCCTGCAGCAACATGTAAGGCCCTAACTCGGGTCTGGCAGGCCAGTAGACTCCCCTGAGGTCCAAAAGCATCAGTAGATCCCTGGGCCTCTGGCACAGCTCCATGTGTCCCCCGCCCCCACTCCTGCCATGCTTCAGGAGATTCTGAAGGTCCTGGAGCCGGTGCCCGAGAACCCCGCGCTAGCCGTCCCCCGCCAGCCCCGGCTCCTCCTCAGCCACAGGGCTCCTGACCCGAGTGCTCCAGAGAATTCCAGAATGACTTCAAGTGAATTCCGCCCCCCCCCCCCGGCTGTTTACAAGAGAAAGGATGGGGAAAGGAAAAGTCGACTCCTCAGGGCTGAAATGAGGACCTCCAAGGTTTGTAAGCTGGGTTGCCTGCTGTGTATACACACTTATTTTCCTTTCTTCCTAAAAAGCCAAGTGGTTTGCGGCAGGGAGACAGGAATCGGGGCAGCTGAGAAGATAGAGCGCAGGTTGAACAGCCACTGCTTTCTCCTTCCTACCCAATCGAACACGAAAGAGTGAAGAGATCCTTCCAGCGCCTGCTCTGGCTCATCTCCTCCCTCCTGGCCTCCGCTTAGAACACATGATCTTCCCCCGACTTTGTCATCTCAGGGAGAGGACGCGTTCTGCCCTTCGCTCGCAGCTGGGGAGGCGAACGGGAGGCCGCCCCACCAGATGTGCCGCGTGCGCGTGGCGTTGACAACGTGGGATAGTGCGTGGCAGGCGCGGAGAAGTGGGTTCTAGGGTCTGGTTTCTATGGCAACACCTAGATGTTCTGCTGAAATTCTGTGTGCGACAGACCTCCTGAGCACCATCCCAAACATCTGCACCGAGGAAACGTTCGCTTCAGCAGCAGAGCAATGGGAGGGTAGAGGGGGAAGTGGGCAAGAAATGAGCGAGATTAAATTGGGGCTCTCTGGGGAAGAGAGGTGGAGGAAGGAGGGAGGGAGAAAGAAGGAAGGAAGGGAGGAAGGAAAGATGGATGGGAAGAAGGGAAGAAGGAAGGAAAAGGAGGGAAGGAAGAAGACAGACTACCTCAGTAAGCCAGGTTGGACAGAACTGGAGGAAAGCCTTGACCATCTCCCTGTCCTCTCCCCACAGCCTGGGCTTACCTGTGCACACCTGCCCGTCCTTGGGCTCTGGGGCGGTTCTCTTCCTCCCCACCCTTCGGTGGAACTGTGGCAGCCGAGAGCCAGCTCTGAGTTCTGATCGCCCAAGTGGTGCGTGCGTGCTGTTTGCCTGACTTTTCTTCCAGCAGATCCTATTGGGTTGGGGAGGTTAGGTTAGGGGAGGGAGGGGCACATGGCAAGGGAGGAAGAAGAAGAGAGGGAGGAGGGAGGAGAGGAGAGAGGGAGGGAGCTCGGGGAAGAAGGAATGACAACAATAAAGTCTTTATTTGGCAGCCAGGACTCCAAAGACCTCATCCACACACCATACCCACGAACCAACTCACTTTTAATAGCGTTTCCTTCTGCTGCTGTTTCTGGAGAGAGACTGTGTGATCCATGTTTGGGAAGCGGGCCAAATTAAGGGAAGAGCAGGCATGGAAAGCAGCCCCGGCCGGGGCGGGGACGCTGGGCCCAGCACTGGCCTGTTGAATTCCTCCAAGCAAATGCTTTGCTCTGATGCCCGCTACTGGTTGCTCACTGGAGTTAAACTCGCAACGTAGTGCGGGCTTTGGGTTGCTTCTCTGAGCAGAGGCAAAAGACAGTGCTGCCTTGAGACCTTCTCCAGGGAGGGAGTGGTCTCACCGTGCTGGCTGCGCGCTGGCCTGAGAGATAACTGCTTTGGTGGCCAGAAGTCTGCTCTGAGGACCAGAAAGGGAAAAGTCTCAGCCGAGCCAAGGCAGAGTTGAGATCTGATGTAAGGCCTAAGGTCTCTGTGCCTAGGCCCTATGGACAATGTCACAGGTCTTCTCTGAGCTTCTTCCTATCATGCTTGGGTGAGATTTCCGGGCTGTCTGGCGATCACGCACACGGATGGGTAAATCCAGATTCCCCAGTGTGTGCCAGCTTCCCGGAAAACCTATCCCAACTCAGCTCATCCCCTTTGTCACGAAACCACCCTGCCCTTGGGGTTAGGCTGCAGCCTAACAAAACTTCCTGGCTACTTAAACCCTCAGTGAAGTTCATTTCTCTGTGATTAGGTTCACCGAGAGCTGCAGAACCCAGCGACGGGAAGAGGGAAGAGCACTGAAGGCAGGGTGTGTGGCCCTGCCTTGGTCTTGGACATCCGCAGCTATGCGATCTTGGTATGGAGCTCACAGGAACCTAAATCTCAGACACGATGTCATTACAACCGGACAGAACGGTGCTGCCTTTGATCCAAGCTATGTGGTTGGCCTGAGTGTAAGGGGATCGCCGTCCGTGCTGACCCTGGCAACCCAAGGCCCTCTTAGAAAAATAACGAAAGCAAAAAGGGCTGGCAGCCTGGCTCAAGTGGTAGAGCAACTGCTCAAGCAAGTGTGAAGCCCCGAGTTCAAACCCAAGTACGACCAAAGAACCGTAAGAATGAGCCAGATGTGGTGGCTCCCGACTGCGATCCTCGTTAGTCAGGAGGCTGAAATCAGAGAGGGTGGTGGTTCAAAGGCAATATAGACAGAAAAGTCTGTGAGACTCTTCTCTTCAATAAACCAGTAAAAGGCTAGCTATTCAGAAGGCTGAGCTCTAAAGACTGCAGTTCAAAGCCAGACCAGGACAAAAAGTCCCCATGAGACTCATACCTCCAATTAACCCCCAGAAAACCAGAAGTGGCGCTGTGGCTTAAAGGGGTAGAGTGCTAGCCTTGAGCAAAAGAGCTCAGGGACAGCACCTGGGCCTTGAGTTCAAGCCTCTTAACTGGCCAAAAAACAAAATTGGAAGTGGAGGTATGACTCAAGGAGTAGAGCACTGGCCTTGAGTGAAAAAATAAACAAGCAAACACATGAGAGCACAAGGCCCTGAGTTCAAGCCCTAAAACTGGCGCACAAAAAAAAGGAAGGTTGAATGAGTGAATGAATGAATGAACTGGGAGGACACAGGGTTTAGGAAAGGGATTGTGGTCAATTTCTTAGGGAATGAACCTAAGGAAAGGAAAAGGGAAAATTAAAGCCGTGCCTTCTATCCCCATGCTGAGTCCCCCACAACTTGTGCCCCCCGCCCGGCCAGGCCAGCACTCCTCCCCCCGAGATCTCCATCAGCCCCGCTATGCCGGGAACTTCCTTCTCATCCACACGGGTAAGACCAGAGCCTCGGTCTGTTTCTGGAAGCATACACAAGAGACAAGCATGGTCCAGCGAGAGGTAGGCGGGCAGTGCCACCTGCATCCCTTCACAGGAGCCTGTGCTCCTGGGCAAGAGGGCAAAGGACTTCCCGGTCCTCCCCGCCAGCTCCTCTCCTTCCACCAGACACAGTTAGGTGGCAGCTGAGAGACAACCAATGGCTATTCAGGAAGTCTCCCGTACAGCCCGCTAATTGGTGGCCTATGAAAGTGACAGGCTTGAGCACCCAATAGAATTTCTGATGGCACACTAATCAAACATGTTATTATGGTAATTTAAAAGCACATCCTTCCTTCCTTCCTTCCTTCCTTCCTTCCTTCCTTCCTTCCTTCCTTCCTTCCTTCCTTCCTTCCTTCCCTCCTCCCTCCCTCCATCCCCCTTCCTTCCTGGGGATTAAACCTAGGCCCTTCCATGTCTTGCTCCGCAGGAGCTCTGCTGCTGAACCGTGTGTTCAAATCTCATTACCTGACATCCAGCTTCAACAATCACTAGTGCATGGCCAGTCTTCTTTCTTCTGTGCTTATTCCTAGAAACATTGTTTTGGTTATTTTAAAAATAAGTAGTTGTACAGAGGAGTTTTCAGTTCCACAAGTCAGATCACGAATATAATGCATCTTGGTCAATGTCACCCCCCCCCTGCATTCCCCCCCCCCCCCGCCGCCTCCGTCTACCCTCCTCCCATCCCTACCCTCACATTACATAGTTCCATTTTCACACAATGTACATTGAAGGTAATGACTGCATTTGTCCACCCTTCCTCCCTCCCTCCATTCATGTGCCCTCCCCCCAAACAAAGTGTTTCCACTTCCTGGCACTCATTTGCATTTTTATTGGTTTAGAATGCCTTTGGGCAGGGCTCATGCTTTTCCCTTCAACACATGGCTACGCTCTGAGCCATCTTGGCCTAGAATCAAGGGCCTGGACCACCCCACTCTGTTACCTGCTGGCCCTTTAAGACGTCTGAGTTCACAGCCACTGGTACAGGGCGGAGGTAATGTGTGCAAGTGTGAGGACACTGTGAGGGAGAAGGCCGGGGTCACGTGGTTCAAGCTGCCCTCCCATCCCCCTACCAATGATACAGCCCCCTCCAGACCAGAGACACACACACACCCGGCTTCTGGAGACCTGACTTTGCCTCTTACCTGCTGTGTGACTGTGGAGATGTCCCTCTCCCTCTCTGACCTCGGTTTACTATTTCTGAAACAGGTTTGTGCTCAGCAACTTCTCAACTCTCTTACAACAGCGTTGTGACTACCGTGGGTGGTTTGGGAATCAGAATCCCTTGGTTAAAATCGTCAACTAGCTAGCAAGCAAGCCCGAGCCTCAGTTTCCCCCTCTGTATTTGGAAGTCAGCTCCCTCCCAGCAGACCCCTGGGAGTTGCCTGAGGGATCGCGGAAAGCAAGGCTTGGCTAGAGCCTGGGGGCCCCCCGCCAGGGTGGCCTGGGCAGTTCTCATCTCTTCTTGGCGTGCCGCACACAGGCGTACTCTGTGAATGCAGGGCAGAGTGTAGGCCATGCCAGAGGCCTGGGTGGTGTGGTTGGGGCTGGATGCAGGGGGCCAGGCCAGGGAGGGGAGTGGTCTCAGCTCCGTGGGTCTCAGCCGCCTCTCCAGAGTCTGGAGCTGCCCACCCAGACCGCCGTCCGTCTAGGCGCTCAGTGTTCCTTTGGCCTTGCCGTGGTTACACGCGGTGAGCGCCACTGCCCCAGAAGAAAGGGCAGATTGTGGCCTTTCTCTCCGGGCTCCCTGGCTCCCCCGGGCATGGCAGGGTGATGGGGGGATTAGGCTCCCGCTGCCCAGAGAGGCTGGCTCAGAGCCCACAGCACCCGAAGGGCCTGACCGGCCCGTGTCCTCAGAGAGGGGCTGCTCCGCACATTCAAAAGGGCTGAACAGGGAGTCTCTGTCACTGTCTCTTGGAAACCTATTATTTTTTGAATAGGCAATGAGTCTTTTGATTTGAAACCCAACAGTATGGAAGCTTCCATGGGAAATGTCTTTTCCCTGGTACTGACTAGTTTCCTCTGTTCTGGGTCCCCGCCAGAAACAATAAATAAACACCCCTTCACATTTAGTTTTACTCAGCTTTATCTTCAATACCTATTTAAATTGATAGAAACAGCTCACAGCTCACTTGCCCCCCCCCCCCGTTTCTCCATCATCAATAGTTATTTGACAGGTCCCTTCTTTTTCTTCCTACAGTTTTGAGACAAAATTCCGATATGTGTCTGGGCTGGACTTGAACTCGTGACGCTCCTGCCTCAGTCTCCTGAGTGCTGGGATTACATGGGGGCACTGAGCGTGCTTGGCTTTGGCCAGCTTCTCTCTCTCTCTCTCTCTCTCTCTCTCTCTCTCTCTCTCTCTCTCTCGGCCAGTCCTGGGCCTTGGACTCAGGGCCTGAGCACTGTCCCTGGCTTCTTTTTGCTCAAGGCTAGCACTCTGCCACTTGAGCCACAGCACCACTTATGGCCGTTTTCTATATATGTGGTACTGGTGAATTGAACCCAGGGCTTCATGTAGGGGAGGCAAGCACTCTACCACTAGGCCATATTCCCAGCCCCTGGCCAGCTTCTCTTGACAGACATTCGGACTCCTGATTTTTAAGGCGGGCAGTGCTAGGCCTGGCAGATCATGCTCTAGTCCTGGTCCAGTCTCCTCTCCATACGATCTCGATGGCCGGGGGCTGCTCTGGTCCCTTCTGAATCTCAGTGCTCTCATTTGTATCTGTGAGGGATTCATTGTAGCCCATCAATTTAGCAGCGAGAGAAATCCAAGCCCATCCTGTAACTCTCTCCTATGGAAAACGCCACCTCTGTCTTTCTTGATGCCCTGCCAGTGGCTTGTACCACAGCTGGGGGCAAGTTTATTGAATGCCAGGGCATGGGGGGGGAGGGCATGTGGGTACGGGGGGGAGGGCGTGTGGGGTGGCAGGCGTACAGGCTCGGGATGCTGAGAACCTGCCCGTCGTCCTATTCGTCTGCTTCTGACCCCTCGGAAGTGTCAGAGGGGCCATGCTGGTTGCCTGGCACTGTCAGGGTCAGGCTATCCATTCTCTAGCAGGACTACAGAGCTCCCCTTCTCTCCAACCCCACCTCAGCCAGGCCACCTCTTTTCTGGGGGAAGAAGTTACCTTGTCCTTCTTTATGTCTTGCCGAGACACTGTGGCTCTGCCCAGCAACCCACCAGGGCTCAAAGGTGTAGGAAACACGTCCAAAGGCACAGGAAGGGAGGCTGCTTGTCTTCGCTGCTTCCACACAGACTGCTCGGTTTAATCAAGAAGAAGGGGAGGAAAAGACAGCAGGGAAGAAATACAGCTGGTGTGTCGGCCGCGCCGGGAGGACTGTAAATCTCTTCCCGCTCATTGTCCATGGTCCTGCCCAGCCTGGTCAGCTTGGGGGACACCTGCTGAGGATGGCGGTCCTGATACAGAAATGCTGTACGTGTGGCGAATAGGCCAGGAGGGCAAAGCTCCACCTGCTGGGTGAGCGCTGTCCAAGATCCAGAAGCAAGGCTCAGCTAGCTGGCCTCCCTCCCTCCCTCCCTCCCTCCCTCCCTCCCTCCTTCCCTCCCTCCCTTCCTTCCTTCCCTTCTTCCTTCCTTCCCGCTCCTTCCCTCTCTCCCTCCCTCTCTCCCTTCCTTCCCTCTCTCCCTCCCCCTTCCTTTCTCCCTCCCTCCCTCCCTCCCTCCCCCTTCCTCTCTCCCTCCCCCTTCCTCTCTCCCTCCCTCCCTCCCTCCCTCCCTCCCTCCCTCCCTCCCTCCCTCCCTCCCTCCCTCCCTCCCTCCCTCCCTCCTCTTTCCTCTGTTCTGACTCAGGGTCTTGCTATGTACTCATGTCGGCCTCACTCTGTCCTTCTTTCTCATCCTCTCGGTATTGGGATTATAGTCATGAACCACCATGCTAAGCCTTCAGCAGTCTGAAGTTGAAGTCCTCAAACACACTGTCCCTAAACGCCAGCCTAACATCTTTATGTTGCAAGATTTAACTGACTGAGAGCCCCTGCCCCGGCGTGGAGTTGGGCGGGGGGCCCTTGCGGGTCTGCGCCAGGCCGGGGCAGGGGCGTGACGCCGCCTCACTCAGCGTAGCTGCGCGGCAGCCCTCGGACCCGCGGCTCCGTGTGGACATGTGGTCAGCAGCCCCTCTGTCATAACACGGCAGAAGTAAGGCCGCCCTGCTAGGCACCAGCACACGTGACTCCAGGGGTCTCCACCTCCACGCGGGCCCCAAGCAGTCACTGGCACCCAGATCCTTCCGGGCCTCTGCACGCTGCCCTCTAGTCCTCTCACTTTGCCATGATTAAACACCAAGGCCAGACCCACCACACAGGTGAAAGGTTGAGGCATGGACGCTTCTGGCCCCCAAGTGCAAGGTCACACCTAGGAAAGAGCTGAGCGCAGGCCACCTGTTACTGTGTTCTTGTTTGTCCATGCCCATGACATCCTCATGAATAAAATACAGAATGTGCGCTTGCTGGGCTTTCGTTCTCACCACCGACGCTCTACCACTTGAGTCATGCCTCCAGTCTGGCATTTTGCTGGTTAATTAGAGATGAAGCCTCAAGGACTTTCCTGCCTAGGCTGGCTTTGAATCATGGTCCTCCGAGTCTCGGTCACCTGAGTAGCCAGGATCAGAGGTGTGGACCACTAACCAGTGCCCGGCCCCAGCTTTGCTCTTCTTGGCTGCCCTCGTGTGTGCTTCTGCTTTATCCCCTGGGCCGTGAATGGCAGGTGCATGGCACGCCGTCAGGGCTGCACTGGGACCCCTGCGCGTGTTTCCAGCCCATTTCTCAAACTCCAGACTCCTGACACGTGACTCCCTCACCCCGGCTTAGCCGTCCGCTCCGTCTGGAAGGCCTTCCCCCCACCGGACACTTCATCTCCCAGGAAGCTCCTCTGCAGCCCCGTTCCTTCCTCTGCGCATGCCCCAGCGGCTCCCCGGGGCTGGGCCTGGGCCAAGCCTGCCTCCTATATGTGGGACTGGCTGCGGAGGCCCAGGCCTGCTGCGCCGTCGGTGCTTAGGGTCTCGCGCTCTGCCCGGTGGTGGCCTGGCAGTGAGTCTTTAAGCACTAGCAATGTCTTCCATCTCATGTGCTGCTTGCCTGCCATTGCAAAATCCCATTTCTCTTCTGCGGTGGGTGGCTTACTTTCTAATCTCTGCCATGATGCATGCTGCTTCCCAAACCCAGTCCTGATCATGTGGTTTCCCGGCCTCACACGCTGCACCCCTCTCTCTCCGTGACTGGGGTTGGCACGGCTTTGCTCAATCTGAGTTCACATCCTTACTATCCGTTCTCTGTGTGGGGGAACTCCTATTCATCCAGCAAAACCCAGTTCAAATGGTGCCTCCCGCGGGAAGCTCTTCCCGACTCCCGTAGGCGGAGCGAGCTTGCTCTCGCCTCTTTAGCCGTAGCCCTGCACCCGCCACCCTTACTGGGAAGTGCAGTTGTTGTCTCCACCTTGTACCCCCCCCCCCGACACACACATGACAAAGACACAAACCCAGGTCTTGGTCAGTGGATAATAGTGGTGAGTGTCACCGACGCGTGGGGAATGCTTAGTACATGCGAGGCCTGGACTTCTCAGGTCATTAGCTATTTAATTTGACCAACGCTGGGGAGAAGGCACTGTTATTTTTACCCCTGTTTTGCAGATCGGGAAACTAAGGCACATAGCAGTGTACAGCCAGTAAATGTGGAGGTATGTAGAAAGTGTCAGCACTGGGATTTGAACCCAAGCAGCCTGGCTTGAGTCCCTGCTGTCTGAGCTACCCTGATGAATGCTTGTAGAATGAATGTAATGGGCTCTGAGCTAGTGTGTGTGTGTGTACACTCGTGTGCTTGCACGTGTGAGAGAGGGAATTAATGAGATCCGCTGCGATTCTTCTCTACCCACGCTATCTCCGGTGTCAGGCTGGGTTGGAAGCCTGTCTCCAGAGCCCTGCTCTGCGGCTTCCATGGAAATCACACACTGTCAGCCTCCAGCAGGGGTCACCCACCCTCGCCCACTCCTCTCCTGACACGGCCCTGCCCCGCCTCCTTCTTGGCCTGGCCCTGCTGGCCCAGTCAGGAAAAACAGCTGGTTGGCCTGTCATTCTGGGAGGGGTGCCTGGGCTCCTGTTTGGCTTCCCGGCTGCTCCTCCTCACTCTGAGGGGCAGCCTGACCCCCTTCACAGCCAGATCGCTGGTCTCAGGGGCTGGGCCCACGGGGCTGCCCACCCTGGCCCCTCCTGAGCTTACCAGCCTCCCACCCGCTGCTCTGCCAGGCTGTAGGATCCAGCCAGAGCAGAGACAGACCCTGGGAACGTGTGTGTGGTGTGTGTGTGGTGTGTGTGTGTGTGTGTGTGTGTGTGTGTGTGTGTGTGTGTATTCAGGCTGCAGTCTCCAGGCTCAGAATTGCTCTTGCAAGATGTCAGCCATGCCGCGGCCTGCCGGGAAGAGGCAGGAACCGCCATCTAATTCCCCGGGGGCTCTGACTCTTCCTAGGGCTGTGACACTGGCGTTGGGCTGAGGCGCGGAGAGCAGTTCCGGTCATTTCATAGCTGTCATGGCTGACCTGGGGCAGCACTAGGGCCACCGTCCTGCCTGGACCAGTACCCCTGCTCTGATGCTCCCTCCCTTGCTGTGGGCTGATCCTGGACGTTGCCTTCGGGCCCGGGGGCTCCTCTGGCAATCTCCTCCACGGATGGACATTTCCGCATGGCACTGAGGAAAGGAACGCGCTCATCCCCCCGTGCCCAGGAAGTATGGTGAGGGTCTAGGAGACAAGGGGCCGCCCGGGCTGCTCTACAGAGCAAACACACAAGCCTCAGAGAGCCCACCCACAGTCTGCACTGGGCAGCAGAGATGCCACAGGACACCCAAGGGCACCCAGCACCCCCCCACCGCCCCCCGCCGGCAGCTGTCTGGCCTTTGGGTTCACAGGACAGGATAAGTGCTTGTGATGGCGGCGGCTCATACAATCCTGCGTGGAAGGTTCCAGAGCATTGTTCGGAGATGTGCTCGCCAAGAGACACGGTGTTTTCTTGGTAGTGTTTACACTGGCCTTGGCGTTCGGCGGCAGGACTTTCAGCCAGGACTGGGCCGTGCTGAAGGCTGAGAGCTGGACAAGCGATTTACAGGACGCGAGGTCTGCCCCTTCCAGCCAGTCACCTCCGCAGCGAGCCGGTACGTCACCCCCAGCCAGTGCCAGGCCCTGCGACACTGTTCTGGATGATCTTTCCTGGAAGCCATTCTGGAATAGGAATAGCAGGCATGTGGCAAGGCCAGGACCCCCCCACACACACATATATCCATGCCATGGCACCCTGGTGTGCCCCCCAACCCCCCCCCCCCCCCCGCTGCTCCCTGGAAGCTGCCCCTTGCTCCTCTGGGGGCTTGGGCCTGATGGGACTGTCCAGGGCTTTCAGGCTGGAAATAATGACACTAGCGACGGAGCGCCCCATCTTGGCCTGCTTCAGGTGGGGGGAATTTTTAGGCCTCCTTGAGCCAAGCCACAGAATGAAGGCAGAAAGCACACCATGTTTTGGAAGGTGGCTGGCAGCGCTGACTGTCTGCTCCAGGGGCCAGGGCTTGACGAAAGGCTATGGAGTGACAAAGTGGAGTGGGCATCGGGGGAAATTGGCCCGGGGTGGAGGGCTGTGCTCTTGTGGGGCCCTGTGTACCTCATTCCCTTCGTGCCTGTCAGCCCAGCACAGCACCTGTCGGGAAATTCCTCCTTCCATCCACCCGGCCTCTCTTAGGCTGGAGACTTGGTGTTGTTTTGAGGCTCCTTTAGCTTTTTCTTTTGGAGGGAGGTGTTAGTACTAGGACTGGAACTCAGGACCTCATGCTCTCACTTGGCCTTTTCCACTCAAGGCCGATGGTCTTCTACTTGAACCACATCTCCACTTCCAGCCTCTTTGCTAGTTCAGGGAAGATAAGAGTCTCTTGGATTTGTCTGCCTGGGTTGGCTTTGAACCTTGATCCTTCATCCTAGCTTCCTGATTCGCTAGGATTGGAGATATAACCCCCGGCACCCAGCTCGGGTTGGTTTTTCATGCTGGGGGTCACCGGGAGACGGAGACGCCCCCTCCCGCCCTGGGGACTAGGGTTTGAAGGGAGCGTTGTGCTCTGGGCGACACGCGTGGGGTGAACGGCAGGTTGCGTGGCGTTGGCGTGACTCATCGGTGGCTCTTTCTGAAGGCAGTAGCTCTCCGGGCAGGCAGCCAACTCCTCTCCTGTTTGTTCTGGACAAAGGAAACAAGAGGGAAGGTGGGAGGAGTGGGTGGAAAGAGACCTGGAGACAGAGCGAGCACCGGCCATCTCTAACCCTGGGATCATGGCGGCCTGGCTTGGCTGCCTCTGCCAAGGGGCTGGTGAGTGGAGGGCATTTGGTTGGCAAGCTGCCACCCTGGGGGAAAGGAGAACCTTTCCCTCCCTCCCTCCCTCTTGTGAGGGTCACCTCCCATTCTCTTCCCTTTTCTTTTCTTCTACCCCTCGTCTCTCTGCTTCCCCTTCCTTCCTCTCTGCGTCTTCCTTGCTCTTCCTGTCTTAGACTGCTCTCATGACTGAGTTCAGCCTCTCCCACCTCTATTTTACCCAGATGGGACCCCTCCTTTATCCCGTGGAGCCTGTACGGGCAGCTCAAAGCCCCTGGGGACTCCCTTCCCAGCCTCTAAGGCCAAGGACTTCTCTTTTACCCTCTGCCCCAAACCCGCATCCATCTTCCAGGACCCCTACTGGACCTGGACCAGCCCAGCCGGTCCCTTCTCTGCCTGCCTTGTCTCTCTTCTCCAACGTCAGCCCTGGCTCTTGCCTGGTACCTTCTGATCTCATAGAGATCTTAGAACTTCCCTCAGAGGAATGACTTAACACCGGCTCCCCCTGTAGACTAAAAACTCAGTGAGTTGGCACTGTTACCCAGTGCCACGTGCAGGTCTAGCCCTCAGGGGACAGATATTTACTGAGCACCTACTATATGTTTAGCACTATGCTAGGTTATAAGGTTCCAGTCCAAACAAAACAGATGTGGTGCCAAGCACCAGTGGCTCACTGAGAACCCCAAAGATAAGGAAAGAAAGGCCCTCATCTGAAAATGTACTATTATTTTCAGATGACTCTATATTCCCTACCTCATATATGAGATATACACCTGCATACTCTTGGGAAGCTGAGAGGAGGCCACAGAATGAGTAGAAAATGGGTGAAAATAATTAATAATAACAACAACAACCATAATAATATAGCAGAGGGGACCATCAGCTACATCAGACATTGATGAAAGTGAACTAAGCAACTCGAGTGGGGATGGGAAAGAGGGAGTGAGAAAAAGAGGGAACAGATGTTACTAAACAAAAGAATAGTAATGTACATATCACCCCAAATGGAAGAAATGGTCTTATGGTTAAAGTCCATAGACTTCGTAAGCTATGTAGAGTAGAATAATAATTTTCATCACTGTGAAGGCTAAAATGTGTACTATGAAATATATGTAGTAACTTAAACTCAATAAAAAATAAAAAGTAAAAAAAAAGAGCTAATAAGAAATACATATAGGAAAAGAAATAACAAGGTAAATGGAAGGAAGTAGACAGGGTCCCCAGTGAATGCAAGTAGGTTTCCCCTGATGGTATTTGCTGACTTCGGCAAGTTTAATTTTAAGTTTTTGTCACTACTGGGGCTTAAACTCAGGACCTGGGTACTGTCCCCTAGCTTTTCACTCAAGTTTCAATCCACAGCTCCACTTCCAGCTTTTATTGGTTATCTGAAGAATAGGAATCCCTTGGAATCTCCTGCCCTGAGCTGGCTTTGAGCCATAACCCTTAGATCTCAGCCTCCTGAGTCACTGGGATTGGAGGTCTAAGACACTGGTGCCTAGCTTCAACTTGGTTTTGATGAAAAGCCTTCATGGACAAGGAGACAAAAACAGAGCCCAGAGCTTAAAGAACTAGGGGCCCACTGCCCTGCCTTGTCAAGGATCACAGTGGAGTCCACCCTTGGGGTAAAAGTGAGCTGAAAGCAAGCCAGGCTGAGGGGAACAGTTCGGCCCAGTTCACCTCCCCGTGTGGGCTGAGGACCTTCCATACCTTAGGTTTGCTTGAAGACGGTTTCGCGTCGGTGCTACCCACAGATCCCTGGCAAAAGCCACAAACCAAACCAAAACAATGCTTCTCTAGAGGAGGGACCCTCATCCCCTAGGTCCCAAGTGATCCAACTAAGTTTTTCCAATGATGAGCTGCAAACTAAGAAATCAAATATAAGAAGTAATAAAATATGCCACACAGACATGACCTGAGTAAGAACTGGTAGCTGACCATAAACAAGAGAAACTAGACTCTAGAAAGTCAGAGTTCACAAATAATCAGACTCAGACTATAAAATAATTATGACTACTGTGTTTAGAAAAAGACGTCCTTGACAATATCTGCAGTTTGTAAACTATAATTTGATTTCGAGTCAAAAGAAGACAGAATGAAACTTCTAGAGATAATAAGTTCAATTAATGAAAATTAAGACTGGGGAGACATAACTGGAGAGAATTAGTAAATTAGAATACAGAAGAAATTATCCAAAATTTAGCAAAGAGAAGTAAAAAGACAGAAACTATAAAATAAATATTAAGAGATATACAGGACAGAGTGAGAAAAATCAACATATGTTTACCCAGAATCAAGGAAGCACACAAGAGACAAATTGTGTCCCTGACAATCAAGAAACAGCTGATATTGTTCCAGAACCGATGAAAGACATCACATCATGGGGAGACGAATTAATCTCACCTAGGATAACCAAGAATTCCACCCAGACATGTTGTTCTGAAACTTCGGTAACTCAGACCACAAAAATATCAAAGACAACTTTACCTCAAACCATTTTATGAGTCTGTTAGAAGTAAATGAAATAAACTCTTTGCTCAGTGAAAATACATCTCAAGAATAAGAATGGATCATCAATCTTTCAGATAATAAAAGTAAAGTTCAAAAATAAACCAGCAACAAAAATAGGAGCTGGCAGGTAGACCGGGTAATTAGTGCACACCTGCCATCTCAGCTACTTTGCTCTCCCTTCTTCTCTGGGTTTGTTTTGTTGGTTTGTTTTGTTTGTTTGTTTTGAGACAGGGTCTTACTACATAGACAAGGCTGATCGCAAACATGCCGTAGCCCAGGCTGGTCTCCAAATCACAGTGTTCTGGTCTCAGCCTGTTAAGCACTGGGCTTGTAGGAGTGAACTACCATGCCTTCCTTGGCACAAGACTTTTCATTCCCATCTTCATTAGTTACTGTTAATAGACTACAAATGTTACAGAGTTGCCTTTCTATGTCTCATCAACTAGATTCTCTGCTGTAGGAGGGTGGAACTTTGTCTATTTTTGTTGAGTTATATGTGATATTCTCAACGCGGAGTCAAATCTGATGTGTAAGCATTCAAGGCGAATTCCTCAGTGTTGACTTTTATTTGATCTGCCTCTGGGGCATTGAACGTTTTTTGCTTCGGTTGGGGGTGGGGGGGGCTTGTCTCTGCCTCAATAACACTTTGGAGGCAATATGGGGTTGGACCCACGTCTGCAAAGTGGCAGCACCAAGTTGAGTCCAGCCCAAGAATGTATTTTGTTTGGTTCACTAGACATTTTAATAAAAACTAAATTAGTTGTCAACATTTTTTTTTCCAAATGGGTGGTTTCACATCTTACAAATCCAGCTTCTCTGGAAAAATCCAAAGATCTTGCAATCCTGGGGCCACATACCCACCTGGTAACAATCAGAGCAGCGCCCGCCCTCCCCCCTCCTCCCGTCTGTCACCCCTCCCGCCCCCCTCCTGCTCTTGCCAGCCTCATTCATGCACGTTCATGTTGCCCAGACCTACTTGCTCTCCTTGGCTTTGCCCGGGGCCTGGCGTGGGGGAGGTCAGAGGCAGGACCCCGGACGTGGACTAGGGACCTTGGCACGTCCTCTCCTCACCCCGAAGGGCAGCTACATGGGAGGGTGGGGGGCAGAGCATCCGGGGGCCCAGAACACCCTGACCTGGGGGGTGTGGAGTGGGAGCGCAGGCCTTGCCCAGGAGGGTGGGGACTGTGTGGAGAAGCCACAGGAACGCCAGAGGGCGGGGGAGGGGGAGGGCCAGGGTTCAGGGGCGCCATGTTGCCACGCCGGAGGAGCTCAGGAGCTTCGAGACACCGTGTAGTAAGTCACTGGCTGTCGTGCCTAACGACGGTTGTCTAACCTCCCTTGGAATGGTTGTTATTTGCACCAATGAGGTAGAGGGTCATTCCATCTTGGCTCTGCTACTCAAAATGGAGTCTCGAAAGTCAACATGGTCACGTCATAACATGCGCTAACTCAAGGCTAGGCAGCACCCACCCCAGAACGCTCCGCTCTACACAGTGGACTGCAACCCAAAGCAGAAGAGCAGCCGGGACTGACCCCGCAGCTCCACAGACCTGTGGTACGAGTCGGGTAGCAGTTCATGTGCTATCATAGGAGCCTCTCTCTCTCCTCTCTCTCTTCCTCCCTCTCTTTCTTTCTCTCCCTCCCTTCTGTTCTTCCATCTTTTTTTTTTTTTTTTCTTGATCAGGATGGCTGAGATTTACTTTGGTGCTGTGAATTCCCGGCTGGGACCTCTTGATCAGACAACCATGCCTTTTCACTCTCTGTTGTCACAGGACTTTTTTTGACCTTTGAACCGGAAACCAGCTGGATCAGCCATGAACGATACCATGGTTTAATTTCCAAACAGGTTTTTGGTTTTGTTTGTTTGTGTTTTTTTTTACAACAATCCATGCAGGAATAACATCTTTATGGACTTCTCCCATGTAGCGTCACTTCTAGAAATGGAGAATGTATTTCTGACTTTATAAGACTCATGCACCTAACGTCCCATAGCTTTGTGTGCCAATTTCCCCCCCTCTAATCTGAACCCCCACTCACACTGAGACACTGAGGAGTAGGCTGAAGCCACGTGCTCTGTCGACTCTCCATCAGACATTCATGCCTTGGCTTTCATTTCCCAGTGCACAGAAGAAAGCTTTTGAACCACCAGATGCCTGTGGCTCACGCCTGTAATCCTAACTACTCAAGAGACTGCCATCTGAGGATCTCGGTTCAAAACCAGCAAGAAAGTCCATGAGACTCTTAACCTCCAATTAACCACCTGAAAACTGGAAGTAGTGCTGGGGCTCAAAGTGGTAGAGTGCTAGCTTTGAACACAAAAGCTCAGGGATTATGCCTAGGCCCTGAATTCAAGCCCCATGACCAACAAAAAGAAAAGAAAAGTAAGCAAGCTTTTGCTATTTGCATCCTATTAGGCAGGCATCCTGTGTTGTGACACAGACTCCAGTCCATATGCCGCTTGTCACAATGAGGACAGGGGTCAGAACTAAACAACATTGTCCTCAGCTGCCTGATGACAAGCTCACCCAAGCTGGGCAAATCGCCCTGGAGGTCAGCACCCACTGCCTCCATGGAGACACAGAGGTTCCACAGAGGCTGAGCAGGGTGAGCTGGAAGCAGGGGCTTGGGGCAGGTAGGATGGCATTGAGCTTAGATTCGCTAACCCTACAGCTGTGCAAGGGCTTCCGGTTGCCTACAACCTTCTCCAGCAGAACTTGATGGAGTCGGGATGTAAATGGCTCAGTCTGACAGCTCTCAGATTCAGATGTGTTAACTGAGGGACGCTCAGGCACTTGGCTGGATTCTTCAAGTCCAGTCCTGAAAGCTGGATCCAAGGGGGTCTTCAGACACCTGAGCATGAGCAGGGGTCCAGGTAGCCCTCTAGGAACAAGGCGGTATTCATAGAGAAGCACTCCCCATGGGAAACTGCAAAGTAAGGTACATCCTGTGATAATCGGCTCTCTCCTCTGGGGAGAGAGGCAGTCATGCGGAGGTGGGAGAGAAGGAGTTTGGCACCCGGCCTAGGTAAGGAGAAAAGCTAGCCAGGATGGATGGATTATGGGTGCAGTGTGCACCCACTTCCTGGATATAGACCAGGTCACACATTTCCAAGATTTGTCTGATATTGTGGCTTGGCATCTTCTTAGAGCACAGCTTCTCGTGATGGGGATGACGAAGGCATGGACTCAAGTTCAGCACTGGAGAGAAAGACTTGAGAGAAGAGCCTCTCGTTATTAAGAGGCTGGTTTATTGGGGCTGGGGATATAGCCTAGTGGCAAGAGTGCCTGCCTCGGATACACGAGGCCCTAGGTTCGATTCCCCAGCACCACATATACAGAAAACGGCCAGAAGCGGCGCTGTGGCTCAAGTGGCAGAGTGCTAGCCTTGAGCGGGAAAAAGCCAGGGACAGTGCTCAGGCCCTGAGTCCAAGGCCCAGGACTGGCCAAAAAAAAAAAAAGAAAAAGAAAAGAAAAGAGGCTGGTTTATTAAATAATTAACATTCCAATGGCTACCTTGGGGCAAGGAATGAGTTTAACTGACACAGACGGTTATTCAGAAGTTCTCTCCCCGCAGCCTCTGCTATTATTGATGTAAACTAGCCCAGGGTAAAGGAGGTTACAGGAAAATCGACAAAGGACACATTCCAAGAAGAAGATGACAAAAATCAGGAAGCACTTAGGCAGTGTTGTAAGGGATCCAGGAATGTCCTCACTAAGATAAGTATGTACAGAGACTTCTGTCTTTTGACAGGAATTAATGAAAAAGGTCAGACACTCATAATTCTGTGCCTTTAGACATTGGGTAAACAACCACAGAACCAGGATTTTCCACTGGTATCATTTACACGGTCCCTACACTATGGTTCTCATGAGAAGATTACAGGAGTGATTTCACAGGCTGTACTGCATGTGCTCTGCTGTCTACAATGCACCTGCTTGAAGAAGGATGCATTCCTGTAAAACCTACTGAGAAAGCAGGACCCTCACACCACAGTACTGGTCCTGTCAAAATCTACCACTCACTACAAAAGAAGGGGCAGGGAAACTAGTACAAAATCAAATTGGAAATGTGAGGAACACATCACAACAATCTGATATCTCAGGACACATCATCCAAAGAAGGCTGCTCCTTAAAATGCTCTCACCTAAAAGTAGAAGACTTGATCATCCCCAGAGATGTGCAGACCTCAACACAGATATACCAGAAATATGAAAGACCAAAGCAACATGACTTCTCCAAAGTTCCTAATTCTCTACCAACTTACTGCAAAGATATTGGAGTGGGTGAAATGCTAAATGAAGAATTCAAAAGATAGCAAGTTCTAGGTTAGCATGTGTTATACAGTAAAATCTTACAAAAAGAAGAAGAAGAGGAGGAAGAAGAAGGAGGAGGAGGACGAGGAGGAGGAAGAGGAGGACGAGGACGAGGAGGAGGAGGAGGAAAGAAATCAAAACAGTGCTTTGAAAAAGATTGATAAATTACAACAAAATATGGAGAAACAACTAAACAAATTAGGGGAAACAATACTGGTTATAGATGAGGATTTCAACAGACAGATTGCTTGAAAATGAACCAAATAGAAAGACTGGCAATAAAAAACTCAGAAAGTCAATTTAAAAAATTAGTTGATAGCCTTATCAACAGACTAAACCAAGAGGGAAGATAAGATTCATAAGATGGACCGTTCAGATAGCAGCAAAGAAAAAAAAAAAAGTAAGACATGAAGAGAACTTGCAAGCTCTCTGGGACATGACTAAAAAGACCAAACTTGCATATATGTCATGTGGAAGTCATGGGGGGTTGGGGGGGGCAGGGAGAGAAGACACTGGGGCACAGAGTATTTGGTAAAGTAGTGGCCAAATTTTCCTGTAGACATTCAGGTGAGCGTCTATTGACATTTAGAATACCAGCCAAGGAAAAGAACTTTCTCATGTGAAGAGTGTGGAACAGAGAAAGAATATCTTAAGCTGTTTAGAGAAGTATTGCCTCCCTTATGAAGAAGTCCTAAAGGCCCAGCATGTCCTGTTCATCCTTTCTTGGCAGTAGCGATCATTGTGTTCAGTGAAATACACCAGACTCGCCAACACAAGTAAATGTTTTCTCTCATTTGTGGAATCTAGAAAAGGAAAACACGTGAACGTTGAAAGGGGGACTATTAGGAAAGAGGAGAGGGACCAGGAGGAAGGAGGCTGAGAGGGTGTGGAACTGGGGGATGAACCTGATCAAACGCATTATATGTGCTTACAAGATGTCAAATGAAATTCATTAGTCTCGATGTTTAGTATTGGTCACTGAAGTGGTCATTTAGCACACAACTACAATCTGTGTGAAACTCACTAACTGAAAAAAGTCTGAATTTTATTCAAAAAATAAAAATTGTGTTTGGGCAATGAATCATTCAGATTCCCCTAGACCCATTGGCCCTGTATTAGTTTTGAGTCACCCATCAAGCATTCCCTGCTCTCTAACGAAGAGTGATGCATGCCTTCTGGGGAAACGGTGAGGACACTGCATGAGCTCAGACCCAGAAAGCCCTTGGGGCCAGTGCCTGGCACTCCAGACACCCGTGTCAGCGGCTATCATTCCTCCGCTCTGACCTCCGTGTCATGAGGATGCGACTGGATTCCATAGAAGTCATAATGCCTCAAAGCAACGTGAGTACCAAGAAAGCCCCTCCCACTGTGGTTTCCCACGCAGGGTGTGCCTCAGAATCCCTCCCCCCACACACACACTGGGCCCTCCCCCTCACAGTTTGATTCACTGTGTAGAGGAAAAGCCGGAACACTGTGATCGATTCAAAGACACCCAGGGGATTCTGAACCATGCCCGCGTGCAGGAGGCTGCCCTCCACTGCAGTGGGCGCCCTGTGGATGTGGGAGCCTTAGGTATCAGGGCTTGTGGCTGTCAGGGAAGGCTTCCCAGAGGAGATGCTGTCTGAAGGCTGCAGGCAAACAGAGTGAGCAGCGGCCTTTAGACAGAGACATAGGCACGCATCAGACAGTTGAAATTGGGGCTCAACGTATCGCTAGCTCATGATAGAGCTCTAGCCTAGCATGGGTAGGGCCCGAGTTTACTCTAACAAAGAGAATTTCTAGAAACAGCCAGAGTCACTCTGCCCATGGCACATTGGTTCAGGGGTGTGGGGGGGGGGAGGGGGCAGCTGGAGGATCAGGAAGGTACCAAGAGATGATCTGGACAAACGGGGCTGGGCACGCTAGCTCGGGGGCCATGTTGCTTTTCAGTAAGAGTCGCAAAAATCTCCCATCACATTCTTTTTATTTTATTTTAACTTTCATTGTAAAGGTGATGCGTCGAGGGGTTATAGTTATGTAAGTCAGGTAGTGAGTACATTTCTTTTTGAGCAGTATCACCTCTCCCTCGTTTTCTCCCGTTCCCCCCCCCCCATTGCATTCTGTGGGAAGAAAATGCACACACACACACGCACACGCACGCAAGCACACACACAGAGTCCACAATCCCTCCAACCACTGACATTCACAGGCTGAAAGCCAGTGGCGAGTGTAACACAAAGGTGGCACATACGATGAGTGCCTGGTGTGAAGCTGAGGAAGTGGGGGTGGGAGGCCTGGAGGGGTACTGGGAGGGGGGGTGCCGGCTGGTGGTAGCAGTGGTATTGGGAATTGCTGAGCTGGGCTGGGCTGGGCTGGGCCAGGGGGCAGAATAGAGAAAGGTAGAAGAGGACCAGGCTGGAGTGTGACTTACGTACAAAACTTACCCTCCTGCCTCACGAACACCTTGCAGGACTAGGCAGAGCCTGAATACGAACTGCTCACATGCAAGGACAGGCAGGGTTTCGAGGAGGGTGGAGCAAGGACAACAGGAGGAAGGGGCGACGGCATGGCTGTCATGTCCCTTGGCTGATGCATGACCGCTCTGTGCTATCATTTTCGATAGAGTCCCTGTTGCAGGTAGACGTCCACCTTTCTGAGGAGCAGCCTGCCCTGGCAGGCTGGAGAGCCTGAACTCATCCCCTGTCCATCAAGAGCTGGCAGTGCCCAGGAGTGAGACCCTCCTCGGGACGGGAGGCAGGAAGACTGTGTGTGAGCGTGAGCTCCACACTTACCCTTTATTATTGTTGTTGTTGTTGTTAGTGCTGGTCCTGGGGCTTGAACTCATGGCCTGGGAGCTGTACCTATCCTTTTTCGCTCAAAGCTAGCTCTCTACCACTTGACCCATAGCTCCTTTTCCACCCTTTTGGCGGTTCATTGGAGGCAAGCATCTCACAGACTTTCCTTCCCTGAGCTGACTTTGAGCAGTGATCCTCGCCCAGGTCTCAGGCGCCTGAGTTTCTGGGATTACGGGCGTGAGCCAGGAGCATCCGGCTCAACCTTCACGTTTACTGCATCCATACAGCAGGCCCTGCAAAAGGATGCAATTCAAAAACATGTTTAGCTTAGAGATGTAAAAGAAGGCCTCTTTTTTAGGAATAAAATTGTACGAACTGGGGACAATCAGAGAAAATGCCAGACATATGGTCACCATATTAAAAGGCTATGAGTATTTAGGTGGGGCAGGAAATTTATGTTCCCTCCCAGTATTTCCTTCTCCTCTGTATCCTTCCTCCCCAAAGTCTCAGGGAGGGCTGAGTGAGCAGCCTTCTTTCACTTCACTAGATCAAAGTTTGCAGCCTGACAGCTCCTCGCAGAGGGGGAAGAGGGTCGGAGAACACAGGGGTGAGATCTGCACCCATCTCTCCACCCAGAGACCAGGCTGAGCCCCAGAGATGACAGACAGCCAGGGCCACGAGGGCTGTGTCCTCTGAACCCAGATGGCAGCAGGGGACAAGCAAGCTTCCGGCCACCAGTGCTGTCCTGCAGGTCTATGGCACCATCCTGGAACCCCAAGGGAAAAGCAAGGTCCCAGTAAATCCTCTCCTGGTGATCCCAGCCCACAATGGAGCCCCAGGCTCATCACCCACAGGTAGAGAGGTAACAAAGACACCAACAGAAAGGGACCAAAGAGTGAACGAAAGAGAGGCAGCTCCCCACGCTTGAGAAAGCCCCCCTCCCCAATCCGGCAGGGCGAGATGGGGAGATGGGTGTCAGAGGATGTTTCTGCAAGCTGGCACCTCTGTCAGAACCTGGGTCCCCACAAATCAGATACCACCTTAGGGAAAAGGGGGTTTGTTCTTGAATTGACTCACATTCTGCCTGCCCAGCTAACTGAAAAGAATAACCAATTATTACTTTTCCCTTTTTTTTTAAAAAAATGGTGGTGGTGGGAGTAGTTAGGGTTTGAACTCAGAGCTGCTTCTTGCAAAGTTGAGGTTATATGCATTACCATGCCCACCCTTAACATTTTAAGTTCTTAAAATAGAAGATCACACGCACCAAGCTTCCTACATTTAAAATCATGCGTTTGATTTAAAAAGTTGACTTAAAAAAAAAAAGAGGCCTTTTTTTGAAAATCAGAAGACAGGTGGCTACTGTGCTGCAAACCTGAGTCTTTCGGTGGCTTTCAAGAGAAATAAACGTTATTCCAACTCCACTCCCTGGAAAGCCCAACCAACAGACAACCCCAAAGAAAGAGGGTCATTGTAATGCTCGCAGCCATTTTCCAAACATTTCAGTAAAGTAATAATAAATTCCCTTGAATCTACTCATTCATTCATCTCGAGCAACGGACGGAAAGACTGGGAGGAATGAGCAATGAAGAGAGAAGTTACCAGAACGGAGGCCAGGATGGAAAATGTTCTCCACCTGACAGCCTCGCCTTCTGTGGGTGTCATGGGTCGTACCCGCGCTGTGTTTTGGTGCTGCTGCTAAGGAGCGGCGGGCGGGCTCCAGACGCGGGCGCCCTTCCCCTTGGTGTCTTCACAGCTTTGCCACCTGGGTGTCTGCCATAGCTGTCTCACCTCATGTCTCCCAAGGGCGCCCGACGGGCAGTGTGGGCCCTCAGACAGCACGCACAGCCGTGGAAAGCCCCCTGGCTCACGCGGAGGGTACCTTGCTGCCTGAACACTTGGAGGGCTGCGGGACTTGCACAGCCCTGGCTCAGGGGGAGGCAGGGCCCGGCGCCCGCAGGCACAGGTGATAAGTTTGGTTAGTGCCCGCTCCCATCCCCCTCCCCCCTTGGCATTTGCCAGCACCGTTGATGTCCACATTATCTCCCCCTGCCTCTCCAGAGGCTGCCCCAGGACCTTCCCAAGCCCACTTCAAAGCTTTCCTTGAGGGATCTTTTGGGGACAGAGGCCCAAAGGTCTGTCGCCACAGCAGCGGAATAAACAGAATAGAGAGGGTGACAACTGTGTCCAGTCTCAGAGCTGGTAGTTGTTGTTGTTGTTGTTTCAGTACTAGAATTGAACTCAGGGTCACAGTCCTGAGACTTGTTTTGCTTTAATTAGTTTTCAGATAGGGTCTCGTGCGTCTGCTCAGAGCCAGCCTAGGGTTAGGACTGTCCTACCATCACTTCCTCTGTAGCGAAGATTACACTCCTGGTTTATTTGATGAAGCGAGGTCCCAGTAACATTTTGCCTGGGCTGGCCTCAAATTGTAGTCCTCCTGACCTCCCAAGAAGCTGGAATTACAGTGGTGGGCCACCACTGCTGGCTATTCTCAGGGTTTCTTGTCAAATCCAGGCATATTTCTCGACTCACTAGCCCACCTTCTCTGACCTTAGGGAATGAGAACAGTAGTGTTTTGGGTCATAGCCAATCACCCTGTCCCTCTGTCTCTATCGCTTCTTGTCTTCTCCATGAGGACGTAGAGGAATCAGTGTGCAATGCCCAGAACTAACCAAGCACGAAGGAGTACATAGCAATGTCTAACACTTTCCAGCACTTTCTCTATGCCAGGCCCTTGATGTGGTCTCTTTCTTAATTCCCCAACATTCCAGTGAAAGAGGAACATGACCAGCTCCACATTTCAGGACGAAAGCCAACGTCCCGGGGGCACGTCACCCACCTGAGGCTGCACAGATGTAAGGAGGCAGACTGAGGGTCACCCGGGTCCACCTGGGGGTGAACTCCTGTACCCCCACTTCCTAGAGAGACGCACAGTCACCTGTGCCTCAATGGGAAGGAGCCAGGCGCGGTGGCTCACGCCTGTAATCCTAGCTACTCAGGAGGCTGAGATCGAGGATGGAGGTTTGAAGACAGCTGGGGCAGGAAAGTCCACGGGATTCTTATCTCCAGTTAACTACCAGGAACCCAGAGATGGCACAGAGATGGCTCAAAGTGGTAGAGTGTTAGCCATTGGCAAAAGAGCTCGAGGACGGCACTGAGGCCCTGAGTTCAAGCCCCATGACCAACAAAAACAAACAAAGCTAGAGAAGGACTAGGCTAAGAGTAGGGGGGTGGAACTATTCTAGAAGTGTAGATGTGGCCTGGCATTGGTGGCTCCCTCCTGTAATCTTCACCACTCAGGAGGAGGACAGTGGTTCAAATCCAGCCCAAACAGACAAATCGGTGAGGTTCTTATCTCCAATTAACCAGCAAAAGCCAGAAGTCAAGCTGTGGCTCAAGTGATACAGCACTATCCTTGAACGGAAAAGCAAAGAGACAACCTGGACTCTGAGTTCAAGCCCCAGTACTGGCACAAAAAGAAGTGTAGACAGTACCTTGGGGTTAGTGGAGGTTGAAAGATTGGTGATTATTCCTGATTGGCAGGCTCAGACTTTGAAGGTCATGGCTGAACAAAGCTACTGGAAAACTTCACATTAGTACGCTGGAAGGCTGGAGCTACGCTTGCCTCCTTTAGGTAAAGGAAGGTGATGGCACCCTTCCTTTGTCCTAGCCCAATTCCCATTCTAGATTCTGGGCTTCCCCGGTTCTCTGTTAAACCATCCACCCCACCCCGTCCAATGTTCCAGACTCCAACAGCGCCCAAGAATCCCGACAAATGGTGGGTGGGACAGTGCTTGATGACAGTCCCTGGGGCACTGCCAAGACTACCATGGTCTCCAGAAGCCAAAAAGAGCTATTAGCCAGTAGAAGGCTGCGCTCCGTCCTGTCCATGTGTGGCGCTTACGTTTTCCTCCTGGGGCCTCCCTGAGGAGACTGAAGGAACAGAGAAGGTTGGTGCCTCAGGGAGTCCTTGTTCAGAGCACACCTTTCCAGCATCTGCCTCCTCCAGCACCTCCTCTCCGGCGACATTAGCTCTACCCGGATGGCTCAGGATGGCTTTGCCATCTCAGCGTCCTGAACCTCGTGACTTCTGTAAAGTCCCTTTTGCCATGAAGGGAACAGAGCTGTGGTTCTGGAGAGCAGGACATCGATGTCCTTAGGGGAGGTAAGGACTAGAGCCCACACCCTGGCTCCCAGCTCCATGAGGACCCATCATTTTTAAAAAAGCACAGGCTAGCCGGGTGCCACTGGCTCATGCCTATGATCCTCGCTACTCAGAAGGCTGAGAGCTGAGGACCAGCTGGTTTGAAGCCAGCTGGGGCAGCAAAGTCCATGAGGATTTTACCTCCAATTAACCACCTAAGCCAGCAGTGGAACTGTGGCTCAAGTGGTAAGAGGACCAGCTATGAGCAACAAAACCTCAGGGGCAATGCCCAGACCCTGAGCAGACACACATACACACACAGAACTCAAGATAACTGACCCACAATAGGCAGGGCCTTAAAACTGAGCATATATTTCGACGCCAAGCTTTCAGGTTGCTGTGTGGTCCTTCTCCTCTCCACTAGCCTTTCTCACATTCTGTGGGTCCGTTGGTTGTAGCAAGTTGGCTCCTTCTCTCATACTCCACAATGGACAGCCAAGATTCATTTCCAGGGTCAAGGCAGATTCATTTCCGGGGTAGAGGAAGAAGTGCAAAAGTCCAGAGGAAAGCATTGTAGTGCTTCTGAAAGCCTGTCAGATTCATACCTGCTGGCAGCCCATTGGTCAAGGAAGTCATGGGTCGGATCAGAGTCAACAACAGGTGACTAGAAGACTAGAAGGTGCTAGAGAGTCTCACGGTAAAGGGTGTGGGTAGATAGAGGGAGAGGGGAGGAACTGGGACCCTGTATCATTGTCCTCTGTATCTCAGGCCCAAGGTGATACAACCATTCATTCCTAGATGTCAGTAAATAGTAAGCTCACCACTGAGCATATTTTTTAAGCTCAAAAGAGTGACACCCGATGGCTACACCTGTATGTTTATTCCATCCAATTGGCTCTTCTTCCTTGTGACTGATGCCCCGCCCACAGAGAGGCAAGATTTACATTCTTTCTCCTTTTAATTGGTGGGGGCCCGTGTTGCTTTGCCTAATGGAACAGAGCAGAGGCTTCACTATGTGACTCCCAAAGATTAGGTCATAAAAAGGGTCCAACTTCACCTGCCTTTCTCTGTGCCAGTGTCTGTGGGCTTTGTCACCCAGCCACCATGGCAAGAGGAAGCCAGTGCCACAGGAAGAGACTACTTGAAGACACCAAGGCCGGAACCCCTTGGCAGCCTGTGAGTTGGCCACCTCAGAAGTAAATTCTCCAACCCCACTCCAGCCTTCAGACACTGCAGGGCTGGTCACACGCATGCTAGGTAACCACTTTACTCCTGAGCCACACTCGCAGCCCCCTGGGGTGGATTGTAACCACAGCCTGATCCAGAACTATCCAGACAATCCATTCCCAGATTCCTGATCCAAAAAAAAGAGAGAGATAAGAGTCACTTTTAATTACTATATTTAAGGTGATTCGTTATGCAGCAGTAGCTAACTCATACCAACCCATTCATAAGTCTTAGAACAAAAAAAAAAGAAAGACTACAGCTCAGAACCTACAATCACCAGGTACCCCAGCAGACACTAAGGGGACCAACAGCGATATAGCAAGTATTTAACAGGGGCAGAATATACAGGAGGGGCTCAGAGGAAGGGTGGGCCAGAAACATGGCGGCCGTATTTCCCAACTCAATATTGAGATAGTGACCAATGACAGCCCCTTGTAGCTGGCATTGGGAACAAAATATTTGGAGCCAGAACTGATCACAATGATTTAGGAGGTACGGTCAGTTTATCCAGAGGGAAAGGCTCGCTGGAGTGACAGCTATTGTGATGAGGTAAGGCCTATTACTCTATGATTGCATCTCCATGCTAGGGCAGGGGAAACTGGCTTTCCCGGTCCACCTCTCTCTCCTCTCACCAGAGAGGTCTTGCTGGGGGGAAAAACTGCAACCGGACCTTGTTGTTGTAAAATCAAGAGAGAAAGGAGAGAGAAGACAGGGAAGGAATATGTAGACTAGAGAGAAAAAGCAAACGGAACCAGGTAAACAGAGGGGATAGATGGGTTGGGAGAGAGGGGAAGCAGGATGAAAGAAAGGGGTGACGTGATGGACTGTAACACTGTAAATAAACGGACCAACAAGCAAGCGAGCGATGAGGTTGGGCCACGTGGATGCTGACACGCGACGTGTCCAGAAAGAACCAGCTATGGTGGCTGGTTCCAGGCAGATCAGACGCACAGTGGCTGTGAGGAAGAAGATGCTAGAAGCCAGGAAGCTATTGGGTTGTTCCAGAATGGGAAGCCGGCGTGACATATGACTTGGGGAATTTGGGCCTCTCTGGGCCCAGCTGTGTCCAGATGTGAAGCCCGCAGGCTCCAGCTTGCCGAGGCCTGTTTGTTCAAGGCTCAGGGCTCGCTCTAGGGCAGCCCCGGGGGCGGCTCCAAGAATCTTGACCTTCTGTCTCTCAAAAGCAGAGAGGGAGCTGGGGCTGGAAAGAAAAGAGTGGAGTTCGCTGGGCCTGACAGTGAACTTAGAAATATGGAAGTAGACACCAAGGGAAAAACGGTTGGGACCGTGAAGGGTGTATAGGGACATGCAACTGTGTTCTAGAACTTTCCAAGGAATTGTGAATCCCTAGGGGAAGGGACTGGCTCTTGGACATGTTTACTCTTCAGGCTTAACACCATTCCTGACAGGTTGTAATTGCTGCGTGAATCATGTAAGAAGGAGTAAGGAAGCGAGTCGGGCGGGCACAGAGGGAGGAAGGGGGGCAGGGGTGATGGAGTCTGGTGAGTCCACCAATTCAAAAGGAATTGGCTACTTAGCTAAGATGCGGCATCGTTCTGGCTGAAATCTAACTTCTCTTGGAGGTGGAGCTGGTATAGTTCGGTCCTAAATTTGTGGGTCTAGCCTCCCCTCTCTCTGGTAAAATGAGGGGTTTGGGAACCATCTGGGCTCTGAACCATAGACCTGGGTTCAAACCTCTATGCCACCGCGTTAGCCGTGGTACTATAAGCAAGTTACGGAAACTCAGCTTGCTGTAAAGAGCCAGGGGTCTTGGTGCATTTCTCTCCAGCTCCAGCTCCTGGCGCTCTAGGAGGTAAGGGACTAGTGCAAGCCCGGAACCTGCCATAGGGACACAACTGTTCACCCAGAAGATTCAAGAGGACTTTCACTCACCTCCTTCCATCCACTGCTGTTTGAAGAAAACAGAAAACAAAAAGAAGTGGATGCACCTGTGTGCTGACAACATCCCGGGGCCCATCTCAGCCTCAGAGGGCCCAGCCCCTCCGCCAGCCTCCCTCCTTATTCCTGCACCCCAGCCTCCATGGCCTCTCTGAGCACTGCTTCTCCTTAGATTGCAATGGGCACAGGCTTGATTTGGAGGAGGAAGATGGAGGAGCCGGGGCTGGCCTGGCATGGGGTGGGCCTCCCTTGACCATGGGTCCGTTGGGACCACGGAGCCCAGGTAAATGGTCTCCGGCCCCACACTAGGGAGGTTGGAGAGTGGGCTCTGGTGCCCAAGGCTCAGCCCATGCAGGGGAGGAAGGCGAGCGCTTTCGAGCCCTCTCCTTCCACGGGGACAGCAGCCCTGAGGAGCCCTGAGGCCAGCGCCAGCGTTTTGTCCACCGTGAGGCAGCCGTGCGCCGTGGGGAAGGTCTGGCAGGAGCTGCCCGCGTGGCTCCGTCCAGGGAGAGGAGTGACTTGGGGAGGAGCTGCTCTACGATGCCCTGGCAAGACCCTGGCACATTCCAGAGCCCAGAGGCCCACAAGCCCCGCTGGGCCCACGGCTTCCGGGGCTGGCCCCCCGCCCAGCCGTTTCCTCTCTTCCCAAGCCTAAACTCCTCTTCTCTTGAGCCAAAGCTTCCTTCGGCGCTTCTGTCTCCTCCTCCTCTGCAAGGGGCTGCTCTGGACATGGAAAGGATGGAACTTTCCACTTGGACGAAGGCGCGCTTCTCTAACGTGCGGGCAGAGCACCCTCCCACGAGGGCCGGCACTGTGCCAGTCCCCCAGTCGGAATGGCAAGGAAGCCCCCGTGTCCTGGAGCTCGGGGGAGGGGTGGTCACCCAGATCTGTGCCGTGGGAGGGTAGGGGCTGGTCACCCCCCCCCGGGGCAGCGCTGGGCCCACTGGGGGCCCCACACACAATGGTCCAGTGAGTGAGGAGTGAGGCTACCCGTGAAGGCTTCCTGGAGGGAAGGGCATCCCGGCGGGGGCTTTACCGGATGGAGGATTTGACCAGGCCCAGAGGAAGGGAATTTGTCCCAGGTCACCAAGAGAGGAGAGCCGTGTGTGTGTGTGTGTGTGTGTGTGTGTGTGTGTGTGTGTGTGTGTGTGTGCGCAGCTCTCACGTTGCTGTCAGGATGGAGAGCAGGCCTGCTGGTGTTACTCATAAGACCCTCCAAGTTGGGTGCTGGTGGCTCATGCCTGTAATTCAACTCAGGAGGCTGAGATCTGAAGATTGAGGTTCGAAGCTAGGCCCAGGCAGGGAAGTGTGTGAGACTCTTCTTTCAACTGACCACAAAAAGCCCTAAGTGGAGTTACGGCTCAAATGCTAGAGTCTTAGCCTTGAGCAAAAAGGCTCAGGCACAGTGCCAGGCCCTGAGTTCAGCCCCAGGACTGGTACAGAAAATACACAGACCCCCCCCCCCCCAACCAGGCTTTTCCCACCAGAGGACTATCATGTTCCCCGACTCTCTACACTGTAGCGGGCTTAGGTATCCATCTGCAGTCCCTGGACAGAGCCCCTCCTCCAGGCCTGTGAACGTTCTCACCGCCTCTGTCCTGGGCCCCCATCTGCCTCTCCCGCCCCCCCCCCCCGGGGACCAAAGGTCTCCTTTCTCCTAGGTCTCCCTCCTTCTCTACCCTAAGTGTGACCACACTGCTCCCTGCTTGCCACGTGCTCACACTTGAAGTGATTGCCGCTCCTGGTCAGCGGGTCCCAGTAGACAACACATGTCCAAGACCCCCCGACCTCTAACCCCTCTCACCCTCAGCGAGGACCCTGACTTCCGCAGCGTGACAGACCCAGCCAGCACCCCAGGGGACCAAGGGCAGCTGCCAACACAGAGGCCACAGAACTCCAAGCAACCCCAACCCCAGCTCACACACAGCTTCCTTCCTCATCTGAGTAGATAGAGCAAGCCGGGCTGGGCTGGGCTTGGCTTTAGACGCGGCTCTGTAAAGCACTGATCTTTGTTGTTGCTGATTTTGTTTTTTTTTTTTTTGCCTGATCTTTTTAGTGATCTCTTTTTGTGTGTGTATGTGCTGGTACTGGGGCTTGAACTCAGGGCCTGGGTGCGATCCCTTAGGTTTTATTTCTCTCAAGGCTGGAGCTCTACCTCTTGAACCACAGCTCCACTTCTGGATTTTTGGTGGTTAATGGAAGTTAAGAGTCTTATGGTCGGGGGGGGGGGAGGGAGGGAGGGAGGGGAGGTAGGAGAAAAATGAGGGAGGCGGTAACCAGTTTGACAAGAAATGTACTCACTACCTTACATATGTAACTGTAACCCCTCTGTACATCACCTCGACAATAAAATAATTTTTTTTTAAAGCATCTCACAGACTTTTCTACCTGGGCTGGCTTCAAACTGCACTCCGCAGACTTCAACCTCCTGAGTAGCTAGGATGACAGGCGTGAGCCAAGAGTGCCCAGCTAGCGATCAAGTTTCAATGATTGTCTCTCACACTTGGAGGCATCCTTTGTGGGGTGGGGGCTTCCATAAGCCTAGAAGCTCCTTGGGACTGAGATCGAGTCTCACTCTCTTTTGTACTGAGACACTGCCAATTAAACACCACACCAGATACATGGTAGACTTAAAAAAACAATTGCCTCAGGAGTGAAGGTCTGGCTCAAGTGGTAACACACCTGCCTAGTATGCATGAGGCCCTGGGTTCAAATCCCAGTGCTACCAAAGGAAGAGGGGGGAAAGTAGTTGTTTCTTCATTTGGATGATTGATTGTTACTTGATGGGACTGCTTGGCATCCCGAGTCTCTGGGCTCAGTCCTGAAGGGGTTGCTCACAGGAGAGATGATGTGCTTAGTGAAAGAAATGGCTTTGGGGATCCCCTTGCTCACTAACACCACGACAAGCCAATGTCACTGAGCCTCTTCCCGGAAGACAACTTGACAGAAAGACCTTGCTGGGCACCAGGGGCTCAGATCTTTTATCCCAGCTGCTCGGGAGACTGAGATATGAGGACTACAGTTCCAAGAGAGCCTGGGCACACAAATCCAAATCACTCCTATCTCCAGTTAAACAAGCAAAAAATAACTCCAGGTGGAGGTATGGCTCAAGTGGTTGAGAGCCAGCTTTGATTGAAAAAAAACAACACTAAATAAGAGTGCAATGCTCAGTATTGGTGCACACACACACAGCATGCACACACACACACATGCACGTGCACATACACACACGGATGTGAGGTTAAGTTAGGTTGTTCAGTCAAGAGCGCAGCTGATGTGAGACTCACATCAGAACCTGATGGCTCTTAGAAAGTCCTTGTCTGCTCTGGGGGCCCCTGGGAGGGCCGTAGAACCACGTCCCCGCATGTATCAGGGCCCATCCTGGGTCCCCCCAAGCCCTCCCCTCCCCCGGCTGGCGTTTCTCTGTGCCTCACACCAAGGGGTAGGCAAGGCCGGGTCTCCTTTCTCCTCCAACCCAAGCCAACACTTCTGGCTGCAAGTTAGTGGCAAACTCGTTTCCTTTCTGCCATCCAGAAGGATACGCTAGTCTCCTTTCTCCTCCTCTTTCCCTTTTCTACCTTATAAGCCTTTACATTGTATCCTTCTTTGCTCCTTCCTAGGGCCTCATCCATAACTGCCCCACCCTTCGCTCTGGCTTCCCTATTTTCTGTCTGTGGGGCAGTTGCCTCCGGAGAGTTCCTACAACCCTCAGACAGTTCCTCTGCCCCGTCCTCTGGTCCACATAACCATCTCAGCCCTGGGCATGTCAGCTCCTTTCCCAGTCTGCCCCGGAACAAGCTTATCTCTGCCCCCAGCTCCTGCGCTGGCCCTGGGCAGCCTGGAAGTCAGACAGCTGAAGGGAGGTTGCAAGGGGCTCCTGCTAGCGGCCTGACCCGCTGCCTTGGCCGGGGGAAGTGGGGTGGGGGTGAGGGAGCAGAATGGAGGCCTTCGCCTGCCCGGCTTCTCCGCTGAACCCCCAGGTCTTGGGGCCTCCTCCCTCTCCTCAGAAGGAGGGCTTCAGCCAAACCCTTCTCCTGTGATGTGCTGGCCTCTGCTAAAAGAATTCCAGGCAGGCTGGGGCAGCGTGCCCGGAAAACAAACCGCGCGCCCAGTGCGACCGCAGGAAGGGCCGGAGGATTTCGGCGGAATCCAAAGCGTCGCAGCAGCACGGAGCGCATCTCGTAAATCAGAAGGAGGTCTTGTGGTTGGAAGCAGCCTGTCTGCTCTCGTCCGGCTGTCTCCCTGCCCCTCCCGACCTCGCCCCTCCCTGTGCCCTGCCGCAGGTGGGCCGGAGGAGCTGGGAGGCTCTGGAATGGAGCAATGCCCATGTAGCGGAAGCCACCCGCCACCTGCCGTCCGTACCCTCGGCCTTCAGTCTGATGGGGAGCTCATTCTCTTCCAACCCAGAGGAACAGCACGAACCCACGCGGGGAGCGCGAGCACACCACCCCGAGGCCTTCCGGCCTTCTCCCCTCCCGGGCAGGGCTGAAAGATGGGCGAGGGCACACAGGGTTGCTAGTTCCCCACCTCCCCCACCCCCTGCTGTGGGAAAGGCTGTTGTCTCTCAAAAGCACAGGGTTTGGGGAGGATGAACGAGGACGGGGGGGGGGGGGGGGGAGGGCTGGGACGAGCAGGAGGGGGTCCTTTCCTCAGTGCTCCTGAGCACCCTCTTCTGTGTGTGCCGTTTTGCCTCTCCTGAAGCCTGGGGTGCTGCTCTTGGGGCAGGAGGGTTCCTCTAACAAGGAACAGGAGCGACTGCTGACCTGACCGCCCCTGGTTCCAGGCTTCTGCTGGGCCCACACCCATGCTGGCTCTGTCACTTCCAAGCCAGGAGCCACTGGCGTGAGGGACTGAAATCACCCTGTGGGCTCGATTTTGCCCACTGCGAAATGGGAAGCGTAGGCCTGATTCCGCCCACTTCTTACTTGCAAGATCAGTCCGTATAGTTCTGGGATTGTGGTTCAAAGCCAGCCTGGGCAGAAAAGTCTGAGACTCTCATGTCCAATCAGCTAGGAAAAACCCAGAAGTGGAACTGTGGCTCAAGTGGTAGAACACTCACAAGCCTTGAGTGAAAAAGCTCAGGGACAGCATCCAGGCACTAAATTCAAGCTCCAGAATCAGAGAGAGAAGAGAGAGAGAGAGAGAACTCTGCTCAACTCATCCCCCTCTTTTTTTTGGGGGGGGGCGGCGGCTGTCAGTTGTGAGGCTAAAACTCAGGGCCTGGGCACTGTTCTTGAGCTGTGTTTGCTGAAGGCTAGTGCTCACTTTGAACCATAGCTCCATTTCCAGCTTTTGAGTGGTTAATTTGAAATCAGTGTCTCACAGGGATTTTTTTTCTGCCCGGGGCCTGCTTCGAACCATGACCCTCAGATCCCAGCCTCCTGAATAGCTAGGAGGACAGGTGTGAGCCCCCGGCACTCAGGCTGGTAGCTTTGATGTCTGCGTGTAATCATGGGCAATACTGAGCTGCCTTTCCATCAAGATCTCTCTTTCTTCTTAATCCAAGACGGGGACTCAAACTCTGATGCTTTCCCTCCTTGGCTGGCGCTCTACCCCCTGAGCCACGCCTCCTACCACATCTTCCCTAACTCTCAGGGTCAGGTGGGTCTCCCCCTCCCGCTGAGAGCACTGAGAAGACTCCCTCTGCTCTGCTGCCGAGCCCTCACTGAGCTCTGCTCCCGGGGGCAGCTGGAGGTCCAGGAGGAGAGCCAGACCGAGATGCCCCAGGAAGCAATGGCCTTCCGGCTCTGCGGCCCTCCCAGACTGAAGGCGAGAGCAGGGCACATGGGATGTCGGGCTTGGGGATGGCCCTCAGCCAGTACAAGAGCATACCTGTGGTGCCAATTTCCAGCAGGGATGGGAGTGCCGGGCAGTGCCACCGCCAGCTGCCTCCTATCACCCTGTCTACCCCTACAGCGACATCTTTGCCATCCACATCCTGGTGCTGGCCATGGTGCTCTTTAACTTTTTTCTTTTTTTTTTTTCTTGCCAGTCCTGGGACTTGGGACTCAGGGCCTGAGCACTGTCCCTGGCTTCTTTTTGCTCAAGGCTAGCACTCTGCCACTTGAGCCACAGCGCCACTTCTGGCTTTTACTGTCTATGTGGTGCTGAGGAATCGAACCCCGGGCTCCATGCATGCTAGGCAAGCAACCTACCGCTAAGCCACACTCCCAGCCCCTCATCTAGCTAACTCTTATTCTTTTAGAGCTCAGGTCAAATGTCAGCCTCCTTTGGTTTGCTCCTCTCTGAGGTTCTCCTTCCAGAAAACCCATATATTCAGAAAAATATAGGCTGTCTATCTTGCTCACTGCTAAGCAAGTCACAGAAACATCCTGAGTGCCACAGCTTGCCCACGCTGCCTCCTGCCTCCCGCGAGCTGGGTCAAATCTGTCCCAGTAGCACTTTTTGCTTCCCTGACCGGCCTGATTTCATGATAACATGGGCCTGTGCTTCCTTCCTGCCTCTCTGCATTCTCTGCATATGGCTTGAGCTCTGTGGGGTTCGGTGGCCGTCTTCTATTCATCTTTTTTTTATATATATAAATTAGTATAAATAAGTATATTTCTTTTTTTAATTTGATTTTATTGTCAAGATGTACAGAGGGATTACAGTTACATGCGTAAGGGTAATGAGGACATTTCTTGTCATATTTCTTACTCCCTCCCTCATTTGTCTCCCACCTTCCCTGCCCCTATCGCCACCCCCCCCCCAATCAATTGTTCAGTTCATTTCCAACATATTGTCTTGTGAGTATTGCTACTGCATTGGTTCACCCTTTATCCTTTGTCTCACCTTGTTTTGTTTGCCAGTCCTGAGGCTTGAACTCAGGGCCTGAGCACTGTCCCTGGCTTCTTTTTGCTCAAGGCTAGCACTCTGCCACTTGAGCCACAGCACCACTTCTGGCCGTTTCCTGTATATGTGGTGCTGGGGAATCGAACCCAGGGCTTCATGTATAGGAGGCAAGCACTCTACCGCTAGGCCATATCCCCAGCCCTTTCTATTCATCATTGTGGAGCATTGGGGGCACAGCAGATCCTGTGGTTCAGACTTTATAAGTGAATAAATCCATGGGGAGAGAAGCCCTGGGGACCCTGTAAGTGGGGATTGGCAAAGGGGAGACAAGGATTTTAGATTTAGCTAACTGGCCTGAGCACAGGGTGGACAAGCTCTTCTCTGTCTAGCCTGTGGAAGGGGGAAGGATGGAGAGAATGCACATTTGCACAGGTACGTTAACAAGGACAACACAAACTACCTCTAGCGGAGGAGGACGGGAGGTGATTGGCCTCCATCCTGGCTCAGTGAGCCACAGAGACTATTTTCAGAACTCCCAGTGGGGTTTTGGCAAAGGTAAGGGAGCTCAGTAGCCAAGTTTGGCAGTGGAGATTGGAAGAAGCTAAATTGTTCCACATAAGAAATGAGAAAGATTTGGGGTTTGCCCCTAAGAAGAAGATAGCAGAGAAGAGAAGGGGAGGGTTTCAGTGAATACTATGGACAGCATCTGGGTTCTAAGCTGTTCAAACGATCAATGGGTTTTTAAACTAAGCCCAAACGCATCTTATTGTTCACTGTTGCTGGGATGTAACTCTCTCCCATCATAGAATGGGGGTGTTTCCTGCCATCTGTGCCTCTGGGTGAAGACGGCATGGAACAGCACAACTACCAGGAACGGCCAGTGGACGCTGGACTGAATGGTTCGTCCACAGTAGAGTGTCCTCAGGAAGTCTGTGGAAAACCTGGGACTGGCATCAGGCTTTGCCACTGAGCCACGTCCTCAGCCCTTAGTTTGTTGAGGCCGTATTTCACTCTGCAGCTCAAGCTGGCCTTTAACTCAACTGTGTGGCCCAGGCCAGCCTCGAACTTGTAATCCTCTGGCTTCTGCCCCTCAAGTGCTGGGATGACAGGCATGTACCACCATACCTGGCTTCTCCTCTCGTCTTTATGAACAGTTCTGCTTGTGTTTCAGTATGTGCCTTCCATTGGGCTGTTTGCACCCCCTGCTTGAAATTATGGATGTGTGTGTGTACGTGTATGCTTCATTAAGAGTTCTGTATTGTGCGGCTATGTCTTGTGTCCTTGTGCGTTGCTAAGTGTTCTTATGGCCGTGTTTTTCTTCCACATTGAATTGTCACTTGGGGAAACGGAACCCCTTTTGCATCTTGAGGACTAGAGGCCTTCCCAGAATTGAGCTGGCACTCTCTCTCTCTCTGAACTGAGCTATGCACCGTACACTCCCTGCCTCCATTTTCCCCTTCTCTTGCCCTCGCCCGTTTAAATGCCTTCTTCCTCCAGCCCCGAGAACAGCCAAGACCTTTAATCAAGAGTAGGAAAACAAAAAAATCAGGTCACCAGATGTGCTCCATTCCATCTCCGCGCGCTGCAGCCTCCTCACCACAAACCAATAAATCCTAAGTGCATAGACAGCAGGCACCTGGCCCAGCCCGGCTTCGCCCCGTCACACACCCAGCCGAGGTGCCCTCCCAAGCCTCCCGCGGGGCCCACCCGTGTCTCCAGCACCGCGGCCTGGCTCATTGGCGCCGTCTAGACAGCCCCAGCAGAGCCTCCGTGATTCTTCCCGTCCTGACGCACCGGTACCACCAGGTCCCCCTCCCTGCGTCCACGCTGCCTGCCCAGGTACGGGAGGACTCGGAGGTCCCCTGGGCCAGCCTCCCCCCGCCCCCCCCCCCCCGGCCAGGCCCTGGAAGGTTCCAGGGGCTGGCAGCCCCATCTCTGCTCCTGGGCAGGGCTCCGTGGGGCGGGTCCCCGCCTGGACCTGGAAGGGGTTCTGGAATGAACGGGGCATCTGGGATTCTCATTGGAGATTGTTTACCGGTCGATTTGCACAGCAGGTTAGCAGTCACAGCAGCCCAGGGACTTTCAGGAACAATCTCTCCAAGCCAGCGTGGCCCAGCGCAGGCATGGTCTCCCCTCTCCTTCCCGCACCCCCGCCAGCCACGTGGATGTGACTCACACACAGTCTCTGAGCTCCAGCCAAGAGTAGCGGAGGGGAGAGCCGGCCTGGGCAGAGCCGGGATGGGTTAGGTCCGGAGCAGGAAGAGGCCAGCAGCCGCCCCGTGGGGCCTCTGTACCCTCCCCCCTGCCACTGCGCCCCAGGCCACCGCCACCCGGGCCAGAGGTGGCAGCCGCATGTCCCTGGCGCTCTTGGGAAAGCTCAGCACACGGCCTAGCTTCCACCTGCCTCCCACACCACCAGCAGGGCCGTGGCGAGGGCTCTCGGCTTTCCACCGCACCAGAATGTGAGCAAACCTTGTCCAGCCTCGGGAGGCTGCCCTGACGCCCCCCATTTCAAAGAAATGAAGGCGAGAGGGGCCGAGGCAGAGCACAGAGGAGGTCTGAGGCGGTGACTGCAATGGGGCGGTGGTGGAGAGAGAGGCGTTACACTTTTGCCCAGGCCACAGAACATTCCGCCAGCGTGGACCCAGATGTAAACTCTGAACGCGGGGCGATAATGATGTGTCGAGCGTTCATCGAGGGGGCGAGGAGTCCGTGGGGACACTCTGTACTTGCTATGCAGTTCTGCTGGGAGTCCAAACATGTTTCAATAAGTAGATGCATTTTTACCAACTACCAAACAAGGACAAAGGAAGAAAGAAACAGATGAAGTGGTTTGTTTACAATCCCATGGAAAAGTGGTTGATTTGCATTTAAAAACAAGGCAACTTGCTCTGGGTCCATCTTCTTCCCCACTTGGATCCCCTCCCTAGGAGGGGTAACAGTAAACAGGCTGCTTTCCCCAAGTCTTGTTCCCGTGGTCCCCAGAGCTCGCCAGGTTCACAGTCCCTCAGGAGCTCCTGGGTGCGCGCGGATTCACCAGGACGTCTCTGCCTGCAGCCACGGGCTCCTCCCACACCACGGCCTGCCGCCGTCTGTCCCTCCTACAGCCCAGCAGCGTGAGAGTGTGCAAGCTTGACTCCGTTGTCTCTGTATTTTGGCATGCAGCACAGTAGCTGATACTGGGTGGATGTTGAATTAACGCTTGCTGAGCGAATAAAGGAAGGATGAAAGAAAATGAGAGAGAGAGGAGGGAAGGAGGAAAGGAAGGAGAGAGATGGAAGGAAGGAAGGAAGGAAGGAAGTGGAAGGGAAGGGAAGGGAAGGAGGGAGGGAGGGAGGGAAAGAGGGAGGGAGGGAAGGAGGAAAAGGATGAAGGGGAACAGTAATAAGTGAAGGAGGGAAAGGGAAAGAGGAGCAAAAGGAAGGGAGAGAGGGAGGGGAAGGCAGGGAAGAAAAGAGGGGAGAGGAGGAGGTAGAGTAGAAAGGAGAACAGAAAGCGGTGTAACCCCCCAGCCCCCCATTTGATTTCTTTCCTATATCTTCCTCAGCACTGAAAAGCCGTTTCTCCCTCCGCTCTCCATAGTCCCGGCCCTGTCCACCACCCCTGGTACACTCTCCCTTTCGTTTTTAACCCTTTGAATGACGCTGTTCTGCCTCTTCCCACAAAATGAATGTCTGTCTTGGGCAAAAGAGGAAAGGAGAGAGAGGTGGGAAAGCCCTCCGTGTGGAAACTCAGCGGACTGCCCTCCGTTGGAATGGGAGCTCGTTCAGTCCCAGGCTGCAGGCCGTAGCAGAGCCAGTGGCAGCTCCGGGTACGGGGTACTGGGAGGAGCCTGGTCCCCTTGGGGCGAGCTGCCGGGGGGGGGGGTGGCGAAGTGGGGTGGGCATGGACCTGGAGTGCAGAGACGGTGATGGGCTCACGCTGGGAGCTGAACCCCCATCCCCGGCCTCATCCCTGTCCAGACAGTGGTCAGCCACCCTGTGCACTGGGCAGAGCACAGGGGACAAGGAGGATCTGGAGAGGCAGGGCTTGCAGGCCAGGGGCTTGTCCTCAGGACCCCTTCTGTGTGTGCCCTTGGGTGGGCCACGGAGATAGCAAATCAAAGCAGGCACTGTGCACACCCAACACCAGACGCGATCCCGACCGGCCCAGCAAGGCTTCCCCGCAGAGCAGCTGCCGGCCAGAGCGGCACAGTGGGTGTTTGCAGCCGAGGTTGGGGGGGGGGGGGGGAAGGCACCCCTGCAAAGGCAGCTGTCCTGAATTCAAGCCCTAGCTCTGGACGAAAAGCAAAGCAAAGCAAAGCAGCCCAAAAGAGTAAATTCTGTTGTTATAACCTTCGTTTGGAGGACAGTCACACGAAGGCTCAGAGAAGCTAAGCCACTTTCCTGGGCATCCTCGGGTGCTCCATGGCGGAGCTGGGCTTGCCCTCCAGTGCCTGGCCCCAGAGTTCAGGGGCTAAGTCCCTACCCTACCGCTGCCGCGTGATTAGGAGAAACTAAGGAGGAGGAGGGTGCCGTGGGTGTTTACTGATACACCCGCGCCGACGTGTATGTTTATGCATTGGGTATAAGTTTAACATGGACTCTGTGGGAAAGGTCAGGGATATTACAAAGAGAATAAATCTTTCACACTTTATGTACTTTTCTGAGATGATGATGTAAGGAGATGAGTATTTTATTTGCTCAACTGCCAAAGTAAAGATTACTGATAACCTTTTATTATTTCATATTATTTTTCCAATGTGTAGTTGATTGTGGAATTTCCAGTCTGGGAATTTCCTAGACCACAAGATCTCTGAAGTCCTTTCTGGAATCAATAGTCAAAATCCTTCATTCTGGGCTGGGAATGTGGCCTAGTGGTACAGTGCTTGCTTAGCATGCGTGAAGCCCTGGGTTCGATTCCTCAGTACCACATACACAGAGAAAGCCAGAAGTGGCACCGTGGCTCAAGTGGTAGAGTGCTAGCTTTGGGCACAAAGAGGCTCAGGGACAGTGCCCACGCCCTGAGTTCAAGCCCCAGGACTGACAAAAGAAAAAAAAAAAATCCTTGATTCTGTCGAGGAAATGACTTACGTACGCCACACATCCTGGGAGAGGTCACCGATACCAGGACGCACTGTGCGGCATCTGATCAGCTTAGCACAAGGAAAGCAGCCCCGCAGCGGCCCGCTGGCCAGGTGCCCGCTTAGCACGGCCATGTTTCGATTCATAAAGAAACATTCCAGCCAGGCACTGGTGGCTCACACCTGTAATCCTAGCTACTCAGTAAGCTGAGATCCAGCGGATCTTAGTTCAAAGCCAGCTGGGGCAGAGGAGTTTGAAAGACACCATCTCCCGAATAACCAGGGCTGGAGGCATGGCTCTAGAGGTAGAGTACCGGCCGAACAAGTATAAGGGCTTGAGTTCCAATTCTACTACTGACCAAGCAAACCTTTCTTTTTATATACAGTCCCAGCCCAACTCTAGCCAGCTTTACCTCTAGCTCCTTTTGTACATGGCTACCCCTCCAAAGAGCTTTGAGGGAGTCCTAATTACTCTTTACCTGGTGAAAATATTTTCTTTGAAAACATCTCCCAAACACGACTTCTTCCTGCCCAATCCTGAGTCCTAAAACCAAAGCTGATCTAGCTCTAACCTGAGATCCAGAAGGCAGACAGCAAAAGGCAAAACCGGGTGACCCTGAGATCCCTGCCCGAAGAACCGGCGGCCCCTTGTTCCGTTGTTAATGGGCACCACCGGCCATTGGTGCTCGCTTTAACACAAAGCTGGCTAGGACAAGCAACTGGGGAGAAAGGGAAACTGCTCCGTCTCGGGCGGTTGTCGTCCTCCTTCCTGACAGACCCGAAGCCACTCACGACCAAGGGAACGTCCACACACTTCACAGCCAGGAACATTCCCCGGCCAGAGCAGTGGCAGCCACAACATCGCTCGGGCCGTGGTTGCTGCACGCTGAAATCTGCCCGCGGACCTAGACGCGGCGGCGGGCTGGACTCTGCCCTTCCCCAAGGAACGAAGACAAAACAGACTTAGGGGTGGGCTCAGGCTTTCTGTCACAGAAACCCAGAGACAAAAGACTGACGAATGCTACCAATCTGGCTGAGACCTAAGGACTTGGAGGCAAGGGAACGAGAGGAAACAAAACGCTACCAGGCTGCCGTTTTGTGCAAACCAGATGTGACCCCGAAAAGTGGTATCACGAGGAAAAAACAAACCAACAGCTGTGACTATGTCATGTGACCAATCCAATGATATAATATATTCACGAATACAAGATGCTTTGATAATGTCACCATTAGGAATGAGGTAATACTAGGAGAAGGAGGAGGAGGAGGAGGAGGAGGAGGAGGAGGAGGAGGAGGAGGAGGAGGAGGAGGAGGAGGAGGAGGAGGAGGAGGAGGAGGAGGAGCCAGAGGCTGGTGGCAGACTTCTGTAATCCTAGCTATTCAGGAGGTTGAGATCTCTGAAGGGTTGTGGTTCGAAGCCAGCCCAGGCAGAAAAGTCCATGAGATTCTCACCTCCAATTAATCACCAAAAATCAGGAAATGGAAGGATGGTTCAAGTGGTAGAGCTCCAACTTGGAAAGAAAAAGGCAAGCATGAGTGCTAGGCTGCCCAATTATAGAACTAATCTGGCTCACTAGCTTAGAAGCCCGCAGAGCGTGGCTTGAGCCACTCACGGAATCTATCTGGAAATGGAATTTTCCAAAATGTTGACTTTGGCAACCTGAATTGCTCTCTTTAGCATAATGTTTTCAGCTCTGGTGGTCCATTAGAAGACAAACTAAAAGCAGAAGGAAGGCTAGCATCTGTGCTAAACGCACAACCCCACAGTTTCAAAGTGGCAGCAACACACACATGAGTTCAAACCAGAAATTTGTACGCTCCAAGTTTTCAGTAGGGTAAAGGGTTAGGGACAGACTTTTTGCTCTGTCAAAGGACTTCCTGGTCAGGAGGAGAGGACTATGGTTTAAATAATCTATTTCCTCTTCAATCCACAGGAAGTACTACAATTTTTTTTGGGGGGGGGAGAAGGTCAGATAATGACTTCCCAAATGCAACTTCCCAGTGGCCTGAGTCAGCTGTAGCCAGAGTCAAAGCCCTCGGAGTTTCTTCCCAGCCAAGTGGATGGAGACAGAAGTCCACGGGCCCCATCAGAATCGCCACACAAAGCAAGAGTGAGCCAGCCAAACTCAGCTTCACATGGTCAACAAGTTATTGACTTGGTTGTCCCATGCAGCACCCGGGAATAGTTAGACTGAAAAACGTATTCATTGTTTACCTGACATTGAAGTTTCTGATGGAGTCTAATTTCACTGAGTGCTCTGGGCTTTTTGTTTGTCGGTGTTTCGTCACTCCCCGGCCTCCTTCCTCTCTCCCTGTGGTCTGGTTTCCTCCACTGATCCCAGCCCCCTGATGAACAAGCTCGGAGGGCACCTCCAGCCTGGCCCCGCGGCAGGGGCCTCTCCAAATTGGTCACCTCTCACAGGAAAACTCCGGGCTTTCCAGAAGCTTCCATCTTTCTCTGACAGCTCCGTAACTGCTTCCTTCCAGAGCTGCCCTGTGCCCCCCCAGAACCCCGTTGGCTTGGCCTTCAGCACTCTCTGCACACAGCTGAACTTACTACGGCGTATTTCTCCCCCTGTCTCAGCTGCCCGTGTCTCCCCATCCATCATGGCGGCCGCAGGGCACTGGAGCACATCTCACGGAGGACCCTCCGCCCTGGGCCTCCATGGGGAAGGGCTCGGCTGTCAGAGAGGAGAGTGATTTCCAGAGGGTCAGAGCTTCAGGCCCTCCAGGACAGACAGGCTGTGAATCACGGGGAATTACAATCAGTCCTGGTGCTCCAGAGCCTCAGAAGTGGTCCCTGCCCGGCCTCCCCCGGCGCTTTTCCTCTCTGATGTTCCTTCTGCTTGAGTTCATTTCACATCTGGCGTATTCCTCTCTTGCTGCTTCTCTTTCTTAACTCCCTTGTCATCTAATCGCTGTTATTTCTCTATGTGCTCCCACGTACACGGCTGTGGTTTGGGTTGTGTCCCCCAAAGGCCCACCTGTAAACACGTGGTCCCTGAATGATGGTATTCGGAAGTGTGGTGGACTTTTAGGTGGGGAAGGGAGCTAGTCTGAGGTTTTTTTTGGATTAGCCAGCTTGATCCCTTCCTGAAATTCCTCATACTCTGTGGGGTTTAAGATTACCATACATAATAAAGGAGAGTCAGCACCAATGGCTCCCATGAGTTAATCCTAGCTACTCAGGAGGCTGAGATCCAAGGGGCATGCATGATTGGCAGTCCGCCTGGGCAAGAAAGTCCATGAAAAAGTACTTCTTTTAAAAAATGACTAAAACATTTCCAAATTTGTTGAAACATAAAGCCCCGATATCTAAGCCGTTCAAGGAATTCCCAAACGGAAAACACCATGAAGAAAACAACAGCAAAGCAACTCAGGATTCAATTGTCTAAAACCAATAGATTGGCAATGTGCTGAAGGGCCTGCTCCCACACAGGGAGTACTGAGCGTATTGGTGGTGCTGATGACCTCATGCTGATGCGCTTTGATGCATCCAACTCCACATGTCAAAAAGGAGCAATGAGAGCAATAAAGTCAAAAGAAGCTAACAAACCTGACAAACAGAAGCATAGCAAGCTGATTACAGAATAGTATGGCAAAGCAAAGCTTCAGGCCCAGGCACAATAGGCATAGAGACTTGTTACAAAACTACCATAATCAAGAGAACGGTGTTCCTACAGAGAGAGACAAACATGCAGAAGAACAGGTTAAAGAGCCCAGAAGAAGACTCACACAGATGTGACAGCGCAGCAAGTAAGCAATAGGAAAAGGATGGACTTTTCAGTAAACACTGCAGACAATTTGCTATCCATATGGAAAAAAGTAAAATTAGATATTTGCCACGTGACATCCACAAAAATAAATTTCAGGTGGTATAGACACCTAAACATTCCCTCAACAAAACTAAGAAATTTTAAGAAGAAAATGGAGGTATGTCTTTGTGCCTTTCATGAAGGGAAGAAATTCTTAAACAATATATATTAAACATAAGCTATGAACCCATAATCAAGCCAGAAGCCGATGGCTCACACCAGTAATCCTAACTACTCAGGAGGCTGAGATCTAAGGATTGCAGTTGAAAGCCAGCCTGGGCAAGAGAAGTCTGTGAGACTCTTTATCTCCAATTAACCACCAAGAAGTCAGAAGTAGAGCTGTGGTTCAAGAATGCCAGCTTTGGGCAAAAAAAGCTCAGGGACAATGCCCAAGCCCTGAGTTCAAGCCTCAGGTCTGGCACAATAATAATAATCATTATTATTATAACATAATTTTATTATTTGACAATATCAAGTAAAGCTGAAGATAACTTATTCTACTACCTTCACACAACTGCATTGAGATAGAAGTTTTATTTCAGCAACGCTTTCACCAGTGAAAATTATAAACACAAATGTTTCTCACCAGAGATAAATTGTGTTATATCTATATAGTATTATGCTAAATACCAATATTACAGAATGGATAAATCTCAAAAACGTAGCATGAGCCAGGCACCGGTAGCTCATGCCTGTAATCCTAGCTACTCAGGGGGCTGAGATCTGAGGACCACAATTCAAAGCCAGCCTGGGCAGCAAAGTCCGTGAGACTCTTCTCTCCAATTCACCACCAGAAAACCGGAAGTGGCACTGTGGCTCAAGTGGTAAAGTCCCTGAGCTGAAGAGCTCAGGGACAGCTCCCAGTCCCAGTATATATATATATATATATATATATATATATATATATATATATATATATATATATATTTATATTATATATATATATATATATATATATATATATATGGGAAAATCAAGGTTCAGTAAAATGAAACAACAGGAAGCAGGTAATCCAAAGGGGGTGGGGTAGGGACAAGGAGAAAGAGATAGACAAAGGAAGAGGAGAAGAGGGGGAGAATACAGATGAGAGTGTATCCTACAAACTTAAGAAGAAGGAGGGGAGGGAGGGGAGGGAGGTTGGAGGGGTGACATGGGTCAAGATATATTCTATTCATAAACTACTTCATGAAATGACAACTCCTTGGTACTTAAAGATAATACTTAAAAATACTGTTTAAGAGACGGAAAGGAAAGAGGTTTGTTGGGCTCCCAACTCTGGAGGTCTGCAAGTCTAGGGTCGGCCCCTGGTTTGGTTCTTAGGGAAGGTCTCCTTGGCTGCATCTCATCAGGACAGGAAGCCAGGGTGCAGAAGGGCGTGGCTTGCCTCAAGCAGAACTTACCCGAAGCTGGAGGCGTTTCTGTTATTCTCACTCGGGACCCGGACACACAGATGTGTGCCGGGCTGTGGGGAGTTGCGGGGATGCCTGCATTCTCTGGGCACGGACCCCACCCCTCTCTCCCTTCCTTCTCTCTGCCCAGAACTTGGGCGTGGTAGCCAGATGCAAAGCATCTGGATTTTACCACCTAGGGTTGCCGAGGGGAGAGGAAAACCCATGTGGCAACGATGGAGAGAAAAAGGCCTCAAAATAGACAGAGCTGGACAAGGAGGTAGGAACGGGAGGGTGCTCCTGGGCCCTTTGCTCTAGCGTAGCGACACGAGTCCCAAAGGCTCAGCACAAACAGTAAATGCAAGGGGACCCCCACATCCCAGGTAGGAAAGATGTGCAAAAGTATTACCCGAAAACCCATTTTCCAGGTCTAAGCACATCAGCCCCTGTGAGATTGGAGTGAGGAGTGGGGAGAAAGGAAGTGGGGGGGGGGGGCGGGGATGAATGAGAAGCTGAAGGCAGCGTCTGCACCAGGGAAGCTGTGGTCAGAGCAAGGCAGCGGGAGCATCCCCCAAGAACCCCGAGCAAGAGCTGAGGAGAAAGTCAGCATTCCTCATGCCCGCCTGTCCCATTGCAGCTGCTGGACTGGAGACACCAGACAGACAGGCAGACGGACAGACAGGTTAGACTATCCTTAAGATACAGCTGTAGGGCCGGAGGTGTGGAGTGGACTGGAGCCTTGCCTCCGTGGGCGTAGGGAGGGGCTGCTGCCCACCTCGGCGGGGGCAGGCCGGGGTAGCTGGGCTTACGGCGGATTTCCAGCGGGACTGAGTCTCTCCGAGATGGCTGCTCTTGCATTCAGGTAGGATGTACATTAGGTATGGTTTTTTTTCTCAGCCATGTTCGCTGGCTTGGAAATGGTGTAGAACAGAGAGCCAAATCTACCTCCGGTGAGGGGGTTCCTGGGTGAGTAGGATGGAGGAAGACAAGGGGAAGGGGCCCTGACACTGAGGGGTGAGAGACCCTATCCTGGAGGGGGAAGAAGGGAAGGCAGGAGGGTGAGGGACCGTGCAGCAAAGAATCTGATGGCGATGCGGAGTCGTAGGGCGTATTGTGACCTGTAGGCAGCCATCCTGGACAGCTCTAGCCCAGAACCAGTCTCTGAGCACCATTCCCTCCCCTTTCCCTACTCTTGAGCCTCCTTATTTTGTGTCTCTGTGTCCTTTAGCAAACTACTGGAGCTGGAGACATGGGCCACAGGACCCCCTGTGGCCACTTCCTTCCATGCCCTGGACTCTAATGCCCTATAACTTGCCACTTGCTGTTCTGTGTATTTTGGAGAAACCTCAATAATTTCTCAGAAGCTGAGAGACCAGGGCTGGATGTACAGCCTTCCATGGCCCTAGTTGGAAAAATCTCTCTCCTGTCAGAATTCTTCCCGTGAGAGTTTCTTTGAGGGAGACAAGAAGCACCCCCAAGTTCCTTCACACAGGGTCTAAGAAATCAGAGACAAATCCTGTAACTGAGCCCCCTCTAGCAACCTCCAGTTGAAAATGGCAACAACAAAAAAAGTCTAGAACCTGGGCTAGGGATATAGCCTAGTGGCAAGAGTGCCTGCCTCGGATACACGAGGCCCTAGGTTCGATTCCCCAGCACCACATATACAGAAGCGGCGCTGTGGCTCAGGTGGCAGAGTGCTAGCCTTGAGCGGGAAGAAGCCAGGGACAGTGCTCAGGCCCTGAGTCCAAGGCCCAGGACGGCCAAAAAAAAAAAAAAGTCTAGAACCTGAGACCTGGGTAATGCCAAGAACTCTCCTAGTATGCATGCGCACACACTTCTCTAAGGGATAAGGCTAGACCGTGGCAAACTAAACCAACAGTGTGAACTCCAGCACACACTACTAGGAGTGACACTACTACTACAAGGTGTGACCTGTGACCTGGGTGTCACTTGAGTGAAAGCACAGCAGGGTCATTTGGCCTCTGGAGATCCAATGTCCTCTGTCAGCCTCCCGTGGGGATAGGGACCTGGTGTCTGATGTGGACACATTGGCTTGATGTGGGCAGATTTATCCTTGGATGTTAAGTCAAAGAGTCACAGTGACGATGAATTCCTGAAGCCAGCTCCATGACTTGCTCCCAAGAACTGACTTAGAATTTTCCAGAACTTTGTGAGCTGGTCGTTAAAAGCCTACATCGTTTGAAATTAAACTGTATAAACTCCCCATTACCTCACAAGGAAAACAGGAAGTAATAAATACACAAACACTCACGGATTGGCAATAATATTTCTGCATGGGGTGGGTATCTGTGCTCTCCAGCTAAGAGGTCTCTATTACAATATGATAAAAAAAAACACACCACCACAATGCTATAAAATAGTGTCCTTTTATAAAATATTATACATGGTTATTGCATATCTCTTCCCAACTGGGGCCTCGGTCATTTCACTTTGGTAGCTAGAACAGGCCATGGAGATCAGCAAACACTACAGAGCACTAGCTTGCTGTCCTGCACATGGCTGAACCTCAGGGAAGTCTGTAAAAAACACTCCCCCCCCCCCCAGAGAGCCCTCTCTCTCCTTGGGGTGCCCCGAGCTCCCTCTCTTCTTAGGGTTCACTCACTTGAAGGGCAGCCCTCCACAAGGCCCTGGCTCAGGAAAGATTTTTCCTGACTCCACCTGGCTTCCTTTTCCACAGCAACAGAACCGGCTCTGAGAAACACGGCCTGTAAGTAAGCAAACAGGGCGGCTGTGAAGTGAAGTCCAGCTGAAAGAAAACTTAGGCGTCTGGGTTGTATAAAGAGAAAGCTTATGGGCTCAGCTGTCCTCCTTCCCGCCCTCCACGTCTCTTCCCCCCGTCTGTGTTTGTGCAGCCCTCCCTGCTTTCCGGGGGCCGTGGCACCTGGCTGGTCCTTGGCTCTGCCCCAGGTTAAACTTGCTGCTACGGTGCACTTGTTCGCTGGTGCGGCTGCTTGCTTTTCTGTCCACAATGCACAGTGCGCCCCTCTATGGGCTTCAGCTCTGGCAAGACCCATGATCAAGGCCCCCCTGCCATGAGTGGCAGCCATCTCCACCCCCCCCCCATCCCCAATTCCTCCCAAGCTAGGGCATCTCACTTGAGGACCAAGGACCGAAAAAGGAGACGGGAAGGTAGCGGGTTTGGGAACTCAGCTAGATTCCTAGCTCTCCCATAGAAACAGGGGATTCTGGGATTCCCTGCTTTCCTATAAAATCTGATGGTGAGTTAACCTCACCATAACGATGCCTTACACACATGTGTGCAATGTGCATGCACACATATATACACACAAATACATACATACACACACACTCCGTGTGAAGCTGGGGATACCGCAGAAATGGCTCTTTGCAGCAGTGTGTTGGTTCCCTTGTGACATGTAAAGCTCACAGGAGGGTGGAAGAGGACTGGGTGGACGTGTGTGAGTGACACTTCATAATGTCTGTGTGCTTGAATGTGTCTGGAACACTGTATGCGTGGCTGTGTCTCTCTTGCAGACATGATTGTGTGCAAGCCTGGCTAAAATACTCAGAGAATGTCATAATCTTCTAAAAATAGAGCAAGCAAAATACATGGAGGAAATGTTTAAACACACAACACACACACACACTTTTGTGTTCAAGGTTCGCCATGTTCTTTCACACTCTGTAGAATGGAAACATGACAAATATTTGCATTTTTTATGATAAGGACAGTTGACTCCATGCAGAGCTAGGATTTTTATTGGCTTCAGCTGGAAGTCCTTTGAGGTAAGGAGCACAGTGGATGTTTCCAGACTCCCCCCGAACCTCTCCAGCTGTTTGGCCTGCTCCCCAGCTGTCCCTTGCTGGGGGTCCCTTTGGTCTACAAGCAGGGCCCTGCCCTTCCTCCTCCTAGGGACAGGGAGACACAAATAAGACATGAGATCTTCGAGAGGAAGGAAGTGGAAGCCGGGGTCAAAACGCCTCCTTCGCCCCGTCCACGTGGACTCTTTCCACAACACTCCTTACTCCTGGAGTTAGAATTAGGATCACGGAGACGCATGCAATCAGTAAGATGAGACCTGGAAGTTTGAGGGTACTGTCAACTATGCACAGGAAGGTCTTGGTGCATACCCACCCATTTAATCTCCAACTGTGTCAAGCTGTTGTTTCACAGATGAGGAAAATGGGAATGGAGGTCTGCTCAGAGAGAGAGAGAGAGCTCAATCCCAATGACCTCTTGCCTTGACTTCAGCCCAAGCAGCTTGAATGAGTTCCTTGAAACCTACAGGCCCACTTAGAATCACAAAATTTCCCATCTATTTATGTCCCTATAGGTTGTTGGAATTCAAATATTCATAGTTTGGATGCTTGGTATCCCATAATACCATTGGGGGTGGCAGGGAAATTCCTAATGGGAGGCGAAGTTCGTGTCTCCCGAGATCTTTCTTATCTGTGTTTGTGATAAATTAACTACAGCTCACACACATTCGCAGTTGCTCCACATACAGACTACTGTTGTGCTTTATCCCCCTGTGAAATTGCTTATGGTATTATAAAGTATCCCATGCATGAATGTGTGTGATACATGTGCCTGCCGTTCTCAGACATGTATGTCTATGCCACCACGCTTGTGGCGGGAGGAATGCAGGCATACATGAACTTCCGCCATCTTCCCCTTCTCCTTCATGCACAGTTTCATAGGTAATCAAACTATCAAGCCATCAGGGATCAGCAATCGACTTCCATCTCGACTTCACATACCTGCAGCTTGAAGACCAGAGATTCTAAAGGTCTCCACTACAAAACTATTAGATCTTGCACAAAACATCACAGTTAGTTTTTGAAAAAAATAATGAAGAAATGGGGGGGGGGCTGTGAGGGGTGAGGGGCTGGGGGAGAAAAAATGAGGAAGGGGATAACAGATATGACAAGAAATGTATGTGTGTTCACTACCTTAAGCCCCTATGTGCATCATCCTGACAATAAAAAAAGAAAACATCATAGTTGAGCCTAACATTTTGTAGCTCATGGCTATAATTGTAGCTACTCAGGAAGCTGAGATTGGAAGGATCAAGGTTCCAGGATAGTCGGGTGGGGAAAAAAGTTCTGAAGACCCCCATCTCAACGGAGAGAGGCAGGGTGTAGTTAGTGGTATAGGCCTGTCGTTCTAGCTACAGCAGGATTTGTACAACAGAAGCATTGTGTTTCAAGCACAGGCAAAGAGTGAGACTATTTTGAAGTAATTAGTACAAAAGAGGGCTGGTGAGGTGGCTCTGCAGTAGAACAACTGTGAGGTTCTGAGTTCAACCCCAATACTGCCAAAATATGAGGTTTTTTAAAAAAAAAAGATAGTCATCTCAATGCTACGAAAACCCATAGCTGAGATCAGTGTTGTGAACGGTAAGCAAAGGGCAAGTGTTGCTCAGAGGAAAACGCTGTTATGAAAACCTCCCCCGGGAAACAGCCTGGGAGCATCCGCATAGTGCAGGGGCTGAACCCATGACTCTGAGGGTAATTAAGCCAAGAACCCATCTGGGGACAAAGTACACTCTGGTCAGGAGCAGCCTACCTTACGGCAGAAGCAAGTTAGAATATTACATTACAATTCAGATTGAATCAAATTTGCATTCAGATAGAATATAAATTCTCCCCAAGGAAAGCAACTTCATTTTAGTTTCCAGGGTTTTTCAAAAAGTAAAATCAGGGTGACATTGTACAAAAATAAATGTGCTCTTTACCTGACTTGTGTAACTGTAACCCCTCTGTACATCACCTTTATAATAACAGTGAAAAAAATTCATTAAAATCAACCAATTATGCATTCACAATCAAAGATCACCAAACATAAAAAATAAACTACCATGCTCAATTTGGCCTTACCATCCTACAAGGGCTTTAGATATTAAAACAGTCAGAATGTGAAGTCAGGTTTATCAAATGTTGGGGTCAATTTAAAACATGGCATGATGGGCTGGGAATATAGCCTAGTGGCAAGAGCGCTGGCCTCATATACATGAAGCCCTGGGTTCGATTCTCTAGCACCACATATATAGAAAATGGCCAGAAGTGGTGCTGTGGCTCAGGTGGCAGAGTGCTACCTTGAGCAAAAAGAAGCCAGGGACAGTGCTCAGGCCCGGAGTCCAAGGCCCAGGACTGGCAAAAAACAAAAAACAAAAAACAAAAAAAACATGGAATGATAAATACAAGAGGAAAAAAAAACTTGGAATTACCAAAGACAACCAGGCATTTAAGAATGAGCCAAATAAACATTTCATAGGTGTGCCAGGCGCCAGTGGCTCATGCCAGTAATCCTAGCCACTCAAGAGGCTTAAGATTTGAGGATCAAGGGTCAAAGGCAGCCCAGGCAAGAAAGTCCTGAGACTCTTATCTCCAATTAACTGGCCAAATAAGCCGGAAGTGGAGCAGTGGCTCAAGTGGTAGAGCACTAGCCTTGAGCAAAAAAAATAAAAAAAACTCAAGGATAGTGCCCAAGCCTTCAGTTCAAGGCCCAGGACTACTAGCACTGGAAAAAGAAAATAGACAAGAGAAGTTTGTTTGTTTTGCTGGTCCTGAGGCTTGAACTCTGGGCTTGGGTGCTGTCTTTGAGCTCCTTTTGCTCAAGGCTAACACTCTACCACTTGAACCACAGCCCCATTTCCTGCTTTTTGTGTGATTTAATTGGAGATAAATCTCATAGACTTCCTTTCCAGGCTGACTTCAAATTGTGATCCTCAGATCTCAGCTTCCTGAGTAGCTAGGATTATAAGTGTGAGCCACTGGTTCCCAGATAAGAAATAATATTTAAATTTTACAATCTAAAAAAAGTTAAGGAGGCTGGGAATGTGGCCTAGTGGTAGAGTGCTTGCCTCCCATGCATGAAGCCCTGGGTTCGATTCTCGCACCATATATACAGAAAAGGCTGGAAGTGGCGCTGTGGCTCAAGTGGTAGAGTGCTAGCCTTGAGCAGAAAGAAGCCAGTCTCTTGCTGGAGAGGTATCCAGAGGCGATTGGATAAATGAGGGCACTAATCATAGCCTAGTAGGCTCTTAACATGCACGGCTCAGTTGAAAGAGCTAGGTAACTGGATGTGGTCTGAGTGCCATCTTGTAAGCTCTCTTCTTCTTCTTCTTCCTCCTCCTTCTTCCTCCTTCTCCTTTCTCCCTTCTCCTCCGTCTCCTTCTCCTTCTCCTTCTTCTTCTTCTTCTTCTTCCTCCTCCTCTTCCTGTGCTGCCTCAGAGTCAGCTTGGTGAAATATGTACCTTTAAATATCAGCAACAACCTGCAGGCCCAACATTAATAAATTCAGTCTTCCTTTCAAGCCTGAGGGCTGGCTAGATTTTTGCCTTCCCTTTTTCCCCAAGGGCAGAAATGACTTTTTAGTTCCCTTGGCTCAATTCCCCTTTGGATCTATGCTAAGGTAGCTTTTAACTGAAAGTTTTCTCTCCCTTGAAATACATTTAACTCTCGGCGAACACTCCTGGCCTTGGATCACAAATTCCCCCCTCCTGCCTTCCCCGAGAACCAGCTCTGAATCCGGGATGATTGATTTGACTGACATTTGTTGGCACAAATATGAAAGGTAGCGATTCCCCTTCAGCTACCCTCTGAATCTGTCTCTGTTCTGTCTCTGGGGACTGGTGTTTCTGGAAGGTCTCTGCCTCTCCTCTGCAAAGGAGACAAAGTCTTCCTTTCTGCATAAAATGAGAGGGGGGGTGTGGGGAACCACACAGGAAGCAAAAGCAGGAGACCCCCAGGGTCGAGCAGGAGTTTTGGTGTTCAGGAAGCCTGAGAGGTCAGCAGGTCTGCATGGTCCAGCCCAGAATCTGAACCTCAGCACCCCGGCATCCCCTTCTCTCTCCCTTCTTTCCCCCACCCACTCTACACCTCTGCCTGGACCCCTGTTGAACGACGCCTCTCTCCTTCCTCCTTCCGTTCCATCTAGGCCCCCAGCCTCGGGGATGGAGCCGACCCCGGTGATGTCAGCCTCCTCCACCTTGCTGGCTTCACACCCGCAACTCCTCCTCGGGGCCTAGCCCTCTCTGCTGCCAGCCAGTCCAGAGTGGCGGGGAAGAACCGTGCTGTAGAAAGCTGGCCAGGGAGAAGGGGCAGCCTGTGACCCCAGCACCAAGCAGCAGGGCAGGCAGGATGTATGTAGCCCGATGCAGGGAGGAGCCTGTGGGTCAGACAGGGAGCACTGAGGAACTGCGGGAGAGGCTGAGGGTAAGGAGGACAACTGGAAGTTCTGAGAGAGGGGTGCAGGGCTTATGCAAGAGACAACTGACTCAGGATCCCCCTTCACTATGCCTGGCCTACCACGACCAGCGCTGGCGCCAAGCCGAGGACTGCTCACACTCCGTGGCCACCTTTAAGCTCTGCCTGGATTCCTCCCCCATCGCCACCACCGGTCCCCATCCCTTCCTGATGGCTGACAAGATGCCAGGGCAGTCAGATCCCTTCCCCGGGTGTGCTTCTCTAGCTCACAAAGCTCTGGGGTTAAGTCACCCCTGAGAACAGGGGGCCAACTGGCCAAGAGCGTACCTCGCTAGGCCTGAACCGGCAGTGTCGGGAAAGTGACACGGTCCTTGGTGTTCATCACCCAAAGTTGTTAAAAACAAAACAAACGAACAACAACAACAAAAAAAAAAAACAACCAGCAACGAATTCCTGCCTCCGGACCCAGAAGCACCAAACCCCGATCTCTAGAGGCAGAGTCCCCGTGGCTGTGTCCGTGGATGGTCCAGGCACACACAGGACTACGGGCAGAGGGTTAGTTCTGTATGGAATCTCAGATGAGTCTCTACAGAGAACCTGAGATATCTGAATTCTAGAACATTCCCAGAAGTGGTGGTGGTGGTGAGGACAAAGCTCTAACCATTGCCCATGTGCAGTGCAGTTTCCGTAAGTTTTACATGCTGGACCTTTTTTTTTGGGGGGGGGGGACAGTGTCAATCCCAGAGCTTGAACTCGGGGCCTGGGCACTATCCTTGAGCTTTTGTGTTCAAGGCTGGTGCTCTACCACCTGAGCCATGGCTCTGCGTTTGGCATGTTTTGATAGTTCACTGGGGATAAGAGTCTCAAAAACTTTCCTGCCCAGGCCGGCTTCAAGCAGTGATCTTCAGATCTCAGCCTCCTGAGTAGCTAGGATTACAGGCACGAGCCGCCAGCACCCAGCTTGAGTTTATTATTTTTTTCTCACAGTAGAAGCAGGTACTATTTCTTGAAGCAGGAGAGGGGAATTAAGAGAGGCCCTGGGAGCCCTGGGGGAGAAATAAGGGGTGCTCAGAGATCCCCGTCTGAAAAGAAGAAACGCTCCGAGAGGTCCGTCTGCCGGGTACCAGCCAGCCCAAGGCTGCTTCTCCTGGTCTTGCTATTCGAGGGTGGGCAGGTGTAAGGGGCCGCCCTCCTGTGCTCCCCTCCCCCACCTCTCCTGCCAGCTCCGCTCTGAGCCCAGCACCCTGAGGGCAGAGCCTCCAGGCTTGTCCGCAGCACCAGATGTGTGTGGGCCTTGCAAGCTAATTGGCTCCTCCTCGCGCTGCCGCTCCAAGGACTTAATCGTGAGCCCATCACGACCCCTTCTGTCCTCTGATAGGAATGTGCTCCAGCTGACAGAAATCTAAGATTATATATACACTGGGGACCAGCGGGAGCTGGGGGCCGGGTGGGTGTGTGTGTGTGTGTGTGTGTGTGTAGCCTTGCCTGGGTGGAAGCGCATTTGCCTCGGCCTAAGGGCTGAGGTGAAGCAGAGGAGCCCAAAGCGCCAGCCAGCACCGCTCGGGGTCATGACTCTCTCCAGTGGAAAACCAGGTGTCAGGACACGGGGTGGAAAAGTGAATGGATGGATCTTCCAGATCTTTGCTATTTGCTTTTTATTCTGGTTTCAGCCACTTCCCAAATGACTTGGCCAGACCTGGCCACAGTCCCTTCTGTCCAGCAGGGGCGGAGGAGGTCGTCGGGGTCAGCATTGCCTGCAGGTCCCAGGAGCCCCAGCTGTCTTCGTGCCAGAAGAAGTGAACCCCAGCTGCCCCAGCAGACAGACCTGCCTTGGTCCCCATTCCAGGAGGGCCGCCCTCTCCTGCCTGCATCTCGGTCCTGCACGGGATGGACTTAAGATGCCCGAGCCCGGTGGCGGGAGGCTGTCCGTCAGGAGCCCCCCAATTGTCCATCCAGCCCCAGGGCTTTTCTGCCTGGATCTTGAGGCCTAGTTGCTTGTGTTGCAAGGACCCTGCCCTCTCCACCAGCCTCTTGGCGAGGGCTGCTTCCACGGAGTCCCCGTCTCAGGGGAATACCTAATCCCCACCCCCCACCCCCCTCACCCCCCTACTTCTCCTGGGACAGCACATCTCCACGAGTCACCCACCGAAGCCCCCTCAGGAGTCTTGGGTATCTTTCATACCAAAGTCGGGTCACCCTTGATGGAGAACACCAGGCAACCACTAGCAATCCTTCAGACCTAGGGTGGGGACTGAAACCATTCGCTCTCATTTTTTTCCATTTCATTCCCAGGACCCGGAGTCCTATAGCTCCTGCTCTATCCAATTTCAAAATAAGAACAAGAAGTTCAGTTTGTTCTGTCAACCCCCATTCTCTTGCTAATCTCTAAGGATATGCTCACTGTTCGATTCGTTTTAATTAAAGGAGAACACGGGACTCAACCTTGGCTCTGTACACAAAGCAGGAAATGTGCCCTGAACGGGCCGAGCCAAGTCTCCCGGTGGGAGCACAACCACCGACGATATTCAACTTCTCCCCTACTAGAAAAGCAAATCACATCAGCTCCGTTTACCTTACGGACAGTCTTCGCTTTCACCAAGCAACCAAGTCACATCTAACTCCTTCTTCCTGCTGTTTCCCACCAAACGGAAGGCGGTTCAGAGCTGGGAGTGTGTATAGCTCAGGGGTAGAGCCTAGCACGAACCATGTCCCGGGTTTGGTCTCCAGCATTGCAGAAACAGAACTTAGCAACTATGGAGGCTAAACGGCGCACAGCCTTCCTCCCAACTGCCTCTAAGTGCATCTTTGGGACACACCGACCTAACAATAGAGCTCTAGAGGACTGTTCCCCCTAGAAACTTGTGCTTCAGCAGGGTGCTGGTAGCTCACGCCTATAATCCTAGCTACTCAGGAGGCTGAGATCTGAAGATCACTGTTTGAAGCCGGCCTGGGCAGGAAAGTTTTTGAGACTCTTATCCCCAATGAACTTATCAAAACAAGCCAAACTCAGGAGGCTGAGATCTGAGGAGCACAGTTCAAAGTCAACCTGGACAGGAAAGTTTGTGAGATTCATATCTCCAACTAACCACCAAAAAGCCAGAGACAGAACTGTGGCTCAAGTAGTAAAGTGCCAGCCTTGCGCAGAAAAGCTAAGGGACAACAACACCCAGCCCCTGAGTTCAAATCCCAGTCCCAGCATGGAAGACAAACAGAAAATACCTTGTATTTCAGAGTTATGCACAGTCTTGTGGAAAAAATACCCAGACCCCACCCTGGTCTGTGTCAGAACCCCCAGATGGGAGTGTGAAGATCTGTGTTTAATAGAGTCTGCATGGGCACCGCAGCAACAACAGTTGCGCTTGAGAACGCTCTAGAAACACAAGCTCTGCCTCTCCAACCTGAATCCCTGGGTCAGACCCTGGAGATGGGGCTCCACAACCCCGTCTCAACCACCCTGGGGTGATTCTGACACACACCCAGGCTGAGTGCCACTGTGGCTGGTGAGGCTGAGTCAAGTTCAGAGCCATCGACACAGGGGGCTCCTGATCCCTACGGTGGCCCCTTCGGGCCAATCTAGTGCACCCCACGTACTGGGGGGCAGGCACGGCGACATCTCCCAGTCTTCTTCAGACCTCTGGCTGGCCGGGAGGCAGAAACTGGATGAGACAGCTTCTCCAAGGCTGGTGACACACCTGGCAGCCATCTCTGCCGGTTGCTGGACACCCAGCCAGGCAAAGGCCCTGCTGAAAGGTTCTATTCAAAGCTGTTTGATGAACAAACACCACCGCTTTTTTCCTCTCTCCTGTTCCCGGAGCTGTGACCAGAGCTGTCAGCAGCGCATGGGCTTTGGTCCAGGAAAAGGAGCAAACTAAAAATGATCTTCACCTGCCAGGGAGCCGGGTGGGGGAGGGAGGGCAGGAGCAGGCCGAGCCAGCCAGGGGTTTCACAAAGAGGGAGTAGGATCAGATCTGGGGAGGGAGGAAACTGGTCCTCGGGTATGGACAGAGGCTGGCTTCTCACCAGAGGGCGTCTCTGAGGGGCAACATGGACAGGGTGACCACCCACAGACAGTCCAACAGCAACACCCAGAGCAAGATGGATGCCGACCTCATAGCCCAGGGCATTCAAGGGTTGGAGTTGAGGAATCCGCAGTGGCAGACCAAGCAGACATGAGTACATCTCCTCCGTGACCCACATTCCATGACCCTGTCCCAGAGGTCTAGCCGTCTTAATCATCTCCACATGCGGCGCGCGCTCTTGAGGTCCGGTCTCCACTACAGTTTGTTTAATCTTTACCTTGAACTCACTTGGGGGCCAAGAATCAACCCAGTCCCTAAGGCGTTTGGTAAATGGCCAGGATTATGTTGAATTTGAGCTTCAAATGGAATTAACAGCTGGATGCCGGTGGCGCACATCTGGAATCCTAGCTACTCAGGAGGCTAAGATCTTAGGACTGAGGTTCAAAGCCAGCACAGGCAGAAGAGTTTGCGAAACTTTCATCTCCAAGAAGCCAGCAAAAAAGGGTGGATGAAGTGGCAGTGTTGGTTCAAGTGGCCAAGCACCAGCCTTGAGCGAGAAAAGCTGAGCGAGAATGTGAGGTCCTGAGTTCAAGCCCCAGTATGGGCACAAAAATAAATAAGTAAATGAAATGATAAATAATAAAGTCAGAGCTCTTTTTCTTTAAATTTCCTTGTTGGTGAAGTATAACATGAATACAGCAAGACCCATAATGCCCCGCTCGAGAGAAGCAAGGAAACCTTCAGAGTCATTGTATAGGCCAAGCAGAATCCTGCTCTCCTCGAAGGGAGAGCTCTCCCCTCCCCTCTTCCTGACCTCTGACACTCTGACTCGGTGTGTAAGGATGGAAGAAGGGGGCAGAGCGTGGATGGAGGGAGCCCCTCCACGCAAAATCTCCTCCCCACCCTTTTCCAGGGGAGGAAGGGGAAACGGGACAAAACCAGTCCAAGTGCTCAGGACGTTTCCAGAACCTTAAGAGCTGGGAGCTGCGGCTGCTCATTTGCGGCAGTTAAAACAAGGTCTTGCAGCAAGGAGTTGGGCTCAGGGATGGGGACAGGCCATCCCCCCCCCCTTCCTCCTATCAGAGCTGGCTCTGCTATCCAGGCCCCAATCAGAAGATTCACTCCAACCGGGAGCTAAGCCTGGTCTTGCCCAGAGTTGAGGGCAAACCACAGGGCCTCTGGGCATTCCTCCCCGTCGTCGGCAGGACCTTTCTCATCCCCATTATCCAAGGCGGAGGATGGAGCTGCCGAGGGAACTGGGAAGTCACTTCACACACCTGCCCCTCCTGCAGCAAGGGCAAAGGTCGGGTCCCTGTGGGCCGGTTGGGTAGCAGATGCGGACAGATATGGGACACTGGGCTCCCAGAGGAGAGCAGGCAGAGCAAAGCCACAGGCAGCCCTGAAGGGAAGGGTCCCCCAGGTTTCACGTGCCCCGGGGCTGCCCTGAGGGGGGAGAGGCCTGGCCCAGCGGCTTCTCTATCCCTGCCTCGGGCAGGAAAACCAGGGGCGTTGGCAGGAGGGCAGGAGCTTGGGGAAATGATGGCTCAGCCAACTGACACATGCAATCAGGCCCCTCTGCACCCGCTGTCAGCCTGATAGGAGGCCCGGGACATGGGCGAGACAGCGGGGAGGCTGGAGAATGGCACCTCCACGTGGCTTCCTCTCTCCCTTTGGGCCAGGCCAGTCAGGTCTCTGAATCTCTGGAGGAATTCATCTTCTGGGAGTGTTTTCTTGGGGAAATAGAGGAATGAGCTCCAAGAAGATAAGCTTTTCTGGGTGCTGGAGGCTCCAGCCTGTAATTCCACCTGCTCGGGAAGCTGAGGTCTGAGGATCCAGGTTGGAAGCCAGGAAAGTCCATGGATTCTTAACTCCAATTAACCGCCAGAACCTCAGAAGGGAGATGTGGCTCAAGAACAAAGAGGAGGAGAAGGAAAAGGAAGAAGGGCAGGGGGGGGGAGGAGGGAGTGGAGGAGGAGGAAGGAGAGGAAGAGGAGGAGGAGGAGGAGGAGGAGGAGGAGGAGGAGGAGGAGGAGGAGCACTGACTTCGTGGATAGGAATCGGACGCTGAGTTCTGAGTCCTGGTTCAGCTACTAGAATGGGCTTGTGCGAGTCACTTCACATGCTGAGCCTCCGTTTCTGCATTTGGTAGCCATGTTTAAATGACTGAAACTTATTGCCCTGTCTACCTCACAGGGATGCTATGGAGGTCAAATAAAATACGTTTCTCCACAAAGAGTGAGCACAGAATCCAATTCCACTGACAATAAGTACTTGTTCACACATGTTAATAACACTAGTCACAACAGCCAAAAGATAGAAACAACACAAACATCAATCAAATGTGATGTGTACATACAATAGAATATTATTGAGCTGAGAAAAGGAAACAAACATGGCTGCATGACTCAGATGAACCTTGAGGATATCATGTTAGGTGAAAGAAGCCCCACACTGAATCATGTATCATATAACTTTTTGGGGCCCTGTCTCTGAGCATTTCTGCTCAAGGCTAGCACTCTACCACATTAAGCCATCGAATCACTTCCAGTTTTCTGGTTGTCAATTGGAGATAAGAGTGTCATGGACTTTCTGGTCCCAGCTAGCTTTGAACAGCAATCCTCAGATCTCAGCCTCCTGAGTAGCTAGGATTACAATGAACAACAACTTCACAACTTCTCCTCCTCCTCCTCCTCCTCCTCCTCCTCCTCCTCCTCCTCCTCCTCCTCCTCCTCCTCCTCCTCTTTCTCCTCCTCCTCCTCCCTCTTCCCCTCCCCCTCCCCCTTCCTCTTCTTCTTCTTTATGCCAGTCCTGGGGCTTGGACTCAGGGCCTGAGCACTGTCCCTGGCTTCTTTTTGCTCAAGGCTAGCACTCTGCCACTTGAGCCACAGCACCACTTATGGCTTTTTCTGTTTATGTGGTGCTGAGGAATCGAACCCAGGGCTTCCTGCATGCTAAGCCAGCGCTCGAAGCCACATTCCCAGCCCCAACTTCTTGTTTTGTAAGATCGTTTCAGAAATCCATCGGCACAGAACACGCTAGTGGTCACCAGGAAATGGAAGAGGAGACCGGAAGGTGGGGTGATTCCTGAACGGATACTGGGTTTTCTTCTGGTGTGGCAAAAAACCTGGAAACCAGAGATTCACCAGACACCCTGGATGGAGGAAATGCCGCTGAGTGGTCACACTTCAAGTGGCTAATGGTACATCGTGTGGGTTTCACCTCCCTAGCTAGCTAGCTGTGTGCACGTGGGCCGTGGGCAGTCAGCTGGCTCCCCCCCACCACCACACACACACACCCCAGGAGGTGAGAAGGGGCAGGAGCTTCCTCCACACTCCCGTGGGAGCAGATTGCAGCCAGGCTGTCCTGCATGCGGTTGGATGCGGCCTCCGGGGCCCGTGCTGTTGCCAGACTGCCGAGCATATGTTCCCCGGGCTCCCGGGGACGTGCCCACCGGCTGTGGCACTTCCCCAGGCCCAGTGAGCAAGGGCATCCGCCGCCCAAGGGCTCCTGACACCCGGCGCAGTCCCAGGACGGTCAGCAGACGTGGGTTCCTATCCTCCTGCCCAGCCCGGCTTCACCGGGCCCGGGGACCACAGAAACAGCAGCCAGCAGGAGACACAGGCTGCGGGGAGGCGCTTTGCTTTGGTTAGTTCACAGTGGGCCACGCTTGGAGAGTCCTGCTTCCTTTCCTTCGTGGGGGACCCTGGAGAGGTAAAGCCCAAGAGGGAGGGTGGAGACGGCTCTAGGTACTTGGGGGTTGGACCCAGGTGTCCCCCCCTGTTGATCACACTGGGGTTCTTTCTTAGCATTAAGATCCTGGTTGGGAGGGGGACCGGGGGCTCACGCTTGTAATCCTAGCTACTCAGGAGGCTGAAATCTGAGGATCGTAGTTCAAAGCCAGCCCGGGAAGGAACATCCAGGAGATATCCTCCCTTCAATTAACCACCAAGAAGCTGCAAGTGTAGCTGTGGCTCAAGTAGGAGAGCACCCGCCTTCAGCAAAAACGACATCAACAACCTGAAGAACAGCGCCAAGGCCCCCAGTTCAAGCCCCAGCACTGGCACACAAAAGAAGCTCCTGGTTGGTTTCAGTGGACAGGGCAGATGCCCTGCTGGAGAGGAAAAGGAGTCTTTGTTTTCACTTCCAAGGAGCAGACGTTGCCAGTCATGCTTCCTCTACTCCCACCTCACAGGACACAGAGATCCGGGGCTCTGCTCCCCCACCCTCTGCCACCCCGAGACACAGGTCTGGTGGAAGGCTGGGTGAGTGGAGCCAGTGGCTTGGAAGGAAGTCCTGGCTTGGTGCTGCAGTGGCTCCCCCAGCCCCCCAGAGCCCGGTGGCCAAGTCCACTCCACTCCCGGATGCCATCGGCTAGAAATGACGCTTTCCTCTTTCCTTGCATTTGCACAGGCCTCGGGAGACGCTGCTGGCAGCCAGGACCTCTGTCTAACTCAGTGAATGCATGTCTCTGGCTCCATCAGAGACCTGACAAGAGTCTGAAGGAGGGTTTGTGGTTGGGGGGGGTGGGGGAGGAACCTGCTACAAACCTACTCCTCCCTCTCCCCTGTGTGCCTGAACAAACACACACTCCGTAAGGATTCAGCGTCATGCTTGACAAAAGAGGGCGAATGAAACAGAAGAGAGGACAGTGTCTATCAGAAGGAAGTTCTTAGCTTAAAAAGAAAAAAAAAAGAGCCGGGCACCAGTAGCTCACGCCTGTAATCCTAGTTACTAAAGGAGGCTGAGATCTGAGGATGGTGGTTCAAAGCCAGCCCAAGCAGAAAAGTCCCTGTGAGACTCTTATTTCCAATAAACTACTCAAAAAAGCCAGGAATAGTGCTGTAGCTCAAGGGGTAGAGCACTAGCCTTGAGCACAAAGAGGCTCTAGGACAGCGCCCAGGCCCTGAGTTCAGGCCCAAGGACTGGCAAAAACAAGGAAGAAGGAGGAGGAGAAGGAAGAGGAGGAGGAGGAGGAGGAGGAGGAGGAGGAGGAGGAGGAGGAGGAGGAGGAGGAGGAGGAAGGAGAGGAGGAGGAGGAGGAGGAGGAGGAGGGAGAGGAGGAGGAGGAGGAGGAGGGAGAGGAGGAGGGAGAGGAGGAGGAAGGGGAAGGGGAAGGAGAAGGAGAAGAAAAGTGGGGGAGGGAAAGAAGGAAAAGGAGGAAAGTGAGCACTAGCGGCTCATGCCTGTAATCCTGGCTACTCAGGAGGCTGAGATCTGAGGATCACAGTTCAAAGCCAGCCCAGGAAAGTCTGTGAGACTCTTTTTCAATTAACCATCAAAACTCCAGAAGTGGAGCTGTGATTCTACTGGCCAAGTGCCAGCCTTGAGTGAAAAAAGCCAAAGGACAAGCATGAGGTCCTGAGTTCAAGTCCCAGTACCATCGCCAAAGAAAAATTAAATAGGAAGGAAAAGAAGAGAGGCAAGCAGGCAACATATCTGACTTCCCTTTGCCTACCGTCAATGCTGTTGCCACACCCAGTAGTCAGTGGGCCTCTCTGAGTGGAGCAGAGGAGGCTAATTAAAGACCCCACTCTGTGGGTGAGCCCCAGTCACTTCTCCCACTCACTTAAAACCCTGCCCGAGGACACCCCACGTCTTGTGAGCCTTCGCAGGCTCCCAGCGTCCAGCTGTAGACACGGACCTTTCATTCTTGTAGGGACAAATTCCGCTCATGGGCAACACTGGCTCTCCTCCACCAACCAGGCCAGAGACCAGGCCTGCCTGGCTCCTCAGGCCTCCTCCACGCCCAGGCTTCCCTCCTGCTGAGCAGGCTGGTGGGGCTGACAGCTGTCGACTCAGGGCAGAACTTTCGGGAGTATCTACAATGTCCTGCCGTGGTGCGGAGATGGAGGCGCTTAAGTTCAGGCAAGTAGACAGCGAAAGGAAGAAAGGTAAGAGAAACCCCCTTCTGCTCTGTGCCGCCCCAGTCTGTGTGTCCTGGGAAGCCGGGCCCGGAGGAAGGGGAGGATGGGAGAAGGGTAGCATGGGACCGTCATCGGGTGGCTTCTCCTACCACATGGGGCTGGGCCCAGGACCCGGAGCCCACCTTGGGCGGTGGCTGGAGTTGCGGTCTGGGAGGGTTTTCCTCTCACATTCCCAGGTGGGCGCAGCGATGGCTTTAGGCAGGTGTTGGTTATCATGCGGGCCTGGGCAAATGCTCAGTGCCTTGGTGGCTGCCCTCCCCACCCTGCACGCCGATGGGGCGGTGAAGGCAGAGTTCCAGCCTCAGGATACAGGGATGGGGAGGGTACCCTGGCCTGTGAGGAGCCCAGGAAAATGTCTTATGTCGTTCCCACTGACAACAATGGATCCTGATGGCCCCGAGACACGAGGTACGGTCAAAAAGAACCCTGACTTTCTCTTGGTTTCCTTCTTCTCTTCACTCATAAACTCATCCATCCCCTCACTGATTCTTTGGTTCATACTCTATGCCGGATGCACCTCAGTTTCTCCCATGCGTTGCGTGGACATCGTGAGAGCTGTGTCTCGGGGTTCTGTGAGGTCTAATGGAGGATAGGACCTAACCTGGAGCCTTAATAACATTAATATCCTGCTTCTTTTTCTTTTTTTTGTCATTCTCCAGAAAGGAAACACACCCTCTAACCCTGCACCCCACAGTCTAGCTGTGCCCTCAACACAAAACACACTCGCCCCCGAGGAAGGCTGTCTTCTAGAAGTTGGCGAGGGGAGGCGCTAGAGAAAGGGGGAGCATTGGGTCCAGAGAGGGGGGCAGATCCAGAGAAGGAAGCAGGCCTGAAAGGGGGATGGGGAGGAGAGGACCGGAGCTTGCTGTACCTTGATTGAAGATCAAAACAATTTCTATTCTTGCAAATTCCCTTAGAAATACAGCCTCATGGGAGCTAGGAAGAGAATTTATTTCTTCCCAAAGCTTCTCAGGCAGCCTGGCTGGGAGCCATTTGGCAGGATCTGCAGCAAGAAGTAACAATGCATAGGAACAACCCCCCCACCCCTTAGATGCTGCAGCGTCAGACCCAGGAGGAGAGTGATGGGCTTGCTGTTCCTGCCCTGGGCGACCCCGCAGTCCCCTGCTGCATCCTGGGAGTTGGGGGAAGGGGGTGTGGTCCCAGCCCTGTCCCTCTGTCCCCATGACTGAGCTGCTCAAGTTGGGATGTCTGGGGTTCACAAGACCCCCAGAGGCCATTTTATTATTCAAGAAGCTTGGGGAGAGGGCGGATTTCACTGGATTGAACGTGTCTAATTGACTAACTGAAATGCCCAATACACTTTTGAACATCAAATGTAAGATTTCAACCTGAGCGGGTGGCTTCCGATGACAGACACCCTGCATCCCCTGGAGGCAGGGGGTCCTTCTCCCCTCTCTTCGGGGTTATTTCGGGAAGAAGCCTGAGCGGCGTCTCCCCCCGGGAGCTGGGTGCTCAGTGAGCGAGGAGTTGGAAGGTTGTCACGTCCGCGCGTGGCTCCGCGCACACCCTCCTCCCCTCAGGACAAGGAGGCCGCGGTGGGCCTGGTGGGGGCTGGGATGTTTGCCAGAGGCAGTGTTGGAAACACATCACTGATTCCAGTGGACGTGGGGTACCTGCCCTCCCGAGCCAGAAGGGAGACCTTCGCTCCTGCGAGACCCACAGTTCTGGCGCATTCCTACAAATGCCAGCGATGAAGTCTGTGTTCCTTCCAGGGTCACCTTTCCTCCCCCACCAACCCGTTGCTGAACCCAAGGCCGTGTTGGCGCTTAGCATCCACCCAGGCCTCGCACGGGCCAGGCAAGCACTCTAACACTGGCCTGTACAGCCAATGTTTGTTGTGGTTTTGTTGTTTTTTTTGTGTGTGACAGTCTTGCTACAAACCCCAGGCTGGCCTCGAACTGAGTGCAGGAACTATTCGCATTCTTGGTTTACTTCTTCCATTACCAGCCCCAAGCTTGTTTCTTAAACGTCGGAGGAGAATCTGGGGTACTCTTCCTTCTGAGCTGCTCTGTCCTGGGCTCTGGGACCCTGAGCTTTACTGTGGCCCCCCCAGGTAGGTGAAATACTTTCCTATCTGTGCCCACCGATTCCCTCCAGCCGCCTCCCCCAGCGGTATTCCTTGTCTACATAGAGTTTTGCAGGACTTCGAATCACTCTTCTCCTCCTTGAGGAATTTGAGGATGCCAGTCACTCGAAGACTGTCTTTACCTTTGGCTAGCTTTTCTCTGCTTGATTACTCATCCAACTTATTCATCTAATGTTTGGAAAAGGCCTAAAATAACCCAGCGTTGTAGAATGCTTGGTAGCAACAAAACACTGGCTCCTTCCTTAGGGAAGGGCAATCTATTAAAATAATCAGCATTACCTTACATATGTAACTATAACCCCTCTGTACATCACCCTGACAATAAAATTAAATTAAAAATAAAATAATCAGCAGTGTCTGTCGGCTATTTAAGAGGGACACGAGTAGAGTGTACCTACAATCCCAGCTCCTTGAGAGTCTGAGGTGGGAGGATCACTTGAGTCCAGGAGTTTGAGGCCAGTCTGAGCAACATAACCCCTGTTAGGAAAAGAAGGGAAAAAAAGAAAGAATAGAGAGAAATAGGAAGGGAAGGGGAAGAAAGAAGAGTGGGGAAGAAGAAGGAAAGGGAGGGGAAGAAAGGGCAGCCCAATTACGAATGAGGATATCGAGTCTGGCTAGCCCTCTAGGACTTTGACCCGCAGCTCCACTTCCAGTTTTTCGAGTGGTTAACTGGAGATAAGAATCTCATGGGGACTGCCCAGGCTGGCTTTGAACCATATTCCTCAGATCTCAGCCTCCTGAGTAGCGAGGACTACAGGCCTGAGCCACCGGCGCTCAGCTTCAATTCAAATTCTCCAATGTCTTTCTGGACTATTTCCTCTGGAGAGTATGTGTGGCACGGTGGTTAGGAGCTCAGACTCCGGAAGTGGGCAGATGTGAGGTTCAGGTCCTAGCTCTACCACTTCATTGCTGTGCACCATTGAACACACTGATGGATGTCCTGACCTACAGTTTTCTCATCTGTAAAGATAAGGTGTGATAATACCACCTCTGGGGCTGTGGTGAGACTCTCAGAAGGGGTAGCTGCCATTCTTGGGCATAAGACCCAGGCCTGGTCTCACCTGTAGTCATCTACCGTCCTTGGTAGTGTCCTAGAATCTATGGTCACTTACCCTGTTCCCACCAACAGCCTCCAGAAGAGTCTGAGGAGCACCACTGGGGCTGAACAAAGGTCACTGATGTACACTGAGTCACGGCCAGCCTCAGGGTTTACACTGTGCCCTCTGCCTCCTTCCTTATTTAGACATCCTACCACCACCCCCAATCAAACCATCTTTCCTGACTCAGATACAGTCGCACTTTCTCCATGGCAGAACTCTCTTGTCACCACCATGTTAAATATCTCAAGCATGCAGCAATGGCTCAGTAAGGAGAAGAGAGGTTACCAGCAGAAGGCAAAGAAGGTTCTTCTGTCTTGTTCCTTCGCAGGTTCTCAGATGCCCGGAAGCCCTCAGTGGCTCTCCAAGGACTGCGAACTTGAGTCGTGTTCCTTTTACAATGGAAGACAAACAAGTTGTTCCCCCAGTTCCCGTATCTTCATGGCGCTCATCCTTCTGGGAAAAGAAGACTGTCCTTGGTGAGGGCTTCTAATGACCCCTCGGTGCCAAGGAAAGGAAAATATCCCTCTTGGAAACTCGGGGAATCCACTGTTGGTGCCAGAGTAGCCAAGACTTCCATCAAAACGTCAGACTAGTTCAAACTCCCTTCTTGGCGCCATGAGATCTCAGGATGGGCCAGCCACTGGGCCTGGATTGTGTTACTGCGATCATCTTTCCAATGACCTCTTTATGTCCAATTTCAGAATCCTGTTTGGGTGAAATTTGTTCCTCCCACACACACACACACCATCCTTAAGTTGGCTGAGATCAAAGCTATGTCTTAAACACAGGGTTGTTGAGTCCTGTGGGGCACGAAGGGAAGAAAGAGGTGGCAGTCTTTTCTGGTGGGACATTGAGTCAGAAGTTACTTCATTCATCCCAGACAGGGTGAGTCTAATGTCAGGGGGCAGCCTTGTGCCTCATGGCTGTGGCTTAACCTGTACTTTTCTGGGTAGGGAGGAAATAGCAGTGGTCTGAACCCCTGGAAAGTCTAATTGGCCCAAAGGGTGAAGGCTTTTCCTGGCCTGGTTAGTGGTGTTTACTGTGCCTAGCTTTGATTACCAAAGACAGACAGGCTTTGTGGGAAGTCCAAAATACAATTCATCTCTTAGACTGCCAAAAACCATTTTTTTAAATGAGGCCTCAAAATGAATACCACAGCTTCTGTCTTTAGTTTGCATGTCAATAACTAAGCAGCACTGACATGAAACCTCCCGGAGAACACCTGTGCCTCAGATTTTACCTGCGGGCCTCTTCAGTGTTTCTATCGCCTCCTTGGCTCCCCATATTAGAGCCAAGGTCTGAGGGCCTAGGTGGAGACCATAGCAACAGCAGTAATAGTCTAAGCGGAGGTCTGAACCTCCTTTACAGGTCAGAAATGGTACTTTTGACAGCGGGAGGCTCTCCAGAATGCCCAGGGAGCCCCTCCGGCCTGCCTTGACACTGGATGGATAAACAAAGGCCTGGAACCATCCCTACTGCTTTAGAAATGGTCAACAAGCCACACAGGGGTGCTGCCCCTCCCTTGTTTTTTGTGCGGCTTGGTTAGAAAGGAGCCCAGTCAATATTTGGTCTCCAAACTCTACTGACTTGTACTATTAGTAAATTCAGTATTAGGCAACACAGTGCAGTGTTAGAAAACAAACATCTGTACCGGGTGGGTGGATTTGCCCAGGCAATCTAGACCCATCTGAGAAGGGCCAAAGCCCAGCCCAAGACCAGGGTCCCCAGTTGAAGTGATCACTTTCTGTACTCCAAGATGATTAGCAAGTGGCCTGGGAAGTATTCATGACCATTCTCATATGGAGGCCATTCCTGAGATCGGAGCTTGCTGCATAACTATCTGCTTTATTGTTATGAGCAGGCATTTTATTAAAACCTCCCTTGTGTCCCCAGAACACTTAAGGCCATGCCTGACACAGAATAGGTGCTCTCCTCCTCTCCTCCTTTCCTCCTCTTCCTCCTCCTCCGCCTCCTCCTCCTCCTCCTCCCCCTCCTCCTCCTCCTCCCCCTCCTCCTCCTCCTCTTCCCCTCCTCCTCCCCCTCCTCCTCCTCTTCCCCTCCTCTCCTCCTCCTCCTCCTCCTCTTCCTCCTTTTTTGGGGGGTGCTAGTGCTGGGGCTTGAACTTAGGACCTGAGTGATGTCCCTGAGCTTTTGTGCTCAAGGTTAGTGCGCTACCACTTGAACCACAGCTCCACTTACAGCTTTTTGGTGGTTAATTGGAGATAACAGTCTCACAGAGTTTTCTGCCCAGGTTGGCTTGAAATCTTGATCCTCAGTTCTCAGCCTCCTGAGTAGTTAGGGTTACAGGCGTGAGCCATGGTTGCCTGTCTTAGACGCTCTTCACTAAACTGAAGCAAAATGTACAGGGGATCAGAAAGAGAACCCCACATTCTACCCCGCCACCCCCCTCTCATCTCTGCACACCTCTATTCCCCAGATTCAGGCAGGTGGAGCCACTGTTGTTATTTGGGTATCCTTTTAGTTAAACCCTGCCCTGACAGCACAAGGGCCACCCCCGCCCCAAGCCGCCATCTACTGCTGCAGTTCCAGGAAAGTGTGTGAGCCCTGGGAGGTTAAGGGACACGTGCTTGTCTTATCCCTACTCGCTTTAGTGACAACACCACTGAGCACATCCCCTGTCACCATGAAAGAGGATAACATTAACTAGCAAGGTAGGGTTGAATAGGTGGTCAGCAAAGGCTCACTCAGAATGTTTCCTCTGTGTATGTGCGTGTGTGTGTGTGTGTGAAAGAGAGAGGGAGAGAGAGAGAAAGAAAGAGAGAGAGAGAGAGAGTTCTGAGGCTTGAATTTGGGGCTTGGGGACTGTCCCTGAGTGTTTTTTGCTAAAGGCAAGTGCTCTACCATTTGAGCCACAGCTCTACTTCCCACTTTTTTTTTTTTTTTTTTTTTTTTTTTTGGCCAGTCGTGGGCCTTGGACTCAGGGCCTGAGCACTGTCCCTGGCTTCTTCCCGCTCAAGGCTAGCACTCTGCCACTTGAGCCACAGCGCCACTTCTGGCCGTTTTCTGTATATGTGGTGCTGGGGAATCGAACCTAGGGCCTCGTGTATCCGAGGCAGGCACTCTTGCCACTAGGCTATATCCCCAGCCCTACTTCCCACTTTTTGGTGATAAATTGGAGATATGAGTCTCACAGACTTTCCTGCCCAAGCTAGCTTTGAACTGCGATCCTCAGACCTCAGCCTCCTGAGTCGCTAGGATTACAGGTGTGAGCCACTGCACCCAGCTCAGAATGTTTCGTCTCTTCAAAGAACTGTTCTTCTTTCCCTAGGAGAGTGGACTCCAGACAAGGACTTTTCCTGCAGTCTATAAGTTAACAGCTCAGACTGACTGCAGAAACCCAGTGTACCATCTGCCGTGGCAGTTCTAAATTCTTCAAATTCAAATCATTTGAGGATTTCTCAACTGATATTTCTTTTTTTAAAAATAACGGGTGTTTTTTGGATGTTCACATAAGCCCACTCACTACTTGAGAGGCCAGTGTTTCGACAGATGGGTTGTCTAAGCTACCAAGATCCTATGGGATCCAACTTGTAATGGTTGTCAAGTGTTTCCTCTTGGCCCCTCAATTCCAAGTTCACATTCATAGATGCCCACTCAAACGCTCAACAAACATCTCTAGCTTAGCACCTCCCAAGTCTAGCTTTGGCTTTCCACTCAACTCCGATTCTCTCTGACTCTCCCATGTCAGGACATGATACTTCCCCACCCGTTGCTCAAATTAAAGTTCTAGGGCTAGATTTATGGCTCAAGTGGCTTACTTCACAACCCCCAGAACAGAAAGGAAGAAAGAAGAAAGAGGGAGGGAGGGAGGGAGGGAGGGAGGGAGGAAGGGAGGGAGGGAGGGAGGGAGGGAGGGGAAGAGTCTGTGGTTTGCAGCTCACACTTGTAATCCTAGTTGCTCCAGAGGCTGAGCTCTGAGGATGGCAGTTTAAAGTCAGGCCAGGTAGAAAAGTTTATGAAACTCTGCTCTTGAAAAAAATAAAAGCCAGAAGTGGAGGTATGACCCAAGTAGTAGAGCACCCACCCTGAGCCAAAAAGCCAAGGAGAGAGCTTCAAGCCTTGAGTTCAAATTCTGAGTCATTCTTGACTTTCCCTTATTCCTCATCTTGGATCCATCTTCCAGATCTCTCAAGACTATAGTTAAAAAATATTACCTCTGCCAGGCGCCAGTGGCTCTCGCCTATAATCCTAACTACTCAGGAGGCTGAGGTCTGAGGATTACAGTTCAAAGCCAGCCTGGGGGCTGGGAATATGGCCTAGTGGTAAAGTCCTCGCCTCGTATACATGAAGCCCTGGGTTCGATTCCCCAGCACCACATATATAGAAAAAAGCCGGAAGTGGCGCTGTGGCTCAAGTGGCAGAGTGCTAGCCTTGAGCAAAAAGAAGCCAGGGACAGTGCTCAGGCCCTGAGTTCAAGCCCCAGGACTGGCAAAAACAAAACAAAGCAAGCCAGCCTGGGCAGAAAAGTCCCTGTGAGACTCTTATCTCCAATTAAGCACTCAAGAACTGGAAGTGGTGCTGTGGCTCAATTGGTAGAGTGCTGGCCTTGAGCACAAAGAGGCCCAGGGACAGCGCCCAGGCCCTGAATTCAAGCCAGGTGTGTGTGTGTGTGTGTGTGTGTGTGTGTGTGTGTGTGTGTGTGTGTGTGTGTAAAATCTCCTCTCTCTCACCTGTCACAGTTGTCTAACCTGCCATCCCTCCTCTCCTCGCCGCTAGGCTGGGCCTCCTGCTTCGACTCCCCACCCCTCCATTTCCTTATACAACAATCCCTCCTCTGTGTCAATGTGAGCTGGGTGCTAGTGGCTCCCACCTGTCATCCTAGCTACTCAGGAGGCTGAGATCTAAACATGGCAGTTCAAGGCCAGCCAGGGGAAGGAAAAGCCAGTGAGATTCTTCTCTCTAGTTAACCACCAGTAAAACAGAAGTGGCTCAAGTAGCGGAGCACTCCTAGCCTTGAGCAAAAAAAAGCTCAGGGACAATGCCCGGGCCCTGAGTTCAAGCACACGAAGTTCACACACGAAGCGCCCAGTGCCGGTTCGGATCGAGTGCACAACCAGTGTGAGATCCCTGCCTCTCACTGATCACAACGGCCAGGGCCGAACCCACCCCCCCACCCCCCACCCCTGCCCCCGGGCCCCAAGGAAGTCTCAGAGGTCTCGGTGGATGGGACCCGCCGCCTGCACTACTCTCACCTGCCCATAGAGGGCACCTGAGCCCAGGAGGGCAAGTCGCTGCTCTCTGGGGGAACCCCGGGGCCGCTGAAAGGGTTAAGAGGCCTCTTCCCAAACCCGGCCCTCCCTCATCGCTCCCCACATCTGCCTTGTGGGCTTAATGAGAAACCCAGGCGCTTCCCAAGACGCTGTGCAAACAGCTTCAGGGAGCTAGGAACGTCTTCAGCAGAGAGCGGCCGCACCGCCAGCTTCGGGGAAGATAAGTGAGTGGAAAGAGGTGGTTTTGACACAGGCGGCCAGCAGCAGGGTTGGGGTTTTTTGGGGTTTTTTTTTTTTGCAGCCGTGGAGTGTGAGCTCCGCCCCTACAAAAAGCCAGAATCCAAGCTCCCCGGCCCCTCTCTTCGCCACACTTGATTAGGAATTTGGGGGCGGGCCCTGGCCTGGCACAGACCCGCACACTCTCAGTGCCGCACCTCTCCCTTCCTCTCTCTCACACGTTCGGGTCTTTCTCCAGCCCCAGGAGGCCAGAGCGGGGGACGTGGTCACTCTCTGGAAGCTCCAGCCCGAGGTAAGCGCGGCCGGTCCCTGACTCGGAGGTCTCGTCCTTCTGTAACTGCATTCAAGAAATACAGGGAATGAACAGGGGAGGGGAGAGGGGCTCGCGGGGGGGAAATGAGTCTTCACTACCTGGACCGTGACCCCAGGGATGAGGGAGAGGGGCAAAGGGGAGAGGAGAGATCGGTCCTGCATGGGGCCTTACAGCCCTTTGGTGGGTTTGGAACCTCTAATTTGTAAGCAGATGTGTCCACCAGAATTTCTTGCTAGCTACTCGTGAATCCCATCAGCCCCTGGAGGTAGCCCCAGATTCTCTCTTCAATGCTTCATAAAGAGGGTTCATGGCCCCCAAATGTTGCTGGAGGGGGCAAGCTTTGTACAGAGAGTGTGTGTGTGTGTGTGTGTGTGTGTGTGTGTGTGTGTGTGTGTACTGGGGTGAAAGCAAAAGGATAACAATAAGAATTAAGAACCAGTCACATCCTGGGAGCTATGGATGCCGGGGAGGCCCACGAGGATGGGGGGCGGCTCCCGTCGGAGTCCTGGGCTTGGGGAAGAGGAAGAGCTCGGAGTCAGCTCCCCGAGGCTCCAGAGCGACAGCCACACTGCACGGGCCCCGCGTCTGCCCACTGCGGTCCTGAGGCAGCATCGCCAAGGAGACGGCGGGGTGCGGTGGGGACAGGCGCTGGCTCCCCACCAAGCCCTCTCAGCAGCCGTGGCTCTAAGGAGAAGCCACAGTAGCTGGGCACACAACCCTGGAAAGCTAGCTCTTCAAGAGGAAGGTGGCTTTCCTCTGCCAAGATGCCCCGTCTGGAAGGAGGAGGAGGAGGAGGAGGAGGAGGAGCGGAGACAGAGGCTCACTGTGCCAGCCCTCCAAGCAGCCACCTTGGTCCTGCCGCGCGCCATGGAAAAATGCACTCTTGGCAATAGGCTGGGCCTTCCATCTTCTCTTCTGGCCAGAGCCAGAGACCAAGCCAGCCAGAGTGCCGGGGCAGTGGGCAGCTGGGCCTGCATCTCACAAACACTGTGGCTCTTTGTGTGTGGCCTGAGGCTGCCCAAGGCTCATCTGCGCCTCTGGAGCCCAGGGTCCGGTGGGGTGACATGGGGCCTGAGGGAAACAGGGGTCTGGGGGGGCATGGGGGCTGGCGGGGACTTAGATGGGCTGTCTCAGTCAGGGTCCTGCTCAGCTGTTTTAGATTCCATGTTGGCTTTTTTTTTTTTTTTTCTGGTCCTGGGGCTTGAACTCGGTGCCTGGGCGCTGTCCCTGTGCCTCTTTGTGCTCAAGGTTAGCACTCTACCACTTGGGCCAAAGTACTTACTGGGGAAAAGAGTCCCACAGACTTTTCTGCCCGGGCTGGCTTTGAACTGCCATCCTCAGATCTCAGCCTCCTGAGTAGCTAGGATGACAGGGGGGAGCCACCAGTGCCTGGCACTGGGGGAGAAGGGCAGGGACTCGAGAGGTGCCACGCCCGCTGCCACCGCCCTTGCCACGCCCGTGTGACAGTTACAGGAAGACCTGGGGGGCCGCGCAGTGCTGAGATCCTTCTCACCCAGCACTGGGAAGGGGGGGGCCCGGCCTAGCGGTGGCCGCAGAGCGAGCCCACCCCTCCCCGCGGCCCGTGAGACCAAGCGGTCCCCCTCCAGTAGCTCAGGCCTCCCCTTTTGCAGTTCCAAGCCGCTCCTGGAAGCCCCCGAGACCTGGGGAGAGCCGGAGGACTTGTCCCTCTGGACTCAGAAAGTGTTACGTCCCTGGGTGTCCAAACTGGATGCGAATTCAGGCCTGAAGAAAACCCCAGCCCTTCTTAGCATCACGCACCCACGTGTGCACACACGCCGCCGTCGCGGGCGCCCCAGTTCCGGGGTGCTTGTGGTCCCTCAGAACCTGCCCCCCTCCCAGCAGCGACCCCCCCCCTCCCCGTTCTTCCCCTCTCTTAGGTGACCTGGGCCGGGGATGAATGCAGCTCGCGGGCCCTGGGTAGCCAGGACCGGGTCGGGGGAGCCCTGGGAAGGGAGGCCTAGGAAGGGAGCAGGCCTCCAGCTCTGGGCACCCGACCTGGGCCGTGCCCTGTGCCCCGCCGGGGGCGCCCCCCCTTCCGCCCCCTCAGCCCCTCTCTGCCCTCTCTGCGCCCGCAGGCCGACCATGCAGTGGGCGGGACTCGTGCTGCTGGCCGGGCTCTGCTGCCTGGCCCAGGCTCAGTACGAGGAGGACTCGCACTGGTGGTTCCAGTACCTCCGCAGCCAGCAGTCGGCCTACGACGACCCCTACGACCCCTACCCCTACGAGCCCGCCGAGCCCTACCCCTACCCCTACGGAGTGGACGAGGGCGGCCCGGCCTACTTCTACGGCTCCCCGTCCCCCCCGGAGCCCCGCGACTGCCCCCAAGAGTGCGACTGCCCCCCCAACTTCCCCACGGCCATGTACTGTGACAACCGCAACCTCAAGTACCTGCCCTTCGTGCCCTCCCGCATGAAGTACGTCTACTTCCAGAACAACCAGATCGCCGCCATCCAGGAGGGCGTCTTCGACAACGCCACGGGCCTCCTGTGGGTGGCCCTCCACGGGAACCAGATCTCCAGCGACAAGGTGGGCAGGAGGGTCTTCTCCAAGCTGAGGCAGCTGGAGCGCCTGTACCTGGACCACAACAACCTGACGCGCATGCCCGGGCCCCTGCCCCGCTCCCTGCGCGAGCTCCACCTCGACCACAACCAGATCTCCAGGGTCCCCAACAACGCCCTGGAGGGGCTGGAGAACCTCACCGCCTTGTACCTGCAGCACAACGAGATCCAGGAGGTGGGCAGCTCCATGCGGGGCCTCCGCTCCCTCATCCTGCTGGACCTCAGCTACAACCACCTCCGCAGGGTGCCCGACGGGCTCCCCTCCGCCCTGGAGCAGCTGTACCTGGAGCACAACAACGTCTACACCATGCCCGACAGCTACTTCCGGGGGTCGCCCAAGCTGCTGTACGTGCGGCTGTCCCACAACAGTCTCACCAACAGCGGCCTGGCCACCAACACCTTCAACTCCAGCAGTCTCCTGGAGCTCGACCTGTCCTACAACCAGCTGCAGAAGATCCCGCCCGTCAACACCAACCTGGAGAACCTGTACCTCCAGGGCAACAGGATCAACGGTGAGGCTCTGGGCAGGGCGGGGGGTGGAGGGAGCAGAAACACACCGCCCAACCGAATCATATATGTAAATGAAGCTGGGTGTGGTGGCTCACGCCTGTAATACCAGCCACTCGGGTAGGACTATCGGGAGCTTGAGGTCAGCCCCAGCCAGGACCGCCAGGCCTTAAAAAACAAGGAGACAAAGAAGAAGAGGCTGGAGAGGCGAGTGGCCCAAGTGGCAGAGTGCTCATCTAGTGTGAGGCTCTGGGTTCCATTCCCAGTACCACAAGAGGAGAAAGAAAGAAAAAGCACCCCCAAACCACGAGCCATCGCCTTGAACCAGAGGTGCAGGGAGGACCCACTCGGGCTCCCGGCTAGGGGGCTCCGTGGGGAGTGGGCTGCTCCGAGAGGGCTTCCCTGCAGGGTTGAGTCTCAGCCCAGGGCTCCAGAGGGCGGCGTGGAGGGCGGCGGGCTCCGCTCCGCCTGGCTCTCCTGTTCTGTCGTGGGTGTGTGTGAGCATGCGTGGCTCTCAGAGCCGGCTCTGGCCAGTTCTTCCTGGAGTCCCAGGAGCCCCAGGTGGCCGGGCCGCGGTCCTCCGGGCTGGGTACCGGGGCCTGGCTGCCCGTGCGGTCTGTGGGGTGGCGGGCACGGTTACAGGCTGGCACCACGGCTGTCTCCCCGCAGCTCGATGGAATCACTGCCTCCCGCTGCCTTCCTCTTGCGATCTGTGTTCAGAACTTGCTTACACACCCCCTCCCCCCACACACACACATATGCTTTCCTCTCTGCTGGAAGGTTCTGAGCCAGCGCTTAGCCACCCACCCACCCACCCACCCACACACACACACACACACACACACACACACACACACACACACACCGTTAGGGGGCAGAGCCCTCTGCTCTCCTGGGAGGGGGCAGCCTGCTGAGAAGGAAGGGAAGGGAAAGCTCAGGGAAAGAGGAGGCCGGTCCCCCCACCCCAAGGGACAGATTCATCCTTTGGGAAGGAGCCAGAGAGAGGGAGGCCTGGGTGGACGTGGGGGGGGGGGAAGGAGGAGGGGGGGATGGAGGCCCAGGCAGCGCCCCGCAAGGTGGAACACTGCCTGTCTATTGCGTACACACCACACGGACTGGGGTTTAAAGCCTCGCTTTCTTTGGGGTGTCCTTGTTTCTGGGGTGAGGGGGTCCCTAGGGATGTCTGAAAGCCCTTGCATGCTGGGAAGGCTTTGCATTTCCCAGTGACTTTACATCACACCTCACAGTCACCCGCCGCCGTCGCATGCTAGAGCAAGTTCAAAGCCCTTGCCAAGCAACCGGCTAGCAAGTTTGAGGCCCTGAGTTCAAGTCCTAGTACTGAAGGGAAAAATCTAAGCAACTGGCTAGCAAGTTTGAGGCACTGAATTTAAGACCCAGTACTGAAAGAAAAAAAAAAAGGCACAGTGTAGGCTGAGCTTCATTCAAGTTTGATCCTGAAAAAGGTAACATCAAAGAGCAGCCATCCTGTCCAAGACTCCCAGGTGCGGCGGCTCACGCCTGTAATCCCCACTATTCAGGAAGCTGAGACCCGAGGGTTGCAGTTCAAAGTCAACCTTGGGCAGGAAAGTCCATGAGACTCTTTGTCTCCAATTAACCAGCAAAAAGCCAGAAGCAGAAGTGTGGCTCAAGTGATTGAGTTCCAGCTCTCAGCACAAAAGCTAAGGGACAGTACCCAGGCTCTGAGTTTAAGCCCCAGGACCAGAACATACACACACACACACACACACACACACACACACACACACACACCCTTTGGGTGTCTAACAGAAGCAGAGAAAGATGGCATGGTGTAAGAGACCGGATTCACATCTGCAGGGCAATCACAAAGGGCTTCCAGAAGCATCCCCAGGTCCTGCAAGAGAGTTCTCTATTCAGACAACCTGAAAGTTTCTAGTGCTTTCCTTCTGGGCAGTACTGAAGTTTCATTCCTTTCCTGGTTATCTTGTTCTGCGCAACCCCCCCCCCCCCCTTCCATTTGCTCTTGCAGCAGAGCAACTCCAAGATCTTACCATCCTTAAAGCAAGAAACTAATCCATGCCCGCGCCTGGTCCTGGCACATAACTTTATAAACAATACATGGTAACCATTGTCAGCTTCCCTCCCACGACCGCTTTGAAAACGACTCATCTGGGCTGGAGATGTGGTCCAAGTGCCAGAGCACTTGCCCAGCAAGATGAGTCCCCAGTTCCAACCCCAGTACAGTGAGAAAGGAGAGGAGGGAGGGGAGGAGAAAGGAGGGGAGGGGAGGGGAGGGGAGGGGAGGAAGGAGGACATTTCTTGTTGACAATTTCGTTGTTGGTTCTTTTTATGTTCTTCCCCACCCTGGTTGAAAGAGGAGGCCAGGGAAGGAAAAGGTATCTCCATGTCACCCAGATTCCATAGCATCAAACCCCAAATGCCTGCCTTGCCTCCCGTCTCAAAGGCCCTGACTCAGACCCTCCCAGGGTGATGGAGGGCAGGGACCGGGAGTGGGGAGTGGGGGAAAGCCCGCTCCCTCTCCCTCCCCTGCCTCTCCTCCCCTGCCTCTCCCCTGCCCCCCCCCCCCCCCACATACCCTCCAGTCAGCCTCAGTTTTTCCAGCCTGGCAGCCGGCAGGCCACCATCAGGAAAGTTATTCAGAAGCAGCGGACCCAGGATGGCTGGGCGGGCACCAGGAGGGATTTGGAAAGACTTATGTCAGTACTTAATCTGGCTGGAAAATGTCAGCTCTGCCTGATCCCTGGGCGTGGGGAGGACCGGGGGGGGGGGGAGCTGGCTCCCCGTGTCCGGTGTGGTCAGTCTATAGACGCTGGGCGCCTGGTTCCTCAAAGTCAGGCCGTACGGATGCGTCCACGACTGGGATCCGGGACTCAGGGACTCCGCTCTGCAGAGGGTCAGGGGTCTGCGGGCTCCAGGCTGGCGGGGGGAGGGGGGGGGTGGGGAGGGGGAGGGGAGGGGCGGGGGAGGAGGTAAGAATCGCTCAGCCTCCATAGAGCTGGAATTGACTCTGCGCGGAGTCACGTGACCTCTTGTCCCCCTGGGATGACACAGGCCCAGCCCCTGATCACACTGTGCCTCCAGCCTGCCCACCCCATCTGCCCCCCCCCCCCCACACACACACCTAGGGAACACCTCCACAAGCAGTCCCCACCCCCACCGCCCCAGTGTGGCTCTCCTCCCGGGCTTCTGGGTGGAGGGGGCGGGGGTGGGGGGGCAGATTCGACTGAGAGCCTTCTGAGATTGTTTTTTAAAAGGTAAATCGTAGCAGGGCATTGGTGGCTCCGGACTGCTCAGGAGGCCGAGATCTGGAGGATGGATAGTGGTTTGAAGTCAGCTCAGACAGAAGAGTCATTAAGATTCCAACTCCAGGGCTGGGGATATAGCCTAGTGGCAAGAGTGCCTGCCTCGGATACACGAGGCCCTAGGTTCGATTCCCCAGCACCACATATACAGAAAACGGCCAGAAGCGGCGCTGTGGCTCAAGCGGCAGAGTGCTAGCCTTGAGCGGGAAGAAGCCAGGGACAGTGCTCAGGCCCTGAGTCCAAGGCCCAGCACTGGCCAAAAAAAAAAAAAAAAGATTCCAACTCCAAAAATAGACAGCAAACAACAGGACTGGAGGCATGGCTCACGCAGTAGAGCACCAGTAGAAGGAGCAAGCAGCTGGGGTTTCTAGCCTGCTTTCACCTCAGAGCCTGGCTCGCTCCGGGTTTCTTTCATTTCCTGCCCCTTTCTCTGTCTGCAAAGTGGCGGGAGCTCGTGTCAGTGTTGAAGCCTCTCCGCTTCCCATCTTCCCCCTCAAGCAATTCAGCAAAGCGCTCTCCCTCTCTAGAAGCAATCAAGCACTTGAAAGCGCTGACGAACCTCTGCTTCCCTCTGCTGCCCATAAACAGAGAAAGTAAAAATAAAAAAACACGCTCTGGCAGGAACGATGCTCAAGGACGCTCACTCACGAGTCCGTGAGCTAAGAAGAAGCTGAGCTGCAGACGCAGACACAGCCCTCTCCCGTCCCTAGTCCTGAGCCCACCTGTGCCAGGTACATCCAACCCGAGAAACACGCACCACCACCACCACCCCCCCCCCCCCCGCCACTTCCCCAACAGCAGCTTCAAAGAAGCCATGTCCGCCAGGCCGCAGGGGCTCGGGCCTGTAATCCTAGCTGTGCACGAGGCTGAGATCTGAAGATCATGTGTGAAAGCCAGCCTGTGGGGCTGGGAGTGTGGCCTAGCGGTAGAGTGCTCACCTAGCATGCATGAAGCCCTGGGTTCGATTCCTCAGCACCACACACACGGAAAGAGCCAGAAGGGGCGCTGTAGCTCACGTGGTAGAGTGCTAGCCTTGAGCAAGAGGAAGCCAGGGACAGTGCTCAGGCCCTGAGTCCAAGCCCTGGGACACACACACACACACACACACACACACACACACACACACACACTGCACTTCCGGCCTGTGATCCGGGTTTCCGGGGCCCCTGTCTCCGCAGAGTTCTCCATCAGCAGCTTCTGCACCGTGGTGGACGTGATGAACTTCTCCAAGCTGCAGGTGCTGCGCCTGGACGGCAACGAGATCCAGCGCAGCGCCATGCCGGTGGACGCGCCCCTCTGCCTGCGCCTGGCCAGCCTCATCGAGATCTGAGCCCCCGGCCCGGGGCCCCGACGGACGGACAGACGGACGGATGGACCGCAGCCCCCGCACCCGCCGCATTCAGCTTGCTGGTTTGGCTTTTGCTGGGAGGGCTGGGACAGTCCCGCGACAGCGATCCTCCCTGGGCTCCCGCAGCCTCTGCCCTGTAGGAGGAAGTAGGTGGGGTCAGGGGCTGGGCAGGTTTCTGCTGAGCGGGTGGGCACACGTGGCCTGCTCCCCAGTGATGAGAGGGGGAGCGGGTGGAATTATCCCGAGTCCTGGCCCCGGAATCTCACGATTATTGAGTTCTCTTGGAGGAATTAAAGGCATGGCAGTTGAAGAGTTGCTTGAGCACTCTAGCCCATAACTGCCCTTCCCAAGCAACCTCTGGCTCTCCCTCCCAGCAGCCCCGTGCTCCCGCAGGTCCTCTGCAGCCCTTGATCACTCCTCAGAACACTCTGCTCCAGCCTCCTCCTCCTCCTCCTCCTCCTCCTCCTCCCACCTCATCCACTCAGCCCTACTTCACCGCACGCTCTTCGGTCCCCGCTGGAGGCAGCCAAGAGACCCCAAGGTATGCGGGCTGCCTAGCAACCAGTGCGGTACGCCCCCTCTGTCCTCTGAAGTCGCGAGGGCGTGGAGAGTCCCCTTCACGCTGCCCTTGGGCCCCCGTGGAAAGCCACCAGACCGGCGGTCACCTGCGGGGCGACCATGATCACAGGCGGATGCGGGAGCCGGCAGGACCCTGGGCTGGGATACCTTTATGAGGTTCTATTTTAGCAGCCGGGCGGCTCTTTGAAAGGGAGCTCTGACTTCAGAGCAGGAGAGGCCAGACTGGCGGTCATCGTTCATAACCCGCGGCCAATTAGCTGGACTGAAGCGCCCTCTGGGGCGTTTCATCCCGCCCGCCCGCCCGGCTTCCCCGCTTAGACAGCTAGCCTCAAAGATGGAGGCCGGGGGGGGGGGGTTCAAAGCTCGGGAAAGACAGTTCTGGCCTTTCGTCTAAGCGGGAAGGTCTGATAGGCTGGAAGGGTGGCAGACTCCAACCAGCTCCCAACACGCCCCCCTGGCCCAAAGGAACTGATCTTCCCAAGGCCAGAGCTCCAAGTCCCGGCTCCGCTGACAGTGCTCGCCACCGCTGCTTCCGCACCTTCCTTACCAAGATGCCTTTCCCTTCCCTCGTCGCTTGGCCAGAGAGCAGTTATTTCTCTTCAGATCTGAAATATAATATTGGTGCTGCTCTTCTGGGCACTGATGGGGCTCCATCATCTGGAAAGCGGGGGGGGGGGGAACGGGACAGGGACCCACTGGGGGTATTCAGCCCCAGAGAAGCCCACCCCAACACCAGCACACCCCCTGACTCCGTGTCTGCTTGCCAGCAGCTTCTCTGGAAAGGGAAAAGGTGGGGGGAGGGGAGAAAAGGGAGAGGGGGACCCTAGACTTCCTTCTTGGCTCCAGACCCGGAAATCCACAAAAGCCAAACCAGCTCGTTTCCACAGGGAGCTCTGACGCCCGTGGAGGGGGGGAAGGGGGGGAGGCCGCCCCGACCCCAGGCTCTTCTGATGCGTGTGGACACCTCCGTGTCCCTCACTAGAAAGGATTCCCATTACAGGAAAGGCATGCACGGTGGCTAACCTGACCAATAAAGTTATTTTATGAGTGCACGTTTAGGAGTGGGGTCACTGGAAACAGACGGGGCCCGCGTGCACCCACACCCCCCAGCTTGGACCGCGGAAGCTCTCTTTTCTATTCTGCTCAGAACTTCATGTATATAAATCTCAAGTTGGTAAGCACTGTGCCCCAGAAGTCCGTCTGTAAGCCTCACGTCAATCCCACTATCAGCAAGTTCCTTTCTGTTGAATTCTGGGTTTTGCTTTTCGGTCATCCTAACATTCCCCCACCCCCACCCCCCACCCCCGTCCTCCATTCTGTCTCGTCCATCCCCGCGTTCTGGCCCTGGATCCTGTGTTTTAGCCACTGCTGCCCTCTGGTGGCAACTGTGTGGAACTGAAGGCTAAGCCCAGCAGGAAGAGAAGCGGTTCTGCAGCCCCCCCCCCCCCCCCCGGGGGTTCTTCCTCCAGCCAGATGTGCTGGGTGCCAAGCAGATGCCGTGAACATCGGGAGGACGGACTGTGCTCACGCTTCGGGACGATCTGCGGTCTTCTGACAGGGAACTGACGACTGCCATTGACCAAGCACCAATGCAGGCCAATCCCACACCTGGTGTTTCCCTGAGTGTCACAGTTAATTCCTCCTTAACGCAGGGAACAGGAATCTGACTGTGGCTGTCTGGAGCCAGGGATGGGCGGGATGATCAGAAGAGAGCCATCACCATGACCACAGCCCTCTCCCCCGGGCAGCGAGCTAGGCACCTCTGCCTTGGGGCACTGCACAGAGGAGGGAGGGAATTTCCCAAACTACACAGAGTGCAGTCCTTGGCCGTGGGTTTTGTTTCTGGTCACTCCCTCAGCCATCTCAAATCAAGCTGTACACTGACCCCCGCCCCCTCATTTACTTCTGAGACCTCCTATGCAGCAGGTATTGTCATTTGCAATTTTACCCAATGGGAAACTGAGGCACAAGGCAGCTGAGGCCACCCAGTTAGAGAGCATGAAAGATCTGTCTCTCCAGCCTGTCTGTGCGGCCCTATTGTTTTTGCTGGCCCTGGAACCGTGGCTTACTAGGGCAACTGGGAGGCTTGAGGATAAATGAGCTGTTGCAAAGAGAAAGAGCACATCACGTGTGTGTGTGTGTGTGTGCACGTGTGTGTGTGTGCACGTGTGTGTATGTGCACGTCTGTGTACATTTATGCTAGTACTGGGGCTTGAACTCAGGGCATTACACTTTCACTTAGCATTTTCATTCAAGGCTGGTGCTCTACCACTTGAGCCACACGTCCACTTCCAGCTTTTTGCTGATTAATGGGAGGTTAAAAAAAAACAACAACAACTTTCAGTTTTGTCCGCCCAGGCTGGATTGAAACCATGACTCTCAGATCTCAGCCCCCTAAGCAGCTAGGATTGCAGGCGTGATCTCCCATGGCTGAGAGTGTGTGTTGTTTTTGCAAGATGGACCTCAATCTATTCTCTAACGCTCACAATCCCTTCGTGGATTTTCTAATTGAAATCTGCTGTTTGTCAGTAAGTGTGGGCATGCCATCGGGTGGCAAGCAGCCCTGACCCCCCTCCCATACTGACAGGCTCTGAACAACAGCCCCTGCCCTGCCTGTGGTGTGAACACTGAGACGCGGCTGTGAAGAGCGGGTTGTGTGGGGGCCACATTGCAATCCTAGCTACTAGAAGGCAAGATGTAAAGATCACTGTTCAAGGCCAGTTAGAGCAGAAAAGTCTGACTCTTCTTTCCAACGAACCAGCAAGAAGCCAGAAGTAGAGGTGTGGTTCAAGTGGTAGAGTGCTAGCCTTGAGCAAAAAAGAATTTAAGAGACAGCATGCAGGCCCTGAGCTCAAGCTTCAAAACTGGCGTGTGCGTGCACACACACACACACACACACACACACACACACACGACAAAGAGAGAGGGGAGAAAGGAGAGAAGGAGAGAGAGAGAAAAGGGCTGGGAAGATGAGCACACCTCTGCAGGAGAAATGCCAAGACCCTGGGGGCAAAGCTCTGAGCTGTGGAACAGGGCTGGTAATCCAGCAGAAGGGCAGAGCCTGAAGGCAGGGATAAACAGTAGACTGAACAGAGCAGCTGCGACCCTTGGACAAAGAAAATGGCACAGAGAACAAAGAGGGCATCTCAAATAACGAAGCTGGAGCCACAAGTAGACGTCAAGCTACCTCCTCTTTTATCATCATATCCCGGAATCAACAACTTAACGAGCCTGGTCCCATGCCCAGCCTTGCAGCTCCACCTTCTGGCCACCAGGGGGCAGCATCTCATCCATCCCGCACCCTCGGGCCTTTTCCCAATCCTCCTAAGGCTTCCGGTATGGCCACCTCCACCCACTTCTCCCAGCCTGCTTCCATCAAATCAGCCCCCTGGGACAGCCACCAAAAGACAGGGCACCCTGGGCCTGATGTGACCCGCGGGGCGGGGGTGGGGCGGGCGGCGGGGGCCTCACCTTTGTGCGCTCTGGGTCGCCAGGAGGCCTGTAGATCTCTTCTTGGAGGCTTCGGGACTTTGTTGGTGTGTTTGCTTTTGTGACAAGAGCCCTCCTGTGTCACCTGGGCTGGTCTCCAACTCACAGGCTCCAGTGATCTTTCCCACCTCAGCCTCCTGAGTAGCGGAGACCACAGGTGGGGCGACCACACTCAGAGCCTCCGAATTCTATTCATTTGCCTGTTTGGTTTTGCGTTGGTTGGGTTTTCCTGCTCTGGAGACAGGGCCTCAAGCCGCAGTCCCAGCGGGAGGCTGACACTCCTTCTCTAGTGCTGGGATTAGAAGAACACAGAACACCCACCCTGCTGGGCCTCAAAAAATGTTTCTGCTCCTGGATTGATTTTCTTTGTATTGGTTTGGGTTCTTGTTTCTGAAATTTTCTACATACATTTCATAAACAGAAACCCTCCCGGGCCATACACAAGTCTATCAGCAAATGTTACCACTTTACTGCAGCTCTTCAACTATTGACAATGTCTCCTGTCAACCAAAAAAACAACCCAAGACCTCCCGAAAAGAAATCTTTACAGGCCATCATATATTCTTGAACTTGTTTAATGCTGCCCACTCCCTAGGTGTTCTTTCAGCGATCTGGGAGGATAAGAAAGTCCCTGGGCCCTGGAGGTGACGTAGGCCAGCCAGCAGCCTAGCCCTAGAACCCCAACACTGCGCAAGACAGAGCGTCTTCTCCTCACCACCTCGTCCTTCCCTCCAGCTAAATCACCGACATCTGCTTCTAGAAAATTAAACACAACAGCAAGCTAGAGTTTGGGGATAGAAGGGGGGGGGGTGTCACAGAAATGGAGAGACAAAAGGTGAACAAACGCAGCCGTGGTACTCACCAGACGCTATGTTGAAAAAGAACTATACAACTTGTGAGCGGGGTGGGAGGGGAAAACTGGGAGAGAGCGAGGGAAAGGGTGACATGGTCCAAAAAGAAACATACTCGTCATCTGACTTAAATAACTCTAACCCCCTCTATACATCACCTTTATAACAACAACTAAAAATTGGATTTAAAAAAGCAAACTACAGTTAACACTTCAGAATGTTTTGGGTTTGTTTGTGGTGGTTTGGGTTTTTTTGGGGGGTGGGGGTGGGGTTGAGAGGCTTGAACTCTGGGCCTGAATGCTGTCGCTAAGCTCTTCAGCTCAAGGTTAGCACTCTACCACTTGAGCCACAGCTCCACTTCTGGTTTTCTAGTGGTTAGTTGGAGATAAGAGTCTCACAGACTTTCCTGCCAGGGCTGGCTTTGAACCTTGATCCTCAGATCTCAGCCTCCTGAGTAGCTAGGATGATAGGTGTGAGCCACCAGCTCCCTGGCTTAGAATGTTTGTGAAAGCATAAAATATATTCATAAGCTGGGCTGCACCTGCACCCATAAGTGGCTCGCACTTGTAATCCTAACTAATCAGGAGACTGAGATCTGAGGATCACAGTTCAAAGACAGCTCAAGAAGAAAAGTTTCTGAGATTCATCTTCAATTAACCACCAAAAGACCAGAAGTAGAGCCATGGCTGAAGCGGTAGAGCACTAGCCTTGAGCAAAAAAGCCAAGTAAGCTGGGTGCTGGTGGCTCACACCTGTAATCCTAGCTACTCAGAAGGCTGAAATCTGAGGATTATGGTTCAAAGCCAGCCCGGGCAGGAAAGCCCATGAGATTCTTATCTCCAATTAACCACCAGAAAACTAGAAGTGACTCTGTGCCTCAAAGTGGTAGAGTGATAGCCTTAAGCAAAAAGAGCTCTGGGAGAACACCCTGGCCTTGAGTTCAAGCCCCATGACCAACAACAAAAAGCCAAGTAAGAGGCTCTGAGTTCAAGCTTCAGTACTGACTCTCCCCGTCACACACAATTACAATGCGCAGGACTACAGAACAAACTACTTACCTTGAAATGCAGTTACTGAAATATAAAATGGGTGAAATTTTGTTTGCTTGTTTCTTGCCAGTCCTGGGGCTTGAACTCAGGGCCTGAGAACTGTCCTTGGGCTTCTTTGTGCTCAAGACTAGCACTCTACCACTTGAGCCACAGTGTCACTTCCGGCTTTTTCTGTATAGAGGGTGCTGAGGAATCGAACCCAGGGCTTCATGCGTGCTAGGCAAGCACTCTACCACTAGGCCATATTCCCAGCCAAAATGGGTGAAATTTTGATGCAGCAATATATATGTTTCTTTATAAGTACAACAAAGAGCAAAATGTAACCACTGCCTGTTAACCATGGTCATTTCAGGGTATTGAGTGCAAATGGAACTTTGAGGCATTTTCTGTCACTGCAGTGAATATAAAAAATATCTATGATCTCACCTGGTAGCAAGGCCTTGAGTTATCTTTGAAGCGGAAGGTATGCCAAATCTCAGTTCGGTGTATGAAGAGCACAGACAAGTCCCCCCGTCCAGTCCCCAAGTCCTCTCCAGGTTAAGAGAGGAAGAAACTTGCCAGGCACCAGGGGCTCACGCCTGTCATCCTGGCTACTCAGGAGGCTGAGGTCTGAGGATCGAGGTTCAAAGCCAGCCGGCAGGAAAGCTTGTGAGACTTCTATCTCCAACTAACCACCCAAAAAGCCAGGAATGGAGTTGTGGATCAAGTTGTACAGCGCTAGCCTTGAGCAAAGAAACTTCGGCACAGCGTCCAGACCCTGAGTTCAAGCCTCAAAATTGGCACACACACACACAAAAAAGGAAATTTAGTCGCAGAGGGAGAGCAAGAAGAAAATAGGAATAGCTCCGTCACTCTGTAGACTGTACTCAATGAAGCCCCTGGGTCAGACAGTGCGTGGGGAATGCGTGCATCTAGCGTAGAAAGAACGAGTGGAAAGCCCTCAAGGAAACTGCCATCAAGCGTGACACAGATAATAACCAAAAGTCATTTTGCCGCAGCAATTTAGAAATACGTAGTTCATTCAAAAAATGCTAGGCAGTTTGGCGGAAGTATCAAACAAATCTGGGTACCAGGGGCTCACACCGGTAATCCTAGCTGCTTGGGAGGCCGAAAGTGGGAGGATCGTGTCTCGAGGCCAACTTGAGGAGAAAAACATGTGAGACTTCATCCCCACAGAGGGAAGCTGGATGCTGGGGAGCTGGGGAGCTGGGGAGCCGAAGCGGGGGGGGGGCTCCCACCACCAGCGGAGCCTCCCCATTGACCCCACGTGGAAGGCAAACCTCGCTCAGCCCCGTGGCAGGCCGGACTTCCAGGGCAGCAGTCAAAGCTTCAGGCGTCACACATGGGGCCTGAAAGGGGAACACAGTAGATTGAAGGAGGCCTGGAGAGAGGCCGGGATGGACACGAGCCCCGCAGCCCGGCCTCGTGCCGCCCCACAGGAACTGTGAGCACTGGAGATGAGCCAGCCCCGCCCAGGCCCCAGCCTCCACATGCACTCGGGGCAAAAAGAACAGAATTACACTTGACCCAGTTTAGGAAATAATAACAGGAAGTGGGTCAGAGACACCACAAGACCCACCTACACACGCGCGCACACGCACACACACACACACACACACACACACACACACACGATCTGTGGAAAGCCGAGGGTAAGTTGAGTCTTAAACCATCTTAAAAATCCACCAGATACAGATAAGCAGCAGCCTGGCTTGACCTGGCATTCCACCCTTGCTTCTTTGTTAACTTTCCACGCACGCAGGCCCCCCGCACCTCCTGAGCAGGTGTTGTGTGGAGCCTGGGGTCTTGGCAGAATTGAACCCCGGAGACAAGCTGAGACAATAACAGAACCCTGCCATGAGCGCCGGACTTGGAGGCAGTTCCAGAAACAGCGAGAAGAGCCAGCTCTGGCAGGCTGGACACGGAGCTAACGCAAGAGCCGGAACCCCCAAGCTCCACGTAACACGAGATCTAAGTAGGCCGTAGGTTAGGGGCCCCCCGGCGGCTCTACACCCTCGGTTTGGAGCAGCGAGGGTGTCATTATGGTCATTTCGAGCGGGCCCCCACACAGCTCCGAGGACTTTAGTTTGGTGCAAACGTCAGGTGCGATTTCCTGGCCCATCCTCCGTGGGAAGGCTCCCAGACAAAGAGGCACCTTCCGAGTACAGTGAGCCAGGGACCCCCGCGGCTCACACCCACAATCCTAGAAAAGGAGGCCGAGATCTGAAGACTGGGGTTCAAAGCCAGATGGGGCAGACAAATCCAAGAGACCCTTATCTCCATGCCATGAGCAAAGAGGATAAAGAAGCCAAGACAGAGTGTAAGGCCCCGAGTTTAAGTCTCAGTAGCTCCACCAAAAAAAAAAAAAAAAGCAAACATCTCACTGAACATGTTTTCCGAACCGAAAATTATGGCACATTTCAAAATATACCTATATCTTTCTGGGATTACAAGACAGAATATTCAGGCTGGGAATATGGCCTGGTGATAGAGTGCTTGCCTAGCACGCACAAAGCCCTGGGTTCGATTCCTCAGCACCACATATATAGAAAAATCCAGAAGTGGCGCTGTGGCTCAAGTGGCAGAGTGCTAGCCTTGAGCAAAAAGAAGCCAGGGACAGTGCTCAGGCCCTGAGTTCAAGCCCCAGGACTGGAGGAAAAATAATAAAAAAAAAACAAAATATTCTCGGACATCTGTGCCCTGAGAAGCCTGAGACACACCATGGACCAGGGCCATTTCCCAGCGCCACCACTAGATGGCGAGAGGAGCCCTGTGTCGGGCTCAGCGCTCAGCGTGCAGCCACAGAACCTGACGTTGGCTGATGGATGCAGAAAGAGAATGGGGCTGTTCGTTGTTTTCTTGAATGGATTGAGGGCATTCTCAGTTGGAACGGCTTGTGGGCAGAAACAATACCAGGTCGAGCCCGGGTTAGGGGTGGCCACTGGCCCCCACGTGGCAAATCAAGAATACCGAGAAAGGTGATTTAGGACACGGCAGCCACGGGCAGGCAGCCCTCGGTCGTCCTCAGCGGTGCGGACCATGGCTCAGGCTAAACAGGGAGGACTTGAGGAGCGGGTGGGCATGCAGGGGCGAGCAGAGCGAGCACAGCCCCCGCGTGACAGGGGCGAGGCCTGCTTGCCCATTCGCCTGGATTTTGTCCCCGGAGGAGTTCTGGAGAAGTTGTTAGAAAGAAGACGCCGCTGGCCTTCCACACAAGAGAGCGTCCCTGAACCTCCCCTTTCCTCCTGCATGCAAGGCGATCGCCGAGGGCCTGCAGCAGAGGCTAGCTCAGCCCACGGGCACAGCTGGGGGAGGCTTTCAGTTCATTCACGGGGCTCCGCCAAAGCATCTTTCAGGTTGCCCCTTACGCTTGCTTTGCAGACTTGCGATTCCAGGTCCAGCGGGCAGAACCCAGCCATGTGTCCACGCCCGGCCAGCAAGCGAGATGGGGAAAGAGCATCTGACCCCCCTCCCAGCAGGAGTCCGGCTCTGTCTCAGACTCGGGGCAGGTCCCGTCATAAATAAAGGACCCAGACGCTGAGAAGCCAACCAAATGGCAGAATTTCGGGGGGGGGGGGTGTCTAGTTAGCCCTCCACCGGGCACCATGACAGCTGTGCAGCTGGGTGAGAGAGCCCGGAGGAGAGGGGGAGAGTGCCCGTGCGCACGTGAGGCTGGGCCTCGTGCAAAGGCCCCCCTCCAAGTCTCAACCCCGCAGAATGATCTGCGGTAATGTTCTAAGACAGAGACATTCCTAACAAAACATCCACAAGCCGGGGGGGGGGGGGTTAGAACAATTTTCAAAGCTTTTTTATTGACTCTGGAGGCTTAAGCCCAAACATCCAGGTGTCGGCAGAGCCATGCTTCTTTCTGAAGGCTCTTGGAGGAAGTGCTGTCTGCCTCCTCCAGGTCCGGGTGGCTCCAGCGTCCTTGGCTGGAAGGAGCAGTGCTCAAATCTCTGCCTCCATCTTCACGTGGCTGCTCTGCTTCCTCTCTCTGGGTAATCCCTTCTCCCAGAGACACCAATCACTGGATTGAAGCCCCGCCCTCATTCATTATGATCTCATCTTGAGCCTTAATAATTTACAAAGATCCTGTTTATACATAAGGTCACACTTGGGATGGGGTGGGGGAGCGGGGGGGGGGGGGGGGAGTCATCCTACCTGCTCGGAAGATGAGATCTGAGGATCCAAAGGAGAGGCTCTTATCTCTAACGAACCATCATAAAAGCTGGAAGTGAAGCTATGGCTCAGATGGTAGAGCACCAGCCTTGAGCAAAAACAAACGGGGCTGGGAATATGGCCTAGTGACAAGAGTGCTTGCCTCATATACATGAAGCCCTGGGTTCGATTCCCCAGCACCACATATATAGAAAACGGCCAGAAGTGGTACTGTGGCTCACGTGGCAGAGTGCTAGCCTTGAGCAAAAAAAAAGAAGCCAGGGACAGTGCTCAGGCCCTGAGTTCAAGCCCCAGGACTGGCAAAAAAACAAACAAAAATAGGCAGCACCCAGGCCCTGAGTTCAAGCCCCAGTACCAGCACCAAAAAATAAATAAAATAAATAAATAAAAAGTAATGTCTCCGTTGAAGGTTCTGGGTGGACATGGACTTTGAAGAAATACTGTTCCACCAACTCCTCCACCTAACAGGGGCTTTGCAAAGGCAGGTGGAAAGGCTTCATAGAGGATGCCAGGCATTACCCAGGGCCTTGGGGATGTGATACCAACCAAACGCTCAGGTCCACTGGCCCAGGCTGCCCCTTGGTGGATGCCACCCCAGCAAGAGAGTGTGATTCACAGATTCGGCCTGGGAAGAGGGGCGCATAGATAGATAGAAGACACTCCACATCTTTCCATTATTACTCCCATCGTTAACGAGCTATTTCAAGTCTACAATGAAGCGCAGAAAGCACTATAACAAGAGGCATGATTTTGCCCTCGGCATTTAATACATACTAACACATTATTGTTTTGCTTTGCATAAATGAAATCATCTGCAGTCATTCCATCTGCCTCCTTAGCTGCAGCCTCTTCCTTTTCCCCACTCTCCTCCCCCTCCTCTTCCTCCTTCTTCCTTTTTTCTTCTTCTTGTCACTCACGGGGCTAGAACTCAGGGCCTGGGCACTGTCCTTGAGCCCTTTTCGCTCAAGGCTAGTGCTCTATCACTTTGAGGGAGTGATGATTGAGTGATCTAGTGATTGACTCTCCAGAGCCCCTGGGCAAAAGTGTGCTCACACCCTGGTGTTACTTATCACTGATATATATAGAGAGGCTCAGTGAAGTCAACTGCCCAAGGTAACAGCCAGCCTTGGTAAGGGGCAGAGACTGATGGCCAATCCTGGTGCCTCTCCAGTCTCAGGCCACATTCTGAGCCACGGAGGTCACGGATGGGACCAGAGCTGGGGTCACGGCTGCCTTGGGAGGGCGCCAGCACTCGGGGATGCAGATACAACGGAAGAGGCACCAAGGAGGAGGAGGACGAGGAGTCCTAGAAGGAGGGCTAGAAAGAGCTGGTACAAAGTTCGAGACCCCAGAGCCTCCAGATTGTCCCCCAGAAAGGCCAGGGCCCTGCAGGCAGGCGCTGGAGCTGCGGAGAAAGCCCATGGGGGGGGGGGGGGGGGCGGGACGGGACGTCTGAAACTTTAGGGGCCTTGAGATCCTGGGCGGCCAGCGGGTGGAGTGCGGCGATCCACCCCTGCAGCACCCCGGGCCTCCCCCAGCTTTGCAGCAAAGCACCCCGGGTGCACCGCCCGGCCCGGCCCGGCGCCCCGGCCCCATCCCCGGGCCTTCCCGGCTGCCCAGTTCAGAGCCAGGCTCTGCCCGCCGGGGGAGGCTTGGATTGGCCAGCGCTCTCCGGGGACAGCCAATCAGAAGCTTGTTGCCAAGGTGTGGCCTCCACCCACCCCAGACAGGGTGGAGCCCAGGCGCCGGGCGGCGCGGCTGCTGAGCGAGGGAAGCAGATTTGCCAGCGGGTTTGGTGGCTTGAAGTCCGGGCCAGCTGCTGGGGGCGGGGAGGGGGGAGGAGGGGGCGGGAGGGGGGCTGCCCCCCTCCTGGCAAGGGAGGGCGCCCGACATCTGCCTGCCCGCACCGCTGGGCAGGTCTGCTTGCCGGCAATAGTGGTCATGTTCCAGGACCCTTCTTAGGTGCTTGCTAGGAGCCAGCTCCTCTGGGTGCCTCCTGTCATGGGCCAT